>NC_092732.1:46523023-47776356 GCF_047496885.1 Scyliorhinus torazame | reverse complement strand
GAGCACGAAACGAGAGGAAGATGGGTGGAAGAGAGCGAAACGAGGCGAAGGAGGGTGAAAGAGAGCGAAACGAGACGACTGAGGGTGAAAAAGAGTGAAACGAGACGAAGGAGGGTGAAAGAGAGCTAAACAAGACGAAGGAGGTTGAAAGAGAGCGAAACGAGATGAAGGAGGGTGAAAGAGAGCGAAACGAGACGAAGGAGGGTGAAAGAGAGCGAAACGAGACGAAGAAAGGTGAAAGAGAGCTAAACGAGATGAAGGAGGGTGAAAGAGATCGAAACGAGACAAAGGAGGGTGAAAGAGAGCGAAACGAGGCGAAGGAAGGTGAAAGAGAGCGAAACGAGACGAAGGAGGGTGAAAGAGAACAAAATGAGACGAAGGAGGGGGAAAGAGAGCAAAACGAGATGAAGGAGGTTGAAAGAAGGCGAAACGAGACGAAGGAGGGAGGAAGACAGCGAAACGAGACGAAGGAGGGTGAGAGAGAGCGAAACGAGACGAAGGAGGGTGAAGGAGGGCGAAACGAGACGAAGGAGGGTCAAAGAGAGCGAAACGAAATGAAGGAGGGTGAAAGAGAGCGAAACGAGACAAAGGAGCGTGGAAGAGAGCGAAACGAGAGGAAGGAGGGTGAGGGAGAGCGAAACGAGACGAAGGAGGGTGAAGGAGAGTGAACCGAGACGAAGGAGGGCGAAAGAGAGCGAAACGAGACGAAGGAGGGTGAAAGAGAGCGAAAGGAGACGAAGGAGGGTGAAAGAGAGCGAAACGAGTCGAAGGAGGGTGAAAGAGAGCGAAACGAGATGAAGGAGGGTGAAAGAGGCGAAGGAAGGTGAAAGAGTGTGAATCGAGACAAAGGACGGTGAAAGAGAGCGAAACGAGACGATGGAAGGTGAAAGAGAGCGAACCGAGATGAAGGAGGGTGAAAGAGGGCGAAACGAGACGAAGGAGGGTGAAAGAGAGTGAAACGAGGTGAAGGAAGGTGAAAGAGAGCGAAACGAGATGACGGAGGGTGAAAGAGAACGAAACGAGACGAAGGAGGGGGAAAGAGAGCGAAACGAGACGAAGGAGGGTGAAAGAATGCGAAACGAGACGAAGGAGGGAGGAAGACAGCGAAACGAGACGAAGGAGGGTGAGAGAGAGCGAAACGAGATGAAGGAGGGTGGAAGAGAGCGAAACAAGTCGAAGGAGGGTGAAAGAGAGCGAAACGAAATGAAGGAGGGTGAAAGAGAGCGAAACGATACAAAGGAGCGTGGAAGAGAGCGAAACGAGAGGAAGGAGGGTGAGGGAGAGCGAAACGAGACGAAGGAGGGTGAAAGAAGGCGAAACGAGACGAAGGAGGGAGGAAGACAGCGAAACGAGACGAAGGAGGGTGAGAGAGAGCGAAACGAGACGAAGGAGGGTGAAGGAGGGCGAAACGAGACGAAGGAGGGTCAAAGAGAGCGAAACGAAATGAAGGAGGGTGAAAGAGAGCGAAACGAGACAAAGGAGCGTGGAAGAGAGCGAAACGAGAGGAAGGAGGGTGAGGGAGAGCGAAACGAGACGAAGGAGGGTGAAGGAGAGTGAACCGAGACGAAGGAGGGCGAAAGAGAGCGAAACGAGACGAAGGAGGGTGAAAGAGAGCGAAAGGAGACGAAGGAGGGTGAAAGAGAGCGAAACGAGTCGAAGGAGGGTGAAAGAGAGCGAAACGAGATGAAGGAGGGTGAAAGAGGCGAAGGAAGGTGAAAGAGTGTGAATCGAGACAAAGGACGGTGAAAGAGAGCGAAACGAGACGATGGAAGGTGAAAGAGAGCGAACCGAGATGAAGGAGGGTGAAAGAGGGCGAAACGAGACGAAGGAGGGTGAAAGAGAGTGAAACGAGGTGAAGGAAGGTGAAAGAGAGCGAAACGAGATGACGGAGGGTGAAAGAGAACGAAACGAGACGAAGGAGGGGGAAAGAGAGCGAAACGAGACGAAGGAGGGTGAAAGAATGCGAAACGAGACGAAGGAGGGAGGAAGACAGCGAAACGAGACGAAGGAGGGTGAGAGAGAGCGAAACGAGATGAAGGAGGGTGGAAGAGAGCGAAACAAGTCGAAGGAGGGTGAAAGAGAGCGAAACGAAATGAAGGAGGGTGAAAGAGAGCGAAACGATACAAAGGAGCGTGGAAGAGAGCGAAACGAGAGGAAGGAGGGTGAGGGAGAGCGAAACGAGACGAAGGAGGGTGAAGGAAAATGAACCGAGACGAAGGAGGGAGGAAGACAGCGAAACGAGACGAACGAGGGTGAAAGAGAGTGAAACCAGGCGAAGGAAGGTGAAACAGTGCGAATCGAGACAAAGGAGGGTGAAAGAGAGCGAAACGAGACGAAGGAAGGTGAAAGAGAGCGAACCGAGATGAAGGAGGGTGAAAGAGGGCGAAACGAGACGAAGGAGGGTGGAAGAGAGCGAAACGAGACGAAGGAGGGTGAAAGAGAGCGAAACGAGATGAAGGAGGGTGAAAGAGAGCGAAACGAGATGAAGGAGGGTGAAAGAGAGGGAAATGAGGCGAAGGAAGGTGAAAGAGTGCGAATCCAGACAAAGGAGGGTGAAAGAGAGCGAAACGAGACGAAGGAAGAAGAAAGAGAGCGAACCGAGACGAAGGAGGGTGAAAGAGGGCGAAACGAGATGAAGGAGGGTGAAAGAGAGTGAAACGAGGCGAAGGAAGGTGAAAGAGTGCGAACCGTGACGAAGAAGGATGAAAGAGAGCGAAACGAGATGAAGGAGGGTGAAAGAGAGCAAAACGAGCTGAAGGAGAGTGAAAGAGAGCGAAACGAGATGAAGGAGAGTGAAAGAGAGCGAAACGAGCCGAAGGAGGGTGAAAGAGAGCGAAACGAGACGAAGGAGGGTGGAAGAGAGCGAAACGAGACGAAGGAGGGTGAAAGAGAGCGAAAGGAGATGAAGGAGGGTGAAAGAGAGCGAAACGAGACGAAGGAGGGTGAAAGAGAGCGAAACGAGATGAAGGAGGGTGAAAAAGAGTGAAACGAGACGAAGGAGGGTGAAAGAGAGCGAAACGAGACAAAGGAGGGTGAAAGAGAGCGAAACGAGATGAAGGAGGGTGAAAAAGAGTGAAACGAGACGAAGGAGGGTGAAAGAGAGCTAAATGAGACGAAGGAGGGTGAAAGAGAGCGAAACGAGATGAAGGAGGGTGAAAGAGAGCGAAACGAGACGAAGGAGGGTGAAAGAGAGCGAAACGGGACGAAGGAAGGTGAAAGAGAGCTAAACGAGATGAAGGAGGGTGAAAGAGAGCGAAACGAGATGAAGGAGGGTGAAAGAGAACAAAATGAGACGAAGGAGGGGGAAAGAGAGCGAAACGAGATGAAGGAGGGTGAAAGAAGGCGAAACGAGACGAAGGAGGGAGGAAGACAGCGAAACGAGACGAAGGAGGGTGAGAGAGAGCGAAACGAGATGAAGGAGGGTGAAGGAGGGCAAAACGAGACGAAGGAGGGTCAAAGAGAGCAAAACGAAATGAAGGAGGGTGAAAAAGAGTGAACCGAGACGAAGGAGGGTGAAAGAGAGCGAAACGAGACGAAGGAGGGTGAAAGAGAGCGAAACGAGACGAAGGAGGGTGAAAGAGAGTGAAACGAGGCGAAGGAAGGTGAAAGAGTGCGAATCGAGACAAAGGAGGGTGAAAGAGAGCGAAACGAGACGAAGGAAGGTGAAAGAGAGCGAACCGAGATGAAGGAGGGTGAAAGAGGGCGAAACGAGACGAAGGAGGGTGGAAGAGAGCGAAACGAGACGAAGGAGGGTGAAAGAGAGCGAAACGAGATGAAGGAGGGTGAAAGAGAGCAAAAACGAGACGAAGGAGGGTGAAAGAGAGCGAAACGAGATGAAGGAGGGTGAAAGAGAGTGAAACGAGACGAAGGAGGGTGAAAGAGAGCGAAACGAGATGAAGGAGGGTGAAAGAGAGGGAAATGAGGCGAAGGAAGGTGAAAGAGTGCGAATCTAGACAAAGGAGGGTGAAAGAGAGCGAAACGAGACGAAGGAAGGTGAAAGAGAGCGAACCGAGACGAAGGAGGGTGAAAGAGGGCGAAACGAGACGAAGGAGGGTGAAAGAGAGTGAAACGAGGCGAAGGAAGGTGAAAGAGTGCGAATCGAGACAAAGGAGGGTGAAAGAGAGCGAAACGAGACGAAGGAAGGTGAAAGAGAGCGAACCGCGACGAAGGAGGATGAAAGAGAGCGAAACGAGATGAAGGAGGGTGAAAGAGAGCAAAACGAGCCGAAGGAGGGTGAAAGAGAGCGAAACGAGATGAAGGAGGGTGAAAGAGAGCGAAACGAGCCGAAGGAGGGTGAAAGAGAGCGAAAGGAGACGAAGGAGGGTGGAAGAGAGCGAAACGAGACGAAGGAGGGCGAAAGAGAGCGAAACGAGACGAAGGAGGGTGAAAGAGAGCGAAAGGAGACGAAGGAGCGTGAAAGAGAGCGAAACGAGACGAAGATGGGTGAGAGAGGGCAAAACGAGATGAAGGAGGGTGAAGGAAGGCGAAACGAGACGAAGGAGGGAGGAAGAGAGCGAAACGAGACGAAGGACGGTGAGAGAGAGCGAAACGAGACGAAGGACGGTGGAAGAGAGCGAAACGAGACGAAGGAGGGTGAGAGATAGCGAAACGAGACGAAGGAGGGTGAAAGAGAGCGAAACGAGACGAAGGATGGTGAAAGAGAGCGAAACGAGACGAAGGAGGGTGAAGGATGGCGAAACGAGACGAAGGAGGGTGGAAGAGAGCGAAACGAGACGGAGGAGAGTGAAAGAGAGCGAAACGGGACAAAGGAGGGTGAAAGAGTGCGAAACGAGCCGAAGGAGGGTGAAAGAGCACGAAACGAGAGGAAGATGGGTGGAAGAGAGCGAAACGAGGCGAAGGAGGGTGAAAGAGAGCGAAACGAGACGACTGAGGGTGAAAAAGAGTGAAACGAGACGAAGGAGGGTGAAAGAGAGCTAAACAAGACGAAGGAGGTTGAAAGAGAGCGAAACGAGATGAAGGAGGGTGAAAGAGAGCGAAACGAGACGAAGGAGGGTGAAAGAGAGCGAAACGAGACGAAGAAAGGTGAAAGAGAGCTAAACGAGATGAAGGAGGGTGAAAGAGATCGAAACGAGACAAAGGAGGGTGAAAGAGAGCGAAACGAGGCGAAGGAAGGTGAAAGAGAGCGAAACGAGACGAAGGAGGGTGAAAGAGAACAAAATGAGACGAAGGAGGGGGAAAGAGAGCAAAACGAGACGAAGGAGGTTGAAAGAAGGCGAAACGAGACGAAGGAGGGAGGAAGACAGCGAAACGAGACGAAGGAGGGTGAGAGAGAGCGAAACGAGACGAAGGAGGGTGAAGGAGGGCGAAACGAGACGAAGGAGGGTCAAAGAGAGCGAAACGAAATGAAGGAGGGTGAAAGAGAGCGAAACGAGACAAAGGAGCGTGGAAGAGAGCGAAACGAGAGGAAGGAGGGTGAGGGAGAGCGAAACGAGACGAAGGAGGGTGAAGGAGAGTGAACCGAGACGAAGGAGGGCGAAAGAGAGCGAAACGAGACGAAGGAGGGTGAAAGAGAGCGAAAGGAGACGAAGGAGGGTGAAAGAGAGCGAAACGAGTCGAAGGAGGGTGAAAGAGAGCGAAACGAGACGAAGGAGGGTGAAAGAGGCGAAGGAAGGTGAAAGAGTGTGAATCGAGACAAAGGACGGTGAAAGAGAGCGAAACGAGACGATGGAAGGTGAAAGAGAGCGAACCGAGATGAAGGAGGGTGAAAGAGGGCGAAACGAGACGAAGGAGGGTGAAAGAGAGTGAAACGAGGTGAAGGAAGGTGAAAGAGAGCGAAACGAGATGACGGAGGGTGAAAGAGAACGAAACGAGACGAAGGAGGGGGAAAGAGAGCGAAACGAGACGAAGGAGGGTGAAAGAATGCGAAACGAGACGAAGGAGGGAGGAAGACAGCGAAACGAGACGAAGGAGGGTGAGAGAGAGCGAAACGAGATGAAGGAGGGTGGAAGAGAGCGAAACAAGTCGAAGGAGGGTGAAAGAGAGCGAAACGAAATGAAGGAGGGTGAAAGAGAGCGAAACGATACAAAGGAGCGTGGAAGAGAGCGAAACGAGAGGAAGGAGGGTGAGGGAGAGCGAAACGAGACGAAGGAGGGTGAAGGAAAATGAACCGAGACGAAGGAGGGAGGAAGACAGCGAAACGAGACGAACGAGGGTGAAAGAGAGTGAAACCAGGCGAAGGAAGGTGAAACAGTGCGAATCGAGACAAAGGAGGGTGAAAGAGAGCGAAACGAGACGAAGGAAGGTGAAAGAGAGCGAACCGAGATGAAGGAGGGTGAAAGAGGGCGAAACGAGACGAAGGAGGGTGGAAGAGAGCGAAACGAGACGAAGGAGGGTGAAAGAGAGCGAAACGAGATGAAGGAGGGTGAAAGAGAGTGAAACGAGATGAAGGAGGGTGAAAGAGAGCGAAACGAGATGAAGGAGGGTGAAAGAGAGGGAAATGAGGCGAAGGAAGGTGAAAGAGTGCGAATCCAGACAAAGGAGGGTGAAAGAGAGCGAAACGAGACGAAGGAAGAAGAAAGAGAGCGAACCGAGACGAAGGAGGGTGAAAGAGGGCGAAACGAGATGAAGGAGGGTGAAAGAGAGTGAAACGAGGCGAAGGAAGGTGAAAGAGTGCGAACCGTGACGAAGAAGGATGAAAGAGAGCGAAACGAGATGAAGGAGGGTGAAAGAGAGCAAAACGAGCTGAAGGAGAGTGAAAGAGAGCGAAACGAGATGAAGGAGAGTGAAAGAGAGCGAAACGAGCCGAAGGAGGGTGAAAGAGAGCGAAACGAGACGAAGGAGGGTGGAAGAGAGCGAAACGAGACGAAGGAGGGTGAAAGAGAGCGAAAGGAGACGAAGGAGGGTGAAAGAGAGCGAAACGAGACGAAGGAGGGTGAAAGAGAGCGAAACGAGATGAAGGAGGGTGAAAAAGAGTGAAACGAGACGAAGGAGGGTGAAAGAGAGCTAAATGAGACGAAGGAGGGTGAAAGAGAGCGAAACGAGATGAAGGAGGGTGAAAGAGAGCGAAACGAGACGAAGGAGGGTGAAAGAGAGCGAAACGGGACGAAGGAAGGTGAAAGAGAGCTAAACGAGATGAAGGAGGGTGAAAGAGAGCGAAACGAGATGAAGGAGGGTGAAAGAGAACAAAATGAGACGAAGGAGGGGGAAAGAGAGCGAAACGAGATGAAGGAGGGTGAAAGAAGGCGAAACGAGACGAAGGAGGGAGGAAGACAGCGAAACGAGACGAAGGAGGGTGAGAGAGAGCGAAACGAGATGAAGGAGGGTGAAGGAGGGCAAAACGAGACGAAGGAGGGTCAAAGGGAGCAAAACGAAATGAAGGAGGGTGAAAAAGAGTGAACCGAGACGAAGGAGGGTGAAAGAGAGCGAAACGAGACGAAGGAGGGTGAAAGAGAGCGAAACGAGACGAAGGAGGGTGAAAGAGAGTGAAACGAGGCGAAGGAAGGTGAAAGAGTGCGAATCGAGACAAAGGAGGGTGAACGAGAGCGAAACGAGACGAAGGAAGGTGAAAGAGAGCGAACCGAGATGAAGGAGGGTGAAAGAGGGCGAAACGAGACGAAGGAGGGTGGAATAGAGCGAAACGAGACGAAGGAGGGTGAAAGAGAGCGAAACGAGATGAAGGAGGGTGAAAGAGAGCAAAAACGAGCATAAGGAGGGTGAAAGAGAGCGAAACGAGATGAAGGAGGGTGAAAGAGAGTGAAACGAGACGAAGGAGGGTGAAAGAGAGCGAAACGAGATGAAGGAGGGTGAAAGAGAGGGAAATGAGGCGAAGGAAGGTGAAAGAGTGCGAATCTAGACAAAGGAGGGTGAAAGAGAGCGAAACGAGACGAAGGAAGGTGAAAGAGAGCGAACCGAGACGAAGGAGGGTGAAAGAGGGCGAAACGAGACGAAGGAGGGTGAAAGAGAGTGAAAAGAGGCGAAGGAAGGTGAAAGAGTGCGAATCGAGACAAAGGAGGGTGAAAGAGAGCGAAACGAGACGAAGGAAGGTGAAAGAGAGCGAACCGCGACGAAGGAGGATGAAAGAGAGCGAAACGAGATGAAGGAGGGTGAAAGAGAGCAAAACCAGCCGAAGGAGGGTGAAAGAGAGCGAAACGAGATGAAGGAGGGTGAAAGAGAGCGAAACGAGCCGAAGGAGGGTGAAAGAGAGCGAAAGGAGACGAAGGAGGGTGGAAGAGAGCGAAACGAGACGAATGAGGGCGAAAGAGAGCGAAACGAGACGAAGGAGGGTGAAAGAGAGCGAAAGGAGACGAAGGAGCGTGAAAGAGAGCGAAACGAGACGAAGATGGGTGAGAGAGGGCAAAACGAGATGAAGGAGGGTGAAGGAAGGCGAAACGAGACGAAGGAGGGAGGAAGAGAGCGAAACGAGACGAAGGACGGTGAGAGAGAGCGAAACGAGACGAAGGACGGTGGAAGAGAGCGAAACGAGACGAAGGAGGGTGAGAGATAGCGAAACGAGACTAAGGAGGGTGAAAGAGAGCGAAACGAGACGAAGGATGGTGAAAGAGAGCGAAACGAGACGAAGGAGGGTGAAGGATGGCGAAACGAGACGAAGGAGGGTGGAAGAGAGCGAAACGAGACGGAGGAGAGTGAAAGAGAGCGAAACGGGACAAAGGAGGGTGAAAGAGTGCGAAACGAGCCGAAGGAGGGTGAAAGAGCACGAAACGAGAGGAAGATGGGTGGAAGAGAGCGAAACGAGGCGAAGGAGGGTGAAAGAGAGCGAAACGAGACGACTGAGGGTGAAAAAGAGTGAAACGAGACGAAGGAGGGTGAAAGAGAGCTAAACAAGACGAAGGAGGTTGAAAGAGAGCGAAACGAGATGAAGGAGGGTGAAAGAGAGCGAAACGAGACGAAGGAGGGTGAAAGAGAGCGAAACGAGACGAAGAAAGGTGAAAGAGAGCTAAACGAGATGAAGGAGGGTGAAAGAGATCGAAACGAGACAAAGGAGGGTGTAAGAGAGCGAAACGAGGCGAAGGAAGGTGAAAGAGAGCGAAACGAGACGAAGGAGGGTGAAAGAGAACAAAATGAGACGAAGGAGGGGGAAAGAGAGCAAAACGAGACGAAGGAGGTTGAAAGAAGGCGAAACGAGACGAAGGAGGGAGGAAGACAGCGAAACGAGACGAAGGAGGGTGAGAGAGAGCGAAACGAGACGAAGGAGGGTGAAGGAGGGCGAAACGAGACGAAGGAGGGTCAAAGAGAGCGAAACGAAATGAAGGAGGGTGAAAGAGAGCGAAACGAGACAAAGGAGCGTGGAAGAGAGCGAAACGAGAGGAAGGAGGGTGAGGGAGAGCGAAACGAGACGAAGGAGGGTGAAGGAGAGTGAACCGAGACGAAGGAGGGCGAAAGAGAGCGAAACGAGACGAAGGAGGGTGAAAGAGAGCGAAAGGAGACAAAGGAGGGTGAAAGAGAGCGAAACGAGACGAAGATGGGTGAGAGAGGGCAAAACGAGATGAAGGAGGGTGCAGGAAGGCGAAACGAGATGAAGGAGGGAGGAAGACAGCGAAACAAGACGAAGGAGGGTGAGAGAGAGCGAAACGAGACGACGGACGGTGGAAGAGAGCGAAACCAGACGAAGGAGGGTGAGAGATAGCGAAACGAGTCGAAGGAGGGTGAAAGAGAGCGAAACGAGACGAAGGATGGTGAAAGAGAGCGAAACGAGACGAAGGAGGGTGAAGGAGGGCGAAACGAGACGAAGGAGGGTGGAAGAGAGCGAAACGAGACGGAGGAGAGTGAAAGAGAGCGAAACGAGACAAAGGAGGGTGAAAGAGTGCGAAACGAGCCGAAGGAGGGTGAAAGAGGCGAAGGAAGGTGAAAGAGTGCGAATCGAGACAAAGGACGGTGAAAGAGAGCGAAACGAGAGATGGAAGGTGAAAGAGAGCGAACCGAGATGAAGGAGGGTGAAAGAGGGCGAAACGAGAGGAAGGAGGGTGAAAGAGAGTGAAACGAGGTGAAGGAAGGTGAAAGAGAGCGAAACGAGATGACGGAGGGTGAAAGAGAACGAAACGAGACGAAGGAGGGGGAAAGAGAGCGAAACAAGACGAAGGAGGGTGAAAGAATGCGAAACGAGACGAAGGAGGGAGGAAGACAGCGAAACGAGACGAAGGAGGGTGAGAGAGAGCGAAACGAGATGAAGGAGGGTGGAAGAGAGCGAAACAAGTCGAAGGAGGGTGAAAGAGAGCGAAACGAAATGAAGGAGGGTGAAAGAGAGCGAAACGATACAAAGGAGCGTGGAAGAGAGCGAAACGAGAGGAAGGAGGGTGAGGGAGAGCGAAACGAGACGAAGGAGGGTGAAGGAAAATGAACCGAAAAGAAGGAGGGTGAAAGAGAGCGAAACGAGACGAAGGAGCGTGAAAGAGAGCGAAACGAGACGAACGAGGGTGAAAGAGAGCGAAACGAGACGAAGGAAGGTGAAAGAGAGCGAACCGAGATGAAGGAGTGTGAAAGAGGGCGAAACGAGACGAAGGAGGGTGGAAGAGAGCGAAACGAGACGAAGGAGGGTGAAAGAGAGCGAAACGAGATGAAGGAGGGTGAAAGAGAGCAAAACGAGCAGAAGGAGGGTGAAAGAGAGCGAAACGAGATGAAGGAGGGTGAAAGAGAGTGAAACGAGATGAAGGAGGGTGAAAGAGAGCGAAACGAGATGAAGGAGTGTGAAAGAGAGGGAAATGAGGCGAAGGAAGGTGAAAGAGTGCGAATCCAGACAAAGGAGGGTGAAAGAGAGCGAAACGAGACGAAGGAAGGAGAAAGAGAGCGAACCGAGACGAAGGAGGGTGAAAGAGGGCGAAACGAGACGAAGGAGGGTGAAAGAGAGTGAAACGAGGCGAAGGAAGGTGAAAGAGTGCGAACCGTGACGAAGAAGGATGAAAGAGAGCGAAACGAGATGAAGGAGGGTGAAAGAGAGCAAAACGAGCTGAAGGAGAGTGAAAGAGAGCGAAACGAGATGAAGGAGGGTGAAAGAGAGCGAAACGAGCCGAAGGAGGGTGAAAGAGAGCGAAACGAGACGAAGGAGGGTGGAAGAGAGCGAAACGAGACGAAGGAGGGTGAAAGAGAGCGAAAGGAGACGAAGGAGGGTGAAAGAGAGCGAAACGAGACGAAGGAGGGTGAAAGAGAGCGAAACGAGATGAAGGAGGGTGAAAAAGAGTGAAACGAGACGAAGGAGGGTGAAAGAGAGCTAAATGAGACGAAGGAGGGTGAAAGAGAGCGAAACGAGAAGAAGGAGGGTGAAAGAGAGCGAAACGAGACGAAGGAGGGTGAAAGAGAGCGAAACGGGACGAAGGAAGGTGAAAGAGAGCTAAACGAGATGAAGGAGGGTGAAAGAGATCGAAACGAGACAAAGGAGGGTGAAAGAGAGTGAAACGAGGCGAAGGAAGGTGAAAGAGAGTGAAACGAGACGAAGGAGGGTGAAAGAGAGCGAAACGAGACGAAGGAAGGTGAAAGAGAGCTAAACGAGATGAAGGAGGGTGAAAGAGATCGAAACGAGACAAAAGAGGGTGAAAGAGAGCGAAACGAGGCGAAGTAATGGTGAAAGAGAGCGAAACGAGACGAAGGAGGGTGAAAGATAACAAATTGAGACGAAGGAGGGGGAAAGAGAGCGAAACGAGATGAAGGAGGGTGAAAGAAGGCGAAACGAGACGAAGGAGGGAGGAAGACAGCGAAACGAGACGAAGGAGGGTGAGAGAGAGCGAAACGAGACGAAGGAGGGTGAAGGAGGGCAAAACGAGACGAAGGAGGGTCAAAGAGAGCAAAACGAAATGAAGGAGGGTGAAAAAGAGTGAACCGAGACGAAGGAGGGTGAAAGAGAGCGAAACGAGACGAAGGAGGGTGAAAGAGAGCGAAACGAGACGAAGGAGGGTGAAAGAGAGTGAAACGAGGCGAAGGAAGGTGAAAGAGTGCGAATCGAGACAAAGGAGGGTGAAAGAGAGCAAAACGAGACGAAGGAAGGTGAAAGAGAGCGAACCGAGATGAAGGAGGGTGAAAGAGGGCGAAACGAGACGAAGGAGGGTGGAAGAGAGCGAAACGAGACGAAGGAGGGTGAAAGAGAGCGAAACGAGATGAAGGAGGGTGAAAGAGAGCAAAAACGAGCATAAGGAGGGTGAAAGAGAGCGAAACGAGATGAAGGAGGGTGAAAGAGAGTGAAACGAGACGAAGGAGGGTGAAAGAGAGCGAAACGAGATGAAGGAGGGTTAAAGAGAGGGAAATGAGGCGAAGGAAGGTGAAAGAGTGCGAATCTAGACAAAGGAGGGTGAAAGAGAGCGAAACGAGACGAAGGAAGGTGAAAGAGAGCGAACCGAGACGAAGGAGGGTGAAAGAGGGCGAAACGAGACGAAGGAGGGTGAAAGAGAGTGAAACGAGGCGAAGGAAGGTGAAAGAGTGCGAATCGAGACAAAGGAGGGTGAAAGAGAGCGAAACGAGACGAAGGAAGGTGAAAGAGAGCGAACAGCGACGAAGGAGGATGAAAGAGAGCGAAACGAGATGAAGGAGGGTGAAAGAGAGCAAAACGAGCCGAAGGAGGGTGAAAGAGAGCGATACGAGATGAAGGAGGGTGAAAGAGAGCGAAACGAGCCGAAGGAGGGTGAAAGAGAGCGAAAGGAGACGAAGGAGGGTGGAAGAGAGCGAAACGAGACGAAGGAGGGCGAAAGAGAGCGAAACGAGACGAAGGAGGGTGAAAGAGAGCGAAAGGAGACGAAGGAGCGTGAAAGAGAGCGAAACGAGACGAAGATGGGTGAGAGAGGGCAAAACGAGATGAAGGAGGGTGAAGGAAGGCGAAACGAGACGAAGGAGGGAGGAAGAGAGCGAAACGAGACGAAGGAGGGTGAGAGAGAGCGAAACGAGACGAAGGACGGTGGAAGAGAGCGAAACGAGACGAAGGAGGGTGAGAGATAGCGAAACGAGACGAAGGAGGGTGAAAGAGAGCGAAACGAGACGAAGGATGGTGAAAGAGAGCGAAACGAGACGAAGGAGGGTGAAGGAGGGCGAAACGAGACGAAGGAGGGTGGAAGAGAGCGAAACGAGACGGAGGAGAGTGAAAGAGAGCGAAACGGGACAAAGGAGGGTGAAAGAGTGCGAAACGAGCCGAAGGAGGGTAAAAGAGCACGAAACGAGAGGAAGAGGGGTGGAAGAGAGCGAAACGAGGCGAAGGAGGGTGAAAGAGAGCGAAACGAGACGACTGAGGGTGAAAAAGAGTGAAACGAGACGAAGGAGGGTGAAAGAGAGCTAAACAAGACGAAGGAGGTTGAAAGAGAGCGAAACGAGATGAAGGAGGGTGAAAGAGAGCGAAACGAGACGAAGGAGGGTGAAAGAGAGCGAAACGATACAAAGGAGCGTGGAAGAGAGCTAAACGAGATGAAGGAGGGTGAAAGAGATCGAAACGAGACAAAGGAGGGTGAAAGAGAGCGAAACGAGGCGAAGGAAGGTGAAAGAGAGCGAACCGCGACGAAGGAGGATGAAAGAGAGCGAAACGAGATGAAGGAGGGTGAAAGAGAGCAAAACGAGCAGAAGGAGGGTGAAAGAGAGCGAAACGAGATGAAGGAGGGTGAAAGAGAGCGAAACGAGCCGAAGGAGGGTGAAAGAGAGCGAAAGGAGACGAAGGAGGGTGGAAGAGAGCGAAACGAGACGAAGGAGGGCGAAAGAGAGCGAAACGAGACGAAGGAGGGTGAAAGAGAGCGAAAGGAGACGAAGGAGCGTGAAAGAGAGCGAAACGAGACGAAGATGGGTGAGAGAGGGCAAAACGAGATGAAGGAGGGTGAAGGAAGGCGAAACGAGACGAAGGAGGGAGGAAGAGAGCGAAACGAGACGAAGGAGGGTGAGAGAGAGCGAAACGAGACGAAGGACGGTGGAAGAGAGCGAAACGAGACGAAGGAGGGTGAGAGATAGCGAAACGAGACGAAGGAGGGTGAAAGAGAGCGAAACGAGACGAAGGATGGTGAAAGAGAGCGAAACGAGACGAAGGAGGGTGAAGGATGGCGAAACGAGACGAAGGAGGGTGGAAGAGAGCGAAACGAGACGGAGGAGAGTGAAAGAGAGCGAAACGGGACAAAGGAGGGTGAAAGAGTGCGAAACGAGCCGAAGGAGGGTGAAAGAGCACGAAACGAGAGGAAGATGGGTGGAAGAGAGCGAAATGAGGCGAAGGAGGGTGAAAGAGAGCGAAACGAGATGACTGAGGGTGAAAAAGAGTGAAACGAGACGAAGGAGCGTGAAAGAGAGCTAAACAAGACGAAGGAGGTTGAAAGAGAGCAAAACGAGATGAAGGAGGGTGAAAGAGAGCGAAACGAGACGAAGGAGGGTGAAAGAGAGCGAAACGAGACGAAGAAAGGTGAAAGAGAGCTAAACGAGATGAAGGAGGGTGAAAGAGATCGAAACGAGACAAAGGAGGGTGAAAGAGAGCGAAACGAGGCGAAGGAAGGTGAAAGAGAGCGAAACGAGACGAAGGAGGGTGAAAGAGAACAAAATGAGACGAAGGAGGGGGAAAGAGAGCAAAACGAGACGAAGGAGGTTGAAAGAAGGCGAAACGAGACGAAGGAGGGAGGAAGACAGCGAAACGAGACGAAGGAGGGTGAGAGAGAGCGAAACGAGACGAAGGAGGGTGAAGGAGGGCGAAACGAGACGAAGGAGGGTCAAAGAGAGCGAAACGAAATGAAGGAGGGTGAAAGAGAGCGAAACGAGACAAAGGAGCGTGGAAGAGAGCGAAACGAGAGGAAGGAGGGTGAGGGAGAGCGAAACGAGACGAAGGAGGGTGAAGGAGAGTGAACCGAGACGAAGGAGGGCGAAAGAGAGCGAAACGAGACGAAGGAGGGTGAAAGAGAGCGAAACGAGACGAAGGAGGGTGAAAGAGAGCGAAACGAGACGAAGATGGGTGAGAGAGGGCAAAACGAGATGAAGGAGGGTGAAGGAAGGCGAAACGAGATGAAGGAGGGAGGAAGACAGCGAAACGAGACGAAGGAGGGTGAGAGAGAGCGAAACGAGACGACGGACGGTGGAAGAGAGCGAAACGAGACGAAGGAGGGTGAGAGATAGCGAAACGAGTCGAAGGAGGGTGAAAGAGAGCGAAACGAGACGAAGGATGGTGAAAGAGAGCGAAACGAGATGAAGGAGGGTGAAGGAGGTCGAAACGAGACGAAGGAGGGTGGAAGAGAGCGAAACGAGACGGAGGAGAGTGAAAGAGAGCGAAACGAGACAAAGGAGGGTGAAAGAGTGCGAAACGAGCCGAAGGAGGGTGAAAGAGCACGAAACGAGAGGAAGATGGGTGGAAGAGAGCGAAACGAGATGAAGGAGGGTGAAAGAGAGCGAAACGAGACGAAGGAGGGTGAAAGAGAGCGAAACGAGATGAAGGAGGGTGAAAGAGAGCGAAACGAGACGAATGAGGGTGAAAGAGGCGAAGGAAGGTGAAAGAGTGCGAATCGAGACAAAGGACGGTGAAAGAGAGCGAAACGAGACGATGGAAGGTGAAAGAGAGCGAACCGAGATGAAGGAGGGTGAAAGAGGGCGAAACGAGACGAAGGAGGGTGAAAGAGAGTGAAACAAGGGGAAGGAAGGTGAAAGAGAGCGAAACGAGATGACGGAGGGTGAAAGAGAACGAAACGAGACGAAGGAGGGGGAAAGAGAGCGAAACGAGACGAAGGAGGGTGAAAGAATGCGAAACGAGACGAAGGAGGGAGGAAGACAGCGAAACGAGACGAAGGAGGGTGAGAGAGAGCGAAACGAGATGAAGGAGGGTGGAAGAGAGCGAAACAAGTCGAAGGAGGGTGAAAGAGAGCCAAACGAAATGAAGGAGGGTGAAAGAGAGCGAAACGATACAAAGGAGCGTGGAAGAGAGCGAAACGAGAGGAAGGAGGGTGAGGGAGAGCGAAACGAGACGAAGGAGGGTGAAGGAAAATGAACCGAGACGAAGGAGGGTGAAAGAGAGCGAAACGAGACGAAGGAGCGTGAAAGAGAGCGAAACGAGACGAACGAGGGTGAAAGAGAGTGAAACGAGGCGAAGGAAGGTGAAAGAGTGCGAATCGAGACAAAGGAGGGTGAAAGAGAGCGAAACGAGACGAAGGAAGGTGAAAGAGAGCGAACCGAGATGAAGGAGGGTGAAAGAGGGCGAAACGAGACGAAGGAAGGTGGAAGAGAGCGAAACGAGACGAAGGAGGGTGAAAGAGAGCGAAACGAGATGAAGGAGGGTGAAAGAGAGCAAAACGAGCAGAAGGAGGGTGAAAGAGGGCGAAACGAGATGAAGGAGGGTGAAAGAGAGTGAAACGAGATGAAGGAGGGTGAAAGAGAGCGAAACGAGATGAAGGAGGGTGAAAGAGAGGGAAATGAGGCGAAGGAAGGTGAAAGAGTGCGAATCCATACAAAGGAGGGTGAAAGAGAGCGAAACGAGACGAAGGAAGGAGAAAGAGAGCGAACCGAGACGAAGGAGGGTGAAAGAGAGCGAACCGAGACGAAGGAGGGTGAAAGAGGGCGAAACGAGACGAAGGAGGGTGAAAGAGAGTGAAACGAGGCGAAGGAAGGTGAAAGAGTGCGAATCGAGACAAAGGAGGGTGAAAGAGAGCGAAACGAGACGAAGGAAGGTGAAAGAGAGCGAACAGCGACGAAGGAGGATGAAAGAGAGCGAAACGAGATGAAGGAGGGTGAAAGAGAGCAAAACGAGCCGAAGGAGGGTGAAAGAGAGCGAAACGAGATGAAGGAGGGTGAAAGAGAGCGAAACGAGCCGAAGGAGGGTGAAAGAGAGCGAAAGGAGACGAAGGAGGGTGGAAGAGAGCGAAACGAGACGAAGGAGGGCGAAAGAGAGCGAAACGAGACGAAGGAGGGTGAAAGAGAGCGAAAGGAGACGAAGGAGCGTGAAAGAGAGCGAAACGAGACGAAGATGGGTGAGAGAGGGCAAAACGAGATGAAGGAGGGTGAAGGAAGGCGAAACGAGACGAAGGAGGGAGGAAGAGAGCGAAACGAGACGAAGGAGGGTGAGAGAGAGCGAAACGAGACGAAGGACGGTGGAAGAGAGCGAAACGAGACGAAGGAGGGTGAGAGATAGCGAAACGAGACGAAGGAGGGTGAAAGAGAGCGAAACGAGACGAAGGATGGTGAAAGAGAGCGAAACGAGACGAAGGAGGGTGAAGGAGGGCGAAACGAGACAAAGGAGGGTGAAAGAGTGCGAAACGAGCCGAAGGAGGGTAAAAGAGCACGAAACGAGAGGAAGATGGGTGGAAGAGAGCGAAACGAGGCGAAGGAGGGTGAAAGAGAGCGAAACGAGACGACTGAGGGTGAAAAAGAGTGAAACGAGACGAAGGAGGGTGAAAGAGAGCTAAACAAGACGAAGGAGGTTGAAAGAGAGCGAAACGAGATGAAGGAGGGTGAAAGAGAGCGAAACGAGACGAAGGAGGGTGAAAGAGAGCGAAACGAGACGAAGAAAGGTGAAAGAGAGCTAAACGAGATGAAGGAGGATGAAAGAGATCGAAACGAGACAAAGGAGGGTGAAAGAGAGCGAAACGAGGCGAAGGAAGGTGAAAGAGAGCGAAACGAGACGAAGGAGGGTGAAAGAGAACAAAATGAGACGAAGGAGGGGGAAAGAGAGCAAAACGAGACGAAGGAGGTTGAAAGAAGGCGAAACGAGACGAAGGAGGGAGGAAGACAGCGAAACGAGACGAAGGAGGGTGAGAGAGAGCGAAACGAGACGAAGGAGGGTGAAGGAGGGCGAAACGAGACGAAGGAGGGTCAAAGATAGCGAAACGAAATGAAGGGGGGTGAAAGAGAGCGAAACGAGACAAAGGAGCGTGGAAGAGAGCGAAACGAGAGGAAGGAGGGTGAGGGAGAGCGAAACGAGACGAAGGAGGGTGAAGGAGAGTGAACCGAGACGAAGGAGGGCGAAAGAGAGCGAAACGAGACGAAGGAGGGTGATAGAGAGCGAAAGGAGACGAAGGAGGGTGAAAGAGAGCGAAACGAGACGAAGATGGGTGAGAGAGGGCAAAACGAGATGAAGGAGGGTGAAGGAAGGCGAAACGAGACCAAGGAGGGAGGAAGACAGCGAAACGAGACGAAGGAGGGTGAGAGAGAGCGAAACGAGACGACGGACGGTGGAAGAGAGCGAAAGGGGACGAAGGAGGGTGAGAGATAGCGAAACGAGTCGAAGGAGGGTGAAAGAGAGCGAAACGAGACGAAGGATGGTGAAAGAGAGCGAAACGAGACGAAGGAGGGTGAAAGAGAGCGAAACGAGACGAAGGAGGGTGAAAGAGGCGAAGGAAGGTGAAAGAGTGCGAATCGAGACAAAGGACGGTGAAAGAGAGCGAAACGAGACGATGGAAGGTGAAAGAGAGCGAACCGAGGTGAAGGAGGGTGAAAGAGGGCGAAACGAGACGAAGGAGGGTGAAAGAGAGTGAAACGAGGTGAAGGAAGGTGAAAGAGAGCGAAACGAGACGACGGAGGGTGAAAGAGAACGAAACGAGGCGAAGGAAGGTGAAAGAGTGCGAATCGAGACAAAGGAGGGTGAAAGAGAGCGAAACGAGACGAAGGAAGGTGAAAGAGAGCGAACCGAGATGAAGGAGGGTGAAAGAGGGCGAAACGAGACGAAGGAGGGTGGAAGAGAGCGAAACGAGACGAAGGAGGGTGAAAGAGAGCGAAACGAGATGAAGGAGGGTGAAAGAGAGCAAAACGAGCAGAAGGAGGGTGAAAGAGAGCGAAACGAGATGAAGGAGGGTGAAAGAGAGTGAAACGAGATGAAGGAGGGTGAAAGAGAGCGAAACGAGATGAAGGAGGGTGAAAGAGAGGGAAATGAGGCGAAGGAAGGTGAAAGAGTGCGAATCTAGACAAAGGAGGGTGAAAGAGAGCGAAACGAGACGAAGGAAGGAGAAAGAGAGCGAACCGAGACGAAGGAGGGTGAAAGAGGGCGAAACGAGACGAAGGAGGGTGAAAGAGAGTGAAACGAGGCGAAGGAAGGTGAAAGAGTGCGAACCGTGACGAAGAAGGATGAAAGAGAGCAAAACGAGATGAAGGAGGGTGAAAGAGAGCAAAACGAGCTGAAGGAGAGTGAAAGAGAGCGAAACGAGATGAAGGAGGGTGAAAGAGAGCGAAACGAGCCGAAGGAGGGTGAAAGAGAGCGAAACGAGACGAAGGAGGGTGGAAGAGAGCGAAACGAGACGAAGGAGGGTGAAAGAGAGCGAAAGGAGACGAAGGAGGGTGAAAGAGAGCGAAACGAGACGAAGAAGGGTGAGAGAGGGCAAAACGAGATGAAGGAGGGTGAAGGAAGGCGAAACGAGACGAAGGAGGGAGGAAGACAGCGAAACGAGATGAAGGAGGGTGAGAGAGAGCGAAACGAGACGAAGGACGGTGGAAGAGAGCGAAACGAGACGAAGGAGGGTGAAAGAGAGCGAAACGAGATGAAGGAGGGTGAAAGAGAGCGAAACGAGACGAAGGATGGTGAAAGAGAGCGAAACGAGACGAAGGAGGGTGAAGGAGGGCAAAACGAGACGAAGGAGGGTGGAAGAGAGCGAAACGAGACGAAGGAGAGTGAAAGAGATCGAAACGAGACAAAGGAGGGTGAAAGAGTGCGAAACGAGCCGAAGGATGGTGAAAGAGCGCGAAACGAGACGAAGACGGGTGGAAGAGAGCGAAACGAGACGAAGGAGGGTGAAAGAGAGCGAAACGAGACGAAGGAGGGTGAAAAAGAGTGAAACGAGACGAAGGAGGGTGAAAGAGAGCTAAACGAGACGAAGTAGGGTGAAAGAGAGCGAAACGAGATGAAGGAGGGTGAAAGAGAGCGAAACGAGACGAAGGAGGGTGAAAGAGAGCGAAACGAGACGAAGGAAGGTGAAAGAGAGCTAAACGAGATGAAGGAGGGTGAAAGAGAGCAAAACGAGTCAAAGGAGGGTGAAAGAGTGCGAAACGAAGCGAAGGAAGGTGAAAGAGAGCGAAACGAGACGAAGGAGGGTGAAAGAGAACGAAACGAGACGAAGGAGGGGGAAAGAGAGCGAAACGATACGAAGGAGGGTGAAAGAAGCCGAAACGAGACGAAGGAGTGAGGAAGACAGCGAAACGAGACGAAGGAGGTTGAGAGAGAGCGAAACCAGACGAAGGAGGGTGGAAGAGAGCGAAACGAGACGAAGGAGTGTGAGAGCTAGCGAAACGAGACGAAGGAGTGTGAAAGTGAGCAAAATGAGACGAAGGAGGGTGAAAGAGAGCGAAACGAGATGATGGAGGGTGAAGGAAGGCGAAACGAGACGAAGGAGGGTGGAAGAGAGCGAAACGAGACGAAGGAGGGTGAAAGAGAGTGAAAAGAGATGAAGGAGGGTGAAAGAGAGCGAAACGAGGCGAAGGAGGGTCAAAGAGAGCAAAACGAGATGAAGGAGGGTGAAAGAGAGCGAAACGAGACAAAGGAGGGTGAAAAAGGCTGAAACGAGACGAAGGAGGGTGGAAGAGAGCGAATCGAGAGGAAGGAGGGTGAGGGAGAGCGAAACAAGATGAAGGAGGGTGAAAGAGAGCGAAACGAGATGAAGGAGGGTGACAGAGAGCGAAACGAGACGAAGGAGGGTGAAAGAGAGTGAAAATAGGCGAAGGAAGGTGAAAGAGAGCGAACCGAAACGAAGGAGTGTGGAAGAGAGCGATACGAGACGAAGGAGGGTGAAAGAGAGCAAAACGAGACGAAGGAGGGTGAAAGAGAGCGAAACGAGACGAAGGAGGGTGAAAAAGAGTGAAACGAGACGAAGGAGGGTGAAAGAGAGCTAAACGAGACGAAGGAGGGTGAAAGAGAGCGAAACGAGATGAACGAGGGTGAAAGAGAGCGAAACGAGTCGAAGGAGGGTGAAAGAGAGTGAAACGAGACAAAGGATGGTGAAAGAGAGCTAAACGAGATGACGGAGGGTGAAAGAGATCGAAACGAGACAAAGGAGGGTGAAAGAGAGCGAAACGAGGCGAAGGAAGGTGAAAGAGAGCGAAACGAGACGGAGGAGGGTGAAAGAGAACGAAACGAGACGAAGGAGGGGGAAAGAGAGCGAAACGAGATGAAGGAGGGTGAAAGAAGGCGAAACGAGACGAAGGAGGGAGGAAGACAGCGAAACGAGATGAAGGAGGGTGAGAGAGAGCGAAACGAG
Source organism: Scyliorhinus torazame (assembly GCF_047496885.1). Lineage (NCBI taxonomy): Eukaryota > Metazoa > Chordata > Chondrichthyes > Carcharhiniformes > Scyliorhinidae > Scyliorhinus > Scyliorhinus torazame. The sequence goes on along the minus strand of NC_092732.1, from coordinate 47,755,285 downwards.
ACGAAGGGCGGTGGAAGAGAGCGAAACAAGACGAAGGAGGGTGAGAGATAGCGAAACGAGACGAAGGAGGGTGAAAGAGAGCGAAATGAGACGAAGGAGGGTGAAAGAGAGCGAAACGAGACGAAGGAGGGTGAAGGAGGGCGAAACGAGACGAAGGAGTGTCAAAGAGAGCAAAACGAGATGAAGGAGGGTGAAAGATAGCGAAACGAGACAGAGGAGGGTGAAAGAGGCTGAAACGAGACGAAGGAGCGTGGAAGAGAGCGAGACTAGAGGAAGGAGGGTGAGGGAGAGCGAAACGAGACGAAGGAGGGTGAAGGAGAGTGAAACGAGAAGAAGGAGGGTGAAAGAGAGCGAAACGAGATGAAGGAGGGTGAAAGAGAGCGAAACGAGACGAAGGAGGGTGAAAGAGAGTGAAACGAGGCGAAGGAAGGTGAAAGAGTGCGAATCGAGACAAAGGACGCTGAAAGAGAGCGAAACGAGACGAAGGAAGGTGAAAGAGAGCGAACCGAGATGAAGGAGGGTGAAAGAGGGCGAAACGAGACGAAGGAGGGTGGAAGAGAGCGAAACGAGGCGAAGGAGGGTGAAAGAGAGCGAAACGAGATGAAGGAGGGTGAAAGAGAGCAAAACGAGCCGAAGGAGGGTGAAAGTGAGCGAAACGAGATGAAGGAGGGTGAAAGAGAGTGAAACGAGACGAAGGAGGGGGAACGAGAGCGAAACGAGATGTAGGAGGGTGAAAGAGAGTGAAATGAGGCGAATGAAGGTGAAATAGTGCGAATCTAGACAAAGGAGGGTGAAAGAATGAAACGAGACGAAGGAAGGTGCAAGTGAGCGAATCGAGACGAAGGAGGATGAAAGAGAGCGAAACAAGATGAAGGAGGGTGAAAGAGAGCAAAACGAGCCGATGGAGGGTTAAAGAGAGAGAAACGAGATGAAGGAGGGTGAAAGAGAGCGAAACGAGCCGAAGGAGGGTGAAAGAGAGCGAAACGAGACGAAGGAGGGTGGAAGAGAGCGAAACGAGACGAAGGAGGGCGAAAGAGAGAGAAACGAGACGAAGGAGGGTGAAAGAGAGCGAAACGAGACGAAGGAGGGTGAAAGAGAGCGAAACGAGACGAAGGAGGGTGAAAGAGAGCGAAACGAGACGAAGGAGGGTGAAAGAGAGTGAAACGAGATGAAGGAGGGTGAAAGAGAGCGAAACGAGACGAAGGAGGGTGAAAGAGAGCGAAACGAGACGAAGGAAGGTGAAAGAGAGCTAAACGAGATGAAGGAGGGTGAAAGAGAGCGAAACGAGATGAAGGAGGGTGAAAGAGAACAAAACGAGCAGAAGGAGGGTGAAAGAGAGCGAAACGAGATGAAGGAGGGTGAAAGAGAGTGAAACGAGACGAAGGAGGGTGAAAGAGAGCGAAACGAGATGAAGGAGGGTGAAAGAGAGGGAAATGAGGCGAAGGAAGTTGAAAGAGTGCGAATCTAGACAAAGGAGGGTGAAAGAGAGCGAAACGAGACAAAGGAGGGTGAAAGAGTGCGAAACGAAGCGAAGGAAGGTGAAAGAGAGCGAAACGAGACGAAGGAGGGTGAAAGAGAACGAAACGAGACGAAGGAGGGGGAAAGAGAGCGAAACGATACGAAGGAGGGTGAAAGAAGCCAAAACGAGACGAAGGAGGGAGGAAGACAGCGAAACGAGACGAAGGAGGTTGAGAGAGAGTGAAACCAGACGAAGGAGGGTGGAAGAGAGCGAAACGAGACGAAGGAGTGTGAGAGATAGCGAAACGAGACGAAGGAGTGTGAAAGAGAGCAAAATGAGACGAAGGAGGGTGAAAGAGAGCGAAACGAGATGAAGGAGGGTGAAGGATGGCGAACCGAGACGAAGGAGGGTGGAAGAGAGCGAAACGAGACGAAGGAAGGTGAAAGACAGCGAAAAGAGACGAAGGAGGGTGAAAGAGAGCGAAACGAGGCGAAGGAGGGTCAAAGAGAGCGAAACGAGATGAAGGAGGGTGAAAGAGAACGAAACGAGACAAAGGAGGGTGAAAGAGGCTGAAACGAGACGAAGGAGGGTGGAAGAGAGCGAATCGAGAGGAAGGAGGGTGAGGGAGAGCGAAACGAGATGAAGGAGGGTGAAAGAGAGCGAAACGAGATGAAGGAGGATGAAAGAGAGCGAAACGAGACGAAGGAGGGTGAAAGAGAGTGAAAATAGGCGAAGGAAGGTGAAAGAGTACGAATCGAGACAAAGGAGGGTGAAAGAGAGCGAAACGAGACGAAGGAAGGTGAAAGAGAGCGAACCGAAACGAAGGAGTGTGGAAGAGAGCGATACGAGACGAAGGAGGGTGAAAGAGAGCAAAACGAGACGAAGGAGGGTGAAAGAGAGCGAAACGAGACGAAGGAGGGTGAAAAAGAGTGAAACGAGACGAAGGAGGGTGAAAGAGAGCTAAACGAGACGAAGGAGGGTGACAGAGTACGAAACGAGATGAACGAGGGTGAAAGAGAGCGAAACGAGTCGAAGGAGGGTCAAAGAGAGTGAAACGAGACAAAGGATGGTGAAAGAGAGCTAAACGAGATGACGGAGGGTGAAAGAGATCGAAACGAGACAAAGGAGGGTGAAAGAGAGCGAAACGAGGCGAAGGAAGGTGAAAGAGAGCGAAACGAGACGGAGGAGGGTGAAAGAGAACGAAACGAGACGAAGGAGGGGGAAAGAGAGCGAAACGAGACGAAGGAGGGTGAAAGAAGGCGAAACGAGACGAAGGAGGGAGGAAGACAGCGAAACGAGATGAAGGAGGGTGAAAGATAGCGAAACGAGACAGAGGAGGGTGAAAGAGGCTGAAACGAGACGAAGGAGCGTGGAAGAGAGCGAGACTAGAGGAAGGAGGGTGAGGGAGAGCGAAACGAGACGAAGGAAGGTGAAGGAGAGTGAAACGAGACGAAGGAGGGTGAAAGAGAGCGAAACGAGATGAAGGAGGGTGAAGGAGAGCGAAACGAGACGAAGGAGGGTGAAAGAGAGTGAAACGAGGCGAAGGAAGGTGAAAGAGTGCGAATCGAGACAAAGGACGGTGAAAGAGAGCGAAACGAGACGAAGGAAGGTGAAAGAGAGCGAACCGAGATGAAGGAGGGTGAAAGAGGGCGAAACGAGACGAAGGAGGGTGGAAGAGAGTGAAACGAGGCGAAGGCGGGTGAAAGAGAGCGAAACGAGATGAAGGAGGGTGAAAGAGAGCGAAACGAGACGAAGGAAGGTGCAAGTGAGCGAATCGAGACGAAGGAGGATGAAAGAGGGTGAAACGAGACGAAGGAGGGTGAAAGAGAGTGAAACGAGGCGAAGGAAGGTGAAAGAGTGCGAATCGAGACAAAGGAGGGTGAAAGAGAGCGAAACGAGACGAAGGAAGGTGAAAGAGAGTGAACCGAGACGAAGGAGGGTGAAAGAGAGCGAAACGAGATGAAGGAGGGTGAAAGAGAGCAAAACGAGCCGATGGAGGGTGAAAGAGAGAGAAACGAGATGAAGGAGGGTGAAAGAGAGCGAAACGAGCCGAAGGAGGGTGAAAGAGAGCGAAACGAGACGAAGGAGGGTGGAAGAGAGCGAAACGAGACGAAGGAGGGCGAAAGAGAGCGAAACGAGACGAAGGAGGGTGAAAGAGAGCGAAACGAGACGAAGGAGGGTGAAAGAGAGCGAAAGGAGACGAAGGAGGGTGAAAGAGAGCTAAACGAGACGAAGGAGGGTGAAAGAGAGCGAAACGAGATGAAGGAGGGTGAAAGAGAGCGAAACGAGACGAAGGAGGGTGAAAGAGAGCGAAACGAGACGAAGGAAGGTGAAAGAGAGCTAAACGAGATGAAGGAGGGTGAAAGAGAGCGAAACGAGACAAAGGAGGGTGAAAGAGTGCGAAACGAAGCGAAGGAAGGTGAGAGAGAGCGAAACGAGACGAAGGAGGGTGAAAGAGAACGAAACGAGACGAAGGAGGGGGAAAGAGAGCGAAACGATACGAAGGAGGGTGAAAGAAGCCGAAACGAGACGAAGGAGGGTGAAAGAGAGTGAAACGAGACAAAGGATGGTGAAAGAGAGCTAAACGAGATGACGGAGGGTGAAAGAGATCGAAACGAGACAAAGGAGGGTGAAAGAGAGCGAAACGAGGCGAAGGAAGGTGAAAGAGAGCGAAACGAGACGGAGGAGGGTGAAAGAGAACGAAACGAGACGAAGGAGGGGGAAAGAGAGCGAAACGAGATGAAGGAGGGTGAAAGAAGGCGAAACGAGACGAAGGAGGGAGGAAGACAGCGAAACGAGATGAAGGAGGGTGAGAGAGAGCGAAACGAGACGAAGGGCGGTGGAAGAGAGCGAAACAAGACGAAGGAGGGTGAGAGATAGCGAAACGAGACGAAGGAGGGTGAAAGAGAGCGAAATGAGACGAAGGAGGGTGAAAGAGAGCGAAACGAGACGAAGGAGGGTGAAGGAGGGCGAAACGAGACGAAGGAGTGTCAAAGAGAGCAAAACGAGATGAAGGAGGGTGAAAGATAGCGAAACGAGACAGAGGAGGGTGAAAGAGGCTGAAACGAGACGAAGGAGCGTGGAAGAGAGCGAGACTAGAGGAAGGAGGGTGAGGGAGAGCGAAACGAGACGAAGGAGGGTGTAGGAGAGTGAAACGAGACGAAGGAGGGTGAAAGAGAGCGAAACGAGATGAAGGAGGGTGAAAGAGAGCGAAACGAGACGAAGGAGGGTGAAAGAGAGTGAAACGAGGCGAAGGAAGGTGAAAGAGTGCGAATCGAGACAAAGGACGCTGAAAGAGAGCGAAACGAGACGAAGGAAGGTGAAAGAGAGCGAACCGAGATGAAGGAGGGTGAAAGAGGGCGAAACGAGACGAAGGAGGGTGGAAGAGAGCGAAACGAGGCGAAGGAGGGTGAAAGAGAGCGAAACGAGATGAAGGAGGGTGAAAGAGAGCAAAACGAGCCGAAGGAGGGTGAAAGTGAGCGAAACGAGATGAAGGAGGGTGAAAGAGAGTGAAACGAGACGAAGGAGGGGGAACGAGAGCGAAACGAGATGTAGGAGGGTGAAAGAGAGTGAAATGAGGCGAATGAAGGTGAAATAGTGCGAATCTAGACAAAGGAGGGTGAAAGAATGAAACGAGACGAAGGAAGGTGCAAGTGAGCGAATCGAGACGAAGGAGGATGAAAGAGGGCGAAACGAGACGAAGGAGGGTGAAAGAGAGTGAAACGAGGCGAAGGAAGGTGAAAGAGTGCGAATCGAGACAAAGGAGGGTGAAAGAGAGCGAAACGAGACGAAGGAAGGTGAAAGAGAGCGAACCGAGACGAAGGAGGGTGAAAGAGAGCGAAACAAGATGAAGGAGGGTGAAAGAGAGCAAAACGAGCCGATGGAGGGTTAAAGAGAGAGAAACGAGATGAAGGAGGGTGAAAGAGAGCGAAACGAGCCGAAGGAGGGTGAAAGAGAGCGAAACGAGACGAAGGAGGGTGGAAGAGAGCGAAACGAGACGAAGGAGGGCGAAAGAGAGAGAAACGAGACGAAGGAGGGTGAAAGAGAGCGAAACGAGACGAAGGAGGGTGAAAGAGAGCGAAACGAGACGAAGGAGGGTGAAAGAGAGCGAAACGAGACGAAGGAGGGTGAAAGAGAGTGAAACGAGATGAAGGAGGGTGAAAGAGAGCGAAACGAGACGAAGGAGGGTGAAAGAGAGCGAAACGAGACGAAGGAAGGTGAAAGAGAGCTAAACGAGATGAAGGAGGGTGAAAGAGAGCGAAACGAGATGAAGGAGGGTGAAAGAGAGCAAAACGAGCAGAAGGAGGGTGAAAGAGAGCGAAACGAGATGAAGGAGGGTGAAAGAGAGTGAAACGAGACGAAGGAGGGTGAAAGAGAGCGAAACGAGATGAAGGAGGGTGAAAGAGAGGGAAATGAGGCGAAGGAAGTTGAAAGAGTGCGAATCTAGACAAAGGAGGGTGAAAGAGAGCGAAACGAGACAAAGGAGGGTGAAAGAGTGCGAAACGAAGCGAAGGAAGGTGAAAGAGAGCGAAACGAGACGAAGGAGGGTGAAAGAGAACGAAACGAGACGAAGGAGGGGGAAAGAGAGCGAAACGATACGAAGGAGGGTGAAAGAAGCCAAAACGAGACGAAGGAGGGAGGAAGACAGCGAAAAAAGACGAAGGAGGTTGAGAGAGAGTGAAACCAGACGAAGGAGGGTGGAAGAGAGCGAAACGAGACGAAGGAGTGTGAGAGATAGCGGAACGAGACGAAGGAGTGTGAAAGAGAGCAAAATGAGACGAAGGAGGGTGAAAGAGAGCGAAACGAGATGAAGGAGGGTGAAGGAAGGCGAAACGAGACGAAGGAGGGTGGAAGAGAGCGAAACGAGACGAAGGAGGGTGAAAGAGAGCGAAAAGAGACGAAGGAGGGTGAAAGAGAGCGAAACGAGGCGAAGGAGGGTCAAAGAGAGCGAAACGAGATGAAGGAGGGTGAAAGAGAGCGAAACGAGACAAAGGAGGGTGAAAGAGGCTGAAACGAGACGAAGGAGGGTGGAAGAGAGCGAATCGAGAGGAAGGAGGGTGAGGGAGAGCGAAACGAGATGAAGGAGGGTGAAAGAGAGCGAAACGAGATGAAGGAGGGTGAAAGAGAGCGAAACGAGACGAAGGAGGGTGAAAGAGAGTGAAAATAGGCGAAGGAAGGTGAAAGAGTACGAATCGAGACAAAGGAGGGTGAAAGAGAGCGAAACGAGACGAAGGAAGGTGAAAGAGAGCGAACCGAAACGAAGGAGTGTGGAAGAGAGCGATACGAGACGAAGGAGGGTGAAAGAGAGCAAAACGAGACGAAGGAGGGTGAAAGAGAGCGAAACGAGACGAAGGAGGGTGAAAAAGAGTGAAACGAGACGAAGGAGGGTGAAAGAGAGCTAAACGAGACGAAGGAGGGTGACAGAGTACGAAACGAGATGAACGAGGGTGAAAGAGAGCGAAACGAGTCGAAGGAGGGTGAAAGAGAGTGAAACGAGACAAAGGATGGTGAAAGAGAGCTAAACGAGATGACGGAGGGTGAAAGAGATCGAAACGAGACAAAGGAGGGTGAAAGAGAGCGAAACGAGGCGAAGGAAGGTGAAAGAGAGCGAAACGAGACGGAGGAGGGTGAAAGAGAACGAAACGAGACGAAGGAGGGGGAAAGAGAGCGAAACGAGACGAAGGAGGGTGAAAGAAGGCGAAACGAGACGAAGGAGGGAGGAAGACAGCGAAACGAGATGAAGGAGGGTGAGAGAGAGCGAAACGAGACGAAGGGCGGTGAGAGATAGCGAAACGAGACGAAGGAGGGTGAAAGAGAGCGAAACGGGACGAAGGAGGGTGAAAGAGAGCGAAACGAGACGAAGGAGGGTGAAGGAGGGCGAAACGAGACGAAGGAGTGTCAAAGAGAGCAAAACGAGATGAAGGAGGGTGAAAGATAGCGAAACGAGACAGAGGAGGGTGAAAGAGGCTGAAACGAGACGAAGGAGCGTGGAAGAGAGCGAGACTAGAGGAAGGAGGGTGAGGGAGAGCGAAACGAGATGAAGGAAGGTGAAGGAGAGTGAAACGAGACGAAGGAGGGTGAAAGAGAGTGAAACGAGATGAAGGAGGGTGAAAGAGAGCGAAACGAGACGAAGGAGGGTGAAAGAGAGTGAAACGAGGCGAAGGAAGGTGAAAGAGTGCGAATCGAGACAAAGGACGGTGAAAGAGAGCGAAACGAGACGAAGGAAGGTGAAAGAGAGCGAACCGAGATGAAGGAGGGTGAAAGAGGGCGAAACGATACGAAGGAGGGTGGAAGAGAGTGAAACGAGGCGAAGGAGGGTGAAAGAGAGCGAAACGAGATGAAGGAGGGTGAAAGAGAGCGAAACGAGACGAAGGAAGGTGCAAGTGAGCGAATCGAGACGAAGGAGGATGAAAGAGGGTGAAACGAGACGAAGGAGGGTGAAAGAGAGTGAAACGAGGCGAAGGAAGGTGAAAGAGTGCGAATCGAGACAAAGGAGGGTGAAAGAGAGCGAAACGAGACGAAGGAAGGTGAAAGAGAGTGAACCGAGACGAAGGAGGGTGAAAGAGAGCGAAACGAGATGAAGGAGGGTGAAAGAGAGCAAAACGAGCCGATGGAGGGTGAAAGAGAGAGAAACGAGATGAAGGAGGGTGAAAGAGAGCGAAACGAGCCGAAGGAGGGTGAAAGAGAGCGAAACGAGACGAAGGAGGGTGGAAGAGAGCGAAACGAGACGAAGGAGGGTGAAAGAGAGCGAAAGGAGACGAAGGAGGGTGAAAGAGAGCGAAAGGAGACGAAGGAGGGTGAAAGAGAGCTAAACGAGACGAAGGAGGGTGAAAGAGAGCGAAACGAGATGAAGGAGGGTGAAAGAGAGCGAAACGAGACGAAGGAGGGTGAAAGAGAGCGAAACGAGACGAAGGAAGGTGAAAGAGAGCTAAACGAGATGAAGGAGGGTGAAAGAGAGCGAAACGAGACAAAGGAGGGTGAAAGAGTGCGAAACGAAGCGAAGGAAGGTGAGAGAGAGCGAAACGAGACGAAGGAGGGTGAAAGAGAACGAAACGAGACGAAGGAGGGGGAAAGAGAGCGAAACGATAGGAAGGAGGGTGAAAGAAGCCGAAACGAGACGAAGGAGGGAGGAAGACAGCGAAACGAGACGAAGGAGGTTGAGAGAGAGTGAAACCAGACGAAGGAGGGTGGAAGAGAGCGAAACGAGACGAAGGAGTGTGAGAGATAGCGAAACGAGACGAAGGAGTGTGAAAGAGAGCAAAATGAGACGAAGGAGGGTGAAAGAGAGCGAAACGAGATGAAGGAGGGTGAAGGAAGGCGAAACGAGACGAAGGAGGGTGGAAGAGAGCGAAACGAGACGAAGGAGGGTGAAAGAGAGCGAAAAGAGACGAAGGAGGGTGAAAGAGAGCGAAACGAGGCGAAGGAGGGTCAAAGAGAGCGAAACGAGATGAAGGAGGGAGGAAGACAGCGAAACGAGACAAAGGAGGGTGAAAGAGGCTGAAACGAGACGAAGGAGGGTGGAAGAGAGCGAATCGAGAGGAAGGAGGGTGAGGGAGAGCGAAACGAGATGAAGGAGGGTGAAAGAGAGCGAAACGAGATGAAGGAGGGTGAAAGAGAGCGAAACGAGACGAAGGAGGGTGAAAGAGAGTGAAAATAGGCGAAGGAAGGTGAAAGAGTACGAATCGAGACAAAGGAGGGTGAAAGAGAGCGAAACGAGACGAAGGAAGGTGAAAGAGAGCGAACCGAAACGAAGGAGTGTGGAAGAGAGCGATACGAGACGAAGGAGGGTGAAAGAGAGCAAAACGAGACGAAGGAGGGTGAAAGAGAGCGAAACGAGACGAAGGAGGGTGAAAAAGAGTGAAACGAGACGAAGGAGGGTGAAAGAGAGCTAAACGAGACGAAGGAGGGTCACAGAGTACGAAACGAGATGAACGAGGGTGAAAGAGAGCGAAACGAGTCGAAGGAGGGTGAAAGAGAGTGAAACGAGACAAAGGATGGTGAAAGAGAGCTAAACGAGATGACGGAGGGTGAAAGAGATCGAAACGAGACAAAGGAGGGTGAAAGAGAGCGAAACGAGGCGAAGGAAGGTGAAAGAGAGCGAAACGAGACGGAGGAGGGTGAAAGAGAACGAAACGAGACGAAGGAGGGGGAAAGAGAGCGAAACGAGACGAAAGAGGGTGAAAGAAGGCGAAACAAGACGAAGGAGGGAGGAAGACAGCGAAACGAGATGAAGGAGGGTGAGAGAGAACGAAACGAGACGAAGGGCGGTGAGAGATAGCGAAACGAGACGAAGGAGGGTGAAAGAGAGCGAAACGGGACGAAGGAGGGTGAAAGAGAGCGAAACGAGACGAAGGAGGGTGAAAGATAGCGAAACGAGACAGAGGAGGGTGAAAGAGGCTGAAACGAGACGAAGGAGCGTGGAAGAGAGCGAGACTAGAGGAAGGAGGGTGAGGGAGAGCGAAACGAGACGAAGGAAGGTGAAGGAGAGTGAAACGAGACGAAGGAGGGTGAAAGAGAGCGAAACGAGATGAAGGAGGGTGAAAGAGAGCGAAACGAGACGAAGGAGGGTGAAAGAGAGTGAAACGAGGCGAAGGAAGGTGAAAGAGTGCGAATCGAGACAAAGGACGGTGAAAGAGAGCGAAACGAGACGAAGGAAGGTGAAAGAGAGCGAACCGAGATGAAGGAGGGTGAAAGAGGGCGAAACGAGACGAAGGAGGGTGGAAGAGAGTGAAACGAGGCGAAGGAGGGTGAAAGAGAGCGAAACGAGATGAAGGAGGGTGAAAGAGAGCGAAACGAGACGAAGGAAGGTGCAAGTGAGCGAATCGAGACGAAGGAGGATGAAAGAGGGTGAAACGAGACGAAGGAGGGTGAAAGAGAGTGAAACGAGGCGAAGGAAGGTGAAAGAGTGCGAATCGAGACAAAGGAGGGTGAAAGAGAGCGAAACGAGACGAAGGAAGGTGAAAGAGAGTGAACCGAGACGAAGGAGGGTGAAAGAGAGCGAAACGAGATGAAGGAGGGTGAAAGAGAGCAAAACGAGCCGATGGAGGGTGAAAGAGAGAGAAACGAGATGAAGGAGGGTGAAAGAGAGCGAAACGAGCCGAAGGAGGGTGAAAGAGAGCGAAAGGAGACGAAGGAGGGTGAAAGAGAGCTAAACGAGACGAAGGAGGGTGAAAGAGAGCGAAACGAGATGAAGGAGGGTGAAAGAGAGCGAAACGAGACGAAGGAGGGTGAAAGAGAGCGAAACGAGACGAAGGAAGGTAAAAGAGAGCTAAACGAGATGAAGGAGGGTGAAAGAGAGCGAAACGAGACAAAGGAGGGTGAAAGAGTGCAAAACGAAGCGAAGGAAGGTGAGAGAGAGCGAAACGAGACGAAGGAGGGTGAAAGAGAACGAAACGAGACGAAGGAGGGGGAAAGAGAGCGAAACGATACGAAGGAGGGTGAAAGAAGCCGAAACGAGACGAAGGAGGGAGGAAGACAGCGAAACGAGACGAAGGAGGTTGAGAGAGAGTGAAACCAGACGAAGGAGGGTGGAAGAGAGCGAAACGAGACGAAGGAGTGTGAGAGATAGCGAAACGAGACGAAGGAGTGTGAAAGAGAGCAAAATGAGACGAAGGAGGGTGAAAGAGAGCGAAACGAGATGAAGGAGGGTGAAGGAAGGCGAAACGAGACGAAGGAGGGTGGAAGAGAGCGAAACGAGACGAAGGAGGGTGAAAGAGAGCGAAAAGAGACGAAGGAGGGTGAAAGAGAGCGAAACGAGGCGAAGGAGGGTCAAAGAGAGCGAAACGAGATGAAGGAGGGTGAAAGAGAGCGAAACGAGACAAAGGAGGGTGAAAGAGGCTGAAACGAGACGAAGGAGGGTGGAAGAGAGCGAATCGAGAGGAAGGAGGGTGAGGGAGAGCGAAACGAGATGAAGGAGGGTGAAAGAGAGCGAAACGAGATGAAGGAGGGTGAAAGAGAGCGAAACGAGACGAAGAAGGGTGGAAGAGAGCGAATCGAGAGGAAGGAGGGTGAGGGAGAGCGAAACGAGATGAAGGAGGGTGAAAGAGAGCGAAACGAGATGAAGGAGGGTGAAAGAGAGCGAAACGAGACGAAGAAGGGTGAAAGAGAGTGAAAATAGGCGAAGGAAGGTGAAAGAGTACGAATCGAGACAAAGGAGGGTGAAAGAGAGCGAAACGAGACGAAGGAAGGTGAAAGAGAGCGAACCGAAACGAAGGAGTGTGGAAGAGAGCGATACGAGACGAAGGAGGGTGAAAGAGAGCAAAACGAGACGAAGGAGGGTGAAAGAGAGCGAAACGAGACGAAGTAGGGTGAAAAAGAGTGAAACGAGACGAAGGAGGGTGAAAGAAAGCTAAACGAGACGAAGGAGGGTGACAGAGTACGAAACGAGATGAAGGAGGGTGAAAGAGAGCGAAACGAGACGAAGAAGGGTGAAAGAGAGTGAAAATAGGCGAAGGAAGGTGAAAGAGGGCGAAACGAGACGAAGGAGGGTGAAAGAGAGTGAAACGAGGCGAAGGAAGGTGAAAGAGTGCGAATCGAGACAAAGGAGGGTGAAAGAGAGCGAAACGAGACGAAGGAAGGTGAAAGAGAGCGAACCGAGACGAAGGAGGGTGAAAGAGAGCGAAACGAGATGAAGGAGGGTGAAAGAGAGCAAAACGAGCCGATGGAGGGTTAAAGAGAGAGAAACGAGATGAAGGAGGGTGAAAGACAGCGAAACGAGCCGAAGGAGGGTGAAAGAGAGCGAAACGAGACGAAGGAGGGTGGAAGAGAGCGAAACGAGACGAAGGAGGGCGAAAGAGAGAGAAACGAGACGAAGGAGGGTGAAAGAGAGCGAAACGAGACGAAGGAGGGTGAAAGAGAGCGAAACGAGACGAAGGAGGGTGAAAGAGAGCGAAACGAGACGAAGGAGGGTGAAAGAGAGTGAAACGAGACGAAGGAGGGTGAAAGAGAGCGAAACGAGATGAAGGAGGGTGAAAGAGAGGGAAATGAGGCGAAGGAAGTTGAAAGAGTGCGAATCTAGACAAAGGAGGGTGAAAGAGAGCGAAACGAGACAAAGGAGGGTGAAAGAGTGCGAAACGAAGCGAAGGAAGGTGAAAGAGAGCGAAACGAGACGAAGGAGGGTGAAAGAGAACGAAACGAGACGAAGGAGGGGGAAAGAGAGCGAAACGATACGAAGGAGGGTGAAAGAAGCCAAAACGAGACGAAGGAGGGAGGAAGACAGCGAAACGAGACGAAGGAGGTTGAGAGAGAGTGAAACCAGACGAAGGAGGGTGGAAGAGAGCGAAACGAGACGAAGGAGTGTGAGAGATAGCGAAACGAGACGAAGGAGTGTGAAAGAGAGCAAAATGAGACGAAGGAGGGTGAAAGAGAGCGAAACGAGATGAAGGAGGGTGAAGGAAGGCGAAACGAGACGAAGGAGGGTGGAAGAGAGCGAAACGAGACGAAGGAGGGTGAAAGAGAGCGAAAAGAGACGAAGGAGGGTGAAAGAGAGCGAAACGAGGCGAAGGAGGGTCAAAGAGAGCGAAACGAGATGAAGGAGGGTGAAAGAGAGCGAAACGAGACAAAGGAGGGTGAAAGAGGCTGAAACGAGACGAAGGAGGGTGGAAGAGAGCGAATCGAGAGGAAGGAGGGTGAGGGAGAGCGAAACGAGATGAAGGAGGGTGAAAGAGAGCGAAACGAGATGAAGGAGGGTGAAAGAGAGCGAAACGAGACGAAGGAGGGTGAAAGAGAGTGAAAATAGGCGAAGGAAGGTGAAAGAGTACGAATCGAGACAAAGGAGGGTGAAAGAGAGCGAAACGAGACGAAGGAAGGTGAAAGAGAGCGAACCGAAACGAAGGAGTGTGGAAGAGAGCGATACGAGACGAAGGAGGGTGAAAGAGAGCAAAACGAGACGAAGGAGGGTGAAAGAGAGCGAAACGAGACGAAGGAGGGTGAAAAAGAGTGAAACGAGACGAAGGAGGGTGAAAGAGAGCTAAACGAGACGAAGGAGTGTGACAGAGTACGAAACGAGATGAACGAGGGTGAAAGAGAGCGAAACGAGTCGAAGGAGGGTGAAAGAGAGTGAAACGAGACAAAGGATAGTGAAAGAGAGCTAAACGAGATGATGGAGGGTGAAAGAGATCGAAACGAGACAAAGGAGGGTGAAAGAGAGCGAAACGAGGCGAAGGAAGGTGAAAGAGAGCGAAACGAGACGGAGGAGGGTGAAAGAGAACGAAACGAGACGAAGGAGGGGGAAAGAGAGCGAAACGAGACGAAGGAGGGTGAAAGAAGGCGAAACGAGACGAAGGAGGGAGGAAGACAGCGAAACGAGACGAAGGAGGGTGAAAGAGAGCGAAACGGGACGAAGGAGGGTGAAAGAGAGCGAAACGAGACGAAGGAGGGTGAAGGAGGGCGAAACGGGACGAAGGAGGGTGAAAGAGAGCGAAACGAGACGAAGGAGGGTGAAAGATAGCGAAACGAGACAGAGGAGGGTGAAAGAGGCTGAAACGAGACGAAGGAGCGTGGAAGAGAGCGAGACTAGAGGAAGGAGGGTGAGGGAGAGCGAAACGAGACGAAGGAAGGTGAAGGAGAGTGAAACGAGACGAAGGAGGGTGAAAGAGAGCGAAACGAGATGAAGGAGGGTGAAAGAGAGCGAAACGAGACGAAGGAGGGTGAAAGAGAGTGAAACGAGGCGAAGGAAGGTGAAAGAGTGCGAATCGAGACAAAGGACGGTGAAAGAGAGCGAAACGAGACGAAGGAAGGTGAAAGAGAGCGAACCGAGATGAAGGAGGGTGAAAGAGGGCGAAACGAGACGAAGGAGGGTGGAAGAGAGTGAAACGAGGCGAAGGAGGGTGAAAGAGAGCGAAACGAGATGAAGGAGGGTGAAAGAGAGCGAAACGAGACGAAGGAAGGTGCAAGTGAGCGAATCGAGATGAAGGAGGATGAAAGAGGGTGAAACGAGACGAAGGAGGGTGAAAGAGAGTGAAACGAGGCGAAGGAAGGTGAAAGAGTGCGAATCGAGACAAAGGAGGGTGAAAGAGAGCGAAACGAGACGAAGGAAGGTGAAAGAGAGTGAACCGAGACGAAGGAGGGTGAAAGAGAGCGAAACGAGATGAAGGAGGGTGAAAGAGAGCAAAACGAGCCGATGGAGGGTGAAAGAGAGAGAAACGAGATGAAGGAGGGTGAAAGAGAGCGAAACGAGCCGAAGGAGGGTGAAAGAGAGCGAAACGAGACGAAGGAGGGTGGAAGAGAGCGAAACGAGACGAAGGAGGGTGAAAGAGAGCGAAACGAGACGAAGGAGGGTGAAAGAGAGCGAAAGGAGACGAAGGAGGGTGAAAGAGAGCTAAACGAGACGAAGGAGGGTGAAAGAGAGCTAAACGAGATGAAGGAGGGTGAAAGAGAGCGAAACGAGACAAAGGAGGGTGAAAGAGTGCGAAACGAAGCGAAGGAAGGTGAGAGAGAGCGAAACGAGACGAAGGAGGGTGAAAGAGAACGAAACGAGACGAAGGAGGGGGAAAGAGAGCGAAACGATACGAAGGAGGGTGAAAGAAGCCGAAACGAGACGAAGGAGGGAGGAAGACAGCGAAACGAGACGAAGGAGGTTGAGAGAGAGTGAAACCAGACGAAGGAGGGTGGAAGAGAGCGAAACGAGACGAAGGAGTGTGAGAGATAGCGAAACGAGACGAAGGAGTGTGAAAGAGAGCAAAATGAGACGAAGGAGGGTGAAAGAGAGCGAAACGAGATGAAGGAGGGTGAAGGAAGGCGAAACGAGATGAAGGAGGGTGGAAGAGAGCGAAACGAGACGAAGGAGGGTGAAAGAGAGCGAAAAGAGACGAAGGAGGGTGAAAGAGAGCGAAACGAGGCGAAGGAGGGTCAAAGAGAGCGAAACGAGAAGAAGGAGGGTGAAAGAGAGCGAAACGAGACGAAGGAGCGTGAAAGAGAGCGAGACTAGAGGAAGGAGGGTGAGGGAGAGCGAAACAAGACGAAGGAAGGTGAGGGAGAGCGAAACGAGATGAAGGAGGGTGAAAGAGAGCGAAACGAGATGAAGGAGGGTGAAAGAGAGCGAAACGAGACGAAGGAGGGTGAAAGAGAGTGAAACGAGGCGAAGGAAGGTGAAAGAGTGCGAATCGAGACAAAGGACGGTGAAAGAGAGCGAAACGAGACGAAGGAAGGTGAAAGAGAGCGAACCGAGATGAAGGAGGGTGAAAGAGGGCGAAACGAGACGAAGGAGGGTGGAAGAGAGTGAAACGAGGCGAAGGAGGGTGAAAGAGAGCGAAACGAGATGAAGGAGGGTGAAAGAGAGCGAAACGAGACGAAGGAAGGTGCAACTGAGCGAATCGAGACGAAGGAGGATGAAAGAGGGTGAAACGAGACGAAGGAGGGTGAAAGAGAGTGAAACGAGGCGAAGGAAGGTGAAAGAGTGCGAATCGAGACAAAGGAGGGTGAAAGAGAGCGAAACGAGACGAAGGAAGGTGAAAGAGAGTGAACCGAGACGAAGGAGGGTGAAAGAGAGCGAAACGAGATGAAGGAGGGTGAAAGAGAGCAAAACGAGCCGATGGAGGGTGAAAGAGAGAGAAACGAGATGAAGGAGGGTGAAAGAGAGCGAAACGAGCCAAAGGAGGGTGAAAGAGAGCGAAACGAGACGAAGGAGGGTGGAAGAGAGCGAAACGAGACGAAAGAGGGTGAAAGAGAGCGAAACGAGACGAAGGAGGGTGAAAGAGAGCGAAAGGAGACGAAGGAGGGTGAAAGAGAGCTAAACGAGACGAAGGAGGGTGAAAGAGAGCTAAACGAGATGAAGGAGGGTGAAAGAGAGCGAAACGAGACAAAGGAGGGTGAAAGAGTGCGAAACGAAGCGAAGGAAGGTGAGAGAGAGCGAAACGAGACGAAGGAGGGTGAAAGAGAACGAAACGAGACGAAGGAGGGGGAAAGAGAGCGAAACGATACGAAGGAGGGTGAAAGAAGCCGAAACGAGACGAAGGAGGGAGGAAGACAGCGAAACGAGACGAAGGAGGTTGAGAGAGAGTGAAACCAGACGAAGGAGGGTGGAAGAGAGCGAAACGAGACGAAGGAGTGTGAGAGATAGCGAAACGAGACGAAGGAGTGTGAAAGAGAGCAAAATGAGACGAAGGAGGGTGAAAGAGAGCGAAACGAGATGAAGGAGGGTGAAGGAAGGCGAAACGAGGTGAAGGAGGGTGGAAGAGAGCGAAACGAGACGAAGGAGGGTGAAAGAGAGCGAAAAGAAACGAAGGAGGGTGAAAGAGAGCGAAACGAGGCGAAGGAGGGTCAAAGAGAGCGAAACGAGATGAAGGAGGGTGAAAGAGAGCGAAACGAGACAAAGGAGGGTGAAAGAGGCTGAAACGAGACGAAGGAGGGTGGAAGAGAGCGAATCGAGAGGAAGGAGGGTGAGGGAGAGCGAAACGAGATGAAGGAGGGTGAAAGAGAGCGAAACGAGATGAAGGAGGGTGAAAGAGAGCGAAACGAGACGATGGAGGGTGAAAGAGACAGAAACGAGATGAAGGAGGGTGAAAGAGAGCGAAACGAGCCGAAGGAGGGTGAAAGAGAGCGAAACGAGACGAAGGAGGGTGGAAGAGAGCGAAACGAGACGAAAGAGGGTGAAAGAGAGCGAAACGAGACGAAGGAGGGTGAAAGAGAGCGAAAGGAGACGAAGGAGGGTGAAAGAGAGCTAAACGAGACGAAGGAGGGTGAAAGAGAGCTAAACGAGATGAAGGAGGGTGAAAGAGAGCGAAACGAGACAAAGGAGGGTGAAAGAGTGCGAAACGAAGCGAAGGAAGGTGAGAGAGAGCGAAACGAGACGAAGGAGGGTGAAAGAGAACGAAACGAGACGAAGGAGGGGGAAAGAGAGCGAAACGATACGAAGGAGGGTGAAAGAAGCCGAAACGAGACGAAGGAGGGAGGAAGACAGCGAAACGAGACGAAGGAGGTTGAGAGAGAGTGAAACCAGACGAAGGAGGGTGGAAGAGAGCGAAACGAGACGAAGGAGTGTGAGAGATAGCGAAACGAGACGAAGGAGTGTGAAAGAGAGCAAAATGAGACGAAGGAGGGTGAAAGAGAGCGAAACGAGATGAAGGAGGGTGAAGGAAGGCGAAACGAGATGAAGGAGGGTGGAAGAGAGCGAAACGAGACGAAGGAGGGTGAAAGAGAGCGAAAAGAAACGACGGAGGGTGAAAGAGAGCGAAACGAGGCGAAGGAGGGTCAAAGAGAGCGAAACGAGATGAAGGAGGGTGAAAGAGAGCGAAACGAGATGAAGGAGGGTGAAAGAGAGCGAAACGAGACGAAGGAAGGTGCAAGTGAGCGAATCGAGACGAAGGAGGATGAAAGAGGGTGAAACGAGACGAAGGAGGGTGAAAGAGAGTGAAACGAGGCGAAGGAAGGTGAAAGAGTGCGAATCGAGACAAAGGAGGGTGAAAGAGAGCGAAACGAGACGAAGGAAGGTGAAAGAGAGTGAACCGAGACGAAGGAGGGTGAAAGAGAGCGAAACGAGATGAAGGAGGGTGAAAGAGAGCAAAACGAGCCGATGGAGGGTGAAAGAGAGAGAAACGAGATGAAGGAGGGTGAAAGAGAGCGAAACGAGCCGAAGGAGGGTGAAAGAGAGCGAAACGAGACGAAGGAGGGTGGAAGAGAGCGAAACGAGACGAAGGAGGGTGAAAGAGAGCGAAACGAGACGAAGGAGGGTGAAAGAGAGCGAAAGGAGACGAAGGAGGGTGAAAGAGAGCTAAACGAGACGAAGGAGGGTGAAAGAGAGCTAAACGAGATGAAGGAGGGTGAAAGAGAGCGAAACGAGACAAAGGAGGGTGAAAGAGTGCGAAACGAAGCGAAGGAAGGTGAGAGAGAGCGAAACGAGACGAAGGAGGGTGAAAGAGAACGAAACGAGACGAAGGAGGGGGAAAGAGAGCGAAACGATACGAAGGAGGGTGAAAGAAGCCGAAACGAGACGAAGGAGGGAGGAAGACAGCGAAACGAGACGAAGGAGGTTGAGAGAGAGTGAAACCAGACGAAGGAGGGTGGAAGAGAGCGAAACGAGACGAAGGAGTGTGAGAGATAGCGAAACGAGACGAAGGAGTGTGAAAGAGAGCAAAATGAGACGAAGGAGGGTGAAAGAGAGCGAAACGAGATGAAGGAGGGTGAAGGAAGGCGAAACGAGATGAAGGAGGGTGGAAGAGAGCGAAACGAGACGAAGGAGGGTGAAAGAGAGCGAAAAGAGACGAAGGAGGGTGAAAGAGAGCGAAACGAGGCGAAGGAGGGTCAAAGAGAGCGAAACGAGATGAAGGAGGGTGAAAGAGAGCGAAACGAGACAAAGGAGGGTGAAAGAGGCTGAAACGAGACGAAGGAGGGTGGAAGAGAGCGAATCGAGAGGAAGGAGGGTGAGGGAGAGCGAAACGAGATGAAGGAGGGTGAAAGAGAGCGAAACGAGATGAAGGAGGGTGAAAGAGAGCGAAACGAGACGAAGAAGGGTGAAAGAGAGTGAAAATAGGCGAAGGAAGGTGAAAGAGTACGAATCGAGACAAAGGACGGTGAAAGAGAGCGAAACGAGACGAAGGAAGGTGAAAGAGAGCGAACCGAGATGAAGGAGGGTGAAAGAGGGCGAAACGAGACGAAGGAGGGTGGAAGAGAGTGAAACGAGGCGAAGGAGGGTGAAAGAGAGCGAAACGAGATGAAGGAGGGTGAAAGAGAGCGAAACGAGACGAAGGAAGGTGCAAGTGAGCGAATCGAGACGAAGGAGGATGAAAGAGGGTGAAACGAGACGAAGGAGGGTGAAAGAGAGTGAAACGAGGCGAAGGAAGGTGAAAGAGTGCGAATCGAGACAAAGGAGGTTGAAAGAGAGCGAAACGAGACGAAGGAAGGTGAAAGAGAGTGAACCGAGACGAAGGAGGGTGAAAGAGAGCGAAACGAGATGAAGGAGGGTGAAAGAGAGCAAAACGAGCCGATGGAGGGTGAAAGAGAGAGAAACGAGATGAAGGAGGGTGAAAGAGAGCGAAACGAGCCGAAGGAGGGTGAAAGAGAGCGAAACGAGACGAAGGAGGGTGGAAGAGAGCGAAACGAGACGAAGGAGGGTGAAAGAGAGCGAAACGAGACGAAGGAGGGTGAAAGAGAGCGAAAGGAGACGAAGGAGGGTGAAAGAGAGCTAAACGAGACGAAGGAGGGTGAAAGAGAGCTAAACGAGATGAAGGAGGGTGAAAGAGAGCGAAACGAGACAAAGGAGGGTGAAAGAGTGCGAAACGAAGCGAAGGAAGGTGAGAGAGAGCGAAACGAGACGAAGGAGGGTGAAAGAGAACGAAACGAGACGAAGGAGGGGGAAAGAGAGCGAAACGATACGAAGGAGGGTGAAAGAAGCCGAAACGAGACGAAGGAGGGAGGAAGACAGCGAAACGAGACGAAGGAGGTTGAGAGAGAGTGAAACCAGACGAAGGAGGGTGGAAGAGAGCGAAACGAGACGAAGGAGTGTGAGAGATAGCGAAACGAGACGAAGGAGTGTGAAAGAGAGCAAAATGAGACGAAGGAGGGTGAAAGAGAGCGAAACGAGATGAAGGAGGGTGAAGGAAGGCGAAACGAGATGAAGGAGGGTGGAAGAGAGCGAAACGAGACGAAGGAGGGTGAAAGAGAGCGAAAAGAGACGAAGGAGGGTGAAAGAGAGCGAAACGAGGCGAAGGAGGGTCAAAGAGAGCGAAACGAGATGAAGGAGGGTGAAAGAGAGCGAAACGAGACAAAGGAGGGTGAAAGAGGCTGAAACGAGACGAAGGAGGGTGGAAGAGAGCGAATCGAGAGGAAGGAGGGTGAGGGAGAGCGAAACGAGATGAAGGAGGGTGAAAGAGAGCGAAACGAGATGAAGGAGGGTGAAAGAGAGCGAAACGAGACGAAGAAGGGTGAAAGAGAGTGAAAATAGGCGAAGGAAGGTGAAAGAGTACGAATCGAGACAAAGGAGGGTGAAAGAGAGCGAAACGAGACGAAGGAAGGTGAAAGAGAGCGAACCGAAACGAAGGAGTGTGGAAGAGAGCGATACGAGACGAAGGAGGGTGAAAGAGAGCAAAACGAGACGAAGGAGGGTGAAAGAGAGCGAAACGAGACGAAGTAGGGTGAAAAAGAGTGAAACGAGACGAAGGAGGGTGAAAGAAAGCTAAACGAGACGAAGGAGGGTGGCAGAGTACGAAACGAGATGAAGGAGGGTGAAAGAGAGCGAAACGAGACGAAGAAGGGTGAAAGAGAGTGAAAATAGGCGAAGGAAGGTGAAAGAGGGCGAAACGAGACGAAGGAGGGTGAAAGAGAGTGAAACGAGGCGAAGGAAGGTGAAAGAGTGCGAATCGAGACAAAGGAGGGTGAAAGAGAGCGAAACGAGACGAAGGAAGGTGAAAGAGAGCGAACCGAGACGAAGGAGGGTGAAAGAGAGCGAAACGAGATGAAGGAGGGTGAAAGAGAGCAAAACGAGCCGATGGAGGGTTAAAGAGAGAGAAACGAGATGAAGGAGGGTGAAAGAGAGCGAAACGAGCCGAAGGAGGGTGAAAGAGAGCGAAACGAGACGAAGGAGGGTGGAAGAGAGCGAAACGAGACGAAGGAGGGCGAAAGAGAGAGAAACGAGACGAAGGAGGGTGAAAGAGAGCGAAACGAGACGAAGGAGGGTGAAAGAGAGCGAAACGAGACGAAGGAGGGTGAAAGAGAGCGAAACGAGACGAAGGAGGGTGAAAGAGAGTGAAACGAGATGAAGGAGGGTGAAAGAGAGCGAAACGAGACGAAGGAGGGTGAAAGAGAGCGAAACGAGACGAAGGAAGGTGAAAGAGAGCTAAACGAGATGAAGGAGGGTGAAAGAGAGCGAAACGAGATGAAGGAGGGTGAAAGAGAGCAAAACGAGCAGAAGGAGGGTGAAAGAGAGCGAAACGAGATGAAGGAGGGTGAAAGAGAGTGAAACGAGACGAAGGAGGGTGAAAGAGAGCGAAACGAGATGAAGGAGGGTGAAAGAGAGGGAAATGAGGCGAAGGAAGTTGAAAGAGTGCGAATCTAGACAAAGGAGGGTGAAAGAGAGCGAAACGAGACAAAGGAGGGTGAAAGAGTGCGAAACGAAGCGAAGGAAGGTGAAAGAGAGCGAAACGAGACGAAGGAGGGTGAAAGAGAACGAAACGAGACGAAGGAGGGGGAAAGAGAGCGAAACGATACGAAGGAGGGTGAAAGAAGCCAAAACGAGACGAAGGAGGGAGGAAGACAGCGAAACGAGACGAAGGAGGTTGAGAGAGAGTGAAACCAGACGAAGGAGGGTGGAAGAGAGCGAAACGAGACGAAGGAGTGTGAGAGATAGCGAAACGAGACGAAGGAGTGTGAAAGAGAGCAAAATGAGACGAAGGAGGGTGAAAGAGAGCGAAACGAGATGAAGGAGGGTGAAGGAAGGCGAAACGAGACGAAGGAGGTTGGAAGAGAGCGAAACGAGACGAAGGAGGGTGAAAGAGAGCGAAAAGAGACGAAGGAGGGTGAAAGAGAGCGAAACGAGGCGAAGGAGGGTCAAAGAGAGCGAAACGAGATGAAGGAGGGTGAAAGAGAGCGAAACGAGACAAAGGAGGGTGAAAGAGGCTGAAACGAGACGAAGGAGGGTGGAAGACAGCGAATCGAGAGGAAGGAGGGTGAGGGAGAGCGAAACGAGATGAAGGAGGGTGAAAGAGAGCGAAACGAGATGAAGGAGGGTGAAAGAGAGCGAAACGAGACGAAGGAGGGTGAAAGAGAGTGAAAATAGGCGAAGGAAGGTGAAAGAGTACGAATCGAGACAAAGGAGGGTGAAAGAGAGCGAAACGAGACGAAGGAAGGTGAAAGAGAGCGAACCGAAACGAAGGAGTGTGGAAGAGAGCGATACGAGACGAAGGAGGGTGAAAGAGAGCAAAACGAGACGAAGGAGGGTGAAAGAGAGCGAAACGAGACAAAGGAGGGTGAAAGAGAGCGAAACGAGGCGAAGGAAGGTGAAAGAGAGCGAAACGAGACGGAGGAGGGTGAAAGAGAACGAAACGAGACGAAGGAGGGGGAAAGAGAGCGAAACGAGACGAAGGAGGGTGAAAGAAGGCGAAACGAGACGAAGGAGGGAGGAAGACAGCGAAACGAGATGAAGGAGGGTGAGAGAGAGCGAAACGAGACGAAGGGCGGTGAGAGATAGCGAAACAAGACGAAGGAGGGTGAAAGAGAGCGAAACGGGACGAAGGAGGGTGAAAGAGAGCGAAACGAGACGAAGGAGGGTGAAGGAGGGCGAAACGAGACGAAGGAGTGTCAAAGAGAGCAAAACGAGATGAAGGAGGGTGAAAGATAGCGAAACGAGACAGAGGAGGGTGAAAGAGGCTGAAACGAGACGAAGGAGCGTGGAAGAGAGCGAGACTAGAGGAAGGAGGGTGAGGGTGAGCGAAACGAGACGAAGGAAGGTGAAGGAGAGTGAAACGAGACGAAGGAGGGTGAAAGAGAGCGAAACGAGATGAAGGAGGGTGAAAGAGAGCGAAACGAGACGAAGGAGGGTGAAAGAGAGTGAAACGAGGCGAAGGAAGGTGAAAGAGTGCGAATCGAGACAAAGGAGGGTGAAAGAGAGCGAAACGAGACGAAGGAAGGTGAAAGAGAGTGAACCGAGACGAAGGAGGGTGAAAGAGAGCGAAACGAGATGAAGGAGGGTGAAAGAGAGCAAAACGAGCCGATGGAGGGTGAAAGAGAGAGAAACGAGATGAAGGAGGGTGAAAGAGAGCGAAACGAGCCGAAGGAGGGTGAAAGAGAGCGAAACGAGACGAAGGAGGGTGGAAGAGAGCGAAACGAGACGAAGGAGGGTGAAAGAGAGCGAAACGAGACGAAGGAGGGTGAAAGAGAGCGAAAGGAGACGAAGGAGGGTGAAAGAGAGCTAAACGAGACGAAGGAGGGTGAAAGAGAGCTAAACGAGATGAAGGAGGGTGAAAGAGAGCGAAACGAGACAAAGGAGGGTGAAAGAGTGCGAAACGAAGCGAAGGAAGGTGAGAGAGAGCGAAACGAGACGAAGGAGGGTGAAAGAGAACGAAACGAGACGAAGGAGGGGGAAAGAGAGCGAAACGATACGAAGGAGGGTGAAAGAAGCCGAAACGAGACGAAGGAGGGAGGAAGACAGCGAAACGAGACGAAGGAGGTTGAGAGAGAGTGAAACCAGACGAAGGAGGGTGGAAGAGAGCGAAACGAGACGAAGGAGTGTGAGAGATAGCGAAACGAGACGAAGGAGTGTGAAAGAGAGCAAAATGAGACGAAGGAGGGTGAAAGAGAGCGAAACGAGATGAAGGAGGGTGAAGGAAGGCGAAACGAGATGAAGGAGGGTGGAAGAGAGCGAAACGAGACGAAGGAGGGTGAAAGAGAGCGAAAAGAGACGAAGGAGGGTGAAAGAGAGCGAAACGAGGCGAAGGAGGGTCAAAGAGAGCGAAACGAGATGAAGGAGGGTGAAAGAGAGCGAAACGAGACAAAGGAGGGTGAAAGAGGCTGAAACGAGACGAAGGAGGGTGGAAGAGAGCGAATCGAGAGGAAGGAGGGTGAAGGAGAGCGAAACGAGATGAAGGAGGGTGAAAGAGAGCGAAACGAGATGAAGGAGGGTGAAAGAGAGCGAAACGAGACGAAGAAGGGTGAAAGAGAGTGAAAATAGGCGAAGGAAGGTGAAAGAGTACGAATCGAGACAAAGGAGGGTGAAAGAGAGCGAAACGAGACGAAGGAAGGTGAAAGAGAGCGAACCGAAACGAAGGAGTGTGGAAGAGAGCGATACGAGACGAAGGAGGGTGAAAGAGAGCAAAACGAGACGAAGGAGGGTGAAAGAGAGCGAAACGAGACGAAGTAGGGTGAAAAAGAGTGAAACGAGACGAAGGAGGGTGAAAGAAAGCTAAACGAGACGAAGGAGGGTGGCAGAGTACGAAACGAGATGAAGGAGGGTGAAAGAGAGCGAAACGAGACGAAGAAGGGTGAAAGAGAGTGAAAATAGGCGAAGGAAGGTGAAAGAGGGCGAAACGAGACGAAGGAGGGTGAAAGAGAGTGAAACGAGGCGAAGGAAGGTGAAAGAGTGCGAATCGAGACAAAGGAGGGTGAAAGAGAGCGAAACGAGACGAAGGAAGGTGAAAGAGAGCGAACCGAGACGAAGGAGGGTGAAAGAGAGCGAAACGAGATGAAGGAGGGTGAAAGAGAGCAAAACGAGCCGATGGAGGGTTAAAGAGAGAGAAACGAGATGAAGGAGGGTGAAAGAGAGCGAAACGAGCCGAAGGAGGGTGAAAGAGAGCGAAACGAGACGAAGGAGGGTGGAAGAGAGCGAAACGAGACGAAGGAGGGCGAAAGAGAGAGAAACGAGACGAAGGAGGGTGAAAGAGAGCGAAACGAGACGAAGGAGGGTGAAAGAGAGCGAAACGAGACGAAGGAGGGTGAAAGAGAGCGAAACGAGACGAAGGAGGGTGAAAGAGAGTGAAACGAGATGAAGGAGGGTGAAAGAGAGCGAAACGAGACGAAGGAGGGTGAAAGAGAGCGAAACGAGACGAAGGAAGGTGAAAGAGAGCTAAACGAGATGAAGGAGGGTGAAAGAGAGCGAAACGAGATGAAGGAGGGTGAAAGAGAGCAAAACGAGCAGAAGGAGGGTGAAAGAGAGCGAAACGAGATGAAGGAGGGTGAAAGAGAGTGAAACGAGACGAAGGAGGGTGAAAGAGAGCGAAACGAGATGAAGGAGGGTGAAAGAGAGGGAAATGAGGCGAAGGAAGTTGAAAGAGTGCGAATCTAGACAAAGGAGGGTGAAAGAGAGCGAAACGAGACAAAGGAGGGTGAAAGAGTGCGAAACGAAGCGAAGGAAGGTGAAAGAGAGCGAAACGAGACGAAGGAGGGTGAAAGAGAACGAAACGAGACGAAGGAGGGGGAAAGAGAGCGAAACGATACGAAGGAGGGTGAAAGAAGCCAAAACGAGACGAAGGAGGGAGGAAGACAGCGAAACGAGACGAAGGAGGTTGAGAGAGAGTGAAACCAGACGAAGGAGGGTGGAAGAGAGCGAAACGAGACGAAGGAGTGTGAGAGATAGCGAAACGAGACGAAGGAGTGTGAAAGAGAGCAAAATGAGACGAAGGAGGGTGAAAGAGAGCGAAACGAGATGAAGGAGGGTGAAGGAAGGCGAAACGAGACGAAGGAGGTTGGAAGAGAGCGAAACGAGACGAAGGAGGGTGAAAGAGAGCGAAAAGAGACGAAGGAGGGTGAAAGAGAGCGAAACGAGGCGAAGGAGGGTCAAAGAGAGCGAAACGAGATGAAGGAGGGTGAAAGAGAGCGAAACGAGACAAAGGAGGGTGAAAGAGGCTGAAACGAGACGAAGGAGGGTGGAAGAGAGCGAATCGAGAGGAAGGAGGGTGAGGGAGAGCGAAACGAGATGAAGGAGGGTGAAAGAGAGCGAAACGAGATGAAGGAGGGTGAAAGAGAGCGAAACGAGACGAAGGAGGGTGAAAGAGAGTGAAAATAGGCGAAGGAAGGTGAAAGAGTACGAATCGAGACAAAGGAGGGTGAAAGAGAGCGAAACGAGACGAAGGAAGGTGAAAGAGAGCGAACCGAAACGAAGGAGTGTGGAAGAGAGCGATACGAGACGAAGGAGGGTGAAAGAGAGCAAAACGAGACGAAGGAGGGTGAAAGAGAGCGAAACGAGACAAAGGAGGGTGAAAGAGAGCGAAACGAGGCGAAGGAAGGTGAAAGAGAGCGAAACGAGACGGAGGAGGGTGAAAGAGAACGAAACGAGACGAAGGAGGGGGAAAGAGAGCGAAACGAGACGAAGGAGGGTGAAAGAAGGCGAAACGAGACGAAGGAGGGAGGAAGACAGCGAAACGAGATGAAGGAGGGTGAGAGAGAGCGAAACGAGACGAAGGGCGGTGAGAGATAGCGAAACAAGACGAAGGAGGGTGAAAGAGAGCGAAACGGGACGAAGGAGGGTGAAAGAGAGCGAAACGAGACGAAGGAGGGTGAAGGAGGGCGAAACGAGACGAAGGAGTGTCAAAGAGAGCAAAACGAGATGAAGGAGGGTGAAAGATAGCGAAACGAGACAGAGGAGGGTGAAAGAGGCTGAAACGAGACGAAGGAGCGTGGAAGAGAGCGAGACTAGAGGAAGGAGGGTGAGGGTGAGCGAAACGAGACGAAGGAAGGTGAAGGAGAGTGAAACGAGACGAAGGAGGGTGAAAGAGAGCGAAACGAGATGAAGGAGGGTGAAAGAGAGCGAAACGAGACGAAGGAGGGTGAAAGAGAGTGAAACGAGGCGAAGGAAGGTGAAAGAGTGCGAATCGAGACAAAGGACGGTGAAAGAGAGCGAAACGAGACGAAGGAAGGTGAAAGAGAGCGAACCGAGATGAAGGAGGGTGAAAGAGGGCGAAACGAGACGAAGGAGGGTGGAAGAGAGTGAAACGAGGCGAAGGAGGGTGAAAGAGAGCGAAACGAGATGAAGGAGGGTGAAAGAGAGCGAAACGAGACGAAGGAAGGTGCAAGTGAGCGAATCGAGACGAAGGAGGATGAAAGAGGGTGAAACGAGACGAAGGAGGGTGAAAGAGAGTGAAACGAGGCGAAGGAAGGTGAAAGAGTGCGAATCGAGACAAAGGAGGGTGAAAGAGAGCGAAACGAGACAAAGGAAGGTGAAAGAGAGTGAACCGAGACGAAGGAGGGTGAAAGAGAGCGAAACGAGATGAAGGAGGGTGAAAGAGAGCAAAACGAGCCGATGGAGGGTGAAAGAGAGAGAAACGAGATGAAGGAGGGTGAAAGAGAGCGAAACGAGCCGAAGGAGGGTGAAAGAGAGCGAAACGAGACGAAGGAGGGTGGAAGAGAGCGAAACGAGACGAAGGAGGGCGAAAGAGAGCGAAACGAGACGAAGGAGGGTGAAAGAGAGCGAAACGAGACGAAGGAGGGTGAAAGAGAGCGAAAGGAGACGAAGGAGGGTGAAAGAGAGCTAAACGAGACGAAGGAGGGTGAAAGAGAGCGAAACGAGATGAAGGAGGGTGAAAGAGAGCGAAACGAGACGAAGGAGGGTGAACGAGAGCGAAACGAGACGAAGGAAGGTGAAAGAGAGCTAAACGAGATGAAGGAGGGTGAAAGAGAGCGAAACGAGACAAAGGAGGGTGAAAGAGTGCGAAACGAAGCGAAGGAAGGTGAGACAGAGCGAAACGAGACGAAGGAGGGTGAAAGAGAACGAAACGAGACGAAGGAGGGGGAAAGAGAGCGAAACGATACGAAGGAGGGTGAAAGAAGCCGAAACGAGACGAAGGAGGGAGGAAGACAGCGAAACGAGACGAAGGAGGTTGAGAGAGAGTGAAACCAGACGAAGGAGGGTGGAAGAGAGCGAAACGAGACGAAGGAGTGTGAGAGATAGCGAAACGAGACGAAGGAGTGTGAAAGAGAGCAAAATGAGACGAAGGAGGGTGAAAGAGAGCGAAACGAGATGAAGGAGGGTGAAGGAAGGCGAAACGAGACGAAGGAGGGTGGAAGAGAGCGAAACGAGACGAAGGAGGGTGAAAGAGAGCGAAAAGAGACGAAGGAGGGTGAAAGAGAGCGAAACGAGGCGAAGGAGGGTCAAAGAGAGCGAAACGAGATGAAGGATGGTGAAAGAGAGCGAAACGAGACAAAGGAGGGTGAAAGAGGCTGAAACGAGACGAAGGAGGGTGGAAGAGAGCGAATCGAGAGGAAGGAGGGTGAGGGAGAGCGAAATGAGATGAAGGAGGGTGAAAGAGAGCGAAACGAGATGAAGGAGGGTGAAAGAGAGCGAAACGAGACGAAGAAGGGTGGAAGAGAGCGACTCGAGAGGAAGGAGGGTGAGGGACAGCGAAACGAGATGAAGGAGGGTGAAAGAGAGCGAAACGAGATGAAGGAGGGTGAAAGAGAGCGAAACGAGACGAAGAAGGGTGAAAGAGAGTGAAAATAGGCGAAGGAAGGTGAAAGAGTACGAATCGAGACAAAGGAGGGTGAAAGAGAGCGAAACGAGACGAAGGAAGGTGAAAGAGAGCGAACCGAAACGAAGGAGTGTGGAAGAGAGCGATACGAGACGAAGGAGGGTGAAAGAGAGCAAAACGAGACGAAGGAGGGTGAAAGAGAGCGAAACGAGACGAAGTAGGGTGAAAAAGAGTGAAACGAGACGAAGGAGGGTGAAAGAAAGCTAAACGAGACGAAGGAGGGTGACAGAGTACGAAACGAGATGAACGAGGGTGAAAGAGAGCGAAACGAGTCGAAGGAGGGTGAAAGAGAGTGAAACGAGACAAAGGATGGTGAAAGAGAGCTAAACGAGATGACGGAGGGTGAAAGAGATCGAAACGAGACAAAGGAGGGTGAAAGAGAGCGAAACGAGGCGAAGGAAGGTGAAAGAGAGCGAAACGAGACGGAGGAGGGTGAAAGAGAACGAAACGAGACGAAGGAGGGGGAAAGAGAGCGAAACGAGACGAAGGAGGGTGAAAGAAGGCGAAACGAGACGAAGGAGGGAGGAAGACAGCGAACGAGATGAAGGAGGGTGAGAGAGAGCGAAACGAGACGAAGGGCGGTGAGAGATAGCGAAACGAGACGAAGGAGGGTGAAAGAGAGCGAAACGAGACGAAGGAGGGTGAAAGAGAGCGAAACGAGACGAAGGAGGGTGAAGGAGGGCGAAACGAGACGAAGGAGTGTCAAAGAGAGCAAAACGAGATGAAGGAGGGTGAAAGATAGCGAAACGAGACGAAGTAGGGTGAAAAAGAGTGAAACGAGACGAAGGAGGGTGAAAGAAAGCTAAACGAGACGAAGGAGGGTGGCAGAGTACGAAACGAGATGAAGGAGGGTGAAAGAGAGCGAAACGAGACGAAGAAGGGTGAAAGAGAGTGAAAATAGGCGAAGGAAGGTGAAAGAGGGCGAAACGAGACGAAGGAGAGTGAAAGAGAGTGAAACGAGGCGAAGGAAGGTGAAAGAGTGCGAATCGAGACAAAGGAGGGTGAAAGAGAGCGAAACGAGACGAAGGAAGGTGAAAGAGAGCGAACCGAGACGAAGGAGGGTGAAAGAGAGCGAAACGAGATGAAGGAGGGTGAAAGAGAGCGAAACGAGCCGAAGGAGGGTGAAAGAGAGCGAAACGAGACGAAGGAGGGTGGAAGAGAGCGAAACGAGACGAAGGAGGGCGAAAGAGAGAGAAACGAGACGAAGGAGGGTGAAAGAGAGCGAAACGAGACGAAGGAGGGTGAAAGAGAGCGAAACGAGACGAAGGAGGGTGAAAGAGAGCGAAACGAGACGAAGGAGGGTGAAAGAGAGTGAAACGAGATGAAGGAGGGTGAAAGAGAGCGAAACGAGACGAAGGAGGGTGAAAGAGAGCGAAACGAGACGAAGGAAGGTGAAAGAGAGCTAAACGAGATGAAGGAGGGTGAAAGAGAGCGAAACGAGATGAAGGAGGGTGAAAGAGAGCAAAACGAGCAGAAGGAGGGTGAAAGAGAGCGAAACGAGATGAAGGAGGGTGAAAGAGAGTGAAACGAGACGAAGGAGGGTGAAAGAGAGCGAAACGAGATGAAGGAGGGTGAAAGAGAGGGAAATGAGGCAAAGGAAGTTGAAAGAGTGCGAATCTAGACAAAGGAGGGTGAAAGAGAGCGAAACGAGACAAAGGAGGGTGAAAGAGTGCGAAACGAAGCGAAGGAAGGTGAAAGAGAGCGAAACGAGACGAAGGAGGGTGAAAGAGAACGAAACGAGACGAAGGAGGGGGAAAGAGAGCGAAACGATACGAAGGAGGGTGAAAGAAGCCAAAACGAGACGAAGGAGGGAGGAAGACAGCGAAACGAGACGAAGGAGGTTGAGAGAGAGTGAAACCAGACGAAGGAGGGTGGAAGAGAGCGAAACGAGACGAAGGAGTGTGAGAGATAGCGAAACGAGACGAAGGAGTGTGAAAGAGAGCAAAATGAGACGAAGGAGGGTGAAAGAGAGCGAAACGAGATGAAGGAGGGTGAAGGAAGGCGAAACGAGACGAAGGAGGTTGGAAGAGAGCGAAACGAGACGAAGGAGGGTGAAAGAGAGCGAAAAGAGACGAAGGAGGGTGAAAGAGAGCGAAACGAGGCGAAGGAGGGTCAAAGAGAGCGAAACGAGATGAAGGAGGGTGAAAGAGAGCGAAACGAGACAAAGGAGGGTGAAAGAGGCTGAAACGAGACGAAGGAGGGTGGAAGAGAGCGAATCGAGAGGAAGGAGGGTGAGGGAGAGCGAAACGAGATGAAGGAGGGTGAAAGAGAGCGAAACGAGATGAAGGAGGGTGAAAGAGAGCGAAACGAGACGAAGGAGGGTGAAAGAGAGTGAAAATAGGCGAAGGAAGGTGAAAGAGTACGAATCGAGACAAAGGAGGGTGAAAGAGAGCGAAACGAGACGAAGGAAGGTGAAAGAGAGCGAACCGAAACGAAGGAGTGTGGAAGAGAGCGATACGAGACGAAGGAGGGTGAAAGAGAGCAAAACGAGACGAAGGAGGGTGAAAGAGAGCGAAACGAGACGAAGGAGGGTGAAAAAGAGTGAAACGAGACGAAGGAGGGTGAAAGAGAGCTAAACGAGACGAAGGAGGGTGACAGAGTACGAAACGAGATGAACGAGGGTGAAAGAGAGCGAAACGAGTCGAAGGAGGGTGAAAGAGAGTGAAACGAGACAAAGGATGGTGAAAGAGAGCTAAACGAGATGACGGAGGGTGAAAGAGATCGAAACGAGACAAAGGAGGGTGAAAGAGAGCGAAACGAGGCGAAGGAAGGTGAAAGAGAGCGAAACGAGACGGAGGAGGGTGAAAGAGAACGAAACGAGACGAAGGAGGGGGAAAGAGAGCGAAACGAGACGAAGGAGGGTGAAAGAAGGCGAAACGAGACGAAGGAGGGAGGAAGACAGCGAAACGAGATGAAGGAGGGTGAGAGAGAGCGAAACGAGACGAAGGGCGGTGAGAGATAGCGAAACAAGACGAAGGAGGGTGAAAGAGAGCGAAACGGGACGAAGGAGGGTGAAAGAGAGCGAAACGAGACGAAGGAGGGTGAAGGAGGGCGAAACGAGACGAAGGAGTGTCAAAGAGAGCAAAACGAGATGAAGGAGGGTGAAAGATAGCGAAACGAGACAGAGGAGGGTGAAAGAGGCTGAAACGAGACGAAGGAGCGTGGAAGAGAGCGAGACTAGAGGAAGGAGGGTGAGGGTGAGCGAAACGAGACGAAGGAAGGTGAAGGAGAGTGAAACGAGACGAAGGAGGGTGAAAGAGAGCGAAACGAGATGAAGGAGGGTGAAAGAGAGCGAAACGAGACGAAGGAGGGTGAAAGAGAGTGAAACGAGGCGAAGGAAGGTGAAAGAGTGCGAATCGAGACAAAGGACGGTGAAAGAGAGCGAAACGAGACGAAGGAAGGTGAAAGAGAGCGAACCGAGATGAAGGAGGGTGAAAGAGGGCGAAACGAGACGAAGGAGGGTGGAAGAGAGTGAAACGAGGCGAAGGAGGGTGAAAGAGAGCGAAACGAGATGAAGGAGGGTGAAAGAGAGCGAAACGAGACGAAGGAAGGTGCAAGTGAGCGAATCGAGACGAAGGAGGATGAAAGAGGGTGAAACGAGACGAAGGAGGGTGAAAGAGAGTGAAACGAGGCGAAGGAAGGTGAAAGAGTGCGAATCGAGACAAAGGAGGGTGAAAGAGAGCGAAACGAGACAAAGGAAGGTGAAAGAGAGTGAACCGAGACGAAGGAGGGTGAAAGAGAGCGAAACGAGATGAAGGAGGGTGAAAGAGAGCAAAACGAGCCGATGGAGGGTGAAAGAGAGAGAAACGAGATGAAGGAGGGTGAAAGAGAGCGAAACGAGCCGAAGGAGGGTGAAAGAGAGCGAAACGAGACGAAGGAGGGTGGAAGAGAGCGAAACGAGACGAAGGAGGGCGAAAGAGAGCGAAACGAGACGAAGGAGGGTGAAAGAGAGCGAAACGAGACGAAGGAGGGTGAAAGAGAGCGAAAGGAGACGAAGGAGGGTGAAAGAGAGCTAAACGAGACGAAGGAGGGTGAAAGAGAGCGAAACGAGATGAAGGAGGGTGAAAGAGAGCGAAACGAGACGAAGGAGGGTGAACGAGAGCGAAACGAGACGAAGGAAGGTGAAAGAGAGCTAAACGAGATGAAGGAGGGTGAAAGAGAGCGAAACGAGACAAAGGAGGGTGAAAGAGTGCGAAACGAAGCGAAGGAAGGTGAGAGAGAGCGAAACGAGACGAAGGAGGGTGAAAGAGAACGAAACGAGACGAAGGAGGGGGAAAGAGAGCGAAACGATACGAAGGAGGGTGAAAGAAGCCGAAACGAGACGAAGGAGGGAGGAAGACAGCGAAACGAGACGAAGGAGGTTGAGAGAGAGTGAAACCAGACGAAGGAGGGTGGAAGAGAGCGAAACGAGACGAAGGAGTGTGAGAGATAGCGAAACGAGACGAAGGAGTGTGAAAGAGAGCAAAATGAGACGAAGGAGGGTGAAAGAGAGCGAAACGAGATGAAGGAGGGTGAAGGAAGGCGAAACGAGACGAAGGAGGGTGGAAGAGAGCGAAACGAGACGAAGGAGGGTGAAAGAGAGCGAAAAGAGACGAAGGAGGGTGAAAGAGAGCGAAACGAGGCGAAGGAGGGTCAAAGAGAGCGAAACGAGATGAAGGAGGGTGAAAGAGAGCGAAACGAGACAAAGGAGGGTGAAAGAGGCTGAAACGAGACGAAGGAGGGTGGAAGAGAGCGAATCGAGAGGAAGGAGGGTGAGGGAGAGCGAAATGAGATGAAGGAGGGTGAAAGAGAGCGAAACGAGATGAAGGAGGGTGAAAGAGAGCGAAACGAGACGAAGAAGGGTGGAAGAGAGCGACTCGAGAGGAAGGAGGGTGAGGGAGAGCGAAACGAGATGAAGGAGGGTGAAAGAGAGCGAAACGAGATGAAGGAGGGTGAAAGAGAGCGAAACGAGACGAAGAAGGGTGAAAGAGAGTGAAAATAGGCGAAGGAAGGTGAAAGAGTACGAATCGAGACAAAGGAGGGTGAAAGAGAGCGAAACGAGACGAAGGAAGGTGAAAGAGAGCGAACCGAAACGAAGGAGTGTGGAAGAGAGCGATACGAGACGAAGGAGGGTGAAAGAGAGCAAAACGAGACGAAGGAGGGTGAAAGAGAGCGAAACGAGACGAAGTAGGGTGAAAAAGAGTGAAACGAGACGAAGGAGGGTGAAAGAAAGCTAAACGAGACGAAGGAGGGTGACAGAGTACGAAACGAGATGAACGAGGGTGAAAGAGAGCGAAACGAGTCGAAGGAGGGTGAAAGAGAGTGAAACGAGACAAAGGATGGTGAAAGAGAGCTAAACGAGATGACGGAGGGTGAAAGAGATCGAAACGAGACAAAGGAGGGTGAAAAAGAGCGAAACGAGGCGAAGGAAGGTGAAAGAGAGCGAAACGAGACGGAGGAGGGTGAAAGAGAACGAAACGAGACGAAGGAGGGGGAAAGAGAGCGAAACGAGACGAAGGAGGGTGAAAGAAGGCGAAACGAGACGAAGGAGGGAGGAAGACAGCGAACGAGATGAAGGAGGGTGAGAGAGAGCGAAACGAGACGAAGGGCGGTGAGAGATAGCGAAACGAGACGAAGGAGGGTGAAAGAGAGCGAAACGAGACGAAGGAGGGTGAAAGAGAGCGAAACGAGACGAAGGAGGGTGAAGGAGGGCGAAACGAGACGAAGGAGTGTCAAAGAGAGCAAAACGAGATGAAGGAGGGTGAAAGATAGCGAAACGAGACAGAGGAGGGTGAAAGAGGCTGAAACGAGACGAAGGAGCGTGGAAGAGAGCGAGACTAGAGGAAGGAGGGTGAGGGAGAGCGAAACGAGACGAAGGAGGGTGAAGGAGAGTGAAACGAGACGAAGGAGGGTGAAAGAGAGCGAAACGAGATGAAGGAGGGTGAAAAAGAGTGAAACGAGGCGAAGGAAGGTGAAAGAGTGCGAATCGAGACAAAGGACGGTGAAAGAGAGCGAAACGAGACGAAGGACGGTGAAAGAGAGCGAACCGAGATGAAGGAGGGTGAAAGAGGGCGAAACGAGACGAAGGAGGGTGGAAGAGAGTAAAACGAGGCGAAGGAGGGTGAAAGAGAGCGAAACGAGATGAAGGAGGGTGAAAGAGAGTGAAACGAGACGAAGGAAGGTGCAAGTGAGCGAATCGAGACGAAGGAGGATGAAAGAGGGCGAAACGAGACGAAGGCGGGTGAATGAGAGTGAAACGAGGCGAAGGAAGGTGAAAGAGTGCGAATCGAGACAAAGGAGGGTGAAAGAGAGCGAAACGAGACGAAGGAAGGTGAAAGAGAGTGAACCGAGACGAAGGAGGGTGAAAGAGAGCGAAACGAGATGAAGGAGGGTGAAAGAGAGCAAAACGAGCCGATGGAGGGTGAAAGAGAGAGAAACGAGATGAAGGAGGGTGAAAGAGAGCGAAACGAGCCGAAGGAGGGTGAAAGAGAGCGAAACGAGACGAAGGAGGGTGGAAGAGAGCGAAACGAGACGAAGGAGGGCGAAAGAGAGCGAAACGAGACGAAGGAGGGTGAAAGAGAGCGAAACGAGACGAAGGAGGGTGAAAGAGAGCGAAAGGAGACGAAGGAGTGTGAAAGAGAGCTAAACGAGACGAAGGAGGGTGAAAGAGAGCGAAACGAGATGAAGGAGGGTGAAAGAGAGCGAAACGAGACGAAGGAGGGTGAAAGAGAGCGAAACGAGATGAAGGAAGGTGAAAGAGAGCTAAACGAGATGAAGGAGGGTGAAAGAGAGCGAAACGAGACAAAGGAGGGTGAAAGAGTGCGAAACTAAGCGAAGGAAGGTGAGAGAGAGCGAAACGAGACGAAGGAGGGTGAAAGAGAACGAAACGAGACGAAGGAGGGGGAAAGAGAGCGAAACGATACGAAGGAGGGTGAAAGAAGCCGAAACGAGACGAAGGAGGGTGGAAGACAGCGAAACGAGACGAAGGAGGGTGAGAGAGAGCGAACCGAAACGAAGGAGGGTGGAAGAGAGCGATACGAGACGAAGGAGGGTGAAAGAGAGCGAAACGAGACGAAGGAGGGTGAAAGAGAGCGAAACGAGACGAAGGAGGGTGAAAAAGAGTGAAACGAGACGAAGGAGGGTGAAAGAGAGCTAAACGAGACGAAGGAGGGTGAAAGAGGCTGAAACAAGACGAAGGAGCGTGGAAGAGAGCGAAACTAGAGGAAGGAGGGTGAGGGAGAGCGAAACGAGATGAAGGAGGGTGAAGGAGAGTGAAACGAGATGAAGGAGGGTGAAAGAGAGCGAAACGAGACGAAGGAGGGTGAAAGAGAGCGAAACGAGACGTAGGAGGGTGAAAGAGAGTGAAACGAGGCGAAGGAAGGTGAAAGAGTGCGAATCGAGACGAAGGAGGGTGAAAGAGAGCGAAACGAGACGAAGGAGGGTGAAAGAGAGCGAAACGAGACGTAGGAGGGTGAAAGAGAGTGAAACGAGGCGAAGGAAGGTGAAAGAGTGCGAATCGAGACAAAGGACGGTGAAAGAGAGCGAAACGAGACGAAGGAGGGTGAAAGAGAGCGAAACGAGTCGAAGGAGGGTGAAAGAGAGCGAAACGAGACGAAATAAGGTGAAAGAGAGCTAAACGAGATGACGGAGGGTGAAAGAGATCGAAACGAGACAAGGAAGGGTGAAAGAGAGCGAAACGAGGCGAAGGAAGGTGAAAGAGAGCGAAACGAGATGAAGGAGGGTGAAAGAGAACGAAACGAGAGGAAGGAGGGGGAAAGAGAGCGAAACGAGACGAAGGAGGGTGAAAGAAGGCGAAACGAGACGAAGGAGGGAGGAAGACAGCGAAACGAGATGAAGGAGGGTGAGAGAGAGCGAAACGAGACGAAGGAGGGTGGAAGAGAGCGAAACAAGACGAAGGAGGGTGAGAGATAGCGAAACGAGACGAAGGAGGGTGAAAGAGAGCGAAACGAGACGAAGGAGGGTGAAAGAGAGCGAAACGAGACGAAGGAGGGTGAAGGAGGGCGAAACGAGACGAAGGAGTGTCAAAGAGAGCAAAACGAGATGAAGGAGGGAGAAAGAGAGCGAAACGAGACAGAGGAGGGTGAAAGAGGCTGAAACGAGACGAATGAGTGTGGAAGAGAGCGAAACTAGAGGAAGGAGGGTGAGGGAGAGCGAAACGAGACGAAGGAGGGTGAAGGAGAGTGAAACGAGACGAAGGAGGGTGAAAGAGAGCGAAACGAGACGACGGAGGGTGAAAGAGTGCGAAACGAGACGTAGGAGGGTGAAAGAGAGTGAAACGAGGCGAAGGAAGGTGAAAGAGTGCGAATCGAGACAAAGGACGGTGAAAGAGAGCGAAACGAGACGAAGGAAGGTGAAAGAGAGCGAACCGAGATGAAGGAGGGTGAAAGAGGGCGAAACGAGACGAAGGAGGGTGGAAGAGAGCGAAAAGAGACGAAGGAGGGTGAAAGAGAGCGAAACGAGATGAAGGAGGGTGAAAGAGAGCAAAACGAGCCGAAGGAGGGTGAAAGAGAGCGAAACGAGATGAAGGAGGGTGAAAGAGAGTGAAACGAGATGAAGGAGGGTGAAAGAGAGCGAAACGAGATGAAGGCGGGTGAAAGAGAGTGAAATGAGGCGAAGGAAGGTGAAATAGTGCGAATCTAGACAAAGGAGGGTGAAAGAGAGCGAAACGAGACGAAGGAAGGTGAAAGAGAGCGAACCGAGATGAAGGAGGGTGAAAGAGGGCGAAACGAGACGAAGGAGGGTGGAAGAGAGTGAAACGAGGCGAAGGAGGGTGAAAGAGAGCGAAACGAGATGAAGGAGGGTGAAAGAGAGCGAAGCGAGACGAAGGAAGGTGCAAGTGAGCGAAACGAGACGAAGGAGGATGAAAGAGGGCGAAACGAGACGAAGGAGGGTGAATGAGAGTGAAACGAGGCGAAGGAAGGTGAAAGAGTGCGAATCGAGACAAAGGAGGGTGAAAGAGAGCGAAACGAGACGAAGGAAGGTGAAAGAGAGTGAACCGAGACGAAGGAGGGTGAAAGAGAGCGAAACGAGATGAAGGAGGGTGAAAGAGAGCAAAACGAGCCGATGGAGGGTGAAAGAGAGAGAAACGAGATGAAGGAGGGTGAAAGAGAGCGAAACGAGCCGAAGGAGGGTGAAAGAGAGCGAAACGAGACGAAGGAGGGTGGAAGAGAGCGAAACGAGACGAAGGAGGGCGAAAGAGAGCGAAACGAGACGAAGGAGGGTGAAAGAGAGCGAAACGAGACGAAGGAGGGTGAAAGAGAGCGAAAGGAGACGAAGGAGGGTGAAAGAGAGCTAAACGAGACGAAGGAGGGTGAAAGAGAGCGAAACGAGATGAAGGAGGGTGAAAGAGAGCGAAACGAGACGAAGGAGGGTGAAAGAGAGCGAAACGAGATGAAGGAAGGTGAAAGAGAGCTAAACGAGATGAAGGAGGGTGAAAGAGAGCGAAACGAGACAAAGGAGGGTGAAAGAGTGCGAAACT
The DNA here is from genome assembly GCF_047496885.1 of Scyliorhinus torazame. Taxonomy (NCBI): domain Eukaryota; kingdom Metazoa; phylum Chordata; class Chondrichthyes; order Carcharhiniformes; family Scyliorhinidae; genus Scyliorhinus; species Scyliorhinus torazame. The sequence continues at coordinate 47,717,463 of NC_092732.1, read as the reverse complement.
AAGCGAAGGAAGGTGAGAGAGAGCGAAACGAGACGAAGGAGGGTGAAAGAGAACGAAACGAGACGAAGGAGGGGGAAAGAGAGCGAAACGATACGAAGGAGGGTGAAAGAAGCCGAAACGAGACGAAGGAGGGTGGAAGACAGCGAAACGAGACGAAGGAGGGTGAGAGAGAGCGAACCGAAACGAAGGAGGGTGGAAGAGAGCGATACGAGACGAAGGAGGGTGAAAGAGAGCGAAACGAGACGAAGGAGAGTGAAAGAGAGCGAAACGAGACGGAGGAGGGTGAAAAAGAGTGAAACGAGACGAAGGAGGGTGAAAGAGAGCTAAACGAGACGAAGGAGGGTGAAAGAGGCTGAAACAAGACGAAGGAGCGTGGAAGAGAGCGAAACTAGAGGAAGGAGGGTGAGGGAGAGCGAAACGAGATGAAGGAGGGTGAAGGAGAGTGAAACGAGATGAAGGAGGGTGAAAGAGAGCGAAACGAGACGAAGGAGGGTGAAAGAGAGCGAAACGAGACGTAGGAGGGTGAAAGAGAGTGATACGAGGCGAAGGAAGGTGAAAGAGTGCGAATCGAGACGAAGGAGGGTGAAAGAGAGCGAAACGAGATGAAGGAGGGTGAAAGAGAGCGAAACGAGACGTAGGAGGGTGAAAGAGAGTGAAACGAGGCGAAGGAAGGTGAAAGAGTGCGAATCGAGACAAAGGACGGTGAAAGAGAGCGAAACGAGACGAAGGAGGGTGAAAGAGAGCGAAACGAGTCGAAGGAGGGTGAAAGAGAGCGAAACGAGACGAAATAAGGTGAAAGAGAGCTAAACGAGATGACGGAGGGTGAAAGAGATCGAAACGAGACAAGGAAGGGTGAAAGAGAGCGAAACGAGGCGAAGGAAGGTGAAAGAGAGCGAAACGAGATGAAGGAGGGTGAAAGAGAACGAAACGAGACGAAGGAGGGGGAAAGAGAGCGAAACGAGACGAAGGAGGGTGAAAGAAGGCGAAACGAGACGAAGGAGGGAGGAAGACAGCGAAACGAGATGAAGGAGGGTGAGAGAGAGCGAAACGAGACGAAGGAGGGTGGAAGAGAGCGAAACAAGACGAAGGAGGGTGAGAGATAGCGAAACGAGACGAAGGAGGGTGAAAGAGAGCGAAACGAGACGAAGGAGGGTGAAAGAGAGCGAAACGAGACGAAGGAGGGTGAAGGAGGGCGAAACGAGACGAAGGAGTGTCAAAGAGAGCAAAACGAGATGAAGGAGGGAGAAAGAGAGCGAAACGAGACAGAGGAGGGTGAAAGAGGCTGAAACGAGACGAATGACTGTGGAAGAGAGCGAAACTAGAGGAAGGAGGGTGAGGGAGAGCGAAACGAGACGAAGGAGGGTGAAGGAGAGTGAAACGAGACGAAGGAGGGTGAAAGAGAGCGAAACGAGACGACGGAGGGTGAAAGAGTGCGAAACGAGACGTAGGAGGGTGAAAGAGAGTGAAACGAGGCGAAGGAAGGTGAAAGAGTGCGAATCGAGACAAAGGACGGTGAAAGAGAGCGAAACGAGATGAAGGAAGGTGAAAGAGAGCGAACCGAGATGAAGGAGGGTGAAAGAGGGCGAAACGAGACGAAGGAGGGTGGAAGAGAGCGAAACGAGACGAAGGAGGGTGAAAGAGAGCGAAACGAGATGAAGGAGGGTGAAAGAGAGCAAAACGAGCCGAAGGAGGGTGAAAGAGAGCGAAACGAGATGAAGGAGGGTGAAAGAGAGTGAAACGAGATGAAGGAGGGTGAAAGAGAGCGAAACGAGATGAAGGAGGGTGAAAGAGAGTGAAATGAGGCGAAGGAAGGTGAAATAGTGCGAATCTAGACAAAGGAGGGTGAAAGAGAGCGAAACGAGACGAAGGAAGGTGAAAGTGAGCGAATCGAGACGAAGGAGGGTGAAAGTGGGCGAAACAAGACGAAGGAGGGTGAAAGAGAGTGAAACGAGACGAAGGAAGGTGAAAGAGAGCGAACCGAGATGAAGGAGGGTGAAAGAGAGCGAAACGAGATGAAGGAGGGTGAAAGAGACTGAAACGAGATGAAGGAGGGTGAAAGAGAGCAAAACGAGACGAAGGAGGGCGAAAGAGAGCGAAAGGAGACGAAGGAGGGTGAAAGAGAGCGAAACGAGACGAAGGAGGGTGAAGGAGGGCGAAACGAGACGAAGGAGGGTGGAAGAGAGCGAAACGAGATGAAGGAGGGTGAAAGAGAGCGAAACGAGATGAAGGAGGGTGAAAGAGAGCGAAACGAGATGAAGGAGGGTGAAAGAGAGCAAAACGAGCCGATGGAGGGTAAAAGAGAGAGAAGCGAGATGAAGGAGGGTGAAAGAGAGCGAAACGAGACAAAGGAGCGTGGAAGAGAGCGAAACGAGAGGAAGGAGGGTGAGGGAGAGCGAAACGAGACGAAGGAGGGTGAAGGAGAGTGAACCGAGACGAAAGAGGGCGAAAGAGAGCGAAACGAGACGAAGGAGGGTGAAAGAGAGCGAAAGGAGACCAAGGAGGGTGAAAGAGAGCGAAACGAGACGAAGATGGGTGAGAGAGGGCAAAACGAGATGAAGGAGGGTGAAGGAAGGCGAAACGAGACGAAGGAGGGAGGAAGACAGCGAAACGACACGAAGGAGGGTGAGAGAGAGCGAAACGAGACGACGGACGGTGGAAGAGAGTGAAACGAGACGAAGGAGGGTGAGAGATAGCGAAACGAGTCGAAGGAGGGTGAAAGAGAGCGAAACGAGACGAAGGATGGTGAAAGAGAGCGAAACGAGACAAAGGAGGGTGAAAGAGTGCGAAACGAGCCGAAGGAGGGTGAAAGAGCACGAAACGAGAGGAAGATGGGTGGAAGAGAGCGAAACGAGATGAAGGAGGGTGAAAGAGAGCGAAACGAGACGAAGGAGGGTGAAAGAGAGCGAAACGAGATGAAGGAGGGTGAAAGAGAGCGAAACGAGACGAAGGAGGGTGAAAGAGAGTGAAACGAGGCGAAGGAAGGTGAAAGAGTGCGAATCGAGACAAAGGACGGTGAAAGAGAGCGGAACGAGACGATGGAAGGTGAAAGAGAGCGAACCGAGATGAAGGAGGGTGAAAGAGGGCGAAACGAGACGAAGGAGGGTGAAAGAGAGTGAAACGAGGTGAAGGAAGGTGAAAGAGAGCGAAACGAGACGAAGGAGGGTGAAAGAGAACGAAACGAGACGAAGGAGGGGGAAAGAGAGCGAAACGAGACGAAGGAGGGTGAAAGAATGCAAAACGAGACGAAGGAGGGAGGAAGACAGCGAAACGAGACGAAGGAGGGTGAGAGAGAGCGAAACGAGATGAAGGAGGGTGGAAAAGAGCGAAACAAGACGAAGGAGGGTGAAAGAGAGCGAAACGAAATGAAGGAGGGTGAAAGAGAGCGAAACGAGACAAAGGAGCGTGGAAGAGAGTGAAACGAGAGGAAGGAGGGTGAGGGAGAGCGAAACGAGACGAAGGAGGGTGAAGGGGAGTGAACCGAGACGAACGAGAGTGAAAGAGAGCGAAACGAGACGAAGGAGCGTGAAAGAGAGCGAAACGAGACGAACGAGGGTGAAAGAGAGTGAAACGAGGCGAAGGAAGGTGAAAGAGTGCGAATCGAGACAAAGGAGTGTGAAAGAGAGCGAAACGAGACGAAGGAAGGTGAAAGAGAGCGAACCGAGATGAAGGAGGGTGAAAGAGGGCGAAACGAGACGAAGGAGGGTGGAAGAGAGCGAAACGAGACGAAGGAGGGTGAAAGAGAGCGAAACGAGATGAAGGAGGGTGAAAGAGAGCAAAACGAGCAGAAGGAGGGTGAAAGAGAGCGAAACGAGATGAAGGAGGGTGAAAGAGAGTGAAACGAGAAGAAGGAGGGTGAAAGAGAGCGAAACGAGATGAAGGAGGGTGAAAGAGAGCGAAACGAAATGAAGGAGGGTGAAAGAGAGTGAAACGAGATGAAGGAGGGTGAAAGAGAGCGAAACGAGATGAAGGAGGGTGAAAGAGAGGGAAATGAGGCGAAGGAAGGTGAAAGAGTGCGAATCTAGACAAAGGAGGGTGAAAGAGAGCGAAACGAGACGAAGGAAGGAGAAAGAGAGCGAACCGAGACGAAGGAGGGTGAAAGAGGGCGAAACGAGACGAAGGAGGGTGAAAGAGAGTGAAACGAGGCGAAGGAAGGTGAAAGAGTGCGAACCGTGACGAAGAAGGATGAAAGAGAGCGAAAGGAGATGAAGGAGGGTGAAAGAGAGCAAAACGAGCTGAAGGAGAGTGAAAGAGAGCGAAACGAGATGAAGGAGGGTGAAAGAGAGCGAAACGAGTCGAAGGAGGGTGAAAGAAAGCGAAACGAGACGAAGGAGGGTGGAAGAGAGCGAAACGAGACGAAGGATGGTGAAAGAGAGCGAAAGGAGACGAAGGAGGGTGAAAGAGAGCGAAACGAGACGAAGAAGGGTGAGAGAGGGCAAAACGAGATGAAGGAGGGTGAAGGAAGGCGAAACGAGACGAAGGAGGGTGAAACAGAGCGAAACGAGACGAAGGATGGTGAAAGAGAGCGAAACGAGACGAAGGAGGGTGAAGGAGGGCGAAACGAGACGAAGGAGGGTGGGAGAGAGCGAAACGAGACGAAGGAGAGTGAAAGAGATCGAAACGAGACAAAGGAGGGTGAAAGAGTGCGAAACGAGCCGAAGGAGGGTGAAAGAGCGCGAAACGAGACGAAGACGGGTGGAAGAGAGCGAAACGAGACGAATGAGGGTGAAAGAGAGCGAAACGAGAAGAAGGAGGGTGAAAAAGAGTGAAACGAGACGAAGGAGGGTGAAAGAGAGCTAAACAAGACGAATTAGGGTGAAAGAGAGCGAAACGAGATGAAGGAGGGTGAAAGAGAGCGAAACGAGACGAAGGAGGGTGAAAGAGAGCGAAACGAGACGAAGGAAGGTGAAAGAGAGCTAAACGAGATGAAGGAGGGTGAAAGAGAGCGAAACGAGACAAAGGAGGGTGAAAGAGCGCGAAACGAAGCGAAGGAAGGTGAAAGAGAGCGAAACGAGACGAAGGAGGGTGAAAGAGAACGAAACGAGACGAAGGAGGGGGAAAGAGAGCGAAACGATACGAAGGAGGGTGAAAGAAGCCGAAACGAGACGAAGGAGGGAGGAAGACAGCGAAACGAGACGAAGGAGGTTGAGAGAGAGCGAAACCAGACGAAGGAGGGTGGAAGAGAGCGAAACGAGACGAAGGAGTGTGAGAGATAGCGAAACGAGACGAAGGAGTGTGAAAGAGAGCAAAATGAGACGAAGGAGGGTGAAAGAGAGCGAAACGAGATGAAGGAGGGTGAAGGAAGGCGAAACGAGACGAAGGAGGGTGGAAGAGAGCGAAACGAGACGAAGGAGGGTGAAAGAGAGCGAAAAGAGACGAAGGAGGGTGAAAGAGAGCGAAACGAGGCGAAGGAGGGTCAAAGAGAGCGAAACGAGATGAAGGAGGGTGAAAGAGAGCGAAACGAGACAAAGGAGGGTGAAAGAGGCTGAAACGAGACGAAGGAGGGTGGAAGAGAGCGAATCGAGAGGAAGGAGGGTGAGGGAGGGCGAAACGAGTTGAAGGAGGGTGAAAGAGAGCGAAACGAGATGAAGGAGGGTGAAAGAGATCGAAACGAGACAAAGGAGGGTGAAAGAGAGCGAAACGAGGCGAAGGAAGGTGAAAGAGAGCGAAACGAGACGGAGGAGGGTGAAAGAGAACGAAACGAGACGAAGGAGGGGGAAAGAGAGCGAAACGAGACGAAGGAGGGTGAAAGAAGGCGAAACGAGACGAAGGAGGGAGGAAGACAGCGAAACGAGATGAAGGAGGGTGAGAGAGAGCGAAACGAGACGAAGGGCGGTGGAAGAGAGCGAAACAAGACGAAGGAGGGTGAGAGATAGCGAAACGAGACGAAGGAGGGTGAAAGAGAGCGAAACGAGACGAAGGAGGGTGAAAGAGAGCGAAACGAGACGAAGGAGGGTGAAGGAGGGCGAAACGAGACGAAGGAGTGTCAAAGAGAGCAAAACGAGATGAAGGAGGGTGAAAGATAGCGAAACGAGACAGAGGAGGGTGAAAGAGGCTGAAACGAGACGAAAGAGCGTGGAAGAGAGCGAGACTAGAGGAAGGAGGGTGAGGGAGAGCGAAACGAGACGAAGGAGGGTGAAGGAGAGTGAAACGAGACGAAGGAGGGTGAAAGAGAGCGAAACGAGATGAAGGAGGGTGAAAGAGAGCGAAACGAGACGAAGGAGGGTGAAAGAGAGTGAAACGAGGCGAAGGAAGGTGAAAGAGTGCGAATCGAGACAAAGGACGGTGAAAGAGAGCGAAACGAGACGAAGGAAGGTAAAAGAGAGCGAACCGAGATGAAGGAGGGTGAAAGAGGGCGAAACGAGACGAAGGAGGGTGGAAGAGAGCGAAACGAGGCGAAGGAGGGTGAAAGAGAGCGAAACGAGATGAAGGAGGGTGAAAGAGAGTGAAACGAGACGAAGGAGGGGGAAAGAGAGCAAAACGAGACGAAGGAAGGTGAAAGAGAGGGAAATGAGGCGAAGGAAGGTGAAATAGTGCGAATCTAGACAAAGGAGGGTGAAAGAGAGCGAAACGAGGCGAAGGAAGGAGAAAGAGAGCGAACCGAGACGAAGGCGGGTGAAAGAGGGCGAAACGAGACGAAGGAGGGTGAAAGAGAGTGAAACAAGGCGAAGGAAGGTGAAAGAGTGCGAACCGTGACGAAGAAGGATGAAAGAGAGCGAAACGAGATGAAGGAGGGTGAAAGAGAGCAAAACGAGCTGAAGGAGGGTGGAAGAGAGCGAAACGAGGCGAAGGAGGGTGAAAGAGAGCGAAACGAGATGAAGGAGGGTGAAAGAGAGCAAAACGAGCCGAAGGAGGGTGAAAATGAGCGAAACGAGAAGAAGGAGGGTGAAAGAGAGTGAAATGAGGCGAATGAAGGTGAAATAGTGCGAATCTAGACAAAGGAGGGTGAAAGAACGAAACGAGACGAAGGAAGGTGTAAGTGAGCGAATCGAGACGAAGGAGGATGAAAGAGGGCGAAACGAGACGAAGGAGGGTGAAAGAGAGTGAAACGAGGCGAAGGAAGGTGAAAGAGTGCGAATCGAGACAAAGGAGGGTGAAAGAGAGCGAAACGAGACGAAGGAAGGTGAAAGAGAGGGAAATGAGGCGAAGGAAGGTGAAAGAGTGCGAATCTAGACAAAGGAGGGTGAAAGAGAGCGAAACGAGACGAAGGAAGGAGAAAGAGAGCGAACCGAGACGAAGGAGGGTGAAAGAGGGCGAAACGAGACGAAGGAGGGTGAAAGAGAGTGAAACGAGGCGAAGGAAGGTGAAAGAGTGCGAACCGTGACGAAGAAGGATGAAAGAGAGCGAAACGAGCCGAAGGAGTGTGAAAGAGAGCGAAACGAGACGAAGGAGGGTGGAAGAGAGCGAAACGAGACAAAGGAGGGTGAAAGAGAGCGAAAGGAGACGAAGGAGGGTGAAAGAGAGCGAAACGAGACGAAGAAGGGTGAGAGAGGGCAAAACGAGATGAAGGAGGGTGAAGGAAGGCGAAACGAGACGAAGGAGGGAGGAAGACAGCGAAACGAGATGAAGGAGGGTGAGAGAGAGCGAAACGAGACGAAGGACGGTGGAAGAGAGCGAAACGAGACGAAGGAGGGTGAAAGATAGCAAAACGAGACGAAGGAGGGTGAAAGAGAGCGAAACGAGACGAAGGATGGTGAAAGAGAGCGAAACGAGACGAAGGAGGGTGAAGGAGGGCGAAACGAGACGAAGGAGGGTGGAAGAGAGCGAAACAAGACGAAGGAGAGTGAAAGAGATCGAAACGAGACAAAGGAGGGTGAAAGAGTGCGAAACGAGCCGAAGGAGGGTGAAAGAGCGCGAAACGAGACGAAGACGGGTGGAAGAGAGCGAAACGAGACGAAGGAGGGTGAAAGAGAGCGAAACGAGACGAAGGAGGGTGAAAAAGAGTGAAACGAGACGAAGGAGGGTGAAAGAGAGCTAAACGAGACGAAGTAGGGTGAAAGAGAGCGAAACGAGATGAAGGAGGGTGAAAGAGAGCGAAACGAGACGAAGGAGGGTGAAAGAGAGCGAAACGAGACGAAGGAAGGTGAAAGAGAGCTAAACGAGATGAAGGAGGGTGAAAGAGAGCGAAACGAGACAAAGGAGGGTGAAAGAGTGCGAAACGAAGCGAAGGAAGGTGAAAGAGAGCGAAACGAGACGAAGGAGGGTGAAAGAGAACGGAACGAGACGAAGGAGGGGGAAAGTGAGCGAAACGATACGAAGGAGGGTGAAAGAAGCCGAAACGAGACGAAGGAGGGAGGAAGACAGCGAAACGAGATGAAGGAGGTTGAGAGAGAGCGAAACCAGACGAAGGAGGGTGGAAGAGAGCGAAACGAGACGAAGGAGTGTGAGAGATAGCGAAACGAGACGAAGGAGTGTGAAAGAGAGCAAAATGAGACGAAGGAGGGTGAAAGAGCGCGAAACGAGACGAAGACGGGTGGAAGAGAGCGAAACGAGACGAAGGAGGGTGAAAGAGAGCGAAACGAGACGAAGGAGGGTGAAACAGAGTGAAACGAGACGAAGGAGGGTGAAAGAGAGCTAAACGAGACGAAGTAGGGTGAAAGAGAGCGAAACGAGATGAAGGAGGGTGAAAGAGAGCGAAACGAGACGAAGGAGGGTGAAAGAGAGCGAAACGAGACGAAGGAAGGTGAAAGAGAGCTAAACGAGATGAAGGAGGGTGAAAGAGAGCGAAACGAGACAAAGGAGGGTGAAAGAGTGCGAAACGAAGCGAAGGAAGGTGAAAGAGAGCGAAACGAGACGAAGGAGGGTGAAAGAGAACGGAACGAGACGAAGGAGGGGGAAAGAGAGCGAAACGATACGAAGGAGGGTGAAAGAAGCCGAAACGAGACGAAGGAGGGAGGAAGACAGCGAAACGAGATGAAGGAGGTTGAGAGAGAGCGAAACCAGACGAAGGAGGGTGGAAGAGAGCGAAACCAGACGAAGGAGTGTGAGAGATAGCGAAACGAGACGAAGGAGTGTGAAAGAGAGCAAAATGAGACGAAGGAGGGTGAGAGAGAGCGAAACGAGATGAAGGAGGGTGAAGGAAGGCGAAACGAGACGAAGGAGGGTGGAAGAGAGCGAAACGAGACGAAGGAGGGTGAAAGAGAGCGAAAAGAGACGAAGGAGGGTGAAAGAGAGCGAAACGAGGCGAAGGAGGGTCAAAGAGAGCGAAACGAGATGAAGGAGGGTGAAAGAGAGCGAAACGAGACAAAGGAGGGTGAAAGAGGCTGAAACGAGACGAAGGAGGGTGGAAGAGAGCGAATCGAGAGGAAGGAGGGTGAGGGAGAGCGAAACGAGATGAAGGAGGGTGAAAGAGAGCGAAACGAGATGAAGGAGGGTGAAAGAGAGCGAAACGAGACGAAGGAGGGTGAAAGAGAGTGAAAATAGGCGAATGAAGGTGAAAGAGTACGAATCGAGACAAAGGAGGGTGAAAGAGAGCGAAACGAGACGAAGGAAGGTGAAAGAGAGCGAACCGAAACGAAGGAGTGTGGAAGAGAGCGATACGAGACGAAGGAGGGTAAAAGAGAGCAAAACGAGACGAAGGAGGGTGAAAGAGAGTGAAACGAGACAAAGGAGGGTGAAAAAGAGTGAAACGAGACGAAGGAGGGTGAAAGAGAGCTAAACGAGACGAAGGAGGGTGAAAGAGAGCGAAACGAGATGAACGAGGGTGAAAGAGAGCGAAACGAGTCGAAGGAAGGTGAAAGAGAGTGAAACGAGACAAAGGATGGTGAAAGAGAGCTAAACGAGATGACGGAGGGTGAAAGAGAGCGAAACGAGACGAAGGAGAGTGAAAGAGATCGAAACGAGACAAAGGAGGGTGAAAGAGTGCGAAACGAGCCGAAGGAGGGTGAAAGAGCGCGAAACGAGACGAAGACGGGTGGAAGAGAGCGAAACGAGACGAAGGAGGGTGAAAGAGAGCGAAACGAGACGAAGGAGGGTGAAAAAGAGTGAAACGAGACGAAGGAGGGTGAAAGAGAGCTAAACGAGACGAAGTAGGGTGAAAGAGAGGGAAACGAGATGAAGGAGGGTGAAAGAGAGCGAAACGAGACGAAGGAGGGTGAAAGAGAGCGAAACGAGACGAAGGAAGGTGAAAGAGAGCTAAACGAGATGAAGGAGGGTGAAAGAGAGCGAAACGAGACAAAGGAGGGTGAAAGAGTGCGAAACGAAGCGAAGGAAGGTGAAAGAGAGCGAAACGAGACGAAGGAGGGTGAAAGAGAACGAAATGAGACGGAGGAGGGGGAAAGAGAGCGAAACGATACGAAGGAGGGTGAAAGAAGCCGAAACGAGACGAAGGAGGGAGGAAGACAGCGAAACGAGACGAAGGAGGTTGAGAGAGAGCGAAACCAGACGAAGGAGGGTGGAAGAGAGCGAAACGAGACGAAGGAGTGTGAAATTTAGCGAAACGAGACGAAGGAGTGTGAAAGAGAGCAAAATGAGACGAAGGAGGGTGAAAGAGAGCGAAACGAGATGAAGGAGGGTGAAGGAAGGCGAAACGAGACGAAGGAGGGTGGAAGAGAGCGAAACGAGATGAAGGAGGGTGAAAGAGAGCGAAAAGAGACGAAGGAGGGTGAAAGAGAGCGAAACGAGGCGAAGGAGGGTCAAAGAGAGCGAAACGAGATGAAGGAGGGTGAAAGAGAGCGAAACGAGACAAAGGAGGGTGAAAGAGGCTGAAACGAGACGAAGGAGGGTGGAAGAGAGCGAATCGAGAGGAAGGAGGGTGAGGGAGAGCGAAACGAGATGAAGGAGGGTGAAAGAGAGCGAAACGAGATGAAGGAGGGTGAAAGAGAGCGAAACGAGACGAAGGAGGGTGAAAGAGAGTGAAAATAGGCGAAGGAAGGTGAAAGAGTACGAATCGAGACAAAGGAGGGTGAAAGAGAGCGAAACGAGACGAAGGAAGGTGAAAGAGAGCGAACCAAAACGAAGGAGTGTGGAAGAGAGCGATACGAGACGAAGGAGGGTGAAAGAGAGCAAAACGAGACGAAGGAGGGTGAAAGAGAGCGAAACGAGACGAAGGAGGGTGAAAAAGAGTGAAACGAGACGAAGGAGGGTGAAAGAGAGCTAAACGAGACGAAGGAGGGTGAAAGAGAGCGAAACGAGATGAACGAGGGTGAAAGAGAGCGAAACGAGTCGAAGGAGGGTGAAAGAGAGCGAAACGAGATGAACGAGGTTGAAAGAGAGCGAAACGAGACGAAGGAGGGTGAAAGAGAGCTAAACGAGACGAAGGAGGGTGAAAGAGAGCGAAACGAGACGAAGGAGGGTGAAAGAAGGCGAAACGAGACGAAGGAGGGAGGAAGACAGCGTAACGAGATGAAGGAGGGTGAGAGAGAGCGAAACGAGACGAAGGGCGGTGGAAGAGAGCGAAACAAGACGAAGGAGGGTGAGAGATAGCGAAACGAGACGAAGGAGGGTGAAAGAGAGCAAAACGAGACGAAGGAGGGTGAAAGAGAGCGAAACGAGACGAAGGAGGGTGAAGGAGGGCGAAACGAGACGAAGGAGTGTCAAAGAGAGCAAAACGAGATGAAGGAGGGTGACAGATAGCGAAACGAGACAGAGGAGGGTGAAAGAGGCTGAAACGAGACGAAGGAGCGTGGAAGAGAGCGAGACTAGAGGAAGGAGGGTGAGGGAGAGCGAAACGAGACGAAGGAGGGTGAAGGAGAGTGAAACGAGACGAAGGAGGGTGAAAGAGAGCGAAACGAGATGAAGGAGGGTGAAAGAGAGCGAAACGAGACGAAGGAGGGTGAAAGAGAGCGAAACGAGACGCAGGATGGTGAAAGAGAGCGAAACGAGACGAAGGAGGGTGAAGGAGGGCGAAACGAGACGAAGGAGGGTGGAAGAGAGCGAAACGAGACGAAGGAGAGTGAAAGAGATCGAAACGAGACAAAGGAGGGTGAAAGAGTGCGAAACGAGCCGAAGGAGGGTGAAAGAGCGCGAAACGAGACGAAGATGTGTGGAAGAGAGCGAAACGAGACGAAGGAGGGTGAACGAGAGCGAAACGAGACGAAGGAGGGTGAAAAAGAGTGAAACGAGACGAAGGAGGGTGAAAGAGAGCTAAACGAGACGAAGTAGGGTGAAAGAGAGCGAAACGAGACGAAGGAAGGTGAAAGAGAGCTAAACGAGATGAAGGAGGGTGAAAGAGAGCGAAACGAGACAAAGGAGGGTGAAAGATAGCGAAACGAGACGAAGGAGTGTGAAAGAGAGCAAAATGAGACGAAGGAGGGTGAAAGAGAGCGAAACGAGATGAAGGAGGGTGAAGGAAGGCGAAACGAGACGAAGGAGAGTGGAAGAGAGCGAAACGAGACGAAGGAGGGTGAAAGAGAGCGAAAAGAGACGAAGGAGGGTGAAAGAAGCCGAAACGAGACGAAGGAGGGAGGAAGACAGCGAAACGAGATGAAGGAGGGTGAAAGAGAGCGAAACCAGACGAAGGAGGGTGGAAGAGAGCGAAACGAGACGAAGGAGTGTGAGAGATAGCGAAACGAGACGAAGGAGTGTGAAAGAGAGCAAAATGAGACGAAGGAGGGTGAAAGAGAGCGAAACGAGATGAAGGAGGGTGAAGGAAGGCGAAACGAGACGAAGGAGGGTGGAAGAGAGCGAAACGAGACGAAGGAGGGTGAAAGAGAGCGAAAAGAGACGAAGGAGGGTGAAAGAGAGCGAAACGAGGCGAAGGAGGGTCAAAGAGAGCGAAACGAGATGAAGGAGGGTGAAAGAGAGCGAAACGAGACAAAGGAGGGTGAAAGAGGCTGAAACGAGACGAAGGAGGGTGGAAGAGAGCGAATCGAGAGGAAGGAGGGTGAGGGAGAGCGAAACGAGATGAAGGAGGGTGAAAGAGAGCGAAACGAGATGAAGGAGGGTGAAAGAGAGCGAAACGAGACGAAGGAGGGTGAAAGAGAGTGAAAATAGGCGAAGGAAGGTGAAAGAGTACGAATCGAGACAAAGGAGGGTGAAAGAGAGCGAAACGAGACGAAGGAAGGTGAAAGAGAGCGAACCGAAACGAAGGAGTGTGGAAGAGAGCGAAACGAGATGAAGGAGGGTGAAAGAGAGCGAAACGAGACGAAGGAGGGTGAAAAAGAGTGAAACGAGACGAAGGAGGGTGAAAGAGAGCTAAACGAGACGAAGGAGGGTGAAAGAGAGCGAAACGAGATGAACGAGGGTGAAAGAGAGCGAAACGAGTCGAAGGAGGGTGAAAGAGAGTGAAACGAGACAAAGGATGGTGAAAGAGAGCTAAACGAGATGACGGAGGGTGAAAGAGATCGAAACGAGACAAAGGAGGGTGAAAGAGAGCGAAACGAGGCGAAGGAAGGTGAAAGAGAGCGAAACGAGACGGAGGAGGGTGAAAGAGAACGAAACGAGACGAAGGAGGGGGAAAGAGAGCGAAACGAGACGAAGGAGGGTGAAAGAAGGCGAAACGAGACGAAGGAGGGAGGAAGACAGCGAAACGAGATGAAGGAGGGTGAGAGAGAGCGAAACGAGACGAAGGGCGGTGGAAGAGAGCGAAACAAGACGAAGGAGGGTGAGAGATAGCGAAACGAGACGAAGGAGGGTGAAAGAGAGCGAAACGAGACGAAGGAGGGTGAAAGAGAGCGAAACGAGACGAAGGAGGGTGAAGGAGGGCGAAACGAGACGAAGGAGTGTCAAAGAGAGCAAAACGAGATGAAGGAGGGTGAAAGATAGCGAAACGAGACAGAGGAGGGTGAAAGAGGCTGAAACGAGACGAAGGAGCGTGGAAGAGAGCGAGACTAGAGGAAGGAGGGTGAGGGAGAGCGAAACGAGACGAAGGAGGGTGAAGGAGAGTGAAACGAGACGAAGGAGGGTGAAAGAGATCGAAACGAGATGAAGGAGGCTTAAAGAGAGCGAAACGAGACGAAGGAGGGTGAAAGAGAGTGAAACGAGGCGAAGGAAGGTGAAAGAGTGCGAATCGAGACAAAGGACGGTGAAAGAGAGCGAAACGAGACGAAGGAAGGTGAAAGAGAGCGAACCGAGATGAAGGAGGGTGAAAGAGGGCGAAACGAGACGAAGGAGGGTGGAATAGAGCGAAACGAGGCGAAGGAGGGTGAAAGAGAGCGAAACGAGATGAAGGAGGGTGAAAGAGAGCAAAACGAGCCGAAGGAGGGTGAAAGAGAGCGAAACGAGATGAAGGAGGGTGAAAGAGAGTGAAACGAGATGAAGGAGGGGGAAAGAGAGCGAAACGAGACGAAGGAAGGTGAAAGAGAGGGAAATGAGGCGAAGGAAGGTGAAATAGTGCGAATCTAGACAAAGGAGGGTGAAAGAGAGCGAAACGAGACGAAGGAAGGAGAAAGAGAGCGAACCGAGACGAAGGAGGGTGAAAGAGGGCAAAACGAAACGAAGGAGGGTGAAAGAGAGTGAAACGAGGCGAAGGAATGTGAAAGAGTGCGAACCGTGACGAAGAAGGATGAAAGAGAGCGAAACGAGATGAAGGAGGGTGAAAGAGAGCAAAACGAGCTGAAGGAGGGTGGAAGAGAGCGAAACGAGTCGAAGGAGGGTGAAAGAGAGCGAAACGAGATGAAGGAGGGTGAAAGAGAGCAAAACGAGCCGAAGGAGGGTGAAAAAGAGCGAAACGAGATGAAGGAGGGTGAAATAGAGTGAAACGAGACGAAGGAGGGGTAACGAGAGCGAAACGAGATGAAGGAGGGTGAAAGAGAGTGAAATGAGGTGAATGAAGGTGAAATAGTGCGAATCTAGACAAAGGAGGGTGAAAGAACGAAACAAGACGAAGGAAGGTGCAAGTGAGCGAATCGAGACGAAGGAGGATGAAAGAGGGCGAAACGAGACGAAGGAGGGTGAAAGAGAGTGAAACGAGGCGAAGGAAGGTGAAAGAGTGCAAATCGAGACAAAGGAGGGTGAAAGAGAGCGAAACGAGACGAAGGAAGGTGAAAGAGAGGGAAATGAGGCGAAGGAAGGTGAAAGAGTGCGAATCTAGACAAAGGAGGGTGAAAGAGAGCGAAACGAGACGAAGGAAGGAGAAAGAGAGCGAACCGAGACGAAGGAGGGTGAAAGAGGGCGAAACGAGACGAAGGAGGGTGAAAGAGAATGAAACGAGGCGAAGGAAGGTGAAAGAGTGCGAACCGTGACGAAGAAGGATGAAAGAGACCGAAACGAGATGAAGGAGGGTGAAAGAGAGCAAAACGAGCTGAAGGAGAGTGAAAGAGAGCGAAACGAGATGAAGGAGGGTGAAAGAGAGCGAAACGAGCCGAAGGAGGGTGAAAGAGAGCAAAACGAGACGAAGGAGGGTGGAAGAGAGCGAAACGAGACGAAGGAGGGTGAAAGAGAGCGAAAGGAGACGAAGGAGGGTGAAAGAGAGCGAAACGAGACGAAGAAGGGTGAGAGAGGGCAAAACGAGATGAAGGAGGGTGAAGGAAGGCGAAACGAGACGAAGGAGGGAGGAAGACAGCGAAACGAGATGAAGGACGGTGGAAGAGAGCGAAACGAGACGAAGGAGGGTGAGAGATAGCAAAACGAGACGAAGGAGGGTGAAAGAGAGCGAAACGAGACGAAGGATGGTGAAAGAGAGCGAAACGAGACGAAGGAGGGTGAAGGAGGGCGAAACGAGACGAAGGAGGGTGGAAGAGAGCGAAACGAGACTAAGGAGAGTGAAAGAGATCGAAACGAGACAAAGGAGGGTGAAAGAGTGCGAAACGAGCCGAAGGAGGGTGAAAGAGCGCGAAACGAGACGAAGACGGGTGGAAGAGAGCGAAACGAGACGAAGGAGGGCGAAAGAGAGCGAAACGAGACGAAGGAGGGTGAAAAAGAGTGAAACGAGTCGATGGAGGGTGAAAGAGAGCTAAACGAGACGAAGTAGGGTGAAAGAGAGCGAAACGAGATGAAGGAGGGTGAAAGAGAGCGAAACGAGACGAAGGAGGGTGAAAGAGAGCGAAACGAGACGAAGGAAGGTGAAAGAGAGCTAAACGAGATGAAGGAGGGTGAAAGAGAGCGAAACGAGACAAAGGAGGGTGAAAGAGTGCGAAACGAAGCGAAGGAAGGTGAAAGACAGCGAAACGAGACGAAGGAGGGTGAAAGAGAACGAAACGAGACGAAGGAGGGGGAAAGAGAGCGAAACGATACGAAGGAGGGTGAAAGAAGCCGAAATGAGACGAAGGAGGGAGGAAGACAGCGAAACGAGACGAAGGAGGTTGAGAGAGAGCGAAACCAGATGAAGGAGGGTGGAAGAGAGCGAAACGAGACGAAGGAGTGTGAGAGATAGCGAAACGAGACGAAGGAGTGTGAAAGAGAGCAAAATGAGACGAAGGAGGGTGAAAGAGAGCGAAACGAGATGAAGGAGGGTGAAGGAAGGCGAAACGAGACGAAGGAGGGTGGAAGAGAGCGAAACGAGACGAAGGAGGGTGAAAGAGAGCGAAAAGAGACGAAGGAGGGTGAAAGAGAGCGAAACGAGGCGAAGGAGGGTCAAAGAGAGCGAAACGAGATGAAGGAGGGTGAAAGAGAGCGAAAATAGGCGAAGGAAGGTGAAAGAGTACGAATCGAGACAAAGGAGGGTGAAAGAGAGCGAAACGAGACGAAGGAAGGTGAAAGAGAGCGAACCGAAACGAAGGAGTGTGGAAGAGAGCGATACGAGACGAAGGAGGGTGAAAGAGAGCAAAACGAGACGAATGAGGGTGAAAGAGAGTGAAACGAGACGAAGGAGGGTGAAAAAGAGTGAAACGAGACGAAGGAGGGTGAAAGAGAGCTAAACGAGACGAAGGAGGGTGAAAGAGAGCGAAACGAGATGAACGAGGGTGAAAGAGAGCGAAACGAGTCGAAGGAGGGTGAAAGAGAGTGAAACGAGACAAAGGATGGTGAAAGAGAGCTAAACGAGATGACGGTGGGTGAAAGAGAGCGAAACGAGACGAAGGAGAGTGAAAGAGATCGAAACGAGACAAAGGAGGGTGAAAGAGTGCGAAACGAGCCGAAGGAGGGTGAAAGAGCGCGAAACGAGACAAAGACGGGTGGAAGAGAGCGAAACGAGACGAAGGAGGGTGAAAGAGAGCGAAACGAGACGAAGGAGGGTGAAAAAGAGTGAAACGAGACGAAGGAGGGTGAAAGAGAGCTAAACGAGACGAAGTAGGATGAAAGAGAGCGAAACGAGATGAAGGAGGGTGAAAGAGAGCGAAACGAGACGAAGGAGGTTGAAAGAGAGCGAAACGAGACGAAGGAAGGTGAAAGAGAGCTAAACGAGATGAAGGAGGGTGAAAGAGAGCGAAACGAGACAAAGGAGGGTGAAAGAGTGCGAAACGAAGCGAAGGAAGGTGAAAGAGAGCGAAACGAGACGAAGGAGGGTGAAAGAGAACGAAACGAGACGAAGGAGTGGGAAAGAGAGCAAAACGATACGAAGGAGGGTGAAAGAAGCCGAAACGAGACGAAGGAGGGAAGAAGACAGCGAAACGAGACGAAGGAGGTTGAGAGAGAGCGAAACCAGACGAAGGAGGGTGGAAGAGAGCGAAACGAGACGAAGGAGTGTGAGAGATAGCGAAACGAGACGAAGGAGTGTGAAAGAGAGCAAAATGAGACGAAGGAGGGTGAAAGAGAGCGAAACGAGATGAAGGAGGGTGAAGGAAGGCGAAACGAGACGAAGGAGGCTGGAAGAGAGCGAAACGAGACGAAGGAGGGTGAAAGAGAGCGAAAAGAGACGAAGGAGGGTGAAAGAGAGCGAAACGAGGCGAAGGAGGGTCAAAGAGAGCGAAACGAGATGAAGGTGGGTGAAAGAGAGCGAAACGAGACAAAGGAGGGTGAAAGAGGCTGAAACGAGACGAAGGAGGGTGGAAGAGAGCGAATCGAGAGGAAGGAGGGTGAGGGAGAGCGAAACGAGATGAAGGAGGGTGAAAGAGAGCGAAACGAGATGAAGGAGGGTGAAAGAGAGCGAAACGAGACGAAGGAGGGTGAAAGAGAGTGAAAATAGGCGAAGGAAGGTGAAAGAGTACGAATCGAGACAAAGGAGGGTGAAAGAGAGCGAAACGAGACGAAGGAAGGTGAAAGAGAGCGAACCGAAACGAAGGAGTGTGGAAGAGAGCGATACGAGACGAAGGAGGGTGAAAGAGAGCAAACCGAGACGAAGGAGGGTGAAAGAGAGCGAAACGAGACGAAGGAGGGTGAAAAAGAGTGAAACGAGACGAAGGAGGGTGAAAGAGAGCTAAACGAGACGAAGGAGGGTGAAAGAGAGCGAAAAGAGATGAACGAGGGTGAAAGAGAGCGAAACGAGTCGAAGGAGGGTGAAAGAGAGTGAAACGAGACAAAGGATGGTGAAAGAGAGCTAAACGAGATGACGGAGGGTGAAAGAGATCGAAACGAGACAAAGGAGGGTGAAAGAGAGCGAAACGAGGCGAAGGAAGGTGAAAGAGAGCGAAACGAGACGGAGGAGGGTGAAAGAGAACGAAACGAGACGAAGGAGGGGGAAAGAGAGCGAAACGAGACGAAGGAGGGTGAAAGAAGGCGAAACGAGATGAAGGAGGGAGGAAGACAGCGAAACAAGATGAAGGAGGGTGAGAGAGAGCGAAACGAGACGAAGTGCGGTGGAAGAGAGCGAAACAAGACGAAGGAGGGTGAGAGATAGCGAAACGAGACGAAGGAGGGTGAAAGAGAGCGAAACGAGACGAAGGAGGGTGAAAGAGAGCGAAACGAGACGAAGGAGGGTGAAGGAGGGCGAAACGAGACGAAGGAGTGTCAAAGAGAGCAAAACGAGATGAAGGAGGGTGAAAGATAGCGAAACGAGACAGAGGAGGGTGAAAGAGGCTGAAACGAGACGAAGGAGCGTGGAAGAGAGCGAGACTAGAGGAAGGAGGGTGAGGGAGAGCGAAACGAGACGAAGGAGGGTGAAGGAGAGTGAAACGAGACGAAGTAGGGTGAAAGAGAGCGAAACGAGACGAAGGAGGGTGAAAGAGAGCGAAACGAGACGAAGGAGGGTGAAAAAGAGTGAAACGAGTCGAAGGATGGTGAAAGAGAGCGAAACGAGACGAAGGAGGGTGAAGGAGGGCGAAACGAGACGAAGGAGGGTGGAAGAGAGCGAAACGAGACGAAGGAGAGTGAAAGAGATCGAAACGAGACAAAGGAGGGTGAAAGAGTGCGAAACGAGCCGAAGGAGGGTGAAAGAGCGCGAAACGAGACGAAGACGGGTGGAAGAGAGCGAAACGAGACGAAGGAGGGTGAAAGAGAGCGAAACGAGACGAAGGAGGGTGAAAGAGAGCGAAACGAGATGAAGGAGGGTGAAAGAGAGTGAAACGAGACGAAGAAGGGTGAAAGAGAGCGAAACGAGGCGAAGGAGGGTGAGGGAGAGCGAAAAGAGACGAAGGAGGGTGAAGGAGAGTGAAACGAGACGAAGGAGGGTGAAAGAGAGCGAAACGAGATGAAGGAGGGTGAAAGAGAGCGAAACAAGACGAAGGAGGGTGAAAGAGAGTGAAACGAGGCGAAGGAAGGTGAAAGAGTGCGAATCGAGACAAAGGAGGGTGAAAGAAGCCGAAACGAGACGAAGGAGGGAGGAAGACAGCGAAACGAGACGAAGGAGGTTGAGAGAGAGCGAAACCAGACGAAGGAGGGTGGAAGAGAGCAAAACGAGACGAAGGAGTGTGAGAATTAGCGAAACGAGACGAAGGAGTGTGAAAGAGAGCAAAATGAGACGAAGGAGGGTGAAAGAGAGCGAAACGAGATGAAGGAGGGTGAAGGAAGGCGAAACGAGACGAAGGAGGGTGGAAGAGAGCGAAACGAGACGAAGGAGGGTGAAAGAGAGCGAAAAGAGACGAAGGAGGGTGAAAGAGAGCGAAACGAGGCGAAGGAGGGTCAAAGAGAGCGAAACGAGATGAAGGAGGGTGAAAGAGAGCGAAACGAGACAAAGGAGGGTGAAAGAGGCTGAAACAAGACGAAGGAGGGTGGAAGAGAGCGAATCGAGAGGAAGGAGGGTGAGGGAGAGCGAAACGAGATGAAGGAGGGTGAAAGAGAGCGAAACGAGATGAAGGAGGGTGAAAGAGAGCGAAACGAGACGAAGGAGAGTGAAAGAGAGTGAAAATAGGCGAAGGAAGGTGAAAGAGTACGAATCGAGACAAAGGAGGGTGAAAGAGAGCGAAACGAGACGAAGGAAGGTGAAAGAGAGCTAAACGAGACGAAGGAGGGTGAAAGAGAGCGAAACGAGATGAACGAGGGTGAAAGAGAGCGAAACGAGTCGAAGGAGGGTGAAAGAGAGTGAAACGAGACAAAGGATGGTGAAAGAGAGCTAAACGAGATGACGGAGGGTGAAAGAGATCGAAACGAGACAAAGGAGGGTGAAAGAGAGCGAAACGAGGCGAAGGAAGGTGAAAGAGAGCGAAACGAGACGGAGGAGGGTGAAAGAGAACGAAACGAGACGAAGGAGGGGGAAAGAGAGCGAAACGAGACGAAGGAGGGTGAAAGAAGGCGAAACGAGACGAAGGAGGGAGGAAGACAGCGAAACAAGATGAAGGAGGGTGAGAGAGAGCGAAACGAGACGAAGGGCAGTGGAAGAGAGCGAAACAAGACGAAGGAGGGTGAGAGATAGCGAAACGAGACGAAGGAGGGTGAAAGAGAGCGAAACGAGACGAAGGAGGGTGAAAGAGAGCGAAACGAGACGAAGGAGGGTGAAGGAGGGCGAAACGAGACGAAGGAGTGTCAAAGAGAGCAAAACGAGATGAAGGAGGGTGAAAGATAGCGAAACGAGACAGAGGAGGGTGAAAGAGGCTGAAACGAGACGAAGGAGCGTGGAAGAGAGCGAGACTAGAGGAAGGAGGGTGAGGGAGAGCGAAACGAGACGAAGGAGGGTGAAGGAGAGTGAAACGAGACGAAGTAGGGTGAAAGAGAGCGAAACGAGACGAAGGAGGGTGAAAGAGAGCGAAACGAGACGAAGGAGGGTGAAAAAGAGTGAAACGAGCCGAAGGATGGTGAAAGAGAGCGAAACGAGACGAAGGAGGGTGAAGGAGGGCGAAACGAGACGAAGGAGGGTGGAAGAGAGCGAAACGAGACGAAGGAGAGTGAAAGAGATCGAAACGAGACAAAGGAGGGTGAAAGAGTGCGAAACGAGCCGAAGGAGGGTGAAAGAGCGCGAAACGAGACGAAGACGGGTGGAAGAGAGCGAAACGAGACGAAGGAGGGTGAAAGAGAGCGAAACGAGACGAAGGAGGGTGAAAGAGAGCGAAACGAGATGAAGGAGGGTGAAAGAGAGCGAAACGAGACGAAGAAGGGTGAAAGAGAGCGAAACGAGGCGAAGGAGGGTGAGGGAGAGCGAAACGAGACGAAGGAGGGTGAAGGAGAGTGAAACGAGACGAAGGAGGGTGGAAGAGAGCGAAACGAGACGAAGGAGAGTGAAAGAGATCGAAACGAGACAAAGGAGGGTGAAAGAGTGCGAAACGAGCCGAAGGAGGGTGAAAGAGCGCGAAACGAGACGAAGACGGGTGGAAGAGAGCGAAACGAGACGAAGGAGGGTGAAAGAGAGCGAAACGAGACGAAGGAGGGTGAAAGAGAGCGAAACGAGATGAAGGAGGGTGAAAGAGAGCGAAACGAGATGAAGAAGGGTGAAAGAGAGCAAAACGAGGCGAAGGAGGGTGAGGGAGAGCGAAACGAGACGAAGGAGGGTGAAGGAGAGTGAAACGAGACGAAGGAGGGTGAAAGAGAGCGAAACGAGATGAAGGAGGGTGAAAGAGAGCGAAACAAGACGAAGGAGGGTGAAAGAGAGTGAAACGAGGCGAAGGAAGGTGAAAGAGTGCGAATCGAGACAAAGGAGGGTGAAAGAAGCCGAAACGAGACGAAGGAGGGAGGAAGACAGCGAAACGAGACGAAGGAGGTTGAGAGAGAGCGAAACCAGACGAAGGAGGGTGGAAGAGATCGAAACGAGACGAAGGAGTGTGAGAGATAGCGAAACGAGACGAAGGAGTGTGAAAGAGAGCAAAATGAGACGAAGGAGGGTGAAAGAGAGCGAAACGAGATGAAGGAGGGTGAAGGAAGGCGAAACGAGACGAAGGAGGGTGGAAGAGAGCGAAACGAGACGAAGGAGGGTGAAAGAGAGCGAAAAGAGACGAAGGAGGGTGAAAGAGAGCGAAACGAGGCGAAGGAGGGTCAAAGAGAGCGAAACGAGATGAAGGAGGGTGAAAGAGAGCGAAACGAGACAAAGGAGGGTGAAAGAGGCTGAAACAAGACGAAGGAGGGTGGAAGAGAGCGAATCGAGAGGAAGGAGGGTGAGGGAGAGCGAAACGAGATGAAGGAGGGTGAAAGAGAGCGAAACGAGATGAAGGAGGGTGAAAGAGAGCGAAACGAGACGAAGGAGAGTGAAAGAGAGTGAAAATAGGCGAAGGAAGGTGAAAGAGTACGAATCGAGACAAAGGAGGGTGAAAGAGAGCGAAACGAGACGAAGGAAGGTGAAAGAGAGCGAACCGAAACGAAGGAGTGTGGAAGAGAGCGATACGAGACGAAGGAGGGTGAAAGAGAGCAAACCGAGACGAAGGAGGGTGAAAGAGAGCGAAACGAGACGAAGGAGGGTGAAAAAGAGTGAAACGAGACGAAGGAGGGTGAAAGAGAGCTAAACGAGACGAAGGAGGGTGAAAGAGAGCGAAACGAGATGAACGAGGGTGAAAGAGAGCGAAACGAGTCGAAGGAGGGTGAAAGAGAGTGAAACGAGACAAAGGATGGTGAAAGAGAGCTAAACGAGATGACGGAGGGTGAAAGAGATCGAAACGAGACAAAGGAGGGTGAAAGAGAGCGAAACGAGGCGAAGGAAGGTGAAAGAGAGCGAAACGAGACGGAGGAGGGTGAAAGAGAACGAAACGAGACGAAGGAGGGGGAAAGAGAGCGAAACGAGACGAAGGAGGGTGAAAGAAGGCGAAACGAGACGAAGGAGGGAGGAAGACAGCGAAACAAGATGAAGGAGGGTGAGAGAGAGCGAAACGAGACGAAGGGCGGTGGAAGAGAGCGAAACAAGACGAAGGAGGGTGAGAGATAGCGAAACGAGACGAAGGAGGGTGAAAGAGAGCGAAACGAGACGAAGGAGGGTGAAAGAGAGCGAAACGAGACGAAGGAGGGTGAAGGAGGGCGAAACGAGACGAAGGAGTGTCAAAGAGAGCAAAACGAGATGAAGGAGGGTGAAAGATAGCGAAACGAGACAGAGGAGGGTGAAAGAGGCTGAAACGAGACGAAGGAGCGTGGAAGAGAGCGAGACTAGAGGAAGGAGGGTGAGGGAGAGCGAAACGAGACGAAGGAGGGTGAAGGAGAGTGAAACGAGACGAAGTAGGGTGAAAGAGAGCGAAACGAGACGAAGGAGGGTGAAAGAGAGCGAAACGAGACGAAGGAGGGTGAAAAAGAGTGAAACGAGTCGAAGGATGGTGAAAGAGAGCGAAACGAGACGAAGGAGGGTGAAGGAGGGCGAAACGAGACGAAGGAGGTTGGAAGAGAGCGAAACGAGACGAAGGAGAGTGAAAGAGATCGAAACGAGACAAAGGAGGGTGAAAGAGTGCGAAACGAGCCGAAGGAGGGTGAAAGAGCGCGAAACGAGACGAAGACGGGTGGAAGAGAGCGAAACGAGACGAAGGAGGGTGAAAGAGAGCGAAACGAGACGAAGGAGGGTGAAAGAGAGCGAAACGAGATGAAGGAGGGTGAAAGAGAGCGAAACGAGACGAAGAAGGGTGAAAGAGAGCGAAACGAGGCGAAGGAGGGTGAGGGAGAGCGAAACGAGACGAAGGAGGGTGAAGGAGATGAAACGAGACGAAGGAGGGTGAAAGAGAGCGAAACGAGATGAAGGAGGGTGAAAGAGAGCGAAACAAGACGAAGGAGGGTGAAAGAGAGTGAAACGAGGCGAAGGAAGGTGAAAGAGTGCGAATCGAGACAAAGGAGGGTGAAAGAAGCCGAAACGAGACGAAGGAGGGAGGAAGACAGCGAAACGAGACGAAGGAGGTTGAGAGAGAGCGAAACCAGACGAAGGAGGGTGGAAGAGAGCGAAACGAGACGAAGGAGTGTGAGAGATAGCGAAACGAGACGAAGGAGTGTGAAAGAGAGCAAAATGAGACGAAGGAGGGTGAAAGAGAGCGAAACGAGATGAAGGAGGGTGAAGGAAGGCGAAACGAGACGAAGGAGGGTGGAAGAGAGCGAAACGAGACGAAGGAGGGTGAAAGAGAGCGAAAAGAGACGAAGGAGGGTGAAAGAGAGCGAAACGAGGCGAAGGAGGGTCAAAGAGAGCGAAACGAGATGAAGGAGGGTGAAAGAGAGCGAAACGAGACAAAGGAGGGTGAAAGAGGCTGAAACAAGACGAAGGAGGGTGGAAGAGAGCGAATCGAGAGGAAGGAGGGTGAGGGAGAGCGAAACGAGATGAAGGAGGGTGAAAGAGAGCGAAACGAGATGAAGGAGGGTGAAAGAGAGCGAAACGAGACGAAGGAGGGTGAAAGAGAGAGAAAATAGGCGAAGGAAGGTGAAAGAGTACGAATCGAGACAAAGGAGGGTGAAAGAGAGCGAAACGAGACGAAGGAAGGTGAAAGAGAGCGAACCGAAACGAAGGAGTGTGGAAGAGAGCGATACGAGACGAAGGATGGTGAAAGAGAGCAAAACGAGACGAAGGAGGGTGAAAGAGAGTGAAACGAGACGAAGGAGGGTGAAAAAGAGTGAAACGAGACGAAGGAGGGTGAAAGAGAGCTAAACGAGACGAAGTAGGGTGAAAGAGAGCGAAACGAGATGAACGAGGGTGAAAGAGAGCGAAACGAGTCGAAGGAGGGTGAAAGAGAGTGAAACGAGACAAAGGATGGTGAAAGAGAGCTAAACGAGATGACGGAGGGTGAAAGAGAGCGAAACGAGACGAAGGAGAGTGAAAGAGATCGAAACGAGACAAAGGAGGGTGAAAGAGTGCGAAACGAGCCGAAGGAGGGTGAAAGAGCGCGAAACGAGACAAAGACGGGTGGAAGAGAGCGAAACGAGACGAAGGAGGGTGAAAGAGAGCGAAACGAGACGAAGGAGGGTGAAAAAGAGTGAAACGAGACGAAGGAGGGTGAAAGCGAGCTAAACGAGACGAAGTAGGGTGAAAGAGAGCGAAACGAGATGAAGGAGGGTGAAAGAGAGCGAAACGAGATGAAGGAGGGTGAAAGAGAGCGAAACGAGACGAAGGAAGGTGAAAGAGAGCTAAACGAGATGAAGGAGGGTGAAAGAGAGCGAAACGAGACAAAGGAGGGTGAAAGAGTGCGAAACGAAGCGAAGGAAGGTGAAAGAGAGCGAAACGAGACGAAGGAGGGTGAAAGAGAACGAAACGAGACGAAGGAGGGAGGAAGACAGCGAAACGAGACGAAGGAGTGTGAGAGATAGCGAAACGAGACGAAGGAGTGTGAAAGAGAGCAAAATGAGACGAAGGAGGGTGAAAGAGAGCGAAACGAGATGAAGGAGGGTGAAGGAAGGCGAAACGAGACGAAGGAGGGTGGAAGAGAGCGAAACGAGACGAAGGAGGGTGAAAGAGAGCGAAAAGAGACGAAGGAGGTTCAAAGAGAGCGAAACGAGGCGAAGGAGGGTCAAAGAGAGCGAAACGAGATGAAGGAGGGTGAAAGAGAGCGAAACGAGACAAAGGAGGGTGAAAGAGGCTGAAACGAGACGAAGGAGGGTGGAAGAGAGCGAATCGAGAGGAAGGAGGGTGAGGGAGAGCGAAACGAGATGAAGGAGGGTGAAAGAGAGCGAAACGAGATGAAGGAGAGTGAAAGAGAGCGAAACGAGACTAAGGAGGGTGAAAGAGAGTGAAAATAGGCGAAGGAAGGTGAAAGAGTACGAATCGAGACAAAGGAGGGTGAAAGAGAGCGAAACGAGACGAAGGAAGGTGAAAGAGAGCGAACCGAAACGAAGGAGTGTGGAAGAGAGCGATACGAGACGAAGGAGGGTGAAAGAGAGCAAAACGAGACGAAGGAGGGTGAAAGAGAGTGAAAATAGGCGAAGGAAGGTGAAAGAGTACGAATCGAGACAAAGGAGGGTGAAAGAGAGCGAAACGAGACGAAGGAAGGTGAAAGAGAGCGAACCGAAACGAAGGAGTGTGGAAGAGAGCGATACGAGACGAAGGAGGGTGAAAGAGAGCAAAACGAGACGAAGGAGGGTGAAAGAGAGTGAAACGAGACGAAGGAGGGTGAAAAAGAGTGAAACGAGACGAAGGAGGGTGAAAGAGAGCTAAACGAGACGAAGTAGGGTGAAAGAGAGCGAAACGAGATGAACGAGGGTGAAAGAGAGCGAAACGAGTCGAAGGAGGGTGAAAGAGAGTGAAACGAGACAAAGGATGGTGAAAGAGAGCTAAACGAGATGACGGAGGGTGAAAGAGAGCGAAACGAGACGAAGGAGAGTGAAAGAGATCGAAACGAGACAAAGGAGGGTGAAAGAGTGCGAAACGAGCCGAAGGAGGGTGAAAGAGCGCGAAACGAGACAAAGACGGGTGGAAGAGAGCGAAACGAGACGAAGGAGGGTGAAAGAGAGCGAAACGAGACGAAGGAGGGTGAAAAAGAGTGAAACGAGACGAAGGAGGGTGAAAGCGAGCTAAACGAGACGAAGTAGGGTGAAAGAGAGCGAAACGAGATGAAGGAGGGTGAAAGAGAGCGAAACGAGACGAAGGAGGGTGAAAGAGAGCGAAACGAGACGAAGGAAGGTGAAAGAGAGCTAAACGAGATGAAGGAGGGTGAAAGAGAGCGAAACGAGACAAAGGAGGGTGAAAGAGTGCGAAACGAAGCGAAGGAAGGTGAAAGAGAGCGAAACGAGACGAAGGAGGGTGAAAGAGAACGAAACGAGACGAAGGAGGGAGGAAGACAGCGAAACGAGACGAAGGAGTGTGAGAGATAGCGAAACGAGACGAAGGAGTGTGAAAGAGAGCAAAATGAGACGAAGGAGGGTGAAAGAGAGCGAAACGAGATGAAGGAGGGTGAAGGAAGGCGAAACGAGACGAAGGAGGGTGGAAGAGAGCGAAACGAGACGAAGGAGGGTGAAAGAGAGCGAAAAGAGACGAAGGAGGTTCAAAGAGAGCGAAACGAGGCGAAGGAGGGTCAAAGAGAGCGAAACGAGATGAAGGAGGGTGAAAGAGAGCGAAACGAGACAAAGGAGGGTGAAAGAGGCTGAAACGAGACGAAGGAGGGTGGAAGAGAGCGAATCGAGAGGAAGGAGGGTGAGGGAGAGCGAAACGAGATGAAGGAGGGTGAAAGAGAGCGAAACGAGATGAAGGAGAGTGAAAGAGAGCGAAACGAGACTAAGGAGGGTGAAAGAGAGTGAAAATAGGCGAAGGAAGGTGAAAGAGTACGAATCGAGACAAAGGAGGGTGAAAGAGAGCGAAACGAGACGAAGGAAGGTGAAAGAGAGCGAACCGAAACGAAGGAGTGTGGAAGAGAGCGATACGAGACGAAGGAGGGTGAAAGAGAGCAAAACGAGACGAAGGAGGGTGAAAGAGAGCGAAACGAGACGTAGGAGGGTGAAAAAGATTGAAACGAGACGAAGGAGGGTGAAAGAGAGCTAAACGAGACGAAGGAGGGTGAAAGAGAGCGAAACGAGATGTACGAGGGTGAAAGAGAGCGAAACGAGTCGAAGGAGGGTGAAAGAGAGTGAAACGAGACAAAGGATGGTGAAAGAGAGCTAAACGAGATGACGGAGGGTGAAAGAGATCGAAACGAGACAAAGGAGGGTGAAAGAGAGCGAAACGAGGCGAAGGAAGGTGAAAGAGAGCGAAACGAGACGGAGGAGGGTGAAAGAGAACGAAACGAGACGAAGGAGGGGGAAAGAGAGCGAAACGAGACGAAGGAGGGTGAAAGAAGGCAAAACGAGACGAAGGAGGGAGGAAGACAGCGAAAGGAGATGAAGGAGGGTGAGAGAGAGCGAAACGAGACGAAGGGCGGTGGAAGAGAGCGAAACAAGACGAAGGAGGGTGAGAGATAGCGAAACGAGACGAAGGAGGGTGAAAGAGAGCGAAACGAGACGAAGGAGGGTGAAAGAGAGCGAAACGAGACGAAGGAGGGTGAAGGAGGGCGAAACGAGACGAAGGAGTGTCAAAGAGAGCAAAACGAGATGAAGGAGGGTGAAAGATAGCGAAACGAGACAGAGGAGGGTGAAAGAGGCTGAAACGAGACGAAGGAGCGTGGAAGAGAGCGAGACTAGAGGAAGGATGGTGAGGGAGAGCGAAACGAGACGAAGGAGGGTGAAGTAGAGTGAAACGAGACGAAGGAGGGTGAAAGAGAGCGATTCGAGATGAAGGAGGGTGAGAGATAGCAAAACGAGACGAAGGAGGGTGAAAGAGAGCGAAACGAGATGAAGGATGGTGAAAGAGAGCGAAACGAGACGAAGGAGGGTGAAGGAGGGCGAAACGAGACGAAGGAGGGTGGAAGAGAGCGAAACGAGACGAAGGAGAGTGAAAGAGATCGAAACGAGACGAAGGAGGGTGAAAGAGAGCGAAACGAGACGAAGGAGGGTGAAAAAGAGTGAAACGAGTCGAAGGAGGGTGAAAGAGAGCTAAACGAGACGAAGTAGGGTGAAAGAGAGCGAAACGAGATGAAGGAGGGTGAAAGAGAGCGAAACGAGACGAAGAAGGGTGAAAGAGAGCGAAACGAGGCGAAGGAGGGTGAAAGAGTGCGAAACGAGCCGAATGAGGGTGAAAGAGCGCGAAACGAGACGAAGACGGGTGGAAGAGAGCGAAACGAGACGAAGGAGGGTGAAAGAGAGCGAAACGAGACGAAGGAGGGTGAAAGAGAGCGAAACGAGATGAAGGAGGGTGAAAGAGAGCGAAACGAGACGAAGAAGGGTGAAAGAGAGCGAAACGAGGCGAAGGAGGGTGAGGGAGAGCGAAACGAGACGAAGACGGGTGGAAGAGAGCGAAACGAGACGAAGGAGGGTGAAAGAGAGCGAAACGAGACGAAGGAGGGTGAAAGAGAGCGAAACGAGATGAAGGAGGGTGAAAGAGAGCGAAACGAGACGAAGAAGGGTGAAAGAGAGCGAAACGAGGCGAAGGAGGGTGAGGGAGAGCGAAACGAGACGAAGGAGGGTGAAGGAGAGTGAAACGAGACGAAGGAGGGTGAAAGAGAGCGAAACGAGATGAAGGAGGGTGAAAGAGAGCGAAACGAGACGAAGGAGGGTGAAAGAGAGTGAAACGAGGCGAAGGAAGGTGAAAGAGTGCGAATCGAGACAAAGGAGGGTGAAAGAAGCCGAAACGAGACGAAGGAGGGAGGAAGACAGCGAAACGAGACGAAGGAGGTTGAGAGAGAGCGAAACCAGACGAAGGAGGGTGGAAGAGAGCGAAACGAGACGAAGGAGTGTGAGAGATAGCGAAACGAGACGAAGGAGTGTGAAAGAGAGCAAAATGAGACGAAGGAGGGTGAAAGAGAGCGAAACGAGATGAAGGAGGGTGAAGGAAGGCGAAACGAGACGAAGGAGGGTGGAAGATAGCGAAACGAGACGAAGGAGGGTGAAAGAGAGCGAAAAGAGACGAAGGAGGGTGAAAGAGAGCGAAACGAGGCGAAGGAGGGTCAAAGAGAGCGAAACGAGATGAAGGAGGGTGAAAGAGAGCGAAACGAGACAAAGGAGGGTGAAAGAGGCTGAAACAAGACGAAGGAGGGTGGAAGAGAGCGAATCGAGAGGAAGGAGGGTGAGGGAGAGCGAAACGAGACGAAGGAGGGTGAAAGAGAGTGAAAATAGGCGAAGGAAGGTGAAAGAGTACGAATCGAGACAAAGGAGGGTGAAAGAGAGCGAAACGAGACGAAGGAAGGTGAAAGAGAGCGAACCGAAACGAAGGAGTGTGGAAGAGAGCGATACGAGACGAAGGAGGGTGAATTAGAGCAAAACGAGACGAAGGAGGGTGAAAGACAGTGAAACGAGATGAAGGAGGGTGAAAAAGAGTGAAACGAGACGAAGGAGGGTGAAAGAGAGCTAAACGAGACGAAGTAGGGTGAAAGAGAGCGAAACGAGATGAACGAGGGTGAAAGAGAGCGAAACGAGTCGAAGGAGGGTGAAAGAGAGTGAAACGAGACAAAGGATGGTGAAAGAGAGCTAAACGAGATGACGGAGGGTGAAAGAGAGCGAAACGAGACGAAGGAGAGTGAAAGAGATCGAAACGAGACAAAGGAGGGTGAAAGAGTGCGAAACGAGCCGAAGGAGGGTGAAAGAGCGCGAAACGAGACAAAGGCGGGTGGAAGAGAGCGAAACGAGACGAAGGAGGGT
The DNA here is from genome assembly GCF_047496885.1 of Scyliorhinus torazame. NCBI lineage: Eukaryota > Metazoa > Chordata > Chondrichthyes > Carcharhiniformes > Scyliorhinidae > Scyliorhinus > Scyliorhinus torazame. Next base: position 47,687,304 of record NC_092732.1, on the reverse strand, counting down.
GAAAGAGAGCGAAACGAGACGAAGGAGGGTGAAAAAGAGTGAAACGAGACGAAGGAGGGTGAAAGCGAGCTAAACGAGACGAAGTAGGGTGAAAGAGAGCGAAACGAGATGAAGGAGGGTGAAAGAGAGCGAAACGAGACGAAGGAGGGTGAAAGAGAGCGAAACGAGACGAAGGAAGGTGAAAGAGAGCTAAACGAGATGAAGGAGGGTGAAAGAGAGCGAAACGAGACAAAGGAGGGTGAAAGAGTGCGAAACGAAGCGAAGGAAGGTGAAAGAGAGCGAAACGAGACGAAGGAGGGTGAAAGAGAACGAAACGAGACGAAGGAGGGGGAAAGAGAGCGAAACGATACGAAGGAGGGTGAAAGAAGCCGAAACGAGACGAAGGAGGGAGTAAGACAGCGAAACGAGACGAAGGAGGTTGAGAGAGAGCGAAACCAGACGAAGGAGGGTGGAAGAGATCGAAACGAGACGAAGGAGTGTGAGAGATAGCGAAACGAGACGAAGGAGTGTGAAAGAGAGCAAAATGAGACGAAGGAGGGTGAAAGAGAGCGAAACGAGATGAAGGAGGGTGAAGGAAGGCGAAACGAGACGAAGGAGGGTGGAAGAGAGCGAAACGAGACGAAGGAGGGTGAAAGAGAGCGAAAAGAGACGAAGGAGGGTCAAAGAGAGCGAAACGAGGCGAAGGAGGGTCAAAGAGAGCGAAACGAGATGAAGGAGGGTGAAAGAGAGCGAAACGAGACAAAGGAGGGTGAAAGAGGCTGAAACGAGACGAAGGAGGGTGGAAGAGAGCGAATCGAGAGGAAGGAGGGTGAGGGAGAGCGAAACGAGATGAAGGAGGGTGAAAGAGAGCGAAACGAGATGAAGGAGGGTGAAAGAGAGCGAAACGAGACGAAGGAGGGTGAAAGAGAGTGAAAATAGGCGAAGGAAGGTGAAAGAGAGCGAACCGAAACGAAGGAGTGTGGAAGAGAGCGATACGAGACGAAGGAGGGTGAAAGAGAGCAAAACGAGACGAAGGAGGGTGAAAGAGAGCGAAACGAGACGTAGGAGGGTGAAAAAGAGTGAAACGAGACGAAGGAGGGTGAAAGAGAGCTAAACGAGACGAAGGAGGGTGAAAGAGAGCGAAACGAGATGAACGAGGGTGAAAGAGAGCGAAACGAGTCGAAGGAGGGTGAAAGAGAGTGAAACGAGACAAAGGATGGTGAAAGAGAGCTAAACGAGATGACGGAGGGTGAAAGAGATCGAAACGAGACAAAGGAGGGTGAAAGAGAGCGAAACGAGGCGAAGGAAGGTGAAAGAGAGCGAAACGAGACGGAGGAGGGTGAAAGAGAACGAAACGAGACGAAGGAGGGGGAAAGAGAGCGAAACGAGACGAAGGAGGGTGAAAGAAGGCAAAACGAGACGAAGGAGGGAGGAAGACAGCGAAAGGAGATGAAGGAGGGTGAGAGAGAGCGAAACGAGACGAAGGGCGGTGGAAGAGAGCGAAACAAGACGAAGGAGGGTGAGAGATAGCGAAACGAGACGAAGGAGGGTGAAAGAGAGCGAAACGAGACGAAGGAGGGTGAAAGAGAGCGAAACGAGACGAAGGAGGGTGAAGGAGGGCGAAACGAGACGAAGGAGTGTCAAAGAGAGCAAAACGAGATGAAGGAGGGTGAAAGATAGCGAAACGAGACAGAGGAGGGTGAAAGAGGCTGAAACGAGACGAAGGAGCGTGGAAGAGAGCGAGACTAGAGGAAGGAGGGTGAGGGAGAGCGAAACGAGACGAAGGAGGGTGAAGGAGAGTGAAACGAGACGAAGGAGGGTGAAAGAGAGCGAAACGAGATGAAGGAGGGTGAAAGAGAGCGAAACGAGACGAAGGAGGGTGAAAGAGAGCGAAACGAGACGAAGGATGGTGAAAGAGAGCGAAACGAGACGAAGGAGGGTGAAGGAGGGCGAAACGAGACGAAGGAGGGTGGAAGAGAGCGAAACGAGACGAAGGAGAGTGAAAGAGATCGAAACGAGACGAAGGAGGGTGAAAGAGAGCGAAACGAGACGAAGGATGGTGAAAGAGAGCGAAACGAGACGAAGGAGGGTGAAGGAGGGCGAAACGAGACGAAGGAGGGTGGAAGAGAGCGAAACGAGACGAAGGAGAGTGAAAGAGATCGAAACGAGACGAAGGAGGGTGAAAGAAGGCGAAACGAGATGAAGGAGGGAGGAAGACAGTGAAACGAGATGAAGGAGGGTGAGAGAGAGCGAAACGAGACGAAGGGCGGTGGAAGAGAGCGAAACAAGACGAAGGAGGGTGAGAGATAGCGAAACGAGACGAAGGAGGGTGAAAGAGAGCGAAACGAGACGAAGGAGGATGAAAGAGAGCGAAACGAGACGAAGGAGGGTGAAGGAGGGCGAAACGAGACGAAGGAGTGTCAAAGAGAGCAAAACGAGATGAAGGAGGGTGAAAGATAGCGAAACGAGACAGAGGAGGGTGAAAGAGGCTGAAACGAGACGAAGGAGCGTGGAAGAGAGCGAGACTAGAGGAAGGAGGGTGAGGGAGAGCGAAACGAGACGAAGGAGGGTGAAGGAGAGTGAAACGAGACGAAGGAGGGTGAAAGAGAGCGATTCGAGATGAAGGAGGGTGAGAGATAGCAAAACGAGACGAAGGAGGGTGAAAGAGAGCGAAACGAGACGAAGGATGGTGAAAGAGAGCGAAACGAGACGAAGGAGGGTGAAGGAGGGCGAAACGAGACGAAGGAGGGTGGAAGAGAGCGAAACGAGACGAAGGAGAGTGAAAGAGATCGAAACGAGACAAAGGAGGGTGAAAGAGTGCGAAACGAGCCGAAGGAGGGTGAAAGAGCGCGAAACGAGACGAAGACGGGTGGAAGAGAACGAAACGAGACGAAGGAGGGTGAAAGAGAGCGAAACGAGACGAAGGAGGGTGAAAAAGAGTGAAACGAGTCGAAGGAGGGTGAAAGAGAGCTAAACGACACGAAGTAGGGTGAAAGAGAGCGAAACGAGATGAAGGAGGGTGAAAGAGAGCGAAACGAGACGAAGAACGGTGAAAGAGAGCGAAACGAGGCGAAGGAGGGTGAAAGAGTGCGAAACGAGCCGAAGGAGGGTGAAAGAGCGCGAAACGAGACGAAGACGGGTGGAAGAGAGCGAAACGAGACGAAGGAGGGTGAAAGAGAGCGAAACGAGACGAAGGAGGGTGAAAGAGAGCGAAACGAGATGAAGGAGGGTGAAAGAGAGCGAAACGAGACGAAGAAGGGTGAAAGAGAGCGAAACGAGGCGAAGGAGGGTGAGGGAGAGCGAAACGAGACGAAGGAGGGTGAAGGAGAGTGAAACGAGACGAAGGAGGGTGAAAGAGAGTGAAACGAGACAAAGGATGGTGAAAGAGAGCTAAACGAGATGACGGAGGGTGAAAGAGATCGAAACGAGACAAAGGAGGGTGAAAGAGAGCGAAACGAGGCGAAGGAAGGTGAAAGAGAGCGAAACGAGACGGAGGAGGGTGAAAGAGAACGAAACGAGACGAAGGAGGGGGAAAGAGAGCGAAACGAGACGAAGGAGGGTGAAAGAAGGCAAAACGAGACGAAGGAGGGAGGAAGACAGCGAAAGGAGATGAAGGAGGGTGAGAGAGAGCGAAACGAGACGAAGGGCGGTGGAAGAGAGCGAAACAAGACGAAGGAGGGCGAGAGATAGCGAAACGAGACGAAGGAGGGTGAAAGAGAGCGAAACGAGACGAAGGAGGGTGAAAGAGAGCGAAACGAGACGAAGTAGGGTGAAGGAGGGCGAAACGAGACGAAGGAGTGTCAAAGAGAGCAAAACGAGATGAAGGAGGGTGAAAGATAGCGAAACGAGACAGAGGAGGGTGAAAGAGGCTGAAACGAGACGAAGGAGCGTGGAAGAGAGCGAGACTAGAGGAAGGAGGGTGAGGGAGAGCGAAACGAGACGAAGGAGGGTGAAGGAGAGTGAAACGAGACGAAGGAGGGTGAAAGAGAGCGAAACGAGATGAAGGAGGGTGAAAGAGAGCGAAACGAGACGAAGGAGGGTGAAAGAGAGCGAAACGAGACGAAGGATGGTGAAAGAGAGCAAAACGAGACGAAGGAGGGTGAAGGAGGGCGAAACGAGACGAAGGAGGGTGAAAGAGAGCGAAACGAGACGAAGGAGGGTGAAGGAGGGCGAAACGAGACGAAGGAGTGTCAAAGAGAGCAAAACGAGATGAAGGAGAGTGAAAGAGATCGAAACGAGACGAAGGAGGGTGAAAGAGAGCGAAACGAGACGAAGGATGGTGAAAGAGAGCGAAACGAGACGAAGGAGGGTGAAGGAGGGCGAAACGAGACGAAGGAGGGTGGAAGAGAGCGAAACGAGACGAAGGAGAGTGAAAGAGATCGAAACGAGACGAAGGAGGGTGAAAGAAGGCGAAACGAGACGAAGGAGGGAGGAAGACAGCGAAACGAGATGAAGGAGGGTGAGAGAGAGCGAAACGAGACGAAGGGCGGTGGAAGAGAGCGAAACAAGACGAAGGAGGGTGAGAGATAGCGAAACGAGACGAAAGAGGGTGAAAGAGAGCGAAACGAGACGAAGGAGGATGAAAGAGAGCGAAACGAGACGAAGGAGGGTGAAGGAGGGCGAAACGAGACGAAGGAGTGTCAAAGAGAGCAAAACGAGATGAAGGAGGGTGAAAGATAGCGAAACGAGACAGAGGAGGGTGAAAGAGGCTGAAACGAGACGAAGGAGCGTGGAAGAGAGCGAGACTAGAGGAAGGAGGGTGAGGGAGAGCGAAACGAGACGAAGGAGGGTGAAGGAGAGTGAAACGAGACGAAGGAGGGTGAAAGAGAGCGATTCGAGATGAAGGAGGGTGAGAGATAGCAAAACGAGACGAAGGAGGGTGAAAGAGAGCGAAACGAGACGAAGGATGGTGAAAGAGAGCGAAACGAGACGAAGGAGGGTGAAGGAGGGCGAAACGAGACGAAGGAGGGTGGAAGAGAGCGAAACGAGACGAAGGAGAGTGAAAGAGATCGAAACGAGACAAAGGAGGGTGAAAGAGTGCGAAACGAGCCGAAGGAGGGTGAAAGAGCGCGAAACGAGACGAAGACGGGTGGAAGAGAACGAAATGAGACGAAGGAGGGTGAAAGAGAGCGAAACGAGACGAAGGAGGGTGAAAAAGAGTGAAACGAGTCGAAGGAGGGTGAAAGAGAGCTAAACGAGACGAAGTAGGGTGAAAGAGAGCGAAACGAGATGAAGGAGGGTGAAAGAGAGCGAAACGAGACGAAGAAGGGTGAAAGAGAGCGAAACGAGGCGAAGGAGGGTGAAAGAGTGCGAAACGAGCCGAAGGAGGGTGAAAGAGCGCGAAACGAGACGAAGACGGGTGGAAGAGAGCGAAACGAGACGAAGGAGAGTGAAAGAGATCGAAACGAGACGAAGGAGGGTGAAAGAAGGCGAAACGAGACGAAGGAGGGAGGAAGACAGCGAAACGAGATGAAGGAGGGTGAGAGAGAGCGAAACGAGACGAAGGGCGGTGGAAGAGAGCGAAACAAGACGAAGGAGGGTGAGAGATAGCGAAACGAGACGAAAGAGGGTGAAAGAGAGCGAAACGAGACGAAGGAGGATGAAAGAGAGCGAAACGAGACGAAGGAGGGTGAAGGAGGGCGAAACGAGACGAAGGAGTGTCAAAGAGAGCAAAACGAGATGAAGGAGGGTGAAAGATAGCGAAACGAGACAGAGGAGGGTGAAAGAGGCTGAAACGAGACGAAGGAGCGTGGAAGAGAGCGAGACTAGAGGAAGGAGGGTGAGGGAGAGCGAAACGAGACGAAGGAGGGTGAAGGAGAGTGAAACGAGACGAAGGAGGGTGAAAGAGAGCGATTCGAGATGAAGGAGGGTGAGAGATAGCAAAACGAGACGAAGGAGGGTGAAAGAGAGCGAAACGAGACGAAGGATGGTGAAAGAGAGCGAAACGAGACGAAGGAGGGTGAAGGAGGGCGAAACGAGACGAAGGAGGGTGGAAGAGAGCGAAACGAGACGAAGGAGAGTGAAAGAGATCGAAACGAGACAAAGGAGGGTGAAAGAGTGCGAAACGAGCCGAAGGAGGGTGAAAGAGCGCGAAACGAGACAAAGACGGGTGGAAGAGAACGAAATGAGACGAAGGAGGGTGAAAGAGAGCGAAACGAGACGAAGGAGGGTGAAAAAGAGTGAAACGAGTCGAAGGAGGGTGAAAGAGAGCTAAACGAGACGAAGTAGGGTGAAAGAGAGCGAAACGAGATGAAGGAGGGTGAAAGAGAGCGAAACGAGACGAAGAAGGGTGAAAGAGAGCGAAACGAGGCGAAGGAGGGTGAAAGAGTGCGAAACGAGCCGAAGGAGGGTGAAAGAGCGCGAAACGAGACGAAGACGGGTGGAAGAGAGCGAAACGAGACGAAGGAGGGTGAAAGAGAGCGAAACGAGACGAAGGAGGGTGAAAGAGAGCGAAACGAGATGAAGGAGGGTGAAAGACAGCGAAACGAGACGAAGAAGGGTGAAAGAGAGCGAAACGAGGCGAAGGAGGGTGAGGGAGAGCGAAACGAGACGAAGGAGGGTGAAGGAGAGTGAAACGAGACGAAGGAGGGTGAAAGAGAGCGAAACGAGATGAAGGAGGGTGAAAGAGAGCGAAACGAGACGAAGGAGGGTGAAAGAGAGTGAAACGAGGCGAAGGAAGGTGAAAGAGTGCGAATCGAGACAAAGGAGGGTGAAAGAAGCCGAAACGAGACGAAGGAGGGAGGAAGACAGCGAAACGAGACGAAGGAGGTTGAGAGAGAGCGAAACCAGACGAAGGAGGGTGGAAGAGAGCGAAACGAGACGAAGGAGTGTGAGAGATAGCGAAACGAGACGAAGGAGTGTGAAAGAGAGCAAAATGAGACGAAGGAGGGTGAAAGAGAGCGAAACGAGATGAAGGAGGGTGAAGGAAGGCGAAACGAGACGAAGGAGGGTGGAAGAGAGCGAAACGAGACGAAGGAGGGTGAAAGAGAGCGAAAAGAGACGAAGGAGGGTGAAAGAGAGCGAAACGAGGCGAAGGAGGGTCAAAGAGAGCGAAACGAGATGAAGGAGGGTGAAAGAGAGCGAAACGAGACAAAGGAGGGTGAAAGAGGCTGAAACAAGACGAAGGAGGGTGGAAGAGAGCGATACGAGACGAAGGAGGGTGAAAGAGAGCAAAACGAGACGAAGGAGGGTGAAAGACAGTGAAACGAGACGAAGGAGGGTGAAAAAGAGTGAAACGAGACGAAGGAGGGTGAAAGAGAGCTAAACGAGACGAAGTAGGGTGAAAGAGAGCGAAACGAGATGAACGAGGGTTAAAGAGAGCGAAACGAGTCGAAGGAGGGTGAAAGAGAGTGAAACGAGACAAAGGATGGTGAAAGAGAGCTAAACGAGATGACGGAGGGTGAAAGAGAGCGAAACGAGATGAAGGAGAGTGAAAGAGATCGAAACGAGACAAAGGAGGGTGAAAGAGTGCGAAACGAGCCGAAGGAGGGTGAAAGAGCGCGAAACGAGACAAAGACGGGTGGAAGAGAGCGAAACGAGACGAAGGAGGGTGAAAGAGAGCGAAACGAGACGAAGGAGGGTGAAAAAGAGTGAAACGAGACGAAGGAGGGTGAAAGCGAGCTAAACGAGACGAAGTAGGGTGAAAGAGAGCGAAACGAGATGAAGGAGGGTGAAAGAGAGCGAAACGAGACGAAGGAGGGTGAAAGAGAGCGAAACGAGACGAAGGAAGGTGAAAGAGAGCTAAACGAGATGAAGGAGGGTGAAAGAGAGCGAAACGAGACAAAGGAGGGTGAAAGAGTGCGAAACGAAGCGAAGGAAGGTGAAAGAGAGCGAAACGAGACGAAGGAGGGTGAAAGAGAGCGAAACGAGACGAAGGATGGTGAAAGAGAGCGAAACGAGACGAAGGAGGGTGAAGGAGGGCGAAACGAGACGAAGGAGGGTGAAAGAGAGCGAAACGAGACGAAGGAGGGTGAAGGAGGGCGAAACGAGACGAAGGAGTGTCAAAGAGAGCAAAACGAGATGAAGGAGAGTGAAAGAGATCGAAACGAGACGAAGGAGGGTGAAAGAGAGCGAAACGAGACGAAGGATGGTGAAAGAGAGCGAAACGAGACGAAGGAGGGTGAAGGGGGGCGAAACGAGACGAAGGAGGGTGGAAGAGAGCGAAACGAGACGAAGGAGAGTGAAAGAGATCGAAACGAGACGAAGGAGGGTGAAAGAAGGCGAAACGAGACGAAGGAGGGAGGAAGACAGCGAAACGAGATGAAGGAGGGTGAGAGAGAGCGAAACGAGACGAAGGGCGGTGGAAGAGAGCGAAACAAGACGAAGGAGGGTGAGAGATAGCGAAACGAGACGAAAGAGGGTGAAAGAGAGCGAAACGAGACGAAGGAGGATGAAAGAGAGCGAAACGAGACGAAGGAGGGTGAAGGAGGGCTAAACGAGACGAAGGAGTGTCAAAGAGAGCAAAACGAGATGAAGGAGGGTGAAAGATAGCGAAACGAGACAGAGGAGGGTGAAAGAGGCTGAAACGAGACGAAGGAGCGTGGAAGAGAGCGAGACTAGAGGAAGGAGGGTGAGGGAGAGCGAAACGAGACGAAGGAGGGTGAAGGAGAGTGAAACGAGACGAAGGAGGGTGAAAGAGAGCGATTCGAGATGAAGGAGGGTGAGAGATAGCAAAACGAGACGAAGGAGGGTGAAAGAGAGCGAAACGAGACGAAGGATGGTGAAAGAGAGCGAAACGAGACGAAGGAGGGTGAAGGAGGGCGAAACGAGACGAAGGAGGGTGGAAGAGAGCGAAACGAGACGAAGGAGAGTGAAAGAGATCGAAACGAGACAAAGGAGGGTGAAAGAGTGCGAAACGAGCCGAAGGAGGGTGAAAGAGCGCGAAACGAGACGAAGACGGGTGGAAGAGAACGAAATGAGACGAAGGAGGGTGAAAGAGAGCGAAACGAGACGAAGGAGGGTGAAAAAGAGTGAAACGAGTCGAAGGAGGGTGAAAGAGAGCTAAACGAGACGAAGTAGGGTGAAAGAGAGCGAAACGAGATGAAGGAGGGTGAAAGAGAGCGAAACGAGACGAAGAAGGGTGAAAGAGAGCGAAACGAGACGAAGGAGGGTGAAAGAGAGCGAAAAGAGACGAAGGAGGGTGAAAGAGAGCGAAACGAGATGAAGGAGGGTGAAAGACAGCGAAACGAGACGAAGAAGGGTGAAAGAGAGCGAAACGAGGCGAAGGAGGGTGAGGGAGAGCGAAACGAGACGAAGGAGGGTGAAGGAGAGTGAAACGAGACGAAGGAGGGTGAAAGAGAGCGAAACGAGATGAAGGAGGGTGAAAGAGAGCGAAACGAGACGAAGGAGGGTGAAAGAGAGTGAAACGAGGCGAAGGAAGGTGAAAGAGTGCGAATCGAGACAAAGGAGGGTGAAAGAAGCCGAAACGAGACGAAGGAGGGAGGAAGACAGCGAAACGAGACGAAGGAGGTTGAGAGAGAGCGAAACCAGACGAAGGAGGGTGGAAGAGAGCGAAACGAGACGAAGGAGTGTGAGAGATAGCGAAACGAGACGAAGGAGTGTGAAAGAGAGCAAAATGAGACGAAGGAGGGTGAAAGAGAGCGAAACGAGATGAAGGAGGGTGAAGGAAGGCGAAACGAGACGAAGGAGGGTGGAAGAGAGCGAAACGAGACGAAGGAGGGTGAAAGAGAGCGAAAAGAGACGAAGGAGGGTGAAAGAGAGCGAAACGAGGCGAAGGAGGGTCAAAGAGAGCGAAACGAGATGAAGGAGGGTGAAAGAGAGCGAAACGAGACAAAGGAGGGTGAAAGAGGCTGAAACAAGACGAAGGAAGGTGAAAGAGAGCGAAACGAGACGAAGGAGGGTGAAAGAGAGCGAAACGAGACGAAGGATGGTGAAAGAGAGCGAAACGAGACGAAGGAGGGTGAAGGAGGGCGAAACGAGACGAAGGAGGGTGAAAGAGAGCGAAACGAGACGAAGGAGGGTGAAGGAGGGCGAAACGAGACGAAGGAGTGTCAAAGAGAGCAAAACGAGATGAAGGAGAGTGAAAGAGATCGAAACGAGACGAAGGAGGGTGAAAGAGAGCGAAACGAGACGAAGGATGGTGAAAGAGAGCGAAACGAGACGAAGGAGGGTGAAGGGGGGCGAAACGAGACGAAGGAGGGTGGAAGAGAGCGAAACGAGACGAAGGAGAGTGAAAGAGATCGAAACGAGACGAAGGAGGGTGAAAGAAGGCGAAACGAGACGAAGGAGGGAGGAAGACAGCGAAACGAGATGAAGGAGGGTGAGAGAGAGCGAAACGAGACGAAGGGCGGTGGAAGAGAGCGAAACAAGACGAAGGAGGGTGAGAGATAGCGAAACGAGACGAAAGAGCGTGAAAGAGAGCGAAACGAGACGAAGGAGGATGAAAGAGAGCGAAACGAGACGAAGGAGGGTGAAGGAGGGCTAAACGAGACGAAGGAGTGTCAAAGAGAGCAAAACGAGATGAAGGAGGGTGAAAGATAGCGAAACGAGACAGAGGAGGGTGAAAGAGGCTGAAACGAGACGAAGGAGCGTGGAAGAGAGCGAGACTAGAGGAAGGAGGGTGAGGGAGAGCGAAACGAGACGAAGGAGGGTGAAGGAGAGTGAAACGAGACGAAGGAGGGTGAAAGAGAGCGATTCGAGATGAAGGAGGGTGAGAGATAGCAAAACGAGACGAAGGAGGGTGAAAGAGAGCGAAACGAGACGAAGGATGGTGAAAGAGAGCGAAACGAGACGAAGGAGGGTGAAGGAGGGCGAAACGAGACGAAGGAGGGTGGAAGAGAGCGAAACGAGACGAAGGAGAGTGAAAGAGATCGAAACGAGACAAAGGAGGGTGAAAGAGTGCGAAACGAGCCGAAGGAGGGTGAAAGAGCGCGAAACGAGACGAAGACGGGTGGAAGAGAACGAAATGAGACGAAGGAGGGTGAAAGAGAGCGAAACGAGACGAAGGAGGGTGAAAAAGAGTGAAACGAGTCGAAGGAGGGTGAAAGAGAGCTAAACGAGACGAAGTAGGGTGAAAGAGAGCGAAACGAGATGAAGGAGGGTGAAAGAGAGCGAAACGAGACGAAGAAGGGTGAAAGAGAGCGAAACGAGACGAAGGAGGGTGAAAGAGAGCGAAACGAGACGAAGGAGGGTGAAAGAGAGCGAAACGAGATGAAGGAGGGTGAAAGACAGCGAAACGAGACGAAGAAGGGTGAAAGAGAGCGAAACGAGGCGAAGGAGGGTGAGGGAGAGCGAAACGAGACGAAGGAGGGTGAAGGAGAGTGAAACGAGACGAAGGAGGGTGAAAGAGAGCGAAACGAGATGAAGGAGGGTGAAAGAGAGCGAAACGAGACGAAGGAGGGTGAAAGAGAGTGAAACGAGGCGAAGGAAGGTGAAAGAGTGCGAATCGAGACAAAGGAGGGTGAAAGAAGCCGAAACGAGACGAAGGAGGGAGGAAGACAGCGAAACGAGACGAAGGAGGTTGAGAGAGAGCGAAACCAGACGAAGGAGGGTGGAAGAGAGCGAAACGAGACGAAGGAGTGTGAGAGATAGCGAAACGAGACGAAGGAGTGTGAAAGAGAGCAAAATGAGACGAAGGAGGGTGAAAGAGAGCGAAACGAGATGAAGGAGGGTGAAGGAAGGCGAAACGAGACGAAGGAGGGTGGAAGAGAGCGAAACGAGACGAAGGAGGGTGAAAGAGAGCGAAAAGAGACGAAGGAGGGTGAAAGAGAGCGAAACGAGGCGAAGGAGGGTCAAAGAGAGCGAAACGAGATGAAGGAGGGTGAAAGAGAGCGAAACGAGACAAAGGAGGGTGAAAGAGGCTGAAACAAGACGAAGGAGGGTGGAAGAGAGCGAATCGAGAGGAAGGAGGGTGAGGGAGATCGAAACGAGATGAAGGAGGGTGAAAGAGAGCGAAACGAGATGAAGGAGGGTGAAAGAGAGCGAAACGAGACGAAGGAGGGTGAAAGAGAGTGAAAATAGGCGAAGGAAGGTGAAAGAGTACGAATCGAGACAAAGGAGGGTGAAAGAGAGCGAAACGAGACGAAGGAAGGTGAAAGAGAGCGAACCGAAACGAAGGAGTGTGGAAGAGAGCGATACGAGACGAAGGAGGGTGAAAGAGAGCAAAACGAGACGAAGGAGGGTGAAAGACAGTGAAACGAGACGAAGGAGGGTGAAAAAGAGTGAAACGAGATGAAGGAGGGTGAAAGAGAGCTAAACGAGACGAAGTAGGGTGAAAGACAGCGAAACGAGACGAAGAAGGGTGAAAGAGAGCGAAACGAGGCGAAGGAGGGTGAGGGAGAGCGAAACGAGACGAAGGAGGGTGAAGGAGAGTGAAACGAGACGAAGGAGGGTGAAAGAGAGCGAAACGAGATGAAGGAGGGTGAAAGAGAGCGAAACGAGACGAAGGAGGGTGAAAGAGAGTGAAACGAGGCGAAGGAAGGTGAAAGAGTGCGAATCGAGACAAAGGAGGGTGAAAGAAGCCGAAACGAGACGAAGGAGGGAGGAAGACAGCGAAACGAGACGAAGGAGGTTGAGAGAGAGCGAAACCAGACGAAGGAGGGTGGAAGAGAGCGAAACGAGACGAAGGAGTGTGAGAGATAGCGAAACGAGACGAAGGAGTGTGAAAGAGAGCAAAATGAGACGAAGGAGGGTGAAAGAGAGCGAAACGAGATGAAGGAGGGTGAAGGAAGGCGAAACGAGACGAAGGAGGGTGGAAGAGAGCGAAACGAGACGAAGGAGGGTGAAAGAGAGCGAAAAGAGACGAAGGAGGGTGAAAGAGAGCGAAACGAGGCGAAGGAGGGTCAAAGAGAGCGAAACGAGATGAAGGAGGGTGAAAGAGAGCGAAACGAGACAAAGGAGGGTGAAAGAGGCTGAAACAAGACGAAGGAGGGTGGAAGAGAGCGAATCGAGAGGAAGGAGGGTGAGGGAGATCGAAACGAGATGAAGGAGGGTGAAAGAGAGCGAAACGAGATGAAGGAGGGTGAAAGAGAGCGAAACGAGACGAAGGAGGGTGAAAGAGAGTGAAAATAGGCGAAGGAAGGTGAAAGAGTACGAATCGAGACAAAGGAGGGTGAAAGAGAGCGAAACGAGACGAAGGAAGGTGAAAGAGAGCGAACCGAAACGAAGGAGTGTGGAAGAAAGCGATACGAGACGAAGGAGGGTGAAAGAGAGCAAAACGAGACGAAGGAGGGTGAAAGACAGTGAAACGAGACGAAGGAGGGTGAAAAAGAGTGAAACGAGACGAAGGAGGGTGAAAGAGAGCTAAACGAGACGAAGTAGGGTGAAAGAGAGCGAAACGAGATGAACGAGGGTTAAAGAGAGCGAAACGAGTCGAAGGAGGGTGAAAGAGAGTGAAACGAGACAAAGGATGGTGAAAGAGAGCTAAACGAGATGACGGAGGGTGAAAGAGAGCGAAACGAGATGAAGGAGAGTGAAAGAGATCGAAACGAGACAAAGGAGGGTGAAAGAGTGCGAAACGAGCCGAAGGAGGGTGAAAGAGCGCGAAACGAGACAAAGACGGGTGGAAGAGAGCGAAACGAGACGAAGGAGGGTGAAAGAGAGCGAAACGAGACGAAGGAGGGTGAAAAAGAGTGAAACGAGATGAAGGAGGGTGAAAGCGAGCTAAACGAGACGAAGTAGGGTGAAAGAGAGCGAAACGAGATGAAGGAGGGTGAAAGAGAGCGAAACGAGACGAAGGAGGGTGAAAGAGAGCGAAACGAGACGAAGGAAGGTGAAAGAGAGCTAAACGAGATGAAGGAGGGTGAAAGAGAGCGAAACGAGACAAAGGAGGGTGAAAGAGTGCGAAACGAAGCGAAGGAAGGTGAAAGAGAGCGAAACGAGACGAAGGAGGGTGAAAGAGAGCGAAACGAGACGAAGGATGGTGAAAGAGAGCGAAACGAGACGAAGGAGGGTGAAGGAGGGCGAAACGAGACGAAGGAGGGTGAAAGAGAGCGAAACGAGACGAAGGAGGGTGAAGGAGGGCGAAACGAGACGAAGGAGTGTCAAAGAGAGCAAAACGAGATGAAGGAGAGTGAAAGAGATCGAAACGAGACGAAGGAGGGTGAAAGAGAGCGAAACGAGACGAAGGATGGTGAAAGAGAGCGAAACGAGACGAAGGAGGGTGAAGGAGGGCGAAACGAGACGAAGGAGGGTGGAAGAGAGCGAAACGAGACGAAGGAGAGTGAAAGAGATCGAAACGAGACGAAGGAGGGTGAAAGAAGGCGAAACGAGACGAAGGAGGGAGGAAGACAGCGAAACGAGATGAAGGAGGGTGAGAGAGAGCGAAACGAGACGAAGGGCGGTGGAAGAGAGCGAAACAAGACGAAGGAGGGTGAGAGATAGCGAAACGAGACGAAAGAGGGTGAAAGAGAGCGAAACGAGACGAAGGAGGATGAAAGAGAGCGAAACGAGACGAAGGAGGGTGAAGGAGGGCTAAACGAGACGAAGGAGTGTCAAAGAGAGCAAAACGAGATGAAGGAGGGTGAAAGATAGCGAAACGAGACAGAGGAGGGTGAAAGAGGCTGAAACGAGACGAAGGAGCGTGGAAGAGAGCGAGACTAGAGGAAGGAGGGTGAGGGAGAGCGAAACGAGACGAAGGAGGGTGAAGGAGAGTGAAACGAGACGAAGGAGGGTGAAAGAGAGCGATTCGAGATGAAGGAGGGTGAGAGATAGCAAAACGAGACGAAGGAGGGTGAAAGAGAGCGAAACGAGACGAAGGATGGTGAAAGAGAGCGAAACGAGACGAAGGAGGGTGAAGGAGGGCGAAACGAGACGAAGGAGGGTGGAAGAGAGCGAAACGAGACGAAGGAGAGTGAAAGAGATCGAAACGAGACAAAGGAGGGTGAAAGAGTGCGAAACGAGCCGAAGGAGGGTGAAAGAGCGCGAAACGAGACGAAGACGGGTGGAAGAGAACGAAATGAGACGAAGGAGGGTGAAAGAGAGCGAAACGAGACGAAGGAGGGTGAAAAAGAGTGAAACGAGTCGAAGGAGGGTGAAAGAGAGCTAAACGAGACGAAGTAGGGTGAAAGAGAGCGAAACGAGATGAAGGAGGGTGAAAGAGAGCGAAACGAGACGAAGAAGGGTGAAAGAGAGCGAAACGAGGCGAAGGAGGGTGAAAGAGTGCGAAACGAGCCGAAGGAGGGTGAAAGAGCGCGAAACGAGACGAAGACGGGTGGAAGAGAGCGAAACGAGACGAAGGAGGGTGAAAGAGAGCGAAACGAGACGAAGGAGGGTGAAAGAGAGCGAAACGAGATGAAGGAGGGTGAAAGACAGCGAAACGAGACGAAGAAGGGTGAAAGAGAGCGAAACGAGGCGAAGGAGGGTGAGGGAGAGCGAAACGAGACGAAGGAGGGTGAAGGAGAGTGAAACGAGACGAAGGAGGGTGAAAGAGAGCGAAACGAGATGAAGGAGGGTGAAAGAGAGCGAAACGAGACGAAGGAGGGTGAAAGAGAGTGAAACGAGGCGAAGGAAGGTGAAAGAGTGCGAATCGAGACAAAGGAGGGTGAAAGAAGCCGAAACGAGACGAAGGAGGGAGGAAGACAGCGAAACGAGACGAAGGAGGTTGAGAGAGAGCGAAACCAGACGAAGGAGGGTGGAAGAGAGCGAAACGAGACGAAGGAGTGTGAGAGATAGCGAAACGAGACGAAGGAGTGTGAAAGAGAGCAAAATGAGACGAAGGAGGGTGAAAGAGAGCGAAACGAGATGAAGGAGGGTGAAGGAAGGCGAAACGAGACGAAGGAGGGTGGAAGAGAGCGAAACGAGACGAAGGAGGGTGAAAGAGAGCGAAAAGAGACGAAGGAGGGTGAAAGAGAGCGAAACGAGGCGAAGGAGGGTCAAAGAGAGCGAAACGAGATGAAGGAGGGTGAAAGAGAGCGAAACGAGACAAAGGAGGGTGAAAGAGGCTGAAACAAGACGAAGGAGGGTGGAAGAGAGCGAATCGAGAGGAAGGAGGGTGAGGGAGATCGAAACGAGATGAAGGAGGGTGAAAGAGAGCGAAACGAGATGAAGGAGGGTGAAAGAGAGCGAAACGAGACGAAGGAGGGTGAAAGAGAGTGAAAATAGGCGAAGGAAGGTGAAAGAGTACGAATCGAGACAAAGGAGGGTGAAAGAGAGCGAAACGAGACGAAGGAAGGTGAAAGAGAGCGAACCGAAACGAAGGAGTGTGGAAGAGAGCGATACGAGACGAAGGAGGGTGAAAGAGAGCAAAACGAGACGAAGGAGGGTGAAAGACAGTGAAACGAGACGAAGGAGGGTGAAAAAGAGTGAAACGAGACGAAGGAGGGTGAAAGAGAGCTAAACGAGACGAAGTAGGGTGAAAGAGAGCGAAACGAGATGAACGAGGGTTAAAGAGAGCGAAACGAGTCGAAGGAGGGTGAAAGAGAGTGAAACGAGACAAAGGATGGTGAAAGAGAGCTAAACGAGATGACGGAGGGTGAAAGAGAGCGAAACGAGATGAAGGAGAGTGAAAGAGATCGAAACGAGACAAAGGAGGGTGAAAGAGTGCGAAACGAGCCGAAGGAGGGTGAAAGAGCGCGAAACGAGACAAAGACGGGTGGAAGAGAGCGAAACGAGACGAAGGAGGGTGAAAGAGAGCGAAACGAGACGAAGGAGGGTGAAAAAGAGTGAAACGAGACGAAGGAGGGTGAAAGCGAGCTAAACGAGACGAAGTAGGGTGAAAGAGAGCGAAACGAGATGAAGGAGGGTGAAAGAGAGCGAAACGAGACGAAGGAGGGTGAAAGAGAGCGAAACGAGACGAAGGAAGGTGAAAGAGAGCTAAACGAGATGAAGGAGGGTGAAAGAGAGCGAAACGAGACAAAGGAGGGTGAAAGAGTGCGAAACGAAGCGAAGGAAGGTGAAAGAGAGCGAAACGAGACGAAGGAGGGTGAAAGAGAACGAAACGAGACGAAGGAGGGGGAAAGAGAGCGAAACGATACGAAGGAGGGTGAAAGAAGCCGAAACGAGACGAAGGAGGGAGGAAGACAGCGAAACGAGACGAAGGAGGTTGAGAGAGAGCGAAACCAGACGAAGGAGGGTGGAAGAGAGCGAAACGAGACGAAGGAGTGTGAGAGATAGCGAAACGAGACGAAGGAGTGTGAAAGAGAGCAAAATGAGACGAAGGAGGGTGAAAGAGAGCGAAACGAGATGAAGGAGGGTGAAGGAAGGCGAAACGAGACGAAGGAGGGTGGAAGAGAGCGAAACGAGACGAAGGAGGGTGAAAGAGAGCGAAAAGAGACGAAGGAGGGTGAAAGAGAGCGAAACGAGGCGAAGGAGGGTCAAAGAGAGCGAAACGAGATGAAGGAGGGTGAAAGAGGCTGAAACGAGACGAAGGAGGGTGGAAGAGAGCGAATCGAGAGGAAGGAGGGTGAGGGAGAGCGAAACGAGATGAAGGAGGGTGAAAGAGAGCGAAACGAGATGAAGGAGGGTGAAAGAGAGCGAAACGAGACGAAGGAGGGTGAAAGAGAGTGAAAATAGGCGAAGGAAGGTGAAAGAGTACGAATCGAGACAAAGGAGGGTGAAAGAGAGCGAAACGAGACGAAGGAAGGTGAAAGAGAGCGAACCGAAACGAAGGAGTGTGGAAGAGAGCGATACGAGACGAAGGAGGGTGAAAGAGAGCAAAACGAGACGAAGGAGGGTGAAAGAGAGCGAAACGAGACGTAGGAGGGTGAAAAAGAGTGAAACGAGACGAAGGAGGGTGAAAGAGAGCTAAACGAGACGAAGGAGGGTGAAAGAGAGCGAAACGAGATGAACGAGGGTGAAAGAGAGCGAAACGAGTCGAAGGAGGGTGAAAGAGAGTGAAACGAGACAAAGGATGGTGAAAGAGAGCTAAACGAGATGACGGAGGGTGAAAGAGATCGAAACGAGACAAAGGAGGGTGAAAGAGAGCGAAACGAGGCGAAGGAAGGTGAAAGAGAGCGAAACGAGACGGAGGAGGGTGAAAGAGAACGAAACGAGACGAAGGAGGGGGAAAGAGAGCGAAACGAGACGAAGGAGGGTGAAAGAAGGCAAAACGAGACGAAGGAGGGAGGAAGACAGCGAAAAGAGATGACGGAGGGTGAGAGAGAGCGAAACGAGACGAAGGGCGGTGGAAGAGAGCGAAACAAGACGAAGGAGGGTGAGAGATAGCGAAACGAGACGAAGGAGGGTGAAAGAGAGCGAAACGAGACGAAGGAGGGTGAAAGAGAGCGAAACGAGACGAAGGAGGGTGAAGGAGGGCGAAACGAGACGAAGGAGTGTCAAAGAGAGCAAAACGAGATGAAGGAGGGTGAAAGATAGCGAAACGAGACAGAGGAGGGTGAAAGAGGCTGAAACGAGACGAAGGAGCGTGGAAGAGAGCGAGACTAGAGGAAGGAGGGTGAGGGAGAGCGAAACGAGACGAAGGAGGGTGAAGGAGAGTGAAACGAGACGAAGGAGGGTGAAAGAGAGCGAAACGAGATGAAGGAGGGTGAAAGAGAGCGAAACGAGACGAAGGAGGGTGAAAGAGAGCGAAACGAGATGAAGGATGGTGAAAGAGAGCGAAACGAGACGAAGGAGGGTGAAGGAGGGCGAAACGAGACGAAGGAGGGTGGAAGAGAGCGAAACGAGACGAAGGAGAGTGAAAGAGATCGAAACGAGACGAAGGAGGGTGAAAGAAGGCGAAACGAGACGAAGGAGGGAGGAAGACAGCGAAACGAGATGAAGGAGGGTGAGAGAGAGCGAAACGAGACGAAGGGCGGTGGAAGAGAGCGAAACAAGACGAAGGAGGGTGAGAGATAGCGAAACGAGACGAAGGAGGGTGAAAGAGAGCGAAACGAGACGAAGGAGGGTGAAAGAGAGCGAAACGAGACGAAGGAGGGTGAAGGAGGGCGAAACGAGACGAAGGAGTGTCAAAGAGAGCAATACGAGATGAAGGAGGGTGAAAGATAGCGAAACGAGACAGAGGAGGGTGAAAGAGGCTGAAACGAGACGAAGGAGCGTGGAAGAGAGCGAGACTAGAGGAAGGAGGGTGAGGGAGAGCGAAACGAGACGAAGGAGGGTGAAGGAGAGTGAAACGAGACGAAGGAGGGTGAAAGAGAGCGAATCGAGATGAAGGAGGGTGAGAGATAGCAAAACGAGACGAAGGAGGGTGAAAGAGAGCGAAACGAGACGAAGGATGGTGAAAGAGAGCGAAACGAGACGAAGGAGGGTGAAGGAGGGCGAAACGAGACGAAGGAGGGTGGAAGAGAGCGAAACGAGACGAAGGAGAGTGAAAGAGATCGAAACGAGACAAAGGAGGGTGAAAGAGTGCGAAACGAGCCGAAGGAGGGTGAAAGAGCGCGAAACGAGACGAAGACGGGTGGAAGAGAACGAAACGAGACGAAGGAGGGTGAAAGAGAGCGAAACGAGACGAAGGAGGGTGAAAAAGAGTGAAACGAGTCGAAGGAGGGTGAAAGAGAGCTAAACGAGACGAAGTAGGGTGAAAGAGAGCGAAACGAGATGAAGGAGGGTGAAAGAGAGCGAAACGAGACGAAGAAGGGTGAAAGAGAGCAAAACGAGGCGAAGGAGGGTGAGGGAGAGCGAAACGAGACGAAGGAGGGTGAAGGAGAGTGAAACGAGACGAAGGAGGGTGAAAGAGAGCGAAACGAGATGAAGGAGGGTGAAAGAGAGCGAAACGAGACGAAGGAGGGTGAAAGAGAGTGAAACGAGGCGAAGGAAGGTGAAAGAGTGCGAATCGAGACAAAGGAGGGTGAAAGAAGCCGAAACGAGACGAAGGAGGGAGGAAGACAGCGAAACGAGACGAAGGAGGTTGAGAGAGAGCGAAACCAGACGAAGGAGGGTGGAAGAGAGCGAAACGCGTCGAAGGAGTGTGAGAGATAGCGAAACGAGACGAAGGAGTGTGAAAGAGAGCAAAATGAGACGAAGGAGGGTGAAAGAGAGCGAAATGAGATGAAGGAGGGTGAAGGAAGGCGAAACGAGACGAAGGAGGGTGGAAGAGAGCGAAACGAGACGAAGGAGGGTGAAAGAGAGCGAAAAGAGACGAAGGAGGGTGAAAGAGAGCGAAACGAGGCGAAGGAGGGTCAAAGAGAGGGAAACGAGATGAAGGAGGGTGAAAGAGAGCAAAACGAGACAAAGGAGGGTGAAAGAGGCTGAAACGAGACGAAGGAGGGTGGAAGAGAGCGAATCGAGAGGAAGGAGGGTGAGGGAGAGCGAAACGAGATGAAGGAGGGTGAAAGAGAGCGAAACGAGATGAAGGAGGGTGAAAGAGAGCGAAACGAGACGAAGGAGGGTGAAAGAGAGTGAAAATAGGCGAAGGATGGTGAAAGAGTACGAATCGAGACAAAGGAGGGTGAAAGAGAGCGAAACGAGACGAAGGAAGGTGAAAGAGAGCGAACCGAAACGAAGGAGTGTGGAAGAGAGCGATACGAGACGAAGGATGGTGAAAGAGAGCAAAACGAGACGAAGGAGGGTGAAAGAGAGTGAAACGAGACGAAGGAGGGTGAAAAAGAGTGAAACGAGAAGAAGGAGGGTGAAAGAGATCTAAACGAGAGGAAGGAGGGTGAAAGAGAGCGAAACGAGATGAACGAGAGTGAAAGAGAGCGAAACGAGTCGAAGGAGGGTGAAAGAGAGTGAAACGAGACAAAGGATGGTGAAAGAGAGCTAAACGAGATGACGGAGGGTGAAAGAGAGCGAAACGAGACGAAGGAGAGTGAAAGAGATCGAAACGAGACAAAGGAGGGTGAAAGAGTGCGAAACGAGCCGAAGGAGGGTGAAAGAGCGCGAAACGAGACAAAGACGGGTGGAAGAGAGCGAAACGAGACGAAGGAGGGTGAAAGAGAGCGAAACGAGACGAAGGAGGGTGAAAAAGAGTGAAACGAGACGAAGGAGGGTGAAAGAGAGCTAAACGAGACGATGTAGGGTGAAAGAGAGCGAAACGAGATGAAGGAGGGTGAAAGAGAGCGAAACGAGACGAAGGAGGGTGAAAGAGAGCGAAACGAGACGAAGGAATGTGAAAGAGAGCTAAACGAGATGAAGGAGGGTGAAAGAGAGCGAAACGAGACAAAGGAGGGTGAAAGAGTGCGAAACGAAGCGAAGGAAGGTGAAAGAGAGCGAAACGAGACGAAGGAGGGTGAAAGAGAACGAAACGAGACGAAGGAGGGGGAAAGAGAGCGAAACGATACGAAGGAGGGTGAAAGAAGCCGAAACGAGACGAAGGAGGGAGGAAGACAGCGAAACGAGATGAAGGAGGTTGAGAGAGAGCGAAACCAGAAGAAGGAGGGTGGAAGAGAGCGAAACGAGACGAAGGAGTGTGAGAGATAGCGAAACGAGACGAAGGAGTGTGAAAGAGAGCAAAATGAGACGAAGGAGGGTGAAAGAGAGCGAAACGAGATGAAGGAGGGTGAAGGAAGGCGAAACGAGACGAAGGAGGGTGGAAGAGCGCGAAACGAGACGAAGGAGGGTGAAAGAGAGCGAAAAGAGACGAAGGAGGGTGAAAGAGGCTGAAACGAGACGAAGGAGGGTGGAAGAGAGCGAATCGAGAGGAAGGAGGGTGAGGGAGAGCGAAACGAGATGAAGGAGGGTGAAAGAGAGCGAAACGAGACAAAGGAGGGTGAAAGAGGCTGAAACGAGACGAAGGAGGGTGGAAGAGAGCGAATCGAGAGGAAGGAGGGTGAGGGAGAGCGAAACGAGATGAAGGAGGGTGAAAGAGAGCGAAACGAGATGAAGGAGGGTGAAAGAGAGCGAAACGAGACGAAGGAGGGTGAAAGAGAGTGAAAATAGGCGAAGGAAGGTGAAAGAGTACGAATCGAGACAAAGGAGGGTGAAAGAGAGCGAAACGAGACGAAGGAGTGTGGAAGAGAGCGATACGAGACGAAGGAGGGTGAAAGAGAGCAAAACGAGACGAAGGAGGGTGAAAGAGAGCGAAACAAGACGAAGGAGGGTGAAAAAGAGTGAAACGAGACGAAGGAGGGTGAAAGAGAGCGAAACGAGATGAACGAGGGTGAAAGAGAGCGAAACGAGTCGAAGGAGGGTGAAAGAGAGTGAAACGAGACAAAGGATGGTGAAAGAGAGCTAAACGAGATGACGGAGGGTGAAAGAGAGCGAAACGAGACGAAGGAGGGTGAAAGAAGGCGAAACGAGACGAAGGAGGGAGGAAGACAGCAAAACGAGATGAAGGAGGGTGAGAGAGAGCGAAACGAGACAAAGGGCGGTGGAAGAGAGCGAAACAAGACGAAGGAGGGTGAGAGATAGCGAAACGAGACGAAGGAGGGTGAAAGAGAGCGAAACGAGACGAAGGAGGGTGAAAGAGAGCGAAACGAGACGAAGGAGGGTGAAGGAGGGCGAAACGAGATGAAGGAGTGTCAAAGAGAGCAAAACGAGATGAAGGAGGGTGAAAGATAGCGAAACGAGACAGAGGAGGGTGAAAGAGGCTGAAACGAGACGAAGGAGCGTGGAAGAGAGCGAGACTAGAGGAAGGAGGGTGAGGGAGAGCGAAACGAGACGAAGGAGGGTGAAGGAGAGTGAAACGAGACGAAGGAGGGTGAAAGAGAGCGAAACGAGATGAAGGAGGGTGAAAGAGAGCGAAACGAGACGAAGGAGGGTGAAAGAGAGCGAAACGAGACGAAGGATGGTGAAAGAGAGCGAAACGAGACGAAGGAGGGTGAAGGAGGGCGAAACGAGACGAAGGAGGGTGGAAGGGAGCGAAACGAGACGAAGGAGAGTGAAAGAGATCGAAACCCAGACAAAGGAGGGTGAAAGAGTGCGAAACGAGCCGAAGGAGGGTGAAAGAGCGCGAAACGAGACGAAGACGGGTGGAAAAGAGCGAAACGAGACGAAGGAGGGTGAAAGAGAGCGAACCGAGACGAAGGAGGGTGAAAAAGAGTGAAACGAGACGAAGGAGGGTGAAAGAGAGCTAAACGAGACGAAGTAGGGTGAAAGAGAGCGAAACGAGATGAAGGAGGGTGAAAGAGAGCGAAACGAGACGAAGAAGGGTGAAAGAGAGCGAAACAAGACGAAGGAAGGTGAAAGAGAGCTAAACGAGATGAAGGAGGGTGAAAGAGAGCGAAACGAGAAAAAGGAGGGTGAAAGAGTGCGAAACGAAGCGAAGGAAGGCGAAAGAGAGCGAAACGAGACAAAGGAGGGTGAAAGAGAACGAAACGAGACGAAGGAGGGGGAAAGAGAGCGAAACGATACGAAGGAGGGTGAAAGAAGCCGAAACGAGACGAAGGAGGGAGGAAGACAGCGAAACGAGACGAAGGAGGTTGAGAGAGAGCGAAACCAGACGAAGGAGGGTGGAAGAGAGCGAAACGAGACGAAGGAGTGTGAGAGATAGCGAAACGAGACGAAGGAGTGTGAAAGAGAGCAAAATGAGACGAAGGAGGGTGAAAGAGAGCGAAACGAGATGAAGGAGGGTGAAGGAAGGCGAAACGAGACGAAGGAGGGTGGAAGAGAGCGAAACGAGACGAAGAAGGGTGAAAGAGAGCGAAAAGAGACGAAGGAGGGTGAAAGACAGCGAAACGAGGCGAAGGAGGGTCAAAGAGAGCGAAACGAGATGAAGGAGGGTGAAAGAGAGCGAAACGAGACAAAGGAGGGTGAAAGAGGCTGAAACGAGACGAAGGAGGGTGGAAGAGAGCGAATCGAGAGGAAGGAGGGTGAGGGAGAGCGAAACGAGATGAAGGAGGGTGAAAGAGAGCGAAACGAGATGAAGGAGGGTGAAAGAGAGCGTAACGAGACGAAGGAGGGTGAAAGAGAGTGAAAATAGGCGAAGGAAGGTGAAAGAGTACGAATCGAGACAAAGGAGGGTGAAAGAGAGCGAAACGAGACGAAGGAAGATGAAAGAGAGCGAACCGAAACGAAGGAGTGTGGAAGAGAGCGATACGAGACGAAGGAGGGTGAAAGAGAGCAAAACGAGACGAAGGAGGGTGAAAGAGAGCGAAACGAGACGAAGGAGGGTGAAAAAGAGTGAAACGAGACGAAGAAGGGTGAAATAGAGCTAAACGAGACGAAGGAGGGTGAAAGAGAGCGAAACGAGATGAACGAGGGTGAAAGAGAGCAAAACGAGTCGAAGGAGAGTGAAAGAGAGTGAAACGAGACAAAGGATGGTGAAAGAGAGCTAAACGAGATGACGGAGGGGGAAAGAGATCGAAACGAGACAAAGGAGGGTTAAAGAGAGCGAAACGAGGCGAAGGAAGCTGAAAGAGAGCGAAACGAGACGGAGGAGGGTGAAAGAGAACGAAACGAGACGAAGGAGGGGGAAAGAGAGCGAAACGAGACGAAGGAGGGTGAAAGAAGGCGAAACGAGACGAAGGAGGGAGGAAGACAGCGAAACGAGATGAAGGAGGGTGAGAGAGAGCGAAACGAGACGAAGGGCGGTGGAAGAGAGCGAAACAAGACGAAGGAGGGTGAGAGATAGCGAAACGAGATGAAGGAGGGTGAAAGCTAGCGAAACGAGACAGAGGAGGGTGAAAGAGGCTGAAACGAGACGAAGGAGCGTGGAAGAGAGCGAGACTAGAGGAAGGAGGGTGAGGGAGAGCGAAACGAGACGAAGGAGGGTGAAGGAGAGTGAAACGAGACGAAGGAGGGTGAAAGAGAGCGAAACGAGATGAAGGAGGGTGAAAGAGTGCGAAACGAGACGAAGGAGGGTGAAAGAGAGTGAAACGAGGCGAAGGAAGGTGAAAGAGTGCGAATCGAGACAAAGGACGGTGAAAGAGAGCGAAACGAGACGAAGGAAGGTGAAAGAGAGCGAACCGAGATGAAGGAGGGTGAAAGAGGGCGAAACGAGACGAAGGAGGGTGGAAGAGAGCGAAACGAGGCGAAGGAGGGTGAAAGAGAGCGAAACGAGATGAAGGAGGGTGAAAGAGAGCAAAACGAGCCGAAGGAGGGTGAAAGAGAGCGAAACGAGTTGAAGGAGGGTGAAAGAGAGTGAAACGAGACGAAGGAGGGGGAACGAGAGCGAAACGAGATGAAGGAGGGTGAAAGAGAGTGAAATGAGGCGAATGAAGGTGAAATAGTGCGAATCTAGACAAAGGAGGGTGAAGGAACGAAACGAGACGAAGGAAGGTGCAAGTGAGCGAATCGAGACGAAGGAGGATGAAAGAGGGCGAAACGAGACGAAGGAGGGTGAAAGAGAGTGAAACGAGGCGAAGGAAGGTGAAAGAGTGCGAATCGAGACACAGGAGGGTGAAAGAGAGCGAAACGAGACGAAGGAAGGTGAAAGAGAGCGAACCGAGACGAAGGAGGGTGAAAGAGAGCGAAACGAGATGAAGGAGGGTGAAAGAGAGCAAAACGAGCCGATGGAGGGTGAAACAGAGAGAAACGAGATGAAGGAGGGTGAAAGAGAGCGAAACGAGCCGAAGGAGGGTGAAAGAGAGCGAAACGAGACGAAGGAGGGTGGAAGAGAGCGAAACGAGACGAAAGAGGGCGAAAGAGAGCGAAATGAGACGAAGGAGGGTGAAATAGAGCGAAACGAGAAGAAGGAGGGTGAAAGAGAGCGAAATGAGACGAAGGAGGGTGAAAGAGAGCTAAACAAGACGAAGGAGGGTGAAAGAGAGCGAAACGAGATGAAGGAGGGTGAAAGAGAGCGAAACGAGACGAAGGAGGGTGAAAGAGAGCGAAACGAGACGAAGGAAGGTGAAAGAGAGCTAAACGAGATGAAGGAGGGTGAAAGAGAGCGAAACGAGACAAAGGAGGGTGAAAGAGTGCGAAACGAAGCGTAGGAAGGTGAAAGAGAGCGAAACGAGACAAAGGAGGGTGAAAGAGTGCGAAACGAAGCGTAGGAAGGTGAAAGAGAGCGAAACGAGACGAAGGAGGGTGAAAGAGAACGTAACGAGACGAAGAAGGGGGAAAGAGAGCGAAACGATACGAAGGAGGGTGAAAGAAGCCGAAACGAGACGAAGGAGGGAGGAAGACAGCGAAACGAGACGAAGGAGGGTGAGAGAGAGCGAAACCAGACGAAGGAGGGTGGAAGAGAGCGAAACGAGACGAAGGAGTGTGAGAGATAGCGAAACGAGACGAAGGAGGGTGAAAGAGAGCAAAATGAGACGAAGGAGGGTGAAATAGAGCGAAACGAGATGAAGGAGGGTGAAGGAAGGCGAAACGAGACGAAGGAGGGTGGAAGAGAGCGAAACGAGACGAAGGAGGGTGAAAGAGAGCGAAAAGAGACGAAGGAGGGTGAAAGAGAGCGAAACGAGGCGAAGGAGGGTCAAAGAGAGCGAAACGAGATGAAGGACGGTGAAAGAGAACGAAACGAGACAAAGTAGGGTGAAAGAGGCTGAAACGAGACGAAGGAGGGTGGAAGAGAGCGAATCGAGAGGAAGGAGGGTGAGGGAGAGCGAAACGAGATGAAGGAGGGTGAAAGAGAGTGAAACGAGACGAAGGAGGGTGAAAGAGATCGAAACGAGATGAAGGAGGGTGAAAGAGAGCGAAACGAGATGAAGGAGGGTGAAAGAGAGTGAAAATAGGCGAAGGAAGGAGAAAGAGTACGAATCGAGACAAAGGAGGGTGAAAGAGAGCGAAACGAGACGAAGGAAGGTGAAAGAGAGCGAACCGAAACGAAGGAGGGTGGAAGAGAGCGATACGAGACGAAGGAGGGTGAAAGAGAGCAAAACGAGACGAAGGAGGGTGAAAGAGAGCGAAACGAGACGAAGGAGGGTGAAAAAGAGTGAAACGAGACGAAGGAGGGTGAAAGAGAGCTAAACGAGACGAAGGAGGGTGAAAGAGGCTGAAACGAGACGAAGGAGCGTGGAAGAGAGCGAAACTAGAGGAAGGAGGGTGAGGGAGAGCGAAACGAGACGAAGGAGGGTGAAAGAGAGCGAAACGAGACGTAGGAGGGTGAAAGAGAGTGAAACGAGGCGAAGGAAGGTGAAAGAGTGCGAATCGAGACGAAGGAGGGTGAAAGAGAGCGAAACGAGACGAAGGAGGGTGAAAGAGAGCGAAACGAGACGTAGGAGGGTGAAAGAGAGTGAAACGAGGCGAAGGAAGGTGAAAGAGTGCGAATCGAGACAAAGGACGGTGAAAGAGAGCGAAACAAGACGAAGGAGGGTGAAAGAGAGCGAAACGAGTCGAAGGAGGGTGAAAGAGAGCGAAACGAGGCGAAGGAAGGTGAAAGAGAGCAAAATGAGACGAAGGAGGGTGAAAGAGAGCGAAACGAGATGAAGGAGGGTGAAGGAAGGCGAAACGAGACGAAGGAGGGTGGAAGAGCGCGAAACGAGACGAAGGAGGGTGAAAGAGAGCGAAAAGAGACGAAGGAGGGTGAAAGAGGCTGAAACGAGACGAAGGAGGGTGGAAGAGAGCGAATCGAGAGGAAGGAGGGTGAGGGAGAGCGAAACGAGATGAAGGAGGGTGAAAGAGAGCGAAACGAGACAAAGGAGGGTGAAAGAGGCTGAAACGAGACGAAGGAGGGTGGAAGAGAGCGAATCGAGAGGAAGGAGGGTGAGGGAGAGCGAAACGAGATGAAGGAGGGTGAAAGAGAGCGAAACGAGATGAAGGAGGGTGAAAGAGAGCGAAACGAGACGAAGGAGGGTGAAAGAGAGTGAAAATAGGCGAAGGAAGGTGAAAGAGTACGAATCGAGACAAAGGAGGGTGAAAGAGAGCGAAACGAGACGAAGGAGTGTGGAAGAGAGCGATACGAGACGAAGGAGGGTGAAAGAGAGCAAAACGAGACGAAGGAGGGTGAAAGAGAGCGAAACAAGACGAAGGAGGGTGAAAAAGAGTGAAACGAGACGAAGGAGGGTGAAAGAGAGCGAAACGAGATGAACGAGGGTGAAAGAGAGCGAAACGAGTCGAAGGAGGGTGAAAGAGAGTGAAACGAGACAAAGGATGGTGAAAGAGAGCTAAACGAGATGACGGAGGGTGAAAGAGAGCGAAACGAGACGAAGGAGGGTGAAAGAAGGCGAAACGAGACGAAGGAGGGAGGAAGACAGCAAAACGAGATGAAGGAGGGTGAGAGAGAGCGAAACGAGACAAAGGGCGGTGGAAGAGAGCGAAACAAGACGAAGGAGGGTGAGAGATAGCGAAACGAGACGAAGGAGGGTGAAAGAGAGCGAAACGAGACGAAGGAGGGTGAAAGAGAGCGAAACGAGACGAAGGAGGGTGAAGGAGGGCGAAACGAGATGAAGGAGTGTCAAAGAGAGCAAAACGAGATGAAGGAGGGTGAAAGATAGCGAAACGAGACAGAGGAGGGTGAAAGAGGCTGAAACGAGACGAAGGAGCGTGGAAGAGAGCGAGACTAGAGGAAGGAGGGTGAGGGAGAGCGAAACGAGACGAAGGAGGGTGAAGGAGAGTGAAACGAGACGAAGGAGGGTGAAAGAGAGCGAAACGAGATGAAGGAGGGTGAAAGAGAGCGAAACGAGACGAAGGAGGGTGAAAGAGAGCGAAACGAGACGAAGGATGGTGAAAGAGAGCGAAACGAGACGAAGGAGGGTGAAGGAGGGCGAAACGAGACGAAGGAGGGTGGAAGGGAGCGAAACGAGACGAAGGAGAGTGAAAGAGATCGAAACCCAGACAAAGGAGGGTGAAAGAGTGCGAAACGAGCCGAAGGAGGGTGAAAGAGCGCGAAACGAGACGAAGACGGGTGGAAAAGAGCGAAACGAGACGAAGGAGGGTGAAAGAGAGCGAACCGAGACGAAGGAGGGTGAAAAAGAGTGAAACGAGACGAAGGAGGGTGAAAGAGAGCTAAACGAGACGAAGTAGGGTGAAAGAGAGCGAAACGAGATGAAGGAGGGTGAAAGAGAGCGAAACGAGACGAAGAAGGGTGAAAGAGAGCGAAACAAGACGAAGGAAGGTGAAAGAGAGCTAAACGAGATGAAGGAGGGTGAAAGAGAGCGAAACGAGAAAAAGGAGGGTGAAAGAGTGCGAAACGAAGCGAAGGAAGGCGAAAGAGAGCGAAACGAGACAAAGGAGGGTGAAAGAGAACGAAACGAGACGAAGGAGGGGGAAAGAGAGCGAAACGATACGAAGGAGGGTGAAAGAAGCCGAAACGAGACGAAGGAGGGAGGAAGACAGCGAAACGAGACGAAGGAGGTTGAGAGAGAGCGAAACCAGACGAAGGAGGGTGGAAGAGAGCGAAACGAGACGAAGGAGTGTGAGAGATAGCGAAACGAGACGAAGGAGTGTGAAAGAGAGCAAAATGAGACGAAGGAGGGTGAAAGAGAGCGAAACGAGATGAAGGAGGGTGAAGGAAGGCGAAACGAGACGAAGGAGGGTGGAAGAGAGCGAAACGAGACGAAGAAGGGTGAAAGAGAGCGAAAAGAGACGAAGGAGGGTGAAAGACAGCGAAACGAGGCGAAGGAGGGTCAAAGAGAGCGAAACGAGATGAAGGAGGGTGAAAGAGAGCGAAACGAGACAAAGGAGGGTGAAAGAGGCTGAAACGAGACGAAGGAGGGTGGAAGAGAGCGAATCGAGAGGAAGGAGGGTGAGGGAGAGCGAAACGAGATGAAGGAGGGTGAAAGAGAGCGAAACGAGATGAAGGAGGGTGAAAGAGAGCGTAACGAGACGAAGGAGGGTGAAAGAGAGTGAAAATAGGCGAAGGAAGGTGAAAGAGTACGAATCGAGACAAAGGAGGGTGAAAGAGAGCGAAACGAGACGAAGGAAGATGAAAGAGAGCGAACCGAAACGAAGGAGTGTGGAAGAGAGCGATACGAGACGAAGGAGGGTGAAAGAGAGCAAAACGAGACGAAGGAGGGTGAAAGAGAGCGAAACGAGACGAAGGAGGGTGAAAAAGAGTGAAACGAGACGAAGAAGGGTGAAATAGAGCTAAACGAGACGAAGGAGGGTGAAAGAGAGCGAAACGAGATGAACGAGGGTGAAAGAGAGCAAAACGAGTCGAAGGAGAGTGAAAGAGAGTGAAACGAGACAAAGGATGGTGAAAGAGAGCTAAACGAGATGACGGAGGGGGAAAGAGATCGAAACGAGACAAAGGAGGGTTAAAGAGAGCGAAACGAGGCGAAGGAAGCTGAAAGAGAGCGAAACGAGACGGAGGAGGGTGAAAGAGAACGAAACGAGACGAAGGAGGGGGAAAGAGAGCGAAACGAGACGAAGGAGGGTGAAAGAAGGCGAAACGAGACGAAGGAGGGAGGAAGACAGCGAAACGAGATGAAGGAGGGTGAGAGAGAGCGAAACGAGACGAAGGGCGGTGGAAGAGAGCGAAACAAGACGAAGGAGGGTGAGAGATAGCGAAACGAGATGAAGGAGGGTGAAAGCTAGCGAAACGAGACAGAGGAGGGTGAAAGAGGCTGAAACGAGACGAAGGAGCGTGGAAGAGAGCGAGACTAGAGGAAGGAGGGTGAGGGA
The DNA here is from genome assembly GCF_047496885.1 of Scyliorhinus torazame. Taxonomy (NCBI): domain Eukaryota; kingdom Metazoa; phylum Chordata; class Chondrichthyes; order Carcharhiniformes; family Scyliorhinidae; genus Scyliorhinus; species Scyliorhinus torazame. The sequence continues at coordinate 47,657,088 of NC_092732.1, read as the reverse complement.
GAGCGAAACGAGACGAAGGAGGGTGAAGGAGAGTGAAACGAGACGAAGGAGGGTGAAAGAGAGCGAAACGAGATGAAGGAGGGTGAAAGAGTGCGAAACGAGACGAAGGAGGGTGAAAGAGAGTGAAACGAGGCGAAGGAAGGTGAAAGAGTGCGAATCGAGACAAAGGACGGTGAAAGAGAGCGAAACGAGACGAAGGAAGGTGAAAGAGAGCGAACCGAGATGAAGGAGGGTGAAAGAGGGCGAAACGAGACGAAGGAGGGTGGAAGAGAGCGAAACGAGGCGAAGGAGGGTGAAAGAGAGCGAAACGAGATGAAGGAGGGTGAAAGAGAGCAAAACGAGCCGAAGGAGGGTGAAAGAGAGCGAAACGAGTTGAAGGAGGGTGAAAGAGAGTGAAACGAGACGAAGGAGGGGGAACGAGAGCGAAACGAGATGAAGGAGGGTGAAAGAGAGTGAAATGAGGCGAATGAAGGTGAAATAGTGCGAATCTAGACAAAGGAGGGTGAAGGAACGAAACGAGACGAAGGAAGGTGCAAGTGAGCGAATCGAGACGAAGGAGGATGAAAGAGGGCGAAACGAGACGAAGGAGGGTGAAAGAGAGTGAAACGAGGCGAAGGAAGGTGAAAGAGTGCGAATCGAGACACAGGAGGGTGAAAGAGAGCGAAACGAGACGAAGGAAGGTGAAAGAGAGCGAACCGAGACGAAGGAGGGTGAAAGAGAGCGAAACGAGATGAAGGAGGGTGAAAGAGAGCAAAACGAGCCGATGGAGGGTGAAACAGAGAGAAACGAGATGAAGGAGGGTGAAAGAGAGCGAAACGAGCCGAAGGAGGGTGAAAGAGAGCGAAACGAGACGAAGGAGGGTGGAAGAGAGCGAAACGAGACGAAAGAGGGCGAAAGAGAGCGAAATGAGACGAAGGAGGGTGAAATAGAGCGAAACGAGAAGAAGGAGGGTGAAAGAGAGCGAAATGAGACGAAGGAGGGTGAAAGAGAGCTAAACAAGACGAAGGAGGGTGAAAGAGAGCGAAACGAGATGAAGGAGGGTGAAAGAGAGCGAAACGAGACGAAGGAGGGTGAAAGAGAGCGAAACGAGACGAAGGAAGGTGAAAGAGAGCTAAACGAGATGAAGGAGGGTGAAAGAGAGCGAAACGAGACAAAGGAGGGTGAAAGAGTGCGAAACGAAGCGTAGGAAGGTGAAAGAGAGCGAAACGAGACAAAGGAGGGTGAAAGAGTGCGAAACGAAGCGTAGGAAGGTGAAAGAGAGCGAAACGAGACGAAGGAGGGTGAAAGAGAACGTAACGAGACGAAGAAGGGGGAAAGAGAGCGAAACGATACGAAGGAGGGTGAAAGAAGCCGAAACGAGACGAAGGAGGGAGGAAGACAGCGAAACGAGACGAAGGAGGGTGAGAGAGAGCGAAACCAGACGAAGGAGGGTGGAAGAGAGCGAAACGAGACGAAGGAGTGTGAGAGATAGCGAAACGAGACGAAGGAGGGTGAAAGAGAGCAAAATGAGACGAAGGAGGGTGAAATAGAGCGAAACGAGATGAAGGAGGGTGAAGGAAGGCGAAACGAGACGAAGGAGGGTGGAAGAGAGCGAAACGAGACGAAGGAGGGTGAAAGAGAGCGAAAAGAGACGAAGGAGGGTGAAAGAGAGCGAAACGAGGCGAAGGAGGGTCAAAGAGAGCGAAACGAGATGAAGGACGGTGAAAGAGAACGAAACGAGACAAAGTAGGGTGAAAGAGGCTGAAACGAGACGAAGGAGGGTGGAAGAGAGCGAATCGAGAGGAAGGAGGGTGAGGGAGAGCGAAACGAGATGAAGGAGGGTGAAAGAGAGTGAAACGAGACGAAGGAGGGTGAAAGAGATCGAAACGAGATGAAGGAGGGTGAAAGAGAGCGAAACGAGATGAAGGAGGGTGAAAGAGAGTGAAAATAGGCGAAGGAAGGAGAAAGAGTACGAATCGAGACAAAGGAGGGTGAAAGAGAGCGAAACGAGACGAAGGAAGGTGAAAGAGAGCGAACCGAAACGAAGGAGGGTGGAAGAGAGCGATACGAGACGAAGGAGGGTGAAAGAGAGCAAAACGAGACGAAGGAGGGTGAAAGAGAGCGAAACGAGACGAAGGAGGGTGAAAAAGAGTGAAACGAGACGAAGGAGGGTGAAAGAGAGCTAAACGAGACGAAGGAGGGTGAAAGAGGCTGAAACGAGACGAAGGAGCGTGGAAGAGAGCGAAACTAGAGGAAGGAGGGTGAGGGAGAGCGAAACGAGACGAAGGAGGGTGAAAGAGAGCGAAACGAGACGTAGGAGGGTGAAAGAGAGTGAAACGAGGCGAAGGAAGGTGAAAGAGTGCGAATCGAGACGAAGGAGGGTGAAAGAGAGCGAAACGAGACGAAGGAGGGTGAAAGAGAGCGAAACGAGACGTAGGAGGGTGAAAGAGAGTGAAACGAGGCGAAGGAAGGTGAAAGAGTGCGAATCGAGACAAAGGACGGTGAAAGAGAGCGAAACGAGACGAAGGAGGGTGAAAGAGAGCGAAACGAGTCGAAGGAGGGTGAAAGAGAGCGAAACGAGGCGAAGGAAGGTGAAAGAGAGCTAAACGAGATGACGGAGGGTGAAAGAGATCGAAACGAGACAAAGGAGGGTGAAAGAGAGCGAAACGAGGCGAAGGAAGGTGAAAGAGAGCGAAACGAGATGAAGGAGGGTGAAAGAGAACGAAACGAGACGAAGGAAGGGGAAAGAGAGCGAAACGAGACGAAGGAGGGTGAAAGAAGGCGAAACGAGATGAAGGAGGGAGGAAGACAGCGAAACGAGATGAAGGAGGGTGAGAGAGAGCGAAACGAGACGAAGGAGGGTGGAAGAGAGCGAAACAAGACGAAGGAGGGTGAGAGATAGCGAAACGAGACGAAGGAGGGTGAAAGAGAGCGAAACGAGACGAAGGAGGGTGAAAGAGAGCGAAACGAGATGAAGGAGGGTGAAGGAGGGCGAAACGAGACGAAGGAGTGTCAAAGAGAGCAAAACGAGATGAAGGAGGGTGAAAGAGAGCGAAACGAGACAGAGGAGGGTGAAAGAGGCTGAAACGAGACGAAGGAGCGTGGAAGAGAGCGAAACTAGAGGAAGGAGGGTGAGGGAGAGCGAAACGAGAAGAAGGAGGGTGAAGGAGAGTGAAACGAGACGTAGGAGGGTGAAAGAGAGCGAAACGAGACGAAGGAGGGTGAAAGAGAGCGAATCGAGACAAAGGACGGTGAAAGAGAGCGAAACGAGACGAAGGAAGGTGAAAGAGAGCGAACCGAGATGAAGGAGGGGGAAAGAGGGCGAAACGAGACGAAGGAGGGTGGAAGAGAGCGAAACGAGATGAAGGAGGGTGAAAGAGAGCGAAACGAGATGAAGGAGGGTGAAAGAGAGCAAAACGAGCCGAAGGAGGGTGAAAGAGAGCGAAACGAGATGAAGGAGGGTGAAAGAGAGTGAAACGAGACGAAGGAGGGTGAAAGAGAGCGAAACGAGATGAAGGAGGGTGAAAGAGAGTGAAATGAGGCGAAGGAGGGTGAAATAGTGCGAATCTAGACAAAGGAGGGTGAAAGAGAGCGAAACGAGACGAAGGAAGGTGAAAGTGAGCGAATCGAGACGAAGGAGGGTGAAAGTGGGCGAAACGAGTCGAAGGAGGGTGAAAGAGAGTGAAACGAGACGAAGGAAGGTGAAAGAGAGCGAAACGAGACGAAGGAGGGTGGAAGAGAGCGAAACGAGACGAAGGAGGGCGAAAGAGAGCGAAACGAGACGAAGGAGGGTGAAATAGAGCGAAACGAGACGAAGGAGGGTGAAAGAGAGCGAAACGAGACGAAGGAGGGTGAAAGAGAGCTAAACGAGACGAAGGAGGGTTAAAGAGAGCGAAACGAGATGAAGGAGGGTGAAAGAGAGCGAAACGAGACGAAGGAAGGTGAAAGAGAGCGAACCGAAACGAAGGAGGGTGGAAGAGAGCGATACGAGACGAAGGAGGGTGAAAGAGAACAAAACGAGACGAAGGAGGGTGAAAGAGAGCGAAACGAGACGAAGGAGTGTGAAAAAGAGTGAAACGAGACGAAGGAGGGTGAAAGAGAGCTAAACGAGACGAAGGAGGGTGAAAGAGGCTGAAACGAGACGAAGGAGCGTGGAAGAGAGCGAAACTAGAGGAAGGAGGGTGAGGGAGAGCGAAACGAGACGAAGGAGGGTGAAAGAGAGCGAAACGAGACGTAGGAGGGTGAAAGAGAGTGAAACGAGGCGAAGGAAGGTGAAAGAGTGCGAATCGAGACGAAGGAGGGTGAAAGAGAACGAAACGAGACGAAGAAGGGGGAAAGAGAGCGAAACGATACGAAGGAGGGTGAAAGAAGCCGGAACGAGACGAAGGAGGGAGTAAGACAGCGAAACGAGACGAAGGAGGGTGAGAGAGAGCGAAACCAGACGAAGGAGGGTGGAAGAGAGCGAAACGAGACGAAGGAGTGTGAGAGATAGCGAAACGAGACGAAGGAGGGTGAAAGAGAGCAAAATGAGACGAAGGAGGGTGAAAGAGAGCGAAACGAGATGAAGGAGGGTGAAGGAAGGCGAAACGAGACGAAGGAGGGTGGAAGAGAGCGAAACGAGACGAAGGAGGGTGAAAGAGAGCGAAAAGAGACGAAGGAGGGTGAAAGAGAGCGAAACGAGGCGAAGGAGGGTCAAAGAGAGCGAAACGAGATGAAGGACGGTGAAAGAGAGCGAAACGAGACAAAGGAGGGTGAAAGAGGCTGAAACGAGACGAAGGAGGGTGGAAGAGAGCGAATCGAGAGGAAGGAGGGTGAGGGAGAGCGAAACGAGATGAAGGAGGGTGAAAGAGAGTGAAACGAGACGAAGGAGGGTGAAAGAGATCGAAACGAGATGAAGGAGGGTGAAAGAGAGCGAAACGAGACGAAGGAGGGTGAAAGAGAGTGAAAATAGGCGAAGGAAGGTGAAAGAGTACGAATCGAGACAATGGAGGGTGAAAGAGAGCGAAACGAGACGAAGGAAGGTGAAAGAGAGCGAACCGAAACGAAGGAGGGTGGAAGAGAGCGATACGAGACGAAGGAGGGTGAAAGAGAACAAAACGAGACGAAGGAGGGTGAAAGAGAGCGAAACGAGACGAAGGAGTGTGAAAAAGAGTGAAACGAGACGAAGGAGGGTGAAAGAGAGCTAAACGAGACGAAGGAGGGTGAAAGAGGCTGAAACGAGACGAAGGAGCGTGGAAGAGAGCGAAACTAGAGGAAGGAGGGTGAGGGAGAGCGAAACGAGACGAAGGAGGGTGAAAGAGAGCGAAACGAGACGTAGGAGGGTGAAAGAGAGTGAAACGAGGCGAAGGAAGGTGAAAGAGTGCGAATCGAGACGAAGGAGGGTGAAAGAGAGCGAAACGAGACGAAGGAGGGTGAAAGAGAGCGAAACGAGACGTAAGAGGGTGAAAGAGAGTGAAACGAGGCGAAGGAATGTGAAAGAGTGCGAATCGAGACAAAGGACGGTGAAAGAGAGCGAAACGAGACGAAGGAGGGTGAAAGAGAGCGAAACGAGTCGAAGGAGGGTGAAAGAGAGCGAAACGAGACGAAGGAAGGTGAAAGAGAGCTAAACGAGATGACGGAGGGTGAAAGAGATCGAAACGAGACAAAGTAGGGTGAAAGAGAGCGAAACGAGGCGAAGGAAGGTGAAAGAGAGCGAAACGAGATGAAGGAGGGTGAAAGAGAACGAAACGAGACGAAGGAGGGGGAAAGAGAGCGAAACGAGACGAAGGAGGGTGAAAGAAGGCGAAACGAGATGAAGGAGGGAGGAAGACAGCGAAACGAGATGAAGGAGGGTGAGAGAGAGCGAAACGAGACGAAGGATGGTGGAAGAGAGCGAAACAAGACGAAGGAGGGTGAGAGATAGCGAAACGAGACGAAGGAGGGTGAAAGAGAGCGAAACGAGACGAAGGAGGGTGAAAGAGAGCGAAACGAGATGAAGGAGGGTGAAGGAGGGCGAAACGAGACGAAGGAGTGTCAAAGAGAGCAAAACGAGATGAAGGAGGGTGAAAGAAAGTGAAACGAGACAGAGGAGGGTGAAAGAGGCTGAAACGAGACGAAGGAGCGTGGAAGAGAGCGAAACTAGAGGAAGGAGGGTGAGGGAGAGCGAAACGAGATGAAGGAGGGTGAAGGAGAGTGAAACGAGACGAAGGAGGGTGAAAGAGAGCGAAACGAGACGAAGGAGGTTGAAAGAGAGCGAATCGAGACAAAGGACGGTGAAAGAGAGCGAAACGAGACGAAGGAAGGTGAAAGAGAGCGAACCGAGATGAAGGAGGGTGAAAGAGGGCGAAACGAGACGAAGGAGGGTGGAAGAGAGCGAAACGAGACGAAGGAGGGTGAAAGAGAGCGAAACGAGATGAAGGAGGGTGAAAGAGAGCAAAACGAGCCGAAGGAGGGTGAAAGAGAGCGAAACGAGATGAAGGAGGGTGAAAGAGAGTGAAACGAGACGAAGGAGGGTGAAAGAGAGCGAAACGAGATGAAGGAGGGTGAAAGAGAGTGAAATGAGGCGAAGGAGGGTGAAATAGTGCGAATCTAGACAAAGGAGGGTGAAAGAGAGCGAAACGAGACGAAGGAAGGTGAAAGTGAGCGAATCGAGACGAAGGAGGGTGAAAGAGAGTGAAACGAGACGAAGGAAGGTGAAAGAGAGCGAACCGAGATGAAGGAGGGTGAAAGAGAGTGAAACGAGACGAAGGAGGGCGAAAGAGAGCGAAAGGAGACGAAGGAGGGTGAAAGAGAGCGAAACGAGACGAAGAAGGGTGAGAGAAGGCAAAACAAGATGAAGGAGGGTGAAAGAGAGCGAAACGAGACGAAAGAGGGTGAAGGAGGGCGAAATGAGACGAAGGAGGGTGGAAGAGAGCGAAACGAGATGAAGGAGGGTGAAAGAGAGCGAAACGAGATGAAGAAGGGTGAAAGAGAGCGAAACGAGATGAAGGAGGGTGAAAGAGAGAAAAACGAGCCGATGGAGGGTGAAAGAGAGAGAAGCGAGATGAAGGAGGGTGAAAGAGAGCGAAACGAGCCGAAGGAGGGTGAAAGAGGGCGAAACGAGACGAAGGAGGGTGGAAGAGAGCGAAACGAGACGAAGGAGGGCGAAAGAGAGCGAAAGGAGATGAAGGAGGGTGATAGAGAGCGAAACGAGACGAAGAAGGGTGAGAGAGGGCAAAACGAGATGAAGGAGGGTGAAAGAGAGCGAAACGAGACGAAGGAGGGTGAAGGAGGGCGAAACGAGATGAAGGAGGGTGGAAGAGAGCGAAACGAGATGAAGGAGGGTGAAAGAGAGCGAAACGAGACAAAGGAGGGTGAAAGAGTGCAAAACGAGCCGAAGGAGGGTGAAAGAGCGCGAAACGAGACGAAGGAGGGTGGAAGAGAGCGAAACGAGACGAAGGAGGGTGAAAGAGAGTGAAAATAGGCGAAGGAAGGTGAAAGAGTACGAATCGAGACAAAGGAGGGTGAAAGAGAGCGAAACGAGACGAAGGAAGGTGAAAGAGAGCGAACCGAAACGAAGGAGGGTGGAAGAGAGCGATACGAGACGAAGGAGGGTGAAAGAGAGCAAAACGAGACGAAGGAGGGTGAAAGAGAGCGAAACGAGACGAAGGAGGGTGAAAAAGAGTGAAACGAGACGAAGGAGGGTGAAAGAGAGCTAAACGAGACGAAGGAGGGTGAAAGAGGCTGAAACGAGACGAAGGAGCGTGGAAGAGAGCGAAACTAGTGGAAGGAGGGTGAGGGAGAGCGAAACGAGACGAAGGAGGGTGAAAGAGAGCGAAACGAGACGTAGGAGGGTGAAAGAGAGTGAAACGAGGCGAAGGAAGGTGAAAGAGTGCGAATCGAGACGAAGGAGGGTGAAAGAGAGCGAAACGAGACGAAGGAGGGTGAAAGAGAGCGAAACGAGACGTAGGAGGGTGAAAGAGAGTGAAACGAGGCGAAGGAAGGTGAAAGAGTGCGAATTGAGACAAAGGACGGTGAAAGAGAGCGAAACGAGACGAAGGAGGGTGAAAGAGAGCGAAACGAGTCGAAGGAGGGTGAAAGAGAGCGAAACGAGACGAAGGAAGGTGAAAGAGAGCTAAACGAGATGACGGAGGGTGAAAGAGATCGAAACGAGACAAAGGAGGGTGAAAGAGAGCGAAACGAGGCGAAGGAAGGTGAAAGAGAGCGAAACGAGATGAAGGAGGGTGAAAGAGAACGAAACGAGACGAAGGAGGGGGAAAGAGAGCGAAACGAGACGAAGGAGGGTGAAAGAAGGCGAAACGAGATGAAGGAGGGAGGAAGACAGCGAAACGAGATGAAGGAGGGTGAGAGAGAGCGAAACGAGACGAAGGATGGTGGAAGAGAGCGAAACAAGACGAAGGAGGGTGAGAGATAGCGAAACGAGACGAAGGAGGGTGAAAGAGAGCGAAACGAGACGAAGGAGGGTGAAAGAGAGCGAAACGAGATGAAGGAGGGTGAAGGAGGGCGAAACGAGACGAAGGAGTGTCAAAGAGAGCAAAACGAGATGAAGGAGGGTGAAAGAGAGCGAAACGAGACAGGCGAGGGTGAAAGAGGCTGAAACGAGACGCAGGAGCGTGGAAGAGAGCGAAACTAGAGGAAGGAGGGTGAGGGAGAGCGAAACGAGATGAAGGAGGGTGAAGGAGAGTGAAACGAGACGAAGGAGGGTGAAAGAGAGCGAAACGAGACGAAGGAGGGTGAAAGAGAGCGAATCGAGACAAAGGACGGTGAAAGAGAGCGAAACGAGACGAAGGAAGGTGAAAGAGAGCGAACCGAGATGAAGGAGGGTGAAAGAGGGCGAAACGAGACGAAGGAGGGTGGAAGAGAGCGAAACGAGACGAAGGAGGGTGAAAGAGAGCGAAACGAGATGAAGGAGGGTGAAAGAGAGCAAAACGAGCCGAAGGAGGGTGAAAGAGAGCGAAACGAGATGAAGGAGGGTGAAAGAGAGTGAAACGAGACGAAGGAGGGTGAAAGAGAGCGAAACGAGATGAAGGAGGGTGAAAGAGAGTGAAATGAGGCGAAGGAGGGTGAAATAGTGCGAATCCAGACAAAGGAGGGTGAAAGAGAGCGAAACGAGACGAAGGAAGGTGAAAGTGAGCGAATCGAGACGAAGGAGGGTGACAGTGGGCGAAACGAGACGAAGGAGGGTGAAAGAGAGTGAAACGAGACGAAGGAAGGTGAAAGAGAGCGAACCGAGATGAAGGAGGGTGAAAGAGAGTGAAACGAGACGAAGGAGGGCGAAAGAGAGCGAAAGGAGACGACGGAGGGTGAAAGAGAGCGAAACGAGATGAAGAAGGGTGAGAGAAGGCAAAACAAGATGAAGGAGGGTGAAAGAGAGCGAAACGAGACGAAAGAGGGTGAAGGAGGGCGAAACGAGACGAAGGAGGGTGGAAGAGAGCAAAACGAGATGAAGGAGGGTGAAAGAGAGCGAAACGAGATGAAGAAGGGTGAAAGAGAGCGAAACGAGATGAAGGAGGGTGAAAGAGAGAAAAACGAGCCGATGGAGGGTGAAAGAGAGAGAAGCGAGATGAAGGAGGGTGAAAGAGAGCGAAACGAGACGAAGGAGGGTGAAAGAGTGCGAAACGAGACGAAGGAGGGTGGAAGAGAGCGAAACGAGACGAAGGAGGGCGAAAGAGAGCGAAAGGAGATGAAGGAGGGTGATAGAGAGCGAAACGAGATGAAGAAGGGTGAGAGAGGGCAAAACGAGATGAAGGAGGGTGAAAGAGAGCGAAACGAGACGAAGGAGGGTGAAGGAGGGCGAAACGAGACGAAGGAGGGTGAAAGAGCGCGAAACGAGACGAAGGAGGGTGGAAGAGAGCGAAACGAGACGAAGGAGGGTGAAAGAGAGCGAAACGAGACGAAGGAGGGTGAAAGAGAGCGAAACGAGATGAAGGAGGGTGAAAGAGAGCGAAACGAGACGAAGGAGGGTGAAAGAGAGCGAAACGAGATGAAGGAGGGTGAAAGAGAGGGAAATGAGGCGAAGGAAGGTGAAACACTGCGAATCTAGACAAAGGAGGGTGAAAGAGAGCGAAACGAGACGAAGGAAGGTGAAAGAGAGCGAATCGAGACAAAGGAGGGTGAAAGAGAGCGAATCGAGACGAAGGAAGGTGAAAGAGAGCGAACCGCGACGAAGGAGGATGAAAGAGAGCGAAACGAGATGAAGGAGGGTGAAAGAGAGCAAAACGAGCCGAAGGAGGGTGAAAGAGAGCGGAACGAGATGAAGGAGGGTGAAAGAGAGCGAAACGAGCCGAAGGAGGGTGAAAGAGAGCGAAAGGAGACGAAGGAGGGTGGATGAGAACGAAACGAGACGAAGGAGGGTGAGAGAGAGCGAAACCAGACGAAGGAGGGTGGAAGAGAGCGAAACGAGACGAAGGAGCGTGAGAGATAGCGAAACGAGACGAAGGACGGTGAAAGAGAGCGAAATGAGACGAAGGAGGGTGAAAGAGTGCGAAACGAGACGAAGGGGGGTGAAGGAAGGCGAAACGAGACGAAGGAGGGTGGAAGAGAGCGAAACGAGACGAAGGAGGGCGAAAGAGAGCGAAACGAGACGAAGGAGGGTGAAAAAGAGTGAAACGAGACGAAGGAGGGTGAAAGAGAGCTAAACGAGACGAAGGAGGGTGAAAGAGAGCGAAACGAGATGAAGGAGGGTGAAAGAGAACGAAACGAGACGAGCGAGGGTGAAAGAGAGCGAAACGAGATGAAGGAAGGTGAAAGGGAGCTAAACGAGATGAAGGAGGGTGAAAGAGAGCGAAACGAGACAAAGGAGGGTGAAAGAGTGCGAAACGAGGCGAAGGAAGGTGAAAGAGAGCGAAACGAGATGAAGGAGGGTGAAAGAGAACGAAACGAGACGAAGGAGGGGGAAAGAGAGCGAAGCGATACCAAGGAGGGTGAAAGAAGCCGAAACGAGACGAAGGAGGGAGGAAGACAGCGAAACGAGACGAAGGAGGGTGAGAGAGAGCGAAACCAGACGAAGGAGGGTGGAAGAGAGCGAAACGAGACGAAGGAGCGTGAGAGATAGCGAAACGAGACGAAGGACTGTGAAAGAGAGCGAAATGAGACGAAGGAGGGTGAAAGAGTGCGAAACGAGACGAAGGGGGGTGAAGGAAGGCGAAACGAGACGAAGGAGGGTGGAAGAGAGCGAAACGAGACGAAGGAGGGCGAAAGAGGGTGAAAAGAGACGAAGGAGGGTGAAAGAGAGCGAAACGAGGCGAAGGAGGGTCAAAGAGAGCGAAACGAGATGAAGGAGGGTGAAAGAGAGCGAAACGAGAAAAAGGAGGGTGAAAGAGGCTGAAACGAGCCGAAGGAGGGTGAAAGAGAGCGAAAGGAGACGAAGGAGGGTGGAAGAGAGCGAAACGAGACGAAGGAGGGTGAGAGAGAGCGAAACCAGACGAAGGAGGGTGAAGGAGAGCGAAACGAGACGAAGGAGGGTGAAAGAGAGCGAAACGAGACGAAGGAGGGTGAAAGAGAGTGAAACGAGGCGACGGAAGGTGAAAGAGTGCGAATCGAGACAAAGGAGGGTGAAAGAGAGCGAAACGAGACGAAGGAAGGTGAAAGAGAGCGAACCGAGACGAAGGAGGGTGAAAGAGAGCGAAACGAGATGAAGGAGGGTGAAAGAGAGCAAAACGAGCCGATGAAGGGTGAAAGAGAGAGAAACGAGATGAAGGAGGGTGAAAGAGAGCGAAACGAGCCGAAGGAGGGTGAAAGAGAGCGAAACGAGACGAAGGAGGGTGGAAGAGAGAGAAACGAGACGAAGGAGGGCGAAAGAGAGCGAAACGAGACGAAGGAGGGTGAAAGAGAGCGAAAGGAGACGAAGGAGGGTGTAAGAGAGCGAAACGAGATGAAGAAGGGTGAGAGAGGGCAAAACGATATGAAGGAGGGTGAAAGAGAGCGAAACGAGATGAAGGAGGGTGAAGGAGGGCGAAACGAGACGAAGGCTTGTGGAAGAGAGCGAAACGAGACGAAGGAGGGTGAAAGAGAGCGAAACGAGACAAAGCAGGGTGAAAGAGTGCGAAACGAGCTGAAGGAGGGTGAAAGAGCGCGAAACGAGACGAAGGAGGGTGGAAGAGAGCGAAACGAGACGAAGGAAGGTGAAAGAGAGCGAAACGAGACGAAGGAGAGTGAAAAAGAGTGAAACGAGACGAAGGAGGGTGAAAGAGAGCTAAACGAGACGAAGGAGGGTGAAAGAGAGTTAAACGAGATGAAGGAGGGTGAAAGAGGACGAAACGAGACGAAGGAGGGTGAAAGAGAGTGAAACGAGATGAAGGAAGGTGAAAGAGAGCTAAACGAGATGAAGGAAGGTGAAAGAGAGCGAAACGAGATGAAGGAGGGTGAAAGAGAATGAAACGAGACGAAGGAGGGGGTAAGAGAGCGAAACGATACGAAGGAGGGTGAAAGAAGCCGAAACGAGACGAAGGAGGGAGGAAGACAGCGAAACGAGACGAAGGAGTGTGAGAGATAGCGAAACGAGACGAAGGAGGGTGAAAGAGAGCGAAATGAGACGAAGGAGGGTGAAAGAGTGCGAAGCGAGACGAAGGAGTGTGAAGGAAGGCGAAACGAGATGAAGGAGGGTGGAAGAGAGCGAAACGAGACGAAGGAGGGTGAAAGAGAGTGCAAAGAGACGAAGGAGGGTGAAAGAGAGCGAAACGAGGCGAAGGAGGGCCAAAGAGAGCGAAACGAGACGAAGGAGGGTGGAAAAGAGCGAAACGAGATGAAGGAGGGTGGAAGAGAGTGAAACGAAACGAAGGAGGGTGAAAGAGAGCGAAACGAGACGAAGGAGGGTGAAAGAGAGCGAAACGAGACGAAGGAGGGTGAAAGAGAGTGAAACGAGGCGAAGGAAGGTGAAAGAGTACAAATCGAGACAAAGGAGGGTGAAAGAGAGCAAAACGAGACGAAGGAAGGTGAAAGAGAGCGAACCGAAACGAAGGAGGGTGGAAGAGAGCGATACGAGACGAAGGAGGGTTAAAGAGAGCGAAACGAGACGAAGGAGGGTGAAAGAGAGCGAAACGAGATGAAGGAGGGTGAAAGAGAGCAAAACGAGCAGAAGGAGGGTGAAAGAGAGCGAAACGAGATGAAGCAGGGTGAAAGAGAGTGAAACGAGACGAAGGAGGGTGAAAGAGAGCGAAACGAGATGAAGGAGGGTGAAAGAGAGGGAAATGAGGCGAAGGAAGGTGAAAGACTGCGAATCTAGACAAAGGAGGGTGAAAGAGAGCGAAACTAGACGAAGGAAGGTGAAAGAGAGCGAATCGAGACAAAGGAGGGTGAAAGAGACCAAACGAGACGAAGGAAGGTGAAAGAGAGCGAACCGCGACGAAGGAGGATGAAAGAGGGCGAAACGAGATGAAGGAGGGTGAAAGAGAGCAAAACGAGCCGGAGGAGGGTGAAAGAGAGCGGAACGAGATGAAGGAGGGTGATAGAGAGCGAAACGAGCCGAAGGAGGGTGAAAGAGAGCGAAAGGAGACGAAGGAGGGTGGAAGAGAGCGAAACGAGACGAAGGAGGGCGAAAGAGAGCGAAACGAGGCGAAGGAGGGTCAAAGAGAGCGAAACGAGATGAAGGAGGGTGTAAGAGAGCGAAACGAGACAAAGGAGGGTGAAAGAGGCTGAAACGAGACGAAGGAGGGTGGAAAAGAGCGAAACGAGAGGAAGGAGGATGAGGGAGAGCGAAACGAGATGAAGGAGGGTGAAAGAGAGTGAAACGAAACGAAGGAGGGTGAAAGAGAGCGAAACGAGACGAAGGAGGGTGAAAGAGAGCGAAACGAGACGAAGGAGGGTGAAAGAGAGTGAAACGAGGCGAAGGAAGGTGAAAGAGTACAAATCGAGACAAAGGAGGGTGAAAGAGAGCAAAACGAGACGAAGGAAGGTGAAAGACAGCGAACCGAAACAAAGGAGGGTGGAAGAGAGCGATACGAGACGAAGGAGGGTGAAAGAGAGCGAAACGAGACGAAGGAGGATGAAAGAGAGCGAAACGAGACGAAGGAGGGTGAAAGAGAGCGAAACGAGATGAAGGAGGGTGAAAGAGAGCAAAACGAGCCGATGGAGGGTGAAAGAGAGAGAAACAAGATGAAGGAGGGTGAAAGAGAGCGAAACGAGCCGAAGGAGAGTGAAAGAGAGCGAAACGAGACGAAGGAGGGTGGAAGAGAGAGAAACGAGACGAAGGAGGGCGAAAGAGAGCGAAACGAGACGAAGGAGGGTGAAAGAGAGCGAAAGGAGACGAAGGAGGGTGAAAGCGAGCGAAACGAGACGAAGAAGGGTGAGAGAGGGCAAAACGATATGAAGGAGGGTGAAAGAGAGCGAAACGAGATGAAGGAGGGTGAAGGAGGGCGAAACGAGACGAAGGCTTGTGGAAGAGAGCGAAACGAGACGAAGGAGGGTGAAAGAGAGCGAAACGAGACAAAGCAGGGTGAAAGAGTGCGAAACGAGCTGAAGGAGGGTGAAAGAGCGCGAAACGAGACGAAGGAGGGTGGAAGAGAGCGAAACGAGACGAAGGAGGGTGAAAGAGAGCGAAACGAGACGAAGGAGAGTGAAAAAGAGTGAAACGAGACGAAGGAGGGTGAAAGAGAGCAAAACGAGACGAAGGAGGGTGAAAGAGAGTTAAACGAGATGAAGGAGGGTGAAAGAGGACGAAACGAGACGAAGGAGCGTGAAAGAGAGCGAAACGAGACGAAGGAAGGTGAAAGAGAGCTAAACGAGATGAAGGAAGGTGAAAGAGAGCGAAAAGAGATGAAGGAGGGTGAAAGAGAATGAAACGAGACGAAGGAGGGGGAAAGAGAGCGAAACGATACGAAGGATGGTGAAAGAAGCCGAAACGAGACGAAGGAGGGAGGAAGACAGCGAAACGAGACGAAGGAGTGTGAGACATAGCGAAACGAGACGAAGGAGGGTGAAAGAGAGCGAAATGAGACGAAGGAGGGTGAAAGAGTGCGAAACGAGACGAAGGAGGGTGAAGGAAGGCGAAACGAGACGAAGGAGGATGGAAGAGAGCAAAACGAGACGAAGGAGGGTGAAAGAGAGTGAAAAGAGACAAAGGAGGGTGAAAGAGAGCGAAACGAGGCGAAGGAGGGTCAAAGAGAGCGAAACGAGATGAAGGAGTGTGTAAGAGAGCGAAACGAGACAAAGGAGGGTGAAAGAGGCTGAAACGAGACGAAGGAGGGTGGAAAAGAGCGAAACGAGAGGAAGGAGGATGAGGGAGAGCGAAACGAGATGAAGGTGGGTGAAAGAGAGTGAAACGAAACGAAGGAGGGTGAAAGAGAGCGAAACGAGACGAAGGAGGGTGAAAGAGAGCGAAACGAGCAGAAGGAGGGTGAAAGAGAGCGAAACGAGATGAAGGAGGGTGAAAGAGAGTGAAACGAGACGAAGGAGGGTGAAAGAGAGCGAAACGAGATGAAGGAGGGTGAAAGAGAGGGAAATGAGGCGAAGGAAGGTGAAAGACTGCGAATCTAGACAAAGGAGGGTGAAAGAGAGCGAAACGAGACGAAGGAAGGTGAAAGAGAGCGAATCGAGACAAAGGAGGGTGAAAGAGAGCGAAACGAGACGAAGGAAGGTGAAAGAGAGCGAACCGCGACGAAGGAGGATGAAAGAGAGCGAAACGAGATGAAGGAGGGTGAAAGAGAGCAAAACGAGCCTAAGGAGGGTGAAAGGGAGCGGAACGAGATGAAGGAGGGTGAAAGAGAGCGAAACGAGCCGAAGGAGGGTGAAAGAGAGCGAAAGGAGACGAAGGAGGGTGGAAGAGAGCGAAACGAGACGAAGGAGGATGAGAGAGAGCGAAACCAGACGAAGGAGGGTGGAAGAGAGCGAAACGAGACGAAGGAGCGTGAGAGATAGCGAAACGAGATGAAGGACGGTGAAAGAGAGCGAAACGAGACGAAGGAGGGTGAAAGAGTGCGAAACGAGACGAAGGGGGGTGAAGGAAGGCGAAACGAGACGAAGGAGGGTGGAAGAGAGCGAAACGAGACGAAGGAGGGCGAAAGAGGGTGAAAAGAGACGAAGGAGGGTGAAAGAGAGCGAAACGAGGCGAAGGAGGGTCAAAGAGAGCGAAACGAGATGAAGGAGGGTGAAAGAGAGCGAAACGAGACAAAGGAGGGTGAAAGAGGCTGAAACGAGACAAAGGAGGGTGGAATAGAGCGAAACGAGAGGAAGGAGGGTGAGGGAGAGCGAAACGAGATGAAGGAGGGTGAAAGAGAGTGAAACGAGACGAAGGAGGGTGAAGGAGAGCGAAACGAGACGAAGGAGGGTGAAAGAGAGCGAAACGAGACGAAGGAGGGTGAAAGAGAGTGAAACGAGGCGACGGAAGGTGAAAGAGTGCGGATCGAGACAAAGGAGGGTGAAAGAGAGCGAAACGAGATGAACGAAGGTGAAAGAGAGCGAACCGAGACGAAGGAGGGTGAAAGAGAGCGAAACGAGATGAAGGAGGGTGAAAGAGAGCAAAACGAGCCGATGGAGGGTGAAAGAGAGAGAAACGAGATGAAGGAGGGTGAAAGAGAGCGAAACGAGCCGAAGGAGGGTGAAAGAGAGTGAAACGAGACGAAGGAGGGTGGAAGAGAGAGAAACGAGACGAAGGAGGGCGAAAGAGAGCGAAACGAGATGAAGGAGGGTGAAAGAGAGCGAAAGGAGACGAAGGAGGGTGAAAGAGAGCGAAACGAGACGAAGAAGGGTGAGAGAGGGCAAAACGATATGAAGGAGGGTGAAAGAGAGCGAAACGAGATGAAGGAGGGTGAAGGAGGGCGAAACGAGACGAAGGCTTGTGGAAGAGAGCAAAACGAGACGAAGGAGGGTGAAAGAGAGCGAAACGAGACAAAGCAGGGTGAAAGAGTGCGAAACGAGCTGAAGGAGGGTGAAAGAGCGCGAAACGAGACGAAGGAGGGTGGAAGAGAGCGAAACGAGACGAAGGAGGGTGAAAGAGAGCGAAACGAGACGAAGGAGAGTGAAAAAGAGTGAAACGAGACGAAGGAGGGTGAAAGAGAGCTAAACGAGACGAAGGAGGGTGAAAGAGAGTTAAACGAGATGAAGGAGGGTGAAAGAGGACGAAACGAGACGAAGGAGGGTGAAAGAGAATGAAACGAGACGAAGGAGGGGGAAAGAGAGCGAAACGATACGAAGGAGGGTGAAAGAAGCCGAAACGAGACGAAGGAGGGAGGAAGACAGCGAAACGAGACGAAGGAGTGTGAGAGATAGCGAAACGAGACGAAGGAGGGTGAAAGAGAGCGAAATGAGACGAAGGAGGGTGAAAGAGTGCGAAACGAGACGAAGGAGGGTGAAGGAAGGCGAAACGAGATGAAGGAGGGTGGAAGAGAGCGAAACGAGACGAAGGAGGGTGAAAGAGAGTGAAAAGAGACGAAGGAGGGTGAAAGAGAGCGAAACGAGGCGAAGGAGGGTCAAAGAGAGCGAAACGAGATGAAGGAGGGTGTAAGAGAGCGAAACGAGACAAAGGAGGGTGAAATAGGCTGAAACGAGACGAAGGAGGGTGGAAAAGAGCGAAACGAGAGGAAGGAGGATGAGGGAGAGCGAAACGAGATGAAGGAGGGTGAAAGAGAGTGAAACGAAACGAAGGAGGGTGAAAGAGAGCGAAACGAGACGAAGGAGGGTGAAAGAGAGCGAAACGAGACGAAGGAGGGTGAAAGAGAGTGAAACGAGGCGAAGGAAGGTGAAAGAGTACAAATCGAGACAAAGGAGGGTGAAAGAGAGCAAAACGAGAAGAAGGAAGGTGAAAGAGAGCGAACCGAAACGAAGGAGGGTGGAAGAGAGCGATACGAGACGAAGGAGGGTGAAAGAGAGCGAAACGAGACGAAGGAGGATGAAAGAGAGCGAAACGAGACGAAGGAGGGTGAAAAAGAATGAAACGAGACGAAGGAGGGTTAAAGAGAGCGAAACGAGACGAAGGAAGGTGAAAGAGAGCGAAACGAGATGAAGGAGGGTGAAAGAGAGCAAAACGAGCAGAAGGAGGGTGAAAGAGAGCGAAACGAGATGAAGGAGGGTGAAAGAGAGTGAAACGAGATGAAGGAGGGTGAAAGAGAGCGAAACGAGATGAAGGAGGGTGAAAGAGAGGGAAATGAGGCGAAGGAAGGTGAAAGACTGCGAATCTAGACAAAGGAGGGTGAAAGAGAGCGAAACTAGACGAAGGAAGGTGAAAGAGAGCGAATCGAGACAAAGGAGGGTGAAAGAGAGCGAAACGAGACGAAGGAAGGTGAAAGAGAGCGACCCGCGACGAAGGAGGATGAAAGAGAGCGAAACGAGATGAAGGAGGGTGAAAGAGAGCAAAACGAGCCGGAGGAGGGTGAAAGAGAGCGGAACGAGATGAAGGAGGGTGAAAGAGAGCGAAACGAGCCGAAGGAGGGTGAAAGAGAGCGAAAGGAGACGAAGGAGGGTGGAAGAGAGCGAAACGAGACGAAGGAGGGCGAAAGAGAGCGAAACGAGACGAAGGAGGGTGAAAGAGAACGAAAGGAGACGAAGGAGGGTGAAAGAGAGCAAAACGAGACGAAAATGGGTGAGAGAGGGCAAAACGAGATGAAGGAGGGTGAAGGAAGGCGAAACGAGACGAAGGAGGGAGAAAGAGAGCGAAACGAGATGAAGAAGGGTGAGAGAGAGCGAAACGAGACGAAGGACGGTGGAAGAGAGCGAAACGAGACGAAGGAGGGTGAAAGAGAGCGAAACGAGACGATGGATGGTGAAAGAGAGCGAAACGAGACGAAGGAGGGTGAAGGAGGGTGAAACGAGACGAAGGAGGGTGGAAGAGAGCGAAACGAGACGGAGGAGAGTGAAAGAGAGCGAAACGAGACAAAGGAGGGTGAAAGAGTGCGAAACGAGCCGAAGGAGGGTGAAAGAGCACGAAACGAGAGGAAGATGGGTGGAAGAGAGCGAAACGAGGCGAAGGAGGGTGAAAGAGAGCGAAACGAGACGAAGGAGGGTGAAAAAGAGTGAAACGAGACGAAGGAGGGTGAAAGAGAGCTACACAAGATGAAGGAGGTTGAAAGAGAGCGAAACGAGATGAAGGAGGGTGAAAGAGAGCGAAACGAGACGAAGGAGGGTGAAAGAGAGCGAAACGAGACGAAGGAAGGTGAAAGAGAGCTAAACGAGATGAAGGAGGGTGAAAGAGATCGAAACGAGACAAAGGAGGGTGAAAGAGAGCGAAACGAGGCGAAGGAAGGAGAAAGAGAGCGAAACGAGACGAAGGAGGGTGAAAGAGAACAAAATGAGACGAAGGAGGGGGAAAGAGAGCAAAACGAGACGAAGGAGGTTGAAAGAAGGCGAAACGAGACGAAGGAGGGAGGAAGACAGCGAAACGAGACGAAGGAGGGTGAGAGAGAGCAAAACGAGACGAAGGAGGGTGAAGGAGGGCGAAACGAGACGAAGGAGGGTCAAAGAGAGCGAAACGAAATGAAGGAGGGTGAAAGAGAGCGAAACGAGACAAAGGAGCGTGGAAGAGAGCGAAACGAGAGGAAGGAGGGTGAGGGAGAGCGAAACGAGACGAAGGAGGGTGAAGGAGAGTGAACCGAGACGAAGGAGGGCGAAAGAGAGCGAAACGAGACGAAGGAGGGTGAAAGAGATCGAAAGGAGACGAAGGAGGGTGAAAGAGAGCGAAACGAGACGAAGATGGGTGATAGAGGGCAAAACGAGATGAAGGAGGGTGAAGGAAGGCGAAACGAGACGAAGGAGGGAGGAAGACAGCGAAACGAGACGAAGGAGGGTGAGAGAGAGCGAAACGAGACGAAGGACGGTGGAAGAGAGCGAAACGAGACGAAGGAGGGTGAGAGATAGCGAAACGAGACGAAGGAGGGTGAAAGAGAGCGAAACGAGACGAAGGATGGTGAAAGAGAGCGAAACGAGACGAAGGAGGGTGAAGGAGGGCGAAACGAGACGAAGGAGGGTGGAAGAGAGCGAAACGAGACGGAGGAGAGTGAAAGAGAGCGAAACGAGACAAAGGAGGGTGAAAGAGTGCGAAACGAGCCGAAGGAGGGTGAAAGAGCACGAAACGAGAGGAAGATGGGTGGAAGAGAGCGAAACGAGATGAAGGAGGGTGAAAGAGAGCGAAATGAGACGAAGGAGGGTGAAAAAGAGTGAAACGAGACGAAGGAGGGTGAAAGAGAGCTAAACAAGACGAAGGAGGGTGAAAGAGAGCGAAACGAGATGAATGAGGGTGAAAGAGAGCGAAACGAGACGAAGGAGGGTGAAAGAGAGCGAAACGAGACGAAGGAAGGTGAAAGAGAGCTAAACGAGATGAAGGAGGGTGAAAGAGATCGAAACGAGACAAAGGAGGGTGAAAGAGAGCGAAACGAGGCGAAGGAAGGTGAAAGAGAGCGTAACGAGACGAAGGAGGGTGAAAGAGAACAAAATGAGACGAAGGAGGGGGAAAGAGAGCAAAACGAGACGAAGGAGGTTGAAAGAAGGCGAAACGAGAAGAAGGAGGGAGGACGACAGCGAAACGAGACGAAGGAGGGTGAGAGAGAGCGAAACGAGACGAAGGAGGGTGAAGGAGGGCGAAACGAGACGAAGGAGGGTCAAAGAGAGCGAAACGAAATGAAGGAGGGTGAAAGAGAGCGAAACGAGACAAAGGAGCGTGGAAGAGAGCGAAACGAGAGGAAGGAGGGTGAGGGAGAGCGAAACGAGATGAAGGAGGGTGAAGGAGAGTGAACCGAGACGAAGGAGGGTGAAAGAGAGCGAAACGAGACGAACGAGGGTGAAAGAGAGTGAAACGAGGCGAAGGAAGGTGAAAGAGTGCGAATCGAGACAAAGGAGGGTGAAAGAGAGCGAAACGAGACGAAGGAAGGTGAAAGAGAGCGAAACGAGATGAAGGAGGGTGAAAGAGAGCAAAACGAGCCGAAGGAGGGTGAAAGAGCGCGGAACGAGACGAAGACGGGTGGAAGAGAGCGAAACGAGATGAAGGAGGGTGAAAGAGAGCGAAACGAGACGAAGGAGGGTGAAAAAGAGTGAAACGAGACGAAGGAGTGTGAAAGCAAGCTAAACGAGACGAAGTAGGGTGAAAGAGAGCGAAACGAGATGAAGGAGGGTGAAAGAGAGCGAAACGAGACGAAGGAGGGTGAAAGAAAGCGAAACGAGACGAAGGAATGTGAAAGAGAGCTAAACGAGATGAAGGAGGGTGAAAGAGAGCGAAACGAGACAAAGGAGGGTGAAAGAGTGCGAAACGAAGCGAAGGAAGGTGAAAGAGAGCGAAACGAGACGAAGGAGGGTGAAAGAGAACGAAACGAGACGGAGGAGGGGGAAAGAGAGCGAAACGATACGAAGGAGGGTGAAAGAAGCCGAAACGGGACGAAGGAGGGAGGAAGACAGCGAAACGAGACGAAGGAGGGTGAGAGAGAGCGAAACCAGACGAAGGACGGTGGAAGAGAGCGAAACAAGACGAAGGAGTGTGAGAGATAGCGAAACGAGACGAAGGAGTGTGAAAGAGAGCAAAATGAGACGAAGGAGGGTGAAAGAGAGCGAAACGAGATGGAGGAGAGTGAAAGAGAGCGAAACGAGACAAAGGAGGGTGAAAGAGTGCGAAACGAGCCGAAGGAGGGTGAAAGAGCACGAAACGAGAGGAAGATGGGTGGAAGAGAGCGAAACGAGGCGAAGGAGGGTGAAAGAGAGCGAAACGAGACGAAGGAGGGTGAAAAAGAGTGAAACGAGACGAAGGAGGGTGAAAGAGATCTACACAAGACGAAGGAGGTTGAAAGAGAGCGAAACGAGATGAAGGAGGGTGAAAGAGAGCGAAACGAGACGAAGGAGGGTGAAAGAGAGCGAAACGAGACGAAGGAAGGTGAAAGAGAGCTAAACGAGATGAAGGAGGGTGAAAGAGATCGAAACGAGACAAAGGAGGGTGAAAGAGAGCGAAACGAGGCGAAGGAAGGTGAAAGAGAGCGAAACGAGACGAAGGAGGGTGAAAGAGAACAAAATGAGACGAAGGAGGGGGAAAGAGAGCAAAACGAGACGAAGGAGGTTGAAAGAAGGCGAAACGAGACGAAGGAGGGAGGAAGACAGCGAAACGAGACGAAGGAGGGTGAGAGAGAGCGAAACGAGACGAAGGAGGGTGAAGGAGGGCGAAACGAGACGAAGGAGGGTCAAACAGAGCGAAACGAAATGAAGGAGGGTGAAAGAGAGCGAAACGAGACAAAGGAGCATGGAAGAGAGCGAAACGAGAGGAAGGAGGGTGAGGGAGAGCGAAACGAGACGAAGGAGGGTGAAGGAGAGTGAACCGAGACGAAGGAGGGCGAAAGAGAGCGAAACGAGACGAAGGAGGGTGAAAGAGAGCGAAAGGAGACGAAGGAGTGTGAAAGAGAGCGAAACGAGACGAAGATGGGTGAGAGAGGGCAAAACGAGATGAAGGAGGGTGAAGGAAGGCGAAACGAGACGAAGGAGGGAGGAAGACAGCGAAACGAGACGAAGGAGGGTGAGAGAGAGCGAAACGAGACGAAGGACGGTGGAAGAGAGCGAAACGAGACGAAGGAGGGTGAGAGATAGCGAAACGAGACGAAGGAGGGTGAAAGAGAGCGAAACGAGACGAAGGATGGGGAAAGAGAGCGAAACGAGACGAAGGAGGGTGAAGGAGGGCGAAACGAGACGAAGGAGGGTGGAAGAGAGCGAAACGAGACGGAGGAGAGTGAAAGAGAGCGAAACGAGACAAAGGAGGGTGAAAGAGCACGAAACGAGAGGAAGATGGGTGGAAGAGAGCGAAACGAGATGAAGGAGGGTGAAAGAGAGCGAAACAAGACGAAGGAGGGTGAAAAAGAGTGAAACGAGACGAAGGAGGGTGAAAGAGAGCTGAACAAGACGAAGGAGGGTGAAAGAGAGCGAAACGAGATGAAGGAGGGTGAAAGAGAGCGAAACGAGACGAAGGAGGGTGAAAGAGAGCTAAACGAGACGAAGGAAGGTGAAAGAGAGCTAAACGAGATGAAGGAGGGTGAAAGAGATCGAAACGAGACAAAGGAGGGTGAAAGAGAGCGAAACGAGGCGAAGGAAGGTGAAAGAGAGCGAAACGAGACGAAGGAGGGTGAAAGAGAACAAAATGAGACGAAGGAGGGGGAAAGAGAGCAAAACGAGACGAAGGAGGTTGAAAGAAGGCGAAACGAGACGAAGGAGGGAGGAAGACAGCGAAACGAGACGAAGGAGGGTGAGAGAGAGCGAAACGAGACGAAGGAGGGTGAAGGAGGGCGAAACGAGACAATGGAGGGTCAAAGAGAGCGAAACAAAATGAAGGAGGGTGAAAGAGAGCGAAACGAGACAAAGGAGCGTGGAAGAGAGCGAAACGAGAGGAAGGAGGGTGAGGGAGAGCGAAACGAGATGAAGGAGGGTGAAGGAGAGTGAACCGAGACGAAGGAGGGTGAATGAGAGCGAAACGAGACGAAGGAGGGTGAAAGAGAGCGAAACGAGACGAACGAGGGTGAAAGAGAGTGAAACGAGGCGAAGGAAGGTGAAAGAGTGCGAATCGAGACAAAGGAGGGTGAAAGAGAGCGAAACGAGACGAAGGAAGGTGAAACAGAGCGAACCGAGATGAAGGAGGGTGAAAGAGGGCGAAACGAGACGAAGGAGGGTGGAAGAGAGCGAAACGAGACGAAGGAGGGTGAAAGAGAGCGAAACGAGATGAAGGAGGGTGAAAGAGAGCAAAACGAGCCGAAGGAGGGTGAAAGAGCGCGAAACGAGACGAAGACGGGTGGAAGAGAGCGAAACGAGACGAAGGAGGGTGAAAGAGAGCGAAACGAGACGAAGGAGGGTGAAAAAGAGTGAAACGAGACGAAGGAGGGTGAAAGCAAGCTAAACGAGACGAAGTAGGGTGAAAGAGAGCGAAACGAGATGAAGGAGGGTGAAAGAGAGCGAAACGAGATGAAGGAGGGTGAAAGAGAGCGAAACGAGACGAAGGAAGGTGAAAGAGAGCTAAACGAGATGAAGGAGGGTGAAAGAGAGCGAAACGAGACAAAGGAGGGTGAAAGAGTGCGAAACGAAGCGAAGGAAGGTGAAAGAGAGCGAAACGAGACGAAGGAGGGTGAAAGAGAACGAAACGAGACGAAGGAGGGGGAAAGAGAGCGAAACGTTACGAAGGAGGGTGAAAGAAGCCGAAACGAGACGAAGGAGGGAGGAAGACAGCGAAACGAGACGAAGGAGGGTGAGAGAGAGCGAAACCAGACGAAGGAGGGTGGAAGAGAGCGAAACGAGACGAAGGAGTGTGAGAGATAGCGAAACGAGACGAAGGAGTGTGAAAGAGAGCAAAATGAGACGAAGGAGGGTGAAAGAGAGCGAAACGAGATGAAGGAGGGTGAAGGAAGGCGAAACGAGACGAAGGAGGGTGGAAGAGAGCGAAACGAGACGAAGGAGGGTGAAAGAGAGCGAAAAGAGACGAAGGAGGGTGAAAGAGAGCAAAACGAGGTGAAGGAGGGTCAATGAGAGCGAAACGAGATGAAGGAGGGTGAAAGAGAGCGAAACGAGACAAAGGAGGGTGAAAGAGGCTGAAACGAGACGAAAGAGGGTGGAAGAGAGCGAATCGAGAGGAAGGAGGGTGAAGGAGAGCGAAACGAGATGAAGGAGGGTGAAAGAGAGCGAAACGAGATGAAGGAGGGTGACAGAGAGCGAAACGAGATGAAGGAGGGTGAAAGAGAGTGAAAATAGGCGAAGGAAGGTGAAAGAGTACGAATCGAGACAAAGGAGGGTGAAAGAGAGCGAAACGAGACGAAGGAAGGTGAAAGAGAGCGAACCGAAACGAAGGAGTGTGGAAGAGAGCGATACGAGACGAAGGAGGGAGGAAGACAGCGAAACGAGACGAAGGAGGGTGAGAGAGAGCGAAACCAGACGAAGGAGGGTGGAAGAGAGCGAAACGAGACGAAGGAGTGTGAGAGATAGCGAAACGAGACGAAGGAGTGTGAAAGAGAGCAAAATGAGACGAAGGAGGGTGAAAGAGAGCGAAACGAGATGAAGGAGGGTGAAGGAAGGCGAAACGAGACGAAGGAGGGTGGAAGAGAGCGAAACGAGACGAAGGAGGGTGAAAGAGAGCGAAAAGAGACGAAGGAGGGTGAAAGAGAGCAAAACGAGGCGAAGGAGGGTCAATGAGAGCGAAACGAGATGAAGGAGGGTGAAAGAGAGCGAAACGAGACAAAGGAGGGTGAAAGAGGCTGAAACGAGACGAAAGAGGGTGGAAGAGAGCGAATCGAGAGGAAGGAGGGTGAAGGAGAGCGAAACGAGATGAAGGAGGGTGAAAGAGAGCGAAACGAGATGAAGGAGGGTGACAGAGAGCGAAACGAGATGAAGGAGGGTGAAAGAGAGTGAAAATAGGCGAAGGAAGGTGAAAGAGTACGAATCGAGACAAAGGAGGGTGAAAGAGAGCGAAACGAGACGAAGGAAGGTGAAAGAGAGCGAACCGAAACGAAGGAGTGTGGAAGAGAGCGATACGAGACGAAGGAGGGTGAAAGAGAGCAAAACGAGACGAAGGAGGGTGAAAGAGAGCGAAACGAGACGAAGGAGGGTGAAAAAGAGTGAAACGAGACGAAGGAGGGTGAAAGAGAGCTAAACGAGACGAAGGAGGGTGAAAGAGAGCGAAACGAGATGAACGAAGGTGAAAGAGAGCGAAACGAGTCGAAGGAGGGTGAAAGAGAGTGAAACGAGACAAAGGATGGTGAAAGAGAGCTAAACGAGATGACGGAGGGTGAAAGAGATCGAAACGAGACAAAGGAGGGTGAAAGAGAGCGAAACGAGGCGAAGGAAGGTGAAAGAGAGCGAAACGAGACGAAGGAGGGTGAAAGAGAACGAAACGAGACGAAGGAGGGGGAAAGAGAGTGAACCGAGACGAAGGAGGGTGAATGAGAGCGAAACGAGACGAAGGAGGGTGAAAGAGAGCGAAACGAGACGAACGAGGGTGAAAGAGAGTGAAACGAGGCGAAGGAAGGTGAAAGAGTGCGAATCGAGACAAAGGAGGGTGAAAGAGAGCGAAACGAGACGAAGGAAGGTGAAACAGAGCGAACCGAGATGAAGGAGGGCGAAAGAGGGCGAAACGAGACGAAGGAGGGTGGAAGAGAGCGAAACGAGACGAAGGAGGGTGAAAGAGAGCGAAACGAGATGAAGGAGGGTGAAAGAGAGCAAAACGAGCCGAAGGAGGGTGAAAGAGCGCGAAACGAGACGAAGACGGGTGGAAGAGAGCGAAACGAGACGAAGGAGGGTGAAAGAGAGCGAAACGAGACGAAGGAGGGTGAAAAAGAGTGAAACGAGACGAAGGAGGGTGAAAGCAAGCTAAACGAGACGAAGTAGGGTGAAAGAGAGCGAAACGAGATGAAGGAGGGTGAAAGAGAGCGAAACGAGACGAAGGAGGGTGAAAGAGAGCGAAACGAGACGAAGGAAGGTGAAAGAGAGCTAAACGAGATGAAGGAGGGTGAAAGAGAGCGAAACGAGACAAAGGAGGGTGAAAGAGTGCGAAACGAAGCGAAGGAAGGTGAAAGAGAGCGAAACGAGACGAAGGAGGGTGAAAGAGAACGAAACGAGACGAAGGAGGGGGAAAGAGAGCGAAACGATACGAAGGAGGGTGAAAGAAGCCGAAACGAGACGAAGGAGGGAGGAAGACAGCGAAACGAGACGAAGGAGGGTGAGAGAGAGCGAAACCAGACGAAGGAGGGTGGAAGAGAGCGAAACGAGACGAAGGAGTGTGAGAGATAGCGAAACGAGACGAAGGAGTGTGAAAGAGAGCAAAATGAGACGAAGGAGGGTGAAAGAGAGCGAAACGAGATGAAGGAGGGTGAAGGAAGGCGAAACGAGACGAAGGAGGGTGGAAGAGAGCGAAACGAGACGAAGGAGGGTGAAAGAGAGCGAAAAGAGACGAAGGAGGGTGAAAGAGAGCAAAACGAGGCGAAGGAGGGTCAATGAGAGCGAAACGAGATGAAGGAGGGTGAAAGAGAGCGAAACGAGACAAAGGAGGGTGAAAGAGGCTGAAACGAGACGAAAGAGGGTGGAAGAGAGCGAATCGAGAGGAAGGAGGGTGAAGGAGAGCGAAACGAGATGAAGGAGGGTGAAAGAGAGCGAAACGAGATGAAGGAGGGTGACAGAGAGCGAAACGAGATGAAGGAGTGTGAAAGAGAGTGAAAATAGGCGAAGGAAGGTGAAAGAGTACGAATCGAGACAAAGGAGGGTGAAAGAGAGCGAAACGAGACGAAGGAAGGTGAAAGAGAGCGAACCGAAACGAAGGAGTGTGGAAGAGAGCGATACGAGACGAAGGAGGGAGGAAGACAGCGAAACGAGACGAAGGAGGGTGAGAGAGAGCGAAACCAGACGAAGGAGGGTGGAAGAGAGCGAAACGAGACGAAGGAGTGTGAGAGATAGCGAAACGAGACGAAGGAGTGTGAAAGAGAGCAAAATGAGACGAAGGAGGGTGAAAGAGAGCGAAACGAGATGAAGGAGGGTGAAGGAAGGCGAAACGAGATGAAGGAGGGTGGAAGAGAGCGAAACGAGACGAAGGAGGGTGAAAGAGAGCGAAAAGAGACGAAGGAGGGTGAAAGAGAGCAAAACGAGGAGAAGGAGGGTCAATGAGAGCGAAACGAGATGAAGGAGGGTGAAAGAGAGCGAAACGAGACAAAGGAGGGTGAAAGAGGCTGAAACGAGACGAAAGAGGGTGGAAGAGAGCGAATCGAGAGGAAGGAGGGTGAAGGAGAGCGAAACGAGATGAAGGAGGGTGAAAGAGAGCGAAACGAGATGAAGGAGGGTGACAGAGAGCGAAACGAGATGAAGGAGGGTGAAAGAGAGTGAAAATAGGCGAAGGAAGGTGAAAGAGTACGAATCGAGACAAAGGAGGGTGAAAGAGAGCGAAACGAGACGAAGGAAGGTGAAAGAGAGCGAACCGAAACGAAGGAGTGTGGAAGAGAGCGATACGAGACGAAGGAGGGTGAAAGAGAGCAAAACGAGACGAAGGAGGGTGAAAGAGAGCGAAACGAGACGAAGGAGGGTGAAAAAGAGTGAAACGAGACGAAGGAGGGTGAAAGAGAGCTAAACGAGACGAAGGAGGGTGAAAGAGAGCGAAACGAGATGAAGGAGGGTGAAAGAGAGCGAAACGAGTCGAAGGAGGGTGAAAGAGAGTGAAACGAGACAAAGGATGGTGAAAGAGAGCTAAACGAGATGACGGAGGGTGAAAGAGATCGAAACGAGACAAAGGAGGGTGAAAGAGAGCGAAACGAGGCGAAGGAAGGTGAAAGAGAGCGAAACGAGACGAAGGAGGGTGAAAGAGAACGAAACGAGACGAAGGAGGGGGAAAGAGAGCGAAACGAGACGAAGGAGGGTGAAAGAAGGCGAAACGAGACGAAGGAGGGAGGAAGACAGCGAAACGAGATGAAGGAGGGTGAGAGAGAGCGAAACGAGACGAAGGGCGGTGAAAGAGAGCGAAACAAGACGAAGGAGGGTGAGAGATAGCGAAACGAGACGAAGGAGGGTGAAAGAGAGCGAAACGAGACGGAGGAGGGTGAAAGAGAGCGAAACGAGACGAAGGAGGGTGAAGGAGGGCGAAACGAGACGAAGGAGTGTCAAAGAGAGCAAAACGAGATGAAGGAGGGTGAAAGATAGCGAAACGAGACAGAGGAGGGTGAAAGAGGCTGAAACGAGACGAAGGAGCATGGAAGAGAGCGAAACTAGAGGAAGGAGGGTGAGGGAGAGCGAAACGAGACGAAGGAGGGTGAAGGAGAGTGAAACGAGACGAAGGAGGGTGAAAGAGTGCGAAACGAGATGAAGGAGGGTGAAAGAGAGCGAAACGAGACGAAGGAGGGTGAAAGAGAGTGAAACGAGGCGAAGGAAGGTTTAAAGAGTGCGAATCGAGACAAAGGACGGTGAAAGAGAGCGAAACGAGACGAAGGAAGGTGAAAGAGAGCGAACCGAGATGAAGGAGGGTGAAAGAGGGCGAAACGAGACCAAGGAGGGTGGAAGAGAGCGAAACGAGACGAAGGAGGGTGAAAGAGCAAGAAACGAGAGGAAGATGGGTGGAAGAGAGCGAAACGAGATGAAGGAGGGTGAAAGAGAGCGAAACGAGACGAAGGAGGGTGAAAAAGAGTGAAACGAGACGAAGGAGGGTGAAAGAGAGCTAAACAAGACGAAGGAGGGTGAAAGAGAGCGAAACGAGATGAAGAAGGGTGAAAGAGCGAAACGAGACTAAGGAGGGTGAAAGAGAGCGAAACGAGACGAAGGAAGGTGAAAGAAAGCTAAACGAGATGAAGGAGGGTGAAAGAGATCGAAACGAGACAAAGGAGGGTGAAAGAGAGCGAAACGAGGCGAAGGAAGGTGAAAGAGAGCGTAACGAGACGAAGGAGGGTGAAAGAGAACAAAATGAGACGAAGGAGGGGGAAAGAGAGCAAAACGAGACGAAGGATGTTGAAAGAAGGCGAAACGAGAAGAAGGAGGGAGGAAGACAGCGAAACGAGACGAAGGAGGGTGAGAGAGAGCGAAACGAGACGAAGGAGGGTGAAGGAGGGCGAAACGAGACGAAGGAGGGTCAAAGAGAGCGAAACAAAATGAAGGAGGGTGAAAGAGAGCGAAACGAGACAAAGGAGCGTGGAAGAGAGCGAAACGAGAGGAAGGAGGGTGAAAGAGAGCGAAACGAGACGAAGGAAGGTGAAAGAGAGCTAAACGAGATGAAGGAGGGTGAAAGAGATCGAAACGAGACAAAGGAGGGTGAAAGAGAGCGAAACGAGGCGAAGGAAGGTGAAAGAGAGCGAAACGAGACAAAGGAGGGTGAAAGAGAGCGAAACGAGGCGAAGGAAGGTGAAAGAGAGCGAAACGAGACGAAGGAGGGTGAAAGAGAACAAAATGAGACGAAGGAGGGGGAAAGAGAGCAAAACGAGACGAAGGAGGTTGAAAGAAGGCGAAACGAGACGAAGGAGGGAGGAAGACAGCGAAACGAGACGAAGGAGGGTGAGAGAGAGCGAAACGAGACGAAGGAGGGTGAAGGAGGGCGAAACGAGACGAAGGAGGGTGAAGGAGGGCGAAACGAAATGAAGGAGGGTGAAAGAGAGCGAAACGAGACAAAGGAGCATGGAAGAGAGCGAAACGAGAGGAAGGAGGGTGAGGGAGAGCGAAACGAGACGAAGGAGGGTGAAGGAGAGTGAACCGAGACGAAGGAGGGCGAAAGAGAGCGAAACGAGACGAAGGTGGGTGAAAGAGAGCGAAAGGAGACGAAGGAGTGTGAAAGAGAGCGAAACGAGACGAAGATGGGTGAGAGAGGGCAAAACGAGATGAAGGAGGGTGAAGGAAGGCGAAACGAGACGAAGGAGGGAGGAAGACAGCGAAACGAGACGAAGGAGGGTGAGAGAGAGCGAAACGAGACGAAGGATGGTGGAAGAGAGCGAAACGAGACGAAGGAGGGTGAGAGATAGCGAAACGAGACGAAGGAGGGTGAAAGAGAGCGAAACGAGACGAAGGATGGGGAAAGAGAGCGAAACGAGACGAAGGAGGGTGAAGGAGGGCGAAACGAGACGAAGGAGGGTGGAAGAGAGCGAAACGAGACGGAGGAGAGTGAAAGAGAGCGAAACGAGACAAAGGAGGGTGAAAGAGCACGAAACGAGAGGAAGATGGGTGGAAGAGAGCGAAACGAGATGAAGGAGGGTGAAAGAGAGCGAAACGAGACGAAGGAGGGTGAAAAAGAGTGAAACGAGACGAAGGAGGGTGAAAGAGAGCTAAACAAGACGAAGGAGGGTGAAAGAGAGCGAAACGAGATGAAGGAGGGTGAAAGAGAGCGAAACGAGACGAAGGAGGGTGAAAGAGAGCTAAACGAGACGAAGGAAGGTGAAAGAGAGCTAAACGAGATGAAGGAGGGTGAAAGAGATCGAAACGAGACAAAGGAGGGTGAAAGAGAGCGAAACGAGGCGAAGGAAGGTGAAAGAGAGCGAAACGAGACGAAGGAGGGTGAAAGAGAACAAAATGAGACGAAGGAGGGGGAAAGAGAGCAAAACGAGACGAAGGAGGTTGAAAGAAGGCGAAACGAGACGAAGGAGGGAGGAAGACAGCGAAACGAGACGAAGGAGGGTGAGAGAGAGCGAAACGAGACGAAGGAGGGTGAAGGAGGGCGAAACGAGACAATGGAGGGTCAAAGAGAGCGAAACAAAATGAAGGAGGGTGAAAGAGAGCGAAACGAGACAAAGGAGCGTGGAAGAGAGCGAAACGAGAGGAAGGAGGGTGAGGGAGAGCGAAACGAGATGAAGGAGGGTGAAGGAGAGTGAACCGAGACGAAGGAGGGTGAATGAGAGCGAAACGAGACGAAGGAGGGTGAAAGAGAGCGAAACGAGACGAACGAGGGTGAAAGAGAGTGAAACGAGGCGAAGGAAGGTGAAAGAGTGCGAATCGAGACAAAGGAGGGTGAAAGAGAGCGAAACGAGACGAAGGAAGGTGAAACAGAGCGAACCGAGATGAAGGAGGGTGAAAGAGGGCGAAACGAGACGAAGGAGGGTGGAAGAGAGCGAAACGAGACGAAGGAGGGTGAAAGAGAGCGAAACGAGATGAAGGCGGGTGAAAGAGAGCAAAACGAGCCGAAGGAGGGTGAAAGAGCGCGAAACGAGACGAAGACGGGTGGAAGAGAGCGAAACGAGACGAAGGAGGGTGAAAGAGAGCGAAACGAGACGAAGGAGGGTGAAAAAGAGTGAAACGAGACGAAGGAGGGTGAAAGCAAGCTAAACGAGACGAAGTAGGGTGAAAGAGAGCGAAACGAGATGAAGGAGGGTGAAAGAGAGCGAAACGAGATGAAGGAGGGTGAAAGAGAGCGAAACGAGACGAAGGAAGGTGAAAGAGAGCTAAACGAGATGAAGGAGGGTGAAAGAGAGCGAAACGAGACAAAGGAGGGTGAAAGAGTGCGAAACGAAGCGAAGGAAGGTGAAAGAGAGCGAAACGAGACGAAGGAGGGTGAAAGAGAACGAAACGAGACGAAGGAGGGGGAAAGAGAGCGAAACGATACGAAGGAGTGTGAAAGAAGCCGAAACGAGACGAAGGAGGGAGGAAGACAGCGAAACGAGACGAAGGAGGGTGAGAGAGAGCGAAACCAGACGAAGGAGGGTGGAAGAGAGCGAAACGAGACGAAGGAGTGTGAGAGATAGCGAAACGAGACGAAGGAGTGTGAAAGAGAGCAAAATGAGATGAAGGAGGGTGAAAGAGAGCGAAACGAGATGAAGGAGGGTGAAGGAAGGCGAAACGAGACGAAGGAGGGTGGAAGAGAGCGAAACGAGACGAAGGAGGGTGAAAGAGAGCGAAAAGAGACGAAGGAGGGTGAAAGAGAGCAAAACGAGGCGAAGGAGGGTCAATGAGAGCGAAACGAGATGAAGGAGGGTGAAAGAGAGCGAAACGAGACAAAGGAGGGTGAAAGAGGCTGAAACGAGACGAAAGAGGGTGGAAGAGAGCGAATCGAGAGGAAGGAGGGTGAAGGAGAGCGAAACGAGATGAAGGAGGGTGAAAGAGAGCGAAACGAGATGAAGGAGGGTGACAGAGAGCGAAACGAGATGAAGGAGGGTGAAAGAGAGTGAAAATAGGCGAAGGAAGGTGAAAGAGTACGAATCGAGACAAAGGAGGGTGAAAGAGAGCGAAACGAGACGAAGGAAGGTGAAAGAGAGCGAACCGAAACGAAGGAGTGTGGAAGAGAGCGATACGAGACGAAGGAGGGAGGAAGACAGCGAAACGAGACGAAGGAGGGTGAGAGAGAGCGAAACCAGACGAAGGAGGGTGGAAGAGAGCGAAACGAGACGAAGGAGTGTGAGAGATAGCGAAACGAGACGAAGGAGTGTGAAAGAGAGCAAAATGAGACGAAGGAGGGTGAAAGAGAGCGAAACGAGATGAAGGAGGGTGAAGGAAGGCGAAACGAGACGAAGGAGGGTGGAAGAGAGCGAAACGAGACGAAGGAGGGTGAAAGAGAGCGAAAAGAGACGAAGGAGGGTGAAAGAGAGCAAAACGAGGCGAAGGAGGGTCAATGAGAGCGAAACGAGATGAAGGAGGGTGAAAGAGAGCGAAACGAGACAAAGGAGGGTGAAAGAGGCTGAAACGAGACGAAAGAGGGTGGAAGAGAGCGAATCGAGAGGAAGGAGGGTGAAGGAGAGCGAAACGAGATGAAGGAGGGTGAAAGAGAGCGAAACGAGATGAAGGAGGGTGACAGAGAGCGAAACGAGATGAAGGAGGGTGAAAGAGAGTGAAAATAGGCGAAGGAAGGTGAAAGAGTACGAATCGAGACAAAGGAGGGTGAAAGAGAGCGAAACGAGACGAAGGAAGGTGAAAGAGAGCGAACCGAAACGAAGGAGTGTGGAAGAGAGCGATACGAGACGAAGGAGGGTGAAAGAGAGCAAAACGAGACGAAGGAGGGTGAAAGAGAGCGAAACGAGACGAAGGAGGGTGAAAAAGAGTGAAACGAGACGAAGGAGGGTGAA
Source organism: Scyliorhinus torazame (assembly GCF_047496885.1). Taxonomy (NCBI): domain Eukaryota; kingdom Metazoa; phylum Chordata; class Chondrichthyes; order Carcharhiniformes; family Scyliorhinidae; genus Scyliorhinus; species Scyliorhinus torazame. The sequence continues at coordinate 47,623,765 of NC_092732.1, read as the reverse complement.
AGAGAGCTAAACGAGACGAAGGAGGGTGAAAGAGAGCGAAACGAGATGAACGAGGGTGAAAGAGAGCGAAACGAGTCGAAGGAGGGTGAAAGAGAGTGAAACGAGACAAAGGATGGTGAAAGAGAGCTAAACGAGATGACGGAGGGTGAAAGAGATCGAAACGAGACAAAGGAGGGTGAAAGAGAGCGAAACGAGGCGAAGGAAGGTGAAAGAGAGCGAAACGAGACGAAGGAGGGTGAAAGAGAACGAAACGAGACGAAGGAGGGGGAAAGAGAGTGAACCGAGACGAAGGAGGGTGAATGAGAGCGAAACGAGACGAAGGAGGGTGAAAGAGAGCGAAACGAGACGAACGAGGGTGAAAGAGAGTGAAACGAGGCGAAGGAAGGTGAAAGAGTGCGAATCGAGACAAAGGAGGGTGAAAGAGAGCGAAACGAGACGAAGGAAGGTGAAACAGAGCGAACCGAGATGAAGGAGGGCGAAAGAGGGCGAAACGAGACGAAGGAGGGTGGAAGAGAGCGAAACGAGACGAAGGAGGGTGAAAGAGAGCGAAACGAGATGAAGGAGGGTGAAAGAGAGCAAAACGAGCCGAAGGAGGGTGAAAGAGCGCGAAACGAGACGAAGACGGGTGGAAGAGAGCGAAACGAGACGAAGGAGGGTGAAAGAGAGCGAAACGAGACGAAGGAGGGTGAAAAAGAGTGAAACGAGACGAAGGAGGGTGAAAGCAAGCTAAACGAGACGAAGTAGGGTGAAAGAGAGCGAAACGAGATGAAGGAGGGTGAAAGAGAGCGAAACGAGACGAAGGAGGGTGAAAGAGAGCGAAACGAGACGAAGGAAGGTGAAAGAGAGCTAAACGAGATGAAGGAGGGTGAAAGAGAGCGAAACGAGACAAAGGAGGGTGAAAGAGTGCGAAACGAAGCGAAGGAAGGTGAAAGAGAGCGAAACGAGACGAAGGAGTGTGAAAGAGAGCAAAATGAGACGAAGGAGGGTGAAAGAGAGCGAAACGAGATGAAGGAGGGTGAAGGAAGGCGAAACGAGACGAAGGAGGGTGGAAGAGAGCGAAACGAGACGAAGGAGGGTGAAAGAGAGCGAAAAGAGACGAAGGAGGGTGAAAGAGAGCAAAACGAGGAGAAGGAGGGTCAATGAGAGCGAAACGAGATGAAGGAGGGTGAAAGAGAGCGAAACGAGACAAAGGAGGGTGAAAGAGGCTGAAACGAGACGAAAGAGGGTGGAAGAGAGCGAATCGAGAGGAAGGAGGGTGAAGGAGAGCGAAACGAGATGAAGGAGGGTGAAAGAGAGCGAAACGAGATGAAGGAGGGTGACAGAGAGCGAAACGAGATGAAGGAGGGTGAAAGAGAGTGAAAATAGGCGAAGGAAGGTGAAAGAGTACGAATCGAGACAAAGGAGGGTGAAAGAGAGCGAAACGAGACGAAGGAAGGTGAAAGAGAGCGAACCGAAACGAAGGAGTGTGGAAGAGAGCGATACGAGACGAAGGAGGGTGAAAGAGAGCAAAACGAGACGAAGGAGGGTGAAAGAGAGCGAAACGAGACGAAGGAGGGTGAAAAAGAGTGAAACGAGACGAAGGAGGGTGAAAGAGAGCTAAACGAGACGAAGGAGGGTGAAAGAGAGCGAAACGAGATGAAGGAGGGTGAAAGAGAGCGAAACGAGTCGAAGGAGGGTGAAAGAGAGTGAAACGAGACAAAGGATGGTGAAAGAGAGCTAAACGAGATGACGGAGGGTGAAAGAGATCGAAACGAGACAAAGGAGGGTGAAAGAGAGCGAAACGAGGCGAAGGAAGGTGAAAGAGAGCGAAACGAGACGAAGGAGGGTGAAAGAGAACGAAACGAGACGAAGGAGGGGGAAAGAGAGCGAAACGAGACGAAGGAGGGTGAAAGAAGGCGAAACGAGACGAAGGAGGGAGGAAGACAGCGAAACGAGATGAAGGAGGGTGAGAGAGAGCGAAACGAGACGAAGGGCGGTGAAAGAGAGCGAAACAAGACGAAGGAGGGTGAGAGATAGCGAAACGAGACGAAGGAGGGTGAAAGAGAGCGAAACGAGACGGAGGAGGGTGAAAGAGAGCGAAACGAGACGAAGGAGGGTGAAGGAGGGCGAAACGAGACGAAGGAGTGTCAAAGAGAGCAAAACGAGATGAAGGAGGGTGAAAGATAGCGAAACGAGACAGAGGAGGGTGAAAGAGGCAGAAACGAGACGAAGGAGCGTGGAAGAGAGCGAAACTAGAGGAAGGAGGGTGAGGGAGAGCGAAACGAGACGAAGGAGGGTGAAGGAGAGTGAAACGAGACGAAGGAGGTTGAAAGAGTGCGAAACGAGATGAAGGAGGGTGAAAGAGAGCGAAACGAGACGAAGGAGGGTGAAAGAGAGTGAAACGAGGCGAAGGAAGGTTTAAAGAGTGCGAATCGAGACAAAGGACGGTGAAAGAGAGCGAAACGAGACGAAGGAAGGTGAAAGAGAGCGAACCGAGATGAAGGAGGGTGAAAGAGGGCGAAACGAGACCAAGGAGGGTGGAAGAGAGCGAAACGAGACGAAGGAGGGTGAAAGAGCAAGAAACGAGAGGAAGATGGGTGGAAGAGAGCGAAACGAGATGAAGGAGGGTGAAAGAGAGCGAAACGAGACGAAGGAGGGTGAAAAAGAGTGAAACGAGACGAAGGAGGGTGAAAGAGAGCTAAACAAGACGAAGGAGGGTGAAAGAGAGCGAAACGAGATGAAGAAGGGTGAAAGAGAGCGAAACGAGACGAAGGAGGGTGAAAGAGAGCGAAACGAGACGAAGGAAGGTGAAAGAGAGCTAAACGAGATGAAGGAGGGTGAAAGAGATCGAAACGAGACAAAGGAGGGTGAAAGAGAGCGAAACGAGGCGAAGGAAGGTGAAAGAGAGCGTAACGAGACGAAGGAGGGTGAAAGAGAACAAAATGAGACGAAGGAGGGGGAAAGAGAGCAAAACGAGACGAAGGAGGTTGAAAGAAGGCGAAACGAGAAGAAGGAGGGAGGAAGACAGCGAAACGAGACGAAGGAGGGTGAGAGAGAGCGAAACGAGACGAAGGAGGGTGAAGGAGGGCGAAACGAGACGAAGGAGGGTCAAAGAGAGCGAAACAAAATGAAGGAGGGTGAAAGAGAGCGAAACGAGACAAAGGAGCGTGGAAGAGAGCGAAACGAGAGGAAGGAGGGTGAGGGAGAGCGAAACGAGATGAAGGAGGGTGAAGGAGAGTGAACCGAGACGAAGGAGGGTGAAAGAGAGCGAAACGAGACGAAGGAGGGTGAAAGAGAGCGAAACGAGACGAACGAGGGTGAAAGAGAGTGAAACGAGGCGAAGGAAGGTGAAAGAGTGCGAATCGAGACAACGGAGGGTGAAAGAGAGCGAAACGAGACGAAGGAAGGTGAAAGAGAGCGAAACGAGACGAAGACGGGTGGAAGAGAGCGAAACGAGCCGAAGGAGGGTGAAAGAGAGCGAAACGAGACGAAGGAGGGTGAAAAAGAGTGAAACGAGACGAAGGAGTGTGAAAGCAAGCTAAACGAGACGAAGTAGGGTGAAAGAGAGCGAAACGAGATGAAGGAGGGTGAAAGAGAGCGAAACGAGACGAAGGAGGGTGAAAGAGAGCGAAACGAGACGAAGGAAGGTGAAAGAGAGCTAAACGAGATGAAGGAGGGTGAAAGAGAGCGAAACGAGACAAAGGAGGGTGAAAGAGTGCGAAACGAAGCGAAGGAACGTGAAAGAGAGCGAAACGAGACGAAGGAGGGTGAAAGAGAACGAAACGAGACGGAGGAGGGGGAAAGAGAGCGAAACGATACGAAGGAGGGTGAAAGAAGCCGAAACGAGACGAAGGAGGGAGGAAGACAGCGAAACGAGACGAAGGAGGGTGAGAGAGAGCGAAACCAGACGAAGGAGGGTGAAAGAGAACGAAACGAGACGGAGGAGGGGGAAAGAGAGCGAAACGATACGAAGGAGGGTGAAAGAAGCCGAAACGAGATGAAGGAGGGTGAAGGAGAGTGAACCGAGACGAAGGAGGGTGAAAGAGAGCGAAACGAGACGAAGGAGGGTGAAAGAGAGCGAAACGAGACGAACGAGGGTGAAAGAGAGTGAAACGAGGCGAAGGAAGGTGAAAGAGTGCGAATCGAGACAAAGGAGGGTGAAAGAGAGCGAAACGAGACGAAGGAAGGTGAAAGAGAGCGAAACGAGATGAAGGAGGGTGATAGAGAGCAAAACGAGCCGAAGGAGGGTGAAAGAGCGCAAAACGAGACGAAGACGGGTGGAAGAGATCGAAACGAGACGAAGGAGGGTGAAAGAGAGCGAAACGAGACGAAGGAGGGTGAAAAAGAGTGAAACGAGACGAAGGAGTGTGAAAGCAAGCTAAACGAGACGAAGTAGGGTGAAAGAGAGCGAAACGAGATGAAGGAGGGTGAAAGAGAGCGAAACGAGACGAAGGAGGGTGAAAGAGAGCGAAACGAGACGAAGGAAGGTGAAAGAGAGCTAAACGAGATGAAGGAGGGTGAAAGAGAGCGAAACGAGACAAAGGAGGGTGAAAGAGTGCGAAACGAAGCGAAGGAAGGTGAAAGAGAGCGAAACGAGACGAAGGAGGGTGAAAGAGAACGAAACGAGACGGAGGAGGGGGAAAGAGAGCGAAACGATACGAAGGAGGGTGAAAGAAGCCAAAACGAGACGAAGGAGGGAGGAAGACAGCGAAACGAGACGAAGGAGGGTGAGAGAGAGCGAAACGAGACGAACGAGGGTGAAAGAGAGTGAAACGAGGCGAAGGAAGGTGAAAGAGTGCGAATCGAGACAAAGGAGGGTGAAAGAGAGCGAAACGAGACGAAGGAAGGTGAAAGAGAGCGAAACGAGATGAAGGAGGGTGATAGAGAGCAAAACGAGCCGAAGGAGGGTGAAAGAGCGCAAAACGAGACGAAGACGGGTGGAAGAGATCGAAACGAGACGAAGGAGGGTGAAAGAGAGCGAAATGAGACGAAGGAGGGTGAAAAAGAGTGAAACGAGACGAAGGAGTGTGAAAGCAAGCTAAACGAGACGAAGTAGGGTGAAAGAGAGCGAAACGAGATGAAGGAGGGTGAAAGAGAGCGAAACGAGACGAAGGAGGGTGAAAGAGAGCGAAACGAGACGAAGGAAGGTGAAAGAGAGCTAAACGAGATGAAGGAGGGTGAAAGAGAGCGAAACGAGACAAAGGAGGGTGAAAGAGTGCGAAACGAAGCGAAGGAAGGTGAAAGAGAGCGAAACGAGACGAAGGAGGGTGAAAGAGAACGAAACGAGACGGAGGAGGGGGAAAGAGAGCGAAACGATACGAAGGAGGGTGAAAGAAGCCAAAACGAGACGAAGGAGGGAGGAAGACAGCGAAACGAGACGAAGGAGGGTGAGAGAGAGCGAAACCAGACGAAGGAGGGTGGAAGAGAGCGAAACGAGACGAAGGAGTGTGAGAGATAGCGAAACGAGACGAAGGAGTGTGAAAGAGAGCAAAATGAGACAAAGGAGGGTGAAAGAGAGCGAAACGAGACGGAGGAGAGTGAAAGAGAGCGAAACGAGACAAAGGAGGGTGAAAGAGTGCGAAACGAGCCGAAGGAGGGTGAAAGAGCCCGAAACGAGAGGAAGATGCGTGGAAGAGAGCGAAACGAGGCGAAGGAGGGTGAAAGAGAGCGAAACGAGACGAAGGAGGGTGAAAAAGTGTGAAACGAGACGAAGGAGGGTGAAAGAGATCTACACAAGACGAAGGAGGTTGAAAGAGAGCGAAACGAGATGAAGGAGGGTGAAAGAGAGCGAAACGAGATGAAGGAGGGTGAAAGAGAGCGAAACGAGACGAAGGAAGGTGAAAGAGAGCTAAACTAGATGAAGGAGGGTGAAAGAGATCGAAACGAGACAAAGGAGGGTGAAAGAGAGCGAAACGAGGCGAAGGAAGGTGAAAGAGAGCGAAACGAGACGAAGGAGGGTGAAAGAGAACAAAATGAGACGAAGGAGGGGGAAAGAGAGAAAAACGAGACGAAGGAGGTTGAAAGAAGGCGAAACGAGACGAAGGAGGGAGGAAGACAGCGAAACGAGACGAAGGAGGGTGAGAGAGAGCGAAACGAGACGAAGGAGGGTGAAAGAGAGCGAAACGAGACAAAGGAGCATGGAAGAGAGCGAAACGAGAGGAAGGAGGGTGAGGGATAGCGAAACGAGATGAAGGAGGGTGAAGGAGAGTGAACCGAGACGAAGGAGGGCGAAAGAGAGCGAAACGAGACGAAGGAGGGTGAAAGAGAGCGAAAGGAGACGAAAGAGGGTGAAAGAGAGCGAAACGAGACGAAGATGGGTGAGAGAGGGCAAAACGAGATGAAGGAGGGTGAAGGAAGGCGAAACGAGACGAAGGAGGGAGGAAGACAGCGAAACGAGACGAAGGAGGGTGAGAGAGAGCGAAACGAGACGAAGGACGGTGGAAGAGAGCGAAACGAGACGAAGGAGGGTGAGAGATAGCGAAACGAGACGAAGGAGGGTGAAAGAGAGCGAAAAGAGATGAAGGATGGGGAAAGAGAGCGAAACGAGACGAAGGAGGGTGAAGGAGAGCGAAACGAGACGAAGGAGGGTGGAAGAGAGCGAAACGAGACGGAGGAGAGTGAAAGAGAGCAAAACGAGACAAAGGAGGGTGAAAGAGTGCGAAACGAGCCGAAGGAGGGTGAAAGAGCACGAAACGAGAGGAAGATGGGTGGAAGAGAGCGAAACGAGATGAAGGAGGGTGAAAGAGAGCGAAACGAGACGAAGGAGGGTGAAAAAGAGTGAAACGAGACGAAGGAGGGTGAAAGAGAGCTAAACAAGACGAAGGACTGTGAAAGAGAGCGAAACGAGATGAAGGAGGGTGAAAGAGAGCGAAACGAGACGAAGGAGGGTGAAAGAGAGCGAAACGAGACGAAGGAAGGTGAAAGAGAGCTAAACGAGATGAAGGAGGGTGAAAGAGATCGAAACGAGACAAAGGAGGGTGAAAGAGAGCGAAACGAGGCGAAGGAAGGTGAAAGAGAGCGAAACGAGACGAAGGAGGGTGAAAGAGAACAAAATGAGACGAAGGAGGGGGAAAGAGAGCAAAACGAGACGAAGGAGGTTGAAAGAAGGCGAAACGAGAAGAAGGAGGGAGGAAGACAGCGAAACGAGACGAAGGAGGGTGAGAGAGAGCGAAACGAGATGAAGGAGGGTGAAGGAGGGCGAAACGAGACAATGGAGGGTAAAAGAGAGCGAAACGAAATGAAGGAGGGTGAAAGAGAGCGAAACGAGACAAAGGAGCGTGGAAGAGAGCGAAACGAGAGGAAGGAGGGTGAGGGAGAGCGAAACGAGATGAAGGAGGGTGAAGGAGAGTGAACCGAGACGAAGGAGGGTGAATGAGAGCGAAACGAGACGAAGGAGGGTGAAAGAGAGCGAAACGAGACGAACGAGGGTGAAAGAGAGTGAAACGAGGCGAAGGAAGGTGAAAGAGTGCGAATCGAGACAAAGGAGGGTGAAAGAGAGCGAAACGAGACGAAGGAAGGTGAAAGAGAGCGAACCGAGATGAAGGAGGGTGAAAGAGGGCGAAACGAGACGAAGGAGGGTGGAAGAGAGCGAAACGAGACGAAGGAGGGTGAAAGAGAGCGAAACGAGATGAAGGAGGGTGAAAGAGAGCAAAACGAGCCGAAGGAGGGTGAAAGAGCGCGAAACGAGACGAAGACGGGTGGAAGAGAGCGAAACGAGACGAAGGAGGGTGAAAGAGAGCGAAACGAGACGAAGGAGGGTGAAAAAGAGTGAAACGAGACGAAGGAGGGTGAAAGCAAGCTAAACGAGACGAAGTAGGGTGAAAGAGAGCTAAACGAGATGAAGGAGGGTGAAAGAGAGCGAAACGAGACAAAGGAGGGTGAAAGAGTGTGAAACGAAGCGAAGGAAGGTGAAAGAGAGCGAAACGAGACGAAGGAGGGTGAAAGAGAATGAAACGAGACGAAGGAGGGGGAAAGAGAGCGAAACGATACGAAGGAGGGTGAAAGAAGCCGAAACGAGAGGAAGGAGGGAGGAAGACAGCGAAACGAGACGAAGGAGGGTGAGAGAGAGCGAAACCAGACGAAGGAGGTTGGAAGAGAGCGAAACGAGACGAAGGAGGGTGAAAGAGAGTGAAAAGAGACGAAGGAGGTTGAAAGGGAGCGAAACGAGTCGAAGGAGGGTCAAAGAGAGCGAAACGAGATGAAGGACGGTGAAAGAGAGCGAAACGAGACAAAGGAGGGTGAAAGAGGCTGAAACGAGACGAAGGAGGGTGGAAGAGAGCGAATCGAGAGGAAGGAGGGTGAGGGAGAGCGAAACGAGATGAAGGAGGGTGAAAGAGAGTGAAACAAGACGAAGGAGGGTGAAAGAGATCGAAACGAGATGAAGGAGGGTGAAAGAGAGCGAAACGAGACGAAGGAGGGTGAAAGAGAGTGAAAATAGGCGAAGGAAGGTGAAAGAGTACGAATCGAGACAAAGGAGGGTGAAAGAGAGCGAAACGAGACGAAGGAAGGTGAATGAGAGCGAACCGAAACGAAGGAGGGTGGAAGAGAGCGATACGAGACGAAGGAGGGTGAAAGAGAGTGAAACGAGATGAAGGAGGGTGAAAGAGAGTGAAACGAGACGAAGGAGGGTGAAAAAGAGTGAAACGAGACGAAGGAGGGTGAAAGAGAGCTAAACGAGACGAAGGAGGGTGAAAGAGAGCGAAACGAGATGAACGAGGGTGAAAGAGAGCGAAACGAGTCGAAGGAGGGTGAAAGAGAGCGAAACGAGACTAAGGAAGGTGAAAGAGAGCTAAACGAGATGACGGAGGGTGAAAGAGATCGAAACGAGACAAAGGAGGGTGAAAGAGAGCGAAACGAGGCGAAGGAAGGTGAAAGAGAGCGAAACGAGATGAAGGAGGGTGAAAGAGAACAAAACGAGACGAAGGAGGGGGAAAGAGAGCGAAACGAGACGAAGGAGGGTGAAAGAAGGCGAAACGAGACGAACGAGGGAGGAAGACAGCGAAACGAGATGAAGGAGGGTGAGAGAGAGCGAAACGAGACGAAGGAGGGTGGAAGAGAGCGAAACAAGTCGAAGGAGGGTGAGAGATAGCGAAACGAGACGAAGGAGGGTGAAAGAGAGCGAAACGAGACGAAGGAGGGTGAAAGAGAGCGAAAAGAGACGAAGGAGGGTGAAAGAGAGCGAAACGAGTCGAAGGAGGGTCAAAGAGAGCGAAACGAGATGAAGGACGGTGAAAGAGAGCGAAACGAGACAAAGGAGGGTGAAAGAGGCTGAACCGAGACGAAGGAGGGTGGAAGAGAGCGAATCGAGGGGAAGGAGGGTGAGGGAGAGCGAAACGAGATGAAGGAGGGTGAAAGAGAGTGAAACGAGACGAAGGAGGGTGAAAGAGAGTGAAAAGAGACGAAGGAGGGTGAAAGAGAGCGAAACGAGGCGAAGGAGGGTCAAAGAGAGCGAAACGAGATGAAGGAGGGTGAAAGAGGCTGAAACGAGACGAAGGAGGGTGGAAGAGAGCGAAACGAGAGGAAGGAGGGTGAGGGAGAGCGAAACGAGTTGAAGGAGGGTGAAAGAGAGTGAAACGAGACGAAGGAGGGTGAAAGAGAGCGAAACGAGGCGAAGGAAGGTGAAAGAGAGCGAAACGAGACGAAGGAGGGTGAAAGAGAACGAAACGAGACGAAGGATGGGGAAAGAGAGCGAAACAAGACGAAGGAGGGTGAAAGAAGGCGAAACGAGAAGAAGGAGGGAGGAAGAATGCGAAACGAGACGAAGGAGGGTGAGAGAGAGCTAAACGAGACGAAGGAGGGTGGAAGAGAGCGAAACAAGACGTAGGAGGGTGTGAGATAGCGAAACGATACGAAGGAGGGTGAAAGAGAGCGAAACGAGACGAAGGAGGGTGAAAGAGAACGAAACGAGACGAAGGATGGGGAAAGAGAGCGAAACGAGACGAAGGAGGGTGAAAGATTGCTAAACGAGACAAAGGAGGGTGAAAGAGACGAAACGAGATGAAGGAGGGTGAAAGAGAGCGAAACGAGACGAAGGAGGGTGAAAGAGAGCGAAACGAGACGAAGGAAGGTGAAAGAGAGCTAAACGAGATGAAGGTGGGTGAAAGAGATCGAAACGAGACAAAGGAGGGTGAAAGAGAGCGAAACGAGGCGAAGGAAGGTGAAAGAGAGCGAAACGAGACGAAGGAGGGTGAAAGAGAACGAAACGAGACGAAGGAGGGGGAAAGAGAGCGAAACGAGACGAAGGAGGGTGAAAGAAGGCGAAACGAGACGAAGGAGGGAGGAAGACAGCGAAACGAGATGAAGGAGGGTGAGAGAGAGAGCGAAACGAGATGAAGGAAGGTGGAAGAGAGCGAAACAAGACGAAGGAGGGTGAGAGACAGCGAAACGAGACGAAGGAGGGTGAAAGAGATCGAAACGAGACGAAGGAGGGTGAAAGAGAGCGAAAAGAGACGAAGGAGGGTGAAAGAGAGCGTAACGAGGCGAAGGAGGGTCAAAGAGAGCGAAACGAGATGAAGGAGGGTGAAAGAGAGCGAAACGATACGAAGGAGGGTGAAAGAAGCCGAAACGAGACGAAGGAGGGAGGAAGACAGCGAAACGAGACGAAGGAGTGTGAGAGATAGCGAAACGAGACGAAGGAGGGTGAAAGAGAGCGAAATGAGACGAAGGAGGGTGAAAGAGTGCGAAACGAGACGAAGGAGGGTGAAGGAAGGCGAAACGAGACGAAGGAGGGTGGAAGAGAGCGAAACGAGACGAAGGAGGGTGAAAGAGAGTGAAAAGAGACGAAGGAGGGTGAAAGAGAGTGAAACGAGGCGAAGGAGGGTCAAAGAGAGCGAAACGAGATGAAGGAGGGTGAAAGAGGCTGAAACGAGACGAAGGAGGGTGGAAGAGAGCGAAACGAGAGGAAGGAGGGTGTGGGAGAGCGAAACGAGATGAAGGAGGGTGAAAGAGAGTGAAACGAGACGAAGGAGGGTGAAAGAGAGCGAAACGAGACGAAGGAGGGTGAAAGAGAGCGAAACGAGACGAAGGAGGGTGAAAGAGAGTGAAACGAGGCGAAGGAAGGTGAAAGAGTACAAATCGAGACAAAGGAGTGTGAAAGAGAGCAAAATGAGACGAAGGAAGGTGAAAGAGAGCGAACCGAAACGAAGGAGGGTGGAAGAGAGCGATACGAGACGAAGGAGGGTGAAAGAGAGCGAAACGAGACGAAGGAGGGTGAAAGAGAGCGAAACGAGACGAAGGAGGGTGAAAAAGATTGAAACGAGACGAAGGAGGGTGAAAGAGAGCGAAACGAGATGAAGGAGGGTGAAAGAGAGCGAAACGAGACGAAGGAGGGTGAAAGAGAACGAAACGAGACGAAGGAAGGTGAAAGAGAGCTAAACGAGATGACGGAGGGTGAAAGAGATCGAAACGAGATAAAGGAGGGTGAAAGAGCGAAACGAGGCGAAGGAAGGTGAAAGAGAGCGAAACGAGACGAAGGAGGGTGAAAGAGAACGAAACGAGACGAAGGATGGGGAAAGAGAGCGAAACGAGACGAAGGAGGGAGGAAGACAGCGAAACGAGACGAAGGAGGGTGAGAGAGAGCTAAACGAGACGAAGGAGGGTGGAAGAGAGCGAAACAAGACGAAGGAGGGTGAAAGAAGGCAAAACGAGACGAAGGAGGGAGGAAGACAGCGAAACGAGACGAAGGAGGGTGAGAGAGAGCTAAACGAGACGAAGGAGGGTGGAAGAGAGCGAAACAAGACGAAGGAGGGTGAAAGAAGGCGAAACGAGACGAAGGAGGGAGGAAGACAGCGAAACGAGATGAAGGAGGGTGAGAGAGAGAGAGCGAAACGAGATGAAGGAAGGTGGAAGAGAGCGAAACAAGACGAAGGAGGGTGAGAGACAGCGAAACGAGACGAAGGAGGGTGAAAGAGATCGAAACGAGACGAAGGAGGGTGAAAGAGAGCGAAAAGAGACGAAGGAGGGTGAAAGAGAGCGAAACGAGGCGAAGGAGGGTCAAAGAGAGCGAAACGAGATGAAGGAGGGTGAAAGAGAGCGAAACAATACGAAGGAGGGTGAAAGAAGCCGAAACGAGACGAAGGAGGGAGGAAGACAGCGAAACGAGACGAAGGAGTGTGAGAGATAGCGAAACGAGACGAAGGAGGGTGAAAGAGAGCGAAATGAGACGAAGGAGGGTGAAAGAGTGCGAAATGAGACGAAGGAGGGTGAAGGAAGGCGAAACGAGACGAAGGAGGGTGGAAAAGAGCGAAACGAGACGAAGGAGGGTAAAAGAGAGTGAAAAGAGACGAAGGAGGGTGAAAGAGAGCGAAACGAGACGAAGGAAGGTGAAAGAGAGCGAACCGAAACGAAGGAGGGTGGAAGAGAGCGATACGAGAAGAAGGAGGGTGAAAGAGAGCGAAACGAGACGAAGGAGGGTGAAAGAGAGCGAAACGAGACGAAGGAGGGTGAAAAAGAGTGAAACGAGACGAAGGAGGGTGAAAGATTGCTAAACGAGACAAAGGAGGGTGAAAGAGAGCGAAACGAGATGAAGGAGGGTGAAAGAGAGCGAAACGAGATGAAGGAGGGTGAAAGAGAGCTAAACGAGATGACGGAGGGTGAAAGAGATCGAAACGAGATAAAGGAGGGTGAAAGAGCGAAACGAGGCGAAGGAAGGTGAAAGAGAGCGAAACGAGACGAAGGAGGGTGAAAGAGAACGAAACGAGACGAAGGATGGGGAAAGAGAGCGAAACGAGACGAAGGAGGGTGAAAGAAGGCGAAACGAGACGAAGGAGGGAGGAAGACAGCGAAACGAGACGAAGGAGGGTGAGAGAGAGCTAAACGAGACGAAGGAGGGTGGAAGAGAGCGAAACAAGACGTAGGAGGGTGTGAGATAGCGAAACGAGACGAAGGAGGGTGAAAGAGAGCGAAACGAGACGAAGGAGGGTGAAAGAGAACGAAACGAGACGAAGGATGGGGAAAGAGAGCGAAACGAGACGAAGGAGGGTGAAAGAAGGCGAAACGAGACGAAGTAGGGAAGAAGACAGCGAAACGAGACGAAGGAGGGTGAGAGAGAGCGAAACGAGACGAAGGAGGGTGGAAGAGAGCGAAACAAGACGTAGGAGGGTGAGAGATAGCGAAACGAGATGAAGGAGGGTGAAAGAGAGCGAAACGAGACGAAGGAGGGTGAAAGAGAGCGAAATGAGACGAAGGAGGGTGAAGGAGGGCGAAACGAGACGAAAGCGGGTCAAAGAGAGCGAAACGAGTTGAAGGAGGGTGAAAGAGAGCGAAACGAGACAAAGGAGGGTGAAAGAGGCTGAAACGAGACAAAGGAGGGTGGAAGAGAGCGAAACGAGAGGAAGGACTGTGAAAGAGAGCGAAACGAGATGAAGGAGGGTGAAACAGAGTGAAACGAGACGAAGGAGGGTGAAAGAAAGCGAAACGAGACGAAGGAGGGTGAAAGAGATCGCAACGAGGCGAAGGAGGGTGAAAGAGAGTGAAACGAGGCGAAGGAAGGTGAAAGACTTCGAATCGAGACAAAGGAGGGTGAAAGAGAGCGAAACGAGACGAAGGAAGGTGAAAGAGAGCGAACCGAAACGAAGGAGGGTGGAAGAGAGCGATACGAGAAGAAGGAGGGTGACAGAGAGCGAAACGAGACGAAGGAGGGTGAAAGAGAGCGAAACGAGACGAAGGAGGGTGAAAAAGAGTGAAACGAGACGAAGGAGGGTGAAAGATTGCTAAACGAGACAAAGGAGGGTGAAAGAGAGCGAAACGAGGTGAAGGAGGGTGAAAGAGAGCGAAACGAGACGAAGGAGGGTGAAAGAGAGCGAAACGAGACGAAGGAAGGTGAAAGAGAGCTAAACGAGATGAAGGTGGGTGAAAGAGATCGAAACGAGACAAAGGAGGGTGAAAGAGAGCGAAACGAGGCGAAGGAAGGTGAAAGAGAGCGAAACGAGACGAAGGAGGGTGAAAGAGAACGAAACGAGACGAAGGAGGGTGAAAGAAGGCGAAACGAGACGAAGTAGGGAAGAAGACAGCGAAACGAGACGAAGGAGGGTGAGAGAGAGCGAAACGAGACGAAGGAGGGTGGAAGAGAGCGAAACAAGACGTAGGAGGGTGTGAGATAGCGAAACGAGACGAAGGAGGGTGAAAGAGAGCGAAACGAGACGAAGGAGGGTGAAAGAGAGCGAAATGAGACGAAGGAGGGTGAAGGAGGGCGAAACGAGACGAAAGAGGGTCAAAGAGAGCGAAACGAGTTGAAGGAGGGTGAAAGAGAGCGAAACGAGACAAAGGAGGGTGAAAGAGGCTGAAACGAGACAAAGGAGGGTGGAAGAGAGCGAAACGAGAGGAAGGACTGTGAAAGAGAGCGAAACGAGATGAAGGAGGGTGAAAGAGAGTGAAACGAGACGAAGGAGGGTGAAAGAAAGTGAAACGAGACGAAGGAGGGTGAAAGAGAGCGAAACGAGGCGAAGGAGGGTGAGAGACAGCGAAACGAGACGAAGGAGGGTGAAAGAGATCGAAACGAGACGAAGGAGGGTGAAAGAGAGCGAAAAGAGACGAAGGAGGGTGAAAGAGAGCGAAACGAGGCGAAGGAGGGTCAAAGAGAGCGAAACGAGATGAAGGAGGGTGAAAGAGAGCGAAACGATACGAAGGAGGGTGAAAGAAGCCGAAATGAGACGAAGGAGGGAGGAAGACAGCGAAACGAGACGAAGGAGTGTGAGAGATAGCGAAACGAGACGAAGGAGGGTGAAAGAGAGCGAGAAGAGACGAAGGAGGGTGAAAGAGTGCGAAACGAGACGAAGGAGGGTGAAGGAAGGCGAAACGAGACGAAGGAGGGTGGAAGAGAGCGAAACGAGATGAAGGAGGTTGAAAGAGAGCGAAACGAGACAAAGGAGGGTGAAAGAGGCTGAAACGAGACGAAGGAGGGTGGAAGAGAGCGAAACGAGAGGAAGGAGGGTGAGGGAGAGCGAAACGAGATGAAGGAGGGTGAAAGAGAGTGAAACGAGACGAAGGAGGGTGAAAGAGAGCGAAACGAAACGAAGGAGGGTGAAAGAGAGCGAAACGAGATGAAGGAGGGTGAAAGAGAGTGAAACGAGGCGAAGGAAGGTGAAAGAGTACAAATCGAGACAAAGGAGTGTGAAAGAGAGCAAAACGAGACGAAGGAAGGTGAAAGAGAGCGAACCGAAACGAAGGAGGGTGGAAGAGAGCGATACGAGACGAAGGAGGGTGAAAGAGAGCGAAACGAGACGAAGGAGGGTGAAAGAGAGCGAAACGAGACGAAGGAGGGTGAAAAAGATTGAAACGAGACGAAGGAGGGTGAAAGAGAGCGAAACGAGATGAAGGAGGGTGAAAGAGAGCGAAACGAGACGAAGGAGGGTGAAAGAGAACGAAACGAGACGAAGGAAGGTGAAAGAGAGCTAAACGAGATGACGGAGGGTGAAAGAGATCGAAACGAGATAAAGGAGGGTGAAAGAGCGAAACGAGGCGAAGGAAGGTGAAAGCGAGCGAAACGAGACGAAGGAGGGTGAAAGAGAACGAAACGAGACGAAGGATGGGGAAAGAGAGCGAAACGAGACGAAGGAGGGTGAAAGAAGGCGAAACGAGACGAAGGAGGGAGGAAGACAGCGAAACGAGACGAAGGAGGGTGAGAGAGAGCTAAACGAGACGAAGGAGGGTGGAAGAGAGCGAAACAAGACGTAGGAGGGTGTGAGATAGCGAAACGAGACGAAGGAGGGTGAAAGAGAGCGAAACGAGACGAAGGAGGGTGAAAGAGAACGAAACGAGACGAAGGATGGGGAAAGAGAGCGAAACGAGACGAAGGAGGGTGAAAGAAGGCGAAACGAGACGAAGGAGGGAAGAAGACAGCGAAACGAGACGAAGGAGGGTGAGAGAGAGCGAAACGAGACGAAGGAGGGTGGAAGAGAGTGAAACAAGACGTAGGAGGGTGAGAGATAGCGAAACGAGACGAAGGAGGGTGAAAGAGAGCGAAACGAGACGAAGGAGGGTGAAAGAGAGCGAAATGAGACGAAGGAGGGTGAAGGAGGGCGAAACGAGACGAAAGAGGGTGAAAGAGAGCGAAACGAGTTGAAGGAGGGTGAAAGAGAGCGAAACGAGACAAAGGAGGGTGAAAGAGGCTGAAACGAGACGAAGGAGGGTGGAAGAGAGCAAAACGAGAGGAAGGACGGTGAAAGAGAGCGAAACGAGATGAAGGAGGGTGAAAGAGAGTGAAACGAGACGAAGGAGGATGAAAGAAAGCGAAACGAGACGAAGGAGGGTGAAAGAGAGCGAAACGAGGCGAAGGAGGGTGAAAGAGAGTGAAACGAAGTGAAGGAAGGTGAAAGACTTCGAATCGAGACAAAGGAGGGTGAAAGAGAGCGAAACGAGACGAAGGAAGGTGAAAGAGAGCGAACCGAAACGAAGGAGGGTGGAAGAGAGCGATACGAGAAGAAGGAGGGTGAAAGAGAGCGAAACGAGACGAAGGAGGGTGAAAGATTGCTAAACGAGACAAAGGAGGGTGAAAGAGAGCGAAACGAGATGAAGGAGGGTGAAAGAGAGCGAAACGAGACGAAGGAGGGTGAAAGAGAGCTAAACGAGATGACGGAGGGTGAAAGAGATCGAAACGAGATAAAGGAGGGTGAAAGAGCGAAACGAGGCGAAGGAAGGTGAAAGAGAGCGAAACGAGACGAAGGAGGGTGAAAGAGAACGAAACGAGACGAAGGATGGGGAAAGAGAGCGAAACGAGACGAAGGAGGGTGAAAGAAGGCGAAACGAGACGAAGGAGGGAGGAAGACAGCGAAACGAGACGAAGGAGGGTGAGAGAGAGCTAAACGAGACGAAGGAGGGTGGAAGAGAGCGAAACAAGACGTAGGAGGGTCTGAGATTGCGAAACGAGACGAAGGAGGGTGAAAGAGAGCGAAACGAGACGAAGGAGGGTGAAAGAGAACGAAACGAGACGAAGGATGGGGAAAGAGAGCGAAACGAGACGAAGGAGGGTGAAAGAAGGCGAAACGAGACGAAGTAGGGAAGAAGACAGCGAAACGAGACGAAGGAGGGTGAGAGAGAGCGAAACGAGACGAAGGAGGGTGGAAGAGAGCGAAACAAGACGTAGGAGGGTGAGAGATAGCGAAACGAGACGAAGGAGGGTGAAAGAGAGCGAAACGAGACGAAGGAGGGTGAAAGAGAGCGAAATGAGACGAAGGAGGGTGAAGGAGGGCGAAACGAGACGAAAGAGGGTCAAAGAGAGCGAAACGAGTTGAAGGAGGGTGAAAGAGAGCGAAACGAGACAAAGGAGGGTGAAAGAGGCTGAAACGAGACAAAGGAGGGTGGAAGAGAGCGAAACGAGAGGAAGGACTGTGAAAGAGAGCGAAACGAGATGAAGGAGGGTGAAAGAGAGTGAAACGAGACGAAGGAGGGTGAAAGAAAGCGAAACGAGACGAAGGAGGGTGAAAGAGAGCGAAACGAGGCGAAGGAAGGTGAAAGACTTCGAATCGAGACAAAGGAGGGTGAAAGAGAGCGAAACGAGACGAAGGAAGGTGAAAGAGAGCGAACCGAAACGAAGGAGGGTGGAAGAGAGCGATACGAGAAGAAGGAGGGTGAAAGAGAGCGAAACGAGACGAAGGAGGGTGAAAGAGAGCGAAACGAGACGAAGGAGGGTGAAAAAGAGTGAAACGAGACGAAGGAGGGTGAAAGATTGCTAAACGAGACAAAGGAGGGTGAAAGAGAGCGAAACGAGGTGAAGGAGGGTGAAAGAGAGCGAAACGAGACGAAGGAGGGTGAAAGAGAGCGAAACGAGACGAAGGAAGGTGAAAGAGAGCTAAACGAGATGAAGGTGGGTGAAAGAGATCGAAACGAGACAAAGGAGGGTGAAAGAGAGCGAAACGAGGCGAAGGAAGGTGAAAGAGAGCGAAACGAGACGAAGGAGGGTGAAAGAGAACGAAACGAGACGAAGGAGGGTGAAAGAAGGCGAAACGAGACGAAGTAGGGAAGAAGACAGCGAAACGAGACGAAGGAGGGTGAGAGATAGCGAAACGAGACGAAGGAGGGTGAAAGAGAGCGAAACGAGACGAAGGAGGGTGAAAGAGAGAGAAATGAGACGAAGGAGGGTGAAGGAGGGCGAAACGAGACGAAAGAGGGTCAAAGAGAGCGAAACGAGTTGAAGGAGGGTGAAAGAGAGCGAAACGAGACAAAGGAGGGTGAAAGAGGCTGAAACGAGACAAAGGAGGGTGGAAGAGAGCGAAACGAGAGGAAGGACTGTGAAAGAGAGCGAAACGAGATGAAGGAGGGTGAAAGAGAGTGAAACGCGACGAAGGAGGGTGAAAGAAAGCGATACGAGACGAAGGAGGGTGAAAGAGAGCGAAACGAGGCGAAGGAGGGTGAGAGACAGCGAAACGAGACGAAGGAGGGTGAAAGAGATCGAAACGAGACGAAGGAGGGTGAAAGAGAGCGAAAAGAGACGAAGGAGGGTGAAAGAGAGCGAAACGAGGCGAAGGAGGGTCAAAGAGAGCGAAACGAGATGAAGGAGGGTGAAAGAGAGCGAAACGATACGAAGGAGGGTGAAAGAAGCCGAAACGAGACGAAGGAGGGAGGAAGACAGCGAAACGAGACGAAGGAGTGTGAGAGATAGCGAAACGAGACGAAGGAGGGTGAAAGAGAGCGAAATGAGACGAAGGAGGGTGAAAGAGTGCGAAACGAGACGAAGGAGGGTGAAGGAAGGCGAAACGAGACGAAGGAGGGTGGAAGAGAGCGAAACGAGACGAAGGAGGGTGAAAGAGAGTGAAAAGAGACGAAGGAGGGTGAAAGAGAGCGAAACGAGGCGAACGAGGGTCAAAGAGAGCGAAACGAGATGAAGGAGGGTGAAAGAGAGCGAAACGAGACAAAGGAGGGTGAAAGAGGCTGAAACGAGACTAAGGATGGTGGAAGAGAGCGAAACGAGAGGAAGGAGGGTGAGGGAGAGCGAAACGAGATGAAGGAGGGTGAAAGAGAGTGAAACGAGACGAAGGAGGGTGAAAGAGAGCGAAACGAGACGAAGGAGGGTGAAAGAGAGCGAAACGAGACGAAGGAGGGTGAAAGAGAACGAAACGAGACGAAGGAAGGTGAAAGAGAGCTAAACGAGATGACGGAGGGTGAAAGAGATCGAAACGAGATAAAGGAGGGTGAAAGAGCGAAACGAGGCGAAGGAAGGTGAAAGTGAGCGAAGCGAGACGAAGGAGGGTGAAAGAGAACGAAACGAGACGAAGGATGGGGAAAGAGAGCGAAACGAGACGAAGGAGGGTGAAAGAAGGCGAAACGAGACGAAGGAGGGAGGAAGACAGCGAAACGAGACGAAGGAGGGTGAGAGAGAGCTAAACGAGACGAAGGAGGGTGGAAGAGAGCGAAACAAGACGTAGGAGGGTGTGAGATAGCGAAACGAGACGAAGGAGGGTGAAAGAGAGCGAAACGAGACGAAGGAGGGTGAAAGAGAACGAAACGAGACGAAGGATGGGGAAAGAGAGCGAAACGAGACGAAGGAGGGTGAAAGAAGGCGAAACGAGACGAAGGAGGGAAGAAGACAGCAAAACGAGACGAAGGAGGGTGAGAGAGAGCGAAACGAGACGAAGGAGGGTGGAAGAGAGTGAAACAAGACGTAGGAGGGTGAGAGATAGCGAAACGAGACGAAGGAGGGTGAAAGAGAGCGAAACGAGACGAAGGAGGGTGAAAGAGAGCGAAATGAGACGAAGGAGGGTGAAGGAGGGCGAAACGAGACGAAAGAGGGTCAAAGAGAGCGAAACGAGTTGAAGGAGTGTGAAAGAGAGCGAAACGAGACAAAGGAGGGTGAAAGAGGCTGAAACGAGACGAAGGAGGGTGGAAGAGAGCGAAACGAGAGGAAGGACGGTGAAAGAGAGCGAAACGAGATGAAGGAGGGTGAAAGAGAGTGAAACGAGACGAAGGAGGGTGAAAGAAAGCGAAACGAGACGAAGGAGGGTGAAAGAGAGCGAAACGAGGCGAAGGAGGGTGAAAGAGAGTGAAACGAGGCGAAGGAAGGTGAAAGACTTCGAATCGAGACAAAAGAGGGTTTAAGAGAGCGAAACGAGACGAAGGAAGGTGAAAGAGAGCGAACCGAAACGAAGGAGGGTGGAAGAGAGCGATACGAGAAGAAGGAGGGTGAAAGAGAGCGAAACGAGACGAAGGAGGGTGAAAGAGAGCGAAACGAGACGAAGGAGGGTGAAAGAGAGCGAAACGAGACGAAGGAGGGTGAAAGAGAGCTAAACGAGATGACGGAGGGTGAAAGAGATCGAAACGAGATAAAGGAGGGTGAAAGAGCGAAACGAGGCGAAGGAAGGTGAAAGAGAGCGAAACGAGACGAAGGAGGGTGAAAGAGAACGAAACGAGATGAAGGATGGGGAAAGAGAGCGAAACGAGACGAAGGAGGGTGAAAGAAGGCGAAACGAGACGAAGGAGGGTGAAAGAGAGCGAAATGAGACGATGGAGGGTGAAGGAGGGCGAAACGAGACGAAAGAGGGTCAAAGAGAGCGAAACGAGTTGAAGGAGGGTGAAAGAGAGCGAAACGAGACAAAGGAGGGTGATAGAGGCTGAAACGAGACGAAGGAGGGTGGAAGAGAGCGAAACGAGAGGAAGGACGGTGAAAGAGAGCGAAACTAGATGAAGGAGGGTGAAAGAGAGTGAAACGAGACGAAGGAGGGTGAAAGAAAGCGAAACGAGACGAAGGAGGGTGAAAGAGAGCGAAACGAGGCGAAGGAGGGTGAAAGAGAGTGAAACGAGGCGAAGGAAGGTGAAAGACTTCGAATCGAGACAAAGGAGGGTGAAAGAGAGCGAAACGAGACGAAGGAAGGTGAAAGAGAGCGAACCGAAACGAAGGAGGGTGGAAGAGAGCGATACGAGAAGAAGGAGGGTGAAAGAGAGCGAAACGAGACGAAGGAGGGTGAAAGAGAGCGAAACGAGATGAAGGAGGGTGAAAAAGAGTGAAACGAGACGAAGGAGGGTGAAAGATTGCTAAACGAGACAAAGGAGGGTGAAAGAGAGCGAAACGAGATGAAGGAGGGTGAAAGAGAGCGAAACGAGATGAAGGAGGGTGAAAGAGAGCTAAACGAGATGACGGAGGGTGAAAGAGATCGAAACGAGATAAAGGAGGGTAAAAGAGCGAAACGAGGCGAAGGAAGGTGAAAGAGAGCGAAACGAGACGAAGGAGGGTGAAAGAGAACGAAACGAGACGAAGGATGGGGAAAGAGAGCGAAACGAGACGAAGGAGGGTGAAAGAAGGCGAAACGAGACGAAGGAGGGAGGAAGACAGCGAAACGAGACGAAGGAGGATGAGAGAGAGCTAAACGAGACGAAGGAGGGTGGAAGAGAGCGAAACAAGACGTAGGAGGGTGTGAGAAAGCGAAACGAGACGAAGGAGGGTGAAAGAGAGCAAAACGAGACGAAGGAGGGTGAAAGAGAACGAAACGAGACGAAGGATGGGGAAAGAGAGCGAAACGAGACGAAGGAGGGTGAAAGAAGGCGAAACGAGACGAAGTAGGGAAGAAGACAGCGAAACGAGACGAAGGAGGGTGAGAGAGAGCGAAACGAGACGAAGGAGGGTGGAAGAGAGCGAAACAAGACGTAGGAGGGTGAGAGATAGCGAAACGAGACGAAGGAGGGTGAAAGAGAGCGAAACGAGACGAAGGAGGGTGAAAGAGAGCGAAATGAGACGAAGGAGGGTGAAGGAGGGCGAAACGAGACGAAAGAGGGTCAAAGAGAGCGAAACGAGGCGAAGGAAGGTGAAAGACTTCGAATCGAGACAAAGGAGGGTGAAAGAGAGCGAAACGAGACGAAGGAAGGTGAAAGAGAGCGAACCGAAACGAAGGAGGGTGGAAGAGAGCGATACGAGAAGAAGGAGGGTGAAAGAGAGCGAAACGAGACGAAGGAGGGTGTAAGAGAGCGAAACGAGACGAAGGAGGGTGAAAAAGAGTGAAACGAGACGAAGGAGGGTGAAAGATTGCTAAACGAGACAAAGGAGGGTGAAAGAGAGCGAAACGAGGTGAAGGAGGGTGAAAGAGAGCGAAACGAGACGAAGGAGGGTGAAAGAGAGCGAAACGAGACGAAGGAAGGTGAAAGAGAGCTAAACGAGATGAAGGTGGGTGAAAGAGATCGAAACGAGACAAAGGAGGGTGAAAGAGAGCGAAACGAGGCGAAGGAAGGTGAAAGAGAGCGAAACGAGACGAAGGAGGGTGAAAGAGAACGAAACGAGACGAAGGAGGGTGAAAGAAGGCGAAACGAGACGAAGTAGGGAAGAAGACAGCGAAACGAGACGAAGGAGGGTGAGAGAGAGCGAAACGAGACGAAGGAGGGTGGAAGAGAGCGAAACAAGACGTAGGAGGGTGAGAGATACCGAAACGAGACGAAGGAGGGTGAAAGAGAGCGAAACGAGACGAAGGAGGGTGAAAGAGAGCGAAATGAGACGAAGGAGGGTGAAGGAGGGCGAAACGAGACGAAAGAGGGTCAAAGAGAGCGAAACGAATTGAAGGAGGGTGAAAGAGAGCGAAACGAGACAAAGGAGGGTGAAAGAGGCTGAAACGAGACAAAGGAGGGTGGAAGAGAGCGAAACGAGAGGAAGGACTGTGAAAGAGAGCGAAACGAGATGAAGGAGGGTGAAAGAGAGTGAAACGAGACGAAGGAGGGTGAAAGAAAGCGAAACGAGACGAAGGAGGGTGAAAGAGAGCGAAACGAGGCGAAGGAGGGTGAAAGAGAGCGAACCGAAACGAAGGAGGGTGGAAGAGATCGATACGAGAAGAAGGAGGGTGAAAGAGAGCGAAACGAGACGAAGGAGGGTGAAAGAGAGCGAAACGAGACGAAGGAGGGTGAAAAAGAGTGAAACGAGACGAAGGAGGGTGAAAGATTGCTAAACGAGACAAAGGAGGGTGAAAGAGAGCGAAACGAGGTGAAGGAGGGTGAAAGAGAGCGAAACGAGACGAAGGAGGGTGAAAGAGAGCGAAACGAGACGAAAGAAGGTGAAAGAGAGCTAAACGAGATGATGGTGGGTGAAAGAGATCGAAACGAGACAAAGGAGGGTGAAAGAGAGCGAAACGAGGCGAAGGAAGGTGAAAGAGAGCGAAACGAGACGAAGGAGGGTGAAAGAGAACGAAACGAGACGAAGGAGGGGGAAAGAGAGCGAAACGAGACGAAGGAGGGTGAAAGAAGGCGAAACGAGACGAAGGAGGGAGGAAGACAGCGAAACGAGATGAAGGAGGGTGAGAGAGAGAGCGAAACGAGATGAAGGAAGGTGGAAGAGAGCGAAACAAGACGAAGGAGGGTGAGAGACAGCGAAACGAGACGAAGGAGGGTGAAAGAGATCGAAACGAGACGAAGGAGGGTGAAAGAGAGCGAGAAGAGACGAAGGAGGGTGAAAGAGAGCGAAACGAGGCGAAGGAGGGTCAAAGAGAGCGAAACGAGATGAAGGAGGGTGAAAGAGAGCGAAACGATACGAAGGAGGGTGAAAGAAGCCGAAACGAGACGAAGGAGGGAGGAAGACAGCGAAACGAGACGAAGGAGTGTGAGAGATAGCGAAACGAGACGAAGGAGGGTGAAAGAGAGCGAAATGAGACGAAGGAGGGTGAAAGAGTGCGAAACGAGACGAAGGATGGTGAAGGAAGGCGAAACAAGATGAAGGAGGGTGGAAGAGAGCGAAACAAGACGAAGGAGGGTGAGAGACAGCGAAACGAGACGAAGGAGGGTGAAAGAGATCGAAACGAGACGAAGGAGGGTGAAAGAGAGCGAAAAGAGACGAAGGAGGGTGAAAGAGAGCGAAACGAGGCGAAGGAGGGTCAAAGAGAGCGAAACGAGATGAAGGAGGGTGAAAGAGAGCGAAACGATACGAAGGAGGGTGAAAGAAGCCGAAACGAGACGAAGGAGGGAGGAAGACAGCGAAACGAGACGAAGGAGTGTGAGAGATAGCGAAACGAGACGAAGGAGGGTGAAAGAGAGCGAAACCGAAGGAGGGTGAAGGAAGGGGAAACGAGACGAAGGAGGGTGGAAGAGAGCGAAACGAGACGAAGGAGGGTGAAAGAGAGTGAAAAGAGACGAAGGAGGGTGAAAGAGAGCGAAACGAGGCGAAGGAGGGTCAAAGAGAGCGAAACGAGATGAAGGAGGGTGAAAGAGAGCGAAACGAGACAAAGGAGGGTGAAAGAGGCTGAAACGAGACGAAGGAGGGTGGAAGAGAGTGAAACGAGAGGAAGGAGGGTGAGGGAGAGCGAAACGAGATGAAGGAGGGTGAAAGAGAGTGAAACGAGACGAAGGAGGGTGAAAGAGAGCGAAACGAGACGAAGGAGGGTGAAAGAGAGCGAAACGAGACGAAGGAGGGTGAAAGAGAGTGAAACGAGGCGAAGGAAGGTGAAAGAGTACAAATCAAGACAAAGGAGTGTGAAAGAGAGCAAAACGAGACGAAGGAAGGTGAAAGAGAGCGAACCGAAACGAACGAGGGTGGAAGAGAGCGATACGAGACGAAGGAGGGTGAAAGAGAGCGAAACGAGACGTGAGGAGGGTGAAAGAGGGCGAAACGAGACGAAGGAGGGTGAAAAAGATTGAAACGAGACGAAGGAGGGTGAAAGAGAGCGAAACGAGATGAAGGAGGGTGAAAGAGAGCGAAACGAGACGAAGGAGGGTGAAAGAGAACGAAACGAGACGAAGGAAGGTGAAAGAGAGCTAAACGAGATGACGGAGGGTGAAAGAGATCGAAACGAGATAAAGGAGGGTGAAAGAGCGAAACGAGGCGAAGGAAGGTGAAAGAGAGCGAAACGAGACGAAGGAGGGTGAAAGAGAACGAAACAAGACGAAGGATGGGGAAAGAGAGCGAAACGAGACGAAGGAGGGTGAAAGAAGGCGAAACGAGACGAAGGAGGGAGGAAGACAGCGAAACGAGACGAAGGAGGGTGAGAGAGAGCTAAACGAGACGAAGGAGGGTGGAAGAGAGCGAAACAAGATGAAGGAGGGTGAAAGAAGGCGAAAAGAGACGAAGGAGGGAGGAAGACAGCGAAACGAGATGAAGGAGGGTGAGAGAGAGAGAGCGAAACGAGATGAAGGAAGGTGGAAGAGAGCGAAACAAGACGAAGGAGGGTGAGAGACAGCGAAACGAGACGAAGGAGGGTGAAAGAGATCGAAACGAGACAAAGGAGGGTGAAAGAGAGCGAAAAGAGACGAAGGAGGGTGAAAGAGATCGAAACGAGGCGAAGGAGGGTCAAAGAGAGCGAAACGAGATGAAGGAGGGTGAAAGAGAGCGAAACGATACGAAGGAGGGTGAAAGAAGCCGAAACGAGACGAAGGAGGGAGGAAGACAGCGAAACGAGACGAAGGAGTGTGAGAGATAGCGAAACGAGACGAAGGAGGGTGAAAGAGAGCGAAATGAGACGAAGGAGGGTGAAAGAGTGCGAAACGAGACGAAGGAGTGTGAAGGAAGGCGAAACGAGACGAAGGAGGGTGGAAGAGAGCGAAACGAGACGAAGGAGGGTGAAAGAGAGTGAAAAGAGACGAAGGAGGGTGAAAGAGAGCGAAACGAGGCGAAGGAGGGTCAAAGAGAGCGAAACGAGATGAAGGAGGGTGAAAGAGAGCGAAACGAGACAAAGGAGGGTGAAAGAGGCTGAAACGAGACGAAGGAGGGTGGAAGAGAGCGAAACGAGAGGAAGGAGGGTGAGGGAGAGCGAAACGAGATGAAGGAGGGTGAAAGAGAGTGAAACGAGACGAAGGAGGGTGAAAGAGAGCGAAATGAGACGAAGGAGGGTGAAAGAAAGCGAAACGAGACGAAGGAGGGTGAAAGAGAGTGAAACGAGGCGAAGGAAGGTGAAAGAGTACAAATCGAGACAAAGGAGTGTGAAAGAGAGCAAAACGAGACGAAGGAAGGTGAAAGAGAGCGAACCGAAACGAAGGAGGGTGGAAGAGAGCGATACGAGACGAAGGAGGGTGAAAGAGAGCGAAACGAGACGAAGGAGGGTGAAAGAGAGCGAAACGAGACGAAGGAGGGTGAAAAAGATTGAAACGAGACGAAGGAGGGTGAAAGAGAGCGAAACGAGATGAAGAAGGGTGAAAGAGAGCGAAACGAGATGAAGGAGGGTGAAAGAGAACGAAACGAGACGAAGGGAGGTGAAAGAGAGCTAAACGAGATGAAGGAGGGTGAAAGAGAGTGAAACGAGACGAAGGAGGGTGAAAGAAAGCGAAACGAGACGAAGGAGGGTGAAAGAGAGCGAAACGAGGCGAAGGAAGGTGAAAGACTTCGAATCGAGACAAAGGAGGGTGAAAGAGAGCGAAACGAGACGAAGGAAGGTGAAAGAGAGCGAACCGAAACGAAGGAGGGTGGAAGAGAGCGATACGAGAAGAAGGAGGGTGAAAGAGAGCGAAACGAGACGAAGGAGGGTGAAAGAGAGCGAAACGAGACGAAGGAGGGTGAAAAAGAGTGAAACGAGACGAAGGAGGGTGAAAGATTGCTAAACGAGACAAAGGAGGGTGAAAGAGAGCGAAACGAGATGAAGGAGGGTGAAAGAGAGCGAAACGAGACGAAGGAGGGTGAAAGAGAGCGAAACGAGACGAAGGAAGGTGAAAGAGAGCTAAACGAGATGAAGGTGGGTGAAAGAGATCGAAACGAGACGAAGGAGGGTGAAAGTGAGCGAAACGAGACGAAGGAGGGTGAAAGAGAACGAAACGAGACGAAGGATGGGGAAAGAGAGCGAAACGAGACGAAGGAGTGTGAAAGAAGGCGAAACGAGACGAAGGAGGGAAGAAGACAGCGAAACGAGACGAAGGAGGGTAAGAGAGAGCGAAACGAGACGAAGGAGGGTGGAAGAGAGCGAAACAAGACGTAGGAGGGTGTGAGATAGCGAAACGAGACGAAGGAGGGTGAAAGAGAGCGAAACGAGTTGAAGGAGGGTGAAAGAGAGCGAAACGAGACAAAGGAGGGTGAAAGAGGCTGAAACGAGACAAAGGAGGGTGGAAGAGAGCGAAACGAGAGGAAGGACGGTGAAAGAGAGCGAAACGAGATGAAGGAGGGTGAAAGAGAGCGAAACGACGCGAAGGAGGGTGAAAGAGAGTGAAACGAGTGAAGGAAGGTGAAAGACTTCGAATCGAGACAAAGGAGGGTGAAAGAGAGCGAAACGAGACGAAGGAAGGTGAAAGAGAGCGAACCAAAACGAAGGAGGGTGGAACAGAGCGATACGAGAAGAAGGAGGGTGAAAGAGAGCGAAACGAGACGAAGGAGGGTGAAAGAGAGCAAAACGAGACGAAGGAGGGTGAAAAAGAGTGAAACGAGACGAAGGAGGGTGAAAGATTGCTAAACGAGACAAAGGAGGGTGAAAGAGAGCGAAACGAGATGAAGGAGGGTGAAAGAGAGCGAAACGAGATGAAGGAGGGTGAAAGAGAGCGAAACGAGACGAAGGAAGGTGAAAGAGAGCTAAACGAGATGAAGGTGGGTGAAAGAGATCGAAACGAGACAAAGGAGGGTGAAAGAGATCGAAACGAGGCGAAGGAAGGTGAAAGAGAGCGAAACGAGACGAAGGAGGGTGAAAGAGAACGAAACGAGACGAAGGAGGGGGAAAGAGAGCGAAACGAGACGAAGGAGGGTGAAAGAAGGCGAAACGAGACGAAGGAGGGAGGAAGACAGCGAAACGAGATGAAGGAGGGTGAGAGAGAGAGCGAAACGAGATGAAGGAAGGTGGAAGAGAGCGAAACAAGACGAAGGAGGGGGAGAGACAGCGAAACGAGACGAAGGAGGGTGCAAGAGATCGAAACGAGACGAAGGAGGGTGAAAGAGAGCGAAAAGAGACGAAGGAGGGTGAAAGAGAGCGAAACGAGGCGAAGGAGGGTCAAAGAGAGCGAAACGAGATGAAGGAGGGTGAAAGAGAGCGAAACGATACGAAGGAGGGTGAAAGAAGCCGAAACGAGACGAAGGAGGGAGGAAGACAGCGAAACGAGACGAAGGAGGGTGAGGGAGAGCGAAACGAGATGAAGGAGGGTGAAAGAGAGTGAAACGAGACGAAGGAGGGTGAAAGAGTGCGAAACGAGACGAAGGATGGTGAAGGAAGGCGAAACGAGACGAAGGAGGGTGGAAGAGAGCGAAACGAGACGAAGGAGGGTGAAAGAGAGTGAAAAGAGACAAAGGAGGGTGAAAGGGAGCGAAACGAGGCGAAGGAGGGTCAAAGAGAGCGAAACGAGATGAAGGAGGGTGAAAGAGAGCGAAACGAGACAAAGGAGGGTGAAAGAGGCTGAAACGTGACGAAGGAGGGTGGAAGAGAGCGAAACGAGACGAAGGAGGGTGAGGGAGAGCGAAACGAGATGAAGGAGGGTGAAAGAGAGTGAAACGAGACGAAGGAGGGTGAAAGAGAGCGAAACGAGACGAAGGAGGGTGAAAGAGAGCGAAACGAGACGAAGGAGGGTGAAAGAGAGTGAAACGAGGCGAAGGAAGGTGAAAGAGTACAAATCGAGACAAAGGAGTGTGAAAGAGAGCAAAACGAGACGAAGGAAGGTGAAAGAGAGCGAACCGAAACGAAGGAGGGTGGAAGAGAGCGATACGAGACGAAGGAGGGTGAAAGAGAGCGAAACGAGACGAAGGAGGGTTAAAGAGAGCGAAACGAGACGAAGGAGGGTGAAAAAGATTGAAACGAGACGAAGGAGGGTGAAAGAGAGCGAAACGAGATGAAGGAGGGTGAAAGAGAGCGAAACGAGACGAAGGAGGGTGAAAGAGAACGAAACGAGACGAAGGAAGGTGAAAGAGAGCTAAACGAGATGACGGAGGTTGAAAGAGATCGAAACGAGATAAAGGAGGGTGAAAGAGCGAAACGAGGTGAAGGAAGGTGAAAGAGAGCGAAACGAGACGAAGGAGGGTGAAAGAGAACGAAACGAGACGAAGGATGGGGAAAGAGAGCGAAACGAGACGAAGGAGGGTGAAAGAAGGCGAAACGAGACGAAGGAGGGAGGAAGACAGCGAAACGAGACGAAGGAGGGTGAAAGAGAGCGAAACGAGACGAAGGAGGGTGAAAGAGAGCGAAACGAGACGAAGGAGGGTGAAAGAGAGCGAAATGAGACGAAGGAGGGTGAAGGAGGGAGAAACGAGACGAAAGAGGGTCAAAGAGAGCGAAACGAGTTGAAGGAGGGTGAAAGAGAGCGAAACGAGACAAAGGAGGGTGAAAGAGGCTGAAACGAGACGAAGGAGGGTGGAAGAGAGCGAAACGAGAGGAAGGACGGTGAAAGAGAGCGAAACGAGATGAAGGAGGGTGAAAGAGAGTGAAACGAGACGAAGGAGGGTGAAAGAGAGCGAAGCGAGACGAAGGAGGGTGAAAGAGAGCGAAACGAGGCGATGGAGGGTGAAAGAGAGTGAAACGAGGCGAAGGAAGGTGAAAGAGTGCGAATCGAGACAAAGGAGGGTGAAAGAGAGCGAAACGAGACGAAGGAAGGTGAAAGAGAGCGAACCGAAACGAAGGAGGGTGGAAGAGAGCGATACTAGAAGAAGGAGGGTGAAAGAGAGCGAAACGAGACGAAGGAGGGTGAAAGAGAGCGAAACGAGACGCAGGAGGGCGAAAGAGAGCGAAACGAGACGAAGGAGGGTGGAAGAGAGAGAAACGAGACGAAGGAGGGCGAAACGAGACGAAGGAGGGTGAAAGAGAGCGAAAGGAGACGAAGGAGGGTGAAAGAGAGCGAAACGAGACGAAGAAGGGTGAGAGAGGGCAAAACGAGATGAAGGAGGGTGAAAGAGAGTGAAACGAGACGAAGGAGGGTGAAAGAGTGCGAAACGAGCTGAAGGAGGGTGAAAGAGCGCGAAACGAGACGAAGGAGGGTAGAAGAGAGCGAAACGAGACGAAGGAGGGTGAAAGAGAGTGAAACGAGATGAAGGAGGGTGAAAAAGAGTGAAACGAGACGAAGGAGGGTGAAAGAGAGCTAAACGAGAAGAAGGAGGGTGAAAGAGAGTTAAACGAGATGAAGGAGGGTGAAAGAGGACGAAACGAGACGAAGAGGGTGAAAGAGAGCGAAACGAGACGAAGGAAGGTGAAAGAGAGCTAAACGAGATGAAGGAAGGTGAAAGAGAGCGAAACGAGATGAAGGAGGGTGAAAGAGAACGAAACGAGACGAAGGAGGGGGAAAGAGAGCGAAATGATACGAAGGAGGGTGAAAGAAGCCGAAACGAGACGAAGGAGGGAGGAAGACAGCGAAACGAGACGAAGGAGTGTGAGTGATAGCGAAACGAGGCGAAGGAGGGTGAAAGAGAGTGAAACGAGACGAAGGAAGGTGAAAGAGAGCGAACCGAAACGGAGGAGGGTGGAAGAGAGCGATACGAGACGAAGGAGGGTGAAAGAGAGCGAAACGAGACGAAGGAGGGTGAAAGAGAGCGAAACGAGATGAAGGAGGGTGAAAAAGAATGAAACGAGACGAAGGAAGGTGAAAGAGAGCGAAACGAGATGAAGGAGGGTGAAAGAGAGCGAAACGAGACGAAGGAGGGTGAAAGAGAGCGAAACGAGACGAAGGAAGGTGAAAGAGAGCTAAACGAGATGACGGAGGGTGAAAGAGATCGAAACGAGATAAAGGAGGGTGAAAGAGCGAAACGAGGCGAAGGAGGGTGAAAGAGAGCGAAACGAGACGAAGGAGGGTGAAAAAGAGTGAAACGAGACGAAGGAGGGTGAAAGATTGCTAAACGAGACAAAGGAGGGTGAAAGAGAGCGAAACGAGATGAAGGAGGGTGAAAGAGAGCGAAACGAGACGAAGGAGGGTGAAAGAGAGCGAAACGAGACGAAGGAAGGTGAAAGAGAGCTAAACGAGATCAAGGTGGGTGAAAGAGATCGAAACGAGACAAAGGAGGGTGAAACAGAACGAAACGAGACGAAGGAGGGGGAAAGAGAGCGAAACGAGACGAAGGAGGGCGAAAGAAGGCGAAACGAGACGAAGGAGGGAGGAAGACAGCGAAACGAGATGAAGGAGGGTGAGAGAGAGAGCGAAACGAGATGAAGGAAGGTGGAAGAGAGCGAAACAAGACGAAGGAGGGTGAGAGACAGCGAAACGAGACGAAAGAGGGTGAAAGAGATCGAAACGAGACGAAGGAGGGTGAAAGAGAGCGAAAAGAGACGAAGGAGGGTGAAAGAGAGCGAAACGAGGCGAAGGAGGGTCAAAGAGAGCGAAACGAGATGAAGGAGGGTGAAAGAGAGCGAAACGATACGAAGGAGGGTGAAAGAAGCCGAAACGAGACGAAGGAGGGAGGAAGACAGCGAAACGAGACGAAGGAGTGTGAGAGATAGCGAAACGAGACGAAGGAGGGTGAAAGAGAGCGAAATGAGACGAAGGAGGGTGAAAGAGTGCGAAACAAGACGAAGGAGGGTGAAGGAAGGCGAAACGAGACGAAGGAGGGTGGAAGAGAGCGAAACGAGACGAAGGAGGGTGAAAGAGAGTGAAAAGAGACGAAGGAGGGTGAAAGAGAGCGAAACGAGGCGAAGGAGGGTCAAAGAGAGCGAAACGAGATGAAGGAGGGTGAAAGAGAGCGAAACGAGACAAAGGAGGGTGAAAGAGGCTGAAACGAGACGAAGGAGGGTGGAAGAGAGCGAAACGAGAGGAAGGAGGGTGAGGGAGAGCGAAACGAGATGAAGGAGGGTGAAAGAGAGTGAAACGAGACGAAGGAGGGTGAAAGAGAGCGAAACGAGACGAAGGAGGGTGAAAGAGAGCGAAACGAGACGAAGGAGGGTGAAAGAGAGTGCAACGAGGCGAAGGAAGGTGAAAGAGTACAAATCGAGACAAAGGAGTGTGAAAGAGAGCAAAACGAGACGAAGGAAGGTGAAAGAGAGCGAACCGAAACGAAGGAGGGTGGAAGAGAGCGATACGAGACGAAGTAGGGTGAAAGAGAGCGAAACGAGACGAAGGAGGGTGAAAGAGAGCAAAACGAGACGAAGGAGGGTGAAAAAGATTGAAACGAGACGAAGGAGGGTGAAAGAGAGCGAAACGAGATGAAGGAGGGTGAAAGAGAGCGAAACGAGACGAAGGAGGGTGAAAGAGAATGAAACGAGACGAAGGAAGGTGAAAGAGAGCTAAACGAGATGACGGAGGGTGAAAGAGATCGAAAAGAGATAAAGGAGGGTGAAAGAGCGAAACGAGGCGAAGGAAGGTGAAAGAGAGCGAAACGAGACGAAGGAGGGTGAAAGAGAACGAAACGAGACGAAGGATGGGGAAAGAGAGCGAAACGAGGCGATGGAGGGTGAAAGAGAGTGAAACGAGGCGAAGGAAGGTGAAAGAGTGCGAATCGAGACAAAGGAGGGTGAAAGAGAGCGAAACGAGACGAAGGAAGGTGAAAGAGAGCGAACCGAAACGAAGGAGGGTGGAAGAGAGCGATACTAGAAGAAGGAGGGTGAAAGAGAGCGAAACGAGACGAAGGAGGGTGAAAGAGAGCGAAACGAGACGCAGGAGGGCGAAATAGAGCGAAACGAGACGAAGGAGGGTGGAAGAGAGAGAAACGAGACGAAGGAGGGCGAAACGAGACGAAGGAGGGTGAAAGAGAGCGAAAGGAGACGAAGGAGGGTGAAAGAGAGCGAAACGAGACGAAGAAGGGTGAGAGAGGGCAAAACGAGATGAAGGAGGGTGAAAGAGAGTGAAACGAGACGAAGGAGGGTGAAAGAGTGCGAAACGAGCTGAAGGAGGGTGAAAGAGCGCGAAACGAGACGAAGGAGGGTGGAAGAGAGCGAAACGAGACGAAGGAGGGTGAAAGAGAGTGAAACGAGATGAAGGAGGGTGAAAAAGAGTGAAACGAGACGAAGGAGGGTGAAAGAGAGCTAAACGAGAAGAAGGAGGGTGAAAGAGAGTTAAACGAGATGAAGGAGGGTGAAAGAGGACGAAACGAGACGAAGAGGGTGAAAGAGAGCGAAACGAGACGAAGGAAGGTGAAAGAGAGCTAAACGAGATGAAGGAAGGTGAAAGAGAGCGAAACGAGATGAAGGAGGGTGAAAGAGAACGAAACGAGACGAAGGAGGGGGAAAGAGAGCGAAATGATACGAAGGAGGGTGAAAGAAGCCGAAACGAGACGAAGGAGGGAGGAAGACAGCGAAACGAGACGAAGGAGTGTGAGTGATAGCGAAACGAGGCGAAGGAGGGTGAAAGAGAGCGAAACGAGACGAAGGCGGGTGAAGGAAGGCGAAACGAGACGAAGGAGGGTGGAAGAGAGCGAAACGAGACGAAGGAGGGTGAAAGAGAGTGAAAAGAGACGAAGGAGGGTGAAAGAGAGCGAAACGAGGCGAAGGAGGGTCAAAGAGAGCGAAACGAGATGAAGGAGGGTGAAAGAGAGCGAAGCGAGACAAAGGAGGGTGAAAGAGGCTGAAACGAGACGAAGGAGGGTGGAAGAGAGCGAAACGAGAGGAAGGAGGTTGAGGGAGAGCGATACGAGATGAAGGAGGGTGAAAGAGAGTGAAACGAGACGAAGGAGGGTGAAAGAGAGCGAAACGAGACGAAGGAGGGTGAAAGAGAGCGAAACGAGACGAAGGAGGGTGAAAGGGAGTGAAACGATGCGAAGGAAGGTGAAAGAGTACAAATCGAGACAAAGGAGGGTGAAAGAGAGTGAAACGAGACGAAGGAAGGTGAAAGAGAGCGAACCGAAACGGAGGAGGGTGGAAGAGAGCGATACGAGACGAAGGAGGGTGAAAGAGAGCGAAACGAGACGAAGGAGGGTGAAAGAGAGCGAAACGAGATGAAGGAGGGTGAAAAAGAATGAAACGAGACGAAGGAAGGTGAAAGAGAGCGAAACGAGATGAAGGAGGGTGAAAGAGAGCGAAACGAGACGAAGGAGGGTGAAAGAGAGCGAAACGAGACGAAGGAAGGTGAAAGAGAGCTAAACGAGATGACGGAGGGTGAAAGAGATCGAAACGAGATAAAGGAGGGTGAAAGAGCGAAACGAGGCGAAGGAGGGTGAAAGAGAGCGAAACGAGACGAAGGAGGGTGAAAAAGAGTGAAACGAGACGAAGGAGGGTGAAAGATTGCTAAACGAGACAAAGGAGGGTGAAAGAGAGCGAAACGAGATGAAGGAGGGTGAAAGAGAGCGAAACGAGACGAAGGAGGGTGAAAGAGAGCGAAACGAGACGAAGGAAGGTGAAAGAGAGCTAAACGAGATCAAGGTGGGTGAAAGAGATCGAAACGAGACAAAGGAGGGTGAAACAGAACGAAACGAGACGAAGGAGGGGGAAAGAGAGCGAAACGAGACGAAGGAGGGCGAAAGAAGGCGAAACGAGACGAAGGAGGGAGGAAGACAGCGAAACGAGATGAAGGAGGGTGAGAGAGAGAGCGAAACGAGATGAAGGAAGGTGGAAGAGAGCGAAACAAGACGAAGGAGGGTGAGAGACAGCGAAACGAGACGAAAGAGGGTGAAAGAGATCGAAACGAGACGAAGGAGGGTGAAAGAGAGCGAAAAGAGACGAAGGAGGGTGAAAGAGAGCGAAACGAGGCGAAGGAGGGTCAAAGAGAGCGAAACGAGATGAAGGAGGGTGAAAGAGAGCGAAACGATACGAAGGAGGGTGAAAGAAGCCGAAACGAGACGAAGGAGGGAGGAAGACAGCGAAACGAGACGAAGGAGTGTGAGAGATAGCGAAACGAGACGAAGGAGGGTGAAAGAGAGCGAAATGAGACGAAGGAGGGTGAAAGAGTGCGAAACAAGACGAAGGAGGGTGAAGGAAGGCGAAACGAGACGAAGGAGGGTGGAAGAGAGCGAAACGAGACGAAGGAGGGTGAAAGAGAGTGAAAAGAGACGAAGGAGGGTGAAAGAGAGCGAAACGAGGCGAAGGAGGGTCAAAGAGAGCGAAACGAGATGAAGGAGGGTGAAAGAGAGCGAAACGAGACAAAGGAGGGTGAAAGAGGCTGAAACGAGACGAAGGAGGGTGGAAGAGAGCGAAACGAGAGGAAGGAGGGTGAGGGAGAGCGAAACGAGATGAAGGAGGGTGAAAGAGAGTGAAACGAGACGAAGGAGGGTGAAAGAGAGCGAAACGAGACGAAGGAGGGTGAAAGAGAGCGAAACGAGACGAAGGAGGGTGAAAGAGAGTGCAACGAGGCGAAGGAAGGTGAAAGAGTACAAATCGAGACAAAGGAGTGTGAAAGAGAGCAAAACGAGACGAAGGAAGGTGAAAGAGAGCGAACCGAAACGAAGGAGGGTGGAAGAGAGCGATACGAGACGAAGTAGGGTGAAAGAGAGCGAAACGAGACGAAGGAGGGTGAAAGAGAGCAAAACGAGACGAAGGAGGGTGAAAAAGATTGAAACGAGACGAAGGAGGGTGAAAGAGAGCGAAACGAGATGAAGGAGGGTGAAAGAGAGCGAAACGAGACGAAGGAGGGTGAAAGAGAATGAAACGAGACGAAGGAAGGTGAAAGAGAGCTAAACGAGATGACGGAGGGTGAAAGAGATCGAAAAGAGATAAAGGAGGGTGAAAGAGCGAAACGAGGCGAAGGAAGGTGAAAGAGAGCGAAACGAGACGAAGGAGGGTGAAAGAGAACGAAACGAGACGAAGGATGGGGAAAGAGAGCGAAACGAGACGAAGGAGGGTGAAAGAAGGCGAAACGAGACGAAGGAGGGAGGAAGACAGCGAAACGAGACGAAGGAGGGTGAGAGAGAGCTAAACGAGACGAAGGAGGGTGGAAGAGAGCGAAACAAGACGAAGGAGGGTGAAAGAAGGCGAAACGAGACGAAGGAGGGAGGAAGACAGCGAAACGAGATGAAGGAGGGTGAGAGAGAGAGCGAAACGAGATGAAGGAAGGTGGAAGAGAGCGAAACAAGACGAAGGAGGGTGAGAGACAGCGAAACGAGACGAAGGAGGGTGAAAGAGATCGAAACGAGACGAAGGAGGGTGAAAGAGAGCGAAAAGAGACGAAGGAGGGTGAAAGAGAGCGAAACGAGGCGAAGGAGGGTCAAAGAGAGCGAAACGAGATGAAGGAGGGTGAAAGAGAGCGAAACGATACGAAGGAGGGTGAAAGAAGCCGAAACGAGACGAAGTAGGGAGGAAGACAGCGAAACGAGACGAAGGAGTGTGAGAGATAGCGAAACGAGATGAAGGAGGGTGAAAGAGAGCGAAATGAGACGAAGGAGGCTGAAAGAGTGCGAAACGAGACGAAGGAGGGTGAAGGAAGGCGAAACGAGACGAAGGAGGGTGGAAGAGAGCGAAACGAGACGAAGGAGGGTGAAAGAGAGTGAAAAGAGACGAAGGAGGGTGAAAGAGAGCGAAACGAGGCGAAGGAGGGTGGAAGAGAGCGATACGAGAGGAAGGAGGGTGAGGGAGAGCGAAACCAGATGAAGGAGGGTGAAAGAGAGTGAAACGAGACGAAGGAGGGTGAAAGAGAGCGAAACGAGACGAAGGAGGGGGAAAGAGAGTGAAACGAGGCGAAGGAAGGTGAAAGAGTACAAATCGAGACAAAGGAGTGTGAAAGAGAGCAAAACGAGACGAAGGAATGTGAAAGAGAGCGAACCGAAACGAAGGAGGGTGGAAGAGAGCGATACGAGACGAAGGAGGGTGAAAGAGAGCGAAACGAGACGAAGGAGGGTGAAAGAGAGCGAAAAGAGACGAAGGAGGGTGAAAGAGAGTGAAAAGAGACGAAGGAGGGTGAAAGAGAGCGAAACGAGGCGAAGGAGGGTCAAAGAGAGCGAAACGAGATGAAGGAGGGTGAAAGAGAGTGAAACGAGGCGAAGGAGGGTGGAAGAGAGCGAAACGGGAGGAAGGAGGGTGAGGGAGAGCGAAACGAGATGAAGGAGGGTGAAAGAGAGTGAAACGAGACGAAGGAGGGTGAAAGAGAGCGAAACGAGACGAAGGAGGGTGAAAGAGAGCGAAACGAGACGAAGGAGGGTGAAAGAGAGTGAAACGAGGCGAAGGAAGGTGAAAGAGTACAAATCGAGACAAAGGAGTGTGAAAGAGAGCAAAACGAGACGAAGGAAGGTGAAAGAGAGCGAACCGAAACGAAGGAGGGTGGAAGAGAGCGATACGAGACGAAGGAGGGTGAAAGAGAGCGAAACGAGACGAAGGAGGGTGAAAGAGAGCAAAACGAGACGAAGGAGGGTGAAAAAGATTGAAACGAGACGAAGGAGGGTGAAAGAGAGCGAAACGAGATGAAGGAGGGTGAAAGAGAGCGAAACGAGACGAAGGAGGGTGAAAGAGAATGAAACGAGACGAAGGAAGGTGAAAGAGAGCTAAACGAGATGACGGAGGGTGAAAGATATCGAAACGAGATAAAGGAGGGTGAAAGAGCGAAACGAGGCGAAGGAAGGTGAAAGAGAGCGAAACGAGACTAAGGAGGGTGAAAGAGAACGAAACGAGACGAAGGATGGGGAAAGAGAGCGAAACGAGACGAAGGAGGGTGAAAGAAGGCGAAACGAGACGAAGGAGGGAGGAAGACAGCGAAACGAGACGAAGGAGGGTGAGAGAGAGCGAAACGAGATGAAGGAGGGTGAAAGAGAGCGAAACGATACGAAGGAGGGTGAAAGAAGCCGAAACGAGACGAAGGAGGGAGGAAGACAGCGAAACGAGACGAAGGAGTGTGAGAGATAGCGAAACGAGATGAAGGAGGGTGAAAGAGAGCGAAATGAGACGAAGGAGGGTGAAAGAGTGCGAAACGAGACGAAGGAGGGTGAAGGAAGGCGAAACGAGACGAAGGAGGGTGGAAGAGAGCGAAACGAGATGAAGGAGGGTGAAAGAGAGTGAAAAGAGACGAAGGAGGGTGAAAGAGAGCGAAACGAGGCGAAGGAGGGTGGAAGAGAGCGAAACGAGAGGAAGGAGGGTGAGGGAGAGCGAAACCAGATGAAGGAGGGTGAAAGAGAGTGAAACGAGACGAAGGAGGGTGAAAGAGAGCGAAACGAGACGAAGGAGGGGGAAAGAGAGTGAAACGAGGCGAAGGAAGGTGAAAGAGTACAAATCGAGACAAAGGAGTGTGAAAGAGAGCAAAACGAGACGAAGGAATGTGAAAGAGAGCGAACCGAAACGAAGGAGGGTGGAAGAGAGCGATACGAGACGAAGGAGGGTGAAAGAGA
Source organism: Scyliorhinus torazame (assembly GCF_047496885.1). NCBI lineage: Eukaryota > Metazoa > Chordata > Chondrichthyes > Carcharhiniformes > Scyliorhinidae > Scyliorhinus > Scyliorhinus torazame. The sequence continues at coordinate 47,585,844 of NC_092732.1, read as the reverse complement.
GCGAAACGAGACGAAGGAGGGTGAAAGAGAGCGAAACGAGATGAAGGAGGGTGAAAAAGATTGAAACGAGACGACGGAGGGTGAAAGAGAGCGAAACGAGATGAAGGAGGGTGAAAGAGAGCGAAACGAGACGAAGGAGGGTGAAAGAGAACGAAACGAGACGAAGGAAGGTGAAAGAGAGCTAAACGAGATGACGGAGGGTGAAAGAGATCGAAACGAGATAAAGGAGGGTGAAAGAGCGAAACGAGGCGAAGGAAGGTGAAAGAGAGCGAAACGAGACGAAGGAGGGTGAAAGAGAACGAAACGAGACGAGGATGGGGAAAGAGAGCGAAACGAGACGAAGGAGGGTGAAAGAAGGCGAAACGAGACGAAGGAGGGAGGAAGACAGCGAAACGAGACGAAGGAGGGTGAGAGAGAGCTAAACGATACGAAGGAGGGTGGAAGAGAGCGAAACAAGACGTAGGAGGGTGTGAGATAGCGAAACGAGACGAAGGAGGGTGAAAGAGAGCGAAACGAGACGAAGGAGGGTGAAAGAGAGCGAAATGAGACGAAGGAGGGTGAAGGAGGGCGAAACGAGATGAAAGAGGGTCAAAGAGAGCGAAACGAGTTGAAGGAGGGTGAAAGAGAGCGAAACGTGACAAAGGAGGGTGAAAGAGGCTGAAACGAGACGAAGGAGGGTGGAAGTGAGCGAAACGAGAGGAAGGACGGTGAAAGAGAGCGAAACGAGATGAAGGAGGGTGAAAGAGAGTGAAACGAGACGAAGGAGGGTGAAAGAGAGCGAAACGAGATGAAGGAGAGTGAAAGAGAGCGAAACGAGGCGATGGAGGGTGAAAGAGAGTGAAACGAGGCGAAGGAAGGTGAAAGAGTGCGAATCGAGACAAAGGAGGGTGAAAGAGAGCGAAACGAGACGAAGGAAGGTGAAAGAGAGCGAACCGAAACAAAGGAGGGTGGAAGAGAGCGATACGAGAAGAAGGAGGGTGAAAGAGAGCGAAACGAGACGAAGGAGGGTGAAAGAGAGCGAAACGAGACGAAGGAGGGTGAAAGAGAGCGAAACGAGACGAAGGAGGGTGGAAGAGAGAGAAACGAGACGAAGGAGGGCGAAACGAGACGAAGGAGGGTGAAAGAGAGCGAAAGGAGACGAAGGAGGGTGAAAGAGAGCGAAACGAGACGAAGAAGGGTGAGAGAGGGCAAAACGAGATGAAGGAGGGTGAAAGAGAGTGAAACGAGACGAAGGAGGCTGAAGGAGGGCGAAACGAGACGAAGGCTTGTGGAAGAGAGCGAAACGAGACGAAGGAGGGTGAAAGAGAGCGAAACGAGACAAAGGAGGGTGAAAGAGTGCGAAACGAGCTGAAGGAGGGTGAAAGAGCGCGAAACGAGACGAAGGAGGGTGGAAGAGAGCGAAACGAGACGAAGGAGGGTGAAAGAGAGCGAAACGAGACGAAGGAGGGTGAAAAAGAGTGAAACGAGACGAAGGAGGGTGAAAGAGAGCTAAACGAGACGAAGGAGGGTGAAAGAGAGTTAAACGAGATGAAGGAGGGTGAAAGAGGACGAAACGAGACGAAGGAGGGTGAAAGAGAGCGAAACGAGACGAAGGAAGGTGAAAGAGAGCTAAACGAGATGAAGGAAGGTGAAAGAGAGCGAAACGAGATGAAGGAGGGTGAAAGAGAACGAAACGAGACGAAGGAGGGGGAAAGAGAGCGAAATGATACGAAGGAGGGTGAAAGAAGCCAAAACGAGACGAAGGATGGAGGAAGACAGCGAAACGAGACGAAGGAGTGTGAGTGATAGCAAAACGAGACGAAGGAGGGTGAAAGAGAGCGAAATGAGACGAAGGAGGGTGAAAGAGTGCGAAACGAGACGAAGGAGGGTGAAGGAAGGCGAAACGAGACGAAGGAGGGTGGAAGAGAGCAAAACGAGATGAAGGAGGGTGAAAGAGAGTGAAAAGAGACGAAGGAGGGTGAAAGAGAGCGAAACGAGGCGAAGGAGGGTCAAAGAGAGCGAAACGAGATGAAGGAGGGTGAAAGAGAGCGAAACGAGACAAAGGAGGGTGAAAGAGGCTGAAACGAGACGAAGGAGGGGGGAAGAGAGCGAAACGAGAGGAAGGAGGTTGAGGGAGAGCGAAACGAGATGAAGGAGGGTGAAAGAGAGTGAAACGAGACGAAGGAGGGTGAAAGAGAGCGAAACGAGACGAAGGAGGGTGAAAGAGAGCGAAACGAGACGAAGGAGGGTGAAAGAGAGTGAAACGAGGCGAAGGAAGGTGAACGAGTACAAATCGAGACAAAGGAGGGTGAAAGAGAGCGAAATGAGACGAAGGAGGGTGAAAGAGAGCGAAACGAGACGAAGGAAGGTGAAAGAGAGCTAAACGAGATGACGGAGGGTGAAAGAGATCGAAACGAGATAAAGGAGGGTGAAAGAGCGAAACGAGGCGAAGGAGGGTGAAAGAGAGCGAAACGAGACGAAGGAGGGTGAAAAAGAGTGAAACAAGACGAAGGAGGGTGAAAGATTGCTAAACGAGACAAAGGAGGGTGAAAGAGAGCGAAACGAGATGAAGGAGGGTGAAAGAGAGCGAAACAAGACGAAGGAGGGTGAAAGAGAGCGAAACGAGACGAAGGAAGGTGAAAGAGAGCTAAACGAGATGAAGGTGGGTGAAAGAGATCGAAACGAGACAAAGGAGGGTGAAAGAGAGCGAAACGAGGCGAAGGAAGGTGAAAGAGAGCGAAACGAGACGAAGGAGGGTGAAAGAGAACGAAACGAGACGAAGGAGGGGGAAAGAGATCGAAACGAGACGAAGGAGGGTGAAAGAAGGCGAAACGAGACGAAGGAGGGAGGAAGACAGCGAAACGAGATGAAGGAGGGTGAGAGAGAGAGCGAAACGAGATGAAGGAAGGTGGAAGAGAGCGAAACAAGACGAAGGAGGGTGAGAGACAGCGAAACGAGACGAAGGAGGGTGAAAGAGATCGAAACGAGACGAAGGAGGGTGAAAGAGAGCGAAAAGAGACGAAGGAGGGTGAAACAGAACGAAACGAGACGAAGGAGGGGGAAAGAGAGCGAAACGAGACGAAGGAGGGTGAAAGAAGGCGAAACGAGACGAAGGAGGGAGGAAGACAGCGAAACGAGATGAAGGAGGGTGAGAGAGAGAGCGAAACGAGATGAAGGAAGGTGGAAGAGAGCGAAACAAGACGAAGGAGGGTGAGAGACAGCGAAACGAGACGAAGGAGGGTGAAAGAGATCGAAACGAGACGAAGGAGGGTGAAAGAGAGCGAAAAGAGACGAAGGAGGGTGAAAGAGAGCGAAACGAGGCGAAGGAGGGTCAAAGAGAGCGAAACGAGATGAAGGAGGGTGAAAGAGAGCGAAACGATACGAAGGAGGGTGAAAGAAGCCGAAACGAGACGAAGGAGGGAGGAAGACAGCGAAACGAGACGAAGGAGTGTGAGAGATAGCGAAACGAGACGAAGGAGGGTGAAAGAGAGCGAAATGAGACGAAGGAGGGTGAAAGAGTGCGAAACGAGACGAAGGAGGGTGAAGGAAGGCGAAACGAGACGAAGGAGGGTGGAAGAGAGCGAAACGAGACGAAGGAGGGTGAAAGAGAGTGAAAAGAGACGAAGGAGGGTGAAAGAGAGCGAAACGAGGCGAAGGAGGGTCAAAGAGAGCGAAACGAGATGAAGGAGGGTGAAAGAGAGCGAAACGAGACAAAGGAGGGTGAAAGAGGCTGAAACGAGACGAAGGAGGGTGGAAGAGAGCGAAACGAGAGGAAGGAGGGTGAGGGAGAGCGAAACGAGATGAAGGAGGGTGAAAGAGAGTGAAACGAGACGAAGGAGGGTGAAAGAGAGCGAAACGAGACGAAGGAGGGTGAAAGAGAGCGAAACGAGACGAAGGAGGGTGAAAGAGAGTGAAACGAGGCGAAGGAAGGTGAAAGAGTACAAATCGAGACAAAGGAGTGTGAAAGAGAGCAAAACGAGACGAAGGAAGGTGAAAGAGAGCGAACCGAAACGAAGCAGGGTGGAAGAGAGCGATACGAGACGAAGGAGGGTGAAAGAGAGCGAAACGAGACGAAGGAGGGTGAAAGAGAGCAAAACGAGACGAAGGAGGGTGAAAAAGATTGAAACGAGACGAAGGAGGGTGAAAGAGAGCGAAACGAGATGAAGGAGGGTGAAAGAGAGCGAAACGAGACGAAGGAGGGTGAAAGAGAATGAAACGAGACGAAGGAAGGTGAAAGAGAGCTAAACGAGATGACGGAGGGTGAAAGAGATCGAAACGAGATAAAGGAGGGTGAAAGAGCGAAACGAGGCGAAGGAAGGTGAAAGAGAGCGAAACGAGACGAAGGAGGGTGAAAGAGAACGAAACGAGACGAAGGATGGGGAAAGAGAGCGAAACGAGACGAAGGAGGGTGAAAGAAGGCGAAACGAGACGAAGGAGGGAGGAAGACAGCGAAACGAGACGAAGGAGGGTGAGAGAGAGCGAAACGAGATGAAGGAGGGTGAAAGAGAGCGAAACGATACGAAGGAGGGTGAAAGAAGCCGAAACGAGACGAAGGAGGGAGGAAGACAGCGAAACGAGACGAAGGAGTGTGAGAGATAGCGAAACGAGATGAAGGAGGGTGAAAGAGAGCGAAATGAGACGAAGGAGGGTGAAAGAGTGCGAAACGAGACGAAGGAGGGTGAAGGAAGGCGAAACGAGACGAAGGAGGGTGGAAGAGAGCGAAACGAGATGAAGGAGGGTGAAAGAGAGTGAAAAGAGACGAAGGAGGGTGAAAGAGAGCGAAACGAGGCGAAGGAGGGTGGAAGAGAGCGAAACGAGAGGAAGGAGGGTGAGGGAGAGCGAAACCAGATGAAGGAGGGTGAAAGAGAGTGAAACGAGACGAAGGAGGGTGAAAGAGAGCGAAACGAGACGAAGGAGGGGGAAAGAGAGTGAAACGAGGCGAAGGAAGGTGAAAGAGTACAAATCGAGACAAAGGAGTGTGAAAGAGAGCAAAACGAGACGAAGGAATGTGAAAGAGAGCGAACCGAAACGAAGGAGGGTGGAAGAGAGCGATACGAGACGAAGGAGGGTGAAAGAGAGCGAAACGAGACGAAGGAGGGTGAAAGAGAGCGAAACGAGACGAAGGAGGGTGAAAAAGATTGAAACGAGACGACGGAGGGTGAAAGAGAGCGAAACGAGATGAAGGAGGGTGAAAGAGAGCGAAACGAGACGAAGGAGGGTGAAAGAGAACGAAACGAGACGAAGGAAGGTGAAAGAGAGCTAAACGAGATGACGGAGGGTGAAAGAGATCGAAACGAGATAAAGGAGGGTGAAAGAGCGAAACGAGGCGAAGGAAGGTGAAAGAGAGCGAAACGAGACGAAGGAGGGTGAAAGAGAACGAAACGAGACGAGGATGGGGAAAGAGAGCGAAACGAGACGAAGGAGGGTGAAAGAAGGCGAAACGAGACGAAGGAGGGAGGAAGACAGCGAAACGAGACGAAGGAGGGTGAGAGAGAGCTAAACGATACGAAGGAGGGTGGAAGAGAGCGAAACAAGACGTAGGAGGGTGTGAGATAGCGAAACGAGACGAAGGAGGGTGAAAGAGAGCGAAACGAGACGAAGGAGGGTGAAAGAGAGCGAAATGAGACGAAGGAGGGTGAAGGAGGGCGAAACGAGATGAAAGAGGGTCAAAGAGAGCGAAACGAGTTGAAGGAGGGTGAAAGAGAGCGAAACGTGACAAAGGAGGGTGAAAGAGGCTGAAACGAGACGAAGGAGGGTGGAAGTGAGCGAAAAGAGAGGAAGGACGGTGAAAGAGAGCGAAACGAGATGAAGGAGGGTGAAAGAGAGTGAAACGAGACGAAGGAGGGTGAAAGAGAGCGAAACGAGATGAAGGAGAGTGAAAGAGAGCGAAACGAGGCGATGGAGGGTGAAAGAGAGTGAAACGAGGCGAAGGAAGGTGAAAGAGTGCGAATCGAGACAAAGGAGGGTGAAAGAGAGCGAAACGAGACGAAGGAAGGTGAAAGAGAGCGAACCGAAACAAAGGAGGGTGGAAGAGAGCGATACGAGAAGAAGGAGGGTGAAAGAGAGCGAAACGAGACGAAAGAGGGTGAAAGAGAGCGAAACGAGACGAAGGAGGGTGAAAGAGAGCGAAACGAGACGAAGGAGGGTGGAAGAGAGAGAAACGAGACGAAGGAGGGCGAAACGAGACGAAGGAGGGTGAAAGAGAGCGAAAGGAGACGAAGGAGGGTGAAAGAGAGCGAAACGAGACGAAGAAGGGTGAGAGAGGGCAAAACGAGATGAAGGAGGGTGAAAGAGAGTGAAACGAGACGAAGGAGGCTGAAGGAGGGCGAAACGAGACGAAGGCTTGTGGAAGAGAGCGAAACGAGACGAAGGAGGGTGAAAGAGAGCGAAACGAGACAAAGGAGGGTGAAAGAGTGCGAAACGAGCTGAAGGAGGGTGAAAGAGCGCGAAACGAGACGAAGGAGGGTGGAAGAGAGCGAAACGAGACGAAGGAGGGTGAAAGAGAGCGAAACGAGACGAAGGAGGGTGAAAAAGAGTGAAACGAGACGAAGGAGGGTGAAAGAGAGCTAAACGAGACGAAGGAGGGTGAAAGAGAGTTAAACGAGATGAAGGAGGGTGAAAGAGGACGAAACGAGACGAAGGAGGGTGAAAGAGAGCGAAACGAGACGAAGGAAGGTGAAAGAGAGCTAAACGAGATGAAGGAAGGTGAAAGAGAGCGAAACGAGATGAAGGAGAGTGAAAGAGAACGAAACGAGACGAAGGAGGGGGAAAGAGAGCGAAATGATACGAAGGAGGGTGAAAGAAGCCAAAACGAGACGAAGGATGGAGGAAGACAGCGAAACGAGACGAAGGAGTGTGAGTGATAGCAAAACGAGACGAAGGAGGGTGAAAGAGAGCGAAATGAGACGAAGGAGGGTGAAAGAGTGCGAAACGAGACGTAGGAGGGTGAAGGAAGGCGAAACGAGACGAAGGAGGGTGGAAGAGAGCAAAACGAGACGAAGGAGGGTGAAAGAGAGTGAAAAGAGACGAAGGAGGGTGAAAGAGAGCGAAACGAGGCGAAGGAGGGTCAAAGAGAGCGAAACGAGATGAAGGAGGGTGAAAGAGAGCGAAACGAGACAAAGGAGGGTGAAAGAGGCTGAAACGAGACGAAGGAGGGGGGAAGAGAGCGAAACGAGAGGAAGGAGGTTGAGGGAGAGCGAAACGAGATGAAGGAGGGTGAAAGAGAGTGAAACGAGACGAAGGAGGGTGAAAGAGAGCGAAACGAGACGAAGGAGGGTGAAAGAGAGCGAAACGAGACGAAGGAGGGTGAAAGAGAGTGAAACGAGGCGAAGGAAGGTGAACGAGTACAAATCGAGACAAAGGAGGGTGAAAGAGAGCGAAATGAGACGAAGGAGGGTGAAAGAGAGCGAAACGAGACGAAGGAAGGTGAAAGAGAGCTAAACGAGATGACGGAGGGTGAAAGAGATCGAAACGAGATAAAGGAGGGTGAAAGAGCGAAACGAGGCGAAGGAGGGTGAAAGAGAGCGAAACGAGACGAAGGAGGGTGAAAAAGAGTGAAACAAGACGAAGGAGGGTGAAAGATTGCTAAACGAGACAAAGGAGGGTGAAAGAGAGCGAAACGAGATGAAGGAGGGTGAAAGAGAGCGAAACAAGACGAAGGAGGGTGAAAGAGAGCGAAACGAGACGAAGGAAGGTGAAAGAGAGCTAAACGAGATGAAGGTGGGTGAAAGAGATCGAAACGAGACAAAGGAGGGTGAAAGAGAGCGAAACGAGGCGAAGGAAGGTGAAAGAGAGCGAAACGAGACGAAGGAGGGTGAAAGAGAACGAAACGAGACGAAGGAGGGGGAAAGAGATCGAAACGAGACGAAGGAGGGTGAAAGAAGGCGAAACGAGACGAAGGAGGGAGGAAGACAGCGAAACGAGATGAAGGAGGGTGAGAGAGAGAGCGAAACGAGATGAAGGAAGGTGGAAGAGAGCGAAACAAGACGAAGGAGGGTGAGAGACAGCGAAACGAGACGAAGGAGGGTGAAACAGATCGAAACGAGACGAAGGAGGGTGAAAGAGAGCGAAAAGAGACGAAGGAGGGTGAAAGAGAGTGAAACGAGGCGAAGGAGGGTCAAAGAGAGCGAAACGAGATGAAGGAGGGTGAAAGAGAGCGAAACGATACGAAGGAGGGTGAAAGAAGCCGAAACGAGACGAAGGAGGGAGGAAGACAGCGAAACGAGACGAAGGAGTGTGAGAGATAGCGAAACGAGACGAAGGAGGGTGAAAGAGAGCGAAACGAGACGAAGGAGGGTGAAAGAGAGCGAAACGAGACGAAGGAGGGTGAAAGAGAGCGAAACGAGACGAAGGAGGGTGAAAGAGAGTGAAACGAGGCGAAGGAAGGTGAAAGAGTACAAATCGAGACAAAGGAGTGTGAAAGAGAGCAAAACGAGACGAAGGAAGGTGAAAGAGAGCGAACCGAAACGAAGGAGGGTGGAAGAGAGCGATACGAGACGAAGGAGGGTGAAAGAGAGCGAAACGAGACGAAGGAGGGTGAAAGAGTGCGAAACGAGACGAAGGAGGGTGAAAAAGATTGAAACGAGACGAAGGAGGGTGAAAGAGAGCGAAACGAGATGAAGGAGGGTGAAAGAGAGCGAAACGTGACAAAGGAGGGTGAAAGAGGCTGAAACGAGACGAAGGAGGGTGGAAGTGAGCGAAACGAGAGGAAGGACGGTGAAAGAGAGCGAAACGAGATGAAGGAGGGTGAAAGAGAGTGAAACGAGACGAAGGAGGGTGAAAGAGAGCGAAACGAGATGAAGGAGAGTGAAAGAGAGCGAAACGAGGCGATGGAGGGTGAAAGAGAGTGAAACGAGGCGAAGGAAGGTGAAAGAGTGCGAATCGAGACAAAGGAGGGTGAAAGAGAGCGAAACGAGACGAAGGAAGGTGAAAGAGAGCGAACCGAAACGAAGGAGGGTGGAAGAGAGCGATACGAGAAGAAGGAGGGTGAAAGAGAGCGAAACGAGACGAAGGAGGGTGAAAGAGAGCGAAACGAGACGAAGGAGGGTAAAAGTGAGCGAAACGAGACGAAGGAGGGTGGAAGAGAGAGAAACGAGACGAAGGAGGGCGAAACGAGACGAAGGAGGGTGAAAGAGAGCGAAAGGAGACGAAGGAGGGTGAAAGAGAGCGAAACGAGATGAAGAAGGGTGAGAGAGGGCAAAACGAGATGAAGGAGGGTGAAAGAGAGTGAAACGAGACGAAGGAGGCTGAAGGAGGGCGAAACGAGACGAAGGCTTGTGGAAGAGAGCGAAACGAGACGAAGGAGGGTGAAAGAGAGAGAAACGAGACAAAGGAGGGTGAAAGAGTGCGAAACGAGCTGAAGGAGGGTGAAAGAGCGCGAAACGAGACGAAGGAGGGTGGAAGAGAGCGAAACGAGACGAAGGAGGGTGAAAGAGAGTAAACGAGACGAAGGAGGGTGAAAAAGAGTGAAACGAGACGAAGGAGGGTGAAAGAGAGCTAAACGAGACGAAGGAGGGTGAAAGAGAGTTAAACGAGATGAAGGAGGGTGAAAGAGGACGAAACGAGACGAAGGAGGGTGAAAGAGAGCGAAACGAGACGAAGGAAGGTGAAAGAGAGCTAAACGAGATGAAGGAAGCTGAAAGAGAGCGAAACGAGATGAAGGAGGGTGAAAGAGAACGAAACGAGACGAAGGAGGGGGAAAGAGAGCGAAATGATACGAAGGAGGGTGAAAGAAGCCGAAACGAGACGAAGGATGGAGGAAGACAGCGAAACGAGACGAAGGAGTGTGAGTGATAGCGAAACGAGACGAAGGAGGGTGAAAGAGAGCGAAATGAGACGAAGGAGGGTGAAAGAGTGCGAAACGAGACGAAGGAGGGTGAAGGAAGGCGAAACGAGACGAAGGAGGGTGGAAGAGAGCGAAATGAGACGAAGGAGGGTGAAAGAGAGTGAAAAGAGACGAAGGAGGGTGAAAGAGAGCGAAACGAGGCGAAGGAGGGTCAAAGAGAGCGAAACGAGATGAAGGAGGGTGAAAGAGAGCGAAACGAGACAAAGGAGGGTGAATGAGGCTGAAACGAGCCGAAGGAGGGGGGAAGAGAGCGAAACGAGAGGAAGGAGGTTGAGGGAGAGCGAAACGAGATGAAGGAGGGTGAAAGAGAGTGAAACGAGACGAAGGAGGGTGAAAGAGAGCGAAACGAGACGAAGGAGGGTGAAAGAGAGCGAAACGAGACGAAGGAGGGTGAAAGAGAGTGAAACGAGGCGAAGGAAGGTGAACGAGTACAAATCGAGACAAAGGAGGGTGAAAGAGAGCGAAACGAGACGAAGGAAGGTGAAAGAGAGCGAACCGAAACGAAGGAGGGTGGAAGAGAGCAATACGAGACGAAGGAGGGTGAAAGAGAGCGAAACAAGACGAAGGAGGTTGAAAGAGAGCGAAACGAGATGAAGGAGGGTGAAAAAGAATGAAACGAGACGAAGGAAGGTGAAAGAGAGCGAAACGAGATGAAGGAGGGTGAAAGAGAGCGAAACGAGACGAAGGAGGGTGAAAGAGAGCGAAACGAGATGAAGGAAGGTGAAAGAGAGCTAAACAAGATGACGGAGGGTGAAAGAGATCGAAACGAGATAAAGGAGGGTGAAAGAGCGAAACGAGGCGAAGGAGGGTGAAAGAGAGCGAAACGAGACGAAGGAGGGTGAAAAAGAGTGAAACGAGACGAAGGAGGGTGAAAGATTGCTAAACGGGACAAAGGAGGGTGAAAGAGAGCGAAACGAGATGAAGGAGGGTGAAAGAGAGCGAAACGAGACGAAGGAGGGTGAAAGAGAGTGAAACGAGACGAAGGAAGGTGAAAGAGAGCTAAACGAGATGAAGGTGGGTGAAAGAGATCGAAACGAGACAAAGGAGGGTGAAAAAGAGCGAAACGAGGCGAAGGAAGGTGAAAGAGAGCGAAACGAGACGAAGGAGGGTGAAAGAGAACGAAACGAGACGAAGGAGGGGGAAAGAGAGCGAACCGAGACGAAGGAGGGTGAAAGAAGGCGAAACGAGACGAAGGAGGGAGGAAGACAGCGAAACGAGATGAAGGAGGGTGAGAGAGAGAGCGAAACGAGATGAAGGAAGGTGGAAGAGAGCGAAACAAGACGAAGGAGAGTGAGAGACAGCGAAACGAGACGAAGGAGGGTGAAAGAGATCGAAACGAGACGAAGGAGGGTGAAAGAGAGCGAAAAGAGACGAAGGAGGGTGAAAGAGAGTGAAACGAGGCGAAGGAGGGTCAAAGAGAGCGAAACGAGATGAAGGAGGGTGAAAGAGAGCGAAACGATACGAAGGAGGGTGAAAGAAGCCGAAACGAGACGAAGGAGGGAGGAAGACAGCGAAACGAGACGAAGGAGTGTGAGAGATAGCGAAACGAGACGAAGGAGGGTGAAAGAGAGCGAAACGAGACGAAGGAGGGTGAAAGAGAGCGAAACGAGACGAAAGAGGGTGAAAGAGAGCGAAACGAGACGAAGGAGGGGGAAAGAGAGTGAAACGAGGCGAAGGAAGGTGAAAGAGTACAAATCGAGACAAAGGAGTGTGAAAGAGAGCAAAACGAGACGAAGGAAGGTGAAAGAGAGCGAACCGAAACGAAGGAGGGTGGAAGAGAGCGATACGAGACGAAGGAGGGTGAAAGAGAGCGAAACGAGACGAAGGAGTGTGAAAGAGTGCGAAACGAGACGAAGGAGGGTGAAAAAGATTGAAACGAGACGAAGGAGGGTGAAAGAGAGCGAAACGAGATGAAGGAGGGTGAAAGAGAGCGAAACGAGACGAAGGAGGGTGAAAGAGAACGAAACGAGACGAAGGAAGGTGAAAGAGAGCTAAACGAGATGACGGAGGGTGAAAGAGATCGAAACGAGATAAAGGAGGGTGAAAGAGCGAAACGAGGCGAAGGAAGGTGAAAGAGAGCGAAACGAGACGAAGGAGGGTGAAAGAGAACGAAACGAGACGAGGATGGGGAAAGAGAGCGAAACGAGACGAAGGAGGGTGAAAGAAGGCGAAACGAGACGAAGGAGGGAGGAAGACAGCGAAACGAGACGAAGGAGGGTGAAAGAGAGCGAAACGTGACAAAGGAGGGTGAAAGAGGCTGAAACGAGACGAAGGAGGGTGGAAGAGAGCGAAACGAGAGGAAGGAATGTGAAAGAGAGCGAAACGAGATGAAGGAGGGTGAAAGAGAGTGAAACGAGACGAAGGAGGGTGAAAGAGAGCGAAACGAGACGAAGGAGAGTGAAAGAGAGCGAAACGAGGCGATGGAGGGTGAAAGAGAGTGAAACGAGGCGAAGGAAGGTGAAAGAGTGCGAATCGAGACAAAGGAGGGTGAAAGAGAGCGAAACGAGACGAAGGAAGGTGAAAGAGAGCGAACCGAAACGAAGGAGGGTGGAAGAGAGCGATACGAGAAGAAGGAGGGTGAAAGAGAGCGAAACGAGACGAAGGAGGGTGAAAGAGAGCGAAACGAGACGAAGGAGGGTGAAAGAGAGCGAAACGAGACGAAGGAGGGTGGAAGAGAGAGAAACGATACGAAGGAGGGCGAAACGAGACGAAGGAGGGTGAAAGAGAGCGAAAGGAGACGAAGGAGGGTGAAAGAGAGCGAAACGAGACGAAGAAGGGTGAGAGAGGGCAAAACGAGATGAAGGAGGGTGAAAGAGAGTGAAACGAGACGAAGGAGGCTGAAGGAGGGCGAAACGAGACGAAGGCTTGTGGAAGAGAGCGAAACGAGACGAAGGAGGGTGAAAGAGAGCGAAACGAGACAAAGGAGGGTGAAAGAGTGCGAAACGAGCTGAAGGAGGGTGAAAGAGCGCGAAACGAGACGAAGGAGGGTGGAAGAGAGCGAAACGAGATGAAGGAGGGTGAAAGAGAGCGAAACGATACGAAGGAGGGTGAAAGAAGCCGAAACGAGACGAAGGAGGGAGGAAGACAGCGAAACGAGACGAAGGAGTGTGAGAGATAGCGAAACGAGATGAAGGAGGGTGAAAGAGAGCGAAACGAGACGAAGGAGGGTGAAAGAGTGCGAAACGAGACGAAGGAGGGTGAAAGAGAGCGAAACGAGACGAAGGAGGGTGAAAGAGAGTGAAACGAGGCGAAGGAAGGTGAAAGAGTACAAATCGAGACAAAGGAGTGTGAAAGAGAGCAAAACGAGATGAAGGAAGGTGAAAGAGAGCGAACCGAAACGAAGGAGGGTGGAAGAGAGCGATACGAGACGAAGGAGGGTGAAAGAGAGCGAAACGAGACGAAGGAGGGTGAAAGAGAGCGAAACGAGACGAAGGAGGGTGAAAAAGATTGAAACGAGACGAAGGAGGGTGAAAGAGAGCGAAACGAGATGAAGGAGGGTGAAAGAGAGCGAAACGAGACGAAGGAGGGTGAAAGAGAACGAAACGAGACGAAGGAAGGTGAAAGAGAGCTAATCGAGATGACGGAGGGTGAAAGAGATCGAAACGAGATAAAGGAGGGTGAAAGAGCGAAACGAGGCGAAGGAAGGTGAAAGAGAGCGAAACGAGACGAAGGAGGGTGAAAGAGAACGAAACGAGACGAGGATGGGGAAAGAGAGCGAAACGAGACGAAGCAGGGTGAAAGAAGGCGAAACGAGACGAAGGAGGGAGGAAGACAGCGAAACGAGACGAAGGAGGGTGAGAGAGAGCTAAACGAGACGAAGGAGGGTGGAAGAGAGCGAAACAAGATGTAGGAGGGTGTGAGATAGCGAAACGAGACGAAGGAGGGTGAAAGAGAGCGAAACGAGACGAAGGAGGGTGAAAGAGAGCGAAATGAGACGAAGGAGGGTGAAGGAGGGCGAAACGAGACGAAAGAGGGTCAAAGAGAGCGAAACGAGTTGAAGGAGGGTGAAAGAGAGCGAAACGTGACAAAGGAGGGTGAAAGAGGCTGAAACGAGACGAAGGAGGGTGGAAGAGAGCGAAACGAGAGGAAGGACGGTGAAAGAGAGCGAAACGAGATGAAGGAGGCTGAAAGAGAGTGAAACGAGACGAAGGAGGGTGAAAGAGAGCGAAACGAGACGAAGGAGAGTGAAAGAGAGCGAAACGAGGCGATGGAGGGTGAAAGAGAGTGAAACGAGGCGAAGGAAGGTGAAAAAGTGCGAATCGAGACAAAGGAGGGTGAAAGAGAGCGAAACGAGACGAAGGAAGGTGAAAGAGAGCGAACCGAAACGAAGGAGGGTGGAAGAGAGCGATACGAGAAGAAGGAGGGTGAAAGAGAGCGAAACGAGACGAAGGAGGGTGAAAGAGAGCGAAACGAGACGAAGGAGGGTGAAAGTGAGCGAAACGAGACGAAGGAGGGTGGAAGAGAGAGAAACGAGACGAAGGAGGGCGAAACTAGACGAAGGAGGGTGAAAGAGAGCGAAAGGAGACGAAGGAGGGTGAAAGAGAGCGAAACGAGACGAAGAAGGGTGAGAGAGGGCAAAACGAGATGAAGGAGGGTGAAAGAGAGTGAAACGAGACGAAGGAGGCTGAAGGAGGGCGAAACGAGACGAAGGCTTGTGGAAGAGAGCGAAACGAGACGAAGGAGGGTGAAAGAGAGCGAAACGAGACAAAGGAGGGTGAAAGAGTGCGAAACGAGCTGAAGGAGGGTGAAAGAGCGCGAAACGAGACGAAGGAGGGTGGAAGAGAGCGAAACGAGACGAAGGAGGGTGAAAGAGAGCGAAACGAGACAAGGAGGGTGAAAAAGAGTGAAACGAGACGAAGGAGGGTGAAAGAGAGCTAAACGAGACGAAGGAGGGTGAAAGAGAGTTAAACGAGATGAAGGAGGGTGAAAGAGGACGAAACGAGACAAAGGAGGGTGAAAGAGAGCGAAACGAGACGAAGGAAGGTGAAAGAGAGCGAACCGAAACGAAGGAGGGTGGAAGAGAGCGATACGAGAAGAAGGAGGGTGAAAGAGAGCGAAACGAGACGAAGGAGGGTGAAAGAGAGCGAAACGAGACGAAGGAGGGTGAAAGAGAGCGAAACGAGACGAAGGAGGGTGGAAGAGAGAGAAACGAGACGAAGGAGGGCGAAACTAGACGAAGGAGGGTGAAAGAGAGCGAAAGGAGACGAAGGAGGGTGAAAGAGAGCGAAACGAGACGAAGAAGGGTGAGAGAGGGCAAAACGAGATGAAGGAGGGTGAAAGAGAGTGAAACGAGACGAAGGAGGCTGAAGGAGGGCGAAACGAGACGAAGGCTTGTGGAAGAGAGCGAAACGAGACGAAGGAGGGTGAAAGAGAGCGAAACGAGACAAAGGAGGGTGAAAGAGTGCGAAACGAGCTGAAGGAGGGTGAAAGAGCGCGAAACGAGACGAAGGAGGGTGGAAGAGAGCGAAACGAGACGAAGGAGGGTGAAAGAGAGCGAAACGAGACAAGGAGGGTGAAAAAGAGTGAAACGAGACGAAGGAGGGTGAAAGAGAGCTAAACGAGACGAAGGAGGGTGAAAGAGAGTTAAACGAGATGAAGTAGGGGGAAAGAGGACGAAACGAGACGAAGGAGGGTGAAAGAGAGCGAAACGAGACGAAGGAAGGTGAAAGAGAGCTAAACGAGATGAAGGAAGGTGAAAGAGAGCGAAACGAGATGAAAGAGGGTGAAAGAGAACGAAACGAGACGAAGGAGGGGGAAAGAGAGCGAAATGATACGAAGGAGGGTGAAAGAAGCCGAAACGAGACGAAGGATGGAGGAAGACAGCGAAACGAGACGAAGGAGTGTGAGTGATAGCGAAACGAGACGAAGGAGGGTGAAAGAGAGCGAAATGAGACGAAGGAGGGTGAAAGAGTGCGAAACGAGACGAAGGAGGGTGAAGGAAGGCGAAACGAGACGAAGGAGGGTGGAAGAGAGCGAAACGAGACGAAGGAGGGTGAAAGAGAGTGAAAAGAGACGAAGGAGGGTGAAAGAGAGCGAAACGAGGCGAAGGAGGGTCAAAGAGAGCGAAACGAGATGAAGGAGGGTGAAAGAGAGCGAAACGAGACAAAGGAGGGTGAAAGAGGCTGAAACGAGACGAAGGAGGGGGGAAGAGAGCGAAACAAGAGGAAGGAGGTTGAGGGAGAGCGAAACGAGATGAAGGAGGGTGAAAGAGAGTGAAACGAGACGAAGGAGGGTGAAAGAGAGCGAAACGAGACGAAGGAGGGTGAAAGAGAGCGAAACGAGACGAAGGAGGGTGAAAGAGAGTGAAACGAGGCGAAGGAAGGTGAACGAGTACAAATCGAGACAAAGGAGGGTGAAAGAGAGCGAAACGAGATGAAGGAAGGTGAAAGAGAGCGAACCGAAACGAAGGAGGGTGGAAGAGAGCGATACGAGACGAAGGAGGGTGAAAGAGAGCGAAACGAGACAAAGGAGGGTGAAAGAGAGCGAAACGAGATGAAGGAGGGTGAAAAAGAATGAAACGAGACGAAGGAAGGTGAAAGAGAGCGAAACGAGATGAAGGAGGGTGAAAGAGAGCGAAACGAGACGAAGGAAGGTGAAAGAGAGCTAAACGAGATGACGGAGGGTGAAAGAGATCGAAACGAGATAAAGGAGGGTGAAAGAGCGAAACGAGGCGAAGGAGGGTGAAAGAGAGCGAAACGAGACGAAGGAGGGTGAAAAAGAGTGAAACGAGACGAAGGAGGGTGAAAGATTGCTAAACGAGACAAAGGAGGGTGAAAGAGAGCGAAACGAGATGAAGGAGGGTGAAAGAGAGCGAAACGAGACGAAGGAGGGTGAAAGAGAGCGAAACGAGACGAAGGAAGGTGAAAGAGAGCTAAACGAGATGAAGGTGGGTGAAAGAGATCGAAACGAGACAAAGGAGGGTGAAAGAGAGCGAAACGAGGCGAAGGAAGGTGAAAGAGAGCGAAACGAGACGAAGGAGGGTGAAAGAGAACGAAACGAGACGAAGGAGGGGGAAAGAGAGCGAAACGAGACGAAGGAGGGTGAAAGAAGGCGAAACGAGACGAAGGAGGGAGGAAGACAGCGAAACGAGATGAAGGAGGGTGAGAGAGAGAGCGAAACGAGATGAAGGAAGGTGGAAGAGAGCGAAACAAGACGAAGGAGGGTGAGAGACAGCGAAACGAGACGAAGGAGTGTGAAAGAGATCGAAACGAGACGAAGGAGGGTGAAAGAGAGCGAAAAGAGACGAAGGAGGGTGAAAGAGAGTGAAACGAGCCGAAGGAGGGTCAAAGAGAGCGAAACGAGATGAAGGAGGGTGAAAGAGAGCGAAACGATACGAAGGAGGGTGAAAGAAGCCGAAACGAGACGAAGGAGGGAGGAAGACAGCGAAACGAGACGAAGGAGTGTGAGAGATAGCGAAACGAGACGAAGGAGGGTGAAAGAGAGCGAAATGAGACGAAGGAGGGTGAAAGAGTGCGAAATGAGACGAAGGAGGGTGAAGGAAGGCGAAACGAGACGAAGGAGGGTGGAAGAGAGCGAAACGAGACGAAGGAGGGTGAAAGAGAGTGAAAAGAGACGAAGGAGGGTGAAAGAGAGCGAAACGAGGCGAAGGAGGGTCAAAGAGAGCGAAACGAGATGAAGGAGGGTGAAAGAGAGCGAAACGAGACAAAGGAGGGTGAAAGAGGCTGAAACGAGACGAAGGAGGGGGAAAGAGAGCGAAACGAGACGAAGGAGGGTGAAAAAGAGTGAAACGAGACGAAGGAGGGTGAAAGAGAGCTAAACGAGACGAAGGAGGGTGAAAGAGAGTTAAACGAGATGAAGGAGGGTGAAAGAGGACGAAACGAGATGAAGGAGGGTGAAAGAGAGCGAAACGAGACGAAGGAAGGTGAAAGAGAGCTAAACGAGATGAAGGAAGGTGAAAGAGAGCGAAACGAGATGAAGGAGGGTGAAAGAGAACGAAACGAGACGAAGGAGGGGGAAAGAGAGCGAAATGATACGAAGGAGGGTGAAAGAAGCCGAAACGAGACGAAGGATGGAGGAAGACAGCGAAACGAGACGAAGGAGTGTGAGTGATAGCGAAACGAGACGAAGGAGGGTGAAAGAGAGCGAAATGAGACGAAGGAGGGTGAAAGAGTGCGAAACGAGACGAAGGAGGGTGAAGGAAGGCGAAACGAGACGAAGGAGGGTGGAAGAGAGCGAAACGAGACGAAGGAGGGTGAAAGAGAGCGAAACGAGACGAAGGAAGGTGAAAGAGAGCGAACCGAAAGGAAGGAGGGTGGAAGAGAGCGATACGAGACGAAGGAGGGTGAAAGAGAGCGAAACGAGACAAAGGAGGGTGAAAGAGAGCGAAACGAGATGAAGGAGGGTGAAAAAGAATGAAACGAGACGAAGGAAGGTGAAAGAGAGCGAAACGAGATGAAGGAGGGTGAAAGAGAGCAAAACGAGACGAAGGAGGGTGAAAGAGAGCGAAACGAGACGAAGGAAGGTGAAAGAGAGCTAAACGAGATGACGGAGGGTGAAAGAGATCGAAACGAGATAAAGGAGGGTGAAAGAGCGAAACGAGGCGAAGGAGGGTGAAAGAGAGCGAAACGAGACGAAGGAGGGTGAAAAAGAGTAAAACGAGACGAAGGAGGGTGAAAGATTGCTAAACGAGACAAAGGAGGGTGAAAGAGAGCGAAACGAGATGAAGGAGGGTGAAAGAGAGCGAAACGAGACGAAGGAGGGTGAAAGAGAGCGAAACGAGACGAAGGAAGGTGAAAGAGAGCTAAACGAGATGAAGGTGGGTGAAAGAGATCGAAACGAGACAAAGGAGGGTGAAAGAGAGCGAAACGAGGCGAAGGAAGGTGAAAGAGAGCGAAACGAGACGAAGGAGGGTGAAAGAGAACGAAACGAGACGAAGGAGGGGGAAAGAGAGCGAAACGAGACGAAGGAGGGTGAAAGAAGGCGAAACGAGACGAAGGAGGGAGGAAGACAGCGAAACGAGATGAAGGAGGGTGAGAGAGAGAGCGAAACGAGATGAAGGAAGGTGGAAGAGAGCGAAACAAGACGAAGGAGGGTGAGAGACAGCGAAACGAGACGAAGGAGTGTGAAAGAGATCGAAACGAGACGAAGGAGGGTGAAAGAGAGCGAAAAGAGACGAAGGAGGGTGAAAGAGAGTGAAACGAGGCGAAGGAGGGTCAAAGAGAGCGAAACGAGATGAAGGAGGGTGAAAGAGAGCGAAACGATACGAAGGAGGGTGAAAGAAGCCGAAACGAGACGAAGGAGGGAGGAAGACAGCGAAACGAGACGAAGGAGTGTGAGAGATAGCGAAACGAGACGAAGGAGGGTGAAAGAGAGCGAAATGAGACGAAGGAGGGTGAAAGAGTGCGAAATGAGACGAAGGAGGGTGAAGGAAGGCGAAACGAGACGAAGGAGGGTGGAAGAGAGCGAAACGAGACGAAGGAGGTTGAAAGAGAGTGAAAAGAGACGAAGGAGGGTGAAAGAGAGCGAAACGAGGCGAAGGAGGGTCAAAGAGAGCGAAACGAGATGAAGGAGGGTGAAAGAGAGCGAAACGAGACAAAGGAGGGTGAAAGAGGCTGAAACGAGACGAAGGAGGGGGAAAGAGAGCGAAACGAGACGAAGGAGGGTGAAAAAGAGTGAAACGAGACGAAGGAGGGTGAAAGAGAGCTAAACGAGACGAAGGAGGGTGAAAGAGAGTTAAACGAGATGAAGGAGGGTGAAAGAGGACGAAACGAGACGAAGGAGGGTGAAAGAGAGCGAAACGAGACGAAGGAAGGTGAAAGAGAGCTAAACGAGATGAAGGAAGGTGAAAGAGAGCGAAACGAGATGAAGGAGGGTGAAAGAGAACGAAACGAGACGAAGGAGGGGGAAAGAGAGCGAAATGATACGAAGGAGGGTGAAAGAAGCCGAAACGAGACGAAGGATGGAGGAAGACAGCGAAACGAGACGAAGGAGTGTGAGTGATAGCGAAACGAGACGAAGGAGGGTGAAAGAGAGCGAAATGAGACGAAGGAGGGTGAAAGAGTGCGAAACGAGACGAAGGAGGGTGAAGGAAGGCGAAACGAGACGAAGGAGGGTGGAAGAGAGCGAAACGAGACGAAGGAGGGTGAAAGAGAGTGAAAAGAGACGAAGGAGGGTGAAAGAGAGCGAAACGAGGCGAAGGAGGGTCAAAGAGAGCGGAACGAGATGAAGGAGGGTGAAAGAGAGCGAAACGAGACAAAGGAGGGTGAAAGAGGCTGAAACGAGACGAAGGAGGGGGGAAGAGAGCGAAACAAGAGGAAGGAGGTTGAGGGAGAGCGAAACGAGATGAAGGAGGGTGAAAGAGAGTGAAACGAGACGAAGGAGGGTGAAAGAGAGCGAAACGAGACGAAGGAGGGTGAAAGAGAGCGAAACGAGACGAAGGAGGGTGAAAGAGAGTGAAACGAGGCGAAGGAAGTTGAACGAGTACAAATCGAGACAAAGGAGGGTGAAAGAGAGCGAAACGAGACGAAGGAAGGTGAAAGAGAGCGAACCGAAACGAAGGAGGGTGGAAGAGAGCGATACGAGACGAAGGAGGGTGAAAGAGAGCGAAACGAGACGAAGGAGGGTGAAAGAGAGCGAAACGAGATGAAGGAGGGTGAAAAAGAATGAAACGAGACGAAGGAAGGTGAAAGAGAGCGAAACGGGATGAAGGAGGGTGAAAGAGAGCGAAACGAGACGAAGGAGGGTGAAAGAGAGCGAAACGAGACGAAGGAAGGTGAAAGAGAGCTAAACGAGATGACGGAGGGTGAAAGAGATCGAAACGAGATAAAGGAGGGAGAAAGAGCGAAACGAGGCGAAGGAGGGTGAAAGAGAGCGAAACGAGACGAAGGAGGGTGAAAAAGAGCGAAACGAGACGAAGGAAGGTGAAAGAGAGCTAAACGAGATGAAGGTGGGTGAAAGAGATCGAAACGAGACAAAGGAGGGTGAAAGAGAGCGAAACGAGGCGAAGGAAGGTGAAAGAGAGCGAAACGAGACGAAGGAGGGTGTAAGAGAACGAAACGAGACGAAGGAGGGGGAAAGAGAGCGAAACGAGACGAAGGAGGGTGAAAGAAGGCGAAACGAGACGAAGGAGGGAGGAAGACAGCGAAACGAGATGAAGGAGGGTGAGAGAGAGAGCGAAACGAGATGAAGGAAGGTGGAAGAGAGCGAAACAAGACGAAGGAGGGTGAGAGACAGCGAAACGAGACGAAGGAGTGTGAAAGAGATCGAAACGAGACGAAGGAGGGTGAAAGAGAGCGAAAAGAGACGAAGGAGGGTGAAAGAGAGTGAAACGAGGCGAATAAGGGTCAAAGAGAGCGAAACGAGATGAAGGAGGGTGAAAGAGAGCGAAACGATACGAAGGAGGGTGAAAGAAGCCGAAACGAGACGAAGGAGGGAGGAAGACAGCGAAACGAGACGAAGGAGTGTGAGAGATAGCGAAACGAGACGAAGGAGGGTGAAAGAGAGCGAAATGAGACGAAGGAGGGTGAAAGAGAGCGAAACGAGATGAAGGAGGGTGAAAAAGAATGAAACGAGACGAAGGAAGGTGAAAGAGAGCGAAACGGGATGAAGGAGGGTGAAAGAGAGCGAAACGAGACGAAGGAGGGTGAAAGAGAGCGAAACGAGACGAAGGAAGGTGAAAGAGAGCTAAACGAGATGACGGAGGGTGAAAGAGAGTGAAACGAGACGAAGGAGGGTGAAAGAGAGCGAAACGAGACGAAGGAGGGTGAAAGAGAGCGAAACGAGACGAAGGAGGGTGAAAGAGAGTGAAACGAGGCGAAGGAAGGTGAACGAGTACAAATCGAGACAAAGGAGGGTGAAAGAGAGCGAAACGAGACGAAGGAAGGTGAAAGAGAGCGAACCGAAACGAAGGAGGGTGGAAGAGAGCGATACGAGACGAAGGAGGGTGAAAGAGAGCGAAACGAGACGAAGGAGGGTGAAAGAGAGCGAAACGAGATGAAGGAGGGTGAAAAAGAATGAAACGAGACGAAGGAAGGTGAAAGAGAGCGAAACGGGATGAAGGAGGGTGAAAGAGAGCGAAACGAGACGAAGGAGGGTGAAAGAGAGCGAAACGAGACGAAGGAAGGTGAAAGAGAGCTAAACGAGATGACGGAGGGTGAAAGAGATCGAAACGAGATAAAGGAGGGAGAAAGAGCGAAACGAGGCGAAGGAGGGTGAAAGAGAGCGAAACGAGACGAAGGAGGGTGAAAAAGAGTGAAACGAGACGAAGGAGGGTGAAAGATTGCTAAACGAGACAAAGGAGGGTGAAAGAGAGCGAAACGAGATGAAGGAGGGTGAAAGAGAGCGAAACGAGACGAAGGAGGGTGAAAGAGAGCGAAACGAGACGAAGGAAGGTGAAAGAGAGCTAAACGAGATGAAGGTGGGTGAAAGAGATCGAAACGAGACAAAGGAGGGTGAAAGAGAGCGAAACGAGGCGAAGGAAGGTGAAAGAGAGCGAAACGAGATGAAGGAGGGTGTAAGAGAACGAAACGAGATGAAGGAGGGGGAAAGAGAGCGAAACGAGACGAAGGAGGGTGAAAGAAGGCGAAACGAGACGAAGGAGGGAGGTAGACAGCGAAACGAGATGAAGGAGGGTGAGAGAGAGAGCAAAACGAGATGAAGGAAGGTGGAAGAGAGCGAAACAAGACGAAGGAGGGTGAGAGACAGCGAAACGAGACGAAGGAGTGTGAAAGAGATCGAAACGAGACGAAGGAGGGTGAAAGAGAGCGAAAAGAGACGAAGGAGGGTGAAAGAGAGTGAAACGAGGCGAATGAGGGTCAAAGAGAGCGAAACGAGATGAAGGAGGGTGAAAGAGAGCGAAACGATACGAAGGAGGGTGAAAGAAGCCGAAACGAGACGAAGGAGGGAGGAAGACAGCGAAACGAGACGAAGGAGTGTGAGAGATAGCGAAACGAGACGAAGGAGGGTGAAAGAGAGCGAAATGAGACGAAGGAGGGTGAAAGAGTGCGAAATGAGACGAAGGAGGGTGAAGGAAGGCGAAACGAGACGAAGGAGGGTGGAAGAGAGCGAAACGAGACGAAGGAGGGTTAAAGAGAGTGAAAAGAGACGAAGGAGGGTGAAAGAGAGCGAAACGAGGCGAAGGAGGGTCAAAGAGAGCGAAACGAGATGAAGGAGGGTCAAAGAGAGCGAAACGAGACAAAGGAGGGTGAAAGAGGCTGAAACGAGACGAAGGAGGGTGGAAGAGAGCGAAACGAGAGGAAGGAGGGTGAGGGAGAGCGAAACGAGATGAAGGAGGGTGAAAGAGAGTGAAACGAGACGAAGGAGGGTGAAAGAGAGCGAAACGAGACGAAGGAGGGTGAAAGAGAGCGAAGCGAGACGAAGGAGGGTGAAAGAGAGTGAAACGAGGCGAAGGAAGGTGAAAGAGTACAAATCGAGACAAAGGAGTGTGAAAGAGAGCAAAACGAGACGAAGGAAGGTGAAAGAGAGCGAACCGAAACGAAGGAGGGTGGAAGAGAGCGATACGAGAAGAAAGAGGGTGAAAGAGAGCGAAACGAGACGAAGGAGGGTGAAAGAGAGCGAAACGAGACGAAGGAGGGTGGAAGAGAGAGAAACGAGACGAAGGAGGGCGAAACGAGACGAAGGAGGGTGAAAGAGAGCGAAAGGAGACGAAGGAGGGTGAAAGAGAGCGAAACGAGACGAAGAAGGGTGAGAGAGGGCAAAACGAGATGAAGGAGGGTGAAAGAGGACGAAACGAGACGAAGGAGGGGGAAAGAGAGCGAAACGAGACGAAGGAGGGTGAAAAAGAGTGAAACGAGACGAAGGAGGGTGAAAGAGAGCTAAACGAGACGAAGGAGGGTGAAAGAGATTTAAACGAGATGAAGGAGGGTGAAAGAGGACGAAACGAGACGAAGGAGGGTGAAAGAGAGCGAAACGAGACGAAGGAAGGTGAAAGAGAGCTAAACGAGATGAAGGAAGGTGAAAGAGAGCGAAACGAGATGAAGGAGGGTGAAAGAGAACGAAACGAGACGAAGGAGGGGGAAAGAGAGCGAAATGATACGAAGGAGGGTGAAAGAAGCCGAAACGAGACGAAGGATGGAGGAAGACAGCGAAACGAGACGAAGGAGTGTGAGTGATAGCGAAACGAGACGAAGGAGGGTGAAAGAGAGCGAAATGAGACGAAGGAGGGTGAAAGAGTGCGAAACGAGACGAAGGAGGGTGAAGGAAGGCGAAACGAGACGAAGGAGGGTGGAAGAGAGCGAAACGAGACGAAGGAGGGTGAAAGAGAGTGAAAAGAGACGAAGGAGGGTGAAAGAGAGCGAAACGAGGCGAAGGAGGGTCAAAGAGAGCGAAACGAGATGAAGGAGGGTGAAAGAGAGCGAAACGAGACAAAGGAGGTTGAAAGAGGCTGAAATGAGACGAAGGAGGGTGGAAGAGAGCGAAACGAGACGAAGGAGGGTGAAAGAGAGTGAAACGAGGCGAAGGAAGGTGAAAGAGTACTAATCGAGACAAAGGAGGGTGAAAGAGAGCGAAACGAGACGAAGGAAGGTGAAAGAGAGTGAACCGAAACGAAGGAGGGTGGAAGAGAGCGATACGTGACGAAGGAGGGTGAAAGAGAGCGAAACGAGATGAAGGAGGGTGAAAAAGAATGAAACGAGACGAAGGAAGGTGAAAGAGAGCGAAACGAGATGAAGGAGGGTGAAAGAGAGCGAAACGAGACGAAGGAGGGTGAAAGAGAGCGAAACGAGACGAAGGACGGTGAAAGAGAGCTAAACGAGATGACGGAGGGTGAAAGAGATCGAAACGAGATAAAGGAGGGTGAAAGAGCGAAACGAGGCGAAGGAGGGTGAAAGAGAGCGAAACGAGACGAAGGAGGGTGAAAAAGAGTGAAACGAGACGAAGGAGGGTGAAAAATTGCTAAACGAGACAAAGGAGGGTGAAAGAGAGCGAAACGAGATTAAGGAGGGTGAAAGAGATCGAAACGAGGCGAAGGAAGGTGAAAGAGAGCGAAACGAGACGAAGGAGGGTGAAAGAGAACGAAACGAGAAGAAGGAGGGGGAAAGAGAGCGAAACGAGACGAAGGAGGGTGAAAGAAGGCGAAACGAGACGAAGGAGGGAGGAAGACAGCGAAACGAGATGAAGGACGGTGAGAGAGAGAGCGAAACGAGATGAAGGAAGGTGGAAGAGAGCGAAACAAGACGAAGGAGGGTGAGAGACAGCGAAACGAGACGAAGGAGGGTGAAAGAGAGCGAAATGAGACGAAGGAGGGTGAAAGAGTGCGAAACGAGACGAAGGAGGGTGAAGGAAGGCGAAACGAGACGAAGAAGGGTGGAAGAGAGCGAAACGAGACGAAGGAGGGTGAAAGAGAGTGAAAAGAGACGAAGGAGGGTGAAAGAGAGCGAAACGAGGCGAAGGAGGGTCAAAGAGAGCGAAACGAGATGAAGGAGGGTGAAAGAGAGCGAAACTAGACAAAGGAGGGTGAAAGAGGCTGAAACGAGACGAAGGAGGGTGGAAGAGAGCGAAACGAGACGAAGGAGGGTGAAAGAGAGTGAAACGAGGCGAAGGAAGGTGAAAGAGTACTAATCGAGACAAAGGAGGGTGAAAGAGAGCGAAACGAGACGAAGGAAGGTGAAAGAGAGTGAACCGAAACGAAGGAGGGTGGAAGAGAGCGATACGTGACGAAGGAGGGTGAAAGAGAGCGAAACGAGATGAAGGAGGGTGAAAAAGAATGAAACGAGACGAAGGAAGGTGAAAGAGAGCGAAACGAGATGAAGGAGGGTGAAAGAGAGCGAAACGAGACGAAGGAGGGTGAAAGAGAGCGAAACGAGACGAAGGAAGGTGAAAGAGAGCTAAACGAGATGACGGAGGGTGAAAGAGATCGAAACGAGATAAAGGAGGGTGAAAGAGCGAAACGAGGCGAAGGAGGGTGAAAGAGAGCGAAACGAGACGAAGGAGGGTGAAAAAGAGTGAAACGAGACGAAGGAGGGTGAAAGATTGCTAAACGAGACAAAGGAGGGTGAAAGAGAGCGAAACGAGATTAAGGAGGGTGAAAGAGATCGAAACGAGGCGAAGGAAGGTGAAAGAGAGTGAAACGAGACGAAGGAGGGTGAAAGAGAACGAAACGAGAAGAAGGAGGGGGAAAGAGAGCGAAACGAGACGAAGGAGGGTGAAAGAAGGCGAAACGAGACGAAGGAGGGAGGAAGACAGCGAAACGAGATGAAGGACGGTGAGAGAGAGAGCGAAACGAGATGAAGGAAGGTGGAAGAGAGCGAAACAAGACGAAGGAGGGTGAGAGACAGCGAAACGAGACGAAGGAGGGTGAACGAGATCGAAACGGGACGAAGGAGGGTGAAAGAGAGCGAAAAGAGACGAAGGAGGGTGAAAGAGAGCGAAACGAGGCGAAGGAGGGTCAAAGAGAGCGAAACGAGATGAAGGAGGGTGAAAGAGAGCGAAACGATACGAAGGAGGGTGAAAGAAGCCGAAACGAGACGAAGGAGGGAGGAAGACAGCGAAACGAGACGAAGGAGTGTGAGAGATAGCGAAACGAGACGAAGGAGGGTGAAAGAGAGCGAAATGAGACGAAGGAGGGTGAAAGAGTGCGAAACGAGACGAAGGAGGGTGAAGGAAGGCGAAACGAGACGAAGGAGGGTGGAAGAGAGCGAAACGAGACGAAGGAGGGTGAAAGAGAGTGAAAAGAGACGAAGGAGGGTGAAAGAGAGCGAAACGAGGCGAAGGAGGGTCAAAGAGAGCGAAACGAGATGAAGGAGGGTGAAAGAGAGCGAAACGAGACAAAGGAGGGTGAAAGAGGCTGAAACGAGACGAAGGAGGGTGGAAGAGAGCGAAACGAGAGGAAGGAGGGTGAGGGAGAGCGAAACGAGATGAAGGAGGGTGAAAGAGAGTGAAACGAGACAAAGGAGGGTGAAAGAGAGCGAAACGAGACGAAGGAGGGTGAAAGAGAGCGAAACGAGACGAAGGAGGTTGAAAGAGAGCGAAACGAGACGAAGGAGGGTGGAAGAGAGAGAAACGAGACGAAGGTGGGCGAAAGGAGACGAAGGAGGGTGAAAGAGAGCGAAAGGAGACGAAGGAGGGTGAAAGAGAGCGAAACGAGACGAAGAAGGGTGAGAGAGGGCAAAACGAGATGAAGGAGGGTGAAAGAGGACGAAACGAGACGAAGGAGGGGGAAAGAGAGCGAAACGAGACGAAGGAGGGTGAAAAAGAGTGAAACGAGACGAAGGAGGGTGAAAGAGAGCTAAACGAGACGAAGGAGGGTGAAAGAGATTTAAACGAGATGAAGGAGGGTGAAAGAGGACGAAACGAGACGAAGGAGGGTGAAAGAGAGCGAAACGAGACGAAGGAAGGTGAAAGAGAGCTAAACGAGATGAAGGAAGGTGAAAGAGAGCGAAACGAGATGAAGGAGGGTGAAAGAGAACGAAACGAGACGAAGGAGGGGGAAAGAGAGCGAAATGATACGAAGGAGGGTGAAAGAAGCCGAAACGAGACGAAGGATGGAGGAAGACAGCGAAACGAGACGAAGGAGTGTGAGTGATAGCGAAACGAGACGAAGGAGGGTGAAAGAGAGCGAAATGAGACGAAGGAGGGTGAAAGATTGCTAAACGAGACAAAGGAGGGTGAAAGAGAGCGAAACGAGATGAAGGAGGGTGAAAGAGAGCGAAACGAGACGAAGGAGGGTGAAAGAGAGCGAAACGAGACGAAGGAAGGTGAAAGAGAGCTAAACGAGATGAAGGTGGGTGAAAGAGATCGAAACGAGACAAAGGAGGGTGAAAGAGAGCGAAACGAGGCGAAGGAAGGTGAAAGAGAGCGAAACGAGATGAAGGAGGGTGTAAGAGAACGAAACGAGATGAAGGAGGGGGAAAGAGAGCGAAACGAGACGAAGGAGGGTGAAAGAAGGCGAAACGAGACGAAGGAGGGAGGAAGACAGCGAAACGAGATGAAGGAGGGTGAGAGAGAGAGCGAAACGAGATGAAGGAAGGTGGAAGAGAGCGAAACAAGACGAAGGAGGGTGAGAGACAGCGAAACGAGACGAAGGAGTGTGAAAGAGATCGAAACGAGACGAAGGAGGGTGAAAGAGAGCGAAAAGAGACGAAGGAGGGTGAAAGAGAGTGAAACGAGGCGAATGAGGGTCAAAGAGAGCGAAACGAGATGAAGGAGGGTGAAAGAGAGCGAAACGATACGAAGGAGGGTGAAAGAAGCCGAAACGAGACGAAGGAGGGAGGAAGACAGCGAAACGAGACGAAGGAGTGTGAGAGATAGCGAAACGAGACGAAGGAGGGTGAAAGAGAGCGAAATGAGACGAAGGAGGGTGAAAGAGTGCGAAATGAGACGAAGGAGGGTGAAGGAAGGCGAAACGAGACGAAGGAGGGTGGAAGAGAGCGAAACGAGACGAAGGAGGGTTAAAGAGAGTGAAAAGAGACGAAGGAGGGTGAAAGAGAGCGAAACGAGGCGAAGGAGGGTCAAAGAGAGCGAAACGAGATGAAGGAGGGTCAAAGAGAGCGAAACGAGACAAAGGAGGGTGAAAGAGGCTGAAACGAGACGAAGGAGGGTGGAAGAGAGCGAAACGAGAGGAAGGAGGGTGAGGGAGAGCGAAACGAGATGAAGGAGGGTGAAAGAGAGTGAAACGAGACGAAGGAGGGTGAAAGAGAGCGAAACGAGACGAAGGAGGGTGAAAGAGAGCGAAGCGAGACGAAGGAGGGTGAAAGAGAGTGAAACGAGGCGAAGGAAGGTGAAAGAGTACAAATCGAGACAAAGGAGTGTGAAAGAGAGCAAAACGAGACGAAGGAAGGTGAAAGAGAGCGAACCGAAACGAAGGAGGGTGGAAGAGAGCGATACGAGAAGAAAGAGGGTGAAAGAGAGCGAAACGAGACGAAGGAGGGTGAAAGAGAGCGAAACGAGACGAAGGAGGGTGGAAGAGAGAGAAACGAGACGAAGGAGGGCGAAACGAGACGAAGGAGGGTGAAAGAGAGCGAAAGGAGACGAAGGAGGGTGAAAGAGAGCGAAACGAGACGAAGAAGGGTGAGAGAGGGCAAAACGAGATGAAGGAGGGTGAAAGAGGACGAAACGAGACGAAGGAGGGGGAAAGAGAGCGAAACGAGACGAAGGAGGGTGAAAAAGAGTGAAACGAGACGAAGGAGGGTGAAAGAGAGCTAAACGAGACGAAGGAGGGTGAAAGAGATTTAAACGAGATGAAGGAGGGTGAAAGAGGACGAAACGAGACGAAGGAGGGTGAAAGAGAGCGAAACGAGACGAAGGAAGGTGAAAGAGAGCTAAACGAGATGAAGGAAGGTGAAAGAGAGCGAAACGAGATGAAGGAGGGTGAAAGAGAACGAAACGAGACGAAGGAGGGGGAAAGAGAGCGAAATGATACGAAGGAGGGTGAAAGAAGCCGAAACGAGACGAAGGATGGAGGAAGACAGCGAAACGAGACGAAGGAGTGTGAGTGATAGCGAAACGAGACGAAGGAGGGTGAAAGAGAGCGAAATGAGACGAAGGAGGGTGAAAGAGTGCGAAACGAGACGAAGGAGGGTGAAGGAAGGCGAAACGAGACGAAGGAGGGTGGAAGAGAGCGAAACGAGACGAAGGAGGGTGAAAGAGAGTGAAAAGAGACGAAGGAGGGTGAAAGAGAGCGAAACGAGGCGAAGGAGGGTCAAAGAGAGCGAAACGAGATGAAGGAGGGTGAAAGAGAGCGAAACGAGACAAAGGAGGTTGAAAGAGGCTGAAATGAGACGAAGGAGGGTGGAAGAGAGCGAAACGAGACGAAGGAGGGTGAAAGAGAGTGAAACGAGGCGAAGGAAGGTGAAAGAGTACTAATCGAGACAAAGGAGGGTGAAAGAGAGCGAAACGAGACGAAGGAAGGTGAAAGAGAGTGAACCGAAACGAAGGAGGGTGGAAGAGAGCGATACGTGACGAAGGAGGGTGAAAGAGAGCGAAACGAGATGAAGGAGGGTGAAAAAGAATGAAACGAGACGAAGGAAGGTGAAAGAGAGCGAAACGAGATGAAGGAGGGTGAAAGAGAGCGAAACGAGACGAAGGAGGGTGAAAGAGAGCGAAACGAGACGAAGGACGGTGAAAGAGAGCTAAACGAGATGACGGAGGGTGAAAGAGATCGAAACGAGATAAAGGAGGGTGAAAGAGCGAAACGAGGCGAAGGAGGGTGAAAGAGAGCGAAACGAGACGAAGGAGGGTGAAAAAGAGTGAAACGAGACGAAGGAGGGTGAAAAATTGCTAAACGAGACAAAGGAGGGTGAAAGAGAGCGAAACGAGATTAAGGAGGGTGAAAGAGATCGAAACGAGGCGAAGGAAGGTGAAAGAGAGCGAAACGAGACGAAGGAGGGTGAAAGAGAACGAAACGAGAAGAAGGAGGGGGAAAGAGAGCGAAACGAGACGAAGGAGGGTGAAAGAAGGCGAAACGAGACGAAGAAGGGAGGAAGACAGCGAAACGAGATGAAGGACGGTGAGAGAGAGAGCGAAACGAGATGAAGGAAGGTGGAAGAGAGCGAAACAAGACGAAGGAGGGTGAGAGACAGCGAAACGAGACGAAGGAGGGTGAAAGAGAGCGAAATGAGACGAAGGAGGGTGAAAGAGTGCGAAACGAGACGAAGGAGGGTGAAGGAAGGCGAAACGAGACGAATAAGGGTGGAAGAGAGCGAAACGAGACGAAGGAGGGTGAAAGAGAGTGAAAAGAGACGAAGGAGGGTGAAAGAGAGCGAAACGAGGCGAAGGAGGGTCAAAGAGAGCGAAACGAGATGAAGGAGGGTGAAAGAGAGCGAAACGAGACAAAGGAGGGTGAAAGAGGCTGAAACGAGACGAAGGAGGGTGGAAGAGAGCGAAACGAGACGAAGGAGGGTGAAAGAGAGTGAAACGAGGCGAAGGAAGGTGAAAGAGTACTAATCGAGACAAAGGAGGGTGAAAGAGAGCGAAACGAGACGAAGGAAGGTGAAAGAGAGTGAACCGAAACGAAGGAGGGTGGAAGAGAGCGATACGTGACGAAGGAGGGTGAAAGAGAGCGAAACGAGATGAAGGAGGGTGAAAAAGAATGAAACGAGACGAAGGAAGGTGAAAGAGAGCGAAACGAGATGAAGGAGGGTGAAAGAGAGCGAAACGAGACGAAGGAGGGTGAAAGAGAGCGAAACGAGACGAAGGAAGGTGAAAGAGAGCTAAACGAGATGACGGAGGGTGAAAGAGATCGAAACGAGATAAAGGAGGGTGAAAGAGCGAAACGAGGCGAAGGAGGGTGAAAGAGAGCGAAACGAGACGAAGGAGGGTGAAAAAGAGTGAAACGAGACGAAGGAGGGTGAAAGATTGCTAAACGAGACAAAGGAGGGTGAAAGAGAGCGAAACGAGATTAAGGAGGGTGAAAGAGATCGAAACGAGGCGAAGGAAGGTGAAAGAGAGTGAAACGAGACGAAGGAGGGTGAAAGAGAACGAAACGAGAAGAAGGAGGGGGAAAGAGAGCGAAACGAGACGAAGGAGGGTGAAAGAAGGCGAAACGAGACGAAGGAGGGAGGAAGACAGCGAAACGAGATGAAGGACGGTGAGAGAGAGAGCGAAACGAGATGAAGGAAGGTGGAAGAGAGCGAAACAAGACGAAGGAGGGTGAGAGACAGCGAAACGAGACGAAGGAGGGTGAACGAGATCGAAACGGGACGAAGGAGGGTGAAAGAGAGCGAAAAGAGACGAAGGAGGGTGAAAGAGAGCGAAACGAGGCGAAGGAGGGTCAAAGAGAGCGAAACGAGATGAAGGAGGGTGAAAGAGAGCGAAACGATACGAAGGAGGGTGAAAGAAGCCGAAACGAGACGAAGGAGGGAGGAAGACAGCGAAACGAGACGAAGGAGTGTGAGAGATAGCGAAACGAGACGAAGGAGGGTGAAAGAGAGCGAAATGAGACGAAGGAGGGTGAAAGAGTGCGAAACGAGACGAAGGAGGGTGAAGGAAGGCGAAACGAGACGAAGGAGGGTGGAAGAGAGCGAAACGAGACGAAGGAGGGTGAAAGAGAGTGAAAAGAGACGAAGGAGGGTGAAAGAGAGCGAAACGAGGCGAAGGAGGGTCAAAGAGAGCGAAACGAGATGAAGGAGGGTGAAAGAGAGCGAAACGAGACAAAGGAGGGTGAAAGAGGCTGAAACGAGACGAAGGAGGGTGGAAGAGAGCGAAACGAGAGGAAGGAGGGTGAGGGAGAGCGAAACGAGATGAAGGAGGGTGAAAGAGAGTGAAACGAGACAAAGGAGGGTGAAAGAGAGCGAAACGAGACCAAGGAGGGTGAAAGAGAGCGAAACGAGACGAAGGAGGTTGAAAGAGAGCGAAACGAGACGAAGGAGGGTGGAAGAGAGAGAAACGAGACGAAGGTGGGCGAAACGAGACGAAGGAGGGTGAAAGAGAGCGAAAGGAGACGAAGGAGGGTGAAAGAGAGCGAAACGAGACGAAGAAGGGTGAGAGAGGGCAAAACGAGATGAAGGAGGGTGAAAGAGGACGAAACGAGACGAAGGAGGGGGAAAGAGAGCGAAACGAGACGAAGGAGGGTGAAAAAGAGTGAAACGAGACGAAGGAGGGTGAAAGAGAGCTAAACGAGACGAAGGAGGGTGAAAGAGATTTAAACGAGATGAAGGAGGGTGAAAGAGGACGAAACGAGACGAAGGAGGGTGAAAGAGAGCGAAACGAGACGAAGGAAGGTGAAAGAGAGCTAAACGAGATGAAGGAAGGTGAAAGAGAGCGAAACGAGATGAAGGAGGGTGAAAGAGAACGAAACGAGACGAAGGAGGGGGAAAGAGAGCGAAATGATACGAAGGAGGGTGAAAGAAGCCGAAACGAGACGAAGGATGGAGGAAGACAGCGAAACGAGACGAAGGAGTGTGAGTGATAGCGAAACGAGACGAAGGAGGGTGAAAGAGAGCGAAATGAGACGAAGGAGGGTGAAAGAGTGCGAAACGAGACGAAGGAGGGTGAAGGAAGGCGAAACGAGACGAAGGAGGGTGGAAGAGAGCGAAACGAGACGAAGGAGGGTGAAAGAGAGTGAAAAGAGACGAAGGAGGGTGAAAGAGAGCGAAACGAGGCGAAGGAGGGTCAAAGAGAGCGATACGTGACGAAGGAGGGTGAAAGAGAGCGAAACGAGATGAAGGAGGGTGAAAAAGAATGAAACGAGACGAAGGAAGGTGAAAGAGAGCGAAACGAGATGAAGGAGGGTGAAAGAGAGCGAAACGAGACGAAGGAGGGTGAAAGAGAGCGAAACGAGACGAAGGAAGGTGAAAGAGAGCTAAACGAGATGACGGAGTGTGAAAGAGATCGAAACGAGATAAAGGAGGGTGAAAGAGCGAAACGAGGCGAAGGAGGGTGAAAGAGAGCGAAACGAGACGAAGGAGGGTGAAAAAGAGTGAAACGAGACGAAGGAGGGTGAAAGATTGCTAAACGAGACAAAGGAGGGTGAAAGAGAGCGAAACGAGATTAAGGAGGGTGAAAGAGATCGAAACGAGGCGAAGGAAGGTGAAAGAGAGCGAAACGAGACGAAGGAGGGTGAAAGAGAACGAAACGAGAAGAAGGAGGGGGAAAGAGAGCGAAACGAGACGAAGGAGGGTGAAAGAAGGCGAAACGAGACGAAGGAGGGAGGAAGACAGCGAAACGAGATGAAGGACGGTGAGAGAGAGAGCGAAACGAGATGAAGGAAGGTGGAAGAGAGCGAAACAAGACGAAGGAGGGTGAGAGACAGCGAAACGAGACGAAGGAGGGTGAAAGAGAGCGAAATGAGACGAAGGAGGGTGAAAGAGTGCGAAACGAGACGAAGGAGGGTGAAGGAAGGCGAAACGAGACGAAGGAGGGTGGAAGAGAGCGAAACGAGACGAAGGAGGGTGAAAGAGAGTGAAAAGAGACGAAGGAGGGTGAAAGAGAGCGAAACGAGGCGAAGGAGGGTCAAAGAGAGCGAAACGAGATGAAGGAGGGTGAAAGAGACCGAAACGAGACAAAGGAGGGTGAAAGAGGCTGAAACGAGACGAAGGAGGGTGGAAGAGAGCGAAACGAGACGAAGGAGGGTGAAAGAGAGCGAAACGAGACGAAGGAAGGTGAAAGAGAGCTAAACGAGATGAAGGTGGGTGAAAGAGATCGAAACGAGACAAAGGAGGGTGAAAGAGAGCGAAACGAGGCGAAGGAAGGTGAAAGAGAGCGAAACGAGATGAAGGAGGGTGTAAGAGAACGAAACGAGATGAAGGAGGGGGAAAGAGAGCGAAACGAGACGAAGGAGGGTGAAAGAAGGCGAAACGAGACGAAGGAGGGAGGAAGACAGCGAAACGAGATGAAGGAGGGTGAGAGAGAGAGCGAAACGAGATGAAGGAAGGTGGAAGAGAGCGAAACAAGACGAAGGAGGGTGAGAGACAGCGAAACGAGACGAAGGAGTGTGAAAGAGATCGAAACGAGACGAAGGAGGGTGAAAGAGAGCGAAAAGAGACGAAGGAGGGTGAAAGAGAGTGAAACGAGGCGAATGAGGGTCAAAGAGAGCGAAACGAGATGAAGGAGGGTGAAAGAGAGCGAAACGATACGAAGGAGGGTGAAAGAAGCCGAAACGAGACGAAGGAGGGAGGAAGACAGCGAAACGAGACGAAGGAGTGTGAGAGATAGCGAAACGAGACGAAGGAGGGTGAAAGAGAGCGAAATGAGACGAAGGAGGGTGAAAGAGTGCGAAATGAGACGAAGGAGGGTGAAGGAAGGCGAAACGAGACGAAGGAGGGTGGAAGAGAGCGAAACGAGACGAAGGAGGGTTAAAGAGAGTGAAAAGAGACGAAGGAGGGTGAAAGAGAGCGAAACGAGGCGAAGGAGGGTCAAAGAGAGCGAAACGAGATGAAGGAGGGTCAAAGAGAGCGAAACGAGACAAAGGAGGGTGAAAGAGGCTGAAACGAGACGAAGGAGGGTGGAAGAGAGCGAAACGAGAGGAAGGAGGGTGAGGGAGAGCGAAACGAGATGAAGGAGGGTGAAAGAGAGTGAAACGAGACGAAGGAGGGTGAAAGAGAGCGAAACGAGACGAAGGAGGGTGAAAGAGAGCGAAGCGAGACGAAGGAGGGTGAAAGAGAGTGAAACGAGGCGAAGGAAGGTGAAAGAGTACAAATCGAGACAAAGGAGTGTGAAAGAGAGCAAAACGAGACGAAGGAAGGTGAAAGAGAGCGAACCGAAACGAAGGAGGGTGGAAGAGAGCGATACGAGAAGAAAGAGGGTGAAAGAGAGCGAAACGAGACGAAGGAGGGTGAAAGAGAGCGAAACGAGACGAAGGAGGGTGGAAGAGAGAGAAACGAGACGAAGGAGGGCGAAACGAGACGAAGGAGGGTGAAAGAGAGCGAAAGGAGACGAAGGAGGGTGAAAGAGAGCGAAACGAGACGAAGAAGGGTGAGAGAGGGCAAAACGAGATGAAGGAGGGTGAAAGAGGACGAAACGAGACGAAGGAGGGGGAAAGAGAGCGAAACGAGACGAAGGAGGGTGAAAAAGAGTGAAACGAGACGAAGGAGGGTGAAAGAGAGCTAAACGAGACGAAGGAGGGTGAAAGAGATTTAAACGAGATGAAGGAGGGTGAAAGAGGACGAAACGAGACGAAGGAGGGTGAAAGAGAGCGAAACGAGACGAAGGAAGGTGAAAGAGAGCTAAACGAGATGAAGGAAGGTGAAAGAGAGCGAAACGAGATGAAGGAGGGTGAAAGAGAACGAAACGAGACGAAGGAGGGGGAAAGAGAGCGAAATGATACGAAGGAGGGTGAAAGAAGCCGAAACGAGACGAAGGATGGAGGAAGACAGCGAAACGAGACGAAGGAGTGTGAGTGATAGCGAAACGAGACGAAGGAGGGTGAAAGAGAGCGAAATGAGACGAAGGAGGGTGAAAGAGTGCGAAACGAGACGAAGGAGGGTGAAGGAAGGCGAAACGAGACGAAGGAGGGTGGAAGAGAGCGAAACGAGACGAAGGAGGGTGAAAGAGAGTGAAAAGAGACGAAGGAGGGTGAAAGAGAGCGAAACGAGGCGAAGGAGGGTCAAAGAGAGCGAAACGAGATGAAGGAGGGTGAAAGAGAGCGAAACGAGACAAAGGAGGTTGAAAGAGGCTGAAATGAGACGAAGGAGGGTGGAAGAGAGCGAAACGAGACGAAGGAGGGTGAAAGAGAGTGAAACGAGGCGAAGGAAGGTGAAAGAGTACTAATCGAGACAAAGGAGGGTGAAAGAGAGCGAAACGAGACGAAGGAAGGTGAAAGAGAGTGAACCGAAACGAAGGAGGGTGGAAGAGAGCGATACGTGACGAAGGAGGGTGAAAGAGAGCGAAACGAGATGAAGGAGGGTGAAAAAGAATGAAACGAGACGAAGGAAGGTGAAAGAGAGCGAAACGAGATGAAGGAGGGTGAAAGAGAGCGAAACGAGACGAAGGAGGGTGAAAGAGAGCGAAACGAGACGAAGGACGGTGAAAGAGAGCTAAACGAGATGACGGAGGGTGAAAGAGATCGAAACGAGATAAAGGAGGGTGAAAGAGCGAAACGAGGCGAAGGAGGGTGAAAGAGAGCGAAACGAGACGAAGGAGGGTGAAAAAGAGTGAAACGAGACGAAGGAGGGTGAAAAATTGCTAAACGAGACAAAGGAGGGTGAAAGAGAGCGAAACGAGATTAAGGAGGGTGAAAGAGATCGAAACGAGGCGAAGGAAGGTGAAAGAGAGCGAAACGAGACGAAGGAGGGTGAAAGAGAACGAAACGAGAAGAAGGAGGGGGAAAGAGAGCGAAACGAGACGAAGGAGGGTGAAAGAAGGCGAAACGAGACGAAGAAGGGAGGAAGACAGCGAAACGAGATGAAGGACGGTGAGAGAGAGAGCGAAACGAGATGAAGGAAGGTGGAAGAGAGCGAAACAAGACGAAGGAGGGTGAGAGACAGCGAAACGAGACGAAGGAGGGTGAAAGAGAGCGAAATGAGACGAAGGAGGGTGAAAGAGTGCGAAACGAGACGAAGGAGGGTGAAGGAAGGCGAAACGAGACGAATAAGGGTGGAAGAGAGCGAAACGAGACGAAGGAGGGTGAAAGAGAGTGAAAAGAGACGAAGGAGGGTGAAAGAGAGCGAAACGAGGCGAAGGAGGGTCAAAGAGAGCGAAACGAGATGAAGGAGGGTGAAAGAGAGCGAAACGAGACAAAGGAGGGTGAAAGAGGCTGAAACGAGACGAAGGAGGGTGGAAGAGAGCGAAACGAGACGAAGGAGGGTGAAAGAGAGTGAAACGAGGCGAAGGAAGGTGAAAGAGTACTAATCGAGACAAAGGAGGGTGAAAGAGAGCGAAACGAGACGAAGGAAGGTGAAAGAGAGTGAACCGAAACGAAGGAGGGTGGAAGAGAGCGATACGTGACGAAGGAGGGTGAAAGAGAGCGAAACGAGATGAAGGAGGGTGAAAAAGAATGAAACGAGACGAAGGAAGGTGAAAGAGAGCGAAACGAGATGAAGGAGGGTG
Organism: Scyliorhinus torazame; assembly: GCF_047496885.1. Taxonomy (NCBI): domain Eukaryota; kingdom Metazoa; phylum Chordata; class Chondrichthyes; order Carcharhiniformes; family Scyliorhinidae; genus Scyliorhinus; species Scyliorhinus torazame. Next base: position 47,548,622 of record NC_092732.1, on the reverse strand, counting down.
AAAGAGAGCGAAACGAGACGAAGGAGGGTGAAAGAGAGCGAAACGAGACGAAGGAAGGTGAAAGAGAGCTAAACGAGATGACGGAGGGTGAAAGAGATCGAAACGAGATAAAGGAGGGTGAAAGAGCGAAACGAGGCGAAGGAGGGTGAAAGAGAGCGAAACGAGACGAAGGAGGGTGAAAAAGAGTGAAACGAGACGAAGGAGGGTGAAAGATTGCTAAACGAGACAAAGGAGGGTGAAAGAGAGCGAAACGAGATTAAGGAGGGTGAAAGAGATCGAAACGAGGCGAAGGAAGGTGAAAGAGAGTGAAACGAGACGAAGGAGGGTGAAAGAGAACGAAACGAGAAGAAGGAGGGGGAAAGAGAGCGAAACGAGACGAAGGAGGGTGAAAGAAGGCGAAACGAGACGAAGGAGGGAGGAAGACAGCGAAACGAGATGAAGGACGGTGAGAGAGAGAGCGAAACGAGATGAAGGAAGGTGGAAGAGAGCGAAACAAGACGAAGGAGGGTGAGAGACAGCGAAACGAGACGAAGGAGGGTGAACGAGATCGAAACGGGACGAAGGAGGGTGAAAGAGAGCGAAAAGAGACGAAGGAGGGTGAAAGAGAGCGAAACGAGGCGAAGGAGGGTCAAAGAGAGCGAAACGAGATGAAGGAGGGTGAAAGAGAGCGAAACGATACGAAGGAGGGTGAAAGAAGCCGAAACGAGACGAAGGAGGGAGGAAGACAGCGAAACGAGACGAAGGAGTGTGAGAGATAGCGAAACGAGACGAAGGAGGGTGAAAGAGAGCGAAATGAGACGAAGGAGGGTGAAAGAGTGCGAAACGAGACGAAGGAGGGTGAAGGAAGGCGAAACGAGACGAAGGAGGGTGGAAGAGAGCGAAACGAGACGAAGGAGGGTGAAAGAGAGTGAAAAGAGACGAAGGAGGGTGAAAGAGAGCGAAACGAGGCGAAGGAGGGTCAAAGAGAGCGAAACGAGATGAAGGAGGGTGAAAGAGAGCGAAACGAGACAAAGGAGGGTGAAAGAGGCTGAAACGAGACGAAGGAGGGTGGAAGAGAGCGAAACGAGAGGAAGGAGGGTGAGGGAGAGCGAAACGAGATGAAGGAGGGTGAAAGAGAGTGAAACGAGACAAAGGAGGGTGAAAGAGAGCGAAACGAGACCAAGGAGGGTGAAAGAGAGCGAAACGAGACGAAGGAGGTTGAAAGAGAGCGAAACGAGACGAAGGAGGGTGGAAGAGAGAGAAACGAGACGAAGGTGGGCGAAACGAGACGAAGGAGGGTGAAAGAGAGCGAAAGGAGACGAAGGAGGGTGAAAGAGAGCGAAACGAGACGAAGAAGGGTGAGAGAGGGCAAAACGAGATGAAGGAGGGTGAAAGAGGACGAAACGAGACGAAGGAGGGGGAAAGAGAGCGAAACGAGACGAAGGAGGGTGAAAAAGAGTGAAACGAGACGAAGGAGGGTGAAAGAGAGCTAAACGAGACGAAGGAGGGTGAAAGAGATTTAAACGAGATGAAGGAGGGTGAAAGAGGACGAAACGAGACGAAGGAGGGTGAAAGAGAGCGAAACGAGACGAAGGAAGGTGAAAGAGAGCTAAACGAGATGAAGGAAGGTGAAAGAGAGCGAAACGAGATGAAGGAGGGTGAAAGAGAACGAAACGAGACGAAGGAGGGGGAAAGAGAGCGAAATGATACGAAGGAGGGTGAAAGAAGCCGAAACGAGACGAAGGATGGAGGAAGACAGCGAAACGAGACGAAGGAGTGTGAGTGATAGCGAAACGAGACGAAGGAGGGTGAAAGAGAGCGAAATGAGACGAAGGAGGGTGAAAGAGTGCGAAACGAGACGAAGGAGGGTGAAGGAAGGCGAAACGAGACGAAGGAGGGTGGAAGAGAGCGAAACGAGACGAAGGAGGGTGAAAGAGAGTGAAAAGAGACGAAGGAGGGTGAAAGAGAGCGAAACGAGGCGAAGGAGGGTCAAAGAGAGCGATACGTGACGAAGGAGGGTGAAAGAGAGCGAAACGAGATGAAGGAGGGTGAAAAAGAATGAAACGAGACGAAGGAAGGTGAAAGAGAGCGAAACGAGATGAAGGAGGGTGAAAGAGAGCGAAACGAGACGAAGGAGGGTGAAAGAGAGCGAAACGAGACGAAGGAAGGTGAAAGAGAGCTAAACGAGATGACGGAGTGTGAAAGAGATCGAAACGAGATAAAGGAGGGTGAAAGAGCGAAACGAGGCGAAGGAGGGTGAAAGAGAGCGAAACGAGACGAAGGAGGGTGAAAAAGAGTGAAACGAGACGAAGGAGGGTGAAAGATTGCTAAACGAGACAAAGGAGGGTGAAAGAGAGCGAAACGAGATTAAGGAGGGTGAAAGAGATCGAAACGAGGCGAAGGAAGGTGAAAGAGAGCGAAACGAGACGAAGGAGGGTGAAAGAGAACGAAACGAGAAGAAGGAGGGGGAAAGAGAGCGAAACGAGACGAAGGAGGGTGAAAGAAGGCGAAACGAGACGAAGGAGGGAGGAAGACAGCGAAACGAGATGAAGGACGGTGAGAGAGAGAGCGAAACGAGATGAAGGAAGGTGGAAGAGAGCGAAACAAGACGAAGGAGGGTGAGAGACAGCGAAACGAGACGAAGGAGGATGAAAGAGAGCGAAATGAGACGAAGGAGGGTGAAAGAGTGCGAAACGAGACGAAGGAGGGTGAAGGAAGGCGAAACGAGACGAAGGAGGGTGGAAGAGAGCGAAACGAGACGAAGGAGGGTGAAAGAGAGTGAAAAGAGACGAAGGAGGGTGAAAGAGAGCGAAACGAGGCGAAGGAGGGTCAAAGAGAGCGAAACGAGATGAAGGAGGGTGAAAGAGACCGAAACGAGACAAAGGAGGGTGAAAGAGGCTGAAACGAGACGAAGGAGGGTGGAAGAGAGCGAAACGAGACGAAGGAGGGTGAAAGAGAGTGAAACGAGGCGAAGGAAGGTGAAAGAGTACTAATCGAGACAAAGGAGGGTGAAAGAGAGCGAAACGAGACGAAGGAAGGTGAAAGAGAGTGAACCGAAACGAAGGAGGGTGGAAGAGAGCGATACGTGACGAAGGAGGGTGAAAGAGAGCGAAACGAGATGAAGGAGGGTGAAAAAGAATGAAACGAGACGAAGGAAGGTGAAAGAGAGCGAAACGAGATGAAGGAGGGTGAAAGAGAGCGAAACGAGACGAAGGAGGGTGAAAGAGAGCGAAACGAGACGAAGGAAGGTGAAAGAGAGCTAAACGAGATGACGGAGGGTGAAAGAGATCGAAACGAGATAAAGGAGGGTGAAAGAGCGAAACGAGGCGAAGGAGGGTGAAAGAGAGCGAAACGAGACGAAGGAGGGTGAAAAAGAGTGAAACGAGACGAAGGAGGGTGAAAGATTGCTAAACGAGACAAAGGAGGGTGAAAGAGAGCGAAACGAGATTAAGGAGGGTGAAAGAGATCGAAACGAGGCGAAGGAAGGTGAAAGAGAGCGAAACGAGACGAAGGAGGGTGAAAGAGAACGAAACGAGAAGAAGGAGGGGGAATGAGAGCGAAACGAGACGAAGGAGGGTGAAAGAAGGCGAAACGAGACGAAGGAGGGAGGAAGACAGCGAAACGAGATGAAGGATGGTGAGAGAGAGAGCAAAACGAGATGAAGGAAGGTGGAAGAGAGCGAAACAAGACGAAGGAGGGTGAGAGACAGCGAAACGAGACGAAGGAGGGTGAACGAGATCGAAACGGGACGAAGGAGGGTGAAAGAGAGCGAAAAGAGACGAAGGAGGGTGAAAGAGAGCGAAACGAGGCGAAGGAGGGTCAAAGAGAGCGAAACGAGATGAAGGAGGGTGAAAGAGTGCGAAACGATACGAAGGAGGGTGAAAGAAGCCGAAACGAGACGAAGGAGGGAGGAAGACAGCGAAACGAGACGAAGGAGTGTGAGAGATAGCGAAACGAGACGAAGGAGGGTGAAAGAGAGCGAAATGAGACGAAGGAGGGTGAAAGAGTGCGAAACGAGACGAAGGAGGGTGAAGGAAGGCGAAACGAGACGAAGGAGGGTGGAAGAGAGCGAAACGAGACGAAGGAGGGTGAAAGAGAGTGAAAAGAGACGAAGGAGGGTGAAAGAGAGCGAAACGAGGCGAAGGAGGGTCAAAGAGAGCGAAACGAGATGAAGGAGGGTGAAAGAGAGCGAAACGAGACAAAGGAGGGTGAAAGAGGCTGAAACGAGACGAAGGAGGGTGGAAGAGAGCGAAACGAGAGGAAGGAGGGTGAGGGAGAGCGAAACGAGATGAAGGAGGGTGAAAGAGAGTGAAACGAGACAAAGGAGGGTGAAAGAGAGCGAAACGAGACGAAGGAGGGTGAAAGAGAGCGAAACGAGACGAAGGAGGTTGAAAGAGAGTGAAACGAGGCGAAGGAAGGTGAAAGAGTACAAATCGAGACAAAGGAGTGTGAAAGAGAGCAAAACGAGACGAAGGAAGCTGAAAGAGAGCGAACCGAAACGAAGGAGGGTGGAAGAGAGCGATACGAGACGAAGGAGGGTGAAAGAGAGCGAAACGAGACGAAGGAGGGTGAAAGAGAGCGAAACGAGACGAAGGAGGGTGAAAAAGATTGAAACGAGACGAAGGAGGGTGAAAGAGAGCGAAACGAGATGAAGGAGGGTGAAAGAGAGCGAAACGAGTCGAAGGAGGGTGAAAGAGAACGAAACGAGACGAAGGAAGGTGAAAGAGAGCTAAACGAGATGACGGAGGGTGAAAGAGATCGAAACGAGATAAAGGAGGGTGAAAGAGCGAAACGAGTCGAAGGAAGGTGAAAGAGAGCGAAACGAGACGAAGGAGGGTGAAAGAGAACGAAACGAGACGAAGGATGGGGAAAGAGAGCGAAACGAGACGAAGGAGGGTGAAAGAAGGCGAAACGAGACGAAGGAGGGAGGAAGACAGCGAAACGAGACGAAGGAGGGTGAGAGAGAGCTAAACGAGACGAAGGAGGGTGGAAGAGAGCGAACCAAGACGTATGAGGGTGTGAGATAGCGAAACGAGACGAAGGAGGGTGAAAGAGAGCGAAACAAGACGAAGGAGGGTGAAAGAGAGCGAACCGAAACGAAGGAGGGTGGAAGAGAGCGATACGAGACGAAGGAGGGTGAAAGAGAGCGAAACGAGACGAAGGAGGGTGAAAGAGAGCGAAACGAGATGAAGGAGGGTGAAAAAGAATGAAACGAGACGAAGGAAGGTGAAAGAGAGCGAAACGAGATGAAGGAGGGTGAAAGAGAACGAAACGAGACGAAGGAGGGTGAAAGAGAGCGAAACGAGACGAAGGAAGGTGAAAGAGAGCTCAACGAGATGACGGAGGGTGAAAGAGATCGAAACGAGATAAAGGAGGGTGAAAGAGCGAAACGAGGCGAAGGAGGGTGAAAGAGAGCGAAACGAGACGAAGGAGGGTGAAAAAGAGTGAAACGAGACGAAGGAGGGTGAAAGATTGCTAAACGAGACAAAGGAGGGTGAAAGAGAGCGAAACGAGATTAAGGAGGGTGAAAGAGATCGAAACGAGGCGAAGGAAGGTGAAAGAGAGCGAAACGAGACGAAGGAGGGTGAAAGAGAACGAAACGAGACGAAGGAGGGGGAAAGAGAGCGAAACGAGACGAAGGAGGGTGAAAGAAGGCGAAACGAGACGAAGGAGGGAGGAAGACAGCGAAACAAGACGAAGGAGGGTGAGAGACAGCGAAACGAGACGAAGGAGGGTGAAAGAGATCGAAACGAGACGAAGGAGGGTGAAAGAGAGCGAAAAGAGACGAAGGAGGGTGAAAGAGAGCGAAACGAGGCGAAGGAGGGTCAAAGAGAGCGAAACGAGATGAAGGAGGGTGAAAGAGAGCGAAACGATACGAAGGAGGGTGAAAGAAGCCGAAACGAGATGAAGGAGGGAGGAAGACAGCGAAACGAGACGAAGGAGTGTGAGAGATAGCGAAACGAGACGAAGGAGGGTGAAAGAGAGCGAAATGAGACGAAGGAGGGTGAAAGAGTGCGAAACGAGACGAAGGAGGGTGAAGGAAGGCGAAACGAGACGAAGGAGGGTGGAAGAGAGCGAAACGAGACGAAGGAGGGTGAAAGAGAGTGAAAAGAGACGAAGGAGGGTGAAAGAGAGCGAAACGAGGCGAAGGAGGGTCAAAGAGAGCGAAACGAGATGAAGGAGGGTGAAAGAGAGCGAAACGAGACAAAGGAGGGTGAAAGAGGCTGAAACGAGACGAAGGAGGGTGGAAGAGAGCGAAACGAGAGGAAGGAGGGTGAGGGAGAGCGAAACGAGATGAAGGAGGGTGAAAGAGAGTGAAACGAGACGAAGGAGGGTGAAAGAGAGCGAAACGAGACGAAGGAGGGTGAAAGAGAGCGAAACGAGACGAAGGAGGGTGAAAGAGAGTGAAACGAGGCGAAGGAAGGTGAAAGAGTACAAATCGAGACAAAGGAGTGTGAAAGAGAGCAAAACGAGACGAAGGAAGGTGAAAGAGAGCGAACCGAAACGAAGGAGGGTGGAAGAGAGCGATACGAGATGAAGGAGGGTGAAAGAGAGCGAAACGAGACGAAGGAGGGTGAAAGAGAGCGAAACGAGACGAAGGAGGGTGAAAAAGATTGAAACGAGACGAAGGAGGGTGAAAGAGAGCGAAACGAGATGAAGGAGGGTGAAAGAGAGCGAAACGAGACGAAGGAGGGTGAAAGAGAACGAAACGAGACGAAGGAAGGTGAAAGAGAGCTAAACGAGATGACGGAGGTTGAAAGAGATCGAAACGAGATAAAGGAGGGTGAAAGAGCGAAACGAGGTGAAGGAAGGTGAAAGAGAGCGAAACGAGACGAAGGAGGGTGAAAGAGAACGAAACGAGACGAAGGATGGGGAAAGAGAGCGAAATGAGACGAAGGAGGGTGAAAGAAGGCGAAACGAGACGAAGGAGGGAGGAAGACAGCGAAACGAGACGAAGGAGGGTGAGAGAGAGCGAAATGAGACGAAGGAGGGTGAAAGAGAGCGAAATGAGACGAAGGAGGGTGAAAGAGTGCGAAACGAGACGAAGGAGGGTGAAGGAAGGCGAAACGAGACGAAGGAGGGTGAAAGAGAGCGAAACGAGACGAAGGAGGGTGAAAGAGAGTGAAAAGAGACGAAGGAGGGTGAAAGAGAGCGAAACGAGGCGAAGGAGGGTCAAAGAGAGCGAAACGAGATGAAGGAGGGTGAAAGAGAGCGAAACGAGACAAAGGAGGGTGAAAGAGGCTGAAACGAGACGAAGGAGGGTGGAAGAGAGCGAAACGAGAGGAAGGAGGGTGAGGGAGAGCGAAACGAGATGAAGGAGGGTGAAAGAGAGTGAAACGAGACAAAGGAGGGTGAAAGAGAGCGAAACGAGAGGAAGGAGGGTGAAAGAGAGCGAAACGAGACGAAGGAGGGTGAAAGAGAGTGAAACGAGGCGAAGGAAGGTGAAAGAGTACAAATCGAGACAAAGGAGTGTGAAAGAGAGCAAAACGAGACGAAGGAGGGTGGAAGAGAGCGAAACGAGAGGAAGGAGGGTGAGGGAGAGCGAAACGAGATGAAGGAGGGTGAAAGAGAGTGAAACGAGACAAAGGAGGGTGAAAGAGAGCGAAACGAGACGAAGGAGGGTGAAAGAGAGCGAAACGAGACGAAGGAGGGTGAAAGAGAGCGAAACGAGACGAAGGAGGGTGAAAGAGAGCGAAACGAGACGAAGGAGGGTGAAGGAAGGCGAAACGAGACGAAGGAGGGTGGAAGAGAGCGAAACGAGACGAAGGAGGGTGAAAGAGAGTGAAAAGAGACGAAGGAGGGTGAAAGAGAGCGAAACGAGGCGAAGGAGGGTCAAAGAGAGCGAAACGAGATGAAGGAGGGTGAAAGAGAGCGAAACGAGACAAAGGAGGGTGAAAGAGGCTGAAACGAGACGAAGGAGGGTGGAAGAGAGCGAAACGAGACGAAGGAGGGTGAAAGAGAGTGAAACGAGGCGAAGGAAGGTGAAAGAGTACTAATCGAGACAAAGGAGGGTGAAAGAGAGCGAAACGAGACGAAGGAAGGTGAAAGAGAGTGAACCGAAACGAAGGAGGGTGGAAGAGAGCGATACGTGACGAAGGAGGGTGAAAGAGAGCGAAACGAGATGAAGGAGGGTGAAAAAGAATGAAACGAGACGAAGGAAGGTGAAAGAGAGCGAAACGAGATGAAGGAGGGTGAAAGAGAGCGAAACGAGACGAAGGAGGGTGAAAGAGAGCGAAACGAGACGAAGGAAGGTGAAAGAGAGCTAAACGAGATGACGGAGGGTGAAAGAGATCGAAACGAGATAAAGGAGGGTGAAAGAGCGAAACGAGGCGAAGGAGGGTGAAAGAGAGCGAAACGAGACGAAGGAGGGTGAAAAAGAGTGAAACGAGACGAAGGAGGGTGAAAGATTGCTAAACGAGACAAAGGAGGGTGAAAGAGAGCGAAACGAGATTAAGGAGGGTGAAAGAGATCGAAACGAGGCGAAGGAAGGTGAAAGAGAGCGAAACGAGACGAAGGAGGGTGAAAGAGAACGAAACGAGAAGAAGGAGGGGGAAAGAGAGCGAAACGAGACGAAGGAGGGTGAAAGAAGGCGAAACGAGACGAAGGAGGGAGGAAGACAGCGAAACGAGATGAAGGACGGTGAGAGAGAGAGCGAAACGAGATGAAGGAAGGTGGAAGAGAGCGAAACAAGACGAAGGAGGGTGAGAGACAGCGAAACGAGACGAAGGAGGGTGAAAGAGAGCGAAATGAGACGAAGGAGGGTGAAAGAGTGCGAAACGAGACGAAGGAGGGTGAAGGAAGGCGAAACGAGACGAAGGAGGGTGGAAGAGAGCGAAACGAGACGAAGGAGGGTGAAAGAGAGTGAAAAGAGACGAAGGAGGGTGAAAGAGAGCGAAACGAGGCGAAGGAGGGTCAAAGAGAGCGAAACGAGATGAAGGAGGGTGAAAGAGAGCGAAACGAGACAAAGGAGGGTGAAAGAGGCTGAAACGAGACGAAGGAGGGTGGAAGAGAGCGAAACGAGACGAAGGAGGGTGAAAGAGAGTGAAACGAGGCGAAGGAAGGTGAAAGAGTACTAATCGAGACAAAGGAGGGTGAAAGAGAGCGAAACGAGACGAAGGAAGGTGAAAGAGAGTGAACCGAAACGAAGGAGGGTGGAAGAGAGCGATACGTGACGAAGGAGGGTGAAAGAGAGCGAAACGAGATGAAGGAGGGTGAAAAAGAATGAAACGAGACGAAGGAAGGTGAAAGAGAGCGAAACGAGATGAAGGAGGGTGAAAGAGAGCGAAACGAGACGAAGGAGGGTGAAAGAGAGCGAAACGAGACGAAGGAAGGTGAAAGAGAGCTAAACGAGATGACGGAGGGTGAAAGAGATCGAAACGAGATAAAGGAGGGTGAAAGAGCGAAACGAGGCGAAGGAGGGTGAAAGAGAGCGAAACGAGACGAAGGAGGGTGAAAAAGAGTGAAACGAGACGAAGGATGGTGAAAGATTGCTAAACGAGACAAAGGAGGGTGAAAGAGAGCGAAACGAGATTAAGGAGGGTGAAAGAGATCGAAACGAGGCGAAGGAAGGTGAAAGAGAGCGAAACGAGACGAAGGACGGTGAAAGAGAACGAAACGAGAAGAAGGAGGGGGAAAGAGAGCGAAACGAGACGAAGGAGGGTGAAAGAAGGCGAAACGAGACGAAGGAGGGAGGAAGACAGCGAAACGAGATGAAGGACGGTGAGAGAGAGAGCAAAACGAGATGAAGGAAGGTGGAAGAGAGCGAAACAAGACGAAGGAGGGTGAGAGACAGCGAAACGAGACGAAGGAGGGTGAACGAGATCGAAACGGGACGAAGGAGGGTGAAAGAGAGCGAAAAGAGACGAAGGAGGGTGAAAGAGAGCGAAACGAGGCGAAGGAGGGTCAAAGAGAGCGAAACGAGATGAAGGAGGGTGAAAGAGAGCGAAACGATACGAAGGAGGGTGAAAGAAGCCGAAACGAGACGAAGGAGGGAGGAAGACAGCGAAACGAGACGAAGGAGTGTGAGAGATAGCGAAACGAGACGAAGGAGGGTGAAAGAGAGCGAAATGAGACGAAGGAGGGTGAAAGAGTGCGAAACGAGACGAAGGAGGGTGAAGGAAGGCGAAACGAGACGAAGGAGGGTGGAAGAGAGCGAAACGAGACGAAGGAGGGTGAAAGAGAGTGAAAAGAGACGAAGGAGGGTGAAAGAGAGCGAAACGAGGCGAAGGAGGGTCAAAGAGAGCGAAACGAGATGAAGGAGGGTGAAAGAGAGCGAAACGAGACAAAGGAGGGTGAAAGAGGCTGAAACGAGACGAAGGAGGGTGGAAGAGAGCGAAACGAGAGGAAGGAGGGTGAGGGAGAGCGAAACGAGATGAAGGAGGGTGAAAGAGAGTGAAACGAGACAAAGGAGGGTGAAAGAGAGCGAAACGAGACGAAGGAGGGTGAAAGATAGCGAAACGAGACGAAGGAGGTTGAAAGAGAGTGAAACGAGGCGAAGGAAGGTGAAAGAGTACAAATCGAGACAAAGGAGTGTGAAAGAGAGCAAAACGAGACGAAGGAAGCTGAAAGAGAGCGAACCGAAACGAAGGAGGGTGGAAGAGAGCGATACGAGACGAAGGAGGGTGAAAGAGAGCGAAACGAGACGAAGGAGGGTGAAAGAGAGCGAAACGAGACGAAGGAGGGTGAAAAAGATTGAAACGAGACGAAGGAGGGTGAAAGAGAGCGAAACGAGATGAAGGAGGGTGAAAGAGAGCGAAACGAGTCGAAGGAGGGTGAAAGAGAACGAAACGAGACGAAGGAAGGTGAAAGAGAGCTAAACGAGATGACGGAGGGTGAAAGAGATCGAAACGAGATAAAGGAGGGTGAAAGAGCGAAACGAGGCGAAGGAAGGTGAAAGAGAGCGAAACGAGACGAAGGAGGGTGAAAGAGAACGAAACGAGACGAAGGATGGGGAAAGAGAGCGAAACGAGACGAAGGAGGGTGAAAGAAGTCGAAACGAGACGAAGGAGGGAGGAAGACAGCGAAACGAGACGAAGGAGGGTGAGAGAGAGCTAAACGAGACGAAGGAGGGTGGAAGAGAGCGGACCAAGATGTATGAGGGTGTGAGATAGCGAAACGAGACGAAGGAGGGTGAAAGAGAGCGAAACAAGACGAAGGAGGGTGAAAGAGAGCGAACCGAAACGAAGGAGGGTGGAAGAGAGCGATACGAGACGAAGGAGGGTGAAAGAGAGCGAAACGAGACGAAGGAGGGTGAAAGAGAGCGAAACGAGATGAAGGAGGGTGAAAAAGAATGAAACGAGACGAAGGAAGGTGAAAGAGAGCGAAACGAGATGAAGGAGGGTGAAAGAGAGCGAAACGAGACGAAGGAGGGTGAAAGAGAGCGAAACGAGACGAAGGAAGGTGAAAGAGAGCTAAACGAGATGACGGAGGGTGAAAGAGATCGAAACGAGATAAAGGAGGGTGAAAGAGCGAAACGAGGCGAAGGAGGGTGAAAGAGAGCGAAACGAGACGAAGGAGGGTGAAAAAGAGTGAAACGAGACGAAGGATGGTGAAAGATTGCTAAACGAGACAAAGGAGGGTGAAAGAGAGCGAAACGAGATTAAGGAGGGTGAAAGAGATCGAAACGAGGCGAAGGAAGGTGAAAGAGAGCGAAACGAGACGAAGGACGGTGAAAGAGAACGAAACGAGAAGAAGGAGGGGGAAAGAGAGCGAAACGAGACGAAGGAGGGTGAAAGAAGGCGAAACGAGACGAAGGAGGGAGGAAGACAGCGAAACGAGATGAAGGACGGTGAGAGAGAGAGCAAAACGAGATGAAGGAAGGTGGAAGAGAGCGAAACAAGACGAAGGAGGGTGAGAGACAGCGAAACGAGACGAAGGAGGGTGAACGAGATCGAAACGGGACGAAGGAGGGTGAAAGAGAGCGAAAAGAGACGAAGGAGGGTGAAAGAGAGCGAAACGAGGCGAAGGAGGGTCAAAGAGAGCGAAACGAGATGAAGGAGGGTGAAAGAGAGCGAAACGATACGAAGGAGGGTGAAAGAAGCCGAAACGAGACGAAGGAGGGAGGAAGACAGCGAAACGAGACGAAGGAGTGTGAGAGATAGCGAAACGAGACGAAGGAGGGTGAAAGAGAGCGAAATGAGACGAAGGAGGGTGAAAGAGTGCGAAACGAGACGAAGGAGGGTGAAGGAAGGCGAAACGAGACGAAGGAGGGTGGAAGAGAGCGAAACGAGACGAAGGAGGGTGAAAGAGAGTGAAAAGAGACGAAGGAGGGTGAAAGAGAGCGAAACGAGGCGAAGGAGGGTCAAAGAGAGCGAAACGAGATGAAGGAGGGTGAAAGAGAGCGAAACGAGACAAAGGAGGGTGAAAGAGGCTGAAACGAGACGAAGGAGGGTGGAAGAGAGCGAAACGAGAGGAAGGAGGGTGAGGGAGAGCGAAACGAGATGAAGGAGGGTGAAAGAGAGTGAAACGAGACAAAGGAGGGTGAAAGAGAGCGAAACGAGACGAAGGAGGGTGAAAGATAGCGAAACGAGACGAAGGAGGTTGAAAGAGAGTGAAACGAGGCGAAGGAAGGTGAAAGAGTACAAATCGAGACAAAGGAGTGTGAAAGAGAGCAAAACGAGACGAAGGAAGCTGAAAGAGAGCGAACCGAAACGAAGGAGGGTGGAAGAGAGCGATACGAGACGAAGGAGGGTGAAAGAGAGCGAAACGAGACGAAGGAGGGTGAAAGAGAGCGAAACGAGACGAAGGAGGGTGAAAAAGATTGAAACGAGACGAAGGAGGGTGAAAGAGAGCGAAACGAGATGAAGGAGGGTGAAAGAGAGCGAAACGAGTCGAAGGAGGGTGAAAGAGAACGAAACGAGACGAAGGAAGGTGAAAGAGAGCTAAACGAGATGACGGAGGGTGAAAGAGATCGAAACGAGATAAAGGAGGGTGAAAGAGCGAAACGAGGCGAAGGAAGGTGAAAGAGAGCGAAACGAGACGAAGGAGGGTGAAAGAGAACGAAACGAGACGAAGGATGGGGAAAGAGAGCGAAACGAGACGAAGGAGGGTGAAAGAAGTCGAAACGAGACGAAGGAGGGAGGAAGACAGCGAAACGAGACGAAGGAGGGTGAGAGAGAGCTAAACGAGACGAAGGAGGGTGGAAGAGAGCGGACCAAGATGTATGAGGGTGTGAGATAGCGAAACGAGACGAAGGAGGGTGAAAGAGAGCGAAACAAGACGAAGGAGGGTGAAAGAGAGCGAACCGAAACGAAGGAGGGTGGAAGAGAGCGATACGAGACGAAGGAGGGTGAAAGAGAGCGAAACGAGACGAAGGAGGGTGAAAGAGAGCGAAACGAGATGAAGGAGGGTGAAAAAGAATGAAACGAGACGAAGGAAGGTGAAAGAGAGCGAAACGAGATGAAGGAGGGTGAAAGAGAACGAAACGAGACGAAGGAGGGTGAAAGAGAGCGAAACGAGACGAAGGAAGGTGAAAGAGAGCTAAACGAGATGACGGAGGGTGAAAGAGATCGAAACGAGATAAAGGAGGGTGAAAGAGCGAAACGAGGCGAAGGAGGGTGAAAGAGAGCGAAACGAGACGAAGGAGGGTGAAAAAGAGTGAAACGAGACGAAGGAGGGTGAAAGATTGCTAAACGAGACAAAGGAGGGTGAAAGAGAGCGAAACGAGATTAAGGAGGGTGAAAGAGATCGAAACGAGGCGAAGGAAGGTGAAAGAGAGCGAAACGAGACGAAGGAGGGTGAAAGAGAACGAAACGAGACGAAGGAGGGGGAAAGAGAGCGAAACGAGACGAAGGAGGGTGAAAGAAGGCGAAACGAGACGAAGGAGGGAGGAAGACAGCGAAACGAGATGAAGGACGGTGAGAGAGAGAGCGAAACGAGATGAAGGAAGGTGGAAGAGAGCGAAACAAGACGAAGGAGGGTGAGAGACAGCGAAACGAGACGAAGGAGGGTGAAAGAGATCGAAACGAGACGAAGGAGGGTGAAAGAGAGCGAAAAGAGACGAAGGAGGGTGAAAGAGAGCGAAACGAGGCGAAGGAGGGTCAAAGAGAGCGAAACGAGATGAAGGAGGGTGAAAGAGAGCGAAACGATACGAAGGAGGGTGAAAGAAGCCGAAACGAGATGAAGGAGGGAGGAAGACAGCGAAACGAGACGAAGGAGTGTGAGAGATAGCGAAACGAGACGAAGGAGGGTGAAAGAGAGCGAAATGAGACGAAGGAGGGTGAAAGAGTGCGAAACGAGACGAAGGAGGGTGAAGGAAGGCGAAACGAGACGAAGGAGGGTGGAAGAGAGCGAAATGAGACGAAGGAGGGTGAAAGAGAGTGAAAAGAGACGAAGGAGGGTGAAAGAGAGCGAAACGAGGCGAAGGAGGGTCAAAGAGAGCGAAACGAGATGAAGGAGGGTGAAAGAGAGCGAAACGAGACAAAGGAGGGTGAAAGAGGCTGAAACGAGACGAAGGAGGGTGGAAGAGAGCGAAACGAGAGGAAGGAGGGTGAGGGAGAGCGAAACGAGATGAAGGAGGGTGAAAGAGAGTGAAACGAGACGAAGGAGGGTGAAAGAGAGCGAAACGAGACGAAGGAGGGTGAAAGAGAGCGAAACGAGACGAAGGAGGGTGAAAGAGAGTGAAACGAGGCGAAGGAAGGTGAAAGAGTACAAATCGAGACAAAGGAGTGTGAAAGAGAGCAAAACGAGACGAAGGAAGGTGAAAGAGAGCGAACCGAAACGAAGGAGGGTGGAAGAGAGCGATACGAGACGAAGGAGGGTGAAAGAGAGCGAAACGAGACGAAGGAGGGTGAAAGAGAGCGAAACGAGACGAAGGAGGGTGAAAAAGATTGAAACGAGACGAAGGAGGGTGAAAGAGAGCGAAACGAGATGAAGGAGGGTGAAAGAGAGCGAAACGAGACGAAGGAGGGTGAAAGAGAACGAAACGAGACGAAGGAAGGTGAAAGAGAGCTAAACGAGATGACGGAGGTTGAAAGAGATCGAAACGAGATAAAGGAGGGTGAAAGAGCGAAACGAGGTGAAGGAAGGTGAAAGAGAGCGAAACGAGACGAAGGAGGGTGAAAGAGAACGAAACGAGACGAAGGATGGGGAAAGAGAGCGAAATGAGACGAAGGAGGGTGAAAGAAGGCGAAACGAGATGAAGGAGGGAGGAAGACAGTGAAACGAGACGAAGGAGGGTGAGAGAGAGCGAAATGAGACGAAGGAGGGTGAAAGAGAGCGAAATGAGACGAAGGAGGGTGAAAGAGTGCGAAACGAGACGAAGGAGGGTGAAGGAAGGCGAAACGAGACGAAGGAGGGTGAAAGAGAGCGAAACGAGACGAAGGAGGGTGAAAGAGAGTGAAAAGAGACGAAGGAGGGTGAAAGAGAGCGAAACGAGGCGAAGGAGGGTCAAAGAGAGCGAAACGAGATGAAGGAGGGTGAAAGAGAGCGAAACGAGACAAAGGAGGGTGAAAGAGGCTGAAACGAGACGAAGGAGGGTGGAAGAGAGCGAAACGAGAGGAAGGAGGGTGAGGGAGAGCGAAACGAGATGAAGGAGGGTGAAAGAGAGTGAAACGAGACAAAGGAGGGTGAAAGAGAGCGAAACGAGACGAAGGAGGGTGAAAGAGAGCGAAACGAGACGAAGGAGGGTGAAAGAGAGTGAAACGAGGCGAAGGAAGGTGAAAGAGTACAAATCGAGACAAAGAAGTGTGAAAGAGAGCAAAACGAGACGAAGGTGCTGAAAGAGAGGGAACCGAAACGAAGGAGGGTGGAAGAGAGCGATACGAGACGAAGGAGGGTGAAAGAGAGCGAAACGAGACGAAGGAGGGTGAAAGAGAGCGAAACGAGACGAAGGAGGGTGAAAAAGATTGAAACGAGACGAAGGAGGGTGAAAGAGAGCGAAACGAGATGAAGGAGGGTGAAAGAGAGCGAAACGAGACGAAGGAGGGTGAAAGAGAACGAAACGAGACGAAGGAAGGTGAAAGAGAGCTAAACGAGATGACGGAGGGTGAAAGAGAACGAAACGAGACGAAGGATGGGGAAAGAGAGCGAAACGAGACGAAGGAGGGTGAAAGAAGGCGAAACGAGACGAAGGAGGGAGGAAGACAGCGAAACGAGACGAAGGAGGGTGAGAGAGAGCTAAACGAGACGAAGGAGGGTGGAAGAGAGCGAACCAAGACGTATGAGTGTGTGAGATAGCGAAACGAGACGAAGGAGGGTGAAAGAGAGCGAAACAAGACGAAGGAGGGTGAAAGAGAGCGAACCGAAACGAAGGAGGGTGGAAGAGAGCGATACAAGACGAAGGAGGGTGAAAGAGAGCGAAACGAGACGAAGGAGGGTGAAAGAGAGCGAAACGAGATGAAGGAGGGTGAAAAAGAATGAAACGAGACGAAGGAAGGTGAAAGAGAGCGAAACGAGATGAAGGAGGGTGAAAGAGAACGAAACGAGACGAAGGAGGGTGAAAGAGAGCGAAACGAGACGAAGGAAGGTGAAAGAGAGCTAAACGAGATGACGGAGGATGAAAGAGATCGAAACGAGATAAAGGAGGGTGAAAGAGCGAAACGAGGCGAAGGAGGGTGAAAGAGAGCGAAACGAGACGAAGGAGGGTGAAAAAGAGTGAAACGAGACGAAGGAGGGTGAAAGATTGCTAAACGAGACAAAGGAGGGTGAAAGAGAGCGAAACGAGATTAAGGAGGGTGAAAGAGATCGAAACGAGGCGAAGGAAGGTGAAAGAGAGCGAAACGAGACGAAGGAGGGTGAAAGAGAACGAAACGAGACGAAGGAGGGGGAAAGAGAGCGAAACGAGACGAAGGAGGGTGAAAGAAGGCGAAAATAGACGAAGGAGGGAGGAAGGCAGCGAAACGAGATGAAGGACGGTGAGAGAGAGAGCGAAACGAGATGAAGGAAGGTGGAAGAGAGCGAAACAAGACGAAGGAGGGTGAGAGACAGCGAAACGAGACGAAGGAGGGTGAAAGAGATCGAAACGAGACGAAGGAGGGTGAAAGAGAGCGAAAAGAGACGAAGGAGGGTGAAAGAGAGCGAAACGAGGCGAAGGAGGGTCAAAGAGAGCGAAACGAGATGAAGGAGGGTGAAAGAGAGCGAAACGATACGAAGGAGGGTGAAAGAAGCCGAAACGAGATGAAGGAGGGAGGAAGACAGCGAAACGAGACGAAGGAGTGTGAGAGATAGCGAAACGAGACGAAGGAGGGTGAAAGAGAGCGAAATGAGACGAAGGAGGGTGAAAGAGTGCGAAACGAGACGAAGCAGGGTGAAGGAAGGCGAAACGAGACGAAGGAGGGTGGAAGAGAGCGAAACGAGACGAAGGAGGGTGAAAGAGAGTGAAAAGAGACGAAGGAGGGTGAAAGAGAGCGAAACGAGGCGAAGGAGGGTCAAAGAGAGCGAAACGAGATGAAGGAGGGTGAAAGAGAGCGAAACGAGACAAAGGAGGGTGATAGAGGCTGAAACGAGACGAAGGAGGGTGGAAGAGAGCGAAACGAGAGGAAGGAGGGTGACGGAGAGCGAAACGAGATGAAGGAGGGTGAAAGAGAGTGAAACGAGACGAAGGAGGGTGAAAGAGAGCGAAACGAGACGAAGGAGGGTGAAAGAGAGCGAAACGAGACGAAGGAGGGTGAAAGAGAGTGAAACGAGGCGAAGGAAGGTGAAAGAGTACAAATCGAGACAAAGGAGTGTGAAAGAGAGCAAAACGAGACGAAGGAAGGTGAAAGAGAGCGAACCAAGACGTATGAGTGTGTGAGATAGCGAAACGAGACGAAGGAGGGTGAAAGAGAGCGAAACAAGACGAAGGAGGGTGAAAGAGAGCGAACCGAAACGAAGGAGGGTGGAAGAGAGCGATACGAGACGAAGGAGGGTGAAAGAGAGCGAAACGAGACGAAGGAGGGTGAAAGAGAGCGAAACGAGATGAAGGAGGGTGAAAAAGAATGAAACGAGACGAAGGAAGGTGAAAGAGAGCGAAACGAGATGAAGGAGGGTGAAAGAGAACGAAACGAGACGAAGGAGGGTGAAAGAGAGCGAAACGAGACGAAGGAAGGTGAAAGAGAGCTAAACGAGATGACGGAGGGTGAAAGAGATCGAAACGAGATAAAGGAGGGTGAAAGAGCGAAACGAGGCGAAGGAGGGTGAAAGAGAGCGAAACGAGACGAAGGAGGGTGAAAAAGAGTGAAACGAGACGAAGGAGGGTGAAAGATTGCTAAACGAGACAAAGGAGGGTGAAAGAGAGCGAAACGAGATTAAGGAGGGTGAAAGAGATCGAAACGAGGCGAAGGAAGGTGAAAGAGAGCGAAACGAGACGAAGGAGGGTGAAAGAGAACGAAACGAGACGAAGGAGGGGGAAAGAGAGCGAAACGAGACGAAGGAGGGTGAAAGAAGGCGAAACGAGACGAAGGAGGGAGGAAGACAGCGAAACGAGATGAAGGACGGTGAGAGAGAGAGCGAAACGAGATGAAGGAAGGTGGAAGAGAGCGAAACAAGACGAAGGAGGGTGAGAGACAGCGAAACGAGACGAAGGAGGGTGAAAGAGATCGAAACGAGACGAAGGAGGGTGAAAGAGAGCGAAAAGAGACGAAGGAGGGTGAAAGAGAGCGAAACGAGGCGAAGGAGGGTCAAAGAGAGCGAAACGAGATGAAGGAGGGTGAAAGAGAGCGAAACGATACGAAGGAGGGTGAAAGAAGCCGAAACGAGATGAAGGAGGGAGGAAGACAGCGAAACGAGACGAAGGAGTGTGAGAGATAGCGAAACGAGACGAAGGAGGGTGAAAGAGAGCGAAATGAGACGAAGGAGGGTGAAAGAGTGCGAAACGAGACGAAGGAGGGTGAAGGAAGGCGAAACGAGACGAAGGAGGGTGGAAGAGAGCGAAACGAGACGAAGGAGGGTGAAAGAGAGTGAAAAGAGACGAAGGAGGGTGAAAGAGAGCGAAACGAGGCGAAGGAGGGTCAAAGAGAGCGAAACGAGATGAAGGAGGGTGAAAGAGAGCGAAACGAGACAAAGGAGGGTGATAGAGGCTGAAACGAGACGAAGGAGGGTGGAAGAGAGCGAAACGAGAGGAAGGAGGGTGACGGAGAGCGAAACGAGATGAAGGAGGGTGAAAGAGAGTGAAACGAGACGAAGGAGGGTGAAAGAGAGCGAAACGAGACGAAGGAGGGTGAAAGAGAGCGAAACGAGACGAAGGAGGGTGAAAGAGAGTGAAACGAGGCGAAGGAAGGTGAAAGAGTACAAATCGAGACAAAGGAGTGTGAAAGAGAGCAAAACGAGACGAAGGAAGGTGAAAGAGAGCGAACCGAAACGAAGGAGGGTGGAAGAGAGCGATACGAGACGAAGGAGGGTGAAAGAGAGCGAAACGAGACGAAGGAGGGTGAAAGAGAGCGAAACGAGACGAAGGAGGGTGAAAAAGATTGAAACGAGACGAAGGAGGGTGAAAGAGAGCGAAACGAGATGAAGGAGGGTGAAAGAGAGCGAAACGAGACGAAGGAGGGTGAAAGAGAACGAAACGAGACGAAGGAAGGTGAAAGAGAGCTAAACGAGATGACGGAGGTTGAAAGAGATCGAAACGAGATAAAGGAGGGTGAAAGAGCGAAACGAGGTGAAGGAAGGTGAAAGAGAGCGAAACGAGACGAAGGAGGGTGAAAGAGAACGAAACGAGACGAAGGATGGGGAAAGAGAGCGAAATGAGACGAAGGAGGGTGAAAGAAGGCGAAACGAGACGAAGGAGGGAGGAAGACAGCGAAACGAGACGAAGGAGGGTGAGAGAGAGCGAAATGAGACGAAGGAGGGTGAAAGAGAGCGAAATGAGAGGAAGGAGGGTGAAAGAGTGCGAAACGAGACGAAGGAGGGTGAAGGAAGGCGAAACGAGACGAAGGAGGGTGGAAGAGAGCGAAACGAGACGAAGGAGGGTGAAAGAGAGTGAAAAGAGACGAAGGAGGGTGAAAGAGAGCGAAACGAGGCGAAGGTGGGTCAAAGAGAGCGAAACGAGATGAAGGAGGGTGAAAGAGAGCGAAACGAGACAAAGGAGGGTGAAAGAGGCTGAAACGAGACGAAGGAGGGGGGAAGAGAGCGAAACAAGAGGAAGGAGGTTGAGGGAGAGCGAAACGAGATGAAGGAGGGTGAAAGAGAGTGAAACGAGACGAAGGAGGGTGAAAGAGAGCGAAACGAGACGAAGGAGGGTGAAAGAGAGCGAAACGAGACGAAGGAGGGTGAAAGAGAGTGAAACGAGGCGAAGGAAGGTGAACGAGTACAAATCGAGACAAAGGAGGGTGTGAGATAGCGAAACGAGACGAAGGAGGGTGAAAGAGAGCGAAACAAGACGAAGGAGGGTGAAAGAGAGCGAACCGAAACGAAGGAGGGTGGAAGAGAGCGATACGAGACGAAGGAGGGTGAAAGAGAGCGAAACGAGACGAAGGAGGGTGAAAGAGAGCGAAACGAGATGAAGGAGGGTGAAAAAGAATGAAACGAGACGAAGGAAGGTGAAAGAGAGCGAAACGAGATGACGGAGGGTGAAAGAGATCGAAACGAGATAAAGGAGGGTGAAAGAGCGAAACGAGGCGAAGGAGGGTGAAAGAGAGCGAAACGAGACGAAGGAGGGTGAAAAAGAGTGAAACGAGACGAAGGAGGGTGAAAGATTGCTAAACGAGACAAAGGAGGGTGAAAGAGAGCGAAACGAGATTAAGGAGGGTGAAAGAGATCGAAACGAGGCGAAGGAAGGTGAAAGAGAGCGAAACGAGACGAAGGAGGGTGAAAGAGAACGAAACGAGACGAAGGAGGGGGAAAGAGAGCGAAACGAGACGAAGGAGGGTGAAAGAAGGCGAAACGAGACGAAGGAGGGAGGAAGACAGCGAAACGAGATGAAGGACGGTGAGAGAGAGAGCGAAACGAGATGAAGGAAGGTGGAAGAGAGCGAAACAAGACGAAGGAGGGTGAGAGACAGCGAAACGAGACGAAGGAGGGTGAAAGAGATCGAAACGAGACGAAGGAGGGTGAAAGAGAGCGAAAAGAGACGAAGGAGGGTGACAGAGAGCGAAACGAGGCGATGGAGGGTCAAAGAGAGCGAAACGAGATGAAGGAGGGTGAAAGAGAGCGAAACGATACGAAGGAGGGTGAAAGAAGCCGAAACGAGATGAAGGAGGGAGGAAGACAGCGAAACGAGACGAAGGAGTGTGAGAGATAGCGAAACGAGACGAAGGAGGGTGAAAGAGAGCGAAATGAGACGAAGGAGGGTGAAAGAGTGCGAAACGAGACGAAGGAGGGTGAAGGAAGGCGAAACGAGATGAAGGAGGGTGGAAGAGAGCGAAACGAGACGAAGGAGGCTGAAAGAGAGTGAAAAGAGACGAAGGAGGGTGAAAGAGAGCGAAACGAGGCGAAGGAGGGTCAAAGAGAGCGAAACGAGATGAAGGAGGGTGAAAGAGAGCGAAACGAGACAAAGGAGGGTGAAAGAGGCTGAAACGAGACGAAGGAGGGTGGAAGAGAGCGAAACGAGAGGAAGGAGGGTGAGGGAGAGCGAAACGAGATGAAGGAGGGTGAAAGAGAGTGAAACGAGACGAAGGAGGGTGAAAGAGAGCGAAACGAGACGAAGGAGGGTGAAAGAGAGCGAAACGAGACGAAGGAGGGTGAAAGAGAGTGAAACGAGGCGAAGGAAGGTGAAAGAGTACAAATCGAGACAAAGGAGTGTGAAAGAGAGCAAAACGAGACGAAGGAAGGTGAAAGAGAGCGAACCGAAACGAAGGAGGGTGGAAGAGAGCGATACGAGACGAAGGAGGGTGAAAGAGAGCGAAACGAGACGAAGGAGGGTGAAAGAGAGCGAAACGAGACGAAGGAGGGTGAAAAAGATTGAAAAGAGACGAAGGAGGGTGAAAGAGAGCGAAACGAGATGAAGGAGGGTGAAAGAGAGCGAAACGAGACGAAGGAGGGTGAAAGAGAACGAAACGAGACGAAGGAAGGTGAAAGAGAGCTAAACGAGATGACGGAGGTTGAAAGAGATCGAAACGAGATAAAGGAGGGTGAAAGAGCGAAACGAGGTGAAGGAAGGTGAAAGAGAGCGAAACGAGACGAAGGAGGGTGAAAGAGAACGAAACGAGACGAAGGATGGGGAAAGAGAGCGAAACGAGACGAAGGAGGGTGAAAGAAGGTGGAACGAGACGAAGGAGGGAGGAAGACAGCGAAACGAGACGAAGGAGGGTGAGAGAGAGCGAAATGAGACGAAGGAGGGTGAAAGAGAGTGAAAAGAGACGAAGGAGGGTGAAAGAGAGCGAAACGAGGCGAAGGAGGGTCAAAGAGAGCGAAACGAGATGAAGGAGGGTGAAAGAGAGCGAAACGAGACAAAGGAGGGTGAAAGAGGCTGAAACGAGACGAAGGAGGGGGGAAGAGAGCGAAACAAGAGGAAGGAGGTTGAGGGAGAGCGAAACGAGATGAAGGAGGGTGAAAGAGAGTGAAACGAGACGAAGGAGGGTGAAAGAGAGCGAAACGAGACGAAGGAGGGTGAAAGAGAGCGAAACGAGACGAAGGAGGGTGAAAGAGAGTGAAACGAGGCGAAGGAAGGTGAAAGAGTACTAATCGAGACAAAGGAGGGTGAAAGAGAGCGAAACGAGACGAAGGAAGGTGAAAGAGAGCGAACCGAAACGAAGGAGGGTGGAAGAGAGCGATACGAGACGAAGGAGGGTGAAAGAGAGCGAAACGAGACGAAGGAGGGTGAAAGAGAGCAAAACGAGACGAAGGAAGGTGAAAGAGAGCGAACCGAAACGAAGGAGGGTGGAAGAGAGCGATACGAGAAGAAAGAGGGTGAAAGAGAGCGAAACGAGACGAAGGAGGGTGAAAGAGAGCGAAACGAGACGAAGGAGGGTGGAAGAGAGAGAAACGAGACGAAGGAGGGCGAAACGAGACGAAGGAGGGTGAAAGAGAGCGAAAGGAGACGAAGGAGGGTGAAAGAGAGCGAAACGAGACGAAGAAGGGTGAGAGAGGGCAAAACGAGATGAAGGAGGGTGAAAGAGGACGAAACGAGACGAAGGAGGGGGAAAGAGAGCGAAACGAGACGAAGGAGGGTGAAAAAGAGTGAAACGAGACGAAGGAGGGTGAAAGAGAGCTAAACGAGACGAAGGAGGGTGAAAGAGAGTTAAACGAGATGAAGGAGGGTGAAAGAGGACGAAACGAGACGAAGGAGGGTGAAAGAGAGCGAAACGAGACGAAGGAAGGTGAAAGAGAGCTAAACGAGATGAAGGAAGGTGAAAGAGAGCGAAACGAGATGAAGGAGGGTGAAAGAGAACGAAACGAGACGAAGGAGGGGGAAAGAGAGCAAAATGATACGAAGGAGGGTGAAAGAAGCCGAAACGAGACGAAGGATGGAGGAAGACAGCGAAATGAGACGAAGGAGTGTGAGTGATAGCGAAACGAGACGAAGGAGGGTGAAAGAGAGCGAAATGAGACGAAGGAGGGTGAAAGAGAGCGAAATGAGGCGAAGGAGGGTCAAAGAGAGCGAAACGAGATGAAGGAGGGTGAAAGAGAGCGAAACGAGACAAAGGAGGGTGAAAGAGGCTGAAACGAGACGAAGGAGGGTGGAAGAGAGCGAAACAAGACGAAGGAGGGTGAAAGAGAGTGAAACGAGGCGAAGGAAGGTGAAAGAGTACTAATCGAGACAAAGGAGGGTGAAAGAGAGCGAAACGAGACGAAGGAAGGTGAAAGAGAGCGAACCGAAACGAAGGAGGGTGGAAGAGAGCGATACGAGACGAAGGAGGGTGAAAGAGAGCGAAACGAGACGAAGGAGGGTGAAAGAGAGCGAAACGAGATGAAGGAGGGTGAAAAAGAATGAAACGAGACGAAGGAAGGTGAAAGAGAGCGAAACGAGATGAAGGAGGGTGAAAGAGAGCGAAACGAGACGAAGGAGGGTGAAAGAGAGCGAAACGAGACGAAGGAAGGTGAAAGAGAGCTAAACGAGATGACGGAGGGTGAAAGAGATCAAAACGAGATAAAGGAGGGTGAAAGAGCGAAACGAGGCGAAGGAGGGTGAAAGAGAGCGAAACCAGACGAAGTAGGGTGAAAAAGAGTGAAACGAGACGAAGGAGGGTGAAAGATTGCTAAACGAGACAAAGGAGGGTGAAAGAGAGCGAAACGAGATTAAGGAGGGTGAAAGAGATCGAAACGAGGCGAAGGAAGGTGAAAGAGAGCGAAACGAGACGAAGGAGGGTGAAAGAGAACGAAACGAGACGAAGGAGGGGGAAAGAGAGCGAAACGAGACGAAGGAGGGTGAAAGAAGGCGAAACGAGACGAAGGAGGGAGGAAGACAGCGAAACGAGATGAAGGACGGTGAGAGAGAGAGCGAAACGAGATGAAGGAAGGTGGAAGAGAGCGAAACAAGACGAAGGAGGGTGAGAGACAGCGAAACGAGACGAAGGAGGGTGAAAGAGATCGAAACGGGACGAAGGAGGGTGAAAGAGAGCGAAAAGAGACGAAGGAGGGTGAAAGAGAGCGAAACGAGGCGAAGGAGGGTCAAAGAGAGCGAAACGAGATGAAGGAGGGTGAAAGAGAGCGAAACGATACGAAGGAGGGTGAAAGAAGCCGAAACGAGACGAAGGAGGGAGGAAGACAGCGAAACGAGACGAAGGAGTGTGAGAGATAGCGAAACGAGACGAAGGAGGGTGAAAGAGAGCGAAATGAGACGAAGGAGGGTGAAAGAGAGCGAAACGAGACAAAGGAGGGTGAAAGAGGCTGAAACGAGACGAAGGAGGGGGGAAGAGAGCGAAACAAGAGGAAGGAGGTTGAGGGAGAGCGAAACGAGATGAAGGAGGGTGAAAGAGAGTGAAACGAGACGAAGGAGGGTGAAAGAGAGTGAAACGAGGCGAAGGAAGGTGAACGAGTACAAATCGAGACAAAGGAGGGTGAAAGAGAGCGAAACGAGACGAAGGAAGGTGAAAGAGAGCGAACCGAAACGAAGGAGGGTGGAAGAGAGCGATACGAGACGAAGGAGGGTGAAAGAGAGCGAAACGAGATGAAGGAGGGTGAAAAAGAATGAAACGAGACGAAGGAAGGTGAAAGAGAGCGAAACGAGATGAAGGAGGGTGAAAGAGAGTGAAACGAGACGAAGGAGGGTGAAAGAGAGCGAAACGAGACGAAGGAAGGTGAAAGAGAGCGAAACGAGACGAAGGAGGGTGAAAGAGAACGAAACGAGACGAAGGAGGGGGAAAGAGAGCGAAACGAGACGAAGGAGGGTGAAAGAAGGCGAAACGAGACGAAGGAGGGAGGAAGACGGCGAAACGAAATGAAGGAGGGTGAGAGAGAGAGCGAAACAAGACGAAGGAGGGTGAGAGACAGCGAAACGAGACGAAGGAGGGTGAAAGAGATCGAAACGAGACGAAGGAGGGTGAAAGAGAGCGAAAAGAGACGAAGGAGGGTGAAAGAGAGTGAAACGAGGCGAAGGAGGGTCAAAGAGAGCAAAACGAGATGAAGGAGGGTGAAAGAGAGCGAAACGATACGAAGGAGGGTGAAAGAAGCCGAAACGAGACGAAGGTGGGAGGAAGACAGCGAAACGAGACGAAGGAGTGTGAGAGATAGCGAAACGAGACGAAGGAGGGTGAAAGAGAGCGAAATGAGACGAAGGAGGGTGAAAGAGTGCGAAACGAGACGAAGGAGGGTGAAGGAAGGCGAAACGAGACGAAGGAGGGTGGAAGAGAGCGAAACGAGACGAAGGAGGGTGAAAGAGAGTGAAAAGAGACGAAGGAGGGTGAAAGAGAGCGAAACGAGGCGAAGGAGGGTCAAAGAGAGCGAAACGAGATGAAGGAGGGTGAAAGAGAGCGAAACGAGACAAAGGAGGGTGAAAGAGGCTGAAACGAGACGATGGAGCGTGGAAGAGAGCGAAACGAGAGGAAGGAGGGTGAGGGAGAGCGAAACGAGATGAAGGAGGGTGAAAGAGAGTGAAACGAGACGAAGGAGGGTGAAAGAGAGCGAAACGAGACGAAGGAGGGTGAAAGAGAGCGAAGCGAGACGAAGGAGGGTGAAAGAGAGTGAAACGAGGCGAAGGAAGGTGAAAGAGTACAAATCGAGACAAAGGAGTGTGAAAGAGAGCAAAACGAGACGAAGGAAGGTGAAAGAGAGCGAACCGAAACGAAGGAGGGTGGAAGAGAGCGATACGAGAAGAAAGAGGGTGAAAGAGAGCGAAACGAGACGAAGGAGGGTGAAAGAGAGCGAAACGAGACGAAGGAGGGTGGAAGAGAGATAAACGAGACGAAGGAGGGCGAAACGAGACGAAGGAGGGTGAAAGAGAGCGAAAGGAGACGAAGGAGGGTGAAAGAGAGTGAAACGAGACGAAGGAGGGTGAAAGAGAGCGAAACGAGACGAAGGAGGGTGAAAGAGAGCGAAACAAGACGAAGGAGGGTGAAAGAGAGTGAAACGAGGCGAAGGAAGGTGAACGAGTACAAATCGACACAAAGGAGGGTGAAAGAGAGCGAAACGAGACGAAGGAAGGTGAAAGAGAGCGAACCGAAACGAAGGAGGGTGGAAGAGAGCGATACGAGACGAAGGAGGGTGAAAGAGAGCAAAACGAGATGAAGGAGGGTGAAAAAGAATGAAACGAGACGAAGGAAGGTGAAAGAGAGCGAAACGAGATGAAGGAGGGTGAAAGAGAGTGAAACGAGACGAAGGAGGGTGAAAGAGAGCGAAACGAGACGAAGGAAGGTGAAAGAGAGCTAAACGAGATGACGGAGGGTGAAAGAGATCGAAACGAGATAAAGGAGGGTGAAAGAGCGAAACGAGGCGAAGGAGGGTGAAAGAGAGCGAAACGAGACGAAGGAGGGTGAAAAAGAGTGAAACGAGACGAAGGAGGGTGAAAGATTGCTAAACGAGACAAAGGAGGGTGAAAGAGAGCGAAACGAGATGAAGGAGGGTGAAAGAGAGCGAAACGAGACGAAGGAGGGTGAAAGAGAGCGAAACGAGACGAAGGAAGGTGAAAGAGAGCTAAACGAGATGAAGGTGGGTGAAAGAGATCGAAACGAGACAAAGGAGGGTGAAAGAGAGCGAAACGAGGCGAAGGAAGGTGAAAGAGAGCGAAACGAGACGAAGGAGGGTGAAAGAGAACGAAACGAGACGAAGGAGGGGGAAAGAGAGCGAAACGAGACGAAGGAGGGTGAAAGAAGGCGAAACGAGACGAAGGAGGGAGGAAGACAGCGAAACGAAATGAAGGAGGGTGAGAGAGAGAGCGAAACGAGATGAAGGAAGGTGGAAGAGAGCGAAACAAGACGAAGGAGGGTGAGAGACAGCGAAACGAGACGAAGGAGGGTGAAAGAGATCGAAACGAGACGAAGGAGGGTGAAAGAGAGCGAAAAGAGACGAAGGAGGGTGAAAGAGAGTGAAACGAGGCGAAGGAGGGTCAAAGAGAGCGAAACGAGATGAAGGAGGGTGAAAGAGAGCGAAACGATACGAAGGAGGGTGAAAGAAGCCGAAACGAGACGAAGGAGGGAGGAAGACAGCGAAACGAGACGAAGGAGTGTGAGAGATAGCGAAACGAGACGAAGGAGGGTGAAAGAGAGCGAAATGAGACGAAGGAGGGTGCAAGAGTGCGAAACGAGACGAAGGAGGGTGAAGGAAGGCGAAACGAGACGAAGGAGGGTGGAAGAGAGCGAAACGAGACGAAGGAGGGTGAAAGAGAGTGAAAAGAGACGAAGGAGGGTGAAAGAGAGCGAAACGAGGCGAAGGAGGGTCAAAGAGAGCGAAACGAGATGAAGGAGGGTGAAAGAGAGCGAAACGAGACAAAGGAGGGTGAAAGAGGCTGAAACGAGACGATGGAGCGTGGAAGAGAGCGAAACGAGAGGAAGGAGGGTGAGGGAGAGCGAAACGAGATGAAGGAGGGTGAAAGAGAGTGAAACGAGACGAAGGAGGGTGAAAGAGAGCGAAACGAGACGAAGGAGGGTGAAAGAGAGCGAAGCGAGACGAAGGAGGGTGAAAGAGAGTGAAACGAGGCGAAGGAAGGTGAAAGAGTACAAATCGAGACAAAGGAGTGTGAAAGAGAGCAAAACGAGACGAAGGAAGGTGAAAGAGAGCGAACCGAAACGAAGGAGGGTGGAAGAGAGCGATACGAGAAGAAAGAGGGTGAAAGAGAGCGAAACGAGACGAAGGAGGGTGAAAGAGAGCGAAACGAGACGAAGGAGGGTGGAAGAGAGATAAACGAGACGAAGGAGGGCGAAACGAGACGAAGGAGGGTGAAAGAGAGCGAAAGGAGACGAAGGAGGGGGAAAGAGAGCGAAACGAGTAGAAGAAGGGTGAGAGAGGGCAAAACGAGATGAAGGAGGGTGAAAGAGGACGAAACGAGACGAAGGAGGGGGAAAGAGAGCGAAACGAGACGAAGGAGGGTGAAAAAGAGTGAAACGAGACGAAGGAGGGTGAAAGAGAGCTAAACGAGACGAAGGAGGGTGAAAGAGAGTTAAACGAGATGAAGATGGGTGAAAGAGGACGAAACGAGACGAAGGAGGGTGAAAGAGAGCGAAACGAGACGAAGGAAGGTGAAAGAGAGCTAAACGAGATGAAGGAAGGTGAAAGAGAGCGAAACGAGATGAAGGAGGGTGAAAGAGAACGAAACGAGACGAAGGAGGGGGAAAGAGAGCGAAATGATACGAAGGAGGGTGAAAGAAGCCGAAACGAGACGAAGGATGGAGGAAGACAGCGAAACGAGACGAAGGAGTGTGAGTGATAGCGAAACGAGACGAAGGAGGGTGAAAGAGAGCGAAATGAGACGAAGGAGGGTGAAAGAGTGCGAAACGAGACGAAGGAGGGTGAAGGAAGGCGGAACGAGACGAAGGAGGGTGGAAGAGAGCGAAACGAGACGAAGGAGGGTGAAAGAGAGTGAAAAGAGACGAAGGAGGGTGAAAGAGAGCGAAACGAGGCGAAGGAGGGTCAAAGAGAGCGAAACGAGATGAAGGAGGTGAAAGAGAGCGAAACGAGACAAAGGAGGGTGAAAGAGGCTGAAACGAGACGAAGGAGGGTGGAAGAGAGCGAAACGAGACGAAGGAGGGTGAAAGAGAGTGAAACGAGGCGAAGGAAGGTGAAAGCGTACTAATCGAGACAAAGGAGGGTGAAAGAGAGCGAAACGAGACGAAGGAAGGTGAAAGAGAGCGAACCGAAACGAAGGAGGGTGGAAGAGAGCGATACGAGACGAAGGAGGGTGAAAGAGAGCGAAACGAGACGAAGGAGGGTGAAAGAGAGCGAAACGAGATGAAGGAGGGTGAAAAAGAATGAAACGAGACGAAGGAAGGTGAAAGAGAGCGAAACGAGATGAAGGAGGGTGAAAGAGAGCGAAACGAGACGAAGGAGGGTGAAAGAGAGCGAAACGAGACGAAGGAAGGTGAAAGAGAGCTAAACGAGATGACGGAGGGTGAAAGAGATCGAAACGAGATAAAGGAGGGTGAAAGAGCGAAACGAGGCGAAGGAGGGTGAAAGAGTGCGAAACGAGACGAAGGAGGGTGAAAAAGAGTGAAACGAGACGAAGGAGGGTGAAAGATTGCTAAACGAGACAAAGGAGGGTGAAAGAGAGCGAAACGAGATTAAGGAGGGTGAAAGAGGTCGAAACGAGGCGAAGGAAGGTGAAAGAGAGCGAAACGAGACGAAGGAGGGTGAAAGAGAACGAAACGAGACGAAGGAGGGGGAAAGAGAGCGAAACGAGACGAAGGAGGGTGAAAGAAGGCGAAACGAGACGAAGGAGGGAGGAAGACAGCGAAACGAGATGAAGGACGGTGAGAGAGAGAGCGAAACGAGATGAAGGAAGGTGGAAGAGAGCGAAACAAGACGAAGGAGGGTGAGAGACAGCGAAACGAGACGAAGGAGGGTGAAAGAGATCGAAACGGGACGAAGGAGGGTGAAAGAGAGCGAAAAGAGACGAAGGAGGGTGAAAGAGAGCGAAACGAGGCGAAGGAGGGTCAAAGAGAGCGAAACGAGATGAAGGAGGGTGAAAGAGAGCGAAACGATACGAAGGAGGGTGAAAGAAGCCGAAACGAGACGAAGGAGGGAGGAAGACAGCGAAACGAGACGAAGGAGTGTGAGAGATAGCGAAACGAGACGAAGGAGGGTGAAAGAGAGCGAAATGAGACGAAGGAGGGTGAAAGAGTGCGAAACGAGACGAAGGAGGGTGAAGGAAGGCGAAACGAGACGAAGGAGGGTGGAAGAGAGCGAAACGAGACGAAGGAGGGTGAAAGAGAGTGAAAAGAGACGAAGGAGGGTGAAAGAGAGCGAAACGAGGCGAAGGAGGGTCAAAGAGAGCGAAACGAGATGAAGGAGGGTGAAAGAGAGCGAAACGAGACAAAGGAGGGTGAAAGAGGCTGAAACGAGACGAAGGAGGGTGGAAGAGAGCGAAACGAGAGGAAGGAGGGTGAGGGAGAGCGAAACGAGATGAAGGAGGGTGAAAGAGAGTGAAACGAGACAAAGGAGGGTGAAAGAGAGCGAAACGAGACGAAGGAGGGTGAAAGAGAGCGAAACGAGACGAAGGAGGGTGAAAGAGAGTGAAACGAGGCGAAGGAAGGTGAAAGAGTACAAATCGAGACAAAGGAGTGTGATAGAGAGCAAAACGAGACGAAGGAAGCTGAAAGAGAGCGAACCGAAACGAAGGAGGGTGGAAGAGAGCGATACGAGACGAAGGAGGGTGAAAGAGAGCGAAACGAGACGAAGGAGGGTGAAAGAGAGCGAAACGAGACGAAGGAGGGTGAAAAAGATTGAAACGAGACGAAGGAGGGTGAAAGAGAGCGAAACGAGATGAAGGAGGGTGAAAGAGAGCGAAACGAGACGAAGGAGGGTGAAAGAGTACGAAACGAGACGAAGGAAGGTGAAAGAGAGCGAAACGAGGTGACGGAGGGTGAAAGAGATCGAAACGAAAATAAAGGAGGGTGAAAGAGTGAAACGAGGCGAAGGAAGGTGAAAGAGAGCGAAACGCGACGAAGGAGGGTGAAAGAGAACGAAACGAGACGAAGGATGGGGAAAGAGAGCGAAACGAGACGAAGGAGGGTGAAAGAAGGCGAAACGAGACGAAGGAGGGAGGAAGACAGCGAAACGAGACGAAGGAGGGTGAGAGAGAGCTAAACGAGACGAAGGAGGGTGCAAGAGAGCGAACCAAGACGTATGAGGGTGTGAGATAGCGAAACGAGACGAAGGAGGGTGAAAGAGAGCGAACCGAAACGAAGGAGGGTGGAAGAGAGCGATACGAGACGAAGGAGGGTGAAAGAGAGCGAAACGAGACGAAGGAGGGTGAAAGAGAGCGAAACGAGATGAAGGAGGGTGAAAAAGAATGAAACGAGACGAAGGAAGGTGAAAGAGAGCGAAACGAGATGAAGGAGGGTGAAAGAGAACGAAACGAGACGAAGGAAGGTGAAAGAGAGCTAAACGAGATGACGGAGGGTGAAAGAGATCGAAACGAGATAAAGGAGGGTGAAAGAGCGAAACGAGGCGAAGGAGGGTGAAAGAGAGCGAAACGAGACGAAGGAGGGTGAAAAAGAGTGAAACGAGACGAAGGAGGGTGAAAGATTGCTAAACGAGACAAAGGAAGGTGAAAGAGAGCGAAACGAGATTAAGGAGGGTGAAAGAGATCGAAACGAGGCGAAGGAAGGTGAAAGAGAGCGAAACGAGACGAAGGAGGGTGAAAGAGAACGAAACGAGACGAAGGAGGGAGGAAGACAGCGAAACGAGATGAAGGACGGTGAGAGAGAGAGCGAAACGAGATGAAGGAAGGTGGAAGAGAGCGAAACAAGACGAAGGAGGGTGAAAGAGAACGAAACGAGACGAAGGAGGGGGAAAGAGAGCGAAATGATACGAAGGAGGGTGAAAGAAGCCGAAACGAGACGAAGGATGGAGGAAGACAGCGAAACGAGACGAAGGAGTGTGAGTGATAGCGAAACGAGACGAAGGAGGGTGAAAGAGAGCGAAATGAGACGAAGGAGGGTGAAAGAGTGCGAAACGAGACGAAGGAGGGTGAAGGAAGGCGGAACGAGACGAAGGAGGGTGGAAGAGAGCGAAACGAGACGAAGGAGGGTGAAAGAGAGTGAAAAGAGACGAAGGAGGGTGAAAGAGAGCGAAACGAGGCGAAGGAGGGTCAAAGAGAGCGAAACGAGATGAAGGAGGTGAAAGAGAGCGAAACGAGACAAAGGAGGGTGAAAGAGGCTGAAACGAGACGAAGGAGGGTGGAAGAGAGCGAAACGAGACGAAGGAGGGTGAAAGAGAGTGAAACGAGGCGAAGGAAGGTGAAAGCGTACTAATCGAGACAAAGGAGGGTGAAAGAGAGCGAAACGAGACGAAGGAAGGTGAAAGAGAGCGAACCGAAACGAAGGAGGGTGGAAGAGAGCGATACGAGACGAAGGAGGGTGAAAGAGAGCGAAACGAGACGAAGGAGGGTGAAAGAGAGCGAAACGAGATGAAGGAGGGTGAAAAAGAATGAAACGAGACGAAGGAAGGTGAAAGAGAGCGAAACGAGATGAAGGAGGGTGAAAGAGAGCGAAACGAGACGAAGGAGGGTGAAAGAGAGCGAAACGAGACGAAGGAAGGTGAAAGAGAGCTAAACGAGATGACGGAGGGTGAAAGAGATCGAAACGAGATAAAGGAGGGTGAAAGAGCGAAACGAGGCGAAGGAGGGTGAAAGAGAGCGAAACGAGACGAAGGAGGGTGAAAAAGAGTGAAACGAGACGAAGGAGGGTGAAAGATTGCTAAACGAGACAAAGGAGGGTGAAAGAGAGCGAAACGAGATTAAGGAGGGTGAAAGAGGTCGAAACGAGGCGAAGGAAGGTGAAAGAGAGCGAAACGAGACGAAGGAGGGTGAAAGAGAACGAAACGAGACGAAGGAGGGGGAAAGAGAGCGAAACGAGACGAAGGAGGGTGAAAGAAGGCGAAACGAGACGAAGGAGGGAGGAAGACAGCGAAACGAGATGAAGGACGGTGAGAGAGAGAGCGAAACGAGATGAAGGAAGGTGGAAGAGAGCGAAACAAGACGAAGGAGGGTGAGAGACAGCGAAACGAGACGAAGGAGGGTGAAAGAGATCGAAACGGGACGAAGGAGGGTGAAAGAGAGCGAAAAGAGACGAAGGAGGGTGAAAGAGAGCGAAACGAGGCGAAGGAGGGTCAAAGAGAGCGAAACGAGATGAAGGAGGGTGAAAGAGAGCGAAACGATACGAAGGAGGGTGAAAGAAGCCGAAACGAGACGAAGGAGGGAGGAAGACAGCGAAACGAGACGAAGGAGTGTGAGAGATAGCGAAACGAGACGAAGGAGGGTGAAAGAGAGCGAAATGAGACGAAGGAGGGTGAAAGAGTGCGAAACGAGACGAAGGAGGGTGAAGGAAGGCGAAACGAGACGAAGGAGGGTGGAAGAGAGCGAAACGAGACGAAGGAGGGTGAAAGAGAGTGAAAAGAGACGAAGGAGGGTGAAAGAGAGCGAAACGAGGCGAAGGAGGGTCAAAGAGAGCGAAACGAGATGAAGGAGGGTGAAAGAGAGCGAAACGAGACAAAGGAGGGTGAAAGAGGCTGAAACGAGACGAAGGAGGGTGGAAGAGAGCGAAACGAGAGGAAGGAGGGTGAGGGAGAGCGAAACGAGATGAAGGAGGGTGAAAGAGAGTGAAACGAGACAAAGGAGGGTGAAAGAGAGCGAAACGAGACGAAGGAGGGTGAAAGAGAGCGAAACGAGACGAAGGAGGGTGAAAGAGAGTGAAACGAGGCGAAGGAAGGTGAAAGAGTACAAATCGAGACAAAGGAGTGTGATAGAGAGCAAAACGAGACGAAGGAAGCTGAAAGAGAGCGAACCGAAACGAAGGAGGGTGGAAGAGAGCGATACGAGACGAAGGAGGGTGAAAGAGAGCGAAACGAGACGAAGGAGGGTGAAAGAGAGCGAAACGAGACGAAGGAGGGTGAAAAAGATTGAAACGAGACGAAGGAGGGTGAAAGAGAGCGAAACGAGATGAAGGAGGGTGAAAGAGAGCGAAACGAGACGAAGGAGGGTGAAAGAGTACGAAACGAGACGAAGGAAGGTGAAAGAGAGCGAAACGAGGTGACGGAGGGTGAAAGAGATCGAAACGAAAATAAAGGAGGGTGAAAGAGTGAAACGAGGCGAAGGAAGGTGAAAGAGAGCGAAACGCGACGAAGGAGGGTGAAAGAGAACGAAACGAGACGAAGGATGGGGAAAGAGAGCGAAACGAGACGAAGGAGGGTGAAAGAAGGCGAAACGAGACGAAGGAGGGAGGAAGACAGCGAAACGAGACGAAGGAGGGTGAGAGAGAGCTAAACGAGACGAAGGAGGGTGCAAGAGAGCGAACCAAGACGTATGAGGGTGTGAGATAGCGAAACGAGACGAAGGAGGGTGAAAGAGAGCGAACCGAAACGAAGGAGGGTGGAAGAGAGCGATACGAGACGAAGGAGGGTGAAAGAGAGCGAAACGAGACGAAGGAGGGTGAAAGAGAGCGAAACGAGATGAAGGAGGGTGAAAAAGAATGAAACGAGACGAAGGAAGGTGAAAGAGAGCGAAACGAGATGAAGGAGGGTGAAAGAGAACGAAACGAGACGAAGGAAGGTGAAAGAGAGCTAAACGAGATGACGGAGGGTGAAAGAGATCGAAACGAGATAAAGGAGGGTGAAAGAGCGAAACGAGGCGAAGGAGGGTGAAAGAGAGCGAAACGAGACGAAGGAGGGTGAAAAAGAGTGAAACGAGACGAAGGAGGGTGAAAGATTGCTAAACGAGACAAAGGAAGGTGAAAGAGAGCGAAACGAGATTAAGGAGGGTGAAAGAGATCGAAACGAGGCGAAGGAAGGTGAAAGAGAGCGAAACGAGACGAAGGAGGGTGAAAGAGAACGAAACGAGACGAAGGAGGGAGGAAGACAGCGAAACGAGATGAAGGACGGTGAGAGAGAGAGCGAAACGAGATGAAGGAAGGTGGAAGAGAGCGAAACAAGACGAAGGAGGGTGAGAGACAGCGAAACGAGACGAAGGAGGGTGAAAGAGATCGAAACGAGACGAAGGAGGGTGAAAGAGAGCGAAAAGAGACGAAGGAGGGTGAAAGAGAGCGAAACGAGGCGAAGGAGGGTCAAAGAGAGCGAAACGAGATGAAGGAGGGTGAAAGAGAGCGAAACGATACGAAGGAGGGTGAAAGAAGCCGAAACGAGACGAAGGAGGGAGGAAGACAGCGAAACGAGACGAAGGAGTGTGAGAGATAGCGAAACGAGACGTAGGAGGGTGAAAGAGAGCGAAATAAGACGAAGGAGGGTGAAAGAGTGCGAAACGAGACGAAGGAGGGTGAAGGAAGGCGAAACGAGACGAAGGAGGGTGGAAGAGAGCGAAACGAGACGAAGGAGGGTGAAAGAGAGTGAAAAGAGACGAAGGAGGGTGAAAGAGAGCGAAACGAGGCGAAGGAGGGTCAAAGAGAGCGAAACGAGATGAAGGAGGGTGAAAGAGAGCGAAACGAGACAAAGGAGGGTGAAAGAGGCTGAAACGAGACGAAGGAGGGTGGAAGAGAGCGAAACGAGAGGAAGGAGGGTGAGGGAGAGCGAAACGAGATGAAGGAGGGTGAAAGAGAGTGAAACAAGACGAAGGAGGGTGAAAGAGAGCGAAACGAGACGAAGGAGGGTGAAAGAGAGTGAAACGAGGCGAAGGAAGGTGAAAGAGTACAAATCGAGACAAAGGAGTGTGAAAGAGAGCAAAACGAGACGAAGGAAGGTGAAAGAGAGCGAACCGAAACGAAGGAGGGTGGAAGAGAGCGATACGAGATGAAGGAGGGTGAAAGAGAGCGAAACGAGACGAAGGAGGGTGAAAGAGAGCGAAACGAGACGAAGGAGGGTGAAAAAGATTGAAACGAGACGAAGGAGGGTGAAAGAGAGCGAAACGAGATGAAGGAGGGTGAAAGAGAGCGAAACGAGACGAAGGAGGGTGAAAGAGAACGAAACGAGACGAAGGAAGGTGAAAGAGAGCTAAACGAGATGACGGAGGTTGAAAGAGATCGAAACGAGATAAAGGAGGGTGAAAGAGCGAAACAAGGTGAAGGAAGGTGAAAGAGAGCGAAACGAGACGAAGGAGGGTGAAAGAGAACGAAACGAGACGAAGGATGGGGAAAGAGAGCGAAACGAGACGAAGGAGGGTGAAAGAAGGCGAAACGAGACGAAGGAGGGAGGAAGACAGCGAAACGAGACGAAGGAGGGTGAGAGAGAGCTAAACGAGACGAAGGAGGGTGGAAGAGAGCGAACCAAGACGTATGAGGGTGTGAGATAGCGAAACGAGACGAAGGAGGGTGAAAGAGAGCGAAACAAGACGAAGGAGGGTGAAAGAGAGCGAAATGAGACGAAGGAGGGTGAAGGAGGGCGAAACGAGACGAAAGAGGGTCAAAGAGAGCGAAACGAGATGACGGAGGGTGAAAGAGATCGAAACGAGATAAAGGAGGGTGAAAGAGCGAAACGAGGCGAAGGAAGGTGAAAGAGAGCGAAACGAGACGAAGGAGGGTGAAAGAGAACGAAACGAGACGAAGGATGGGGAAAGAGAGCGAAACGAGACGAAGGAGGGTGAAAGAAGCCGAAACGAGACGAAGGAGGGAGGAAGACAGCGAAACGAGACGAAGGAGTGTGAGAGATAGCGAAACGAGACGTAGGAGGGTGAAAGAGAGCGAAATAAGACGAAGGAGGGTGAAAGAGTGCGAAACGAGACGAAGGAGGGTGAAAGAAGGCGAAACGAGACGAAGGAGGGTGGAAGAGAGCGAAACGAGACGAAGGAGGGTGAAAGAGAGTGAAAAGAGACGAAGGAGGGTAAAAGAGAGCGAAACGAGGCGAAGGAGGGTCAAAGAGAGCGAAACGAGATGAAGGAGGGTGAAAGAGAGCGAAACGAGACAAAGGAGGGTGAAAGAGGCTGAAACGAGACGAAGGAGGGTGGAAGAGAGCGAAACGAGAGGAAGGAGGGTGAGGGAGAGCGAAACGAGATGAAGGAGGGTGAAAGAGAGTGAAAGAAGACGAAGGAGGGTGAAAGAGAGCGAAACGAGATGAAGGAGGGTGAAAGAGAGCAAAACGAGACGAATGAGGGTGAAAGAGAGTGAAACGAGGCGAAGGAAGGTGAAAGAGTACAAATCGAGACAAAGGAGTGTGAAAGAGAGCAAAACGAGACGAAGGAAGGTGAAAGAGAGCGAACCGAAACGAAGGAGGGTGGAAGAGAGCGATACGAGACGAATGAGGGTGAAAGAGAGCGAAACGAGACGAAGGAGGGTGAAAGAGAGCGAAACGAGACGAAGGAGGGTGAAAAAGATTGAAACGAGACGAAGGAGGGTGAAAGAGAGCGAAACGAGATGAAGGAGGGTGAAAGAGAGCGAAACGAGACGAAGGAGGGTGAAAGAGAACGAAACGAGACGAAGGAAGGTGAAAGGGAGCTAAACGAGATGACGGAGGTTGAAAGAGATCGAAACGAGATAAAGGAGGGTGAAAGAGCGAAACAAGGTGAAGGAAGGTGAAAGAGAGCGAAACGAGACGAAGGAGGGTGAAAGAGAATGAAACGAGACGAAGGATGGGGAAAGAGAGCGAAACGAGACGAAGGAGGGTGAAAGAAGGCGAAACGAGACGAAGGAGGGAGGAAGACAGCGAAACGAGACGAAGGAGGGTGAGAGAGAGCTAAACGAGACGAAGGAGGGTGGAAGAGAGCGAACCAAGACGTATGAGGGTGTGAGATGGCGAAACGAGACGAAGGAGGGTGAAAGAGAGCGAAACAAGACGAAGGAGGGTGAAAGAGAGCGAAATGAGACGAAGGAGGGTGAAGGAGGGCGAAACGAGATGAAAGAGGGTCAAAGAGAGCGAAACGAGTTGAAGGAGGGTGAAAGAGAGCGAAACGAGACAAAGGAGGGTGAAAGAGGCTGAAACGAGACGAAGGAGGGTGGAAGAGAGCGAAACGAGAGGAAGGACGGTGAAAGAGAGCGAAACGAGATGAAGGAGGGTGAAAGAGAGTGAAACGAGACGAAGGAGGGTGAAAGAGAGCGAAACGAGACGAAGGAGGGTGAAAGAGAGCGAAACGAGGCGATGGAGGGTGAAAGAGAGTGAAACGAGGCGAAGGAAGGTGAACGAGTACAAATCGAGACAAAGGAGGGTGAAAGAGAGCGAAACGAGACGAAGGAAGGTGAAAGAGAGCGAACCGAAACGAAGGAGGGTGGAAGAGAGCGATACGAGACGAAGGAGGGTGAAAGAGAGCGAAACGAGACGAAGGAGGGTGAAAGAGAGCGAAACGAGATGAAGGAGGGTGAAAAAGAATGAAACGAGACGAAGGAAGGTGAAAGAGAGCGAAACGAGATGAAGGAGGGTGAAAGAGAGCGAAACGAGACGAAGGAGGGTGAAAGAGAGCGAAAAGAGACGAAGGAGGGTGAAAGAGAGCGAAACGAGGCGAAGGAGGGTCAAAGAGAGCGAAACGAGATGAAGGAGGGTGAAAGAGAGCGAAACGATACGAAGGAGGGTGAAAGAAGCCGAAACGAGACGAAGGAGGGAGGAAGACAGCGAAACGAGACGAAGGAGTGTGAGAGATAGCGAAACGAGACGAAAGAGGGTGAAAGAGAGCGAAATGAGACGAAGGAGGGTGAAAGAGTGCGAAACGAGACGAAGGAGGGTGAAGGAAGGCGAAACGAGACGAAGGAGGGTGGAAGAGAGCGAAACGAGACGAAGGAGGGTGAAAGAGAGTGAAAAGAGACGAAGGAGGGTGAAAGAGAGCGAAACGAGGCGAAGGAGGGTCAAAGAGAGCGAAACGAGATGAAGGAGGGTGAAAGAGAGCGAAACGAGACAAAGGAGGGTGAAAGAGGCTGAAACGAGACGAAGGAGGGTGGAAGAGAGCGAAACGAGAGGAAGGAGGGTGAGGGAGAGCGAAACGAGATGAAGGAGGGTGAAAGAGAGTGAAACGAGACAAAGGAGGGTGAAAGAGAGTGAAACGAGGCGAAGGAAGGTGAAAGAGTACAAATCGAGACAAAGGAGTGTGATAGAGAGCAAAACGAGACGAAGGAAGCTGAAAGAGAGCGAACCGAAACGAAGGAGGGTGGAAGAGAGCGATACGAGACGAAGGAGGGTGAAAGAGAGCGAAACGAGACGAAGGAGGGTGAAAGAGAGCGAAACGAGACGAAGGAGGGTGAAAAAGATTGAAACGAGACGAAGGAGGGTGAAAGAGAGCGAAACGAGATGAAGGAGGGTGAAAGAGAGCGAAACGAGACGAAGGAGGGTGAAAGAGTACGAAACGAGACGAAGGAAGGTGAAAGAGAGCGAAACGAGGCGACGGAGGGTGAAAGAGATCGAAACGAAAATAAAGGAGGGTGAAAGAGCGAAACGAGGCGAAGGAAGGTGAAAGAGAGCGAAACGAGACGAAGGAGGGTGAAAGAGAACGAAACGAGACGAAGGATGGGGAAAGAGAGCGAAACGAGACGAAGGAGGGTGAAAGAAGGCGAAACGAGACGAAGGAGGGAGGAAGACAGCGAAACGAGACGAAGGAGGGTGAGAGAGAGCTAAACGAGACGAAGGAGGGTGCAAGAGAGCGAACCAAGACGTATGAGGGTGTGAGATAGCGAAACGAGACGAAGGAGGGTGAAAGAGAGCGAACCGAAACGAAGGAGGGTGGAAGAGAGCGATACGAGACGAAGGAGGGTGAAAGAGAGCGAAACGAGACGAAGGAGGGTGAAAGAGAGCGAAACGAGATGAAGGAGGGTGAAAAAGAATGAAACGAGACGAAGGAAGGTGAAAGAGAGCGAAACGAGATGAAGGAGGGTGAAAGAGAACGAAACGAGACGAAGGAAGGTGAAAGAGAGCTAAACGAGATGACGGAGGGTGAAAGAGATCGAAACGAGATAAAGGAGGGTGAAAGAGCGAAACGAGGCGAAGGAGGGTGAAAGAGAGCGAAACGAGACGAAGGAGGGTGAAAAAGAGTGAAACGAGACGAAGGAGGGTGAAAGATTGCTAAACGAGACAAAGGAAGGTGAAAGAGAGCGAAACGAGATTAAGGAGGGTGAAAGAGATCGAAACGAGGCGAAGGAAGGTGAAAGAGAGCGAAACGAGACGAAGGAGGGTGAAAGAGAACGAAACGAGACGAAGGAGGGAGGAAGACAGCGAAACGAGATGAAGGACGGTGAGAGAGAGAGCGAAACGAGATGAAGGAAGGTGGAAGAGAGCGAAACAAGACGAAGGAGGGTGAGAGACAGCGAAACGAGACGAAGGAGGGTGAAAGAGATCGAAACGAGACGAAGGAGGGTGAAAGAGAGCGAAAAGAGACGAAGGAGGGTGAAAGAGAGCGAAACGAGGCGAAGGAGGGTCAAAGAGAGCGAAACGAGATGAAGGAGGGTGAAAGAGAGCGAAACGATACGAAGGAGGGTGAAAGAAGCCGAAACGAGACGAAGGAGGGAGGAAGACAGCGAAACGAGACGAAGGAGTGTGAGAGATAGCGAAACGAGACGTAGGAGGGTGAAAGAGAGCGAAATAAGACGAAGGAGGGTGAAAGAGTGCGAAACGAGACGAAGGAGGGTGAAGGAAGGCGAAACGAGACGAAGGAGGGTGGAAGAGAGCGAAACGAGACGAAGGAGGGTGAAAGAGAGTGAAAAGAGACGAAGGAGGGTGAAAGAGAGCGAAACGAGGCGAAGGAGGGTCAAAGAGAGCGAAACGAGATGAAGGAGGGTGAAAGAGAGCGAAACGAGACAAAGGAGGGTGAAAGAGGCTGAAACGAGACGAAGGAGGGTGGAAGAGAGCGAAACGAGAGGAAGGAGGGTGAGGGAGAGCGAAACGAGATGAAGGAGGGTGAAAGAGAGTGAAACAAGACGAAGGAGGGTGAAAGAGAGCGAAACGAGACGAAGGAGGGTGAAAGAGAGTGAAACGAGGCGAAGGAAGGTGAAAGAGTACAAATCGAGACAAAGGAGTGTGAAAGAGAGCAAAACGAGACGAAGGAAGGTGAAAGAGAGCGAACCGAAACGAAGGAGGGTGGAAGAGAGCGATACGAGATGAAGGAGGGTGAAAGAGAGCGAAACGAGACGAAGGAGGGTGAAAGAATGCGAAACGAGACGAAGGAGGGTGAAAAAGATTGAAACGAGACGAAGGAGGGTGAAAGAGAGCGAAACGAGATGAAGGAGGGTGAAAGAGAGCGAAACGAGACGAAGGAGGGTGAAAGAGAACGAAACGAGACGAAGGAAGGTGAAAGAGAGCTAAACGAGATGACGGAGGTTGAAAGAGATCGAAACGAGATAAAGGAGGGTGAAAGAGCGAAACAAGGTGAAGGAAGGTGAAAGAGAGCGAAACGAGACGAAGGAGGGTGAAAGAGAA
The DNA here is from genome assembly GCF_047496885.1 of Scyliorhinus torazame. Lineage (NCBI taxonomy): Eukaryota > Metazoa > Chordata > Chondrichthyes > Carcharhiniformes > Scyliorhinidae > Scyliorhinus > Scyliorhinus torazame. The sequence continues at coordinate 47,507,432 of NC_092732.1, read as the reverse complement.
CGAAACGAGACGAAGGATGGGGAAAGAGAGCGAAACGAGACGAAGGAGGGTGAAAGAAGGCGAAACGAGACGAAGGAGGGAGGAAGACAGCGAAACGAGACGAAGGAGGGTGAGAGAGAGCTAAACGAGACGAAGGAGGGTGGAAGAGAGCGAACCAAGACGTATGAGGGTGTGAGATAGCGAAACGAGACGAAGGAGGGTGAAAGAGAGCGAAACAAGACGAAGGAGGGTGAAAGAGAGCGAAATGAGACGAAGGAGGGTGAAGGAGGGCGAAACGAGACGAAAGAGGGTCAAAGAGAGCGAAACGAGATGACGGAGGGTGAAAGAGATCGAAACGAGATAAAGGAGGGTGAAAGAGCGAAACGAGGCGAAGGAAGGTGAAAGAGAGCGAAACGAGACGAAGGAGGGTGAAAGAGAACGAAACGAGACGAAGGATGGGGAAAGAGAGCGAAACGAGACGAAGGAGGGTGAAAGAAGCCGAAACGAGACGAAGGAGGGAGGAAGACAGCGAAACGAGACGAAGGAGTGTGAGAGATAGCGAAACGAGACGTAGGAGGGTGAAAGAGAGCGAAATAAGACGAAGGAGGGTGAAAGAGTGCGAAACGAGACGAAGGAGGGTGAAGGAAGGCGAAACGAGACGAAGGAGGGTGGAAGAGAGCGAAACGAGACGAAGGAGGGTGAAAGAGAGTGAAAAGAGACGAAGGAGGGTGAAAGAGAGCGAAACGAGGCGAAGGAGGGTCAAAGAGAGCGAAACGAGATGAAGGAGGGTGAAAGAGAGCGAAACGAGACAAAGGAGGGTGAAAGAGGCTGAAACGAGACGAAGGAGGGTGGAAGAGAGCGAAACGAGAGGAAGGAGGGTGAGGGAGAGCGAAACGAGATGAAGGAGGGTGAAAGAGAGTGAAACAAGACGAAGGAGGGTGAAAGAGAGCGAAACGAGATGAAGGAGGGTGAAAGAGAGCAAAACGAGACGAATGAGGGTGAAAGAGAGTGAAACGAGGCGAAGGAAGGTGAAAGAGTACAAATCGAGACAAAGGAGTGTGAAAGAGAGCAAAACGAGACGAAGGAAGGTGAAAGAGAGCGAACCGAAACGAAGGAGGGTGGAAGAGAGCGATACGAGACGAATGAGGGTGAAAGAGAGCGAAACGAGACGAAGGAGGGTGAAAGAGAGCGAAACGAGACGAAGGAGGGTGAAAAAGATTGAAACGAGACGAAGGAGGGTGAAAGAGAGCGAAACGAGATGAAGGAGGGTGAAAGAGAGCGAAACGAGACGAAGGAGGGTGAAAGAGAACGAAACGAGACGAAGGAAGGTGAAAGAGAGCTAAACGAGATGACGGAGGTTGAAAGAGATCGAAACGAGATAAAGGAGGGTGAAAGAGCGAAACAAGGTGAAGGAAGGTGAAAGAGAGCGAAACGAGACGAAGGAGGGTGAAAGAGAATGAAACGAGACGAAGGATGGGGAAAGAGAGCGAAACGAGACGAAGGAGGGTGAAAGAAGGCGAAACGAGACGAAGGAGGGAGGAAGACAGCGAAACGAGACGAAGGAGGGTGAGAGAGAGCTAAACGAGACGAAGGAGGGTGGAAGAGAGCGAACCAAGACGTATGAGGGTGTGAGATGGCGAAACGAGACGAAGGAGGGTGAAAGAGAGCGAAACAAGACGAAGGAGGGTGAAAGAGAGCGAAATGAGACGAAGGAGGGTGAAGGAGGGCGAAACGAGATGAAAGAGGGTCAAAGAGAGCGAAACGAGTTGAAGGAGGGTGAAAGAGAGCGAAACGAGACAAAGGAGGGTGAAAGAGGCTGAAACGAGACGAAGGAGGGTGGAAGAGAGCGAAACGAGAGGAAGGACGGTGAAAGAGAGCGAAACGAGATGAAGGAGGGTGAAAGAGAGTGAAACGAGACGAAGGAGGGTGAAAGAGAGCGAAACGAGACGAAGGAGGGTGAAAGAGAGCGAAACGAGGCGATGGAGGGTGAAAGAGAGTGAAACGAGGCGAAGGAAGGTGAACGAGTACAAATCGAGACAAAGGAGGGTGAAAGAGAGCGAAACGAGACGAAGGAAGGTGAAAGAGAGCGAACCGAAACGAAGGAGGGTGGAAGAGAGCGATACGAGACGAAGGAGGGTGAAAGAGAGCGAAACGAGACGAAGGAGGGTGAAAGAGAGCGAAACGAGATGAAGGAGGGTGAAAAAGAATGAAACGAGACGAAGGAAGGTGAAAGAGAGCGAAACGAGATGAAGGAGGGTGAAAGAGAGCGAAACGAGACGAAGGAGGGTGAAATAGAGCGAAACGAGACGAAGGAATGTGAAAGAGAGCTAAACGAGATGACGGAGGGTGAAAGAGATCGAAACGAGATAAAGGAGGGTGAAAGAGCGAAACGAGGCGAAGGAGGGTGAAAGAGAGCGAAACGAGACGAAGGAGGGTGAAAAAGAGAGAAACGAGACGAAGGAGGGTGAAAGATTGCTAAACGAGACAAAGGAGGGTGAAAGAGAGCGAAACGAGGCGTAGGAAGGTGAAAGAGAGCGAAACGAGACGAAGGAGGGTGAAAGAGAACGAAACGAGACGAAGGAGGGGGAAAGAGAGCGAAACGAGACGAAGGAGGGTGAAAGAAGGCGAAACGAGACGAAGGAGGGAGGAAGACAGCGAAACGAGATGAAGGAGGGTGAGAGAGAGAGCGAAACGAGATGAAGGAAGGTGGAAGAGAGCGAAACAAGACGAAGGAGGGTGAGAGACAGCGAAACGAGACGAAGGAGGGTGAAAGAGATCGAAACGAGACAAAGGAGGGTGAAAGAGAGCGAAAAGAGACGAAGGAGGGTGAAAGAGAGCGAAACGAGGCGAAGGAGGGTCAAAGAGAGCGAAACGAGATGAAGGAGGGTGAAAGAGAGCGAAACGATACGAAGGAGGGTGAAAGAAGCCGAAACGAGACGAAGGAGGGAGGAAGACAGCGAAACGAGACGAAGGAGTGTGAGAGATAGCGAAACTAGACGAAGGAGGGTGAAAGAGAGCGAAATGAGACGAAGGAGGCTGAAAGAGTGCGAAACGAGACGAAGGAGGGTGAAGGAAGGCGAAACGAGACGAAGGAGGGTGGAAGAGAGCGAAACGAGACGAAGGAGGGTGAAAGAGTGAAAAGAGACGAAGGAGGGTGAAAGAGAGCGAAACGAGGCGAAGGAGGGTCAAAGAGAGCGAAACGAGATGAAGGAGGGTGAAAGAGAGCGAAACGAGACAAAGGAGGGTGAAAGAGAGCGAATCGAGACGAAGGAGGGTGAAAGAGAGCGAAACGAGACGAAGGAGGGTGAAAGAGAGTGAAACGAGGCGAAGGAAGGTGAAAGAGTACAAATCGAGACAAAGGAGTGTGAAAGAGAGCAAAACGAGATGAAGGAAGGTGAAAGAGAGCGAACCGAAACGAAGGAGGGTGGAAGAGAGCGATACGAGAAGAAGGAGGGTGAAAGAGAGCGAAACGAGACGAAGGAGGGTGAAAGAGAGCGAAACGAGACGAAGGAGGGTGAAAGAGAGCGAAACGAGACGAAGGAGGGTGGAAGAGAGAGAAACGAGACGAAGGAGGGCGAAACGAGACGAAGGAGGGAGAAAGAGAGCGAAAGGAGACGAAGGAGGGTGAAAGAGAGCGAAACGAGACGAAGAAGGGTGAGAGAGGGCAAAACGAGATGAAGGAGGGTGAAAGAGAGTGAAACGAGACGAAGGAGGCTGAAGGAGGGCGAAACGAGACGAAGGCTTGTGGAAGAGAGCGAAACGAGACGAAGGAGGGTGAAAGAGAGCGAAACGAGACAAAGGAGGGTGAAAGAGTGCGAAACGAGCTGAAGGAGGGTGAAAGAGCGCGAAACGAGACGAAGGAGGGTGGAAGAGAGCGAAACGAGACGAAGGAGGGTGAAAGAGAGCGAAACGAGACGAAGGAGGGTGAAAAAGAGTGAAACGAGACGAAGGAGGGTGAAAGAGAGCTAAACGAGACGAAGGAGGGTGAAAGAGAGTTAAACGAGATGAAGGAGGGTGAAAGAGGACGAAACGAGACGAAGGAGGGTGAAAGAGAGCGAAACGAGACGAAGGAAGGTGAAAGAGAGCTAAACGAGATGAAGGAAGGTGAAAGAGAGTGAAACGAGATGAAGGAGGGTGAAAGAGAACAAAACGAGACGAAGGAGGGGGATAGAGAGCGAAATGATACGAAGGAGGGTGAAAGAAGCCGAAACGAGACGAAGGATGGAGGAAGACAGCGAAACGAGACGAAGGAGTGTGAGTGATAGCGAAACGAGACGAAGGAGGGTGAAAGAGAGCGAAATGAGACGAAGGAGGGTGAAAGAGTGCGAAACGAGACGAAGGAGGGTGAAGGAAGGCGAAACGAGACGAAGGAGGGTGGAAGAGAGCGAAACGAGACGAAGGAGGGTGAAAGAGAGTGAAAAGACCGAAAGGAGGGTGAAAGAGAGCGAAACGAGGCGAAGGAGGGTCAAAGAGAGCGAAACGAGGTGAAGGAGGGTGAAAGAGAGCGAAACGAGACAAAGGAGGGTGAAAGAGGCTGAAACGAGACGAAGGAGGGTGGAAGAGAGCGAAACGAGAGGAAGGAGGTTGAGGGAGAGCGAAACGAGATGAAGGAGGGTGAAAGAGAGTGAAACGAGACGAAGGAGGGTGAAAGAGTGCGAAACGAGACGAAGGAGGGTGGAAGAGAGCGAAACGAGAGGAAGGAGGGTGAGGGAGAGCGAAATGAGATGAAGGAGGGTGAAAGAGAGCGAAACGAGACAAAGGAGGGTGAAAGAGAGCGAAATGAGACGAAGGAGGGTGAAGGAGGGCGAAACGAGATGAAAGAGGGTCAAAGAGAGCGAAACGAGACAAAGGAGGGTGAAAGAGCGAAACGAGGCGAAGGAAGGTGAAAGAGAGCGAAACTAGAGGAAGGAGGTTGAGGGAGAGCGAAACGAGATGAAGGAGGGTGAAAGAGAGTGAAACGAGACAAAGGAGGGTGAAAGAGAGCGAAACGAGACGAAGGAGGGTGAAAGAGAGCGAAACGAGACGAAGGAGGGTGAAAGAGAGTGAAACGAGGCGAAGGAAGGTGAAAGAGTACAAATCGAGACAAAGGAGTGTGATAGAGAGCAAAACGAGACGAAGGAAGCTGAAAGAGAGCGAACCGAAACGAAGGAGGGTGGAAGAGAGCGATACGAGACGAAGGAGGGTGAAAGAGAGCGAAACGAGACGAAGGAGGGTGAAAGAGAGCGAAACGAGACGAAGGAGGGTGAAAATGATTGAAACGAGACGAAGGAGGGTGAAAGAGAGCGAAACGAGATGAAGGAGGGTGAAAGAGAGCGAAACGAGACGAAGGAGGGTGAAAGAGTACGAAACGAGACGAAGGAAGGTGAAAGAGAGCGAAACGAGGCGACGGAGGGTGAAAGAGATCGAAACGAAAATAAAGGAGGGTGAAAGAGCGAAACGAGGCGAAGGAAGGTGAAAGAGAGCGAAACGAGACGAAGGAGGGTGAAAGAGAACGAAACGAGACGAAGGATGGGGAAAGAGAGCGAAACGAGACGAAGGAGGGTGAAAGAAGGCGAAACGAGACGAAGGAGGGAGGAAGACAGCGAAACGAGACGAAGGAGGGTGAGAGAGAGCTAAACGAGACGAAGGAGGGTGCAAGAGAGCGAACCAAGACGTATGAGGGTGTGAGATAGCGAAACGAGACGAAGGAGGGTGAAAGAGAGCGAACCGAAACGAAGGAGGGTGGAAGAGAGCGATACGAGACGAAGGAGGGTGAAAGAGAGCGAAACGAGACGAAGGAGGGTGAAAGAGAGCGAAACGAGATGAAGGAGGGTGAAAAAGAATGAAACGAGACGAAGGAAGGTGAAAGAGAGCGAAACGAGATGAAGGAGGGTGAAAGAGAACGAAACGAGACGAAGGAAGGTGAAAGAGAGCTAAACGAGATGACGGAGGGTGAAAGAGATCGAAACGAGATAAAGGAGGGTGAAAGAGCGAAACGAGGCGAAGGAGGGTGAAAGAGAGCGAAACGAGACGAAGGAGGGTGAAAAAGAGTGAAACGAGACGAAGGAGGGTGAAAGATTGCTAAACGAGACAGAGGAAGGTGAAAGAGAGCGAAACGAGATTAAGGAGGGTGAAAGAGATCGAAACGAGGCGAAGGAAGGTGAAAGAGAGCGAAACGAGACGAAGGAGGGTGAAAGAGAACGAAACGAGACGAAGGAGGGAGGAAGACAGCGAAACGAGATGAAGGACGGTGAGAGAGAGAGCGAAACGAGATGAAGGAAGGTGGAAGAGAGCGAAACAAGACGAAGGAGGGTGAGAGACAGCGAAACGAGACGAAGGAGGGTGAAAGAGATCGAAACGAGACGAAGGAGGGTGAAAGAGAGCGAAAAGAGACGAAGGAGGGTGAAAGAGAGCGAAACGAGGCGAAGGAGGGTCAAAGAGAGCGAAACGAGATGAAGGAGGGTGAAAGAGAGCGAAACGATACGAAGGAGGGTGAAAGAAGCCGAAACGAGACGAAGGAGGGAGGAAGACAGCGAAACGAGACGAAGGAGTGTGAGAGATAGCGAAACGAGACGTAGGAGGGTGAAAGAGAGCGAAATAAGACGAAGGAGGGTGAAAGAGTGCGAAACGAGACGAAGGAGGGTGAAGGAAGGCGAAACGCGACGAAGGAGGGTGGAAGAGAGCGAAACGAGACGAAGGAGGGTGAAAGAGAGTGAAAAGAGACGAATGAGGGTGAAAGAGAGCGAAACGAGGCGAAGGAGGGTCAAAGAGAGCGAAACGAGATGAAGGAGGGTGAAAGAGAGCGAAACGAGACAAAGGAGGGTGAAAGAGGCTGAAACGAGACGAAGGAGGGTGGAAGAGAGCGAAACGAGAGGAAGGAGGGTGAGGGAGAGCGAAACGAGATGAAGGAGGGTGAAAGAGAGTGAAACAAGACGAAGGAGGGTGAAAGAGAGCGAAACGAGATGAAGGAGGGTGAAAGAGAGCGAAACGAGACGAAGGAGGGTGAAAGAGAGTGAAACGAGGCGAAGGAAGGTGAAAGAGTACAAATCGAGACAAAGGAGTGTGAAAGAGAGCAAAACGAGACGAAGGAAGGTGAAAGAGAGCGAACCGAAACGAAGGAGGGTGGAAGAGAGCGATACGAGATGAAGGAGGGTGAAAGAGAGCGAAACGAGACGAAGGAGGGTGAAAGAGAGCGAAACGAGACGAAGGAGGGTGAAAAAGATTGAAACGAGACGAAGGAGGGTGAAAGAGAGCGAAACGAGATGAAGGAGGGTGAAAGAGAGCGAAACGAGACGAAGGAGGGTGAAAGAGAACGAAACGAGACGAAGGAAGGTGAAAGAGAGCTAAACGAGATGACGGAGGTTGAAAGAGATCGAAACGAGATAAAGGAGGGTGAAAGAGCGAAACAAGGTGAAGGAAGGTGAAAGAGAGCGAAACGAGACGAAGGAGGGTGAAAGCGAACGAAACGAGACGAAGGATGGGGAAAGAGAGCGAAACGAGACGAAGGAGGGTGAAAGAAGGCGAAACGAGACGAAGGAGGGAGGAAGACAGCGAAACGAGACAAAGGAGGGTGAGAGAGAGCTAAACGAGACGAAGGAGGGTGGAAGAGAGCGAACCAAGACGTATGAGGGTGTGAGATAGCGAAACGAGACGAAGGAGGGTGAAAGAGAGCGAAACAAGACGAAGGAGGGTGAAAGAGAGCGAAATGAGACGAAGGAGGGTGAAGGAGGGCGAAACGAGACGAAAGAGGGTCAAAGAGAGCGAAACGAGATGACGGAGGGTGAAAGAGATCGAAACGAGATAAAGGAGGGTGAAAGAGCGAAACGAGGCGAAGGAAGGTGAAAGAGAGCGAAACGAGACGAAGGAGGGTGAAAGAGAACGAAACGAGACGAAGGATGGGGAAAGAGAGCGAAACGAGACGAAGGAGGGTGAAAGAAGCCGAAACGAGACGAAGGAGGGAGGAAGACAGCGAAACGAGACGAAGGAGTGTGAGAGATAGCGAAACGAGACGTAGGAGGGTGAAAGAGAGCGAAATAAGACGAAGGAGGGTGAAAGAGTGCGAAACGAGACGAAGGAGGGTGAAGGAAGGCGAAACGAGACGAAGGAGGGTGGAAGAGAGCGAAACGAGACGAAGGAGGGTGAAAGAGAGTGAAAAGAGACGAAGGAGGGTGAAAGAGAGCGAAACGAGGCGAAGGAGGGTCAAAGAGAGCGAAACGAGATGAAGGAGGGTGAAAGAGAGCGAAACGAGACAAAGGAGGGTGAAAGAGGCTGAAACGAGACGAAGGAGGGTGGAAGAGAGCGAAACGAGAGGAAGGAGGGTGAGGGAGAGCGAAACGAGATGAAGGAGGGTGAAAGAGAGTGAAACAAGACGAAGGAGGGTGAAAGAGAGCGAAACGAGATGAAGGAGGGTGAAAGAGAGCAAAACGAGACGAAGGAGGGTGAAAGAGAGTGAAACGAGGCGAAGGAAGGTGAAAGAGTACAAATCGAGACAAAGGAGTGAGAAAGAGAGCAAAACGAGACGAAGGAAGGTGAAAGAGAGCGAACCGAAACGAAGGAGGGTGGAAGAGAGCGATACGAGACGAAGGAGGGTGAAAGAGAGCGAAACGAGACGAAGGAGGGTGAAAGAGAGCGAAACGAGACGAAGGAGGGTGAAAAAGATTGAAACGAGACGAAGGAGGGTGAAAGAGAGCGAAACGAGATGAAGGAGGGTGAAAGAGAGCGAAACGAGACGAAGGAGGGTGAAAGAGAACGAAACGAGACGAAGGAAGGTGAAAGAGAGCTAAACGAGATGACGGAGGTTGAAAGAGATCGAAACGAGATAAAGGAGGGTGAAAGAGCGAAACAAGGTGAAGGAAGGTGAAAGAGAGCGAAACGAGACGAAGGAGGGTGAAAGAGAATGAAACGAGACGAAGGATGGGGAAAGAGAGCGAAACGAGACGAAGGAGGGTGAAAGAAGGCGAAACGAGACGAAGGAGGGAGGAAGACAGCGAAACGAGACGAAGGAGGGTGAGAGAGAGCTAAACGAGACGAAGGAGGGTGGAAGAGAGCGAACCAAGACGTATGAGGGTGTGAGATGGCGAAACGAGACGAAGGAGGGTGAAAGAGAGCGAAACAAGACGAAGGAGGGTGAAAGAGAGCGAAATGAGACGAAGGAGGGTGAAGGAGGGCGAAACGAGACGAAAGAGGGTCAAAGAGAGCGAAACGAGTTGAAGGAGGGTGAAAGAGAGCGAAACGAGACAAAGGAGGGTGAAAGAGGCTGAAACGAGACGAAGGAGGGTGGAAGAGAGCGAAACGAGAGGAAGGACGGTGAAAGAGAGCGAAACGAGATGAAGGAGGGTGAAAGAGAGCGAAACGAGATGAAGGAGGGTGAAAAAGAATGAAACGAGACGAAGGAAGGTGAAAGAGAGCGAAACGAGATGAAGGAGGGTGAAAGAGAACGAAACGAGACGAAGGAAGGTGAAAGAGAGCTAAACGAGATGACGGAGGGTGAAAGAGATCGAAACGAGATAAAGGAGGGTAAAAGAGCGAAACGAGGCGAAGGAGGGTGAAAGAGAGCGAAACGAGACGAAGGAGGGTGAAAAAGAGTGAAACGAGACAAAGGAGGGTGAAAGATTGCTAAACGAGACAAAGGAAGGTGAAAGAGAGCGAAACGAGATTAAGGAGGGTGAAAGAGATCGAAACGAGGCGAAGGAAGGTGAAAGAGAGCGAAACGAGACGAAGGAGGGTGAAAGAGAACGAAACGAGACGAAGGAGGGAGGAAGACAGCGAAACGAGATGAAGGACGGTGAGAGAGAGAGCGAAACGAGATGAAGGAAGGTGGAAGAGAGCGAAACAAGACGAAGGAGGGTGAGAGACAGCGAAACGAGACGAAGGAGGGTGAAAGAGATCGAAACGAGACGAAGGAGGGTGAAAGAGAGCGAAAAGAGACGAAGGAGGGTGAAAGAGAGCGAAACGAGACGAAGGAGGGTCAAAGAGAGCGAAACGAGATGAAGGAGGGTGAAAGAGAGCGAAACGATACGAAGGAGGGTGAAAGAAGCCGAAACGAGACGAAGGAGGGAGGAAGACAGCGAAACGAGACGAAGGAGTGTGAGAGATAGCGAAACGAGACGTAGGAGGGTGAAAGAGAGCGAAATAAGACGAAGGAGGGTGAAAGAGTGCGAAACGAGACGAAGGAGGGTGAAGGAAGGCGAAACGCGACGAAGGAGGGTGGAAGAGAGCGAAACGAGACGAAGGAGGGTGAAAGAGAGTGAAAAGAGACGAATGAGGGTGAAAGAGAGCGAAACGAGGCGAAGGAGGGTCAAAGAGAGCGAAACGAGATGAAGGAGGGTGAAAGAGAGCGAAACGAGACAAAGGAGGGTGAAAGAGGCTGAAACGAGACGAAGGAGGGTGGAAGAGAGCGAAACGAGAGGAAGGAGGGTGAGGGAGAGCGAAACGAGATGAAGGAGGGTGAAAGAGAGTGAAACAAGACGAAGGAGGGTGAAAGAGAGCGAAACGAGATGAAGGAGGGTGAAAGAGAGCGAAACGAGACGAAGGAGGGTGAAAGAGAGTGAAACGAGGCGAAGGAAGGTGAAAGAGTACAAATCGAGACAAAGGAGTGTGAAAGAGAGCAAAACGAGACGAAGGAAGGTGAAAGAGAGCGAACCGAAACGAAGGAGGGTGGAAGAGAGCGATACGAGATGAAGGAGGGTGAAAGAGAGCGAAACGAGACGAAGGAGGGTGAAAGAGAGCGAAACGAGACGAAGGAGGGTGAAAAAGATTGAAACGAGACGAAGGAGGGTGAAAGAGAGCGAAACGAGATGAAGGAGGGTGAAAGAGAGCGAAACGAGACGAAGGAGGGTGAAAGAGAACGAAACGAGACGAAGGAAGGTGAAAGAGAGCTAAACGAGATGACGGAGGTTGAAAGAGATCGAAACGAGATAAAGGAGGGTGAAAGAGCGAAACAAGGTGAAGGAAGGTGAAAGAGAGCGAAACGAGACGAAGGAGGGTGAAAGCGAACGAAACGAGACGAAGGATGGGGAAAGAGAGCGAAACGAGACGAAGGAGGGTGAAAGAAGGCGAAACGAGACGAAGGAGGGAGGAAGACAGCGAAACGAGACGAAGGAGGGTGAGAGAGAGCTAAACGAGACGAAGGAGGGTGGAAGAGAGCGAACCAAGACGTATGAGGGTGTGAGATAGCGAAACGAGACGAAGGAGGGTGAAAGAGAGCGAAACAAGACGAAGGAGGGTGAAAGAGAGCGAAATGAGACGAAGGAGGGTGAAGGAGGGCGAAACGAGACGAAAGAGGGTCAAAGAGAGCGAAACGAGATGACGGAGGGTGAAAGAGATCGAAACGAGATAAAGGAGGGTGAAAGAGCGAAACGAGGCGAAGGAAGGTGAAAGAGAGCGAAACGAGACGAAGGAGGGTGAAAGAGAACGAAACGAGACGAAGGATGGGGAAAGAGAGCGAAACGAGACGAAGGAGGGTGAAAGAAGCCGAAACGAGACGAAGGAGGGAGGAAGACAGCGAAACGAGACGAAGGAGTGTGAGAGATAGCGAAACGAGACGTAGGAGGGTGAAAGAGAGCGAAATAAGACGAAGGAGGGTGAAAGAGTGCGAAACGAGACGAAGGAGGGTGAAGGAAGGCGAAACGAGACGAAGGAGGGTGGAAGAGAGCGAAACGAGACGAAGGAGGGTGAAAGAGAGTGAAAAGAGACGAAGGAGGGTGAAAGAGAGCGAAACGAGGCGAAGGAGGGTCAAAGAGAGCGAAACGAGATGAAGGAGGGTGAAAGAGAGCGAAACGAGACAAAGGAGGGTGAAAGAGGCTGAAACGAGACGAAGGAGGGTGGAAGAGAGCGAAACGAGAGGAAGGAGGGTGAGGGAGAGCGAAACGAGATGAAGGAGGGTGAAAGAGAGTGAAACAAGACGAAGGAGGGTGAAAGAGAGCGAAACGAGATGAAGGAGGGTGAAAGAGAGCAAAACGAGACGAAGGAGGGTGAAAGAGAGTGAAACGAGGCGAAGGAAGGTGAAAGAGTACAAATCGAGACAAAGGAGTGAGAAAGAGAGCAAAACGAGACGAAGGAAGGTGAAAGAGAGCGAACCGAAACGAAGGAGGGTGGAAGAGAGCGATACGAGACGAAGGAGGGTGAAAGAGAGCGAAACGAGACGAAGGAGGGTGAAAGAGAGCGAAACGAGACGAAGGAGGGTGAAAAAGATTGAAACGAGACGAAGGAGGGTGAAAGAGAGCGAAACGAGATGAAGGAGGGTGAAAGAGAGCGAAACGAGACGAAGGAGGGTGAAAGAGAACGAAACGAGACGAAGGAAGGTGAAAGAGAGCTAAACGAGATGACGGAGGTTGAAAGAGATCGAAACGAGATAAAGGAGGGTGAAAGAGCGAAACAAGGTGAAGGAAGGTGAAAGAGAGCGAAACGAGACGAAGGAGGGTGAAAGAGAATGAAACGAGACGAAGGATGGGGAAAGAGAGCGAAACGAGACGAAGGAGGGTGAAAGAAGGCGAAACGAGACGAAGGAGGGAGGAAGACAGCGAAACGAGACGAAGGAGGGTGAGAGAGAGCTAAACGAGACGAAGGAGGGTGGAAGAGAGCGAACCAAGACGTATGAGGGTGTGAGATGGCGAAACGAGACGAAGGAGGGTGAAAGAGAGCGAAACAAGACGAAGGAGGGTGAAAGAGAGCGAAATGAGACGAAGGAGGGTGAAGGAGGGCGAAACGAGACGAAAGAGGGTCAAAGAGAGCGAAACGAGTTGAAGGAGGGTGAAAGAGAGCGAAACGAGACAAAGGAGGGTGAAAGAGGCTGAAACGAGACGAAGGAGGGTGGAAGAGAGCGAAACGAGAGGAAGGACGGTGAAAGAGAGCGAAACGAGATGAAGGAGGGTGAAAGAGAGTGAAACGAGACGAAGGAGGGTGAAAGAGAGCGAAACGAGACGAAGGAGGGTGAAAGAGAGCGAAACGAGGCGATGGAGGGTGAAAGAGAGTGAAACGAGGCGAAGGAAGGTGAACGAGTACAAATCGAGACAAAGGAGGGTGAAAGAGAGCGAAACGAGACGAAGGAAGGTGAAAGAGAGCGAACCGAAACGAAGGAGGGTGGAAGAGAGCGATACGAGACGAAGGAGGGTGAAAGAGAGTGAAACGAGACGAAGGAGGGTGAAAGAGAGCGAAACGAGATGAAGGAGGGTGAAAAAGAATGAAACGAGACGAAGGAAGGTGAAAGAGAGCGAAACGAGATGAAGGAGGGTGAAAGAGAGCGAAACGAGACGAAGGAGGGTGAAAGAGAGCGAAACGAGACGAAGGAAGGTGAAAGAGAGCTAAACGAGATGACGGAGGGTGAAAGAGATCGAAACGAGATAAAGGAGGGTGAAAGAGCGAAACGAGGCGAAGGAGGGTGAAAGAGAGCGAAACGAGACGAAGGAGGGTGAAAAAGAGAGAAACGAGACGAAGGAGGGTGAAAGATTGCTAAACGAGACAAAGGAGGGTGAAAGAGAGCGAAACGAGGCGTAGGAAGGTGAAAGAGAGCGAAACGAGACGAAGGAGGGTGAAAGAGAACGAAACGAGACGAAGGAGGGGGAAAGAGAGCGAAACGAGACGAAGGAGGGTGAAAGAAGGCGAAACGAGACGAAGGAGGGAGGAAGACAGCGAAACGAGATGAAGGAGGGTGAGAGAGAGAGCGAAACGAGATGAAGGAAGGTGGAAGAGAGCGAAACAAGACGAAGGAGGGTGAGAGACAGCGAAACGAGACGAAGGAGGGTGAAAGAGATCGAAACGAGACAAAGGAGGGTGAAAGAGAGCGAAAAGAGACGAAGGAGGGTGAAAGAGAGCGAAACGAGGCGAAGGAGGGTCAAAGAGAGCGAAACGAGATGAAGGAGGGTGAAAGAGAGCGAAACGATACGAAGGAGGGTGAAAGAAGCCGAAACGAGACGAAGGAGGGAGGAAGACAGCGAAACGAGACGAAGGAGTGTGAGAGATAGCGAAACGAGACGAAGGAGGGTGAAAGAGAGCGAAATGAGACGAAGGAGGCTGAAAGAGTGCGAAACGAGATGAAGGAGGGTGAAGGAAGGCGAAACGAGACGAAGGAGGGTGGAAGAGAGCGAAACGAGACGAAAGAGGGTGAAAGAGTGAAAAGAGACGAAGGAGGGTGAAAGAGAGCGAAACGAGGCGAAGGAGGGTCAAAGAGAGCGAAACGAGATGAAGGAGGGTGAAAGAGAGCGAAACGAGACAAAGGAGGGTGAAAGAGAGCGAATCGAGACGAAGGAGGGTGAAAGAGAGCGAAACGAGACGAAGGAGGGTGAAAGAGAGTGAAACGAGGCGAAGGAAGGTGAAAGAGTACAAATCGAGACAAAGGAGTGTGAAAGAGAGCAAAACGAGACGAAGGAAGGTGAAAGAGAGCGAACCGAAACGAAGGAGGGTGGAAGAGAGCGATACGAGAAGAAGGAGGGTGAAAGAGAGCGAAACGAGACGAAGGAGGGTGAAAGAGAGCGAAACGAGACGAAGGAGGGTGAAAGAGAGCGAAACGAGACGAAGGAGGGTGGAAGAGAGAGAAACGAGACGAAGGAGGGCGAAACGAGACGAAGGAGGGAGAAAGAGAGCGAAAGGAGACGAAGGAGGGTGAAAGAGAGCGAAACGAGACGAAGAAGGGTGAGAGAGGGCAAAACGAGATGAAGGAGGGTGAAAGAGAGTGAAACGAGACGAAGGAGGCTGAAGGAGGGCGAAACGAGACGAAGGCTTGTGGAAGAGAGCGAAACGAGACGAAGGAGGGTGAAAGAGAGCGAAACGAGACAAAGGAGGGTGAAAGAGTGCGAAACGAGCTGAAGGAGGGTGAAAGAGCGCGAAACGAGACGAAGGAGGGTGGAAGAGAGCGAAACGAGACGAAGGAGGGTGAAAGAGAGCGAAACGAGACGAAGGAGGGTGAAAAAGAGTGAAACGAGACGAAGGAGGGTGAAAGAGAGCTAAACGAGACGAAGGAGGGTGAAAGAGAGTTAAACGAGATGAAGGAGGGTGAAAGAGGACGAAACGAGACGAAGGAGGGTGAAAGAGAGCGAAACGAGACGAAGGAAGGTGAAAGAGAGCTAAACGAGATGAAGGAAGGTGAAAGAGAGTGAAACGAGATGAAGGAGGGTGAAAGAGAACAAAACGAGACGAAGGAGGGGGATAGAGAGCGAAATGATACGAAGGAGGGTGAAAGAAGCCGAAAAGAGACGAAGGATGGAGGAAGACAGCGAAACGAGACGAAGGAGTGTGAGTGATAGCGAAACGAGACGAAGGAGGGTGAAAGAGAGCGAAATGAGACGAAGGAGGGTGAAAGAGTGCGAAACGAGACGAAGGAGGGTGAAGGAAGGCGAAACGAGACGAAGGAGGGTGGAAGAGAGCGAAACGAGACGAAGGAGGGTGAAAGAGAGTGAAAAGACCGAAAGGAGGGTGAAAGAGAGCGAAACGAGGCGAAGGAGGGTCAAAGAGAGCGAAACGAGGTGAAGGAGGGTGAAAGAGAGCGAAACGAGACAAAGGAGGGTGAAAGAGGCTGAAACGAGACGAAGGAGGGTGGAAGAGAGCGAAACGAGAGGAAGGAGGTTGAGGGAGAGCGAAACGAGATGAAGGAGGGTGAAAGAGAGTGAAACGAGACGAAGGAGGGTGAAAGAGTGCGAAACGAGACGAAGGAGGGTGGAAGAGAGCGAAACGAGAGGAAGGAGGGTGAGGGAGAGCGAAATGAGATGAAGGAGGGTGAAAGAGAGCGAAACGAGACAAAGGAGGGTGAAAGAGAGCGAAATGAGACGAAGGAGGGTGAAGGAGGGCGAAACGAGATGAAAGAGGGTCAAAGAGAGCGAAACGAGACAAAGGAGGGTGAAAGAGCGAAACGAGGCGAAGGAAGGTGAAAGAGAGCGAAACGAGAGGAAGGAGGTTGAGGGAGAGCGAAACGAGATGAAGGAGGGTGAAAGAGAGTGAAACGAGACGAAGGAGGGTGAAAGAAAGCGAAACGAGACGAAGGAGGGTGAAAGAGAGCGAAACGAGACGAAGGAGGGTGAAAGAGAGTGAAACGAGGCGAAGGAAGGTGAAAGAGTACAAATCGAGACAAAGGAGGGTGAAAGAGAGCGAAACGAGACGAAGGAAGGTGAAAGAGAGCGAACCGAAACGAAGGAGGGTGGAAGAGAGCGATACGAGACGAAGGAGGGTGAAAAAGAGCGAAACGAGACGAAGGAGGGTGAAAGAGAGCGAAACGAGATGAAGGAGGGTGAAAAAGAATGAAACGAGACGAAGGAAGGTGAAAGAGAGCGAAACGAGATGAAGGAGGGTGAAAGAGAGCGAAACGAGACGAAGGAGGGTGAAAGAGAGCGAAACGAGACGAAGGAATGTGAAAGAGAGCTAAACGAGATGACGGAGGGTGAAAGAGATCGAAACGAGATAAAGGAGGGTGAAAGAGCGAAACGAGGCGAAGGAGGGTGAAAGAGAGCGAAACGAGACGAAGGACGGTGAAAAAGAGTGAAACGAGACGAAGGAGGGTGAAAGATTGCTAAACGAGACAAAGGAGGGTGAAAGAGAGCGAAACGAGGTTAAGGAGGGTGAAAGAGAGCGAAACGAGGCGAAGGAAGGTGAAAGAGAGCGAAACGAGACGAAGGAGGGTGAAAGAGAACGAAACGAGACGAAGGAAGGTGAAAGCGAGCTAAACGAGATGACGGAGGGTGAAAGAGATCGAAACGAGATAAAGGAGGGTGAAAGAGCGAAACGAGGCGAAGGAAGGTGAAAGAGAGCGAAACGAGACGAAGGAGGGTGAAAGAGAACGAAACGAGACGAAGGATGGGGAAAGAGAGCGAAACGAGACGAAGGAGGGTGAAAGAAGGCGAAACGAGACGAAGGAGGGTGAAAGAGCGAAACGAGGCGAAGGAGGGTGAAAGAGAGCGAAACGAGACGAAGGAGGGTGAAAAAGAGTGAAACGAGACGAAGGTGGGTGAAAGATTGCTAAACGAGACAAAGGAGGGTGAAAGAGAGCGAAACGAGATTAAGGAGGGTGAAAGAGATCGAAACGAGGCGAAGGAAGGTGAAAGAGAGCGAAACGAGACGAAGGAGGGTGAAAGAGAACGAAACGAGACGAAGGAGGGGGAAAGAGAGCGAAACGAGACAAAGGAGGGTGAAAGAAGGCGAAACGAGACGAAGGAGGGAGGAAGACAGCGAAACGAGATGAAGGACGGTGAGAGAGAGAGCGAAACGAGATGAAGGAAGGTGGAAGAGAGCGAAACAAGACGAAGGAGGGTGAGAGACAGCGAAACGAGACGAAGGAGGGTGAAAGAGATCGAAACGAGACGAAGGAGGGTGAAAGAGAGCGAAAAGAGACGAAGGAGGGTGAAAGAGAGCGAAACGAGGCGAAGGAGGGTCAAAGAGAGCGAAACGAGATGAAGGAGGGTGAAAGAGAGCGAAACGATACGAAGGAGGGTGAAAGAAGCCGAAACGAGACGAAGGAGGGAGGAAGACAGCGAAACGAGACGAAGGAGTGTGAGAGATAGCGAAACGAGACGAAGGAGGGTGAAAGAGAGCGAAATGAGACGAAGGAGGGTGAAAGAGTGCGAAACGAGACGAAGGAGGGTGGAAGAGAGCGAAACGAGAGGAAGGAGGGTGAGGGAGAGCGAAACGAGATGAAGGAGGGTGAAAGAGAGCGAAACGAGACGAAGGAGGGTGAAAGAGAGCGAAATGAGACGAAGGAGGGTGAAGGAGGGCGAAACGAGATGAAAGAGGGTCAAAGAGAGCGAAACGAGACAAAGGAGGGTGAAAGAGCGAAACGAGGCGAAGGAAGGTGAAAGAGAGTGAAACGAGACGAAGGAGGTTGAAAGAGAGCGAAACGAGACGAAGGAGGGTGAAAGAGAGCGAAACGAGAAGAAGGAGGGTGGAAGAGAGCGAAACGAGACGAAGGAGGGTGAAAGAGAGCGAAACGAGACGAAGGAGGGTGAAAAAGAGTAAAACGAGACGAAGGAGGGTGAAAGAGAGCTAAACGAGACGAAGGAGGGTGAAAGAGAGTTAAACGAGATGAAGGAGGGTGAAAGAGGACGAAACGAGACGAAGGAGGGTGAAAGAGAGCGAAACGAGACGAAGGAAGGTGAAAGAGAGCTAAACGAGATGAAGGAAGGTGAAAGAGAGCGAAACGAGATGAAGGAGGGTGAAAGAGAACGAAACGAGACGAAGGAGGGGGAAAGAGAGCGAAACGATACGAAGGAGGGTGAAAGAAGCCGAAACGAGACGAAGGAGGGAGGAAGACAGCGAAACGAGACGAAGGAGGGTGAAAGAGAGCGAAATGAGACGAAGAAGGGTGAAAGAGTGCGAAACGAGACGAAGGAGGGTGAAGGAAGGCAAAACGAGACGAAGGAGGGTGGAAGAGAGCGAAACGAGACGAAGGAGGGTGAAAGAGAGTGAAAAGAGACGAAGGAGGGTGAAAGAGAGCGAAACGAGGCGAAGGAGGGTCAAAGAGAGCGAAACGAGATGAAGGAGGGTGAAAGAGAGCGAAACGAGACAAAGGAGGGTGAAAGAGGCTGAAACGAGACGAAGGAGGGTGGAAGAGAGCGAAACGAGAGGAAGGAGGGTGAGGGAGAGCGAAACGAGACGAAGGAGGGTGAAAGAGAGCGAAATGAGACGAAGGAGGGTGAAGGAGGGCGAAACGAGATGATAGAGGGTCAAAGAGAGCGAAACGAGACAAAGGAGGGTGAAAGAGCGAAACGAGGCGAAGGAAGGTGAAAGAGAGCGAAACGAGACGAAGGAGGGTGAAAGAGAACGAAACGAGACGAAGGATGGGGAAAGAGAGCGAAACGAGACGAAGGAGGGTGAAAGAAGGCGAAACGAGATGAAGGAGGGAGGAAGACAGCGAAACGAGACGAAGGAGGGTGAGAGAGAGCGAAACGAGACGAAGGAGGGTGGAAGAGAGCGAAACAAGACGTAGGAGGGTGAGAGATAGCGAAACGAGACGAAGGAGGGTGAAAGAGAGCGAAACGAGACGAAGGAGGGTGAAAGAGAGCGAAATGAGACGAAGGAGGGTGAAGGAGGGCGAAACGAGATGAAAGAGGGTCAAAGAGAGCGAAACGAGTTGAAGGAGGGTGAAAGAGAGCGAAACGAGACAAAGGAGGGTGAAAGAGGCTGAAACGAGACGAAGGAGGGTGGAAGAGAGCGAAACGAGAGGAAGGACGGTGAAAGAGAGCGAAACGAGATGAAGGAGGGTGAAAGAGAGTGAAACGAGATGAAGGAGGGTGAAAGAGAGCGAAACGAGACGAAGGAGGGTGAAAGAGAGCGAAACGAGGCGAAGGAGGGTGAAAGAGAGTGAAACGAGGCGAAGGAAGGTGAAAGAGTGCGAATCGAGACAAAGGAGGGTGAAAGAGAGCGAAACGAGACGAAGGAAGGTGAAAGAGACCGAACCGAAACGAAGGAGGGTGGAAGAGAGCGATACGAGAAGAAGGAGGGTGAAAGAGAGCGAAACGAGACGAAGGAGGGTGAAAGAGAGCGAAACGAGACGAAGGAGGGTGAAAAAGAGTGAAACGAGACGAAGGAGGGTGAAAGATTTCTAAACGAGACGAAGGAGGGTGAAAGAGAGCGAAACGAGATGAAGGAGGGTGAAAGAGAGCGAAACGAGACGAAGGAGGGTGAAAGAGAGCGAAACGAGACGAAGGAAGGTGAAAGAGAGCTAAACGAGATGAAGGAGGGTGATAGAGATCGAAATGAGACAAAGGAGGGTGAAAGAGAGCGAAACGAGGCGAAGGAAGGTGAAAGAGAGCGAAACGAGACGAAGGAGGGTGAAAGAGAATGAAACGAGACGAAGGAGCGGGAAAGAGAGCGAAACGAGACGAAGGAGGGTGAAAGAAGGCGAAACGAGACGAAGGAGGGAGGAAGACAGCGAAACGAGACGAAGGAGGGTGAGAGAGAGCGAAACGAGATGAAGGAGGGTGAAAGAGAGCGAAACGAGACGAAGGAGGGTGAAAGAGAGCGAAACGAGACGAAGGAGGGTGAAGGAGGGCGAAACGAGACGAAGGAGGGTCAAAGAGAGCAAAACGAGACGAAGGAGGGTGAAAGAGAACGAAACGAGACGAAGGAGGGGGAAAGTGAGCGAAACGAGACGAAGGAGGGTGAAAGAAGGCGAAACGAGACGAAAGAGGGAGGAAGACAGCGAAACGAGACGAAGGAGGGTGAGGGAGAGCGAAACGAGACCAAGGAGGGTGGAAGCGAGCGAAACGAGACGAAGGAGGGTGAGAGATAGCAAAAAAAGACGAAGGAGGGTGTAAGAGAGCGAAACGAGACGAAGGAGGGTGAAAGAGAACGAAACGAGACGAAGGAGGGTGAAGGAAGGCAAAATGAGACGAAGGAGGGTGGAAGAGAGCGAAACGAGACGAAGGAGGGTGGAAGAGAGCGAAACGAGACGAAGGAGGGGGAAAGAGAGCGAAACGAGACGAAGGACGGTGAAAGAAGGTGAAACGAGACGAAGGAGGGAGGAAGACAGCGAAACGAGACGAAGGAGGGTGAGAGAGAGCGAAACGAGATGAAGGAAGGTGGAAGAGAGCGAAACAAGACGAAGGAGGGTGAGAGACAGCGAAACGAGATGAAGGAGGGTGAAAGAGAGCGAAACGAGACGAAGGAGGGTGAAAGAGAGCGAAACGAGACGAAGGAGGGTGAAGGAGGGCGAAACGAGACGAAGGAGGGTCAAAGAGAGCAAAACGAGACGAAGGAGGGTGAAAGAGAACGAAACGAGACGAAGGAGGGGGAAAGTGAGCGAAACGAGACGAAGGAGGGTGAAAGAAGGCGAAACGAGACGAAAGAGGGAGGAAGACAGCGAAACGAGACGAAGGAGGGTGAGAGAGAGCGAAACGAGACCAAGGAGGGTGGAAGAGTGCGAAATGAGACGAAGGAGGGTGAGAGATAGCGAAAAAAGACGAAGGAGGGTGTAAGAGAGCGAAACGAGACGAAGGAGGGTGAAAGAGAGCGAAACGAGACGAAGGAGGGTGAAGGAAGGCGAAATGAGACGAAGGAGGGTGGAAGAGAGCGAAACGAGACGAAGGAGGGTGAAAGAGAACGAAACGAGACGAAGGAGGGGGAAAGAGGGCGAAATGAGACGAAGGAGGGTGAAAGAAGGCAAAACGAGACGAAGGAGGGAGGAAGACAGCGAAACGAGACGAAGGAGGGTGAGAGAGAGCGAAACGAGATGAAGGAGGGTGAAAGAGAGTGAAACGAGGCGAAGGAAGGTGAAAGAGTGCGAATCGAGACAAAGGAGGGTGAAAGAGAGCGAAACGAGACAAAGGAAGGTGAAAGAGAGCGAACCGAAACGAAGGAGGGTGGAAGAGAGCGATACGAGACGAAGGACGGTGAAAGAGAGCGAAATGAGACGAAAGAGGGGGAAAGAGAGCGAAACGAGACGAAGGAGGGTGAAAGAGAGCGAAACGAGATGAAGGAGGGTGAAAGAGAGCGAAACGAGACAAAGGAGGGTGAAAGAGTGCGAAATGGGGCGAAGGAAGGTGAAAGAGAGCGAAACGAGACGAAGGAGGGTGAAAGAGAACGAAACGAGACGAAGGAGGGTGAAAGATAGCGAAACGAGAGGAAGGAGGGTGAGGGAGAGCGAAACGAGACGAAGGAGGGTGGAAGAGAGCGAAACGAGACGAAGGAGGGTGAAAGAGAGCGAAACGAGACGAAGGAGGGTGAAAAAGAGTGAAACGAGACGAAGGAGGGTGAAAGAGAGCTAAACGAGACGAAGGCGGGTGAAAGAGAGTTAAACGAGATGAAGGAGGGTGAAAGAGGACGAAACGAGACGAAGGAGGGTGAAAGAGAGCGAAACGAGACGAAGGAAGGTGAAAGAGAGCTAAACGAGATGAAGGAAGGTGAAAGAGAGCGAAACGAGATGAAGGAGGGTGAAAGAGAACGAAACGAGACGAAGGAGGGGGATAGAGAGCGAAATGATACGAAGGAGGGTGAAAGAAGCCGAAACGAGACGAAGGATGGAGGAAGACAGCGAAACGAGACGAAGGAGTGTGAGTGATAGCGAAACGAGACGAAGGAGGGTGAAAGAGAGCGAAATGAGACGAAGGAGGGTGAAAGAGTGCGAAACGAGACGAAGGAGGGTTAAGGAAGGCGAAACGAGACGAAGGAGGGTGGAAGAGAGCGAAACGAGACGAAGGAGGGTGAAAGAGAGTGAAAAGAGACGAAGGAGGGTGAAAGAGAGCGAAACGAGGCGAAGGAGGGTCAAAGAGAGCGAAACGAGATGAAGGAGGGTGAAAGAGAGCGAAACGAGACAAAGGAGGGTGTAAGAGGCTGAAACGAGACGAAGGAGGGTGGAAGAGAGCGAAACGAGCGGAAGGAGGTTGAGGGAGAGCGAAACGAGATGAAGGAGGGTGAAAGAGAGTGAAACGAGACGAAGGAGGGTGAAAGAAAGCGAAACGAGACGAAGGAGGGTGAAAGAGAGCGAAACGAGACGAAGGAGGGTGAAAGAGAGTGAAACGAGGCGAAGGAAGGTGAAAGAGTACAAATCGAGACAAAGGAGCGTGAAAGAGAGCGAAACGAGACGAAGGAAGGTGAAAGAGAGCGAACCGAAACGAAGGAGGGTGGAAGAGAGCGATACGAGACGAAGGAGGGTGAAAGAGAGCGAAACGAGACGAAGGAGGGTGAAAGAGAGCGAAACGAGATGAAGGAGGGTGAAAAAGAATGAAACGAGACGAAGGAAGGTGAAAGAGAGCGAAACGAGATGAAGGAGGGTGAAAGAGAGCGAAACGAGACGAAGGAGGGTGAAAGAGAGCGAAACGAGACGAAGGAAGGTGAAAGAGAGCTAAACGAGATGACGGAGGGTGAAAGAGATCGAAACGAGATAAAGGAGGGTGAAAGAGCGAAACGAGGCGAAGGAGGGTGAAAGAGAGCGAAACGAGACGAAGGACGGTGAAAAAGAGTGAAACGAGACGAAGGAGGGTGAAAGATTGCTAAACGAGACAAAGGAGGGTGAAAGAGAGCGAAACGAGATTAAGGAGGGTGAAAGAGAGCGAAACGAGGCGAAGGAAGGTGAAAGAGAGCGAAACGAGACGAAGGAGGGTGAAAGAGAATGAAACGAGACGAAGGAAGGTGAAAGAGAGCTAAACGAGATGACGGAGGGTGAAAGAGATCGAAACGAGATAAAGGAGGGTGAAAGAGCGAAACGAGGCGAAGGAAGGTGAAAGAGAGCGAAACGAGACGAAGGAGGGTGAAAGAGAACGAAACGAGACGAAGGATGGGGAAAGAGAGCGAAACGAGACGAAGGAGGGTGAAAGAAGGCGAAACGAGACGAAGGAGGGTGAAAGAGCGAAACGAGGCGAAGGAGGGTGAAAGAGAGCGAAACGAGACGAAGGAGGGTGAAAAAGAGTGAAACGAGACGAAGGAGGGTGAAAGATTGCTAAACGAGACAAAGGAGGGTGAAAGAGAGCGAAACGAGATTAAGGAGGGTGAAAGAGATCGAAACGAGGCGAAGGAAGGTGAAAGAGAGCGAAACGAGACGAAGGAGGGTGAAAGAGAACGAAACGAGACGAAGGAGGGGGAAAGAGAGCGAAACGAGACGAAGGAGGGTGAAAGAAGGCGAAACGAGACGAAGGAGGGAGGAAGACAGCGAAACGAGATGAAGGACGGTGAGAGAGAGAGCGAAACGAGATGAAGGAAGGTGGAAGAGAGCGAAACAAGACGAAGGAGGGTGAGAGACAGCGAAACGAGACGAAGGAGGGTGAAAGAGATCGAAACGAGACGAAGGAGGGTGAAAGAGAGCGAAAAGAGACGAAGGAGGGTGAAAGAGAGCGAAACGAGGCGAAGGAGGGTCAAAGAGAGCGAAACGAGATGAAGGAGGGTGAAAGAGAGCGAAACGATACGAAGGAGGGTGAAAGAAGCCGAAACGAGACGAAGGAGGGAGGAAGACAGCGAAACGAGACGAAGGAGTGTGAGAGATAGCGAAACGAGACGAAGGAGGGTGAAAGAGAGCGAAATGAGACGAAGGAGGGTGAAAGAGTGCGAAACGAGACGAAGGAGGGTGAAGGAAGGGGAAACGAGACGAAGGAGGGTGGAAGAGAGCGAAACGAGACGAAGGAGGGCGAAAGAAAGCAAAACGAGACGAAGGAGGGTGAAAGAGAGCGAAACGAGACGAAGGAGGGTGAAAGAGAGCTAAACGAGACGAAGGAGGGTGAAAGAGAGTTAAACGAGATGAAGGAGGGTGAAAGAGGACGAAACGAGACGAAGGAGGGTGAAAGAGAGCGAAACGAGACGAAGGAAGGTGAAAGAGAGCTAAACGAGATGAAGGAAGGTGAAAGAGAGCGAAACGATATGAAGGAGGGTGAAAGAGAACGAAACGAGACGAAGGAGGGGGAAAGAGAGCGAAACGATACGAAGGAGGGTGAAAGAAGCCGAAACGAGACGAAGCAGGGAGGAAGACAGCGAAACGAGACGAAGGAGGGTGAAAGAGAGCGAAATGAGACGAAGAAGGGTGAAAGAGTGCGAAACGAGACGAAGGAGGGTGAAGGAAGGCAAAACGAGACGAAGGAGGGTGGAAAAGAGCGAAACGAGACGAAGGAGGGTGAAAGAGAGTGAAAAGAGACGAAGGAGGGTGAAAGAGAGCGAAACGAGGCGAAGGAGGGTCAAAGAGAGCGAAACGAGATGAAGGAGGGTGAAAGAGAGCGAAACGAGACAAAGGAGGGTGAAAGAGGCTGAAACGAGACGAAGGAGGGTGGAAGAGAGCGAAACGAGAGGAAGGAGGGTGAGGGAGAGCGAAACGAGACGAAGGAGGGTGAAAGAGAGCGAAATGAGACGAAGGAGGGTGAAGGAGGGCGAAACGAGATGAAAGAGGGTCAAAGAGAGCGAAACGAGACAAAGGAGGGTGAAAGAGCGAAACGAGGCGAAGGAAGGTGAAAGAGAGCGAAACGAGACGAAGGAGGGTGAAAGAGAACGAAACGAGACGAAGGATGGGGAAAGAGAGCGAAACGAGACGAAGGAGGGTGAAAGAAGGCGAAACGAGATGAAGGAGGGAGGAAGACAGCGAAACGAGACGAAGGAGGGTGAGAGAGAGCGAAACGAGACGAAGGAGGGTGGAAGAGAGCGAAACAAGACGTAGGAGGGTGAGAGATAGCGAAACGAGACGAAGGAGGGTGAAAGAGAGCGAAACGAGACGAAGGAGGGTGAAAGAGAGCGAAATGAGACGAAGGAGGGTGAAGGAGGGCGAAACGAGATGAAAGAGGGTCAAAGAGAGCGAAACGAGTTGAAGGAGGGTGAAAGAGAGCGAAACGAGACAAAGGAGGGTGAAAGAGGCTGAAACGAGACGAAGGAGGGTGGAAGAGAGCGAAACGAGAGGAAGGACGGTGAAAGAGAGCGAAACGAGATGAAGGAGGGTGAAAGAGAGTGAAACGAGATGAAGGAGGGTGAAAGAGAGCGAAACGAGACGAAGGAGGGTGAAAGAGAGCGAAACGAGGCGAAGGAGGGTGAAAGAGAGTGAAACGAGGCGAAGGAAGGTGAAAGAGTGCGAATCGAGACAAAGGAGGGTGAAAGAGAGCGAAACGAGACGAAGGAAGGTGAAAGAGACCGAACCGAAACGAAGGAGGGTGGAAGAGAGCGATACGAGAAGAAGGAGGGTGAAAGAGAGCGAAACGAGACGAAGGAGGGTGAAAGAGAGCGAAACGAGACGAAGGAGGGTGAAAAAGAGTGAAACGAGACGAAGGAGGGTGAAAGATTTCTAAACGAGACGAAGGAGGGTGAAAGAGAGCGAAACGAGATGAAGGAGGGTGAAAGAGAGCGAAACGAGACGAAGGAGGGTGAAAGAGAGCGAAACGAGACGAAGGAAGGTGAAAGAGAGCTAAACGAGATGAAGGAGGGTGATAGAGATCGAAACGAGACAAAGGAGGGTGAAAGAGTGCGAAACGAGGCGAAGGAAGGTGAAAGAGAGCGAAACGAGACGAAGGAGGGTGAAAGAGAACGAAACGAGACGAAGGAGCGGGAAAGAGAGCGAAACGAGACGAAGGAGGGTGAAAGAAGGCGAAACGAGACGAAGGAGGGAGGAAGACAGCGAAACGAGACGAAGGAGGGTGAGAGAGAGCGAAACGAGATGAAGGAGGGTGAAAGAGAGCGAAACGAGACGAAGGAGGGTGAAAGAGAGCGAAACGAGACGAAGGAGGGTGAAGGAGGGCGAAACGAGACGAAGGAGGGTCAAAGAGAGCAAAACGAGACGAAGGAGGGTGAAAGAGAACGAAACGAGACGAAGGAGGGTGAAAGAAGGCGAAACGAGACGAAAGAGGGAGGAAGACAGCGAAACGAGACGAAGGAGGGTGAGAGAGAGCGAAACGAGACCAAGGAGGGTGGAAGCGAGCGAAACGAGATGAAGGAGGGTGAGAGATAGCAAAAAAAGACGAAGGAGGGTGTAAGAGAGCGAAACGAGACGAAGGAGGGTGAAAGAGAGCGAAACGAGACGAAGGAGGGTGAAGGAAGGCGAAATGAGACGAAGGAGGGTGGAAGAGAGCGAAACGAGACGAAGGAGGGTGGAAGAGAGCGAAACGAGACGAAGGAGGGGGAAAGAGAGCGAAACGAGACGAAGGAGGGTGAAAGAAGGTGAAACGAGACGAAGGAGGGAGGAAGACAGCGAAACGAGACGAAGGAGGGTGAGAGAGAGCGAAACGAGATGAAGGAAGGTGGAAGAGAGCGAAACAAGACGAAGGAGGGTGAGAGACAGCGAAACGAGATGAAGGAGGGTGAAAGAGAGCGAAACGAGACGAAGGAGGGTGAAAGAGAGCGAAACGAGACGAAGGAGGGTGAAGGAGGGCGAAACGAGACGAAGGAGGGTCAAAGAGAGCAAAACGACACGATGGAGGGTGAAAGAGAACGAAACGAGACGAAGGAGGGGGAAAGTGAGCGAAACGAGACGAAGGAGGGTGAAAGAAGGCGAAACGAGACGAAAGAGGGAGGAAGACAGCGAAACGAGACGAAGGAGGGTGAGAGAGAGCGAAACGAGACCAAGGAGGGTGGAAGAGTGCGAAATGAGACGAAGGAGGGTGAGAGATAGCGAAAAAAGACGAAGGAGGGTGTAAGAGAGCGAAACGAGACGAAGGAGGGTGAAAGAGAGCGAAACGAGACGAAGGAGGGTGAAGGAAGGCGAAATGAGACGAAGGAGGGTGAAAGAGAGCGAAACGAGACGAAGGAGGGTGAAAGAGAACGAAACGAGACGAAGGAGGGGGAAATGAGACGAAGGAGGGTGAAAGAAGGCAAAACGAGACGAAGGAGGGAGGAAGACAGCGAAACGAGACGAAGGAGGGTGAGAGAGAGCGAAACGAGATGAAGGAGGGTGAAAGAGAGCGAAACGAGACAAAGGAAGGTGAAAGAGAGCGAACCGAAACGAAGGAGGGTGGAAGAGAGCGATACGAGACGAAGGACGGTGAAAGAGAGCGAAATGAGACGAAAGAGGGGGAAAGAGAGCGAAACGATACGAAGGAGGGTGAAAGAGAGCGAAACGAGATGAAGGAGGGTGAGAGAGAGCGAAACGAGATGAAGGAGGGTGAAAGAGAGTGAAACGAGGCGAAGGAAGGTGAAAGAGTGCGAATCGAGACAAAGGAGGGTGAAAGAGAGCGAAACGAGACAAAGGAAGGTGAAAGAGAGCGAACCGAAACGAAGGAGGGTGGAAGAGAGCGATACGAGACGAAGGACGGTGAAAGAGAGCGAAATGAGACGAAAGAGGGGGAAAGAGAGCGAAACGATACGAAGGAGGGTGAAAGAGAGCGAAACGAGATGAAGGAGGGTGAAAGAGAGCGAAACGAGACAAAGGAGGGTGAAAGAGTGCGAAATGGGGCGAAGGAAGGTGAAAGAGAGCGAAACGAGACGAAGGAGGGTGAAAGAGAACGAAACGAGACGAAGGAGGGTGAAAGAGAGCGAAACGAGAGGAAGGAGGGTGAGGGAGAGCGAAACGAGACGAAGGAGGGTGGAAGAGAGCGAAACGAGACGAAGGAGGGTGAAAGAGAGCGAAACGAGACGAAGGAGGGTGAAAAAGAGTGAAACGAGACGAAGGAGGGTGAAAGAGAGCTAAACGAGACGAAGGAGGGTGAAAGAGAGTTAAACGAGATGAAGGAGGGTGAAAGAGGACGAAACGAGACGAAGGAGGGTGAAAGAGAGCGAAACGAGACGAAGGAAGGTGAAAGAGAGCTAAACGAGATGAAGGAAGGTGAAAGAGAGCGAAACGAGATGAAGGAGGGTGAAAGAGAACGAAACGAGACGAAGGAGGGGGATAGAGAGCGAAATGATACGAAGGAGGGTGAAAGAAGCCGAAACGAGACGAAGGATGGAGGAAGACAGCGAAACGAGACGAAGGAGTGTGAGTGATAGCGAAACGAGACGAAGGAGGGTGAAAGAGAGCGAAATGAGACGAAGGAGGGTGAAAGAGTGCGAAACGAGACGAAGGAGGGTGAAGGAAGGCGAAACGAGACGAAGGAGGGTGGAAGAGAGCGAAACGAGACGAAGGAGGGTGAAAGAGAGTGAAAAGAGACGAAGGAGGGTGAAAGAGAGCGAAACGAGGCGAAGGAGGGTCAAAGAGAGCGAAACGAGATGAAGGAGGGTGAAAGAGAGCGAAACGAGACAAAGGAGGGTGAAAGAGGCTGAAACGAGACGAAGGAGGGTGGAAGAGAGCGAAACGAGCGGAAGGAGGTTGAGGGAGAGCGAAACGAGATGAAGGAGGGTGAAAGAGAGTGAAACGAGACGAAGGAGGGTGAAAGAAAGCGAAACGAGACGAAGGAGGGTGAAAGAGAGCGAAACGAGACGAAGGAGGGTGAAAGAGAGTGAAACGAGGCGAAGGAAGGTGAAAGAGTACAAATCGAGACAAAGGAGGGTGAAAGAGAGCGAAACGAGACGAAGGAAGGTGAAAGAGAGCGAACCGAAACGAAGGAGGGTGGAAGAGAGCGATACGAGACGAAGGAGGGTGAAAGAGAGCGAAACGAGACGAAGGAGGGTGAAAGAGAGCGAAACGAGATGAAGGAGGGTGAAAAAGAATGAAACGAGACGAAGGAAGGTGAAAGAGAGCGAAACGAGATGAAGGAGGGTGAAAGAGAGCGAAACGAGACGAAGGAGGGTGAAAGAGAGCGAAACGAGACGAATGAAGGTGAAAGAGAGCTAAACGAGATGACGGAGGGTGAAAGAGATCGAAACGAGATAAAGGAGGGTGAAAGAGCGAAACGAGGCGAAGGAGGGTGAAAGAGAGCGAAACGAGACGAAGGACGGTGAAAAAGAGTGAAACGAGACGAAGGAGGGTGAAAGATTGCTAAACGAGACAAAGGAGGGTGAAAGAGAGCGAAACGAGATTAAGGAGGGTGAAAGAGAGCGAAACGAGGCGAAGGAAGGTGAAAGAGAGCGAAACGAGACGAAGGAGGGTGAAAGAGAACGAAACGAGACGAAGGAAGGTGAAAGAGAGCTAAACGAGAAGACGGAGGGTGAAAGAGATCGAAACGAGATAAAGGAGGGTGAAAGAGCGAAACGAGGCGAAGGAAGGTGAAAGAGAGCGAAACGAGACGAAGGAGGGTGAAAGAGAACGAAACGAGACGAAGGATGGGGAAAGAGAGCGAAACGAGACGAAGGAGGGTGAAAGAAGGCGAAACGAGACGAAGGAGGGTGAAAGAGCGAAACGAGGCGAAGGAGGGTGAAAGAGAGCGAAACGAGACGAAGGAGGGTGAAAAAGAGTGAAACGAGACGAAGGAGGGTGAAAGATTGCTAAACGAGACAAAGGAGGGTGAAAGAGAGCGAAACGAGATTAAGGAGGGTGAAAGAGATCGAAACGAGGCGAAGGAAGGTGAAAGAGAGCGAAACGAGACGAAGGAGGGTGAAAGAGAACGAAACGAGACGAAGGAGGGGGAAAGAGAGCGAAACGAGACGAAGGAGGGTGAAAGAAGGCGAAACGAGACGAAGGAGGGAGGAAGACAGCGAAACGAGATGAAGGACGGTGAGAGAGAGAGCGAAACGAGATGAAGGAAGGTGGAAGAGAGCGAAACAAGACGAAGGAGGGTGAGAGACAGCGAAACGAGACGAAGGAGGGTGAAAGAGATCGAAACGAGACGAAGGAGGGTGAAAGAGAGCGAAAAGAGACGAAGGAGGGTGAAAGAGAGCGAAACGAGGCGAAGGAGGGTCAAAGAGAGCGAAACGAGATGAAGGAGGGTGAAAGAGAGCGAAACGATACGAAGGAGGGTGAAAGAAGCCGAAACGAGACGAAGGAGGGAGGAAGACAGCGAAACGAGACGAAGGAGTGTGAGAGATAGCGAAACGAGACGAAGGAGGGTGAAAGAGAGCGAAATGAGACGAAGGAGGGTGAAAGAGTGCGAAACGAGACGAAGGAGGGTGAAAGAAAGCGAAACGAGACGAAGGAGGGTGAAAGAGAGCGAAACGAGACGAAGGAGGGTGAAAGAGAGTGAAACGAGGCGAAGGAAGGTGAAAGAGTACAAATCGAGACAAAGGAGGGTGAAAGAGAGCGAAACGAGACGAAGGAAGGTGAAAGAGAGCGAACCGAAACGAAGGAGGGTGGAAGAGAGCGATACGAGACGAAGGAGGGTGAAAGAGAGTGAAACGAGACGAAGGAGGGTGAAAGAGAGCGAAACGAGATGAAGGAGGGTGAAAAAGAATGAAACGAGACGAAGGAAGGTGAAAGAGAGCGAAACGAGATGAAGGAGGGTGAAAGAGAGCGAAACGAGACGAAGGAGGGTGAAAGAGAGCGAAACGAGACGAAGGAAGGTGAAAGAGAGCTAAACGAGATGACGGAGGGTGAAAGAGATCGAAACGAGATAAAGGAGGGTGAAAGGGTGAAACGAGGCGAAGGAGGGTGAAAGAGAGCGAAACGAGACGAAGGACGGTGAAAAAGAGTGAAACGAGACGAAGGAGGGTGAAAGATTGCTAAACGAGACAAAGGAGGGTGAAAGAGAGCGAAACGAGATTAAGGAGGGTGAAAGAGAGCGAAACGAGGCGAAGGAAGGTGAAAGAGAGCGAAACGAGACGAAGGAGGGTGAAAGAGAACGAAACGAGACGAAGGAAGGTGAAAGAGAGCTAAACGAGATGACGGAGGGTGAAAGAGATCGAAACGAGATAAAGGAGGGTGAAAGAGCGAAACGAGGCGAAGGAAGGTGAAAGAGAGCGAAACGAGACGAAGGAGGGTGAAAGAGAACGAAACGAGACGAAGGATGGGGAAAGAGAGCGAAACTAGACGAAGGAGGGTGAAAGAAGGCGAAACGAGACGAAGGAGGGTGAAAGAGCGAAACGAGGCGAAGGAGGGTGAAAGAGAGCGAAACGAGACGAAGGAGGGTGAAAAAGAGTGAAACGAGACGAAGGAGGGTGAAAGATTGCTAAACGAGACAAAGGAGGGTGAAAGAGAGCGAAACGAGATTAAGGAGGGTGAAAGAGATCGAAACGAGGCGAAGGAAGGTGAAAGAGAGCGAAACGAGACGAAGGAGGGTGAAAGAGAACGAAACGAGACGAAGGAGGGGGAAAGAGAGCGAAACGAGACGAAGGAGGGTGAAAGAAGGCGAAACGAGACGAAGGAGGGAGGAAGACAGCGAAACGAGACGAAGGAGTGTGAGAGATAGCGAAACGAGACGAAGGAGGGTGAAAGAGAGCGAAAAGAGACGAAGGAGGGTGAAAGAGAGCGAAACGATACGAAGGAGGGTGAAAGAAGCCGAAACGAGACGAAGGAGGGAGGAAGACAGCGAAACGAGACGAAGGAGTGTGAGAGATAGCGAAACGAGACGAAGGAGGGTGAAAGAGAGCGAAATGAGACGAAGGAGGGTGAAAGAGTGCGAAACGAGACGAAGGAGGGTGAAGGAAGGCGAAACGAGACGAAGGAGGGTGGAAGAGAGCGAAACGAGACGAAGGAGGGTGAAAGAGAGTGAAACGAGACGAAGGAGGGTGAAAGAGAGCGAAACAAGACGAAGGAGGGTGAAAGAGAGCGAAACGAGACGAAGGAGGGTGAAAGAGAGTGAAACGAGGCGAAGGAAGGTGAAAGAGTACAAATCGAGACAAAGGAGTGTGAAAGAGAGCAAAACGAGACGAAGGAAGGTGAAAGAGAGCGAACCGAAACGAAGGAGGGTGGAAGAGAGCGATACGAGACGAAGGAGGGTGAAAGAGAGCGAAACGAGACGAAGGAGGGTGAAAGAGAGCGAAACGAGACGAAGGAGGGTGAAAAAGATTGAAACGAGACGAAGGAGGGTGAAAGAGAGCGAAACGAGATGAAGGAGGGTGAAAGAGAGCGAAACGAGACGAAGGAGGGTGAAAGAGAACGAAACGAGACGAAGGAAGGTGAAAGAGAGCTAAACGAGATGACGGAGGTTGAAAGAGATCGAAACGAGATAAAGGAGGGTGAAAGAGCGAAACGAGGTGAAGGAAGGTGAAAGAGAGCGAAACGAGACGAAGGAGGGTGAAAGAGATCGAAACGAGACGAAGGATGGGGAAAGAGAGCGAAACGAGACGAAGGAGGGTGAGAGAGAGCTAAACGAGACGAAGGAGGGTGGAAGAGAGCGAACCAAGACGTATGAGGGTGTGAGATAGCGAAACGAGACGAAGGAGGGTGAAAGAGAGCGAAACAAGACGAAGGAGGGTGAAAGAGAGCGAAATGAGACGAAGGAGGGTGAAGGAGGGCGAAACGAGACGAAAGAGGGTCAAAGAGAGCGAAACGAGTTGAAGGAGGGTGAAAGAGAGCGAAACGAGACAAAGGAGGGTGAAAGAGGCTGAAACGAGACGAAGGCGGGTGGAAGAGAGTGAAACGAGAGGAAGGACGGTGAAAGAGAGCGAAACGAGATGAAGGAGGGTGAAAGAGAGTGAAACGAGACGAAGGAGGGTGAAAGAGAGCGAAACGAGACGAAGGAGGGTGAAAGAGAGCGAAACGAGGCGATGGAGGGTGAAAGAGAGTGAAACGAGGCGAAGGAAGGTGAACGAGTACAAATCGAGACAAAGGAGGGTGAAAGAGAGCGAAACGAGACGAAGGAAGGTGAAAGAGAGCGAACCGAAACGAAGGAGGGTGGAAGAGAGCGATACGAGACGAAGGAGGGTGAAAGAGAGCAAAACGAGACGAAGGAGGGTGAAAGAGAGCGAAACGAGATGAAGGAGGGTGAAAAAGAATGAAACGAGACGAAGGAAGGTGAAAGAGAGCGAAACGAGATGAAGGAGGGTGAAAGAGAGCGAAACGAGACGAAGGAGGGTGAAAGAGAGCGAAACGAGACGAAGGAAGGTGAAAGAGAGCTAAACGAGATGACGGAGGGTGAAAGAGATCGAAACGAGATAAAGGAGGGTGAAAGGGTGAAACGAGGCGAAGGAGGGTGAAAGAGAGCGAAACGAGACGAAGGACGGTGAAAAAGAGTGAAACGAGACGAAGGAGGGTGAAAGATTGCTAAACGAGACAAAGGAGGGTGAAAGAGAGCGAAACGAGATTAAGGAGGGTGAAAGAGAGCGAAACGAGGCGAAGGAAGGTGAAAGAGAGCGAAACGAGACGAAGGAGGGTGAAAGAGAACGAAACGAGACGAAGGAAGGTGAAAGAGAGCTAAACGAGATGACGGAGGGTGAAAGAGATCGAAACGAGATAAAGGAGGGTGAAAGAGCGAAACGAGGCGAAGGAAGGTGAAAGAGAGCGAAACGAGACGAAGGAGGGTGAAAGAGAACGAAACGAGACGAAGGATGGGGAAAGAGAGCGAAACTAGACGAAGGAGGGTGAAAGAAGGCGAAACGAGACGAAGGAGGGTGAAAGAGCGAAACGAGGCGAAGGAGGGTGAAAGAGAGCGAAACGAGACGAAGGAGGGTGAAAAAGAGTGAAACGAGACGAAGGAGGGTGAAAGATTGCTAAACGAGACAAAGGAGGGTGAAAGAGAGCGAAACGAGATTAAGGAGGGTGAAAGAGATCGAAACGAGGCGAAGGAAGGTGAAAGAGAGCGAAACGAGACGAAGGAGGGTGAAAGAGAACGAAACGAGACGAAGGAGGGGGAAAGAGAGCGAAACGAGACGAAGGAGGGTGAAAGAAGGCGAAACGAGACGAAGGAGGGAGGAAGACAGCGAAACGAGACGAAGGAGTGTGAGAGATAGCGAAACGAGACGAAGGAGGGTGAAAGAGAGCGAAAAGAGACGAAGGAGGGTGAAAGAGAGCGAAACGATACGAAGGAGGGTGAAAGAAGCCGAAACGAGACGAAGGAGGGAGGAAGACAGCGAAACGAGACGAAGGAGTGTGAGAGATAGCGAAACGAGACGAAGGAGGGTGAAAGAGAGCGAAATGAGACGAAGGAG
The DNA here is from genome assembly GCF_047496885.1 of Scyliorhinus torazame. Taxonomy (NCBI): domain Eukaryota; kingdom Metazoa; phylum Chordata; class Chondrichthyes; order Carcharhiniformes; family Scyliorhinidae; genus Scyliorhinus; species Scyliorhinus torazame. Next base: position 47,473,271 of record NC_092732.1, on the reverse strand, counting down.
GGTGAAAGAGTGCGAAACGAGACGAAGGAGGGTGAAGGAAGGCGAAACGAGACGAAGGAGGGTGGAAGAGAGCGAAACGAGACGAAGGAGGGTGAAAGAGAGTGAAACGAGACGAAGGAGGGTGAAAGAGAGCGAAACAAGACGAAGGAGGGTGAAAGAGAGCGAAACGAGACGAAGGAGGGTGAAAGAGAGTGAAACGAGGCGAAGGAAGGTGAAAGAGTACAAATCGAGACAAAGGAGTGTGAAAGAGAGCAAAACGAGACGAAGGAAGGTGAAAGAGAGCGAACCGAAACGAAGGAGGGTGGAAGAGAGCGATACGAGACGAAGGAGGGTGAAAGAGAGCGAAACGAGACGAAGGAGGGTGAAAGAGAGCGAAACGAGACGAAGGAGGGTGAAAAAGATTGAAACGAGACGAAGGAGGGTGAAAGAGAGCGAAACGAGATGAAGGAGGGTGAAAGAGAGCGAAACGAGACGAAGGAGGGTGAAAGAGAACGAAACGAGACGAAGGAAGGTGAAAGAGAGCTAAACGAGATGACGGAGGTTGAAAGAGATCGAAACGAGATAAAGGAGGGTGAAAGAGCGAAACGAGGTGAAGGAAGGTGAAAGAGAGCGAAACGAGACGAAGGAGGGTGAAAGAGATCGAAACGAGACGAAGGATGGGGAAAGAGAGCGAAACGAGACGAAGGAGGGTGAGAGAGAGCTAAACGAGACGAAGGAGGGTGGAAGAGAGCGAACCAAGACGTATGAGGGTGTGAGATAGCGAAACGAGACGAAGGAGGGTGAAAGAGAGCGAAACAAGACGAAGGAGGGTGAAAGAGAGCGAAATGAGACGAAGGAGGGTGAAGGAGGGCGAAACGAGACGAAAGAGGGTCAAAGAGAGCGAAACGAGTTGAAGGAGGGTGAAAGAGAGCGAAACGAGACAAAGGAGGGTGAAAGAGGCTGAAACGAGACGAAGGCGGGTGGAAGAGAGTGAAACGAGAGGAAGGACGGTGAAAGAGAGCGAAACGAGATGAAGGAGGGTGAAAGAGAGTGAAACGAGACGAAGGAGGGTGAAAGAGAGCGAAACGAGACGAAGGAGGGTGAAAGAGAGCGAAACGAGGCGATGGAGGGTGAAAGAGAGTGAAACGAGGCGAAGGAAGGTGAACGAGTACAAATCGAGACAAAGGAGGGTGAAAGAGAGCGAAACGAGACGAAGGAAGGTGAAAGAGAGCGAACCGAAACGAAGGAGGGTGGAAGAGAGCGATACGAGACGAAGGAGGGTGAAAGAGAGCAAAACGAGACGAAGGAGGGTGAAAGAGAGCGAAACGATACGAAGGAGGGTGAAAGAAGCCGAAACGAGACGAAGGAGGGAGGAAGACAGCGAAACGAGACGAAGGAGTGTGAGAGATAGCGAAACGAGACGAAGATGGGTGAAAGAGAGCGAAATGAGACGAAGGAGGGTGAAAGAGTGCGAAACGAGACGAAGGAGGGTGAAAGAGAGCGAAACGAGGCGAAGGAGGGTCAAAGAGAGCGAAACGAGATGAAGGAGGGTGAAAGAGAGTGAAAAGAGACGAAGGAGGGTGAAAGAGAGCGAAACGATGCGAAGGAGGGTCAAAGACAGCGAAACGAGATGAAGGAGGGTGAAAGAGAGCGAAACGAGACAAAGGAGGGTGAAAGAGGCTGAAACGAGACGAAGGAGGGTGGAAGAGAGCGAAACGAGAGGAAGGAGGGTGAGGGAGAGCGAAACGAGATGAAGGAGGGTGAAAGATAGTGAAACGAGACGAAGGAGGGTGAAAGAGAGCGAAACGAGACGAAGGAGGGTGAAAGAGAGCGAAACGAGACGAAGGAGGGTGAAAGAGAGTGAAACGAGGCGAAGGAAGGTGAAAGAGTACAAATCGAGACAAAGGAGTGTGAAAGAGAGCAAAACGAGACGAAGGAAGGTGAAAGAGTGCGAACCGAAACGAAGGAGGGTGGAAGAGAGCGATACGAGACGAAGGAGGGTGAAAGAGAGCGAAACGAGACGAAGGAGGGTGAAAGAGAGCGAAACGAGACGAAGGAGGGTGAAAAAGATTGAAACGAGACGAAGGAGGGTGAAAGAGAGCGAAACGAGATGAAGGAGGGTGAAAGAGAGCGAAACGAGACGAAGGAGGGTGAAAGAGAACGAAACGAGACGAAGGAAGGTGAAAGAGAGCTAAACGAGATGACGGAGGGTGAAAGAGATCGAAACGAGATAAAGGAGGGTGAAAGAGCGAAACGAGGCGAAGGAAGGTGAAAGAGAGCGAAACGAGACGAAGGAGGGTGAAAGAGAACGAAACGAGACGAAGGATGGGGAAAGAGAGCGAAACGAGACGAAGGAGGGTGAAAGAAGGCGAAACGAGACGAAGGAGGGTGAAAGAGCGAAACGAGGCGAAGCAGGGTGAAAGAGAGCGAAACGAGACGAAGGAGGGTGAGAAAGAGTGAAACGAGACGAAGGAGGGTGAAAGATTGCTAAACGAGACAAAGGAGGGTGAAAGAGAGCGAAACGAGATTAAGGAGGGTGAAAGAGATCGAAACGAGGCGAAGGAAGGTGAAAGAGAGCGAAACGAGACGAAGGAGGGTGAAAGAGAACGAAACGAGACGAAGGATGGGGAAAGAGAGCGAAACGAGACGAAGGAGGGTGAAAGAAGGCGAAACGAGACGAAGGAGGGAGGAAGACAGCGAAACGAGATGAAGGACGGTGAGAGAGAGAGCGAAACGAGATGAAGGAAGGTGGAAGAGAGCGAAACAAGACGAAGGAGGGTGAGAGACAGCGAAACGAGACGAAGGAGGGTGAAAGAGATCGAAACGAGACGAAGGAGGGTGAAAGAGAGCGAAAAGAGACGAAGGAGGGTGAAAGAGAGTGAAACGAGGCGAAGGAGGGTCAAAGAGAGCGAAACGAGATGAAGGAGTGTGAAAGAGAGCGAAACGAGACAAAGGAGGGTGAAAGAGGCTGAAACGAGACGAAGGCGGGTGGAAGAGAGTGAAACGAGAGGAAGGACGGTGAAAGAGAGCGAAACGAGATGAAGGAGGGTGAAAGAGAGTGAAACGAGACGAAGGAGGGTGAAAGAGAGCGAAACGAGACGAAGGAGGGTGAAAGAGAGCGAAACGAGGCGATGGAGGGTGAAAGAGAGTGAAACGAGGCGAAGGAAGGTGAACGAGTACAAATCGAGACAAAGGAGGGTGAAAGAGAGCGAAACGAGACGAAGGAAGGTGAAAGAGAGCGAACCGAAACGAAGGAGGGTGGAAGAGAGCGATACGAGACGAAGGAGGGTGAAAGAGAGCAAAACGAGACGAAGGAGGGTGAAAGAGAGCGAAACGATACGAAGGAGGGTGAAAGAAGCCGAAACGAGACGAAGGAGGGAGGAAGACAGCGAAACGAGACGAAGGAGTGTGAGAGATAGCGAAACGAGACGAAGATGGGTGAAAGAGAGCGAAATGAGACGAAGGAGGGTGAAAGAGTGCGAAACGAGACGAAGGAGGGTGAAAGAGAGCGAAACGAGGCGAAGGAGGGTCAAAGAGAGCGAAACGAGATGAAGGAGGGTGAAAGAGAGTGAAAAGAGACGAAGGAGGGTGAAAGAGAGCGAAACGATGCGAAGGAGGGTCAAAGACAGCGAAACGAGATGAAGGAGGGTGAAAGAGAGCGAAACGAGACAAAGGAGGGTGAAAGAGGCTGAAACGAGACGAAGGCGGGTGGAAGAGAGTGAAACGAGAGGAAGGACGGTGAAAGAGAGCGAAACGAGATGAAGGAGGGTGAAAGAGAGTGAAACGAGACGAAGGAGGGTGAAAGAGAGCGAAACGAGACGAAGGAGGGTGAAAGAGAGCGAAACGAGGCGATGGAGGGTGAAAGAGAGTGAAACGAGGCGAAGGAAGGTGAACGAGTACAAATCGAGACAAAGGAGGGTGAAAGAGAGCGAAACGAGACGAAGGAAGGTGAAAGAGAGCGAACCGAAACGAAGGAGGGTGGAAGAGAGCGATACGAGACGAAGGAGGGTGAAAGAGAGCAAAACGAGACGAAGGAGGGTGAAAGAGAGCGAAACGATACGAAGGAGGGTGAAAGAAGCCGAAACGAGACGAAGGAGGGAGGAAGACAGCGAAACGAGACGAAGGAGTGTGAGAGATAGCGAAACGAGACGAAGATGGGTGAAAGAGAGTGAAATGAGACGAAGGAGGGTGAAAGAGTGCGAAACGAGACGAAGGAGGGTGAAAGAGAGCGAAACGAGGCGAAGGAGGGTCAAAGAGAGCGAAACGAGATGAAGGAGGGTGAAAGAGAGTGAAAAGAGACGAAGGAGGGTGAAAGAGAGCGAAACGATGCGAAGGAGGGTCAAAGACAGCGAAACGAGATGAAGGAGGGTGAAAGAGAGCGAAACGAGACAAAGGAGGGTGAAAGAGGCTGAAACGAGACGAAGGAGGGTGGAAGAGAGCGAAACGAGAGGAAGGAGGGTGAGGGAGAGCGAAACGAGATGAAGGAGGGTGAAAGATAGTGAAACGAGACGAAGGAGGGTGAAAGAGAGCGAAACGAGACGAAGGAGGGTGAAAGAGAGCGAAACGAGACGAAGGAGGGTGAAAGAGAGTGAAACGAGGCGAAGGAAGGTGAAAGAGTACAAATCGAGACAAAGGAGTGTGAAAGAGAGCAAAACGAGACGAAGGAAGGTGAAAGAGTGCGAATCGAAACGAAGGAGGGTGGAAGAGAGCGATACGAGACGAAGGAGGGTGAAAGAGAGCGAAACGAGACGAAGGAGGGTGAAAGAGAGCGAAACGAGACGAAGGAGGGTGAAAAAGATTGAAACGAGACGAAGGAGGGTGAAAGAGAGCGAAACGAGATGAAGGAGGGTGAAAGAGAGCGAAACGAGACGAAGGAGGGTGAAAGAGAACGAAACGAGACGAAGGAAGGTGAAAGAGAGCTAAACGAGATGACGGAGGGTGAAAGAGATCGAAACGAGATAAAGGAGGGTGAAAGAGCGAAACGAGGCGAAGGAAGGTGAAAGAGAGCGAAACGAGACGAAGGAGGGTGAAAGAGAACGAAACGAGACGAAGGATGGGGAAAGAGAGCGAAACGAGACGAAGGAGGGTGAAAGAAGGCGAAACGAGTCGAAGGAGGGTGAAAGAGCGAAACGAGGCGAAGCAGGGTGAAAGAGAGCGAAACGAGACGAAGGAGGGTGAGAAAGAGTGAAACGAGACGAAGGAGGGTGAAAGATTGCTAAACGAGACAAAGGAGGGTGAAAGAGAGCGAAACGAGATTAAGGAGGGTGAAAGAGATCGAAACGAGGCGAAGGAAGGTGAAAGAGAGCGAAACGAGACGAAGGAGGGTGAAAGAGAACGAAACGAGACGAAGGATGGGGAAAGAGAGCGAAACGAGACGAAGGAGGGTGAAAGAAGGCGAAACGAGACGAAGGAGGGAGGAAGACAGCGAAACGAGATGAAGGACGGTGAGAGAGAGAGCGAAACGAGATGAAGGAAGGTGGAAGAGAGCGAAACAAGACGAAGGAGGGTGAGAGACAGCGAAACGAGACGAAGGAGGGTGAAAGAGATCGAAACGAGACGAAGGAGGGTGAAAGAGAGCGAAAAGAGACGAAGGAGGGTGAAAGAGAGCGAAACGAGGCGAAGGAGGGTCAAAGAGAGCGAAACGAGATGAAGGAGTGTGAAAGAGAGCGAAACGAGACAAAGGAGGGTGAAAGAGGCTGAAACGAGACGAAGGCGGGTGGAAGAGAGTGAAACGAGAGGAAGGACGGTGAAAGAGAGCGAAACGAGATGAAGGAGGGTGAAAGAGAGTGAAACGAGACGAAGGAGGGTGAAAGAGAGCGAAACGAGACGAAGGAGGGTGAAAGAGAGCGAAACGAGGCGATGGAGGGTGAAAGAGAGTGAAACGAGGCGAAGGAAGGTGAACGAGTACAAATCGAGACAAAGGAGGGTGAAAGAGAGCGAAACGAGACGAAGGAAGGTGAAAGAGAGTGAACCGAAACGAAGGAAGGTGGAAGAGAGCGATACGAGACGAAGGAGGGTGAAAGAGAGCAAAACGAGACGAAGGAGGGTGAAAGAGAGCGAAACGATACGAAGGAGGGTGAAAGAAGCCGAAACGAGACGAAGGAGGGAGGAAGACAGCGAAACGAGACGAAGGAGTGTGAGAGATAGCGAAACGAGACGAAGATGGGTGAAAGAGAGCGAAATGAGACGAAGGAGGGTGAAAGAGTGCGAAACGAGACGAAGGAGGGTGAAAGAGAGCGAAACGAGGCGAATGAGGGTCAAAGAGAGCGAAACGAGATGAAGGAGGGTCAAAGACAGCGAAACGAGATGAAGGAGGGTGAAAGAGAGCGAAACGAGACAAAGGAGGGTGAAAGAGGCTGAAACGAGACGAAGGAGGGTGGAAGAGAGCGAAACGAGAGGAAGGAGGGTGAGGGAGAGCGAAACGAGATGAAGGAGGGTGAAAGATAGTGAAACGAGACGAAGGAGGGTGAAAGAGAGCGAAACGAGACGAAGGAGGGTGAAAGAGAGCGAAACGAGACGAAGGAGGGTGAAAGAGAGTGAAACGAGGCGAAGGAAGGTGAAAGAGTACAAATCGAGACAAAGGAGTGTGAAAGAGAGCAAAACGAGACGAAGGAAGGTGAAAGAGTGCGAACCGAAACGAAGGAGGGTGGAAGAGAGCGATACGAGACGAAGGAGGGTGAAAGAGAGCGAAACGAGACGAAGGAGGGTGAAAGAGAGCGAAACGAGACGAAGGAGGGTGAAAAAGATTGAAACGAGACGAAGGAGGGTGAAAGAGAGCGAAACGAGATGAAGGAGGGTGAAAGAGAGCGAAACGAGACGAAGGAGGGTGAAAGAGAACGAAACGAGACGAAGGAAGGTGAAAGAGAGCTAAACGAGATGACGGAGGGTGAAAGAGATCGAAACGAGATAAAGGAGGGTGAAAGAGCGAAACGAGGCGAAGGAAGGTGAAAGAGAGCGAAACGAGACGAAGGAGGGTGAAAGAGAATGAAACGAGACGAAGGATGAGGAAAGAGAGCGAAACGAGACGAAGGAGGGTGAAAGAAGGCGAAACGAGTCGAAGGAGGGTGAAAGAGCGAAACGAGGCGAAGGAGGGTGAAAGAGAGCGAAACGAGACGAAGGAGGGTGAGAAAGAGTGAAACGAGACGAAGGAGGGTGAAAGATTGCTAAACGAGACAAAGGAGGGTGAAAGAGAGCGAAACGAGATTAAGGAGGGTGAAAGAGATCGAAACGAGGCGAAGGAAGGTGAAAGAGAGCGAAACGAGACGAAGGAGGGTGAAAGAGAACGAAACGAGACGAAGGATGGGGAAAGAGAGCGAAACGAGACGAAGGAGGGTGAAAGAAGGCGAAACGAGACGAAGGAGGGAGGAAGACAGCGAAACGAGATGAAGGACGGTGAGAGAGAGAGCGAAACGAGATGAAGGAAGGTGGAAGAGAGCGAAACAAGACGAAGGAGGGTGAGAGACAGCGAAACGAGACGAAGGAGGGTGAAAGAGATCGAAACGAGACGAAGGAGGGTGAAAGAGAGCGAAAAGAGACGAAGGAGGGTGAAAGAGAGCGAAACGAGGCGAAGGAGGGTCAAAGAGAGCAAAACGAGATGAAGGAGTGTGAAAGAGAGCGAAACGATACGAAGGAGGGTGAAAGAAGCCGAAACGAGACGAAGGAGGGAGGAAGACAGCGAAACGAGACGAAGGAGTGTGAGAGATAGCGAAACGAGACGAAGGAGGGTGAAAGAGAGCGAAATGAGACGAAGGAGGGTGAAAGAGTGCGAAACGAGACGAAGGAGGGTGAAGGAAGGCGAAACGAGACGAAGGAGGGTGGAAGAGAGTGAAACGAGACGAAGGAGGGTGAAAGAGAGTGAAAAGAGACGAAGGAGGGTGAAAGAGAGCGAAACGAGGCGAAGGAGGGTCAAAGAGAGCGAAACGAGATGAAGGAGGGTGAAAGAGAGCGAAACGAGACAAAGGAGGGTGAAAGAGGCTGAAACGAGACGAAGGAGGGTGGAAGAGAGCGAAACCAGAGGAAGTAGGGTGAGGGAGAGCGAAACGAGATGAAGGAGGGTGAAAGAGAGTGAAACGAGACGAAGGAGGGTGAAAGAGAGCGAAACGAGACGAAGGAGGGTGAAAGAGAGCGAAACGAGACGAAGGAGGGTGAAAGAGAGTGAAACGAGGCGAAGGAAGGTGAAAGAGTACAAATCGAGACAAAGGAGTGTGAAAGAGAGCAAAACGAGACGAAGGAAGGTGAAAGAGAGCGATCCGAAACGAAGGAGGGTGGAAGAGAGCGATACGAGACGAAGGAGGGTGAAAGAGAGCGAAACGAGACGAAGGAGGGTGAAAGAGAGCGAAACGAGACGAAGGAGGGTGAAAAAGATTGAAACGAGACGAAGGAGGGTGAAAGAGAGCGAAACGAGATGAAGGAGGGTGAAAGAGAGCGAAACGAGACGAAGGAGGGTGAAAGAGAACGAAACGAGACGAAGGAAGGTGAAAGAGAGCTAAACGAGATGACGGAGGTTGAAAGAGATCGAAACGAGATAAAGGAGGGTGAAAGAGCGAAACGAGGTGAAGGAAGGTGAAAGAGAGCGAAACGAGACGAAGGAGGGTGAAAGAGAACGAAACGAGACGAAGGATGGGGAAAGAGAGCGAAACGAGACGAAGGAGGGTGAAAGAAGGCGAAACGAGACGAAGGAGGGAGGAAGACAGCGAAACGAGACGAAGGAGGGTGAGAGAGAGCTAAACGAGACGAAGGAGGGTGGAAGAGAGCGAACCAAGACGTATGAGGGTGTGAGATAGCGAAACGAGACTAAGGAGGGTGAAAGAGAGCGAAACAAGACGAAGGAGGGTGAAAGAGAGCGAAATGAGACGAAGGAGGGTGAAGGAGGGCGAAACGAGACGAAAGAGGGTCAAAGAGAGCGAAACGAGTTGAAGGAGGGTGAAAGAGAGCGAAACGAGACAAAGGAGGGTGAAAGAGGCTGAAACGAGACGAAGGAGGGTGGAAGAGAGCGAAACGAGAGGAAGGACGGTGAAAGAGAGCGAAACGAGATGAAGGAGGGTGAAAGAGAGTGAAACGAGACGAAGGAGGGTGAAAGAGAGCGAAACGAGACGAAGGAGGGTGAAAGAGAGCGAAACGAGACGAAGGAGGGTGAAAGAGAGCGAAACGAGATGAAGGAGGGTGAAAAAGAATGAAACGAGACGAAGGAAGGTGAAAGAGAGCGAAACGAGATGAAGGAGGGTGAAAGAGAGCGAAACGAGACGAAGGAGGGTGAAAGAGAGCGAAACGAGACGAAGGAAGGTGAAAGAGAGCTAAACGAGATGACGGAGGGTGAAAGAGATCGAAACGAGATAAAGGAGGGTGAAAGAGCGAAACGAGGCGAAGGAGGGTGAAAGAGAGCGAAACGAGACGAAGGAGGGTGAAAATGAGTGAAACGAGACGAAGGAGGGTGAAAGATTGCTAAACGAGACAAAGGAGGGTGAAAGAGAGCGAAACGAGGCGAAGGAAGGTGAAAGAGAGCGAAACGAGACGAAGGAGGGTGAAAGAGAACGAAACGAGATGAAGGAGGGTGAAAGAGAGCGAAACGAGACGAAGGAGGGTGAAAGAGAGCGAAACGAGACGAAGGAAGGTGAAAGAGAGCTAAACGAGATGACGGAGGGTGAAAGAGATCGAAACGAGATAAAGGAGGGTGAAAGAGCGAAACGAGGCGAAGGAGGGTGAAAGAGAGCGAAACGAGACGAAGGAGGGTGAAAATGAGTGAAACGAGACGAAGGAGGGTGAAAGATTGCTAAACGAGACAAAGGAGGGTGAAAGAGAGCTAAACGAGATGACGGAAGGTGAACGAGTACAAATCGAGACAAAGGAGGGTGAAAGAGTGCGAAACGAGACGAAGGAAGGTGAAAGAGAGCGAACCGAAACGAAGGAGGGTGGAAGAGAGCGATACGAGACGAAGGAGGGTGAAAGAGAGCGAAACGAGACGAAGGAGGGTGAAAGAGAGCGAAACGAGATGAAGGAGGGTGAAAAAGAATGAAACGAGACGAAGGAAGGTGAAAGAGAGCGAAACGAGATGAAGGAGGGTGAAAGAGAGCGAAACGAGACGAAGGAGGGTGAAAGAGAGCGAAACGAGACGAAGGAAGGTGAAAGAGAGCTAAACGAGATGACGGAGGGTGAAAGAGATCGAAACGAGATAAAGGAGGGTGAAAGAGCGAAACGAGGCGAAGGAGGGTGAAAGAGAGCGAAACGAGACGAAGGAGGGTGAAAATGAGTGAAACGAGACGAAGGAGGGTGAAAGATTGCTAAACGAGACAAAGGAGGGTGAAAGAGAGCGAAACGAGGCGAAGGAAGGTGAAAGAGAGCGAAACGAGACGAAGGAGGGTGAAAGAGAACGAAACGAGACGAAGGAGGGGGAAAGAGAGCGAAACGAGACGAAGGAGGGTGAAAGAAGGCGAAACGAGACGAAGGAGGGAGGAAGACAGCGAAACGAGATGAAGGAGGGTGAGAGAGAGAGCGAAACGAGATGAAGGAAGGTGGAAGAGAGCGAAACAAGACGAAGGAGGGTGAGAGACAGCGAAACGAGACGAAGGAGGGTGAAAGAGATCGAAACGAGACGAAGGAGGGTGAAAGAGAGCGAAAAGAGACGAAGGAGGGTGAAAGAGAGCGAAACGAGGCGAAGAGGGTCAAAGAGAGCGAAACGAGATGAAGGAGGGTGAAAGAGAGCGAAACGATACGAAGGAGGGTGAAAGAAGCCGAAACGAGACGAAGGAGGGAGGAAGACAGCGAAACGAGACGAAGGAGTGTGAGAGATAGCGAAACGAGACGAAGGAGGGTGAAAGAGAGCGAAATGAGACGAAGGAGGGTGAAAGAGTGCGAAACGAGACGAAGGAGGGTGAAGGAAGGCGAAACGAGACGAAGGAGGGTGGAAGAGAGCGAAACGAGACGAAGGAGGGTGAAAGAGTGAAAAGAGACGAAGGAGGGTGAAAGAGAGCGAAACGAGGCGAAGGAGGGTCAAAGAGAGCGAAACGAGATGAAGGAGGGTGAAAGAGAGCGAAACGAGACAAAGGAGGGTGAAAGAGGCTGAAACGAGACGAAGGAGGGTGGAAGAGAGCGAAACGAGAGGAAGGAGGGTGAGGGAGAGCGAAACGAGATGAAGGAGGGTGAAAGAGAGCGAAACGAGACAAAGGAGGGTGAAAGAGGCTGAAACGAGACGAAGGAGGGTGGAAGAGAGCGAAACGAGAGGAAGGACGGTGAAAGAGAGCGAAACGAGATGAAGGAGGGTGAAAGAGAGTGAAACGAGACGAAGGAGGGTGAAAGAGAGCGAAACGAGACGAAGGAGGGTGAAAGAGAGCGAAACGAGACGAAGGAGGGTGAAAGAGAGCGAAACGAGATGAAGGAGGGTGAAAAAGAATGAAACGAGACGAAGGAAGGTGAAAGAGAGCGAAACGAGATGAAGGAGGGTGAAAGAGAGCGAAACGAGACGAAGGAGGGTGAAAGAGAGCGAAACGAGACGAAGGAAGGTGAAAGAGAGCTAAACGAGATGACGGAGGGTGAAAGAGATCGAAACGAGATAAAGGAGGGTGAAAGAGCGAAACGAGGCGAAGGAGGGTGAAAGAGAGCGAAACGAGACGAAGGAGGGTGAAAATGAGTGAAACGAGACGAAGGAGGGTGAAAGATTGCTAAACGAGACAAAGGAGGGTGAAAGAGAGCGAAACGAGGCGAAGGAAGGTGAAAGAGAGCGAAACGAGACGAAGGAGGGTGAAAGAGAACGAAACGAGATGAAGGAGGGTGAAAGAGAGCGAAACGAGACGAAGGAGGGTGAAAGAGAGCGAAACGAGACGAAGGAAGGTGAAAGAGAGCTAAACGAGATGACGGAGGGTGAAAGAGATCGAAACGAGATAAAGGAGGGTGAAAGAGCGAAACGAGGCGAAGGAGGGTGAAAGAGAGCGAAACGAGACGAAGGAGGGTGAAAATGAGTGAAACGAGACGAAGGAGGGTGAAAGATTGCTAAACGAGACAAAGGAGGGTGAAAGAGAGCTAAACGAGATGACGGAAGGTGAACGAGTACAAATCGAGACAAAGGAGGGTGAAAGAGTGCGAAACGAGACGAAGGAAGGTGAAAGAGAGCGAACCGAAACGAAGGAGGGTGGAAGAGAGCGATACGAGACGAAGGAGGGTGAAAGAGAGCGAAACGAGACGAAGGAGGGTGAAAGAGAGCGAAACGAGATGAAGGAGGGTGAAAAAGAATGAAACGAGACGAAGGAAGGTGAAAGAGAGCGAAACGAGATGAAGGAGGGTGAAAGAGAGCGAAACGAGACGAAGGAGGGTGAAAGAGAGCGAAACGAGACGAAGGAAGGTGAAAGAGAGCTAAACGAGATGACGGAGGGTGAAAGAGATCGAAACGAGATAAAGGAGGGTGAAAGAGCGAAACGAGGCGAAGGAGGGTGAAAGAGAGCGAAACGAGACGAAGGAGGGTGAAAATGAGTGAAACGAGACGAAGGAGGGTGAAAGATTGCTAAACGAGACAAAGGAGGGTGAAAGAGAGCGAAACGAGGCGAAGGAAGGTGAAAGAGAGCGAAACGAGACGAAGGAGGGTGAAAGAGAACGAAACGAGACGAAGGAGGGGGAAAGAGAGCGAAACGAGACGAAGGAGGGTGAAAGAAGGCGAAACGAGACGAAGGAGGGAGGAAGACAGCGAAACGAGATGAAGGAGGGTGAGAGAGAGAGCGAAACGAGATGAAGGAAGGTGGAAGAGAGCGAAACAAGACGAAGGAGGGTGAGAGACAGCGAAACGAGACGAAGGAGGGTGAAAGAGATCGAAACGAGACGAAGGAGGGTGAAAGAGAGCGAAAAGAGACGAAGGAGGGTGAAAGAGAGCGAAACGAGGCGAAGAGGGTCAAAGAGAGCGAAACGAGATGAAGGAGGGTGAAAGAGAGCGAAACGATACGAAGGAGGGTGAAAGAAGCCGAAACGAGACGAAGGAGGGAGGAAGACAGCGAAACGAGACGAAGGAGTGTGAGAGATAGCGAAACGAGACGAAGGAGGGTGAAAGAGAGCGAAATGAGACGAAGGAGGGTGAAAGAGTGCGAAACGAGACGAAGGAGGGTGAAGGAAGGCGAAACGAGACGAAGGAGGGTGGAAGAGAGCGAAACGAGACGAAGGAGGGTGAAAGAGTGAAAAGAGACGAAGGAGGGTGAAAGAGAGCGAAACGAGGCGAAGGAGGGTCAAAGAGAGCGAAACGAGATGAAGGAGGGTGAAAGAGAGCGAAACGAGACAAAGGAGGGTGAAAGAGGCTGAAACGAGACGAAGGAGGGTGGAAGAGAGCGAAACGAGAGGAAGGAGGGTGAGGGAGAGCGAAACGAGATGAAGGAGGGTGAAAGGGAGTGAAACGAGACGAAGGAGGGTGAAAGAGAGCGAAACGAGACGAAGGAGGGTGAAAGAGAGCGAAACGAGACGAAGGAGGGTGAAAGAGAGTGAAACGAGGCGAAGGAAGGTGAAAGTGTACAAATCGAGACAAAGGAGTGTGAAAGAGAGCAAAACGAGACGAAGGAAGGTGAAAGAGAGCGAACCGAAACGAAGGAGGGTGGAAGAGAGCGATACGAGAAGAAGGAGGGTGAAAGAGAGCGAAACGAGACGAAGGAGGGTGAAAGAGAGCGAAACGAGACGAAGGAGGGTGAAAGAGAGCGAAACGAGACGAAGGAGGGTGGAAGAGAGAGAAACGAGACGAAGGAGGGCGAAACGAGACGAAGGAGGGAGAAAGAGAGCGAAAGGAGACGAAGGAGGGTGAAAGAGAGCGAAACGAGACGAAGAAGGGTGAGAGAGGGCAAAACGAGATGAAGGAGGGTGAAAGAGAGTGAAACGAGATGAAGGAGGCTGAAGGAGGGCGAAACGAGACGAAGGCTTGTGGAAGAGAGCGAAACGAGACGAAGGAAGGTGAAAGAGAGCGAAACGAGACAAAGGAGGGTGAAAGAGTGCGAAACGAGCTGAAGGAGGGTGAAAGAGCGCGAAACGAGACGAAGGAGGGTGGAAGAGAGCGAAACGAGACGAAGGAGGGTGAAAGAGAGCGAAACGAGACGAAGGAGGGTGAAAAAGAGTGAAACGAGACGAAGGAGGGTGAAAGAGAGCTAAACGAGACGAAGGAGGGTGAAAGAGAGTTAAACGAGATGAAGGAGGGTGAAAGAGGACGAAACGAGACGAAGGAGGGTGAAAGAGAGCGAAACGAGACGAAGGAAGGTGAAAGAGAGCTAAACGAGATGAAGGAAGGTGAAAGACAGCAAAACGAGATGAAGGAGGGTGAAAGAGAGCGAAACGAGATGAAGGAGGGTGAAAGAGAGCGAAACGAGATGAAGGAGGGTGAAAGAGAGCGAAACGAGACGAAGGAGGGTGAAAGAGAGCGAAACGAGACGAAGGAAGGTGAAAGAGAGCTAAACGAGATGACGGAGGGTGAAAGAGATCGAAACGAGATAAAGGAGGGTGAAAGAGCGAAACGAGGCGAAGGAGGGTGAAAGAGAGCGAAACGAGACGAAGGACGGTGAAAAAGAGTGAAACGAGACGAAGGAGGGTGAAAGATTGCTAAACGAGACAAAGGAGGGTGAAAGAGAGCGAAACGAGATTAAGGAGGGTGAAAGAGAGCGAAACGAGGCGAAGGAAGGTGAAAGAGAGCGAAACGAGACGAAGGAGGGTGAAAGAGAACGAAACGAGACGAAGAAGGGGGAAAGAGAGCGAAACGAGACGAAGGAGGGTGAAAGAATGCGAAACGAGACGAAGGAGGGAGGAAGACAGCGAAACGAGATGAAGGAGGGTGAGAGAGAGAGCGAAACGAGATGAAGGAAGGTGGAAGAGAGCGAAACGAGATGAAGGAGGGTGAAAGAGAGCGAAACGAGACAAAGGAGGGTGAAAGAGGCTGAAACGAGACGAAGGAGGGTGGAAGAGAGCGAAACGAGAGGAAGGAGGGTGAGGGAGAGCGAAACGAGATGAAGGAGGGTGAAAGATAGTGAAACGAGACGAAGGAGGGTGAAAGAGAGCGAAACGAGACGAAGGAGGGTGAAAGAGAGCGAAACGAGACGAAGGAGGGTGAAAGAGAGTGAAACGAGGCGAAGGAAGGTGAAAGAGTACAAATCGAGACAAAGGAGTGTGAAAGAGAGCAAAACGAGACGAAGGAAGGTGAAAGAGTGCGAACCGAAACGAAGGAGGGTGGAAGAGAGCGATACGAGACGAAGGAGGGTGAAAGAGAGCGAAACGAGACGAAGGAGGGTGAAAGAGAGCGAAACGAGACGAAGGAGGGTGAAAAAGATTGAAACGAGACGAAGGAGGGTGAAAGAGAGCGAAACGAGATGAAGGAGGGTGAAAGAGAGTGAAACGAGACGAAGGAGGGTGAAAGAGAACGAAACGAGACGAAGGAAGGTGAAAGAGAGCTAAACGAGATGACGGAGGGTGAAAGAGATCGAAACGAGATAAAGGAGGGTGAAAGAGCGAAACGAGGCGAAGGAAGGTGAAAGAGAGCGAAACGAGACGAAGGAGGGTGAAAGAGAACGAAACGAGACGAAGGATGGGGAAAGAGAGCGAAACGAGACGAAGGAGGGTGAAAGAAGGCGAAACGAGACGAAGGAGGGTGAAAGAGCGAAACGAGGCGAAGCAGGGTGAAAGAGAGCGAAACGAGACGAAGGAGGGTGAGAAAGAGTGAAACGAGACGAAGGAGGGTGAAAGATTGCTAAACGAGACAAAGGAGGGTGAAAGAGAGCGAAACGAGATTAAGGAGGGTGAAAGAGATCGAAACGAGGCGAAGGAAGGTGAAAGAGAGCGAAACGAGACGAAGGAGGGTGAAAGAGAACGAAACGAGACGAAGGATGGGGAAAGAGAGCGAAACGAGACGAAGGAGGGTGAAAGAAGGCGAAACGAGACGAAGGAGGGAGGAAGACAGCGAAACGAGATGAAGGACGGTGAGAGAGAGAGCGAAACGAGATGAAGGAAGGTGGAAGAGAGCGAAACAAGACGAAGGAGGGTGAGAGACAGCGAAACGAGACGAAGGAGGGTGAAAGAGATCGAAACGAGACGAAGGAGGGTGAAAGAGAGCGAAAAGAGACGAAGGAGGGTGAAAGAGAGCGAAACGAGGCGAAGGAGGGTCAAAGAGAGCGAAACGAGATGAAGGAGTGTGAAAGAGAGCGAAACGAGACAAAGGAGGGTGAAAGAGGCTGAAACGAGACGAAGGCGGGTGGAAGAGAGTGAAACGAGAGGAAGGACGGTGAAAGAGAGCGAAACGAGATGAAGGAGGGTGAAAGAGAGTGAAACGAGACGAAGGAGGGTGAAAGAGAGCGAAACGAGACGAAGGAGGGTGAAAGAGAGCGAAACGACGCGATGGAGGGTGAAAGAGAGTGAAACGAGGCGAAGGAAGGTGAACGAGTACAAATCGAGACAAAGGAGGGTGAAAGAGAGCGAAACGAGACGAAGGAAGGTGAAAGAGAGCGAACCGAAACGAAGGAGGGTGGAAGAGAGCAATACGAGACGAAGGAGGGTGAAAGAGAGCAAAACGAGACGAAGGAGGGTGAAAGAGAGCGAAACGATACGAAGGAGGGTGAAAGAAGCCGAAACGAGACGAAGGAGGGAGGAAGACAGCGAAACGAGACGAAGGAGTGTGAGAGATAGCGAAACGAGACGAAGATGGGTGAAAGAGAGCGAAATGAGACGAAGGAGGGTGAAAGAGTGCGAAACGAGACGAAGGAGGGTGAAAGAGAGCGAAACGAGGCGAAGGAGGGTCAAAGAGAGCGAAACGAGATGAAGAAGGGTGAAAGAGAGTGAAAAGAGACGAAGGAGGGTGAAAGAGAGCGAAACGATGCGAAGGAGGGTCAAAGACAGCGAAACGAGATGAAGGAGGGTGAAAGAGAGCGAAACGAGACAAAGGAGGGTGAAAGAGGCTGAAACGAGACGAAGGAGGGTGGAAGAGAGCGAAACGAGAGGAAGGAGGGTGAGGGAGAGCGAAACGAGATGAAGGAGGGTGAAAGATAGTGAAACGAGACGAAGGAGGGTGAAAGAGAGCGAAACGAGACGAAGGAGGGTGAAAGAGAGCGAAACGAGACGAAGGAGGGTGAAAGAGAGTGAAACGAGGCGAAGGAAGGTGAAAGAGTACAAATCGAGACAAAGGAGTGTGAAAGAGAGCAAAACGAGACGAAGGAAGGTGAAAGAGTGCGAACCGAAACGAAGGAGGGTGGAAGAGAGCGATACGAGACGAAGGAGGGTGAAAGAGAGCGAAACGAGACGAAGGAGGGTGAAAGAGAGCGAAACGAGACGAAGGAGGGTGAAAAAGATTGAAACGAGACGAAGGAGGGTGAAAGAGAGCGAAACGAGATGAAGGAGGGTGAAAGAGAGCGAAACGAGACAAAGGAGGGTGAAAGAGAACGAAACGAGACGAAGGAAGGTGAAAGAGAGCTAAACGAGATGACGGAGGGTGAAAGAGATCGAAACGAGATAAAGGAGGGTGAAAGAGCGAAACGAGGCGAAGGAAGGTGAAAGAGAGCGAAACGAGACGAAGGAGGGTGAAAGAGAACGAAACGAGACGAAGGATGAGGAAAGAGAGCGAAACGAGACGAAGGAGGGTGAAAGAAGGCGAAACGAGACGAAGGAGGGTGAAAGAGCGAAACGAGGCGAAGGAGGGTGAAAGAGAGCGAAACGAGACGAAGGAGGGTGAGAAAGAGTGAAACGAGACGAAGGAGGGTGAAAGATTGCTGAACGAGACAAAGGAGGGTGAAAGAGAGCGAAACGAGATTAAGGAGGGTGAAAGAGATCGAAACGAGGCGAAGGAAGGTGAAAGAGAGCGAAACGAGACGAAGGAGGGTGAAAGAGAACGAAACGAGACGAAGGATGGGGAAAGAGAGCGAAACGAGACGAAGGAGGGTGAAAGAAGGCGAAACGAGACGAAGGAGGGAGGAAGACAGCGAAACGAGATGAAAGACGGTGAGAGAGAGAGCGAAACGAGATGAAGGAAGGTGGAAGAGAGCGAAACAAGACGAAGGAGGGTGAGAGACAGCGAAACGAGACGAAGGAGGGTGAAAGAGATCGAAACGAGACGAAGGAGGGTGAAAGAGAGCGAAAAGAGACGAAGGAGGGTGAAAGAGAGCGAAACGAGGCGAAGGAGGGTCAAAGAGAGCGAAACGAGATGAAGGAGTGTGAAAGAGAGCGAAACGATACGAAGGAGGGTGAAAGAAGCCGAAACGAGACGAAGGAGGGAGGAAGACAGCGAAACGAGACGAAGGAGTGTGAGAGATAGCGAAACGAGACGAAGGAGGGTGAAAGAGAGCGAAATGAGACGAAGGAGGGTGAAAGAGTGCGAAACGAGACGAAGGAGGGTGAAGGAAGGCGAAACGAGACGAAGGAGGGTGGAAGAGAGCGAAACGAGACGAAGGAGGGTGAAAGAGAGTGAAAAGAGACGAAGGAGGGTGAAAGAGAGCGAAAAGAGACGAAGGAGGGTGAAAGAGAGCGAAACGATGCGAAGGAGGGTCAAAGACAGCGAAACGAGATGAAGGAGGGTGAAAGAGAGCGAAACGAGACAAAGGAGGGTGAAAGAGGCTGAAACGAGACGAAGGAGGGTGGAAGAGAGCGAAACGAGAGGAAGGAGGGTGAGGGAGAGCGAAACGAGATGAAGGAGGGTGAAAGATAGTGAAACGAGACGAAGGAGGGTGAAAGAGAGCGAAACGAGACGAAGGAGGGTGAAAGAGAGCGAAACGAGACGAAGGAGGGTGAAAGAGAGTGAAACGAGGCGAAGGAAGGTGAAAGAGTACAAATCGAGACAAAGGAGTGTGAAAGAGAGCAAAACGAGACGAAGGAAGGTGAAAGAGTGCGAACCGAAACGAAGGAGGGTGGAAGAGAGCGATACGAGACGAAGGAGGGTGAAAGAGAGCGAAACGAGACGAAGGAGGGTGAAAGAGAGCGAAACGAGACGAAGGAGGGTGAAAAAGATTGAAACGAGACGAAGGAGGGTGAAAGAGAGCGAAACGAGATGAAGGAGGGTGAAAGAGAGCGAAACGAGACAAAGGAGGGTGAAAGAGAACGAAACGAGACGAAGGAAGGTGAAAGAGAGCTAAACGAGATGACGGAGGGTGAAAGAGATCGAAACGAGATAAAGGAGGGTGAAAGAGCGAAACGAGGCGAAGGAAGGTGAAAGAGAGCGAAACGAGACGAAGGAGGGTGAAAGAGAACGAAACGAGACGAAGGATGAGGAAAGAGAGCGAAACGAGACGAAGGAGGGTGAAAGAAGGCGAAACGAGACGAAGGAGGGTGAAAGAGCGAAACGAGGCGAAGGAGGGTGAAAGAGAGCGAAACGAGACGAAGGAGGGTGAGAAAGAGTGAAACGAGACGAAGGAGGGTGAAAGATTGCTGAACGAGACAAAGGAGGGTGAAAGAGAGCGAAACGAGATTAAGGAGGGTGAAAGAGATCGAAACGAGGCGAAGGAAGGTGAAAGAGAGCGAAACGAGACGAAGGAGGGTGAAAGAGAACGAAACGAGACGAAGGATGGGGAAAGAGAGCGAAACGAGACGAAGGAGGGTGAAAGAAGGCGAAACGAGACGAAGGAGGGAGGAAGACAGCGAAACGAGATGAAAGACGGTGAGAGAGAGAGCGAAACGAGATGAAGGAAGGTGGAAGAGAGCGAAACAAGACGAAGGAGGGTGAGAGACAGCGAAACGAGACGAAGGAGGGTGAAAGAGATCGAAACGAGACGAAGGAGGGTGAAAGAGAGCGAAAAGAGACGAAGGAGGGTGAAAGAGAGCGAAACGAGGCGAAGGAGGGTCAAAGAGAGCGAAACGAGATGAAGGAGTGTGAAAGAGAGCGAAACGATACGAAGGAGGGTGAAAGAAGCCGAAACGAGACGAAGGAGGGAGGAAGACAGCGAAACGAGACGAAGGAGTGTGAGAGATAGCGAAACGAGACGAAGGAGGGTGAAAGAGAGCGAAATGAGACGAAGGAGGGTGAAAGAGTGCGAAACGAGACGATGGAGGGTGAAGGAAGGCGAAACGAGACGAAGGAGGGTGGAAGAGAGCGAAACGAGACGAAGGAGGGTGAAAGAGAGTGAAAAGAGACGAAGGAGGGTGAAAGAGAGCGAAACGAGGCGAAGGAGGGTCAAAGAGAGCGAAACGAGATGAAGGAGGGTGAAAGAGAGCGAAACGAGACAAAGGAGGGTGAAAGAGGCTGAAACGAGACGAAGGAGGGTGGAAGAGAGCGAAACCAGAGGAAGGAGGGTGAGGGAGAGCGAAACGAGATGAAGGAGGGTGAAAGAGAGTGAAACGAGACGAAGGAGGGTGAAAGAGAGCGAAACGAGACGAAGGAGGGTGAAAGAGAGCGAAACGAGACGAAGGAGGGTGAAAGAGAGTGAAACGAGGCGAAGGAAGGTGAAAGAGTACAAATCGAGACAAAGGAGTGTGAAAGAGAGCAAAACGAGACGAAGGAAGGTGAAAGAGAGCGAACCGAAACGAAGGAGGGTGGAAGAGAGCGATACGAGACGAAGGAGGGTGAAAGAGAGCGAAACGAGACGAAGGAGGGTGAAAGAGAGCGAAACGAGACGAAGGAGGGTGAAAAAGATTGAAACGAGACGAAGGAGGGTGAAAGAGAGCGAAACGAGATGAAGGAGGGTGAAAGAGAGCGAAACGAGACGAAGGAGGGTGAAAGAGAACGAAACGAGACGAAGGAAGGTGAAAGAGAGCTAAACGAGATGACGGAGGTTGAAAGAGATCGAAACGAGATAAAGGAGGGTGAAAGAGCGAAACGAGGTGAAGGAAGGTGAAAGAGAGCGAAACGAGACGAAGGAGGGTGAAAGAGAACGAAACGAGACGAAGGATGGGGAAAGAGAGCGAAACGAGACGAAGGATGGTGAAAGAAGGCGAAACGAGACGAAGGAGGGAGGAAGACAGCGAAACGAGACGAAGGAGGGTGAGAGAGAGCTAAACGAGACGAAGGAGGGTGGAAGAGAGCGAACCAAGACGTATGAGGGTGTGAGATAGCGAAACGAGACTAAGGAGGGTGAAAGAGAGCGAAACAAGACGAAGGAGGGTGAAAGAGAGCGAAATGAGACGAAGGAGGGTGAAGGAGGGCGAAACGAGACGAAAGAGGGTCAAAGAGAGCGAAACGAGTTGAAGGAGGGTGAAAGAGAGCGAAACGAGACAAAGGAGGGTGAAAGAGGCTGAAACGAGACGAAGGAGGGTGGAAGAGAGCGAAACGAGAGGAAGGACGGTGAAAGAGAGCGAAACGAGATGAAGGAGGGTGAAAGAGAGTGAAACGAGACGAAGGAGGGTGAAAGAGAGCGAAACGAGACGAAGGAGGGTGAAAGAGAGCGAAACGAGGCGATGGAGGGTGAAAGAGAGTGAAACGAGGCGAAGGAAGGTGAACGAGTACAAATCGAGACAAAGGAGGGTGAAAGAGAGCGAAACGAGACGAAGGAAGGTGAAAGAGAGCGAACCGAAACGAAGGAGGGTGGAAGAGAGCGATACGAGACGAAGGAGGGTGAAAGAGAGCGAAACGAGACGAAGGAGGGTGAAAGAGAGCGAAACGAGATGAAGGAGGGTGAAAAAGAATGAAACGAGACGAAGGAAGGTGAAAGAGAGCGAAACGAGATGAAGGAGGGTGAAAGAGAGCGAAACGAGACAAAGGAGGGTGAAAGAGAGCGAAACGAGACGAAGGAAGGTGAAAGAGAGCTAAACGAGATGACGGAGGGTGAAAGAGATCGAAACGAGATAAAGGAGGGTGAAAGAGCGAAACGAGGCGAAGGAGGGTGAAAGAGAGCGAAACGAGACGAAGGAGGGTGAAAATGAGTGAAACGAGACGAAGGAGGGTGAAAGATTGCTAAACGAGACAAAGGAGGGTGAAAGAGAGCGAAACGAGGCGAAGGAAGGTGAAAGAGAGCGAAACGAGACGAAGGAGGGTGAAAGAGAACGAAACGAGACGAAGGAGGGGGAAAGAGAGCGAAACGAGACGAAGGAGGGTGAAAGAAGGCGAAACGAGACGAAGGAGGGAGGAAGACAGCGAAACGAGATGAAGGAGGGTGAGAGAGAGAGCGAAACGAGATGAAGGAAGGTGGAAGAGAGCGAAACAAGACGAAGGAGGGTGAGAGACAGCGAAACGAGACGAAGGAGGGTGAAAGAGATCGAAACGAGACGAAGAAGGGTGAAAGAGAGCGAAAAGAGACGAAGGAGGGTGAAAGAGAGCGAAACGAGGCGAAGAGGGTCAAAGAGAGCGAAACGAGATGAAGGAAGGTGAAAGAGAGCGAAACGATACGAAGGAGGGTGAAAGAAGCCGAAACGAGACGAAGGAGGGAGGAAGACAGCGAAACGAGACGAAGGAGTGTGAGAGATAGCGAAACGAGACGAAGGAGGGTGAAAGAGAGCGAAATGAGACGAAGGAGGGTGAAAGAGTGCGAAACGAGACGAAGGAGGGTGAAGGAAGGCGAAACGAGACGAAGGAGGGTGGAAGAGAGCGAAACGAGACGAAGGAGGGTGAAAGAGTGAAAAGAGACGAAGGAGGGTGAAAGAGAGCGAAACGAGGCGAAGGAGGGTCAAAGAGAGCGAAACGAGATGAAGGAGGGTGAAAGAGAGCGAAACGAGACAAAGGAGGGTGAAAGAGGCTGAAACGAGACGAAGGAGGGTGGAAGAGAGCGAAACGAGAGGAAGGAGGGTGAGGGAGAGCGAAACGAGATGAAGGAGGGTGAAAGAGAGTGAAACGAGACGAAGGAGGGTGAAAGAGAGCGAAACGAGACGAAGGAGGGTGAAAGAGAGCGAAACGAGACGAAGGAGGGTGAAAGAGAGTGAAACGAGGCGAAGGAAGGTGAAAGTGTACAAATCGAGACAAAGGAGTGTGAAAGAGAGCAAAACGAGACGAAGGAAGGTGAAAGAGAGCGAACCGAAACGAAGGAGGGTGGAAGAGAGCGATACGAGAAGAAGGAGGGTGAAAGAGAGCGAAACGAGATGAAGGAGGGTGAAAGAGAGCGAAACGAGACGAAGGAGGGTGAAAGAGAGCGAAACGA
Organism: Scyliorhinus torazame; assembly: GCF_047496885.1. NCBI lineage: Eukaryota > Metazoa > Chordata > Chondrichthyes > Carcharhiniformes > Scyliorhinidae > Scyliorhinus > Scyliorhinus torazame. The sequence continues at coordinate 47,450,316 of NC_092732.1, read as the reverse complement.
GACGAAGGAGGGTGGAAGAGAGAGAAACGAGACGAAGGAGGGCGAAACGAGACGAAGGAGGGAGAAAGAGAGCGAAAGGAGACGAAGGAGGGTGAAAGAGAGCGAAACGAGACGAAGAAGGGTGAGAGAGGGCAAAACGAGATGAAGGAGGGTGAAAGAGAGTGAAACGAGACGAAGGAGGCTGAAGGAGGGCGAAACGAGACGAAGGCTTGTGGAAGAGAGCGAAACGAGACGAAGGAGGGTGAAAGAGAGCGAAACGAGACAAAGGAGGGTGAAAGAGTGCGAAACGAGCTGAAGGAGGGTGAAAGAGCGCGAAACGAGACGAAGGAGGGTGGAAGAGAGCGAAACGAGACGAAGGAGGGTGAAAGAGAGCGAAACGAGACGAAGGAGGGTGAAAAAGAGTGAAACGAGACGAAGGAGGGTGAAAGAGAGCTAAACGAGACGAAGGAGGGTGAAAGAGAGTTAAACGAGATGAAGGAGGGTGAAAGAGGACGAAACGAGACGAAGGAGGGTGAAAGAGAGCGAAACGAGACGAAGGAAGGTGAAAGAGAGCTAAACGAGATGAAGGAAGGTGAAAGACAGCAAAACGAGATGAAGGAGGGTGAAAGAGAGCGAAACGAGATGAAGGAGGGTGAAAGAGAGCGAAACGAGATGAAGGAGGGTGAAAGAGAGCGAAACGAGACGAAGGAGGGTGAAAGAGAGCGAAACGAGACGAAGGAAGGTGAAAGAGAGCTAAACGAGATGACGGAGGGTGAAAGAGATCGAAACGAGATAAAGGAGGGTGAAAGAGCGAAACGAGGCGAAGGAGGGTGAAAGAGAGCGAAACGAGACGAAGGACGGTGAAAAAGAGTGAAACGAGACGAAGGAGGGTGAAAGATTGCTAAACGAGACAAAGGAGGGTGAAAGAGAGCGAAACGAGATTTAGGAGGGTGAAAGAGAGCGAAACGAGGCGAAGGAAGGTGAAAGAGAGCGAAACGAGACGAAGGAGGGTGAAAGAGAACGAAACGAGACGAAGAAGGGGGAAAGAGAGCGAAACGAGACGAAGGAGGGTGAAAGAATGCGAAACGAGACGAAGGAGGGAGGAAGACAGCGAAACGAGATGAAGGAGGGTGAGAGAGAGAGCGAAACGAGATGAAGGAAGGTGGAAGAGAGCGAAACAAGACGAAGGAGGGTGAGAGACAGCGAAACGAGACGAAGGAGGGTGAAAGAGATCGAAACGAGACGAAGGAGGGTGAAAGAGAGCGAAAAGAGACGAAGGAGGGTGAAGGAGAGCGAAACGAGGCGAAGGAGGGTCAAAGAGAGCGAAACGAGATGAAGGAGGGTGAAAGAGAGCGAAACGATACGAAGGAGGGTGAAAGAAGCCGAAACGAGACGAAGGAGGGAGGAAGACAGCGAAACGAGACGAAGGAGTGTGCGAGATAGCGAAACGAGACGAAGAAGGGTGAAAGAGAGCGAAATGAGACGAAGGAGGGTGAAAGAGTGCGAAACGAGACGAAGGAGGGTGAAGGAAGGCGAAACGAGACGAAGGAGGGTGGAAGAGAGCGAAACGAGACGAAGGAGGGTGAAAGAGAGTGAAAAGAGACGAAGGAGGGTGAAAGAGAGCGAAACGAGGCGAAGGAGGGTCAAAGAGAGCGAAACGAGACGAAGGAGGGTGAAAGAGAGCGAAACGAGACAAAGGAGGGTGAAAGAGGCTGAAACGAGACGAAGGAGGGTGGAAGAGAGCGAAACGAGATTAAGGAGGGTGAAAGAGATCGAAACGAGGCGAAGGAAGGTGAAAGAGAGCGAAACGAGACGAAGGAGGGTGAAAGAGAACGAAACGAGACGAAGGATGGGGAAAGAGAGCGAAACGAGACGAAGGAGGGTGAAAGAAGGCGAAACGAGACGAAGGAGGGAGGAAGACAGCGAAACGAGATGAAAGACGGTGAGAGAGAGAGCGAAACGAGATGAAGGAAGGTGGAAGAGAGCGAAACAAGACGAAGGAGGGTGAGAGACAGCGAAACGAGACGAAGGAGGGTGAAAGAGATCGAAACGAGACGAAGGAGGGTGAAAGAGAGCGAAAAGAGACGAAGGAGGGTGAAAGAGAGCGAAACGAGGCGAAGGAGGGTCAAAGAGAGCGAAACGAGATGAAGGAGTGTGAAAGAGAGCGAAACGATACGAAGGAGGGTGAAAGAAGCCGAAACGAGACGAAGGAGGGAGGAAGACAGCGAAACGAGACGAAGGAGTGTGAGAGATAGCGAAACGAGACGAAGGAGGGTGAAAGAGAGCGAAATGAGACGAAGGAGGGTGAAAGAGTGCGAAACGAGACGATGGAGGGTGAAGGAAGGCGAAACGAGACGAAGGAGGGTGGAAGAGAGCGAAACGAGACGAAGGAGGGTGAAAGAGAGTGAAAAGAGACGAAGGAGGGTGAAAGAGAGCGAAACGAGGCGAAGGAGGGTCAAAGAGAGCGAAACGAGATGAAGGAGGGTGAAAGAGAGCGAAACGAGACAAAGGAGGGTGAAAGAGGCTGAAACGAGACGAAGGAGGGTGGAAGAGAGCGAAACCAGAGGAAGGAGGGTGAGGGAGAGCGAAACGAGATGAAGGAGGGTGAAAGAGAGTGAAACGAGACGAAGGAGGGTGAAAGAGAGCGAAACGAGACGAAGGAGGGTGAAAGAGAGCGAAACGAGACGAAGGAGGGTGAAAGAGAGTGAAACGAGGCGAAGGAAGGTGAAAGAGTACAAATCGAGACAAAGGAGTGTGAAAGAGAGCAAAACGAGACGAAGGAAGGTGAAAGAGAGCGAACCGAAACGAAGGAGGGTGGAAGAGAGCGATACGAGACGAAGGAGGGTGAAAGAGAGCGAAACGAGACGAAGGAGGGTGAAAGAGAGCGAAACGAGACGAAGGAGGGTGAAAAAGATTGAAACGAGACGAAGGAGGGTGAAAGAGAGCGAAACGAGATGAAGGAGGGTGAAAGAGAGCGAAACGAGACGAAGGAGGGTGAAAGAGAACGAAACGAGACGAAGGAAGGTGAAAGAGAGCTAAACGAGATGACGGAGGTTGAAAGAGATCGAAACGAGATAAAGGAGGGTGAAAGAGCGAAACGAGGTGAAGGAAGGTGAAAGAGAGCGAAACGAGACGAAGGAGGGTGAAAGAGAACGAAACGAGACGAAGGATGGGGAAAGAGAGCGAAACGAGACGAAGGATGGTGAAAGAAGGCGAAACGAGACGAAGGAGGGAGGAAGACAGCGAAACGAGACGAAGGAGGGTGAGAGAGAGCTAAACGAGACGAAGGAGGGTGGAAGAGAGCGAACCAAGACGTATGAGGGTGTGAGATAGCGAAACGAGACTAAGGAGGGTGAAAGAGAGCGAAACAAGACGAAGGAGGGTGAAAGAGAGCGAAATGAGACGAAGGAGGGTGAAGGAGGGCGAAACGAGACGAAAGAGGGTCAAAGAGAGCGAAACGAGTTGAAGGAGGGTGAAAGAGAGCGAAACGAGACAAAGGAGGGTGAAAGAGGCTGAAACGAGACGAAGGAGGGTGGAAGAGAGCGAAACGAGAGGAAGGACGGTGAAAGAGAGCGAAACGAGATGAAGGAGGGTGAAAGAGAGTGAAACGAGACGAAGGAGGGTGAAAGAGAGCGAAACGAGACGAAGGAGGGTGAAAGAGAGCGAAACGAGGCGATGGAGGGTGAAAGAGAGTGAAACGAGGCGAAGGAAGGTGAACGAGTACAAATCGAGACAAAGGAGGGTGAAAGAGAGCGAAACGAGACGAAGGAAGGTGAAAGAGAGCGAACCGAAACGAAGGAGGGTGGAAGAGAGCGATACGAGACGAAGGAGGGTGAAAGAGAGCGAAACGAGACGAAGGAGGGTGAAAGAGAGCGAAACGAGATGAAGGAGGGTGAAAAAGAATGAAACGAGACGAAGGAAGGTGAAAGAGAGCGAAACGAGATGAAGGAGGGTGAAAGAGAGCGAAACGAGACAAAGGAGGGTGAAAGAGAGCGAAACGAGACGAAGGAAGGTGAAAGAGAGCTAAACGAGATGACGGAGGGTGAAAGAGATCGAAACGAGATAAAGGAGGGTGAAAGAGCGAAACGAGGCGAAGGAGGGTGAAAGAGAGCGAAACGAGACGAAGGAGGGTGAAAATGAGTGAAACGAGACGAAGGAGGGTGAAAGATTGCTAAACGAGACAAAGGAGGGTGAAAGAGAGCGAAACGAGGCGAAGGAAGGTGAAAGAGAGCGAAACGAGACGAAGGAGGGTGAAAGAGAACGAAACGAGACGAAGGAGGGGGAAAGAGAGCGAAACGAGACGAAGGAGGGTGAAAGAAGGCGAAACGAGACGAAGGAGGGAGGAAGACAGCGAAACGAGATGAAGGAGGGTGAGAGAGAGAGCGAAACGAGATGAAGGAAGGTGGAAGAGAGCGAAACAAGACGAAGGAGGGTGAGAGACAGCGAAACGAGACGAAGGAGGGTGAAAGAGATCGAAACGAGACGAAGAAGGGTGAAAGAGAGCGAAAAGAGACGAAGGAGGGTGAAAGAGAGCGAAACGAGGCGAAGAGGGTCAAAGAGAGCGAAACGAGATGAAGGAAGGTGAAAGAGAGCGAAACGATACGAAGGAGGGTGAAAGAAGCCGAAACGAGACGAAGGAGGGAGGAAGACAGCGAAACGAGACGAAGGAGTGTGAGAGATAGCGAAACGAGACGAAGGAGGGTGAAAGAGAGCGAAATGAGACGAAGGAGGGTGAAAGAGTGCGAAACGAGACGAAGGAGGGTGAAGGAAGGCGAAACGAGACGAAGGAGGGTGGAAGAGAGCGAAACGAGACGAAGGAGGGTGAAAGAGTGAAAAGAGACGAAGGAGGGTGAAAGAGAGCGAAACGAGGCGAAGGAGGGTCAAAGAGAGCGAAACGAGATGAAGGAGGGTGAAAGAGAGCGAAACGAGACAAAGGAGGGTGAAAGAGGCTGAAACGAGACGAAGGAGGGTGGAAGAGAGCGAAACGAGAGGAAGGAGGGTGAGGGAGAGCGAAACGAGATGAAGGAGGGTGAAAGAGAGTGAAACGAGACGAAGGAGGGTGAAAGAGAGCGAAACGAGACGAAGGAGGGTGAAAGAGAGCGAAACGAGACGAAGGAGGGTGAAAGAGAGTGAAACGAGGCGAAGGAAGGTGAAAGTGTACAAATCGAGACAAAGGAGTGTGAAAGAGAGCAAAACGAGACGAAGGAAGGTGAAAGAGAGCGAACCGAAACGAAGGAGGGTGGAAGAGAGCGATACGAGAAGAAGGAGGGTGAAAGAGAGCGAAACGAGATGAAGGAGGGTGAAAGAGAGCGAAACGAGACGAAGGAGGGTGAAAGAGAGCGAAACGAGACGAAGGAGGGTGGAAGAGAGAGAAACGAGACGAAGGAGGGCGAAACGAGACGAAGGAGGGAGAAAGAGAGCGAAAGGAGACGAAGGAGGGTGAAAGAGAGCGAAACGAGACGAAGAAGGGTGAGAGAGGGCAAAACGAGATGAAGGAGGGTGAAAGAGAGTGAAACGAGACGAAGGAGGCTGAAGGAGGGCGAAACGAGACGAAGGCTTGTGGAAGAGAGCGAAACGAGACGAAGGAGGGTGAAAGAGAGCGAAACGAGACAAAGGAGGGTGAAAGAGTGCGAAACGAGCTGAAGGAGGGTGAAAGAGCGCGAAACGAGACGAAGGAGGGTGGAAGAGAGCGAAACGAGACGAAGGAGGGTGAAAGAGAGCGAAACGAGACGAAGGAGGGTGAAAAAGAGTGAAACGAGACGAAGGAGGGTGAAAGAGAGCTAAACGAGACGAAGGAGGGTGAAAGAGAGTTAAACGAGATGAAGGAGGGTGAAAGAGGACGAAACGAGACGAAGGAGGGTGAAAGAGAGCGAAACGAGACGAAGGAAGGTGAAAGAGAGCTAAACGAGATGAAGGAAGGTGAAAGACAGCAAAACGAGATGAAGGAGGGTGAAAGAGAGCGAAACGAGATGAAGGAGGGTGAAAGAGAGCGAAACGAGATGAAGGAGGGTGAAAGAGAGCGAAACGAGACGAAGGAGGGTGAAAGAGAGCGAAACGAGACGAAGGAAGGTGAAAGAGAGCTAAACGAGATGACGGAGGGTGAAAGAGATCGAAACGAGATAAAGGAGGGTGAAAGAGCGAAACGAGGCGAAGGAGGGTGAAAGAGAGCGAAACGAGACGAAGGACGGTGAAAAAGAGTGAAACGAGACGAAGGAGGGTGAAAGATTGCTAAACGAGACAAAGGAGGGTGAAAGAGAGCGAAACGAGATTTAGGAGGGTGAAAGAGAGCGAAACGAGGCGAAGGAAGGTGAAAGAGAGCGAAACGAGACGAAGGAGGGTGAAAGAGAACGAAACGAGACGAAGAAGGGGGAAAGAGAGCGAAACGAGACGAAGGAGGGTGAAAGAATGCGAAACGAGACGAAGGAGGGAGGAAGACAGCGAAACGAGATGAAGGAGGGTGAGAGAGAGAGCGAAACGAGATGAAGGAAGGTGGAAGAGAGCGAAACAAGACGAAGGAGGGTGAGAGACAGCGAAACGAGACGAAGGAGGGTGAAAGAGATCGAAACGAGACGAAGGAGGGTGAAAGAGAGCGAAAAGAGACGAAGGAGGGTGAAGGAGAGCGAAACGAGGCGAAGGAGGGTCAAAGAGAGCGAAACGAGATGAAGGAGGGTGAAAGAGAGCGAAACGATACGAAGGAGGGTGAAAGAAGCCGAAACGAGACGAAGGAGGGAGGAAGACAGCGAAACGAGACGAAGGAGTGTGCGAGATAGCGAAACGAGACGAAGAAGGGTGAAAGAGAGCGAAATGAGACGAAGGAGGGTGAAAGAGTGCGAAACGAGACGAAGGAGGGTGAAGGAAGGCGAAACGAGACGAAGGAGGGTGGAAGAGAGCGAAACGAGACGAAGGAGGGTGAAAGAGAGTGAAAAGAGACGAAGGAGGGTGAAAGAGAGCGAAACGAGGCGAAGGAGGGTCAAAGAGAGCGAAACGAGACGAAGGAGGGTGAAAGAGAGCGAAACGAGACAAAGGAGGGTGAAAGAGGCTGAAACGAGACGAAGGAGGGTGGAAGAGAGCGAAACGAGAGGAAGGAGGGTGAGGGAGAGCGAAACGAGATGAAGGAGGGTGAAAGAGAGTGAAACGAGACGAAGGAGGTTAAAGAGAGCGAAACGAGACAAAGGAGGGTGAAAGAGAGCGAAACGAGACGAAGGAGGGTGAAAGAGAGTGAAACGAGGCGAAGGAAGGTGAAAGAGTACAAATCGAGACAAAGGAGTGTGAAAGGGAGCAAAACGAGACGAAGGAAGGTGAAAGAGTGCGAACCGAAACGAAGGAGGGTGGAAGAGAGCGATACGAGACGAAGGAGGGTGAAAGAGAGCGAAACGAGACGAAGGAGGGTGAAAGAGAGCGAAACGAGACGAAGGAGGGTGAAAAAGATTGAAACGAGACGAAGGAGGGTGAAAGAGAACGAAACGAGACGAAGGAAGGTGAAAGAGAGCTAAACGAGATGACGGAGGGTGAAAGAGATCGAAACGAGATAAAGGAGGGTGAAAGAGCGAAACGAGGCGAAGGAAGGTGAAAGAGAGCGAAACGAGACGAAGGAGGGTGAAAGAGAACGAAACGAGACGAAGGATGGGGAAAGAGAGCGAAACGAGACGAAGGAGGGTGAAAGAAGGCGAAACGAGACGAAGGAGGGAGGAAGACAGCGAAACGAGACGAAGGAGGGTGAGAGAGAGCTAAACGAGACGAAGGAGGGTGGAAGAGTGCGAACCAAGACGTAGGAGGGTGTGAGATAGCGAAACGAGACGAAGGAGGGTGAAAGAGAGTGAAACAAGACGAAGGAGGGTGAAAGAGAGCGAAATGAGACGAAGGAGGGTGAAGGAGGGCGAAACGAGACGAAAGAGGGTCAAAGAGAGCGAAACGAGTTGAAGGAGGGTGAAAGAGAGCGAAACGAGACAAAGGAGGGTGAAAGAGGCTGAAACGAGACGAAGGAGGGTGGAAGAGAGCGAAACGAGAGGAAGGACGGTGAAAGAGAGCGAAACGAGATGAAGGAGGGTGAAAGAGAGTGAAACGAGACGAAGGAGGGTGAAAGAGAGCGAAACGAGACGAAGGAGGGTGAAAGAGAGCGAAACGAGGCGATGGAGGGTGAAAGAGAGTGAAACGAGGCGAAGGAAGATGAAAGAGTGCGAATCGAGACAAAGGAGGGTGAAAGAGAGCGAAACGAGACGAAGGAAGGTGAAAGAGAGCGAACCGAAACGAAGGAGGGTGGAAGAGAGCGATACGAGAAGAAGGAGGGTGAAAGAGAGCGAAACGAGACGAAGGAGGGTGAAAGTGAGCGAAACGAGACGAAGGAGGGTGAAAGAGAGTGAAACGAGACGAAGGAGGGTGGAAGAGAGAGAAACGAGACGAAGGAGGGCGAAACGAGACGAAGGAGGGTGAAAGAGAGTTAAACGAGATGAAGGAGGGTGAAAGAGGACGAAACGAGACGAAGGAGGGTGAAAGAGAGCGAAACGAGACGAAGGAAGGTGAAAGAGAGCTAAACGAGATGAACGAAGGTGAAAGAGAGCGAAACGAGATGAAGGAGGGTGAAAGAGAACGAAACGAGACGAAGGAGGGGGAAAGAGAGCGAAATGATACGAAGGAGGGTGAAAGTAGCCGAAACGAGACGAAGGAGGGAGGAAGACAGCGAAACGAGACGAAGGAGTGTGAGAGATAGCGAAACGAGACGAAGGAGGGTGAAAGAGAGCGAAATGAGACGAAGGAGGGTGAAAGAGTGCGAAACGAGACGAAGGAGGGTGAAGGAAGGCGAAACGAGACGAAGGAGGGTGGAAGAGAGCGAAACGAGACGAAGGAGGGTGAAAGAGAGTGAAAAGAGACGAAGAAGGGTGAAAGAGAGCGAAACGAGGCGAAGGAGGGTCAAAGAGAGCGAAACGAGATGAAGGAGGGTGAAAGAGAGCGAAACGAGACAAAGGAGGGTGAAAGAGGCTGAAACGAGACGAAGGAGGGTGGAAGAGTGCGAAACGAGAGGAAGGAGGTTGAGGGAGAGCGAACCGAGATGAAGGAGGGTGAAAGAGAGTGAAACGAGACGAAGGAGGGTGAAAGAGAGCGAAACGAGACGAAGGAGGGTGAAAGAGAGCGAAACGAGACGAAGGAGGGTGAAAGAGAGTGAAACGAGGCGAAGGAAGGTGAAAGAGTACAAATCGAGACAAAGGAGGGTGCAAGAGAGCGAAACGAGACGAAGGAAGGTTAAAGAGAGCGAACCGAAACGAAGGAGGGTGGAAGAGAGCGATACGAGACGAAGGAGGGTGAAAGAGAGCGAAACGAGACGAAGGAGGGTGAAAGAGAGCGAAACGAGATGAAGAAGGGTGAAAAAGAATGAAACGAGTCGAAGGAAGGTGAAAGAGAGCGAAACGAGATGAAGGAGGGTGAAAGAGAGCGAAACGAGACGAAGGAGGGTGAAAGAGAGCGAAACGAGACGAAGGAAGGTGAAAGAGAGCTAAACGAGATGACGGAGGGTGAAAGAGATCGAAACGAGACAAAGGAGGGTGAAAGAGCGAAACGAGGCGAAGGAAGGTGAAAGAGAGCGAAATGAGACGAAGGAGGGTGAAAGAGAACAAAACGAGACGAAGGATGGGGAAAGAGAGCGAAACGAGACGGAGGAGGGTGAAAGAAGGCGAAACGAGACGAAGGAGGGAGGAAGACAGCGAAACGAGACGAAGGAGGGTGAGAGAGAGCGAAACGAGACGAAGGAGGGTGGAAGAGAGCGAAACAAGACGTAGGAGGGTGAGAGATAGCGAAACGAGACGAAGGAGGGTGAAAGAGAGCGAAACGAGACGAAGGAGGGTGAAAGAGAGCAAAATGAGACGAAGGAGGGTGAAGGAGGGCGAAACGAGACGAAAGAGGGTCAAAGAGAGCGAAACGAGTTGAAGGAGGGTGAAAGAGAGCGAAACGAGATAAAGGAGGGTGAAAGAGGCTGAAACGAGACGAAGGAGGGTGGAAGAGAGCGAAACGAGAGGAAGGACGGTGAAAGAGAGCGAAACGAGATGAAGGAGGGTGAAAGAGAGTGAAACGAGACGAAGGAGGGTGAAAGAGAGAGAAACGAGACGAAAGAGGGTGAAAGAGAGCGAAACGAGGCGAAGGAGGGTGAAAGAGAGTGAAACGAGGTGAAGGAAGGTGAAAGAGTGCGAATCGAGACAAAGGAGGGTGAAAGAGAGCGAAACGAGACGAAGGAAGGTGAAAGAGAGCGAACCGAAACGAAGGAGGGTGGAAGAGAGCGATACGAGAAGAAGGAGGGTGAAAGAGAGCGAAACGAGACGAAGGAGGGTGAAAGAGAGCGAAACGAGGCGAAGGAAGGTGAAAGAGAGCGAAACGAGACGAAGGAGGGTGAAAGAGAACGAAACGAGACGAAGGAGGGGGAAAGAGAGCGAAACGAGACGAAGGAAGGTGAAAGAGAGCGAACCGAAACGAAGGAGGGTGGAAGAGAGCGATACGAGACGAAGGAGGGTGAAAGAGAGCGAAACGAGATGAAGGAGGGTGAAAGAGAGCGAAACGAGACGAAGGAGGGTGAAAGAGAGCGAAACGAGACGAAGGAAGGTGAAAGAGAGCTAAACGAGATGACGGAGGGTGAAAGAGATCGAAACGAGACAAAGGAGGGTGAAAGAGCGAAACGAGGCGAAGGAAGGTGAAAGAGAGCGAAACGAGACGAAGAAGGGTGAAAGAGAACGAAACGAGACGAAGGATGGGGAAAGAGAGCGAAACGAGACGAAGGAGGGTGAAAGAAGGCGAAACGAGACGAAGGAGGGAAGAAGACAGCGAAACGAGATGAAGGAGGGTGAAAAAGAATGAAACGAGTCGAAGGAAGGTGAAAGAGAGCGAAACGAGATGAAGGAGGGTGAAAGAGAGCGAAACGAGACGAAGGAAGGTGAAAGAGAGCGAACCGAAACGAAGGAGGGTGGAAGAGAGCGATACGAGAAGAAGGAGGGTGAAAGAGAGCGAAACGAGACGAAGGAGGGTGAAAGAGAGCGAAACGAGACGAAGGAGGGTGAAAAAGAGTGAAACGAGACGAAGGAGGGTGAAAGATTGCTAAACGAGACGAAGGAGGGTGAAAGAGAGCGAAACGAGATGAAGGAGGGTGAAAGAGAGCGAAACGAGACGAAGGAGGTTGAAAGAGAGCGAAACGAGACGAAGGAAGGTGAAAGAGAGCTAAACGAGACGAAGGAGTGTGAGAGATAGCGAAACGAGACGAAGGAGGGTGAAAGAGAGCGAAATGAGACGAAGGAGGGTGAAAGAGTGCGAAACGAGACGAAGGAGGGTGAAGGAAGGCGAAACGAGACGAAGGAGGGTGGAAGAGAGCGAAACGAGACGAAGGAGGGTGAAAGAGAGTGAAAAGAGACGAAGGAGGGTGAAAGAGAGCGAAACGAGGCAAAGGAGGGTCAAAGAGAGCGAAACGAGATGAAGGAGGGTGAAAGAGAGCGAAACGAGACAAAGGAGGGTGAAAGAGGCTGAAACGAGACGAAGGAGGGTGGAAGAGTGCGAAACGAGAGGAAGGAGGTTGAGGGAGAGCGAAACGAGAATAAGGAGGGTGAAAGAGAGTGAAACGAGACGAAGGAGGGTGAAAGAGAGCGAAACGAGACGAAGGAGGGTGAAAGAGAGCGAAACGAGACGAAGGAGGGTGAAAGAGAGTGAAACGAGGCGAAGGAAGGTGAAAGAGTACAAATCGAGACAAAGGAGGGTGAAAGAGAGCGAAACGAGACGAAGGAAGGTTAAAGAGAGCGAACCGAAACGAAGGAGGGTGGAAGAGAGCGATACGAGACGAAGGAGGGTGAAAGAGAGCGAAACGAGACGAAGGAGGGTGAAAGAGAGCGAAACGAGATGAAGAAGGGTGAAAAAGAATGAAACGAGTCGAAGGAAGGTGAAAGAGAGCGAAACGAGATGAAGGAGGGTGAAAGAGAGCGAAACGAGACGAAGGAAGGTGAAAGAGAGCTAAACGAGATGACCGAGGGTGAAAGAGATCGAAACGAGACAAAGGAGGGTGAAAGAGCGAAACGAGGCGAAGGAAGGTGAAAGAGAGCGAAACGAGACGGAGGAGGGTGAAAGAAGGCGAAACGAGACGAAGGAGGGAGGAAGATAGCGAAACGAGACGAAGGAGGGTGAGAGAGAGCGAAACGAGACGAAGGAGGGTGGAAGAGAGCGAAACAAGACGTAGGAGGGTGAGAGATAGCGAAACGAGACGAAGGAGGGTGAAAGAGAGCGAAACGAGACGAAGGAGGGTGAAAGAGAGCAAAATGAGACGAAGGAGGGTGAAGGAGGGCGAAACGAGACGAAAGAGGGTCAAAGAGAGCGAAACGAGTTGAAGGAGGGTGAAAGAGAGCGAAACGAGACAAAGGAGGGTGAAAGAGGCTGAAACGAGACGAAGGAGGGTGGAAGAGAGCGAAACGAGAGGAAGGACGGTGAAAGAGAGCGAAACGAGATGAAGGAGGGTGAAAGAGAGTGAAACGAGACGAAGGAGGGTGAAAGAGAGAGAAACGAGACGAAAGAGGGTGAAAGAGAGCGAAACGAGGCGAAGGAGGGTGAAAGAGAGTGAAACGAGGTGAAGGAAGGTGAAAGAGTGCGAATCGAGACAAAGGAGGGTGAAAGAGAGCGAAACGAGACGAAGGAAGGTGAAAGAGAGCGAACCGAAACGAAGGAGGGTGGAAGAGAGCGATACGAGAAGAAGGAGGGTGAAAGAGAGCGAAACGAGACGAAGGAGGGTGAAAGAGAGCGAAACGAGACGAAGGAGGGTGAAAAAGAGTGAAACGAGACGAAGGAGGGTGAAACAGAGCGAAACGAGACGAAGGAAGGTGAAAGAGAGTTAGACGAGATGAAGGAGGGTGAAAGAGATCGAAACGAGACAAAGGAGGGTGAAAGAGAGCGAAACGAGGCGAAGGAAGGTGAAAGAGAGCGAAACGAGAGGAAGGAGGGTGAAAGAGAACGAAACGAGACGAAGGAGGGGGAAAGAGAGCGAAACGAGACGAAGGAAGGTGAAAGAGAGCGAACCGAAACGAAGGAGGGTGGAAGAGAGCGATACGAGACGAAGGAGGGTGAAAGAGAGCGAAACGAGACGAAGGAGGGTGAAAGAGAGCGAAACGAGACGAAGGAGGGTGAAAAAGAATGAAACGAGATGAAGGAGGGTGAAAGAGAGCGAAACGAGATGAAGGAGGGTGAAAGAGAGCGAAACGAGACGAAGGAGGGTGAAAGAGAGCGAAACGAGACGAAGGAAGGTGAAAGAGAGCTAAACGAGATGACGGAGGGTGAAAGTGATCGAAACGAGACAAAGGAGGGTGAAAGAGCGAAACGAGGCGAAGGAAGGTGAAAGAGAGCGAAACGAGACGAAGGAGGGTGAAAGAGAACGAAACGAGACGAAGGATGGGGAAAGAGAGCGAAACGAGACGAAGGAGGGTGAAAGAAGGCGAAACGAGACGAAGGAGGGAAGAAGACAGCGAAACGAGATGAAGGAGGGTGAAAAAGAATAAAACGAGTCGAAGGAAGGTGAAAGAGAGCGAAACGAGATGAAGGAGGGTGAAAGAGAGCGAAACGAGACGAAGGAAGGTGAAAGAGAGCGAACCGAAACGAAGGAGGGTGGAAGAGAGCGATACGAGAAGAAGGAGGGTGAAAGAGAGCGAAACGAGACGAAGGAGGGTGAAAGAGAGCGAAACGAGACGAAGGAGGGTGAAAAAGAGTGAAACGAGACGAAGGAGGGTGAAAGATTGCTAAACGAGACGAAGGAGGGTGAAAGAGAGCGAAACGAGATGAAGGAGGGTGAAAGAGAGCGAAACGAGACGAAGGAGGTTGAAAGAGAGCGAAACGAGACGAAGGAAGGTGAAAGAGAGCTAAACGAGATGAAGGAGGGTGAAAGAGATCGAAACGAGACAAAGGAGGGTGAAAGAGAGCGAAACGAGGCGAAGGAAGGTGAAAGAGAGCGAAACGAGACGAAGGAGGGTGAAAGAGAACGAAACGAGATGAAGGAAGGTGAAAGAGAGCGAACCGAAACGAAGGAGGGTGGAAGAGAGCGATACGAAACGAAGGAGGGTGAAAGAGAGCGAAACGAGACGAAGGAGGGTGAAAAAGAATGAAACGAGACGAAGGAGGGTGAAAGAGAGCGAAACGAGATGAAGGAGGGTGAAAGAGAGCGAAACGAGACGAAGGAGGGTGAAAGAGAGCGAAACGAGACGAAGGAAGGTGAAAGAGAGCTAAAATAGATGACGGAGGGTGAAAGAGATTGAAACGAGACAAAGGAGGGTGAAAGAGCGAAACGAGGCGAAGGAAGGTGAAAGAGAGCGAAACGAGACGAAGGATGGTGAAAGAGAGCGAAACGAGGCGAAGGAGGGTGAAAGAGAGCGAAACGAGGCGAAGGAGGGTGAAAGAGAGTGAAACGAGGCGAAGGAAGGTGAAAGACTTCGAATCGAGACAAAGGAGGGTGAAAGAGAGCGAAACGAGACGAAGGAAGGTGAAAGAGAGCGAACCGAAACAAAGGAGGGTGGAAGAGAGCGATACGAGAAGGAGGGTGAAAGAGAGCGAAACGAGACGAAGGAGGGTGAAAGAGAGCGAACCGAGACGAAGGAGGGTGAAAAAGAGTGAAACGAGATGAAGGAGGGTGAAAGATTGCTAAACGAGACAAAGGAGGGTGAAAGAGAGTGAAACGAGACGAAGGAGGGTGAATGAGGGCGAAACGAGACGAAAGAGGGTCAAAGAGAGCAAAACGAGTTGAAGGAGGGTGAAAGAGAGCGAAACGAGACAAAGGAGGGTGAAAGAGGCTGAAACGAGACGAAGGAGGGTGGAAGAGAGCGAAACGAGAGGAAGGACGGTGAAAGAGAGCGAAACGAGATGAAGGAGGGTGAAAGAGAGTGAAACGAGACGAAGGAGGGTGAAAGAAAGCGAAACGAGACGAAGGAGGGTGAAAGAGAGCGAAAAGGTGCGAAGGAGGGTGAAAGAGAGTGAAACGAGGCGAAGGAAGGTGAAAGAGTGCGAATCGAGACAAAGGAGGGTGAAAGAGAGCGAAACGAGACGAAGGAAGGTGAAAGAGAGCGAACCGAAACAAAGGAGGGTGGAAGAGAGCGATACGAGAAGAAGGAGGGTGAAAGAGAGCGAAACGAGATGAAGGAGGGTGAAAGAGAACAAAACGAGACGAAGGATGGGGAAAGAGAGCGAAACGAGACGGAGGAGGGTGAAAGAAGGCGAAACGAGACGAAGGAGGGAGGAAGACAGCGAAACGAGACGAAGGAGGGTGAGAGAGAGCGAAACGAGACGAAGGAGGGTGGAAGAGAGCGAAACAAGACGTAGGAGGGTGAGAGATAGCGAAACGAGACGAAGGAGGGTGGAAGAGAGCGAAACAAGACGTAGGAGGGTGAGAGATAGCGAAACGAGACGAAGGAGGGTGAAAGAGAGCGAAACGAGACGAAGGAGGGTGAAAGAGAGCAAAATGAGACGAAGGAGGGTGAAGGAGGGCGAAACGAGACAAAAGAGGGTCAAAGAGAGAGAAACGAGTTGAAGGAGGGTGAAAGAGAGCGAAACGAGACAAAGGAGGGTGAAAGAGGCTGAAACGAGACGAAGGTGGGTGGAAGAGAGCAAAACGAGAGGAAGGACGGTGAAAGAGAGCGAAACGAGATGAAGGAGGGTGAAAGAGAGTGAAACGAGACGAAGGAGGGTGAAAGAGAGAGAAACGAGACGAAGGAGGGTGAAAGAGAGCGAAAAGGTGCGAAGGAGGGTGAAAGAGAGTGAAACGAGGCGAAGGAAGGTGAAAGAGTGCGAATCGAGACAAAGGAGGGTGAAAGAGAGTGAAACGAGACGAAGGAAGGTGAAAGAGAGCGAACCGAAACAAAGGAGGGTGGAAGAGAGCGATACGAGAAGAAGGAGGGTGAAAGAGAGCGAAACGAGATGAAGGAGGGTGAAAGAGAACAAAACGAGACTAAAGAGGGTGAAAGAGAGCGAAACGAGGCGAAGGAGGGTGAAAGAGAGTGAAACGAGGTGAAGGAAGGTGAAAGAGTGCGAATCGAGACAAAGGAGGGTGAAAGAGAGCGAAACGAGACGAAGGAAGGTGAAAGAGAGCGAACCGAAACGAAGGAGGGTGGAAGAGAGCGATACGAGAAGAAGGAGGGTGAAAGAGAGCGAAACGAGACGAAGGAGGGTGAAAGAGAGCGAAACGAGACGAAGGAGGGTGAAAAAGAGTGAAACGAGACGAAGGAGGGTGAAACAGAGCGAAACGAGACGAAGGAAGGTGAAAGAGAGTTAGACGAGATGAAGGAGGGTGAAAGAGATCGAAACGAGACAAAGGAGGGTGAAAGAGAGCGAAACGAGGCGAAGGAAGGTGAAAGAGAGCGAAACGAGAGGAAGGAGGGTGAAAGAGAACGAAACGAGACGAAGGAGGGGGAAAGAGAGCGAAACGAGACGAAGGAAGGTGAAAGAGAGCGAACCGAAACGAAGGAGGGTGGAAGAGAGCGATACGAGACGAAGGAGGGTGAAAGAGAGCGAAACGAGACGAAGGAGGGTGAAAGAGAGCGAAACGAGACGAAGGAGGGTGAAAAAGAATGAAACGAGATGAAGGAGGGTGAAAGAGAGCGAAACGAGATGAAGGAGGGTGAAAGAGAGCGAAACGAGACGAAGGAGGCTGAAAGAGAGCGAAACGAGACGAAGGAAGGTGAAAGAGAGCTAAACGAGATGACGGAGGGTGAAAGTGATCGAAACGAGACAAAGGAGGGTGAAAGAGCGAAACGAGGCGAAGGAAGGTGAAAGAGAGCGAAACGAGACGAAGGAGGGTGAAAGAGAACGAAACGAGACGAAGGATGGGGAAAGAGAGCGAAACGAGATGAAGGAGGGTGAAAGAAGGCGAAACGAGACGAAGGAGGGAAGAAGACAGCGAAACGAGATGAAGGAGGGTGAAAAAGAATAAAACGAGTCGAAGGAAGGTGAAAGAGAGCGAAACGAGATGAAGGAGGGTGAAAGAGAGCGAAACGAGACGAAGGAAGGTGAAAGAGAGCGAACCGAAACGAAGGAGGGTGGAAGAGAGCGATACGAGAAGAAGGAGGGTGAAAGAGAGCGAAACGA
This sequence comes from Scyliorhinus torazame, assembly GCF_047496885.1. NCBI lineage: Eukaryota > Metazoa > Chordata > Chondrichthyes > Carcharhiniformes > Scyliorhinidae > Scyliorhinus > Scyliorhinus torazame. Next base: position 47,433,267 of record NC_092732.1, on the reverse strand, counting down.
GACGAAGGAGGGTGAAAGAGAGCGAAACGAGACGAAGGAGGGTGAAAAAGAGTGAAACGAGACGAAGGAGGGTGAAAGATTGCTAAACGAGACGAAGGAGGGTGAAAGAGAGCGAAACGAGATGAAGGAGGGTGAAAGAGAGCGAAACGAGACGAAGGAGGTTGAAAGAGAGCGAAACGAGACGAAGGAAGGTGAAAGAGAGCTAAACGAGATGAAGGAGGGTGAAAGAGATCGAAACGAGACAAAGGAGGGTGAAAGAGAGCGAAACGAGGCGAAGGAAGGTGAAAGAGAGCGAAACGAGACGAAGGAGGGTGAAAGAGAACGAAACGAGATGAAGGAAGGTGAAAGAGAGCGAACCGAAACGAAGGAGGGTGGAAGAGAGCGATACGAAACGAAGGAGGGTGAAAGAGAGCGAAACGAGACGAAGGAGGGTGAAAAAGAATGAAACGAGACGAAGGAGGGTGAAAGAGAGCGAAACGAGATGAAGGAGGGTGAAAGAGAGCGAAACGAGACGAAGGAGGGTGAAAGAGAGCGAAACGAGACGAAGGAAGGTGAAAGAGAGCTAAAATAGATGACGGAGGGTGAAAGAGATTGAAACGAGACAAAGGAGGGTGAAAGAGCGAAACGAGGCGAAGGAAGGTGAAAGAGAGCGAAACGAGACGAAGGATGGTGAAAGAGAGCGAAACGAGGCGAAGGAGGGTGAAAGAGAGCGAAACGAGGCGAAGGAGGGTGAAAGAGAGTGAAACGAGGCGAAGGAAGGTGAAAGACTTCGAATCGAGACAAAGGAGGGTGAAAGAGAGCGAAACGAGACGAAGGAAGGTGAAAGAGAGCGAACCGAAACAAAGGAGGGTGGAAGAGAGCGATACGAGAAGGAGGGTGAAAGAGAGCGAAACGAGACGAAGGAGGGTGAAAGAGAGCGAACCGAGACGAAGGAGGGTGAAAAAGAGTGAAACGAGATGAAGGAGGGTGAAAGATTGCTAAACGAGACAAAGGAGGGTGAAAGAGAGTGAAACGAGACGAAGGAGGGTGAATGAGGGCGAAACGAGACGAAAGAGGGTCAAAGAGAGCAAAACGAGTTGAAGGAGGGTGAAAGAGAGCGAAACGAGACAAAGGAGGGTGAAAGAGGCTGAAACGAGACGAAGGAGGGTGGAAGAGAGCGAAACGAGAGGAAGGACGGTGAAAGAGAGCGAAACGAGATGAAGGAGGGTGAAAGAGAGTGAAACGAGACGAAGGAGGGTGAAAGAAAGCGAAACGAGACGAAGGAGGGTGAAAGAGAGCGAAAAGGTGCGAAGGAGGGTGAAAGAGAGTGAAACGAGGCGAAGGAAGGTGAAAGAGTGCGAATCGAGACAAAGGAGGGTGAAAGAGAGCGAAACGAGACGAAGGAAGGTGAAAGAGAGCGAACCGAAACAAAGGAGGGTGGAAGAGAGCGATACGAGAAGAAGGAGGGTGAAAGAGAGCGAAACGAGATGAAGGAGGGTGAAAGAGAACAAAACGAGACGAAGGATGGGGAAAGAGAGCGAAACGAGACGGAGGAGGGTGAAAGAAGGCGAAACGAGACGAAGGAGGGAGGAAGACAGCGAAACGAGACGAAGGAGGGTGAGAGAGAGCGAAACGAGACGAAGGAGGGTGGAAGAGAGCGAAACAAGACGTAGGAGGGTGAGAGATAGCGAAACGAGACGAAGGAGGGTGGAAGAGAGCGAAACAAGACGTAGGAGGGTGAGAGATAGCGAAACGAGACGAAGGAGGGTGAAAGAGAGCGAAACGAGACGAAGGAGGGTGAAAGAGAGCAAAATGAGACGAAGGAGGGTGAAGGAGGGCGAAACGAGACAAAAGAGGGTCAAAGAGAGAGAAACGAGTTGAAGGAGGGTGAAAGAGAGCGAAACAAGACAAAGGAGGGTGAAAGAGGCTGAAACGAGACGAAGGTGGGTGGAAGAGAGCAAAACGAGAGGAAGGACGGTGAAAGAGAGCGAAACGAGATGAAGGAGGGTGAAAGAGAGTGAAACGAGACGAAGGAGGGTGAAAGAGAGAGAAACGAGACGAAGGAGGGTGAAAGAGAGCGAAAAGGTGCGAAGGAGGGTGAAAGAGAGTGAAACGAGGCGAAGGAAGGTGAAAGAGTGCGAATCGAGACAAAGGAGGGTGAAAGAGAGCGAAACGAGACGAAGGAAGGTGAAAGAGAGCGAACCGAAACAAAGGAGGGTGGAAGAGAGCGATACGAGAAGAAGGAGGGTGAAAGAGAGCGAAACGAGATGAAGGAGGGTGAAAGAGAACAAAACGAGACTAAAGAGGGTGAAAGAGAGCGAAACGAGGCGAAGGAGGGTGAAAGAGAGTGAAACGAGGTGAAGGAAGGTGAAAGAGTGCGAATCGAGACAAAGGAGGGTGAAAGAGAGCGAAACGAGACGAAGGAAGGTGAAAGAGAGCGAACCGAAACGAAGGAGGGTGGAAGAGAGCGAAACGAGACGAAGGAGGGTGAAAAAGAGTGAAACGAGACGAAGGAGGGTGAAAGATTGCTAAACGAGACGAAGGAGGGTGAAAGAGAGCGAAACAAGATGAAGGAGGGTGAAAGAGAGCGAAACGAGACGAAGGAGGGCGAAAGAGAGCGAAACGAGACGAAGGAAGGTGAAAGAGAGCTAGACGAGATGAAGGAGGGTGAAAGAGATCGAAACGAGACAAAGGAGGGTGAAAGAGAGCGAAAAGAGGCGAAGGAAGGTGAAAGAGAGCGAAACGAGACGAAGGAGGGTGAAAGAGAACGAAACGAGACGAAGGAGGGGGAAAGAGAGCGAAACGAGACGAAGGAAGGTGAAAGAGAGCGAACCGAAACGAAGGAGGGTGGAAGAGAGCGATACGAGACGAAGGAGGGTGAAAGAGAGCGAAACGAGACGAAGGAGGGTGAAAGAGAGCGAAACGAGATGACGGAGGGTGAAAGAGATCGAAACGAGACAAAGGAGGGTGAAAGAGCGAAACGAGACGAAGGATGGGGAAAGAGAGCGAAACGAGACGAAGGAGGGTGAAAGAAGGCGAAACGAGACGAAGGAGGGAAGAAGACAGTGAAACGAGACGAAGGAGGGTGAGAGAGAGCGAAACGAGACGAAGGAGGGTGGAAGAGAGCGAAACAAGACGTAGGAGGGTGAGAGATAGCGAAACGAGACGAAGGAGGGTGAAAGAGAGCGAAACGAGACGAAGGAGGGTGAAAGAGAGCGAAATGAGACGAAGGAGTGTGAAGGAGGGCGAAACGAGACGAAAGAGTGTCAAAGAGAGCGAAACGAGATGAAGGAGGGTGAAAGAGAGCGAAACGAGACGAAGGAGGTTGAAAGAGAGCGAAACGAGACGAAGGAAGGTGAAAGAGAGCTAAACGAGATGAAGGAGGGTGAAAGAGATCGAAACGAGACAAAGGAGGGTGAAAGAGAGCGAAACGAGGCGAAGGAAGGTGAAAGAGAGCGAAACGAGACGAAGGAGGGTGAAAGAGAACGAAACGAGATGAAGGAAGGTGAAAGAGAGCGAACCGAAACGTAGGAGGGTGGAAGAGAGCGATACGAAACGAAGGAGGGTGAAAGAGAGCGAAACGAAACGAAGGAGGGTGAAAAAGAATGAAACGAGACGAAGGAGGGTGAAAGAGAGCGAAACGAGATGAAGGAGGGTGAAAGAGAGCGAAACGAGACGAAGGAGGGTGAAAGAGAGCGAAACGAGACGAAGGAAGGTGAAAGAGAGCTAAAATAGATGACGGAGGGTGAAAGAGATCGAAACGAGACAAAGGAGGGTGAAAGAGCGAAACGAGGCGAAGGAAGGTGAAAGAGAGCGAAACGAGACGAAGGATGGTGAAAGAGAGCGAAACGAGGCGAAGGAGGGTGAAAGAGGGCGAAACGAGGCGAAGGAGGGTGAAAGAGAGTGAAACGAGGCGAAGGAAGGTGAAAGACTTCGAATCGAGACAAAGGAGGGTGAAAGAGAGCGAAACGAGACGAAGGAAGGTGAAAGAGAGCGAACCGAAACAAAGGAGGGTGGAAGAGAGCGATACGAGAAGGAGGGTGAAAGAGAGCGAAACGAGACGAAGGAGGGTGAAAGAGAGCGAAACGAGACGAAGGAGGGTGAAAAAGAGTGAAACGAGATGAAGGAGGGTGAAAGATTGCTAAACGAGACAAAGGAGGGTGAAAGAGAGTGAAACGAGATGAAGGAGGGTGAATGAGGGCGAAACGAGACGAAAGAGGGTCAAAGAGAGCGAAACGAGTTGAAGGAGGGTGAAAGAGAGCGAAACGAGACAAAGGAGGGTGAAAGAGGCTGAAACGAGACGAAGGAGGGTGGAAGAGAGCGAAACGAGAGGAAGGACGGTGAAAGAGAGCGAAACGAGATGAAGGAGGGTGAAAGAGAGTGAAGCGAGACGAAGGAGGGTGAAAGAAAGCGAAACGAGACGAAGGAGGGTGAAAGAGAGCGAAAAGGTGCGAAGGAGGGTGAAAGAGAGTGAAACGAGGCGAAGGAAGGTGAAAGAGTGCGAATCGAGACAAAGGAGGGTGAAAGAGAGCGAAACGAGACGAAGGAAGGTGAAAGAGAGCGAACCGAATCGAAGGAGGGTGGAAGAGAGCGATACGAGAAGAAGGAGGGTGAAAGAGAGCGAAACGAGATGAAGGAGGGTGAAAGAGAACAAAACGAGACGAAGGATGGGGAAAGAGAGCGAAACGAGACGGAGGAGGGTGAAAGAAGGCGAAACGAGACGAAGGAGGGAGGAAGACAGCGAAACGAGACGAAGGAGGGTGAGAGAGAGCGAAACGAGACGAAGGAGGGTGGAAGAGAGCGAAACAAGACGTAGGAGGGTGAGAGATAGCGAAACGAGACGAAGGAGGGTGGAAGAGAGCGAAACAAGACGTAGGAGGGTGAGAGATAGCGAAACGAGACGAAGGAGGGTGAAAGAGAGCGAAACGAGACGAAGGAGGGTCAAAGAGAGCAAAATGAGACGAAGGAGGGTGAAGGAGGGCGAAACGAGACGAAAGAGGGTCAAAGAGAGAGAAACGAGTTGAAGGAGGGTGAAAGAGAGCGAAACGAGACAAAGGAGGGTGAAAGAGGCTGAAACGAGACGAAGGAGGGTGGAAGAGAGCGAAACGAGAGGAAGGACGGTGAAAGAGAGCGAAACGAGATGAAGGAGGGTGAAAGAGAGTGAAACGAGACGAAGGAGGGTGAAAGAGAGAGAAACGAGACGAAAGAGGGTGAAAGAGAGAGAAACGAGGCGAAGGAGGGTGAAAGAGAGTGAAACGAGGTGAAGGAAGGTGAAAGAGTGCGAATCGAGACAAAGGAGGGTGAAAGAGAGCGAAACGAGACGAAGGAAGGTGAAAGAGAGCGAACCGAAACGAAGGAGGGTGGAAGAGAGCGATACGAGAAGAAGGAGGGGGAAAGAGAGCGAAACGAGACGAAGGAAGGTGAAAGAGAGCGAACCGAAACGAAGGAGGGTGGAAGAGAGCGATACGAGACGAAGGAGGGTGAAAGAGAGCGAAACGAGACGAAGGAGGGTGAAAGAGAGCGAAACGAGATGACGGAGGGTGAAAGAGATCGAAACGAGACAAAGGAGGGTGAAAGAGCGAAACGAGACGAAGGATGGGGAAAGAGAGCGAAACGAGACGAAGGAGGGTGAAAGAAGGCGAAACGAGACGAAGGAGGGAAGAAGACAGTGAAACGAGACGAAGGAGGGTGAGAGAGAGCGAAACGAGACGAAGGAGGGTGGAAGAGAGCGAAACAAGACGTAGGAGGGTGAGAGATAGCGAAACGAGACGAAGGAGGGTGAAAGAGAGCGAAACGAGACGAAGGAGGGTGAAAGAGAGCGAAATGAGACGAAGGAGTGTGAAGGAGGGCGAAACGAGACGAAAGAGGGTCAAAGAGAGCGAAACGAGATGAAGGAGGGTGAAAGAGAGCGAAACGAGACGAAGGAGGTTGAAAGAGAGCGAAACGAGACGAAGGAAGGTGAAAGAGAGCTAAACGAGATGAAGGAGGGTGAAAGAGATCGAAACGAGACAAAGGAGGGTGAAAGAGAGCGAAACGAGGCGAAGGAAGGTGAAAGAGAGCGAAACGAGACGAAGGAGGGTGAAAGAGAACGAAACGAGATGAAGGAAGGTGAAAGAGAGCGAACCGAAACGTAGGAGGGTGGAAGAGAGCGATACGAAACGAAGGAGGGTGAAAGAGAGCGAAACGAAACGAAGGAGGGTGAAAAAGAATGAAACGAGACGAAGGAGGGTGAAAGAGAGCGAAACGAGATGAAGGAGGGTGAAAGAGAGCGAAACGAGACGAAGGAGGGTGAAGGAGAGCGAAACGAGACGAAGGAAGGTGAAAGAGAGCTAAAATAGATGACGGAGGGGGAAAGAGATCGAAACGAGACAAAGGAGGGTGAAAGAGCGAAACGAGGCGAAGGAAGGTGAAAGAGAGCGAAACGAGACGAAGGATGGTGAAAGAGAGCGAAACGAGGCGAAGGAGGGTGAAAGAGGGCGAAACGAGGCGAAGGAGGGTGAAAGAGAGTGAAACGAGGCGAAGGAAGGTGAAAGACTTCGAATCGAGACAAAGGAGGGTGAAAGAGAGCGAAACGAGACGAAGGAAGGTGAAAGAGAGCGAACCGAAACAAAGGAGGGTGGAAGAGAGCGATACGAGAAGGAGGGTGAAAGAGAGCGAAACGAGACGAAGGAGGGTGAAAGAGAGCGAAACGAGACGAAGGAGGGTGAAAAAGAGTGAAACGAGATGAAGGAGGGTGAAAGATTGCTAAACGAGACAAAGGAGGGTGAAAGAGAGTGAAACGAGATGAAGGAGGGTGAATGAGGGCGAAACGAGACGAAAGAGGGTCAAAGAGAGCGAAACGAGTTGAAGGAGGGTGAAAGAGAGCGAAACGAGACAAAGGAGGGTGAAAGAGGCTGAAACGAGACGAAGGAGGGTGGAAGAGAGCGAAACGAGAGGAAGGACGGTGAAAGAGAGCGAAACGAGATGAAGGAGGGTGAAAGAGAGTGAAACGAGACGAAGGAGGGTGAAAGAAAGCGAAACGAGACGAAGGAGGGTGAAAGAGAGCGAAAAGGTGCGAAGGAGGGTGAAAGAGAGTGAAACGAGGCGAAGGAAGGTGAAAGAGTGCGAATCGAGACAAAGGAGGGTGAAAGAGAGCGAAACGAGACGAAGGAAGGTGAAAGAGAGCGAACCGAATCGAAGGAGGGTGGAAGAGAGCGATACGAGAAGAAGGAGGGTGAAAGAGAGCGAAACGAGATGAAGGAGGGTGAAAGAGAACAAAACGAGACGAAGGATGGGGAAAGAGAGCGAAACGAGACGGAGGAGGGTGAAAGAAGGCGAAACGAGACGAAGGAGGGAGGAAGACAGCGAAACGAGACGAAGGAGGGTGAGAGAGAGCGAAACGAGACGAAGGAGGGTGGAAGAGAGCGAAACAAGACGTAGGAGGGTGAGAGATAGCGAAACGAGACGAAGGAGGGTGGAAGAGAGCGAAACAAGACGTAGGAGGGTGAGAGATAGCGAAACGAGACGAAGGAGGGTGAAAGAGAGCGAAACGAGACGAAGGAGGGTCAAAGAGAGCAAAATGAGACGAAGGAGGGTGAAGGAGGGCGAAACGAGACGAAAGAGGGTCAAAGAGAGAGAAACGAGTTGAAGGAGGGTGAAAGAGAGCGAAACGAGACAAAGGAGGGTGAAAGAGGCTGAAACGAGACGAAGGAGGGTGGAAGAGAGCGAAACGAGAGGAAGGACGGTGAAAGAGAGCGAAACGAGATGAAGGAGGGTGAAAGAGAGTGAAACGAGACGAAGGAGGGTGAAAGAGAGAGAAACGAGACGAAAGAGGGTGAAAGAGAGCGAAACGAGGCGAAGGAGGGTGAAAGAGAGTGAAACGAGGTGAAGGAAGGTGAAAGAGTGCGAATCGAGACAAAGGAGGGTGAAAGAGAGCGAAACGAGACGAAGGAAGGTGAAAGAGAGCGAACCGAAACGAAGGAGGGTGGAAGAGAGCGATACGAGAAGAAGGAGGGTGAAAGAGAGCGAAACGAGACGAAGGAGGGTGAAAGAGAGCGAAACGAGACGAAGGAGGGTGAAAAAGAGTGAAACGAGACGAAGGAGGGTGAAAGATTGCTAAACGAGACGAAGGAGGGTGAAAGAGAGCGAAACAAGATGAAGGAGGGTGAAAGAGAGCGAAACGAGACGAAGGAGGGCGAAAGAGAGCGAAACGAGACGAAGGAAGGTGAAAGAGAGCTAGACGAGATGAAGGAGGGTGAAAGAGATCGAAACGAGACAAAGGAGGGTGAAAGAGAGCGAAAAGAGGCGAAGGAAGGTGAAAGAGAGCGAAACGAGACGAAGGAGGGTGAAAGAGAACGAAACGAGACGAAGGAGGGGGAAAGAGAGCGAAACGAGACGAAGGAAGGTGAAAGAGAGCGAACCGAAACGAAGGAGGGTGGAAGAGAGCGATACGAGACGAAGGAGGGTGAAAGAGAGCGAAACGAGACGAAGGAGGGTGAAAGAGAGGGAAACGAGATGACGGAGGGTGAAAGAGATCGAAACGAGACAAAGGAGGGTGAAAGAGCGAAACGAGGCGAAGGAAGGTGAAAGAGAGCGAAACGAGACGAAGGAGGGTGAAAGAGAACGAAACGAGATGAAGGATGGGGAAAGAGAGCGAAACGAGACGAAGGAGGGTGAAAGAAGGCGAAACGAGACGAAGGAGGGAAGAAGACAGTGAAACGAGACGAAGGAGGGTGAGTGAGAGCGAAACGAGAAGAAGGAGGGTGGAAGAGAGCGAAACAAGATGTAGGAGGGTGAGAGATAGCGAAACGAGACGAAGGAGGGTGAAAGAGAGCGAAACGAGACGAAGGAGGGTGAAAGAGAGCGAAATGAGACGAAGGAGTGTGAAGGAGGGCGAAACGAGACGAAAGAGGGTCAAAGAGAGCGAAACGAGTTGAAGGAGGGTGAAAGAGAGCGAAACGAGACAAAGGAGGGTGAAAGAGGCTGAAACGAGACGAAGGAGGGTGGAAGAGAGCGAAACGAGAGGAAGGACGGTGAAAGAGAGCGAAACGAGATGAAGGAGGGTGAAAGAGAGTGAAACGAGACGAAGGAGGGTGAAAGAAAGCGAAATGAGACGAAGGAGGGTGAAAGAGAGCGAAACGAGGCGAAGGAGGGTGAAAGAGAGTGAAACGAGGCGAAGGAAGGTGAAAGACTTCGAATCGAGACAAAGGAGGGTGAAAGAGAGCGAAACGAGACGAAGGAAGGTGAAAGAGAGCGAACCGAAACAAAGGAGGGTGGAAGAGAGCGATACGAGAAGAAGGAGGGTGAAAGAGTGCGAATCGAGACAAAGGAGGGTGAAAGAGAGCGAAACGAGACGAAGGAAGGTGAAAGAGAGCGAACCGAAACGAAGGAGGGTGGAAGAGAGCGATACGAGAAGAAGGAGGGTGAAAGAGAGCGAAACGAGACGAAGGAGGGTGAAAGAGAGCGAAACGAGACGAAGGAGGGTGAAAAAGAGTGAAACGAGACGAAGGAGGGTGAAAGATTGCTAAACGAGACGAAGGAGGGTGAAAGAGAGCGAAACGAGATGAAGGAGGGTGAAAGAGAGCGAAACGAGACAAAGGAGGTTGAAAGAGTGCGAAACGAGACGAAGGAAGGTGAAAGAGAGCTAAACGAGATGAAGGAGGGTGAAAGAGATCGAAGCGAGACAAAGGAGGGTGAAAGAGAGCGAAACGAGGCGAAGGAAGGTGAAAGAGAGCGAAACGAGACGAAGGAGGGTGAAAGAGAACGAAACGAGACGAAGGAGGGTGAAAGAGAGCGAAACGAGACGAAGGAGGGCGAAAGAGAGCGAAACGAGACGAAGGAAGGTGAAAGAGAGCTAGACGAGATGAAGGAGGGTGAAAGAGATCGAAACGAGACAAAGGAGGGTGAAAGAGAGCGAAAAGAGGCGAAGGAAGGTGAAAGAGAGCGAAACGAGACGAAGGAGGGTGAAAGAGAACGAAACGAGACGAAGGAGGGGGAAAGAGAGCGAAACGTGACGAAGGAAGGTGAAAGAGAGCGAACCGAAACGAAGGAGGGTGGAAGAGAGCGATACGAGACGAAGGAGGGTGAAAGAGAGCGAAACGAGACGAAGGAGGGTGAAAGAGAGCGAAACGAGATGACGGAGGGTGAAAGAGATCGAAACGAGACAAAGGAGGGTGAAAGAGCGAAACGAGGCGAAGGAAGGTGAAAGAGAGCGAAACGAGACGAAGGAGGGTGAAAGAGAACGAAACGAGACGAAGGATGGGGAAAGAGAGCGAAACGAGACGAAGGAGGGTGAAAGAAGGCGAAACGAGACGAAGGAGGGAAGAAGACAGTGAAACGAGACGAAGGAGGGTGAGAGAGAGCGAAACGAGACGAAGCAGGGTGGAAGAGAGCGAAACAAGACGTAGGAGGGTGAGAGATAGCGAAACGAGACGAAGGAGGGTGAAAGAGAGTGAAACGAGACGAAGGAGGGTGAAAGAGAGCGAAATGAGACGAAGGAGTGTGAAGGAGGGCGAAACGAGACGAAAGAGGGTCAAAGAGAGCGAAACGAGATGAAGGAGGGTGATAGAGAGCGAGACGAGACGAAGGAGGTTGAAAGAGAGCGAAACGAGACGAAGGAAGGTGAAAGAGAGCTAAACGAGATGAAGGAGGGTGAAAGAGATCGAAACGAGACAAAGGAGGGTGAAAGAGAGCGAAACGAGGCGAAGGAAGGTAAAGAGAGCGAAACGAGACGAAGGAGGGTGAAAGAGAACGAAACGAGATGAAGGAAGGTGAAAGCGAGCGAACCGAAACGAAGGAGGGTGGAAGAGAGCGATACGAAACGAAGGAGGGTGAAAGAGAGCGAAACGAAACGAAGGAGGGTGAAAAAGAATGAAACGAGACGAAGGAGGGTGAAAGAGAGCGAAACGAGATGAAGGAGGGTGAAAGAGAGCGAAACGAGACGAAGGAGGGTGAAAGAGAGCGAAACGAGACGAAGGAAGGTGAAAGAGAGCTAAAATAGATGACGGAGGGTGAAAGAGATCGAAACGAGACAAAGGAGGGTGAAAGAGCGAAACGAGGCGAAGGAAGGTGAAAGAGAGCGAAACGAGACGAAGGATGGTGAAAGAGAGCGAAACGAGGCGAAGGAGGGTGAAAGAGAGCGAAACGAGGCGAAGGAGGGTGAAAGAGAGTGAAACGAGGCGAAGGAAGGTGAAAGACTTCGAATCGAGACAAAGGAGGGTGAAAGAGAGCGAAACGAGACGAAGGAAGGTGAAAGAGAGCGAACCGAAACAAAGGAGGGTGGAAGAGAGCGATACGAGAGGGAGGGTGAAAGAGAGCGAAACGAGACGAAGGAGGGTGAAAGAGAGCGAAACGAGACGAAGGAGGGTGAAAAAGAGTGAAACGAGATGAAGGAGGGTGAAAGATTGCTAAACGAGACAAAGGAGGGTGAAAGAGAGTGAAACGAGATGAAGGAGGGTGAATGAGGGCGAAACGAGACGAAAGAGGGTCAAAGAGAGCGAAACGAGTTGAAGGAGGGTGAAAGAGAGCGAAACGAGACAAAGGAGGGTGAAAGAGGCTGAAACGAGACGAAGGAGGGTGGAAGAGAGCGAAACGAGAGGAAGGACGGTGAAAGAGAGCGAAACGAGATGAAGGAGGGTGAAAGAGAGTGAAACGAGACGAAGGAGGGTGAAAGAAAGCGAAACGAGACGAAGGAGGGTGAAAGAGAGCGAAAAGGTGCGAAGGAGGGTGAAAGAGAGTGAAACGAGGCGAAGGAAGGTGAAAGAGTGCGAATCGAGACAAAGGAGGGTGAAAGAGAGCGAAACGAGACGAAGGAAGGTGAAAGAGAGCGAACCGAATCGAAGGAGGGTGGAAGAGAGCGATACGAGAAGAAGGAGGGTGAAAGAGAGCGAAACGAGATGAAGGAGGGTGAAAGAGAACAAAACGAGACGAAGGATGGGGAAAGAGAGCGAAACGAGACGGAGGAGGGTGAAAGAAGGCGAAACGAGACGAAGGAGGGAGGAAGACAGCGAAACGAGACGAAGGAGGGTGAGAGAGAGCGAAACGAGACGAAGGAGGGTGGAAGAGAGCGAAACAAGACGTAGGAGGGTGAGCGATAGCGAAACGAGACAAAGGAGGGTGGAAGAGAGCGAAACAAGACGTAGGAGGGTGAGAGATAGCGAAACGAGACGAAGGAGGGTGAAAGAGAGCGAAACGAGACGAAGGAGGGTGAAAGAGAGCAAAATGAGACGAAGGAGGGTGAAGGAGGGCGAAACGAGACGAAAGAGGGTCAAAGAGAGAGAAACGAGTTGAAGGAGGGTGAAAGAGAGCGAAACGAGACAAAGGAGGGTGAAAGAGGCTGAAACGAGACGAAGGAGGGTGGAAGAGAGCGAAACGAGAGGAAGGACGGTGAAAGAGAGCGAAACGAGATGAAGGAGGGTGAAAGAGAGTGAAACGAGACGAAGGAGGGTGAAAGAGAGAGAAACGAGACGAAAGAGGGTGAAAGAGAGCGAAACGAGGCGAAGGAGGGTGAAAGAGAGTGAAACGAGGTGAAGGAAGGTGAAAGAGTGCGAATCGAGACAAAGGAGGGTGAAAGAGAGCGAAACGAGACGAAGGAAGGTGAAAGAGAGCGAACCGAAACGAAGGAGGGTGGAAGAGAGCGATACGAGAAGAAGGAGGGTGAAAGAGAGCGAAACGAGACGAAGGAGGGTGAAAGAGAGCGAAACGAGACGAAGGAGGGTGAAAAAGAGTGAAACGAGACGAAGGAGGGTGAAAGATTGCTAAACGAGACGAAGGAGGGTGAAAGAGAGCGAAACAAGATGAAGGAGGGTGAAAGAGAGCGAAACGAGACGAAGGAGGGCGAAAGGGAGCGAAACGAGACGAAGGAAGGTGAAAGAGAGCTAGACGAGATGAAGGAGGGTGAAAGAGATCGAAACGAGACAAAGGAGGGTGAAAGAGAGCGAAAAGAGGCGAAGGAAGGTGAAAGAGAGCGAAACGAGACGAAGGAGGGTGAAAGAGAACGAAACGAGACGAAGGAGGGGGAAAGAGAGCGAAACGAGACGAAGGAAGGTGAAAGAGAGCGAACCGAAACGAAGGAGGGTGGAAGAGAGGGAAACGAGATGACGGAGGGTGAAAGAGATCGAAACGAGACAAAGGAGGGTGAAAGAGCGAAACGAGGCGAAGGAAGGTGAAAGAGAGCGAAACGAGACGAAGGAGGGTGAAAGAGAACGAAACGAGACGAAGGATGGGGAAAGAGAGCGAAACGAGACGAAGGAGGGTGAAAGAAGGCGAAACGAGACGAAGGAGGGAAGAAGACAGTGAAACGAGACGAAGGAGGGTGAGTGAGAGCGAAACGAGACGAAGGAGGGTGGAAGAGAGCGAAACAAGATGTAGGAGGGTGAGAGATAGCGAAACGAGACGAAGGAGGGTGAAAGAGAGCGAAACGAGACGAAGGAGGGTGAAAGAGAGCGAAATGAGACGAAGGAGTGTGAAGGAGGGCGAAACGAGACGAAAGAGGGTCAAAGAGAGCGAAACGAGTTGAAGGAGGGTGAAAGAGAGCGAAACGAGACAAAGGAGGGTGAAAGAGGCTGAAACGAGACGAAGGAGGGTGGAAGAGAGCGAAACGAGAGGAAGGACGGTGAAAGAGAGCGAAACGAGATGAAGGAGGGTGAAAGAGAGTGAAACGAGACGAAGGAGGGTGAAAGAAAGCGAAATGAGACGAAGGAGGGTGAAAGAGAGCGAAACGAGGCGAAGGAGGGTGAAAGAGAGTGAAACGAGGCGAAGGAAGGTGAAAGACTTCGAATCGAGACAAAGGAGGGTGAAAGAGAGCGAAACGAGACGAAGGAAGGTGAAAGAGAGCGAACCGAAACAAAGGAGGGTGGAAGAGAGCGATACGAGAAGAAGGAGGGTGAAAGAGAGCGAAACGAGACGAAGGAGGGTGAAAGAGTGCGAATCGAGACAAAGGAGGGTGAAAGAGAGCGAAACGAGACGAAGGAAGGTGAAAGAGAGCGAACCGAAACGAAGGAGGGTGGAAGAGAGCGATACGAGAAGAAGGAGGGTGAAAGAGAGCGAAACGAGACGAAGGAGGGTGAAAGAGAGCGAAACGAGACGAAGGAGGGTGAAAAAGAGTGAAACGAGACGAAGGAGGGTGAAAGATTGCTAAACGAGACGAAGGAAGGTGAAAGAGAGCTAAACGAGATGAAGGAGGGTGAAAGAGATCGAAGCGAGACAAAGGAGGGTGAAAGAGAGCGAAACGAGGCGAAGGAAGGTGAAAGAGAGCGAAACGAGACGAAGGAGGGTGAAAGAGAACGAAACGAGACGAAGGAGGGGGAAAGAGAGCGAAACGAGACGAAGGAAGGTGAAAGAGAGCGAACCGAAACGAAGGAGGGTGGAAGAGAGCGATACGAGACGAAGGAGGGTGAAAGAGAGCGAAACGAGACGAAGGAGGGTGAAAGAGAGCGAAACGAGACGAAGGAGGGTGAAAAAGAATGAAACGAGACGAAGGAGGGTGAAAGAGAGCGAAACGAGATGAAGGAGGGTGAAAGAGAGCGAAACGAGACGAAGGAGGGTGAAAGAGAGCGAAACGAGACGAAGGAAGGTGAAAGAGAGCTAAACGAGATGACGGAGGGTGAAAGAGATCGAAACGAGACAAAGGAGGGTGAAAGAGCGAAACGAGGCGAAGGAAGGTGAAAGAGAGCGAAACGAGACGAAGGAGGGTGAAAGAGAACGAAACGAGACGAAGGATGGGGAAAGAGAGCGAAACGAGACGAAGGAGGGTGAAAGAAGGCGAAACGAGACGAAGGAGGGAAGAAGACAGCGAAACGAGACGAAGGAGGGTGAGAGAGAGCGAAACGAGATGAAGGAAGGTGAAAGAGAGCGAACCGAAACGAAGGAGGGTGGAAGAGAGCGATACGAGACGAAGGAGGGTGAAAAAGAATGAAACGAGACGAAGGAGGGTGAAAGAGAGCGAAACGAGATGAAGGAGGGTGAAAGAGAGCGAAACGAGACGAAGGAGGGTGAAAGAGAGCGAAACGAGACGAAGGAAGGTGAAAGAGAGCTAAAATAGATTACGGAGGGTGAAAGAGATCGAAACGAGACAAAGGAGGGTGAAAGAGCGAAACGAGGCGAAGGAAGGTGAAAGAGAGCGAAACGAGACGAAGGAGGGTGAAAGAGAGCGAAACGAGGCGAAGGAGGGTGAAAGAGAGCGAAACGAGGCGAAGGAGGGTGAAAGAGAGTGAAACGAGGCGAAGGAAGGTGAAAGACTTCGAATCGAGACAAAGGAGGGTGAAAGAGAGCGAAACGAGACGAAGGAAGGTGAAAGAGAGCGAACCGAAACAAAGGAGGGTGGAAGAGAGCGATACGAGAAGAAGGAGGGTGAAAGAGAGCGAAACGAGACGAAGGAGGGTGAAAGAGAGCGAAACGAGACGAAGGAGGGTGAAAAAGAGTGAAACGAGATGAAGGAGGGTGAAAGATTGCTAAACGAGACAAAGTAGGGTGAAAGAGATTGAAACGAGACGAAGGAGGGTGAATGAGGGCGAAACGAGACGAAAGAGGGTCAAACAGAGCGAAACAAGTTGAAGGAGGGTGAAAGAGAGCGAAACGAGACAAAGGAGGGTGAAAGAGGCTGAAACGAGACGAAGGAGGGTGGAAGAGAGCGAAACGAGAGGAAGGACGGTGAAAGAGAGCGAAACGAGATGAAGGAGGGTGAAAGAGAGTGAAACGAGACGAAGGAGGGTGAAAGAAAGCGAAACGAGACGAAGGAGGGTGAAAGAGAGCGAAAAGGTGCGAAGGAGGGTGAAAGAGAGTGAAACGAGGCGAAGGAAGGTGAAAGAGTGCGAATCGAGACAAAGGAGGGTGAAAGAGAGCGAAACGAGACGAAGGAAGGTGAAAGAGAGCGAACCGAAACGAAGGAGGGTGGAAGAGAGCGATACGAGAAGAAGGAGGGTGAAAGAGAGCGAAACGAGACGAAGGAGGGTGAAAGAGAGCGAAACGAGACGAAGGAGGGTGAAAAAGAGTGAAACGAGACGAAGGAGGGTGAAAGATTGCTAAACGAGACGAAGGAGGGTGAAAGAGAGCGAAACGAGATGAAGGAGGGTGAAAGAGAGCGAAACGAGACGAAGGAGGTTGAAAGAGAGCGAAACGAGACGAAGGAAGGTGAAAGAGAGCTAAACGAGATGAAGGAGGGTGAAAGAGATCGAAACGAGACAAAGGAGGGTGAAAGAGAGCGAAACGAGGCGAAGGAAGGTGAAAGAGAGCAAAACGAGACGAAGGAGGGTGAAAGAGAACGAAACGAGATGAAGGAAGGTGAAAGAGAGCGAACCGAAACGAAGGAGGGTGGAAGAGAGCGATACGAAACGAAGGAGGGTGAAAGAGAGCGAAACGAGACGAAGGAGGGTGAAAAAGAATGAAACGAGAGGAAGGAGGGTGAATGAGAGCGAAACGAGATGAAGGAGGGTGAAAGAGAGCGAAACGAGACGAAGGAGGGTGAAAGAGAGCGAAACGAGACGAAGGAAGGTGAAAGAGAGCTAAAATAGATGACGGAGGGTGAAAGAGATCGAAACGAGACAAAGGAGGGTGAAAGAGCGAAACGAGGCGAAGGAAGGTGAAAGAGAGCGAAACGGGACGAAGGATGGTGAAAGAGAGCGAAACGAGGCGAAGGAGGGTGAAAGAGAGCGAAACGAGGCGAAGGAGGGTGAAAGAGAGTGAAACGAGGTGAAGGAAGGTGAAAGACTTCGAATCGAGACGAAGGAAGGTGAAAGAGAGCGAACCGAAACGAAGGAGGGTGAAAGAGTGCGAATCGAGACAAAGGAGGGTGAAAGAGAGCGAAACGAGACGAAGGAAGGTGAAAGAGAGCGAACCGAAACGAAGGAGGGTGGAAGAGAGCGATACGAGAAGAAGGAGGGTGAAAGAGAGCGAAACGAGACGAAGGAGGGTGAAAGAGAGCGAAACGAGACGAAGGAGGGTGAAAAAGAGTGAAACGAGACGAAGGAGGGTGAAAGATTGCTAAACGAGACGAAGGAGGGTGAAAGAGAGCGAAACGAGATGAAGGAGGGTGAAAGAGAGCGAAACGAGACAAAGGAGGTTGAAAGAGTGCGAAACGAGACGAAGGAAGGTGAAAGAGAGCTAAACGAGATGAAGGAGGGTGAAAGAGATCGAAGCGAGACAAAGGAGGGTGAAAGAGAGCGAAACGAGGCGAAGGAAGGTGAAAGAGAGCGAAACGAGACGAAGGAGGGTGAAAGAGAACGAAACGAGACGAAGGAGGGGGAAAGAGAGCGAAACGAGACGAAGGAAGGTGAAAGAGAGCGAACCGAAACGAAGGAGGGTGGAAGAGAGCGATACGAGACGAAGGAGGGTGAAAGAGAGCGAAACGAGACGAAGGAGGGTGAAAGAGAGCGAAACGAGACGAAGGAGGGTGAAAAAGAATGAAACGAGACGAAGGAGGGTGAAAGAGAGCGAAACGAGATGAAGGAGGGTGAAAGAGAGCGAAACGAGACGAAGGAGGGTGAAAGAGAGCGAAACGAGACGAAGGAAGGTGAAAGAGAGCTAAACGAGATGACGGAGGGTGAAAGAGATCGAAACGAGACAAAGGAGGGTGAAAGAGCGAAACGAGGCGAAGGAAGGTGAAAGAGAGCGAAACGAGACGAAGGAGGGTGAAAGAGAACGAAACGAGACGAAGGATGGGGAAAGAGAGCGAAACGAGACGAAGGAGGGTGAAAGAAGGCGAAACGAGACGAAGGAGGGAAGAAGACAGCGAAACGAGACGAAGGAGGGTGAGAGAGAGCGAAACGAGATGAAGGAAGGTGAAAGAGAGCGAACCGAAACGAAGGAGGGTGGAAGAGAGCGATACGAGACGAAGGAGGGTGAAAGAGAGCGAAACGAGACGAAGGAGGGTGAAAAAGAATGAAACGAGACGAAGGAGGGTGAAAGAGAGCGAAACGAGATGAAGGAGGGTGAAAGAGAGCGAAACGAGACGAAGGAGGGTGAAAGAGAGCGAAACGAGACGAAGGAAGGTGAAAGAGAGCTAAAATAGATTACGGAGGGTGAAAGAGATCGAAACGAGACAAAGGAGGGTGAAAGAGCGAAACGAGACGATGGAAGGTGAAAGAGAGCGAAACGAGACGAAGGAGGGTGAAAGAGAGCGAAACGAGGCGAAGGAGGGTGAAAGAGAGCGAAACGAGGCGAAGGAGGGTGAAAGAGAGTGAAACGAGGCGAAGGAAGGTGAAAGACTTTGAATCGAGACAAAGGAGGGTGAAAGAGAGCGAAACGAGACGAAGGAAGGTGAAAGAGAGCGAACCGAAACAAAGGAGGGTGGAAGAGAGCGATACGAGAAGAAGGAGGGTGAAAGAGAGCGAAACGAGACGAAGGAGGGTGAAAGAGAGCGAAACGAGACGAAGGAGGGTGAAAAAGAGTGAAACGAGATGAAGGAGGGTGAAATATTGCTAAACGAGACAAAGTAGGGTGAAAGAGATTGAAACGAGACGAAGGAGGGTGAATGAGGGCGAAACGAGACGAAAGAGGGTCAAACAGAGCGAAACAAGTTGAAGGAGGGTGAAAGAGAGCGAAACGAGACAAAGGAGGGTGAAAGAGGCTGAAACGAGACGAAGGAGGGTGGAAGAGAGCGAAACGAGAGGAAGGACGGTGAAAGAGAGCGAAACGAGATGAAGGAGGGTGAAAGAGAGTGAAACGAGACGAAGGAGGGTGAAAGAAAGCGAAACGAGACGAAGGAGGGTGAAAGAGAGCGAAAAGGTGCGAAGGAGGGTGAAAGAGAGTGAAACGAGGCGAAGGAAGGTGAAAGAGTGCGAATCGAGACAAAGGAGGGTGAAAGAGAGCGAAACGAGACGAAGGAAGGTGAAAGAGAGCGAACCGAAACGAAGGAGGGTGGAAGAGAGCGATACAAGAAGAAGGAGGGTGAAAGAGAGCGAAACGGGACGAAGGAGGGTGAAAGAGAGCGAAACGAGACGAAGGAGGGTGAAAAAGAGTGAAACGAGACGAAGGAGGGTGAAAGATTGCTAAACGAGACGAAGGAGGGTGAAAGAGAGCGAAACGAGATGAAGGAGGGTGAAAGAGAGCGAAACGAGACGAAGGAGGTTGAAAGAGAGCGAAACGAGACGAAGGAAGGTGAAAGAGAGCTAAACGAGATGAAGGAGGGTGAAAGAGATCGAAACGAGACAAAGGAGGGTGAAAGAGAGCGAAACGAGGCGAAGGAAGGTGAAAGAGAGCGAAACGAGACGAAGGAGGGTGAAAGAGAACGAAACGAGATGAAGGAAGGTGAAAGAGAGCGAACCGAAACGAAGGAGGGTGGAAGAGAGCGATACGAAACGAAGGAGGGTGAAAGAGAGCGAAACGAGACGAAGGAGGGTGAAAGAGAGCGAAACGAGATGAAGGAGGGTGAAAGAGAGCGAAACGAGACGAAGGAGGGTGAAAGAGAGCGAAACGAGACGAAGGAAGGTGAAAGAGAGCTAAAATAGATGACGGAGGGTGAAAGAGATCGAAACGAGACAAAGGAGGGTGAAAGAGCGAAACGAGGCGAAGGAAGGTGAAAGAGAGCGAAACGAGACGAAGGATGGTGAAAGAGAGCGAAACGAGGCGAAGGAGGGTGAAAGAGAGCGAAACGAGGCGAAGGAGGGTGAAAGAGAGTGAAACGAGGTGAAGGAAGGTGAAAGACTTCAAATCGAGACAAAGGAGGGTGAAAGAGAGCGAAACGAGATGAAGGAAGGTGAAAGAGAGCGAACCGAAACAAAGGAGGGTGGAAGAGAGCGATACGAGAAGAAGGAGGGTGAAAGAGAGCGAAACGAGACGAAGGAGGGTGAAAGAGATCGAAACGAGACAAAGGAGGGTGAAAGAGAGCGAAACGAGGCGAAGGAAGGTGAAAGAGAGCAAAACGAGACGAAGGAGGGTGAAAGAGAACGAAACGAGATGAAGGAAGGTGAAAGAGAGCGAACCGAAACGAAGGAGGGTGGAAGAGAGCGATACGAAACGAAGGAGGGTGAAAGAGAGCGAAACGAGACGAAGGAGGGTGAAAAAGAATGAAACGAGACGAAGGAGGGTGAATGAGAGCGAAACGAGATGAAGGAGGGTGAAAGAGAGCGAAACGAGACGAAGGAGGGTGAAAGAGAGCGAAACGAGACGAAGGAAGGTGAAAGAGAGCTAAAATAGATGACGGAGGGTGAAAGAGATCGAAACGAGACAAAGGAGGGTGAAAGAGCGAAACGAGGCGAAGGAAGGTGAAAGAGAGCGAAACGGGACGAAGGATGGTGAAAGAGAGCGAAACGAGGCGAAGGAGGGTGAAAGAGAGCGAAACGAGGCGAAGGAGGGTGAAAGAGAGTGAAACGAGGTGAAGGAAGGTGAAAGACTTCGAATCGAGACGAAGGAGGGTGGAAGAGAGCGATACGAGAAGAAGGAGGGTGAAAGAGAGCGAAACGAGACGAAGGAGGGTGAAAGAGAGCGAAACGAGACGAAGGAGGGTGAAAAAGAGTGAAACGAGACGAAGGAGGGTGAAAGATTGCTAAACGAGACGAAGGAGGGTGAAAGAGAGCGAAACGAGATGAAGGAGGGTGAAAGAGAGCGAAACGAGACAAAGGAGGTTGAAAGAGTGCGAAACGAGACGAAGGAAGGTGAAAGAGAGCTAAACGAGATGAAGGAGGGTGAAAGAGATCGAAGCGAGACAAAGGAGGGTGAAAGAGAGCGAAACGAGGCGAAGGAAGGTGAAAGAGAGCGAAACGAGACGAAGGAGGGTGAAAGAGAACGAAACGAGACGAAGGAGGGGGAAAGAGAGCGAAACGAGACGAAGGAAGGTGAAAGAGAGCGAACCGAAACGAAGGAGGGTGGAAGAGAGCGATACGAGACGAAGGAGGGTGAAAGAGAGCGAAACGAGACGAAGGAGGGTGAAAGAGAGCGAAACGAGACGAAGGAGGGTGAAAAAGAATGAAACGAGACGAAGGAGGGTGAAAGAGAGCGAAACGAGATGAAGGAGGGTGAAAGAGAGCGAAACGAGACGAAGGAGGGTGAAAGAGAGCGAAACGAGACGAAGGAAGGTGAAAGAGAGCTAAACGAGATGACGGAGGGTGAAAGAGATCGAAACGAGACAAAGGAGGGTGAAAGAGCGAAACGAGGCGAAGGAAGGTGAAAGAGAGCGAAACGAGACGAAGGAGGGTGAAAGAGAACGAAACGAGACGAAGGATGGGGAAAGAGAGCGAAACGAGACGAAGGAGGGTGAAAGAAGGCGAAACGAGACGAAGGAGGGAAGAAGACAGCGAAACGAGACGAAGGAGGGTGAGAGAGAGCGAAACGAGATGAAGGAAGGTGAAAGAGAGCGAACCGAAACGAAGGAGGGTGGAAGAGAGCGATACGAGACGAAGGAGGGTGAAAGAGAGCGAAACGAGACGAAGGAGGGTGAAAAAGAATGAAACGAGACGAAGGAGGGTGAAAGAGAGCGAAACGAGATGAAGGAGGGTGAAAGAGAGCGAAACGAGACGAAGGAGGGTGAAAGAGAGCGAAACGAGACGAAGGAAGGTGAAAGAGAGCTAAAATAGATTACGGAGGGTGAAAGAGATCGAAACGAGACAAAGGAGGGTGAAAGAGCGAAACGAGACGATGGAAGGTGAAAGAGAGCGAAACGAGACGAAGGAGGGTGAAAGAGAGCGAAACGAGGCGAAGGAGGGTGAAAGAGAGCGAAACGAGGCGAAGGAGGGTGAAAGAGAGTGAAACGAGGCGAAGGAAGGTGAAAGACTTCGAATCGAGACAAAGGAGGGTGAAAGAGAGCGAAACGAGACGAAGGAAGGTGAAAGAGAGCGAACCGAAACAAAGGAGGGTGGAAGAGAGCGATACGAGAAGAAGGAGGGTGAAAGAGAGCGAAACGAGACGAAGGAGGGTGAAAGAGAGCGAAACGAGACGAAGGAGGGTGAAAAAGAGTGAAACGAGATGAAGGAGGGTGAAAGATTGCTAAACGAGACAAAGTAGGGTGAAAGAGATTGAAACGAGACGAAGGAGGGTGAATGAGGGCGAAACGAGACGAAAGAGGGTCAAACAGAGCGAAACAAGTTGAAGGAGGGTGAAAGAGAGCGAAACGAGACAAAGGAGGGTGAAAGAGGCTGAAACGAGACGAAGGAGGGTGGAAGAGAGCGAAACGAGAGGAAGGACGGTGAAAGAGAGCGAAACGAGATGAAGGAGGGTGAAAGAGAGTGAAACGAGACGAAGGAGGGTGAAAGAAAGCGAAACGAGACGAAGGAGGGTGAAAGAGAGCGAAAAGGTGCGAAGGAGGGTGAAAGAGAGTGAAACGAGGCGAAGGAAGGTGAAAGAGTGCGAATCGAGACAAAGGAGGGTGAAAGAGAGCGAAACGAGACGAAGGAAGGTGAAAGAGAGCGAACCGAAACGAAGGAGGGTGGAAGAGAGCGATACAAGAAGAAGGAGGGTGAAAGAGAGCGAAACGAGACGAAGGAGGGTGAAAGAGAGCGAAACGAGACGAAGGAGGGTGAAAAAGAGTGAAACGAGACGAAGGAGGGTGAAAGATTGCTAAACGAGACGAAGGAGGGTGAAAGAGAGCGAAACGAGATGAAGGAGGGTGAAAGAGAGCGAAACGAGACGAAGGAGGTTGAAAGAGAGCGAAACGAGACGAAGGAAGGTGAAAGAGAGCTAAACGAGATGAAGGAGGGTGAAAGAGATCGAAACGAGACAAAGGAGGGTGAAAGAGAGCGAAACGAGGCGAAGGAAGGTGAAAGAGAGCGAAACGAGACGAAGGAGGGTGAAAGAGAACGAAACGAGATGAAGGAAGGTGAAAGAGAGCGAACCGAAACGAAGGAGGGTGGAAGAGAACGATACGAAACGAAGGAGGGTGAAAGAGAGCGAAACGAGACGAAGGAGGGTGAAAAAGAATGAAACGAGACGAAGGAGGGTGAATGAGAGCGAAACGAGATGAAGGAGGGTGAAAGAGAGCGAAACGAGACGAAGGAGGGTGAAAGAGAGCGAAACGAGACGAAGGAAGGTGAAAGAGAGCTAAAATAGATGACGGAGGGTGAAAGAGATCGAAACGAGACAAAGGAGGGTGAAAGAGCGAAACGAGGCGAAGGAAGGTGAAAGAGAGCAAAACGAGACGAAGGATGGTGAAAGAGAGCGAAACGAGGCGAAGGAGGGTGAAAGAGAGCGAAACGAGGCGAAGGAGGGTGAAAGAGAGTGAAACGAGGTGAAGGAAGGTGAAAGACTTCGAATCGAGACAAAGGAGGGTGAAAGAGAGCGAAACGAGATGAAGGAAGGTGAAAGAGAGCGAACCGAAACAAAGGAGGGTGGAAGAGAGCGATACGAGAAGAAGGAGGGTGAAAGAGAGCGAAACGAGACGAAGGAGGGTGAAAGAGAGCGAAACGAGACGAAGGAGGGTGAAAAAGAGTGAAACGAGATGAAGGAGGGTGAAAGATTGCTAAACGAGACAAAGGAGGGTGAAAGAGAGTGAAACGAGACGAAGGAGGGTGAATGAGGGCGAAACGAGACGAAAGAGGGTCAAAGAGAGCGAAACGAGTTGAAGGAGGGTGAAAGAGAGCGAAACGAGACAAAGGAGGGTGAAAGAGGCTGAAACGAGACGAAGGAGGGTGGAAGAGAGCGAAACGAGAGGAAGGACGGTGAAAGAGAGCGAAACGAGATGAAGGAGGGTGAAAGAGAGTGAAACGAGACGAAGGAGGGTGAAAGAAAGCGAAACGAGACGAAGGAGGGTGAAAGAGAGCGAAAAGGTGCGAAGGAGGGTGAAAGAGAGTGAAACGAGGCGAAGGAAGGTGAAAGAGTGCGAATCGAGACAAAGGAGGTTGAAAGAGAGCGAAACGAGACGAAGGAAGGTGAAAGAGAGCGAACCGAAACGAAGGAGGGTGGAAGAGAGCGATACGAGAAGAAGGAGGGTGAAAGAGAGCGAAACGAGATGAAGGAGGGTGAAAGAGAACAAAACGAGACGAAGGATGGGGAAAGAGAGCGAAACGAGACGGAGGAGGGTGAAAGAAGGCGAAACGAGACGAAGGAGGGAGGAAGACAGCGAAACGAGACGAAGGAGGGTGAGAGAGAGCGAAACGAGACGAAGGAGGGTGGAAGAGAGCGAAACAAGACGTAGGAGGGTGAGAGATAGCGAAACGAGACGAAGGAGGGTGGAAGACAGCGAAACAAGACGTAGGAGGGTGAGAGATAGCGAAACGAGACGAAGGAGGGTGAAAGAGAGCGAAACGAGACGAAGGAGGGTGAAAGAGAGCAAAATGAGACGAAGGAGGGTGAAGGAGGGCGAAACGAGACGAAAGAGGGTCAAAGAGAGAGAAACGAGTTGAAGGAGGGTGAAAGAGAGCGAAACGAGACAAAGGAGGGTGAAAGAGGCTGAAACGAGACGAAGGAGGGTGGAAGAGAGCGAAACGAGAGGAAGGACGGTGAAAGAGAGCGAAACGAGATGAAGTAGGGTGAAAGAGAGTGAAACGAGACGAAGGAGGGTGAAAGAGAGAGAAACGAGACGAAAGAGGGTGAAAGAGAGCGAAACGAGGCGAAGGAGGGTGAAAGAGAGTGAAACGAGGTGAAGGAAGGTGAAAGAGTGCGAATCGAGACAAAGGAGGGTGAAAGAGAGCGAAACGAGACGAAGGAAGGTGAAAGAGAGCGAACCGAAACGAAGTAGGGTGGAAGAGAGCGATACGAGAAGAAGGAGGGTGAAAGAGAGCGAAACGAGACGAAGGAGGGTGAAAGAGAGCGAAACGAGACGAAGGAGGGTGAAAAAGAGTGAAACGAGACGAAGGAGGGTGAAAGATTGCTAAACGAGACGAAGGAGGGTGAAAGAGAGCGAAACAAGATGAAGGAGGGTGAAAGAGAGCGAAACGAGACGAAGGAGGGTGAAAGAGAGCGAAACGAGACGAAGGAAGGTGAAAGAGAACTAGACGAGATGAAGGAGGGTGAAAGAGATCGAAACGAGACAAAGGAGGGTGAAAGAGAGCGAAAAGAGGCGAAGGAAGGTGAAAGAGAGCGAAACGAGACGAAGGAGGGTGAAAGAGAACGAAACGAGACGAAGGAGGGGGAAAGAGAGCGAAACGAGACGAAGGAAGGTGAAAGAGAGCGAACCGAAACGAAGGAGGGTGGAAGAGAGCGATACGAGACGAAGGAGGGTGAAAGAGAGCGAAACGAGACGAAGGAGGATGAAAGAGAGCGAAACGAGATGACGGAGGGTGAAAGAGATCGAAACGAGACAAAGGAGGGTGAAAGAGCGAAACGAGGCGAAGGAAGGTGAAAGAGAGCGAAACGAGACGAAGGAGGGTGAAAGAGAACGAAACGAGACGAAGGATGGGGAAAGAGAGCGAAACGAGACGAAGGAGGGTGAAAGAAGGCGAAACGAGACGAAGGAGGGAAGAAGACAGTGAAACGAGACGAAGGAGGGTGAGAGAGAGCGAAACGAGACGAAGGAGGGTGGAAGAGAGCGAAACAAGACGTAGGAGGGTGAGAGATAGCGAAACGAGACGAAGGAGGGTGAAAGAGAGCGAAACGAGACGAAGGAGGGTGAAAGAGAGCGAAATGAGACGAAGGAGGGTGAAGGAGGGCGAAACGAGACGAAAGAGGGTCAAAGAGAGCGAAACGAGTTGAAGGAGGGTGAAAGAGAGCGAAACGAGACAAAGGAGGGTGAAAGAGGCTGAAACGAGACGAAGGAGGGTGGAAGAGAGCGAAACGAGAGGAAGGACGGTGAAAGAGAGCGAAACGAGATGAAGGAGGGTGAAAGAGAGTGAAACGAGACGAAGGAGGGTGAAAGAAAGCGAAATGAGACGAAGGAGGGTGAAAGAGAGCGAAACGAGGCGAAGGAGGGTGAAAGAGTGTGAAACGAGGCGAAGGAAGGTGAAAGACTTTGAATCGAGACAAAGGAGGGTGAAAGAGAGCGAAACGAGACGAAGGAAGGTGAAAGAGAGCGAACCGAAACAAAGGAGGGTGGAAGAGAGCGATACGAGAAGAAGGAGGGTGAAAGAGAGCGAAACGAGACGAAGGAGGGTGAAAGAGTGCGAATCGAGACAAAGGAGGGTGAAAGAGAGCGAAACGAGACGAAGGAAGGTGAAAGAGAGCGAACCGAAACGAAGGAGGGTGGAAGAGAGCGATACGAGAAGAAGGAGGGTGAAAGAGAGCGAAACGAGACGAAGGAGGGTGAAAGAGAGCGAAACGAGACGAAGGAGGGTGAAAAAGAGTGAAACGAGACGAAGGAGGGTGAAAGATTGCTAAACGAGACGAAGGAGGGTGAAAGAGAGCGAAACGAGATGAAGGAGGGTGAAAGAGAGCGAAACGAGACGAAGGAGGTTGAAAGAGAGCGAAACGAGACGAAGGAAGGTGAAAGAGAGCTAAACGAGATGAAGGAGGGTGAAAGAGATCGAAACGAGACAAAGGAGGGTGAAAGAGAGCGAAACGAGGCGAAGGAAGGTGAAAGAGAGCGAAACGAGACGAAGGAGGGTGAAAGAGAACGAAACGAGATGAAGGAAGGTGAAAGAGAGCGAACCGAAACGAAGGAGGGTGGAAGAGAGCGATACGAAACGAAGGAGGGTGAAAGAGAGCGAAACGAGACGAAGGAGTGTGAAAAAGAATGAAACGAGACGAAGGAGGGTGAAAGAGAGCGAAACGAGATGAAGGAGGGTGAAAGAGAGCGAAACGAGACGAAGGAGGGTGAAAGAGAGCGAAACGAGACGAAGGAAGGTGAAAGAGAGCTAAAATAGATGACGGAGGGTGAAAGAGATCGAAACGAGACAAAGGAGGGTGAAAGAGCGAAACGAGGCGAAGGAAGGTGAAAGAGAGCGAAACGAGACGAAGGATGGTGAAAGAGAACAAAACGAGGCGAAGGAGGGTGAAAGAGAGCGAAACGAGGCGAAGGAGGGTGAAAGAGAGTGAAACGAGGCGAAGGAAGGTGAAAGACTTCGACTCGAGACAAAGGAGGGTGAAAGAGAGCGAAACGAGACGAAGGAAGGTGAAAGAGAGCGAACCGAAACAAAGGAGGGTGGAAGAGAGCGATACGAGAAGAAGGAGGGTGAAAGAGAGCGAAACGAGACGAAGGAGGGTGAAAGAGAGCGAAACGAGACGAAGGAGGGTGAAAAAGAGTGAAACGAGATGAAGGAGGGTGAAAGATTGCTAAACGAGACAAAGGAGGGTGAAAGAGAGTGAAACGAGACGAAGGAGGGTGAATGAGGGCGAAACGAGACGAAAGAGGATCAAAGAGAGCGAAACGAGTTGAAGGAGGGTGAAAGAGAGCGAAACGAGACAAAGGAGGGTGAAAGAGGCTGAAACGAGACGAAGGAGGGTGGAAGAGAGCGAAACGAGAGGAAGGACGGTGAAAGAGAGCGAAACGAGATGAAGGAGGGTGAAAGAGAGTGAAACGAGACGAAGGAGGGTGAAAGAAAGCGAAACGAGATGAAGGAGGGTGAAAGAGAGCGAAAAGGTGCGAAGGAGGGTGAAAGAGAGTGAAACGAGGCGAAGGACGGTGAAAGAGTGCGAATCGAGACAAAGGAGGGTGAAAGAGAGCGAAACGAGACGAAGGAAGGTGAAAGAGAGCGAACCGAAACGAAGGAGGGTGGAAGAGAGCGATACGAGAAGAAGGAGGGTGAAAGAGAGCGAAACGAGATGAAGGAGGGTGAAAGAGAACAAAACGAGACGAAGGATGGGGAAAGAGAGCGAAACGAGACGGAGGAGGGTGAAAGAAGGCGAAACGAGACGAAGGAGGGAGGAAGACAGCGAAACGAGACAAAGGAGGGTGAGAGAGAGCGAAACGAGACGAAGGAGGGTGGAAGAGAGCGAAACAAGACGTAGGAGGGTGAGAGATAGCGAAACGAGACGAAGGAGGGTGGAAGAGAGCGAAACAAGACGTAGGAGGGTGAGAGATAGCGAAACGAGACGAAGGAGGGTGAAAGAGAGCGAAACGAGACGAAGGAGGGTGAAAGAGAGCAAAATGAGACGAAGGAGGGTGAAGGAGGGCGAAACGAGACGAAAGAGGGTCAAAGAGAGAGAAACGAGTTGAAGGAGGGTGAAAGAGAGCGAAACGAGACAAAGGAGGGTGAAAGAGGCTGAAACGAGACGAAGGAGGGTGGAAGAGAGCGAAACGAGAGGAAGGACGGTGAAAGAGAGCGAAACGAGATGAAGGAGGGTGAAAGAGAGTGAAACGAGACGAAGGAGGGTGAAAGAGAGAGAAACGAGACGAAAGAGGGTGAAAGAGAGCGAAACGAGGCGAAGGAGGGTGAAAGAGAGTGAAACGAGGTGAAGGAAGGTGAAAGAGTGCGAATCGAGACAAAGGAGGGTGAAAGAGAGCGAAACGAGACGAAGGAAGGTGAAAGAGAGCGAACCGAAACGAAGGAGGGTGGAAGAGAGCGATACGAGAAGAAGGAGGGTGAAAGAGAGCGAAACGAGACGAAGGAGGGTGAAAGAGAGCGAAACGAGATGAAGGAGGGTGAAAAAGAGTGAAACGAGACGAAGGAGGGTGAAAGATTGCTAAACGAGACGAAGGAGGGTGAAAGAGAGCGAAACAAGATGAAGGAGGGTGAAAGAGAGCGAAACGAGACGAAGGAGGGTGAAAGAGAGCGAAACGAGACGAAGGAAGGTGAAAGAGAGCTAGACGAGATGAAGGAGGGTGAAAGAGATCGAAACGAGACAAAGGAGGGTGAAAGAGAGCGAAAAGAGGCGAAGGAAGGTGAAAGAGAGCGAAACGAGACGAAGGAGGGTGAAAGAGAACGAAACGAGACGAAGGAGGGGGAAAGAGAGCGAAACGAGACGAAGGAAGGTGAAAGAGAGCGAACCGAAACGAAGGAGGGTGGAAGAGAGCGATTCGAGACGAAGGAGGGTGAAAGAGAGCGAAACGAGACGAAGGAGGGTGAAAGAGAGCGAAACGAGATGACGGAGGGTGAAAGAGATCGAAACGAGACAAAGGAGGGTGAAAGAGCGAAACGAGGCGAAGGAAGGTGAAAGAGAGCGAAACAAGACGAAGGAGGGTGAAAGAGAACGAAACGAGACGAAGGATGGGGAAAGAGAGCGAAACGAGACGAAGGAGGGTGAAAGAAGGCGAAACGAGACGAAGGAGGGAAGAAGACAGTGAAACGAGACGAAGGAGGGTGAGAGAGAGCGAAACGAGACGAAGGAGGGTGGAAGAGAGCGAAACAAGACGTAGGAGGGTGAGAGATAGCGAAACGAGACGAAGGAGGGTGAAAGAGAGCGAAACGAGGCGAAGGAGGGTGAAAGAGAGCGAAACGAGGCGAAGGAGGGTGAAAGAGAGTGAAACGAGGCGAAGGAAGGTGAAAGACTTCGAATCGAGACAAAGGAGGGTGAAAGAGAGCGAAACGAGACGAAGGAAGGTGAAAGAGAGCGAACCGAAACAAAGGAGGGTGGAAGAGAGCGATACGAGAAGAAGGAGGGTGAAAGAGAGCGAAACGAGACGAAGGAGGGTGAAAGAGAGCGAAACGAGACGAAGGAGGGTGAAAAAGAGTGAAACGAGATGAAGGAGGGTGAAAGATTGCTAAACGAGACAAAGGAGGGTGAAAGAGAGTGAAACGAGACGAAGGAGGGTGAATGAGGGCGAAACGAGACGAAAGAGGGTCAAAGAGAGCGAAACGAGTTGAAGGAGGGTGAAAGAGAGCGAAACGAGACAAAGGAGGGTGAAAGAGGCTGAAACGAGACGAAGGAGGGTGGAAGAGAGCGAAACGAGAGGAAGGACGGTGAAAGAGAGCGAAACGAGATGAAGGAAGGTGAAAGAGAGTGAAACGAGACGAAGGAGGGTGAAAGAAAGCGAAACGAGACGAAGGAGGGTGAAAGAGAGCGAAAAGGTGCGAAGGAGGGTGAAAGAGAGTGAAACGAGGCGAAGGAAGGTGAAAGAGTGCGAATCGAGACAAAGGAGGGTGAAAGAGAGCGAAACGAGACGAAGGAAGGTGAAAGAGAGCGAACCGAAACGAAGGAGGGTGGAAGAGAGCGATACGAGAAGAAGGAGGGTGAAAGAGAGCGAAACGAGATGAAGGAGGGTGAAAGAGAACAAAACGAGACGAAGGATGGGGAAAGAGAGCGAAACGAGACGGAGGAGTGTGAAAGAAGGCGAAACGAGACGAAGGAGGGAGGAAGACAGCGAAACGAGACGAAGGAGGGTGAGAGAGAGTGAAACGAGACGAAGGAGGGTGGAAGAGAGCGAAACAAGACGTAGGAGGGTGAGAGATAGCGAAACGAGACGAAGGAGGGTGGAAGAGAGCGAAACAAGACGTAGGAGGGTGAGAGATAGCGAAACGAGACGAAGGAGGGTGAAAGAGAGCGAAACGAGACGAAGGAGGGTGAAAGAGAGCAAAATGAGACGAAGGAGGGTGAAGGAGGGCGAAACGAGACGAAAGAGGGTCAAAGAGTGAGAAACGAGTTGAAGGAGGGTGAAAGAGAGCGAAACGAGACAAAGGAGGATGAAAGAGGCTGAAACGAGACGAAGGAGGGTGGAAGAGAGCGAAAGGAGAGGAAGGACGGTGAAAGAGAGCGAAACGAGATGAAGGAGGGTGAATGAGAGTGAAACGAGACGAAGGAGGGTGAAAGAGAGAGAAACGAGACGAAAGAGGGTGAAAGAGAGCGAAACGAGGCGAAGGAGGGTGAAAGAGAGTGAAACGAGGTGAAGGAAGGTGAAAGAGTGCGAATCGAGACAAAGGAGGGTGAAAGAGAGCGAAACGAGACGAAGGAAGGTGAAAGAGAGCGAACCGAAATGAAGGAGGGTGGAAGAGAGCGATACGAGAAGAAGGAGCGTGAAAGAGAGCGAAACGAGACGAAGGAGGGTGAAAGAGAGCGAAACGAGACGAAGGAGGGTGAAAAAGAGTGAAACGAGACGAAGGAGGGTGAAAGATTGCTAAACGAGACGAAGGAGGGTGAAAGAGAGCGAAACAAGATGAAGGAGGGTGAAAGAGAGCGAAACGAGACGAAGGAGGGTGAAAGAGAGCGAAACGAGACGAAGGAAGGTGAAAGAGAGCTAGACGAGATGAAGGAGGGTGAAAGAGATCGAAACGAGACAAAGGAGGGTGAAAGAGAACGAAACGAGACGAAGGAGGGGGAAAGAGAGCGAAACGAGACGAAGGAAGGTGAAAGAGAGCGAACCGAAACGAAGGAGGGTGGAAGAGAGCGATACGAGACGAAGGAGGGTGAAAGAGAGCGAAACGAGACGAAGGAGGGTGAAAGAGAGCGAAACGAGATGACGGAGGGTGAAAGAGATCGAAACGAGACAAAGGAGGGTGAAAGAGCGAAACGAGGCGAAGGAAGGTGAAAGAGAGCGAAACAAGACGAAGGAGGGTGAAAGAGAACGAAACGAGACGAAGGAAGGGGAAAGAGAGCGAAACGAGACGAAGGAGGGTGAAAGAAGGCGAAACGAGACGAAGGAGGGTGAAAGAGAGCAAAATGAGACGAAGGAGGGTGAAGGAGGGCGAAACGAGACGAAAGAGGGTCAAAGAGTGAGAAACGAGTTGAAGGAGGGTGAAAGAGAGCGAAACGAGACAAAGGAGGGTGAAAGAGGCTGAAACGAGACGAAGGAGGGTGGAAGAGAGCGAAACGAGAGGAAGGACGGTGAAAGAGAGCGAAACGAGATGAAGGAGGGTGAATGAGAGTGAAACGAGACGAAGGAGGGTGAAAGAGAGAGAAACGAGACGAAAGAGGGTGAAAGAGAGCGAAACGAGGCGAAGGAGGGTGAAAGAGAGTGAAACGAGGTGAAGGAAGGTGAAAGAGTGCGAATCGAGACAAAGGAGGGTGAAAGAGAGCGAAACGAGACGAAGGAAGGTGAAAGAGAGCGAACCGAAACGAAGGAGGGTGGAAGAGAGCGATACGAGAAGAAGGAGGGTGAAAGAGAGCGAAACGAGACGAAGGAGGGTGAAAGAGAGCGAAACGAGACGAAGGAGGGTGAAAAAGAGTGAAACGAGACGAAGGAGGGTGAAAGATTGCTAAACGAGACGAAGGAGGGTGAAAGAGAGCGAAACAAGATGAAGGAGGGTGAAAGAGAGCGAAACGAGACGAAGGAGGGTGAAAGAGAGCGAAACGAGACGAAGGAAGGTGAAAGAGAACGAAAAGAGGCGAAGGAAGGTGAAAGAGAGCGAAACGAGACGAAGGAGGGTGAAAGAGAACGAAACGAGACGAAGGAGGGGGAAAGAGAGCGAAACGAGACGAAGGAAGGTGAAAGAGAGCGAACCGAAACGAAGGAGGGTGGAAGAGAGCGATACGAGACGAAGGAGGGTGAAAGAGAGCGAAACGAGACGAAGGAGGGTGAAAGAGAGCGAAACGAGATGACGGAGGGTGAAAGAGATCGAAACGAGACAAAGGAGGGTGAAAGAGCGAAACGAGGCGAAGGAAGGTGAAAGAGAGCGAAACAAGACGAAGGAGGGTGAAAGAGAACGAAACGAGACGAAGGAAGGGGAAAGAGAGCGAAACGAGACGAAGGAGGGTGAAAGAAGGCGAAACGAGACGAAGGAGGGAAGAAGACAGTGAAACGAGACGAAGGAGGGTGAGAGAGAGCGAAACGAGACGAAGGAGGGTGGAAGAGAGCGAAACAACACGTAGGAGGGTGAGAGATAGCGAAACGAGACGAAGGAGGGTGAAAGAGAGCGAAACGAGACGAAGAAGGGTGAAAGAGAGCGAAATGAGACGAAGGAGGGTGAAGGAGGGCGAAACGAGACGAAAGAGGGTCAAAGAGAGCGAAACGAGTTGAAGGAGGGTGAAAGAGAGCGAAACGAGATGAAGGAGGGTGAAAGAGAGTGAAACGAGACGAAGGAGGGTGAAAGAAAGCGAAATGAGACGAAGGAGGGTGAAAGAGAGCGAAACGAGGCGAAGGAGGGTGAAAGAGAGTGAAACGAGGCGAAGGAAGGTGAAAGACTTCGAATCGAGACAAAGGAGGGTGAAAGAGAGCGAAACGAGACGAAGGAAGGTGAAAGAGAGCGAACCGAAACAAAGGAGGGTGGAAGAGAGCGATACGAGAAGAAGGAGGGTGAAAGAGAGCGAAACGAGACGAAGGAGGGTGAAAGAGTGCGAATCGAGACAAAGGAGGGTGAAAGAGAGCGAAACGAGACGAAGGAAGGTGAAAGAGAGCGAACCGAAACGAAGGAGGGTGGAAGAGAGCGATACGAGAAGAAGGAGGGTGAAAGAGAGCGAAACGAGACGAAGGAGGGTGAAAGAGAGCGAAACGAGACGAAGGAGGGTGAAAAAGAGTGAAACGAGACGAAGGAGGGTGAAAGATTGCTAAACGAGACGAAGGAGGGTGAAAGAGAGCGAAACGAGATGAAGGAGGGTGAAAGAGAGCGAAACGAGACAAAGGAGGTTGAAAGAGTGCGAAACGAGACGAAGGAAGGTGAAAGAGAGCTAAACGAGATTAAGGAGGGTGAAAGAGATCGAAGCGAGACAAAGGAGGGTGAAAGAGAGCGAAACGAGGCGAAGGAAGGTGAAAGAGAGCGAAACGAGACGAAGGAGGGTGAAAGAGAACGAAACGAGACGAAGGAGGGGGAAAGAGAGCGAAACGAGACGAAGGAAGGTGAAAGAGAGCGAACCGAAACGAAGGAGGGTGGAAGAGAGCGATACGAGACGAAGGAGGGTGAAAGAGAGCGAAACGAGACGAAGGAGGGTGAAAGAGAGCGAAACGAGACGAAGGAGGGTGAAAAAGAATGAAACGAGACGAAGGAGGGTGAAAGAGAGCGAAACGAGATGAAGGAGGGTGAAAGAGAGCGAAACGAGACGAAGGAGGGTGAAAGAGAGCGAAACGAGACGAAGGAAGGTGAAAGAGAGCTAAACGAGATGACGGAGGGTGAAAGAGATCGAAACGAGACAAAGGAGGGTGAAAGAGCGAAACGAGGCGAAGGAAGGTGAAAGAGAGCGAAACGAGACGAAGGAGGGTGAAAGAGAACGAAACGAGACGAAGGATGGGGAAAGAGAGCGAAACGAGACGAAGGAGGGTGAAAGAAGGCGAAACGAGACGAAGGAGGGAAGAAGACAGCGAAACGAGACGAAGGAGGGTGAGAGAGAGCGAAACGAGATGAAGGAAGGTGAAAGAGAGCGAACCGAAACGAAGGAGGGTGGAAGAGAGCGATACGAGACGAAGGAGGGTGAAAGAGAGCGAAACGAGACGAAGGAGGGTGAAAAAGAATGAAACGAGACGAAGGAGGGTGAAAGAGAGCGAAACGAGATGAAGGAGGGTGAAAGAGAGCGAAACGAGACGAAGGAGGGTGAAAGAGAGCGAAATGAGACGAAGGAAGGTGAAAGAGAGCTAAAATAGATGACGGAGGGTGAAAGAGATCGAAACGAGACAAAGGAGGGTGAAAGAGCGAAACGAGGCGAAGGAAGGTGAAAGAGAGCGAAACGAGACGAAGGAGGGTGAAAGAGAGCGAAACGAGGCGAAGGAGGGTGAAAGAGAGCGAAACGAGGCGAAGGAGGGTGAAAGAGAGTGAAACGAGGCGAAGGAAGGTGAAAGACTTCGAATCGAGACAAAGGAGGGTGAAAGAGAGCGAAACGAGACGAAGGAAGGTGAAAGAGAGCGAACCGAAACAAAGGAGGGTGGAAGAGAGCGATACGAGAAGAAGGAGGGTGAAAGAGAGCGAAACGAGACGAAGGAGGGTGAAAGAGAGCGAAACGAGACGAAGGAGGGTGAAAAAGAGTGAAACGAGATGAAGGAGGGTGAAAGATTGCTAAACGAGACAAAGTAGGGTGAAAGAGAGTGAAACGAGACGAAGGAGGGTGAATGAGGGCGAAACGAGACGAAAGAGGGTCAAACAGAGCGAAACGAGTTGAAGGAGGGTGAAAGAGAGCGAAACGAGACAAAGGAGGGTGAAAGAGGCTGAAACGAAACGAAGGAGGGTGGAAGAGAGCGAAACGAGAGGAAGGACGGTGAAAGAGAGCGAAACGAGATGAAGGAGGGTGAAAGAGAGTGAAACGAGACGAAGGAGGGTGAAAGAAAGCGAAACGAGACGAAGGAGGGTGAAAGAGAGCGAAAAGGTGCGAAGGAGGGTGAAAGAGAGTGAAACGAGGTGAAGGAAGGTGAAAGACTTTGAATCGAGACAAAGGAGGGTGAAAGAGAGCGAAACGAGACGAAGGAAGGTGAAAGAGAGCGAACCGAAACAAAGGAGGGTGGAAGAGAGCGATACGATAAGAAGGAGGGTGAAAGAGAGCGAAACGAGACGAAGGAGGGTGAAAGAGAGCGAAACGAGACGAAGGAGGGTGAAAAAGAGTGAAACGAGATGAAGGAGGGTGAAAGATTGCTAAACGAGACAAAGTAGGGTGAAAGAGAGTGAAACGAGACGAAGGAGGGTGAATGAGGGCGAAACGAGACGAAGGAGGGTGAAAGAGAGCGAAACGAGACGAAGGAAGGTGAAAGAGAGCTAAACGAGATGAAGGTGGGTGAAAGAGATCGAAACGAGACAAAGGAGGGTGAAAGAGAGCGAAACGAGGCGAAGGAAGGTGAAAGAGAGCGAAACGAGACGAAGGAGGGTGAAAGAGAACGAAACGAGACGACCGAGGGGGAAAGAGAGCGAAACGAGACGAAGGAGGGTGAAAGAAGGTGAAACGAGACGAAGGAGGGAGGAAGACAGCGAAACGAGATGAAGGAGGGTGAGAGAGAGCGAAACGAGACGAAGGAGGGTGAAAGAGAGCGAAACGAGACGAAGGAAGGTGAAAGAGAGCTAAACGAGATGAAGGTGGGTGAAAGAGATCGAAACGAGACAAAGGAGGGTGAAAGAGAGCGAAACGAGGCGAAGGAAGGTGAAAGAGAGCGAAACGAGACGAAGGAGGGTGAAAGAGAACGAAACGAGACGAACGAGGGGGAAAGAGAGCGAAACGAGACGAAGGAGGGTGAAAGAAGGCGAAACGAGACGAAGGAGGGAGGAAGACAGCGAAACGAGATGAAGGAGGGTGAGAGAGAGCGAAACGAGACGAAGGAGGGTGAAAGAGATCGAAACGAGACGAAGGAGGGTGAAAGAGAGCGAAACGAGATGAAGGAGGGTGAAGGAGGGCGAAACGAGACGACGCAGGGTCAAAGAGAGCAAAACGAGACGAAGGAGGGTGAAAGAGAACGAAACGAGACGAAGGAGGGGGAAAGTGAGCGAAACGAGATGAAGGAGGGTGAAAGAAGGCGAAACGAGATGAAAGAGGGAGGAAGACAGCGAAACGAGACGAAGGAGGGTGAGAGAAAGCGAAACGAGACCAAGGAGGGTGGAAGAGAGCGAAACGAGACGAAGGAGGGTGAAAGATAGCGAAACAAGACGAAGGAGGGTGTAAGAGAGCGAAACGAGACGAAGGAGGGTGAAAGAGAGCGAAACGAGACGAAGGAGGGTGAAGGAAGGCGAAATGAGACGAAGGAGGGTGGAAGAGAGCAAAACGAGAGGAAGGAGGGTGAGGGAGAGCATAACGAGATGAAGGAGGGTGAAAGAGAGTGAAACGAGACGAAGGAGGTTGAAAGAGAGCAAAACGAGACGAAGGAGGGTGAAAGAGAGCGAAACGAGACGAAGGAGGGTGGAAGAGAGCGAAACGAGACGAAGGAGGGTGAAAGAGAGCGAAACGAGACGAAGGAGCGTGAAAAAGAGTGAAACGAGACGAAGGAGGGTGAAAGAGAGCTAAACGAGACGAAGGACGGTGAAAGAGAGTTAAACGAGATGAAGGAGGGTGAAAGAGGACGAAACGAGACGAAGGAGGGTGAAAGAGAGCGAAACGAGACGAAGGAAGGTGAAAGAGAGCTAAACGAGATGAAGGAAGGTGAAAGAGAGCGAAACGAGATGAAGGAGGGTGAAAGAGAACAAAACGAGACGAAGGAGGGGGAAAGAGAGCGAAACGATACGAAGGAGGGTGAAAGAAGCCGAAACGAGACGAAGGAGGGAGGAAGACAACGAAATGAGACGAAGGAGTGTGAGAGATAGCGAAACGAGACGAAGGAGGGTGAAAGAGAGCGAAATGAGACGAAGGAGGGTGAAAGAGTGCGAAACGAGACGAAGGAGGGTCAAGGAAGGCGAAACGAGAAGAAGGAGGGTGGAAGAGAGCGAAACGAGACGAAGGAGGGTGAAAGAGAGTGAAAAGAGACGAAGGAGGGTGAAAGAGAGCGAAACGAGATGAAGGAGGGTGAAAGAGAGCGAAACGAGACAAAGGAGGGTGAAAGAGGCTGAAACGAGACGAAGGAGGGTGGAAGAGAGCGAAACGAGAGGAAGGAGGGTGAGGGAGAGCGAAACGAGATGAAGGAGGGTGAAAGAGAGTGAAACGACACGAAGGAGGGTGAAAGAGAGCGAAACGAGACGAAGGAGGGTGAAAGAGAGCGAAACGAGACGAAGGAGGGTGAAAGAGAGTGAACCGAGGCGAAGGAAGGTGAAAGAGTACAAATCGAGACAAAGGAGGGTTAAAGAGAGCGAAACGAGATGAAGGAAGGTGAAAGAGAGCGAACCGAAATGAAGGAGGGTGGAAGAGAGCGATACGAGACGAAGGAGGGTGAAAGAGAGCGAAACGAGACGAAGGAGGGTGAAAAAGAATGAAACGAGACGAAGGAGGGTGAAAGAGAGCGAAACGAGATGAAGGAGGGTGAAAGAGAGCGAAACGAGACGAAGGAGGGTGAAAGA
This sequence comes from Scyliorhinus torazame, assembly GCF_047496885.1. Classification (NCBI taxonomy): domain Eukaryota; kingdom Metazoa; phylum Chordata; class Chondrichthyes; order Carcharhiniformes; family Scyliorhinidae; genus Scyliorhinus; species Scyliorhinus torazame. The sequence continues at coordinate 47,395,813 of NC_092732.1, read as the reverse complement.
GAGCGAAACGAGACGAAGGAAGGTGAAAGAGAGCTAAAATAGATGACGGAGGGTGAAAGAGATCGAAACGAGACAAAGGAGGGTGAAAGAGCGAAACGAGGCGAAGGAAGGTGAAAGAGAGTGAAACGAGACGAAGGAGGGTGAAAGAGAACGAAACGAGACGAAGGATGGGGAAAGAGAGCGAAACGAGACGAAGGAGGGTGAAAGAAGGCGAAACGAGACGAAGGAGGGAAGAAGACAGCGAAACGAGACGAAGGAGGGTGAGAGAGAGTGAAACGAGACGAAGGAGGGTGGAAGAGAGCGAAACAAGACGTAGGAGGGTGAGAGATAGCGAAACGAGACGAAAGAGGGTGAAAGAGAGCGAAACGAGACGACGGAGGGTGGAAGAGAGCGAAATGAGACGAAGCAGGGTGAAGGAGGGCGAAACGAGACGAAAGAGGGTCAAAGAGAGCGAAACGAGTTGAAGGAGGGTGAAAGAGAGCGAAACGAGACAAAGGAGGGTGAAAGAGGCTGAAACGAGACGAAGGAGGGTGGAAGAGAGCGAAACGAGAGGAAGGACGGTGAAAGAGAGCGAAACGAGATGAAGGAGGGTGAAAGAGAGTGAAACGAGACGAAGGAGGGTGAAAGAAAGCGAAATGAGACGAAGGAGGGTGAAAGAGAGCGAAACGAGGCGAAGGAGGGTGAAAGAGAGTGAAACGAGGCGAAGGAAGGTGAAAGACTTCGAATCGAGACAAAGGAGGGTGAAAGAGAGCGAAACGAGACGAAGGAAGGTGAAAGAGAGCGAACCGAAACAAAGGAGGGTGGAAGAGAGCGATACGAGAAGAAGGAGGGTGAAAGAGAGCGAAATGAGACGAAGGAGGGTGAAAGAGTGCGAATCGAGACAAAGGAGGGTGAAAGAGAGCGAAACGAGACGAAGGAAGGTGAAAGAGAGCGAACCGAAACGAAGGAGGGTGGAAGAGAGCGATACGAGAAGAAGGAGGGTGAAAGAGAGCGAAACGAGACGAAGGAGGGTGAAAGAGAGCGAAACGAGACGAAGGAGGGTGAAAAAGAGTGAAACGAGACGAAGGAGGGTGAAAGATTGCTAAACGAGACGAAGGAGGGTGAAAGAGAGCGAAACGAGATGAAGGAGGGTGAAAGAGAGCGAAACGAGACAAAGGAGGTTGAAAGAGTGCGAAACGAGACGAAGGAAGGTGAAAGAGAGCTAAACGAGATGAAGGAGGGTGAAAGAGATCGAAGCGAGACAAAGGAGGGTGAAAGAGAGCGAAACGAGGCGAAGGAAGGTGAAAGAGAGCGAAACGAGACGAAGGAGGGTGAAAGAGAACGAAACGAGACGAAGGAGGGGGAAAGAGAGCGAAACGAGACGAAGGAAGGTGAAAGAGAGCGAACCGAAACGAAGGAGGGTGGAAGAGAGCGATACGAGACGAAGGAGGGTGAAAGAGAGCGAAACGAGACGAAGGAGGGTGAAAGAGAGCGAAACGAGACGAAGGAGGGTGAAAAAGAATGAAACGAGACGAAGGAGGGTGAAAGAGAGCGAAACGAGATGAAGGAGGGTGAAAGAGAGCGAAACGAGACGAAGGAGGGTGAAAGAGAGCGAAACGAGACGAAGGAAGGTGAAAGAGAGCTAAACGAGATGACGGAAGGTGAAAGAGATCGAAACGAGACAAAGGAGGGTGAAAGAGCGAAACGAGGCGAAGGAAGGTGAAAGAGAGCGAAACGAGACGAAGGAGGGTGAAAGAGAACGAAACGAGACGAAGGATGGGGAAAGAGAGCGAAACGAGACGAAGGAGGGTGAAAGAAGGCGAAACGAGACGAAGGAGGGAAGAAGACAGCGAAACGAGACGAAGGAGGGTGAGAGAGAACGAAACGAGATGAAGGAAGGTGAAAGAGAGCGAACCGAAACGAAGGAGGGTGGAAGAGAGCGATACGAGACGAAGGGGGGTGAAAGAGAACGAAACGAGACGAAGGAGGGTGAAAAAGAATGAAACGAGACGAAGGAGGGTGAAAGAGAGCGAAACGAGATGAAGGAGGGTGAAAGAGAGCGAAACGAGACGAAGGAGGGTGAAAGAGAGCGAAACGAGACGAAGGAAGGTGAAAGAGAGCTAAAATAGATGACGGAGGGTGATAGAGATCGAAACGAGACAAAGGAGGGTGAAAGAGCGAAACGAGGCGAAGGAAGGTGAAAGAGAGCGAAACGAGACGAAGGAGGGTGAAAGAGAGCGAAACGAGGCGAAGGAGGGTGAAAGAGAGCGAAACGAGGCGAAGGAGGGAGAAAGAGAGTGAAACGAGGCGAAGGAAGGTGAAAGACTTCGAATCGAGACAAAGGAGGGTGAAAGAGAGCGAAACGAGACGAAGGAAGGTGAAAGAGAGCGAACCGAAACAAAGGAGGGTGGAAGAGAGCGATACGAGAAGAAGGAGGGTGAAAGAGAGCGAAACGAGACGAAGGAGGGTGAAAGAGAGCGAAACGAGATGAAGGAGGGTGAAAAAGAGTGAAAGGAGATGAAGGAGGGTGAAAGATTGCTAAACGAGACAAAGTAGGGTGAAAGAGAGTGAAACGAGACGAAGGAGGGTGAATGAGGGCGAAACGAGACGAAAGGGGGTCAAACAGAGCGAAACGAGTTGAAGGAGGGTGAAAGAGAGCGAAACGAGACAAAGGAGGGTGAAAGAGGCTGAAACGAGACGAAGGAGGGTGGAAGAGAGCGAAACGAGAGGAAGGACGGTGAAAGAGAGCGAAACGAGATGAAGGAGGGTGAAAGAGAGTGAAACGAGACGAAGGAGGGTGAAAGAAAGCGAAACGAGACGAAGGAGGGTGAAAGAGAGCGAAAAGGTGCGAAGGAGGGTGAAAGAGAGTGAAACGAGGCGAAGGAAGGTGAAAGAGTGCGAATCGAGACAAAGGAGGGTGAAAGAGAGCGAAACGAGACGAAGGAAGGTGAAAGAGAGCGAACCGAAACGAAGGAGGGTGGAAGAGAGCGATACGAGAAGAAGGAGGGTGAAAGAGAGCGAAACGAGATGAAGGAGGGTGAAAGAGAGCGAAACGAGACGAAGGAGGGTGAAAAAGAGTGAAACGAGACGAAGGAGGGTGAAAGATTGCTAAACGAGACGAAGGAGGGTGAAAGAGAGCGAAACGAGATGAAGGAGGGTGAAAGAGAGCGAAACGAGACGAAGGAGGGTGAAAGAGAGCGAAACGAGACGAAGGAAGGTGAAAGAGAGCTAAACGAGATGAAGGTGGGTGAAAGAGATCGAAACGAGACAAAGGAGGGTGAAAGAGAGCGAAACGAGGCGAAGGAAGGTGAAAGAGAGCGAAACGAGACGAAGGAGGGTGAAAGAGAACGAAACGAGACGAACGAGGGGGAAAGAGAGCGAAACGAGACGAAGGAGGGTGAAAGAAGGCGAAACGAGACGAAGGAGGGAGGAAGACAGCGAAACGAGATGAAGGAGGGTGAGAGAGAGCGAAACGAGACGAAGGAGGGTGAAAGAGATCGAAACGAGACGAAGGAGGTTGAAAGAGAGCGAAACGAGATGAAGGAGGGTGAAGGAGGGCGAAACGAGACGAAGGAGGGTCAAAGAGAGCAAAACGAGACGAAGGAGGGTGAAAGAGAACGAAACGAGACGAAGGAGGGGGAAAGTGAGCGAAACGAGATGAAGGAGGGTGAAAGAAGGCGAAACGAGACGAAAGAGGGAGGAAGACAGCGAAACGAGACGAAGGAGGGTGAGAGAGAGCGAAACGAGACCAAGGAGGGTGGAAGAGAGCGAAACGAGACGAAGGAGGGTGAAAGACAGCGAAACAAGACGAAGGAGGGTGTAAGAGAGTGAAACGAGACGAAGGAGGTTGAAAGAGAGCGAAACGAGACGAAGGAGGGTGAAAGAGAGCGAAACGAGACGAAGGAGGGTGGAAGAGAGCGAAACGAGACGAAGGAGGGTGAAAGAGAGCGAAACGAGACGAAGGAGCGTGAAAAAGAGTGAAACGAGACGAAGGAGGGTGAAAGAGAGCTAAACGAGACGAAGGAGAGTGAAAGAGAGTTAAACGAGATGAAGGAGGGTGAAAGAGGACGAAACGAGACGAAGGAGGGTGAAAGAGAGCGAAACGAGACGAAGGAAGGTGAAAGAGAGCTAAACGAGATGAAGGAAGGTGAAAGAGAGCGAAACGAGATGAAGGAGGGTGAAAGAGAACGAAACGAGACGAAGGAGGGGGAAAGAGAGCGAAACGATACGAAGGAGGGTGAAAGAAGCCGAAACGAGACGAAGGAGGGAGGAAGACAGCGAAATGAGACGAAGGAGTGTGAGAGATAGCGAAACGAGACGAAGGAGGGTGAAAGAGAGCGAAATGAGACGAAGGAGGGTGAAAGAGTGCGAAACGAGACGAAGGAGGGTCAAGGAAGGCGAAACGAGAAGAAGGAGGGTGGAAGAGAGCGAAACGAGACGAAGGAGGGTGAAAGAGAGTGAAAAGAGACGAAGGAGGGTGAAAGAGAGCGAAACGAGATGAAGGAGGGTGAAAGAGAGCGAAACGAGACAAAGGAGGGTGAAAGAGGCTGAAATGAGACGAAGGAGGGTGGAAGAGAGCGAAACGAGAGGAAGGAGGGTGAGGGAGAGCGAAACGAGATGAAGGAGGGTGAAAGAGAGTGAAACGACACGAAGGAGGGTGAAAGAGAGCGAAACGAGACGAAGGAGGGTGAAAGAGAGCGAAACGAGACGAAGGAGGGTGAAAGACAGTGAACCGAGGCGAAGGAAGGTGAAAGAGTACAAATCGAGACAAAGGAGGGTTAAAGAGAGCGAAACGAGATGAAGGAAGGTGAAAGAGAGCGAACCGAAACGAAGGAGGGTGGAAGAGAGCGATACGAGACGAAGGAGGGTGAAAGAGAGCGAAACGAGACGAAGGAGGGTGAAAAAGAATGAAACGAGACGAAGGAGGGTGAAAGAGAGCGAAACGAGATGAAGGAGGGTGAAAGAGAGCGAAACGAGACGAAGGAGGGTGAAAGAGAGCGAAACGAGACGAAGGAAGGTGAAAGAGAGCTAAAATAGATGACGGAGGGTGAAAGAGATCGAAACGAGACAAAGGAGGGTGAAAGAGCGAAACGAGGCGAAGGAAGGTGAAAGAGAGCGAAACGAGACGAAGGAGGGTGAAAGAGAACGAAACGAGACGAAGGATGGGGAAAGAGAGCGAAACGAGACGAAGGAGGGTGAAAGAAGGCGAAACGAGAAGAAGGAGGGAGGAAGACAGCGAAACGAGACGAAGGAGGGTGAGAGAGAGCGAAACGAGACGAAGGAGGGTGGAAGAGAGCGAAACAAGACGTAGGAGGGTTAGAGATAGCGAAACGAGACGAAGGAGGGTGAAAGAGAGCGAAACGAGACGAAGGAGGGTGAAAGAGAGCGAAATGAGACGAAGGAGGGTGAAGGAGGGCGAAACGAGGCGAAGGAGGGTCAAAGAGAGCGAAACGAGTTGAAGGAGGGTTAAAGAGAGCGAAACGAGACAAAGGAGGGTGAAAGAGGCTGAAACGAGACGAAGGAGGGTGGAAGAGAGCGAAACGAGAGGAAGGATGGTGAAAGAGAGCGAAACGAGATGAAGGAGGGTGAAAGAGAGTGAAACGAGACGAAGGAGGGTGAAAGAGAGCGAAACGAGACGAAGGAGGGTGAAAGAGAGCGAAACGAGGCGAAGGAGGGTGAAAGAGAGTGAAACGAGGCGAAGGAAGGTGAAAGAGTGCGAATCGAGACAAAGGAGGGTGAAAGAGAGCGAAACGAGACTAAGGAAGGTGAAAGAGAGCGAACCGAAACGAAGGAGGGTGGAAGAGAGTGATACGAGAAGAAGGAGGGTGAAAGAGAGTGAAACGAGACGAAGGAGGGTGAAAGATTGCTAAACGAGACGAAGGAGGGTGAAAGAAAGCGAACCGAGATGAAGGAGGGTGAAAGAGAGCGAAACGAGACGAAGGAGGGTGAAAGAGATCGAAACGAGACAAAGGAGGGTGAAAGAGAGCGAAACGAGGCGAAGGAAGGTGAAAGAGAGCGAAACGAGACGAAGGAGGGTGAAAGAGAACGAAACGAGACGAACGAGGGGGAAAGAGAGCGAAACGAGACGAAGGAGGGTGAAAGAAGGCGAAACGAGACGAAGGGGGGAGGAAGACAGCGAAACGAGACGAAGGAGGGTGAGAGAGAGCGAAACGAGATGAAGGAAGGTGGAAGAGAGCAAAACAAGACGAAGGAGCGTGAGAGACAGCGAAACGAGACGAATTGGGGGAAAGAGAGCGAAACGAGACGAAGGAGGGTGAAAGAGAGCGAAACGAGGCGAAGGAGGGTGAAAGAGAGCGAAACGAGGCGAAGGAGGGTGAAAGAGAGTGAAACGAGGCGAAGGAAGGTGAAAGACTTCGAATCGAGACAAAGGAGGGTGAAAGAGAGCGAAACGAGACGAAGGAAGGTGAAAGAGAGCGAACCGAAACAAAGGAGGGTGGAAGAGAGCGATACGAGAAGAAGGAGGGTGAAAGAGAGCGAAACGAGACGAAGGAGGGTGAAAGAGAGCGAAACGAGACGAAGGAGGGTGAAAAAGAGTGAAAGGAGATGAAGGAGTGTGAAAGATTGCTAAACGAGACAAAGTAGGGTGAAAGAGAGTGAAACGAGACGAAGGAGGGTGAATGAGGGCGAAACGAGACGAAAGGGGGTCAAACAGAGCGAAACGAGTTGAAGGAGGGTGAAAGAGAGCGAAACGAGACAAAGGAGGGTGAAAGAGGCTGAAACGAGACGAAGGAGGGTGGAAGAGAGCGAAACGAGAGGAAGGACGGTGAAAGAGAGCGAAACGAGATGAAGGAGGGTGAAAGAGAGTGAAACGAGACGAAGGAGGGTGAAAGAAAGCGAAACGAGACGAAGGAGGGTGAAAGAGAGCGAAAAGGTGCGAAGGAGGGTGAAAGAGAGTGAAACGAGGCGAAGGAAGGTGAAAGAGTGCGAATCGAGACAAAGGAGGGTGAAAGAGAGCGAAACGAGACGAAGGAAGGTGAAAGAGAGCGAACCGAAACGAAGGAGGGTGGAAGAGAGCGATACGAGAAGAAGGAGGGTGAAAGAGAGCGAAACGAGATGAAGGAGGGTGAAAGAGAGCGAAACGAGACGAAGGAGGGTGAAAAAGAGTGAAACGAGACGAAGGAGGGTGAAAGATTGCTAAACGAGATGAAGGAGGGTGAAAGAGAGCGAAACGAGACGAAGGAGGGTGAAAGAGATCGAAACGAGACAAAGGAGGGTGAAAGAGAGCGAAACGAGGCGAAGGAAGGTGAAAGAGAGCGAAACGAGGCGAAGGAGGGTGAAAGAGAACGAAACGAGACGAACGAGGGGGAAAGAGAGCGAAACGAGACGAAGGAGGGTGAAAGAAGGCGAAACGAGACGAAGGGGGGAGGAAGACAGCGAAACGAGACGAAGGAGGGTGAGAGAGAGCGAAACGAGATGAAGGAAGGTGGAAGAGAGCAAAACAAGACGAAGGAGCGTGAGAGACAGCGAAACGAGACGAATTGGGGGAAAGAGAGCGAAACGAGACGAAGGAGGGTGAAAGAGAGCGAAACAAGGCGAAGGAGGGTGAAAGAGAGCGAAACGAGGCGAAGGAGGGTGAAAGAGAGTGAAACGAGGCGAAGGAAGGTGAAAGACTTCGAATCGAGACAAAGGAGGGTGAAAGAGAGCGAAACGAGACGAAGGAAGGTGAAAGAGAGCGAACCGAAACAAAGGAGGGTGGAAGAGAGCGATACGAGAAGAAGGAGGGTGAAAGAGAGCGAAACGAGACGAAGGAGGGTGAAAGAGAGCGAAACGAGACGAAGGAGGGTGAAAAAGAGTGAAAGGAGATGAAGGAGTGTGAAAGATTGCTAAACGAGACAAAGTAGGGTGAAAGAGAGTGAAACGAGACGAAGGAGGGTGAATGAGGGCGAAACGAGACGAAAGGGGGTCAAACAGAGCGAAACGAGTTGAAGGAGGGTGAAAGAGAGCGAAACGAGACAAAGGAGGGTGAAAGAGGCTGAAACGAGACGAAGGAGGGTGGAAGAGAGCGAAACGAGAGGAAGGACGGTGAAAGAGAGCGAAACGAGATGAAGGAGGGTGAAAGAGAGTGAAACGAGACGAAGGAGGGTGAAAGAAAGCGAAACGAGACGAAGGAGGGTGAAAGAGAGCGAAAAGGTGCGAAGGAGGGTGAAAGAGAGTGAAACGAGGCGAAGGAAGGTGAAAGAGTGCGAATCGAGACAAAGGAGGGTGAAAGAGAGCGAAACGAGACGAAGGAAGGTGAAAGAGAGCGAACCGAAACGAAGGAGGGTGGAAGAGAGCGATACGAGAAGAAGGAGGGTGAAAGAGAGCGAAACGAGATGAAGGAGGGTGAAAGAGAGCGAAACGAGACGAAGGAGGGTGAAAAAGAGTGAAACGAGACGAAGGAGGGTGAAAGATTGCTAAACGAGACGAAGGAGGGTGAAAGAGAGCGAAACGAGATGAAGGAGGGTGAAAGAGAGCGAAACGAGACGAAGGAGGGTGAAAGAGAGCGAAACGAGACGAAGGAAGGTGAAAGAGAGCTAAACGAGATGAAGGTGGGTGAAAGAGATCGAAACGAGACAAAGGAGGGTGAAAGAGAGCGAAACGAGGCGAAGGAAGGTGAAAGAGAGCGAAACGAGACGAAGGAGGGTGAAAGAGAACGAAACGAGACGAACGAGGGGGAAAGAGAGCGAAACGAGACGAAGGAGGGTGAAAGAAGGCGAAACGAGACGAAGGAGGGAGGAAGACAGCGAAACGAGATGAAGGAGGGTGAGAGAGAGCGAAACGAGACGAAGGAGGGTGAAAGAGATCGAAACGAGACGAAGGAGGGTGAAAGAGAGCGAAACGAGATGAAGGAGGGTGAAGGAGGGCGAAACGAGACGAAGGAGGGTCAAAGAGAGCAAAACGAGACGAAGGAGGGTGAAAGAGAACGAAACGAGACGAAGGAGGGTGAAAGAGAGCGAAACGAGACGAAGGAGGGTGGAAGAGAGCGAAACGAGACGAAGGAGGGTGAAAGAGAGCGAAACGAGACGAAGGAGCGTGAAAAAGAGTGAAACGAGACGAAGGAGGGTGAAAGAGAGCTAAACGAGACGAAGGAGAGTGAAAGAGAGTTAAACGAGATGAAGGAGGGTGAAAGAGGACGAAACGAGACGAAGGAGGGTGAAAGAGAGCGAAACGAGACGAAGGAAGGTGAAAGAGAGCTAAACGAGATGAAGGAAGGTGAAAGAGAGCGAAACGAGATGAAGGAGGGTGAAAGAGAACAAAACGAGACGAAGGAGGGGGAAAGAGAGCGAAACGATACGAAGGAGGGTGAAAGAAGCCGAAACGAGACGAAGGAGGGAGGAAGACAGCGAAATGAGACGAAGGAGTGTGAGAGATAGCGAAACGAGACGAAGGAGGGTGAAAGAGAGCGAAATGAGACGAAGGAGGGTGAAAGAGTGCGAAACGAGACGAAGGAGGGTCAAGGAAGGCGAAACGAGAAGAAGGAGGGTGGAAGAGAGCGAAACGAGACGAAGGAGGGTGAAAGAGAGTGAAAAGAGACGAAGGAGGGTGAAAGAGAGCGAAACGAGATGAAGGAGGGTGAAAGAGAGCGAAACGAGACAAAGGAGGGTGAAAGAGGCTGAAACGAGACGAAGGAGGGTGGAAGAGAGCGAAACGAGAGGAAGGAGGGTGAGGGAGTGCGAAACGAGAAAAAGGAGGGTGAAAGAGAGTGAAACGACACGAAGGAGGGTGAAAGAGAGCGAAACGAGACGAAGGAGGGTGAAAGAGAGCGAAACGAGACGAAGGAGGGTGAAAGACAGTGAACCGAGGCGAAGGAAGGTGAAAGAGTACAAATCGAGACAAAGGAGGGTTAAAGAGAGCGAAACGAGATGAAGGAAGGTGAAAGAGAGCGAACCGAAACGAAGGAGGGTGGAAGAGAGCGATACGAGACGAAGGAGGGTGAAAGAGAGCGAAACGAGACGAAGGAGGGTGAAAGAGAACGAAACGAGACGAAGGATGGGGAAAGAGAGCGAAACGAGACGAAGGAGGGTGAAAGAAGGCGAAACGAGAAGAAGGAGGGAGGAAGACAGCGAAACGAGACGAAGGAGGGTGAGAGAGAGCGAAACGAGACGAAGGAGGGTGGAAGAGAGCGAAACAAGACGTAGGAGGGTTAGAGATAGCGAAACGAGACGAAGGAGGGTGAAAGAGAGCGAAACGAGACGAAGGAGGGTGAAAGAGAGCGAAATGAGACGAAGGAGGGTGAAGGAGGGCGAAACGAGGCGAAGGAGGGTCAAAGAGAGCGAAACGAGTTGAAGGAGGGTTTAAGAGAGCGAAACGAGACAAAGGAGGGTGAAAGAGGCTGAAACGAGACGAAGGAGGGTGGAAGAGAGCGAAACGAGAGGAAGGATGGTGAAAGAGAGCGAAACGAGATGAAGGAGGGTGAAAGAGAGTGAAACGAGACGAAGGAGGGTGACAGAGAGCGAAACGAGACGAAGGAGGGTGAAAGAGAGCGAAACGAGGCGAAGGAGGGTGAAAGAGAGTGAAACGAGGCGAAGGAAGGTGAAAGAGTGCGAATCGAGACAAAGGAGGGTGAAAGAGAGCGAAACGAGACTAAGGAAGGTGAAAGAGAGCGAACCGAAACGAAGGAGGGTGGAAGAGAGTGATACGAGAAGAAGGAGGGTGAAAGAGAGTGAAACGAGACGAAGGAGGGTGAAAGATTGCTAAACGAGACGAAGGAGGGTGAAAGAAAGCGAACCGAGATGAAGGAGGGTGAAAGAGAGCGAAACGAGACGAAGGAGGGTGAAAGAGATCGAAACGAGACAAAGGAGGGTGAAAGAGAGCGAAACGAGGCGAAGGAAGGTGAAAGAGAGCGAAACGAGACGAAGGAGGGTGAAAGAGAACGAAACGAGACGAACGAGGGGGAAAGAGAGCGAAACGAGACGAAGGAGGGTGAAAGAAGGCGAAACGAGACGAAGGGGGGAGGAAGACAGCGAAACGAGACGAAGGAGGGTGAGAGAGAGCGAAACGAGATGAAGGAAGGTGGAAGAGAGCAAAACAAGACGAAGGAGCGTGAGAGACAGCGAAACGAGACGAAGGAGGGTGAAAGAGAGCGAAACGAGACGAAGGAGGGTGAAAGAGAGCGAAACGAGACGAAGGAGGGTGAAGGAGGGCGAAACGAGACGAAGGAGGGTCAAAGAGAGCAAAACGAGACGAAGGAGGGTGAAAGAGAACGAAACGAGACGAAGGAGGGGGAAAGTGAGCGAAACGAGACGAAGGAGGTTGAAAGAGAGCGAAACGAGACGAAGGAGGGTGAAAGAGAGCGAAACGAGATGAAGGAGGGTGAAAGAGAGCGAAACGAGACAAAGGAGGGTGAAAGAGTGCGAACTGGGGCGAAGGAATGTGAAAGAGAGCGAAACGAGACGAAGGAGGGTGAAAGAGAACGAAACGAGATAAAGGAGGGGGAAAGAGGGTGAAATGAGACGAAGGAGGGTGAAAGAGAGCGAAACGAGAGGAAGGAGGGTGAGGGAGAGCGAAACGAGATGAAGGAGGGTGAAAGAGAGTGAAACGAGACGAAGGAGGTTAAAAGAGAGCGAAACGAGACGAAGGAAGGTGAAAGAGAGCTAAACGAGATGAAGGAGGGTGAAAGAGAGCGAAACGAGACAAAGGAGGGTGAAAGAGTGCGAAATGGGGCGAAGGAAGGTGAAAGAGAGCGAAACGAGACGAAGGAGGGTGAAAGAGAACAAAACGAGACGAAGGAGGGGGAAAGAGGGCGAAATGAGACGAAGGAGGGTGAAAGAAGGCAAAATGAGACGAAGGAGGGAGGAAGACAGAGAAACGAGACGAAGGAGGGTGAGAGAGAGCGAAACGAGATGAAGGAGGGTGAAATAGAGTGAAACGAGGCGAAGGAAGGTGGAAGAGTGCGAATCGAGACAAAGGAGGGTGAAAGAGAGCGAAACGAGACAAAGGAAGGTGAAAGAGAGCGAACCGAAACGAATGAGGGTGGAAGAGAGCGATACGAGACGAAGGACGGTGAAAGAGAGCGAAACGAGACGAAAGAGGGGGAAAGAGAGTGAAACGAGACGAAGGAGGGTGAAAAAGAGTGAAACGAGATGAAGGAGGGTGAAAGAGAACTAAACGAGATGAAGGAGGGTGAAAGAGAGCGAAACGAGATGAAGGAGGATGAAAGAGAGCAAAACGAGACGAAGGAGAGTGAAAGAGAGCGAAACGAGACGAAGGAAGGTGAAAGAGAGCTAAACGAGATGAAGGAGGGTGAAAGAGAGCGAAACGAGACAAAGGAGGGTGAAAGAGTGCGAAATTGGGCGAAGGAAGGTGAAAGAGAGCAAAACGAGACGAAGGAGGGTGAAAGAGAATGAAACGAGACGAAGGAGGGGGAAAGAGGGCGAAATGAGATGAAGGAGGGTGAGAGAAGGCAAAACGAGACGAAGGAGGGAGGAAGACAGCGAAACGAGATGAAGGAGGGTGAGAGAGAGCGAAACGAGATGAAGGAATGTGGAAGAGAGCGAAACAAGACGAAGGAGGGTGAGAGACAGCGAAACGAGACGAAGGAGGGTGAAAGAGCTCGAAACGAGACGAAGCAGGGTGAAAGAGAGCGAAACGAGACGAAGGAGGGTGAAGGAAGGCGAAATGAGACGAAGGAGGGTGGAAGAGAGCGAAACGAGACGAAGGAGGGTGAAAGAGAGTGAAAAGCGACGAAGGAGGGTGAAAGAGAGCGAAACGAGGCGAAGGAGGGTGAAAGAGAGCGAAACGAGACAAAGGAGGGTGAAAGAGGCTGAAACGAGACGAAGGAGGGTGGAAGAGAGCGAAACGAGAGGAAGGAGGGTGAGGGAGAGCGAAACGAGATGAAGGAGGGTGAAAGAGAGTGAAACGAGATGAAGGAGGTTGAAAGAGAGCGAAACAAGACGAAGGAGTGTGAAAGAGAGCGAAACGAGACGAAGGAGGGTGAAAAAGAGTGAAACGAGATGAAGGAGGGTGAAAGAGAACTAAACGAGATGAAGGAGGGTGAAAGAGAGCGAAACGAGATGAAGGAGGATGAAAGAGAGCGAAACGAGACGAAGGAAGGTGAAAGAGAGCTAAACGAGATGAAGGAGGGTGAAAGAGAGCGAAACGAGACAAAGGAGGGTGAAAGAGTGCGAAATTGGGCGAAGGAAGGTGAAAGAGAGCAAAACGAGACGAAGGAGGGTGAAAGAGAATGAAACGAGACGAAGGAGGGGGAAAGAGGGCGAAATGAGATGAAGGAGGGTGAAAGAAGGCAAAACGAGACGAAGGAGGGAGGAAGACAGCGAAACGAGATGAAGGAGGGTGAGAGAGAGCGAAATGAGATGAAGGAATGTGGAAGAAAGCGAAACAAGACGAAGGAGGGTGAGAGACAGCGAAACGAGACGAAGGAGGGTGAAAGAGCTCGAAACGAGACGAAGGAGGGAGGAAGACAGCGAAACGAGATGAAGGAGGGTGAGAGAGAGCGAAATGAGATGAAGGAATGTGGAAGAGAGCGAAACGAGACGAAGGAAGGTGAAAGAGAGCTAAACGAGATGAAGGAGGGTGAAAGAGAGCGAAACGAGACAAAGGAGGGTGAAAGAGTGCGAAATTGGGCGAAGGAAGGTGAAAGAGAGCAAAACGAGACGAAGGAGGGTGAAAGAGAATGAAACGAGACGAAGGAGGGGGAAAGAGGGCGAAATGAGATGAAGGAGGGTGAAAGAAGGCAAAACGAGACGAAGGAGGGAGGAAGACAGCGAAACGAGATGAAGGAGGGTGAGAGAGAGCGAAACGAGATGAAGGAATGTGGAAGAGAGCGAAACAAGACGAAGGAGGGTGAAAGAGCTCGAAACGAGACGAAGCAGGGTGAAAGAGAGCGAAACGAGACGAAGGAGGGTGAAGGAAGGCGAAATGAGACGAAGGAGGGTGGAAGAGAGCGAAACGAGACGAAGGAGGGTGAAAGAGAGTGAAAAGCGACGAAGGAGGGTGAAAGAGAGCGAAACGAGGCGAAGGAGGGTGAAAGAGAGCGAAACGAGACAAAGGAGGGTGAAAGAGGCTGAAACGAGACGAAGGAGGGTGGAAGAGAGCGAAACGAGAGGAAGGAGGGTGAGGGAGAGCGAAACGAGATGAAGGAGGGTGAAAGAGAGTGAAACGAGACGAAGGAGGTTGAAAGAGAGCGAAACAAGATGAAGGAGGGTGAAAGAGAGCGAAACGAGACGAAGGAGGGTGAAAAAGAGTGAAACGAGATGAAGGAGGGTGAAAGAGAACTAAACGAGATGAAGGAGGGTGAAAGAGAGCGAAACGAGATGAAGGAGGATGAAAGAGAGCGAAACGAGACGAAGGAAGGTGAAAGAGAGCTAAACGAGATGAAGGAGGGTGAAAGAGAGCGAAACGAGACAAAGGAGGGTGAAAGAGTGCGAAATTGGGCGAAGGAAGGTGAAAGAGAGCAAAACGAGACGAAGGAGGGTGAAAGAGAATGAAACGAGACGAAGGAGGGGGAAAGAGGGCGAAATGAGATGAAGGAGGGTGAAAGAAGGCAAAACGAGACGAAGGAGGGAGGAAGACAGCGAAACGAGATGAAGGAGGGTGAGAGAGAGCGAAATGAGATGAAGGAATGTGGAAGAGAGCGAAACAAGACGAAGGAGGGTGAGAGACAGCGAAACGAGACGAAGGAGGGTGAAAGAGCTCGAAACGAGACGAAGCAGGGTGAAAGAGAGCGAAACGAGACGAAGGAGGGTGAAGGAGGGCGAAACGAGACGAAGGAGGGTCAAAGAGAGCAAAACGAGACGAAGGAGGGTGAAAGAGAACGAAACGAGACGAAGGAGGGGGAAAGTGAGCGAAACGAGACGAAGGAGGGTGAAAGAAGGCGAAACAAGACGAAAGAGGGAGGAAGACAGCGAAACGAGACGAAGGAGGGTGAGAGAGAGCGAAACGAGACCAAGGAGGGTGGAAGGGAGCGAAACGAGACGAAGGAGGTTGAGAGATAGTGAAACAAGACGAAGGAGGGTGTAAGACAGCGAAACAAGACGAAGGTGGGTGAAAGAGAGCGAAACGAGACGAAGGAGGGTGAAGGAAGGCGAAATGAGACGAAGGAGGGTGGAAGAGAGCGAAACGAGACGAAGGAGGGTGAAAGAGAGTGAAAAGAGACGAAGGAGGGTGAAAGAGAGCGAAACGAGGCGAAGGAGGGTGAAAGAGAGCGAAACGAGACAAAGGATGGTGAAAGAGGATGAAACGAGATGAAGGAGGGTGGAAGAGAGCGAAACGAGAGGAAGGAGGGTGAGGGAGAGCGAAACGAGATGAAGGAGGGTGAAAGAGAGACAAACGAGACGAAGGAGGTTGAAAGAGAGCGAAACAAGACGAAGGAGGGTGAAAGAGAGCGAAACGAGACGAAGGAGGGTGAAAGAGAGCGAAACGAGACGAAGGAGGGTGAAAAAGAGTGAAAAGAGACGAAGGAGGGTGAAAGAGAGCTAAACGAGACGAAGGAGGGTGAAAGAGAGTTAAACGAGATGAAGGAGGGTGACAGAGGACGAAACGAGACGAAGGAGGGTGAAAGAGAGCGAAACGAGACGAAGGAAGGTAAAAGAGAGCTAAACGAGATGAAGGAAGGTGAAAGAGAGCGAAACGAGACGAAGGAGGGTGAAAGAGAACGAAACGAGACGAAGGAGGGGGAAAGAGAGCGAAACGATACGAAGGAGGGTGAAAGAAGCCGAAACGAGACGAAGGAGGGAGAAAGACAGCGAAACGAGACGAAGGAGTGTGAGAGATAGCGAAACGAGACGAAGGACGGTGAAAGAGAGCGAAATGAGACGAAGGAGGGTGAAAGAGTGCGAAACGAGACGAAGGAGGGTGAAGGAAGGCAAAACGAGACGAAGGAGGGTGGAAGAGAGCGAAACGAGACGAAGGAGGGTGAAACAGTGTGAAAAGAGACGAAGGAGGGTGAAAGAGAGCGATACGAGGCGAAGGAGGGTTAAAGAGAGCGAAACGAGATGAAGGAGGGTGAAAGAGAGCGAAACGAGACAAAGGAGGGTGAAAGAGGCTGAAACGAGACGAAGGAGGGTGGAAGAGAGCGAAACGAGAGGAAGGAGGGTGAGGGAGAGCGAAACGAGATGAAGGAGGGTGAAAGAGAGTGAAACGAGACGAAGGAGGGTGAAAGAGAGCGAAACGAGACGAAGGAGGGTGAAAGAGAGCGAAACGAGACGAAGGAGGGTGAAAGAGAGTGAAACGAGGCGAAGGAAGGTGAAAGAGTACAAATCGAGACAAAGGAGGGTGAAAGAGAGCGAAACGAGACGAAGGAGGGTGAAGGAGGGCGAAACGAGACGAAGGAGGGTCAAAGAGAGCAAAACGAGACCAAGGAGGGTGAAAGAGAACGAAACGAGACGAAGGAGGGGGAAAGTGAGCGAAACGAGACGAAGGAGGGTGAAAGAAGGCGAAACGAGACGAAAGAGGGAGGAAGACAGCGAAACGAGACGAAGGAGGGTGAGAGAGAGCGAAACGAGACCAAGGAGGGTGGAAGAGAGCGAAACGAGACGAAGGAGGGTGTGAGATAGCGAAACAAGACGAAGGAGGGTGTAAGAGAGCGAAACGAGACGAAGGAGGGTGAAAGAGAGCGAAAGTGACGAAGGAGGGTGAAGGAAGGCGAAATGAGACGAAGGAGGTTGGAAGAGCGCGATACGAGACGAAGGAGGGTGAAAGAGAGTGAAAAGAGACGAAGGAGGGTGAAAGAGAGCGAAACGAGGCGAAGGAGGGTGAAAGAGAGCGAAACGAGACAAAGGAGGGTGAAAGAGGCTGAAACGAGACGAAGGAGGGTGGAAGAGAGCGAAACGAGAGGAAGGAGGGTGAGGGAGAGCGAAACGAGATGAAAGAGGGTGAAAGAGAGTGAAACGAGACGAAGGAGGTTGAAAGAGAGCGAAACCAGACGAAGGAGGGTGAAAGAGAGCGAAACGGGACGAAGGAGGGTGGAAGAGAGTGAAACGAGACGAAGGAGGGTGAAAGAGAGCGAAACGAGACGAAGGAGGGTGAAAAAGAGTGAAACGAGACGAAGGAGGGTGAAAGAGAGCTGAACAAGACGAAGGAGGGTGAAAGAGAGTTAAACGAGATGAAGGAGGGTGAAAGAGGACGAAACGAGACGAAGGAGGATGAAAGAGAGCGAAACGAGACGAAGGAAGGTGAAAGAGAGCTAAACGAGATGAAGGAAGGTGAAAGAGAGCGAAACGAGATGAAGGAGGGTGAAAGAGAACGAAACGAGACGAAGGAGGGGGAAAGAGAGCGAAACGATACGAAGGAGGGTGAAAGAAGCCGAAACGAGACGAAGGAGGGAAGAAGACAGCGAAACGAGACGAAGGAGTGTGAGAGATAGCGAAACGTGACGAAGGAGGGTGAAAGAGAGCGAAATGAGACGAAGGAGGGTGAAAGAGTGCGAAACGAGACGAAGGAGGGTGAAGGAAGGCAAAACGAGACGAAGGAGGGTGGAAGAGAGCGAAACGAGACGAAGGAGGTTGAGAGATAGTGAAACAAGACGAAGGAGGGTGTAAGACAGCGAAACAAGACGAAGGTGGGTGAAAGAGAGCGAAACGAGACGAAGGAGGGTGAAGGAAGGCGAAATGAGACGAAGGAGGGTGGAAGAGAGCGAAACGAGACGAAGGAGGGTGAAAGAGAGTGAAAAGAGACGAAGGAGGGTGAAAGAGAGCGAAACGAGGCGAAGGAGGGTGAAAGAGAGCGAAACGAGACAAAGGATGGTGAAAGAGGATGAAACGAGATGAAGGAGGGTGGAAGAGAGCGAAACGAGAGGAAGGAGGGTGAGGGAGAGCGAAACGAGATGAAGGAGGGTGAAAGAGAGACAAACGAGACGAAGGAGGTTGAAAGAGAGCGAAACAAGACGAAGGAGGGTGAAAGAGAGCGAAACGAGACGAAGGAGGGTGAAAGAGAGCGAAACGAGACGAAGGAGGGTGAAAAAGAGTGAAAAGAGACGAAGGAGGGTGAAAGAGAGCTAAACGAGACGAAGGAGGGTGAAAGAGAGTTAAACGAGATGAAGGAGGGTGAAAGAGGACGAAACGAGACGAAGGATGGTGAAAGAGAGCGAAACGAGACGAAGGAAGGTGAAAGAGAGCTAAACGAGATGAAGGAAGGTGAAAGAGAGCGAAACGAGATGAAGGAGGGTGAAAGAGAACGAAACGAGGCGAAGGAGGGGGAAAGAGAGCGAAACGATACGAAGGAGGGTGAAAGAAGCCGAAACGAGACGAAGGAGCGAGAAAGACAGCGAAACGAGACGAAGGAGTGTGAGAGATAGCGAAACGAGACGAAGGACGGTGAAAGAGAGCGAAATGAGACGAAGGAGGGTGAAAGAGTGCGAAACGAGACGAAGGAGGGTGAAGGAAGGCAAAACGAGACGAAGGAGGGTGGAAGAGAGCGAAACGAGACGAAGGAGGGTGAAACAGTGTGAAAAGAGACGAAGGAGGGTGAAAGAGAGCGATACGAGGCGAAGGAGGGTTAAAGAGAGCGAAACGAGATGAAGGAGGGTGAAAGAGAGCGAAACGAGACAAAGGAGGGTGAAAGAGGCTGAAACGAGACGAAGGAGGGTGGAAGAGAGCGAAACGAGAGGAAGGAGGGTGAGGGAGACTGAAAAGCGACGAAGGAGGGTGAAAGAGAGCGAAACGAGGCGAAGGAGGGTGAAAGAGAGCGAAACGAGACAAAGGAGGGTGAAAGAGGCTGAAACGAGACGAAGGAGGGTGGAAGAGAGCGAAACGAGAGGAAGGAGGGTGAGGGAGAGCGAAACGAGATGAAGGAGGGTGAAAGAGAGTGAAACGAGACGAAGGAGGTTGAAAGAGAGCGAAACAAGATGAAGGAGGGTGAAAGAGAGCGAAACGAGACGAAGGAGGGTGAAAAAGAGTGAAACGAGATGAAGGAGGGTGAAAGAGAACTAAACGAGATGAAGGAGGGTGAAAGAGAGCGAAACGAGATGAAGGAGGATGAAAGAGAGCGAAACGAGACGAAGGAAGGTGAAAGAGAGCTAAACGAGATGAAGGAGGGTGAAAGAGAGCGAAACGAGACAAAGGAGGGTGAAAGAGTGCGAAATTGGGCGAAGGAAGGTGAAAGAGAGCAAAACGAGACGAAGGAGGGTGAAAGAGAATGAAACGAGACGAAGGAGGGGGAAAGAGGGCGAAATGAGATGAAGGAGGGTGAAAGAAGGCAAAACGAGACGAAGGAGGGAGGAAGACAGCGAAACGAGATGAAGGAGGGTGAGAGAGAGCGAAATGAGATGAAGGAATGTGGAAGAGAGCGAAACAAGACGAAGGAGGGTGAGAGACAGCGAAACGAGACGAAGGAGGGTGAAAGAGCTCGAAACGAGACGAAGCAGGGTGAAAGAGAGCGAAACGAGACGAAGGAGGGTGAAGGAGGGCGAAACGAGACGAAGGAGGGTCAAAGAGAGCAAAACGAGACGAAGGAGGGTGAAAGAGAACGAAACGAGACGAAGGAGGGGGAAAGTGAGCGAAACGAGACGAAGGAGGGTGAAAGAAGGCGAAACAAGACGAAAGAGGGAGGAAGACAGCGAAACGAGACGAAGGAGGGTGAGAGAGAGCGAAACGAGACCAAGGAGGGTGGAAGGGAGCGAAACGAGACGAAGGAGGTTGAGAGATAGTGAAACAAGACGAAGGAGGGTGTAAGACAGCGAAACAAGACGAAGGTGGGTGAAAGAGAGCGAAACGAGACGAAGGAGGGTGAAGGAAGGCGAAATGAGACGAAGGAGGGTGGAAGAGAGCGAAACGAGACGAAGGAGGGTGAAAGAGAGTGAAAAGAGACGAAGGAGGGTGAAAGAGAGCGAAACGAGGCGAAGGAGGGTGAAAGAGAGCGAAACGAGACAAAGGATGGTGAAAGAGGATGAAACGAGATGAAGGAGGGTGGAAGAGAGCGAAACGAGAGGAAGGAGGGTGAGGGAGAGCGAAACGAGATGAAGGAGGGTGAAAGAGAGACAAACGAGACGAAGGAGGTTGAAAGAGAGCGAAACAAGACGAAGGAGGGTGAAAGAGAGCGAAACGAGACGAAGGAGGGTGAAAGAGAGCGAAACGAGACGAAGGAGGGTGAAAAAGAGTGAAAAGAGACGAAGGAGGGTGAAAGAGAGCTAAACGAGACGAAGGAGGGTGAAAGAGAGTTAAACGAGATGAAGGAGGGTGACAGAGGACGAAACGAGACGAAGGAGGGTGAAAGAGAGCGAAACGAGACGAAGGAAGGTAAAAGAGAGCTAAACGAGATGAAGGAAGGTGAAAGAGAGCGAAACGAGACGAAGGAGGGTGAAAGAGAACGAAACGAGACGAAGGAGGGGGAAAGAGAGCGAAACGATACGAAGGAGGGTGAAAGAAGCCGAAACGAGACGAAGGAGGGAGAAAGACAGCGAAACGAGACGAAGGAGTGTGAGAGATAGCGAAACGAGACGAAGGACGGTGAAAGAGAGCGAAATGAGACGAAGGAGGGTGAAAGAGTGCGAAACGAGACGAAGGAGGGTGAAGGAAGGCAAAACGAGACGAAGGAGGGTGGAAGAGAGCGAAACGAGACGAAGGAGGGTGAAACAGTGTGAAAAGAGACGAAGGAGGGTGAAAGAGAGCGATACGAGGCGAAGGAGGGTTAAAGAGAGCGAAACGAGATGAAGGAGGGTGAAAGAGAGCGAAACGAGACAAAGGAGGGTGAAAGAGGCTGAAACGAGACGAAGGAGGGTGGAAGAGAGCGAAACGAGAGGAAGGAGGGTGAGGGAGAGCGAAACGAGATGAAGGAGGGTGAAAGAGAGTGAAACGAGACGAAGGAGGGTGAAAGAGAGCGAAACGAGACGAAGGAGGGTGAAAGAGAGCGAAACGAGACGAAGGAGGGTGAAAGAGAGTGAAACGAGGCGAAGGAAGGTGAAAGAGTACAAATCGAGACAAAGGAGGGTGAAAGAGAGCGAAACGAGACGAAGGAGGGTGAAGGAGGGCGAAACGAGACGAAGGAGGGTCAAAGAGAGCAAAACGAGACCAAGGAGGGTGAAAGAGAACGAAACGAGACGAAGGAGGGGGAAAGTGAGCGAAACGAGACGAAGGAGGGTGAAAGAAGGCGAAACGAGACGAAAGAGGGAGGAAGACAGCGAAACGAGACGAAGGAGGGTGAGAGAGAGCGAAACGAGACCAAGGAGGGTGGAAGAGAGCGAAACGAGACGAAGGAGGGTGTGAGATAGCGAAACAAGACGAAGGAGGGTGTAAGAGAGCGAAACGAGACGAAGGAGGGTGAAAGAGAGCGAAAGTGACGAAGGAGGGTGAAGGAAGGCGAAATGAGACGAAGGAGGTTGGAAGAGCGCGATACGAGACGAAGGAGGGTGAAAGAGAGTGAAAAGAGACGAAGGAGGGTGAAAGAGAGCGAAACGAGGCGAAGGAGGGTGAAAGAGAGCGAAACGAGACAAAGGAGGGTGAAAGAGGCTGAAACGAGACGAAGGAGGGTGGAAGAGAGCGAAACGAGAGGAAGGAGGGTGAGGGAGAGCGAAACGAGATGAAAGAGGGTGAAAGAGAGTGAAACGAGACGAAGGAGGTTGAAAGAGAGCGAAACGAGACGAAGGAGGGTGAAAGAGAGCGAAACGGGACGAAGGAGGGTGGAAGAGAGTGAAACGAGACGAAGGAGGGTGAAAGAGAGCGAAACGAGACGAAGGAGGGTGAAAAAGAGTGAAACGAGACGAAGGAGGGTGAAAGAGAGCTGAACAAGACGAAGGAGGGTGAAAGAGAGTTAAACGAGATGAAGGAGGGTGAAAGAGGACGAAACGAGACGAAGGAGGATGAAAGAGAGCGAAACGAGACGAAGGAAGGTGAAAGAGAGCTAAACGAGATGAAGGAAGGTGAAAGAGAGCGAAACGAGATGAAGGAGGGTGAAAGAGAACGAAACGAGACGAAGGAGGGGGAAAGAGAGCGAAACGATACGAAGGAGGGTGAAAGAAGCCGAAACGAGACGAAGGAGGGAAGAAGACAGCGAAACGAGACGAAGGAGTGTGAGAGATAGCGAAACGTGACGAAGGAGGGTGAAAGAGAGCGAAATGAGACGAAGGAGGGTGAAAGAGTGCGAAACGAGACGAAGGAGGGTGAAGGAAGGCAAAACGAGACGAAGGAGGGTGGAAGAGAGCGAAACGAGACGAAGGAGGTTGAGAGATAGTGAAACAAGACGAAGGAGGGTGTAAGACAGCGAAACAAGACGAAGGTGGGTGAAAGAGAGCGAAACGAGACGAAGGAGGGTGAAGGAAGGCGAAATGAGACGAAGGAGGGTGGAAGAGAGCGAAACGAGACGAAGGAGGGTGAAAGAGAGTGAAAAGAGACGAAGGAGGGTGAAAGAGAGCGAAACGAGGCGAAGGAGGGTGAAAGAGAGCGAAACGAGACAAAGGATGGTGAAAGAGGATGAAACGAGATGAAGGAGGGTGGAAGAGAGCGAAACGAGAGGAAGGAGGGTGAGGGAGAGCGAAACGAGATGAAGGAGGGTGAAAGAGAGACAAACGAGACGAAGGAGGTTGAAAGAGAGCGAAACAAGACGAAGGAGGGTGAAAGAGAGCGAAACGAGACGAAGGAGGGTGAAAGAGAGCGAAACGAGACGAAGGAGGGTGAAAAAGAGTGAAAAGAGACGAAGGAGGGTGAAAGAGAGCTAAACGAGACGAAGGAGGGTGAAAGAGAGTTAAACGAGATGAAGGAGGGTGAAAGAGGACGAAACGAGACGAAGGATGGTGAAAGAGAGCGAAACGAGACGAAGGAAGGTGAAAGAGAGCTAAACGAGATGAAGGAAGGTGAAAGAGAGCGAAACGAGATGAAGGAGGGTGAAAGAGAACGAAACGAGGCGAAGGAGGGGGAAAGAGAGCGAAACGATACGAAGGAGGGTGAAAGAAGCCGAAACGAGACGAAGGAGCGAGAAAGACAGCGAAACGAGACGAAGGAGTGTGAGAGATAGCGAAACGAGACGAAGGACGGTGAAAGAGAGCGAAATGAGACGAAGGAGGGTGAAAGAGTGCGAAACGAGACGAAGGAGGGTGAAGGAAGGCAAAACGAGACGAAGGAGGGTGGAAGAGAGCGAAACGAGACGAAGGAGGGTGAAACAGTGTGAAAAGAGACGAAGGAGGGTGAAAGAGAGCGATACGAGGCGAAGGAGGGTTAAAGAGAGCGAAACGAGATGAAGGAGGGTGAAAGAGAGCGAAACGAGACAAAGGAGGGTGAAAGAGGCTGAAACGAGACGAAGGAGGGTGGAAGAGAGCGAAACGAGAGGAAGGAGGGTGAGGGAGAGCGAAACGAGATGAAGGAGGGTGAAAGAGAGTGAAACGAGACGAAGGAGGGTGAAAGAGAGCGAAACGAGACGAAGGAGGGTGAAAGAGAGCGAAACGAGACGAAGGAGGGTGAAAGAGAGTGAAACGAGGCGAAGGAAGGTGAAAGAGTACAAATCGAGACAAAGGAGGGTGAAAGAGAGCGAAACGAGACGAAGGAGGGTGAAGGAGGGCGAAACGAGACGAAGGAGGGTCAAAGAGAGCAAAACGAGACCAAGGAGGGTGAAAGAGAACGAAACGAGACGAAGGAGGGGGAAAGTGAGCGAAACGAGACGAAGGAGGGTGAAAGAAGGCGAAACGAGACGAAAGAGGGAGGAAGACAGCGAAACGAGACGAAGGAGGGTGAGAGAGAGCGAAACGAGACCAAGGAGGGTGGAAGAGAGCGAAACGAGACGAAGGAGGGTGTGAGATAGCGAAACAAGACGAAGGAGGGTGTAAGAGAGCGAAACGAGACGAAGGAGGGTGAAAGAGAGCGAAAGTGACGAAGGAGGGTGAAGGAAGGCGAAATGAGAAGAAGGAGGTTGGAAGAGAGCGATACGAGACGAAGGAGGGTGAAAGAGAGTGAAAAGAGACGAAGGAGGGTGAAAGAGAGCGAAACGAGGCGAAGGAGGGTGAAAGAGAGCGAAACGAGACAAAGGAGGGTGAAAGAGGCTGAAACGAGACGAAGGAGGGTGGAAGAGAGCGAAACGAGAGGAAGGAGGGTGAGGGAGAGCGAAACGAGATGAAAGAGGGTGAAAGAGAGTGAAACGAGACGAAGGAGGTTGAAAGAGAGCGAAACGAGACGAAGGAGGGTGAAAGAGAGCGAAACGGGACGAAGGAGGGTGGAAGAGAGCGAAACGAGACGAAGGAGGGTGAAAGAGAGCGAAACGAGACGAAGGAGGGTGAAAAAGAGTGAAACGAGACGAAGGAGGGTGAAAGAGAGCTGAACAAGACGAAGGAGGGTGAAAGAGAGTTAAACGAGATGAAGGAGGGTGAAAGAGGACGAAACGAGACGAAGGAGGGTGAAAGAGAGCGAAACGAGACGAAGGAAGGTGAAAGAGAGCTAAACGAGATGAAGGAAGGTGAAAGAGAGCGAAACGAGATGAAGGAGGGTGAAAGAGAACGAAACGAGACGAAGGAGGGGGAAAGAGAGCGAAACGATACGAAGGAGGGTGAAAGAAGCCGAAACGAGACGAAGGAGGGAGGAAGACAGCGAAACGAGACGAAGGAGTGTGAGAGATAGCGAAACGTGACGAAGGAGGGTGAAAGAGAGCGAAATGAGACGAAGGAGGGTGAAAGAGTGCGAAACGAGACGAAGGAGGGTGAAGGAAGGCAAAACGAGACGAAGGAGGGTGGAAGAGAGCGAAACGAGACGAAGGAGGGTGAAAGAGAGTGAAAAGAGACGAAGGAGGGTGAAAGAGAGCGAAACGAGGCGAAGGAGGGTGAAAGAGAGCGAAATGAGACGAAGGAGGGTGAAAGAGTGCGAAACGAGACGAAGGAG
Organism: Scyliorhinus torazame; assembly: GCF_047496885.1. Taxonomy (NCBI): domain Eukaryota; kingdom Metazoa; phylum Chordata; class Chondrichthyes; order Carcharhiniformes; family Scyliorhinidae; genus Scyliorhinus; species Scyliorhinus torazame. The sequence goes on along the minus strand of NC_092732.1, from coordinate 47,371,085 downwards.
GGTAAAGGAAGGCAAAACGAGACGAAGGAGGGTGGAAGAGAGCGAAACGAGACGAAGGAGGGTGAAAGAGAGTGAAAAGAGACGAAGGAGGGTGAAAGAGAGCGAAACGAGGCGAAGGAGGGTCAAAGAGAGCGAAACGAGATGAAGGAGGGTGAAAGAGAGCGAAACGAGACAAAGGAGTGTGAAAGAGGCTGAAACGAGACGAAGGAGGGTGGAAGAGAGCGAAACGAGATGAAGGAGGGTGAAAGAGAGTGAAACGAGATGAAGGAGGGTGAAAGAGAGCGAAACGAGACGAAGGAGGGTGAAAGAGAGCGAAACGAGACGAAGGAGGGTGAAAGAGAGTGAAACGAGGCGAAGGAAGGTGAAAGAGTACAAGTCGAGACAAAGGAGGGTGAAAGAGAGCGAAACGAGATGAAGGAAGGTGAAAGAGAGCGAACCGAAACGAAGGAGGGTGGAAGAGAGCGATACGAGACGAAGGAGGGTGAAAGAGAGCGAAACGAGACGAAGGAGGGTGAAAAAGAATGAAACGAGACGAAGTAGGGTGAAAGAGAGTGAAACGAGGCGAAGGAAGGTGAAAGAGTACAAATCGAGACAAAGGAGGGTGAAAGAGAGCGAAACGAGACGAAGGAGGGTGAAGGAGGGCGAAACGAGACGAAGGAGGGTCAAAGAGAGCAAAACGAGACCAAGGAGGGTGAAAGAGAACGAAACGAGACGAAGGAGGGGGAAAGTGAGCGAAACGAGACGAAGGAGGGTGAAAGAAGGCGAAACGAGACGAAAGAGGGAGGAAGACAGCGAAACGAGACGAAGGAGGGTGAGAGAGAGCGAAACGAGACCAAGGAGGGTGGAAGAGAGCGAAACGAGACGAAGGAGGGTGTGAGATAGCGAAACAAGACGAAGGAGGGTGTAAGAGAGCGAAACGAGACGAAGGAGGGTGAAAGAGAGCGAAAGTGACGAAGGAGGGTGAAGGAAGGCGAAATGAGACGAAGGAGGTTGGAAGAGAGCGATACGAGACGAAGGAGGGTGAAAGAGAGTGAAAAGAGACGAAGGAGGGTGAAAGAGAGCGAAACGAGGCGAAGGAGGGTGAAAGAGAGCGAAACGAGACAAAGGAGGGTGAAAGAGGCTGAAACGAGACGAAGGAGGGTGGAAGAGAGCGAAACGAGAGGAAGGAGGGTGAGGGAGAGCGAAACGAGATGAAAGAGGGTGAAAGAGAGTGAAACGAGACGAAGGAGGTTGAAAGAGAGCGAAACGAGATGAAGGAGGGTGAAAGAGAGCGAAACGGGACGAAGGAGGGTGGAAGAGAGCGAAACGAGACGAAGGAGGGTGAAAGAGAGCGAAACGAGACGAAGGGGGGGGAAAAAGAGTGAAACGAGACGAAGGAGGGTGAAAGAGAGCTGAACAAGACGAAGGAGGGTGAAAGAGAGTTAAACGAGATGAAGGAGGGTGAAAGAGGACGAAACGAGACGAAGGAGGGTGAAAGAGAGCGAAACGAGACGAAGGAAGGTGAAAGAGAGCTAAACGAGATGAAGGAAGGTGAAAGAGAGCGAAACGAGATGAAGGAGGGTGAAAGAGAACGAAACGAGACGAAGGAGGGGGAAAGAGAGCGAAACGATACGAAGGAGGGTGAAAGAAGCCGAAACGAGACGAAGGAGGGAGGAAGACAGCGAAACGAGACGAAGGAGTGTGAGAGATAGCGAAACGTGACGAAGGAGGGTGAAAGAGAGCGAAATGAGACGAAGGAGGGTGAAAGAGTGCGAAACGAGACGAAGGAGGGTGAAGGAAGGCAAAACGAGACGAAGGAGGGTGGAAGAGAGCGAAACGAGACGAAGGAGGGTGAAAGAGAGTGAAAAGAGACGAAGGAGGGTGAAAGAGAGCGAAACGAGGCGAAGGAGGGTGAAAGAGAGCGAAATGAGACGAAGGAGGGTGAAAGAGTGCGAAACGAGACGAAGGAGGGTAAAGGAAGGCAAAACGAGACGAAGGAGGGTGGAAGAGAGCGAAACGAGACGAAGGAGGGTGAAAGAGAGTGAAAAGAGACGAAGGAGGGTGAAAGAGAGCGAAACGAGGCGAAGGAGGGTCAAAGAGAGCGAAACGAGATGAAGGAGGGTGAAAGAGAGCGAAACGAGACAAAGGAGTGTGAAAGAGGCTGAAACGAGACGAAGGAGGGTGGAAGAGAGCGAAACGAGATGAAGGAGGGTGAAAGAGAGTGAAACGAGATGAAGGAGGGTGAAAGAGAGCGAAACGAGACGAAGGAGGGTGAAAGAGAGCGAAACGAGACGAAGGAGGGTGAAAGAGAGTGAAACGAGGCGAAGGAAGGTGAAAGAGTACAAGTCGAGACAAAGGAGGGTGAAAGAGAGCGAAACGAGATGAAGGAAGGTGAAAGAGAGCGAACCGAAACGAAGGAGGGTGGAAGAGAGCGATACGAGACGAAGGAGGGTGAAAGAGAGCGAAACGAGACGAAGGAGGGTGAAAAAGAATGAAACGAGACGAAGTAGGGTGAAAGAGAGCGAAACGAGACAAAGGAGGGTGAAAGAGGCTGAAACGAGACGAAGGAGGGTGGAAGAGAGCGAAACGAGAGGAAGGAGGGTGAGGGAGAGCGAAACGAGATGAAGGAGGGTGAAAGAGAGTGAAACGAGACGAAGGAGGTTGAAAGAGAGCGAAACAAGACGAAGGAGGGTGAAAGAGAGCGAAACGAGACGAAGGAGGGTGAAAAAGAGTGAAACGAGATGAAGGAGGGTGAAAGAGAACAAAACGAGATGAAGGAGGGTGAAAGAGAGCGAAACGAGATGAAGGAGGATGAAAGAGAGCGAAACGGGACGAAGGAAGGTGAAAGAGAGCTAAACGAGATGAAGGAGGGTGAAAGAGAGCGAAACGAGACAAAGGAGGGTGAAAGAGTGCGAAATTGGGCGAAGGAAGGTGAAAGAGAGCAAAACGAGACGAAGGAGGGTGAAAGAGAATGAAACGAGACGAAGGAGGGGGAAAGAGGGCGAAATGAGATGAAGGAGGGTGAAAGAAGGCAAAACGAGACGAAGGAGGGAGGAAGACAGCGAAACGAGATGAAGGAGGGTGAGAGAGAGCGAAATGAGATGAAGGAATGTGGAAGAGAGCGAAACAAGACGAAGGAGGGTGAGAGACAGCGAAACGAGACGAAGGAGGGTGAAAGAGCTCGAAACGAGACGAAGCAGGGTGAAAGAGAGCGAAACGAGACGAAGGAGGGTGAAGGAGGGCGAAACGAGACGAAGGAGGGTCAAAGAGAGCAAAACGAGACGAAGGAGGGTGAAAGAGAACGAAACGAGACGAAGGAGGGGGAAAGTGAGCGAAACGAGACGAAGGAGGGTGAAAGAAGGCGAAACGAGACGAAAGAGGGAGGAAGACAGCGAAACGAGACGAAGGAGGGTGAGAGAGAGCGAAACGAGACCAAGGAGGGTGGAAGGGAGCGAAACGAGACGAAGGAGGTTGAGAGATAGTGAAACAAGACGAAGTAGGGTGTAAGACAGCGAAACAAGACGAAGGTGGGTGAAAGAGAGCGAAACGAGACGAAGGAGGGTGAAGGAAGGCGAAATGAGACGAAGGAGGGTGGAAGAGAGCGAAACGAGACGAAGGAGGGTGAAAGAGAGTGAAAAGAGACGAAGGAGGGTGAAAGAGAGCGAAACGAGGCGAAGGAGGGTGAAAGAGAGCGAAACGAGACAAAGGATGGTGAAAGAGGATGATACGAGACGAAGGAGGGTGGAAGAGAGCGAAACGAGAGGAAGGAGGGTGAGGGAGAGCGAAACGAGATGAAGGAGGGTGAAAGAGAGACAAACGAGACGAAGGAGGTAGAAAGAGAGCGAAACAAGACGAAGGAGGGTGAAAGAGAGCGAAACGAGACGAAGGAGGGTGGAAGAGAGCGAAACGAGACGAAGGAGGGTGAAAGAGAGCGAAACGAGACGAAGGAGGGTGAAAAAGAGTGAAAAGAGACGAAGGAGGGTGAAAGAGAGCTAAACGAGACGAAGGAGGGTGAAAGAGAGTTAAACGAGATGAAGGAGGGTGAAAGAGGACGAAACGAGACGAAGGAGGGTGAAAGAGAGCGAAACGAGACGAAGGAAGGTGAAAGAGAGCTAAACGAGATGAAGGAAGGTGAAAGAGAGCGAAACGAGACGAAGGAGGGTGAAAGAGAACGAAACGAGACGAAGGAGGGGGAAAGAGAGCGAAACGATACGAAGGAGGGTGAAAGAAGCCGAAACGAGACGAAGGAGGGAGAAAGACAGCGAAACGAGACGAAGGAGTGTGAGAGATAGCGAAACGAGACGAAGGACGGTGAAAGAGAGCGAAATGAGACGAAGGAGGGTGAAAGAGTGCGAAACGAGACGAAGGAGGGTGAAGGAAGGCAAAACGAGACGAAGGAGGGTGAAACAGTGTGAAAAAAGACGAAGGTGGGTGAAAGAGAGCGATACGAGGCGAAGGAGGGTTAAAGAGAGCGAAACGAGATGAAGGAGGGTGAAAGAGAGCGAAACGAGACAAAGGAGGGTGAAAGAGGCTGAAACGAGACGAAGGAGGGTGGAAGAGAGCGAAACGAGAGGAAGGAGGGGGAGGGAGAGCGAAACGAGATGAAGGAGGGTGAAAGAGAGTGAAACGAGACGAAGGAGGGTGAAAGAGAGCGAAACGAGACGAAGGAGGGTGAAAGAGAGCGAAACGAGACGAAGGAGGGTGAAAGAGAGTGAAACGAGGCGAAGGAAGGTGAAAGAGAACAAATCGAGACAAAGGAGGGTGAAAGAGAGCGAAACGAGACGAAGGAGGGTGAAGGAGGGCGAAACGAGACGAAGGAGGGTCAAAGAGAGCAAAACGAGACCAAGGAGGGTGAAAGAGAACGAAACGAGACGAAGGAGGGGGAAAGTGAGCGAAACGAGACGAAGGAGGGTGAAAGAAGGCGAAACGAGACGAAAGAGGGAGGAAGACAGCGAAACGAGACGAAGGAGGGTGAGAGAGAGCGAAACGAGACCAAGGAGGGTGGAAGAGAGCGAAACGAGACGAAGGAGGGTGTGAGATAGCGAAACAAGACGAAGGAGGGTGTAAGAGAGCGAAACGAGACGAAGGAGGGTGAAAGAGAGCGAAACGTGACGAAGGAGGGTGAAGGAAGGCGAAATGAGACGAAGGAGGTTGGAAGAGAGCGATACGAGACGAAGGAGGGTGAAAGAGAGTGAAAAGAGACGAAGGAGGGTGAAAGAGAGCGAAACGAGGCGAAGGAGGGTGAAAGAGAGCGAAACGAGACAAAGGAGGGTGAAAGAGGCTGAAACGAGACGAAGGAGGGTGGAAGAGAGCGAAACGAGAGAAAGGAGGGTGAGGGAGAGCGAAACGAGATGAAAGAGGGTGAAAGAGAGTGAAACGAGACGAAGGAGGTTGAAAGAGAGCGAAACGAGACGAAGGAGGGTGAAAGAGAGCGAAACGGGACGAAGGAGGGTGGAAGAGAGCGAAACGAGACGAAGGAGGGTGAAAGAGAGCAAAACGAGACGAAGGAGGGTGAAAAAGAGTGAAACGAGACGAAGGAGGGTGAAAGAGAGCTGAACAAGACGAAGGAGGGTGAAAAGAGTTAAACGAGATGAAGGAGGGTGAAAGAGGACGAAACGAGACGAAGGAGGGTGAAAGAGAGCGAAACGAGACGAAGGAAGGTGAAAGAGAGCTAAACGAGATGAAGGAAGGTGAAAGAGAGCGAAACGAGATGAAGGAGGGTGAAAGAGAACGAAACGAGACGAAGGAGGGGGAAAGAGAGCGAAACGATACGAAGGAGGGTGAAAGAAGCCGAAACGAGACGAAGGAGGGAGGAAGACAGCGAAACGAGACGAAGGAGTGTGAGAGATAGCGAAACGTGACGAAGGAGGGTGAAAGAGAGCGAAATGAGACGAAGGAGGGTGAAAGAGTGCGAAACGAGACGAAGGAGGGTGAAGGAAGGCAAAACGAGACGAAGGAGGGTGGAAGAGAGCGAAACGAGACGAAGGAGGGTGAAAGAGAGTGAAAAGAGACGAAGGAGGGTGAAAGAGAGCGAAACGAGGCGAAGGAGGGTGAAAGAGAGCGAAATGAGACGAAGGAGGGTGAAAGAGTGCGAAACGAGACGAAGGAGGGTGAAGGAAGGCAAAACGAGACGAAGGAGGGTGGAAGAGAGCGAAACGAGACGAAGGAGGGTAAAAGAGAATGAAAAGAGACGAAGGAGGGTGAAAGAGAGCGAAACGAGGCGAAGGAGGGTCAAAGAGAGCGAAACGAGATGAAGGAGGGTGAAAGAGAGCGAAACGAGACAAAGGAGGGTGAAAGAGGCTGAAACGAGACGAAGGAGGGTGGAAGAGAGCGAAACGAGATGAAGGAGGGTGAAAGAGAGTGAAACGAGATGAAGGAGGGTGAAAGAGAGCGAAACGAGACGAAGGAGGGTGAAAGAGAGCGAAACGAGACGAAGGAGGGTGAAAGAGAGTGAAACGAGGCGAAGGAAGGTGAAAGAGTACAAGTCGAGACAAAGGAGGGTGAAAGAGAGCGAAACGAGATGAAGGAAGGTGAAAGAGAGCGAACCGAAACGAAGGAGGGTGGAAGAGAGCGATACGAGACGAAGGAGGGTGAAAGAGAGCGAAACGAGACGAAGGAGGGTGAAAGAGAGCGAAACGAGATGAAGGAGGGTGAAAGAGAGCGAAACGAGATGAAGGAGGATGAAAGAGAGCGAAACGAGATGAAGGAAGGTGAAAGAGAGCTAAACGAGATGACGGAGGGTGAAAGAGATCGAAACGAGACAAAGGAGGGTGAAAGAGCGATACGAGGCGAAGGAAGGTGAAAGAGAGCGAAACGAGACGAAGGAGGGTGAAAGAGAACGAAACGAGACGAAGGATGGGGAAAGAGAGCGAAACGAGACGAAGGATGGTGAAAGAAGGCGAAACGAGACGAAGGAGGGAGGAAGATAGCGAAACGAGACGAAGGAGGGTGAGAGAGAGCGAAACGAGACGAAGGAGTGTGGAAGAGAGCGAAACAAGACGTAGGAGGGTGAGAGATAGCGAAACGAGACGAAGGAGGGTGAAAGAGAGCGAAACGAGACGAAGGAGGGTGAAAGAGAGCGAAATGAGACGAAGGAGGGTCAAAGAGAGCAAAACGAGACAAAGGAGGGTGAAAGAGTGCGAAACGAGATGAAGGAGGGTGAAAGAGAGCGAAACGAGACAAAGGAGGGTGAAAGAGTGCGAACTGGGGCGATGGAAGGTGAAAGAGAGCGAAACGAGACGAAGGAGGGTGAAAAAGAACGAAACGAGATAAAGGAGGGGGAAAGAGGGCGAAATGAGACGAAGGAGGGTGAAAGAGAGCGAAACGAGAGGAAGGAGGGTGAGGGAGAGCGAAACGAGATGAAGGAGGGTGAAAGAGAGTGAAACGAGACGAAGGAGGTTAAAAGAGAGCGAAACGAGACGAAGGAAGGTGAAAGAGAGCTAAACGAGATGAAGGAGGGTGAAAGAGAGCGAAACGAGACAAAGGAGGGTGAAAGAGTGCGAAATGGGGCGAAGGAAGGTGAAAGAGAGCGAAACGAGACGAAGGAGGGTGAAAGAGAACAAAACGAGACGAAGGAGGGGGAAAGAGGGCGAAATGAGACGAAGGAGGGTGAAAGAAGGCAAAATGAGACGAAGGAGGGAGGAAGACAGCGAAACGAGACGAAGGAGGGTGAGAGAGAGCGAAACGAGATGAAGGAGGGGGAAATAGAGTGAAACGAGGCGAAGGAAGGTGGAAGAGTGCGAATCGAGACAAAGGAGGGTGAAAGAGAGCGAAACGAGACAAAGGAAGGTGAAAGAGAGCGAACCGAAACGAATGAGGGTGGAAGAGATCGGTACGAGACGAAGGACGGTGAAAGAGAGCGAAACGAGACGAAAGAGGGGGAAAGAGAGTGAAACGAGACGAAGGAGGGTGAAAAAGAGTGAAACGAGATGAAGGAGGGTGAAAGAGAACTAAACGAGATGAAGGAGGGTGAAAGAGAGCGAAACGAGATGAAGGAGGATGAAAGAGAGCGAAACGAGACGAAGGAGAGTGAAAGAGAGCGAAACGAGACGAAGGAAGGTGAAAGAGAGCTAAACGAGATGAAGGAGGGTGAAAGAGAGCGAAACGAGACAAAGGAGGGTGAAAGAGTGCGAAATTGGGCGAAGGAAGGTGAAAGAGAGCTAAACGAGACGAAGGAGGGTGAAAGAGAGTGAAAAGCGACGAAGGAGGGTGAAAGAGAGCGAAACGAGGCGAAGGAGGGTGAAAGAGAGCGAAACGAGACAAAGGAGGGTGAAAGAGGCTGAAACGAGACGAAGGAGGGTGGAAGAGAGCGAAACGAGAGGAAGGAGGGTGAGGGAGAGCGAAACGAGATGAAGGAGGGTGAAAGAGAGTGAAACGAGACGAAGGAGGTTGAAAGAGAGCGAAACAAGACGAAGGAGGGTGAAAGAGAGCGAAACGAGACGAAGGAGGGTGAAAAAGAGTGAAACGAGATGAAGGAGGGTGAAAGAGAACTAAACGAGATGAAGGAGGGTGAAAGAGAGCGAAACGAGATGAAGGAGGATGAAAGAGAGCGAAACGAGACGAAGGAAGGTGAAAGAGAGCTAAACGAGATGAAGGAGGGTGAAAGAGAGCGAAACGAGACAAAGGAGGGTGAAAGAGTGCGAAATTGGGCGAAGGAAGGTGAAAGAGAGCAAAACGAGACGAAGGAGGGTGAAAGAGAATGAAACGAGACGAAGGAGGGGGAAAGAGGGCGAAATGAGATGAAGGAGGGTGAAAGAAGGCAAAACGAGACGAAGGAGGGAGGAAGACAGCGAAACGAGATGAAGGAGGGTGAGAGAGAGCGAAATGAGATGAAGGAATGTGGAAGAGAGCGAAACAAGACGAAGGAGGGTGAGAGACAGCGAAACGAGACGAAGGAGTGTGAAAGAGCTCGAAACGAGACGAAGCAGGGTGAAAGAGAGCGAAACGAGACGAAGGAGGGTGAAGGAGGGCGAAACGAGACGAAGGAGGGTCAAAGAGAGCAAAACGAGACGAAGGAGGGTGAAAGAGAACGAAACGAGACGAAGGAGGGGGAAAGTGAGCGAAACGAGACGAAGGAGGGTGAAAGAAGGCGAAACGAGACGAAAGAGGGAGGAAGACAGCGAAACGAGACGAAGGAGGGTGAGAGAGAGCGAAACGAGACCAAGGAGGGTGGAAGGGAGCGAAACGAGATGAAGGAGGTTGAGAGATAGTGAAACAAGACGAAGGAGGGTGTAAGACAGCGAAACAAGACGAAGGTGGGTGAAAGAGAGCGAAACGAGACGAAGGAGGGTGAAGGAAGGCGAAATGAGACGAAGGAGGGTGGAAGAGAGCGAACCGAGACGAAGGAGGGTGAAAGAGAGTGAAAAGAGACGAAGGAGGGTGAAAGAGAGCGAAACGAGGCGAAGGAGGGTGAAAGAGAGCGAAACGAGACAAAGGATGGTGAAAGAGGATGAAACGAGACGAAGGAGGGTGGAAGAGAGCGAAACGAGAGGAAGGAGGGTGAGGGAGAGCGAAACGAGATGAAGGAGGGTGAAAGAGAGACAAACGAGACGAAGGAGGTTGAAAGAGAGCGAAACAAGACGAAGGAGGGTGAAAGAGAGCGAAACGAGACGAAGGAGGGTGGAAGAGAGCGAAACGAGACGAAGGAGGGTGAAAGAGAGCGAAACGAGACGAAGGAGGGTGAAAAAGAGTGAAAAGAGACGAAGGAGGGTGAAAGAGAGCTAAACGAGACGAAGGAGGGTGAAAGAGAGTTAAACGAGATGAAGGAGGGTGAAAGAGGACGAAACGAGACGAAGGAGGGTGAAAGAGAGCGAAACGAGACGAAGGAAGGTGAAAGAGAGCTAAACGAGATGAAGGAAGGTGAAAGAGAGCGAAACGAGACGAAGGAGGGTGAAAGAGAACGAAACGAGACGAAGGAGGGGGAAAGAGAGCGAAACGATACGAAGGAGGGTGAAAGAAGCCGAAACGAGACGAAGGAGGGAGAAAGACAGCGAAACGAGACGAAGGAGTGTGAGAGATAGCGAAACGAGACGAAGGACGGTGAAAGAGAGCAAAATGAGACGAAGGAGGGTGAAAGAGTGCGAAACGAGACGAAGGAGGGTGAAGGAAGGCAAAACGAGACGAAGGAGGGTGGAAGAGAGCGAAACGAGATGAAGGAGGGTGAAACAGAGTGAAAAGAGACGAAGGAGGGTGAAAGAGAGCGAAACGAGGCGAAGGAGGGTTAAAGAGAGCGAAACGAGATGAAGGAGGGTGAAAGAGAGCGAAGCGAGACAAAGGAGGGTGAAAGAGGCTGAAACGAGACGACGGAGGGTGGAAGAGAGCGAAACAAGAGGAAGGAGGGTGAGGGAGAGCGAAACGAGATGAAGGAGGGTGAAAGAGAGTGAAACGAGACGAAGGAGGGTGAAAGAGAGCGAAACGAGACGAAGGAGGGTGAAAGAGAGCGAAACGAGACGAAGGAGGGTGAAAGAGAGTGAAACGAGGCGAAGGAAGGTGAAAGAGTACAAATCGAGACAAAGGAGGGTGAAAGAGAGCGAAACGAGACGAAGGAGGGTGAAGGAGGGCGAAACGAGACGAAGGAGGGTCAAGGAGAGCAAAACGAGACCAAGGAGGGTGAAAGAGAACGAAACGAGACGAAGGAGGGGGAAAGTGAGCGAAACGAGACGAAGGAGGGTGAAAGAAGGCGAAACGAGACGAAAGAGGGAGGAAGACAGCGAAACGAGACGAAGGAGGGTGAGAGAGAGCGAAACGAGACCAAGGAGGGTGGAAGAGAGCGAAACGAGACGAAGGAGGGTGTGAGATAGCGAAACAAGACGAAGGAGGGTGTAAGAGAGCGAAACGAGACGAAGGAGGGTGAAAGAGAGCGAAACGTGACGAAGGAGGGTGAAGGAAGGCGAAATGAGATGAAGGAGGTTAAAAGAGAGCGAAACGAGACGAAGGAGGGTGAAAGAGAGTGAAAAGAGACGAAGGAGGGTGAAAGAGAGCGAAACGAGGCGAAGGAGGGTGAAAGAGAGCGAAACGAGACAAAGGAGGGTGAAAGAGGCTGAAACGAGACGAAGGAGGGTGGAAGAGAGCGAAACGAGAGGAAGGAGGGTGAGGGAGAGCGAAACGAGATGAAAGAGGGTGAAAGAGAGTGAAACGAGACGAAGGAGGTTGAAAGAGAGCGAAACGAGACGAAGGAGGGTGAAAGAGAGCGAAACAGGACGAAGGAGGGTGGAAGAGAGCGAAACGAGACGAAGGAGGGTGAAAGAGAGCGAAACGAGACGAAGGAGGGTGAAAAAGAGTGAAACGAGACGAAGGAGGGTGAAAGAGAGCTGAACAAGACGAAGGAGGGTGAAAGAGAGTTAAACGAGATGAAGGAGGGTGGAAGAGGACGAAACGAGACGAAGGAGGGTGAAAGAGAGCGAAACGAGACGAAGGAAGGTGAAAGAGAGCTAAACGAGATGAAGGAAGGTGAAAGAGAGCGAAACGAGATGAAGGAGGGTGAAAGAGAACGAAACGAGACGAAGGAGGGTGGAAGAGAGCGAAACAAGACGTAGGAGGGTGAGAGATAGCGAAACGAGACGAAGGAGGGTCAAAGAGAGCAAAACGAGACAAAGGAGGGTGAAAGAGTGCGAAACGAGATGAAGGAGGGTGAAAGAGAGCGAAACGAGACAAAGGAGGGTGAAAGAGTGCGAACTGGGGCGAAGGAAGGTGAAAGAGAGCGAAACGAGACGAAGGAGGGTGAAAGAGAACGAAACGAGATAAAGGAGGGGGAAAGAGGGCGAAATGAGACGAAGGAGGGTGAAAGAGAGCGAAACGAGAGGAAGGAGGGTGAGGGAGAGCGAAACGAGATGAAGGAGGGTGAAAGAGAGTGAAACGAGACGAAGGAGGTTAAAAGAGAGCGAAACGAGACGAAGGAAGGTGAAAGAGAGCTAAACGAGATGAAGGAGGGTGAAAGAGAGCGAAACGAGACAAAGGAGGGTGAAAGAGTGCGAAATGGGGCGAAGGAAGGTGAAAGAGAGCGAAACGAGACGAAGGAGGGTGAAAGAGAACAAAACGAGACGAAGGAGGGGGAAAGAGAACGAAACGAGATAAAGGAGGGGGAAAGAGGGCGAAATGAGACGAAGGAGGGTGAAAGAGAGCGAAACGAGAGGAAGGAGGGTGAGGGAGAGCGAAACGAGATGAAGGAGGGTGAAAGAGAGTGAAACGAGACGAAGGAGGTTAAAAGAGAGCGAAACGAGACGAAGGAAGGTGAAAGAGAGCTAAACGAGATGAAGGAGGGTGAAAGAGAGCGAAACGAGACGAAAGAGGGAGGAAGACAGCGAAACGAGACGAAGGAGGGTGAGAGAGAGCGAAACGAGACCAAGGAGGGTGGAAGGGAGCGAAACGAGATGAAGGAGGTTGAGAGATAGTGAAACAAGACGAAGGAGGGTGTAAGACAGCGAAACAAGACGAAGGTGGGTGAAAGAGAGCGAAACGAGATGAAGGAGGGTGAAGGAAGGCGAAATGAGACGAAGGAGGGTGGAAGAGAGCGAAACGAGACGAAGGAGGGTGAAAGAGAGTGAAAAGAGACGAAGGAGGGTGTAAGAGAGCGAAACGAGACGAAGGAGGGTGAAAGAGAGCGAAACGTGACGAAGGAGGGTGAAGGAAGGCGAAATGAGATGAAGGAGGTTGGAAGAGAGCGAAACGAGACGAAGGAGGGTGAAAGAGAGTGAAAAGAGACGAAGGAGGGTGAAAGAGAGCGAAACGAGGCGAAGGAGGGTGAAAGAGAGCGAAACGAGACAAAGGAGGGTGAAAGAGGCTGAAACGAGACGAAGGAGGGTGGAAGAGAGCGAAACGAGAGGAAGGAGGGTGAGGGAGAGCGAAACGAGATGAAAGAGGGTGAAAGAGAGTGAAACGAGACGAAGGAGGTTGAAAGAGAGCGAAACGAGATGAAGGAGGGTGAAAGAGAGCGAAACGGGACGAAGGAGGGTGGAAGAGAGCGAAACGAGACGAAGGAGGGTGAAAGAGAGCGAAACGAGACGAAGGAGTGTGAAAAAGAGTGAAACGAGACGAAGGAGGGTGAAAGAGAGCTGAACAAGACGAAGGAGGGTGAAAGAGAGTTAAACGAGATGAAGGAGGATGGAAGAGGACGAAACGAGACGAAGGAGGGTGAAAGAGAGCGAAACGAGACGAAGGAAGGTGAAAGAGAGCTAAACGAGATGAAGGAAGGTGAAAGAAAGCGAAACGAGATGAAGGAGGGTGAAAGAGAACGAAACGAGACGAAGGAGGGTGGAAGAGAGCGAAACAAGACGTAGGAGGGTGAGAGATAGCGAAACGAGACGAAGGAGGGTCAAAGAGAGCAAAACGAGACAAAGGAGGGTGAAAGAGTGCGAAACGAGATGAAGGAGGGTGAAAGAGAGCGAAACGAGACAAAGGAGGGTGAAAGAGTGCGAACTGGGGCGAAGGAAGGTGAAAGAGAGCGAAACGAGACGAAGGAGGGTGAAAGAGAACGAAACGAGATAAAGGAGGGGGAAAGAGGGCGAAATGAGACGAAGGAGGGTGAAAGAGAGCGAAACGAGAGGAAGGAGGGTGAGGGAGAGCGAAACGAGATGAAGGAGGGTGAAAGAGAGTGAAACGAGACGAAGGAGGTTAAAAGAGAGCGAAACGAGACGAAGGAAGGTGAAAGAGAGCTAAACGAGATGAAGGAGGGTGAAAGAGAGCGAAACGAGACAAAGGAGGGTGAAAGAGTGCGAAATGGGGCGAAGGAAGGTGAAAGAGAGCGAAACGAGACGAAGGAGGGTGAAAGAGAACAAAACGAGACGAAGGAGGGGGAAAGAGAACGAAACGAGATAAAGGAGGGGGAAAGAGGGCGAAATGAGACGAAGGAGGGTGAAAGAGAGCGAAACGAGAGGAAGGAGGGTGAGGGAGAGCGAAACGAGATGAAGGAGGGTGAAAGAGAGTGAAACGAGACGAAGGAGGTTAAAAGAGAGCGAAACGAGACGAAGGAAGGTGAAAGAGAGCTAAACGAGATGAAGGAGGGTGAAAGAGAGCGAAACGAGACGAAAGAGGGAGGAAGACAGCGAAACGAGACGAAGGAGGGTGAGAGAGAGCGAAACGAGACCAAGGAGGGTGGAAGGGAGCGAAACGAGATGAAGGAGGTTGAGAGATAGTGAAACAAGACGAAGGAGGGTGTAAGACAGCGAAACAAGACGAAGGTGGGTGAAAGAGAGCGAAACGAGACGAAGGAGGGTGAAGGAAGGCGAAATGAGACGAAGGAGGGTGGAAGAGAGCGAAACGAGACGAAGGAGGGTGAAAGAGAGTGAAAAGAGACGAAGGCGGGTGAAAGAGAGCGAAACGAGGCGAAGGAGGGTGAAAGAGAGCGAAACGAGACAAAGGATGGTGAAAGAGGATGAAACGAGACGAAGGAGGGTGGAAGAGAGCGAAACGAGAGGAAGGAGGGTGAGGGAGAGCGAAACGAGATGAAGGAGGGTGAAAGAGAGACAAACGAGACGAAGGAGGTTGAAAGAGAGCGAAACAAGACGAAGGAGGGTGAAAGAGAGCGAAACGAGACGAAGGAGGGTGGAAGAGAGCGAAACGAGACGAAGGAGGGTGAAAGAGAGCGAAACGAGACGAAGGAGGGTGAAAAAGAGTGAAAAGAGACGAAGGAGGGTGAAAGAGAGCTAAACGAGACGAAGGAGGGTGAAAGAGAGTTAAACGAGATGAAGGAGGGTGAAAGAGGACGAAACGAGACGAAGGAGGGTGAAAGAGAGCGAAACGAGACGAAGGAAGGTGAAAGAGAGCTAAACGAGATGAAGGAAGGTGAAAGAGAGCGAAACGAGACGAAGGAGGGTGAAAGAGAACGAAACGAGACGAAGGAGGGGGAAAGAGAGCGAAACGATACGAAGGAGGGTGAAAGAAGCCGAAACGAGACGAAGGAGGGAGAAAGACAGCGAAACGAGACGAAGGAGTGTGAGAGATAGCGAAACGAGACGAAGGACGGTGAAAGAGAGCAAAATGAGACGAAGGAGGGTGAAAGAGTGCGAAACGAGACGAAGGAGGGTGAAGGAAGGCAAAACGAGACGAAGGAGGGTGGAAGAGAGCGAAACGAGATGAAGGAGGGTGAAACAGAGTGAAAAGAGACGAAGGAGGGTGAAAGAGAGCGAAACGAGGCGAAGGAGGGTTAAAGAGAGCGAAACGAGATGAAGGAGGGTGAAAGAGAGCGAAACGAGACGAAGGAGGGTGAAAGAGAGCGAAACGAGACGAAGGAGGGTGAAAAAGAGTGAAACGAGACGAAGGAGGGTGAAAGAGAGCTGAACAAGACGAAGGAGGGTGAAAGAGAGTTAAACGAGATGAAGGAGGATGGAAGAGGACGAAACGAGACGAAGGAGGGTGAAAGAGAGCGAAACGAGACGAAGGAAGGTGAAAGAGAGCTAAACGAGATGAAGGAAGGTGAAAGAGAGCGAAACGAGATGAAGGAGGGTGAAAGAGAACGAAACGAGACGAAGGAGGGTGGAAGAGAGCGAAACAAGACGTAGGAGGGTGAGAGATAGCGAAACGAGACGAAGGAGGGTCAAAGAGAGTAAAACGAGACAAAGGAGGGTGAAAGAGTGCGAAACGAGATGAAGGAGGGTGAAAGAGAGCGAAACGAGACAAAGGAGGGTGAAAGAGTGCGAACTGGGGCGAAGGAAGGTGAAAGAGAGCGAAACGAGACGAAGGAGGGTGAAAGAGAACGAAACGAGATAAAGGAGGGGGAAAGAGGGCGAAATGAGACGAAGGAGGGTGAAAGAGAGCGAAACGAGAGGAAGGAGGGTGAGGGAGAGCGAAACGAGATGAAGGAGGCTGAAAGAGAGTGAAACGAGACGAAGGAGGTTAAAAGAGAGCGAAACGAGACGAAGGAAGGTGAAAGAGAGCTAAACGAGATGAAGGAGGGTGAAAGAGAGCGAAACGAGACAAAGGAGGGTGAAAGAGTGCGAAATGGGGCGAAGGAAGGTGAAAGAGAGCGAAACGAGACGAAGGAGGGTGAAAGAGAACAAAACGAGACGAAGGAGGGGGAAAGAGAACGAAACGAGATAAAGGAGGGGGAAAGAGGGCGAAATGAGACGAAGGAGGGTGAAAGAGAGCGAAACGAGAGGAAGGAGGGTGAGGGAGAGCGAAACGAGATGAAGGAGGGTGAAAGAGAGTGAAACGAGACGAAGGAGGTTAAAAGAGAGCGAAACGAGACGAAGGAAGGTGAAAGAGAGCTAAACGAGATGAAGGAGGGTGAAAGAGAGCGAAACGAGACGAAAGAGGGAGGAAGACAGCGAAACGAGACGAAGGAGGGTGAGAGAGAGCGAAACGAGACCAAGGAGGGTGGAAGGGAGCGAAACGAGATGAAGGAGGTTGAGAGATAGTGAAACAAGACGAAGGAGGGTGTAAGACAGCGAAACAAGACGAAGGTGGGTGAAAGAGAGCGAAACGAGACGAAGGAGGGTGAAGGAAGGCGAAATGAGACGAAGGAGGGTGGAAGAGAGCGAAACGAGACGAAGGAGGGTGAAAGAGAGTGAAAAGAGACGAAGGCGGGTGAAAGAGAGCGAAACGAGGCGAAGGAGGGTGAAAGAGAGCGAAACGAGACAAAGGATGGTGAAAGAGGATGAAACGAGACGAAGGAGGGTGGAAGAGAGCGAAACGAGAGGAAGGAGCGTGAGGGAGAGCGAAACGAGATGAAGGAGGGTGAAAGAGAGACAAACGAGACGAAGGAGGTTGAAAGAGAGCGAAACAAGACGAAGGAGGGTGAAAGAGAGCGAAACGAGACGAAGGAGGGTGGAAGAGAGCGAAACGAGACGAAGGAGGGTGAAAGAGAGCGAAACGAGACGAAGGAGGGTGAAAAAGAGTGAAAAGAGACGAAGGAGGGTGAAAGAGAGCTAAACGAGACGAAGGAGGGTGAAAGAGAGTTAAACGAGATGAAGGAGGGTGAAAGAGGACGAAACGAGACGAAGGAGGGTGAAAGAGAGCGAAACGAGACGAAGGAAGGTGAAAGAGAGCTAAACGAGATGAAGGAAGGTGAAAGAGAGCGAAACGAGACGAAGGAGGGTGAAAGAGAACGAAACGAGACGAAGGAGGGGGAAAGAGAGCGAAACGATACGAAGGAGGGTGAAAGAAGCCGAAACGAGACGAAGGAGGGAGAAAGACAGCGAAACGAGACGAAGGAGTGTGAGAGATAGCGAAACGAGACGAAGGACGGTGAAAGAGAGCAAAATGAGACGAAGGAGGGTGAAAGAGTGCGAAACGAGACGAAGGAGGGTGAAGGAAGGCAAAACGAGACGAAGGAGGGTGGAAGAGAGCGAAACGAGATGAAGGAGGGTGAAACAGAGTGAAAAGAGACGAAGGAGGGTGAAAGAGAGCGAAACGAGGCGAAGGAGGGTTAAAGAGAGCGAAACGAGATGAAGGAGGGTGAAAGAGAGCGAAACGAGACAAAGGAGGGTGAAAGAGGCTGAAACGAGACGACGGAGGGTGGAAGAGAGCGAAACAAGAGGAAGGAGGGTGAGGGAGAGCGAAACGAGATGAAGGAGGGTGAAAGAGAGTGAAACGAGACGAAGGAGGGTGAAAGAGAGCGAAACGAGACGAAGGAGGGTGAAAGAGAGCGAAACGAGACGAAGGAGGGTGAAAGAGAGTGAAACGAGGCGAAGGAAGGTGAAAGAGTACAAATCGAGACAAAGGAGGGTGAAAGAGAGCGAAACGAGACGAAGGAGGGTGAAGGAGGGCGAAACGAGACGAAGGAGGGTCAAAGAGAGCAAAACGAGACCAAGGAGGGTGAAAGAGAACGAAACGAGACGAAGGAGGGGGAAAGTGAGCGAAACGAGACGAAGGAGGGTGAAAGAAGGCGAAACGAGACGAAAGAGGGAGGAAGACAGCGAAACGAGACGAAGGAGGGTGAGAGAGAGCGAAACGAGACCAAGGAGGGTGGAAGAGAGCGAAACGAGACGAAGGAGGGTGTGAGATAGCGAAACAAGACGAAGGAGGGTGTAAGAGAGCGAAACGAGACGAAGGAGGGTGAAAGAGAGCGAAACGTGACGAAGGAGGGTGAAGGAAGGCGAAATGAGATGAAGGAGGTTGGAAGAGAGCGAAACGAGACGAAGGAGGGTGAAAGAGAGTGAAAAGAGACGAAGGAGGGTGAAAGAGAGCGAAACGAGGCGAAGGAGGGTGAAAGAGAGCGAAACGAGACAAAGGAGGGTGAAAGAGGCTGAAACGAGACGAAGGAGGGTGGAAGAGAGCGAAACGAGAGGAAGGAGGGTGAGGGAGAGCGAAACGAGATGAAAGAGGGTGAAAGAGAGTGAAACGAGACGAAGGAGGTTGAAAGAGAGCGAAACGAGACGAAGGAGGGTGAAAGAGAGCGAAACGGGACGAAGGAGGGTGGAAGAGAGCGAAACGAGACGAAGGAGGGTGAAAGAGAGCGAAACGAGACGAAGGAGGGTGAAAAAGAGTGAAACGAGACGAAGGAGGGTGAAAGAGAGCTGAACAAGACGAAGGAGGGTGAAAGAGAGTTAAACGAGATGAAGGAGGGTGGAAGAGGACGAAACGAGACGAAGGAGGGTGAAAGAGAGCGAAACGAGACGAAGGAAGGTGAAAGAGAGCTAAACGAGATGAAGGAAGGTGAAAGAGAGCGAAACGAGATGAAGGAGGGTGAAAGAGAACGAAACGAGACGAAGGAGGGTGGAAGAGAGCGAAACAAGACGTAGGAGGGTGAGAGATAGCGAAACGAGACGAAGGAGGGTGAAAGAGAGCGAAACGAGACGAAGGAGGGTGAAAGAGAGCGAAATGAGACGAAGGAGGGTCAAAGAGAGCAAAACGAGACAAAGGAGGGTGAAAGAGTGCGAAACGAGATGAAGGAGGGTGAAAGAGAGCGAAACGAGACAAAGGAGGGTGAAAGAGTGCGAACTGGGGCGAAGGAAGGTGAAAGAGAGCGAAACGAGACGAAGGAGGGTGAAAGAGAACGAAACGAGATAAAGGAGGGGGAAAGAGGGCGAAATGAGACGAAGGAGGGTGAAAGAGAGCGAAACGAGAGGAAGGAGGGTGAGGGAGAGCGAAACGAGATGAAGGAGGGTGAAAGAGAGTGAAACGAGACGAAGGAGGTTAAAAGAGAGCGAAACGAGACGAAGGAAGGTGAAAGAGAGCTAAACGAGATGAAGGAGGGTGAAAGAGAGCGAAACGAGACAAAGGAGGGTGAAAGAGTGCGAAATGGGGCGAAGGAAGGTGAAAGAGAGCGAAACGAGACGAAGGAGGGTGAAAGAGAACAAAACGAGACGAAGGAGGGGGAAAGAGAACAAAACGAGATAAAGGAGGGGGAAAGAGGGCGAAATGAGACGAAGGAGGGTGAAAGAGAGCGAAACGAGAGGAAGGAGGGTGAGGGAGAGCGAAACGAGATGAAGGAGGGTGAAATAGAGTGAAACGAGGCGAAGGAAGGTGGAAGAGTGCGAATCGAGACAAAGGAGGGTGAAAGAGAGCGAAACGAGACAAAGGAAGGTGAAAGAGAGCGAACCGAAACGAATGAGGGTGGAAGAGAGCGGTACGAGACGAAGGACGGTGAAAGAGAGCGAAACGAGACGAAAGAGGGGGAAAGAGAGTGAAACGAGACGAAGGAGGGTGAAAAAGAGTGAAACGAGATGAAGGAGGGTGAAAGAGAACTAAACGAGATGAAGGAGGGTGAAAGAGAGCGAAACGAGATGAAGGAGGATGAAAGAGAGCGAAACGAGACGAAGGAGAGTGAAAGAGAGCGAAACGAGACGAAGGAAGGTGAAAGAGAGCTAAACGAGATGAAGGAGGGTGAAAGAGAGCGAAACGAGACAAAGGAGGGTGAAAGAGTGCGAAATTGGGCGAAGGAAGGTGAAAGAGAGCTAAACGAGACGAAGGAGGGTGAAAGAGAATGAAACGAGACGAAGGAGGGGGAAAGAGGGCGAAATGAGATGAAGGAGGGTGAAAGAAGGCAAAACGAGACGAAGGAGGGAGGAAGACAGCGAAACGAGATGAAGGAGGGTGAGAGAGAGCGAAACGAGATGAAGGAATGTGGAAGAGAGCGAAACAAGACGAAGGAGGGTGAGAGACAGCGAAACGAGACGAAGGAGGGTGAAAGAGCTCGAAACGAGATGAAGCAGGGTGAGAGAGAGCGAAACGAGACGAAGGAGGGTGAAGGAAGGCGAAATGAGACGAAGGAGGGTGGAAGAGAGCGAAACGAGACGAAGGAGGGTGAAAGAGAGTGAAAAGCGACGAAGGAGGGTGAAAGAGAGCGAAACGAGGCGAAGGAGGGTGAAAGAGAGCGAAACGAGACAAAGGAGGGTGAAAGAGGCTGAAACGAGACGAAGGAGGGTGGAAGAGAGCGAAACGAGAGGAAGGAGGGTGAGGGAGAGCGAAACGAGATGAAGGAGGGTGAAAGAGAGTGAAACGAGACGAAGGAGGTTGAAAGAGAGCGAAACAAGACGAAGGAGGGTGAAAGAGAGCGAAACGAGACGAAGGAGGGTGAAAAAGAGTGAAACGAGATGAAGGAGGGTGAAAGAGAACTAAACGAGATGAAGGAGGGTGAAAGAGAGCGAAACGAGATGAAGGAGGATGAAAGAGAGCGAAACGAGACGAAGGAAGGTGAAAGAGAGCTAAACGAGATGAAGGAGGGTGAAAGAGAGCGAAACGAGACAAAGGAGGGTGAAAGAGAGCGAAATTGGGCGAAGGAAGGTGAAAGAGAGCAAAACGAGACGAAGGAGGGTGAAAGAGAATGAAACGAGACGAAGGAGGGGGAAAGAGGGCGAAATGAGATGAAGGAGGGTGAAAGAAGGCAAAACGAGACGAAGGAGGGAGGAAGACAGCGAAACGAGATGAAGGAGGGTGAGAGAGAGCGAAATGAGATGAAGGAATGTGGAAGAGAGCGAAACAAGACGAAGGAGGGTGAGAGACAGCGAAACGAGACGAAGGAGTGTGAAAGAGCTCGAAACGAGACGAAGCAGGGTGAAAGAGAGCGAAACGAGACGAAGGAGGGTGAAGGAGGGCGAAACGAGATGAAGGAGGGTCAAAGAGAGCAAAACGAGACGAAGGAGGGTGAAAGAGAACGAAACGAGACGAAGGAGGGGGAAAGTGAGCGAAACGAGACGAAGGAGGGTGAAAGAAGGCGAAACGAGACGAAAGAGGGAGGAAGACAGCAAAACGAGACGAAGGAGGGTGAGAGAGAGCGAAACGAGACCAAGGAGGGTGGAAGGGAGCGAAACGAGATGAAGGAGGTTGAGAGATAGTGAAACAAGACGAAGGAGGGTGTAAGACAGCGAAACAAGACGAAGGTGGGTGAAAGAGAGCGAAACGAGACGAAGGAGGGTGAAGGAAGGCGAAATGAGACGAAGGAGGGTGGAAGAGAGCGAAACGAGACGAAGGAGGGTGAAAGAGAGTGAAAAGAGACGAAGGAGGGTGAAAGAGAGCGAAACGAGGCGAAGGAGGGTGAAAGAGAGCGAAACGAGACAAAGGATGGTGAAAGAGGATGAAACGAGACGAAGGAGGGTGGAAGAGAGCGAAACGAGAGGAAGGAGGGTGAGGGAGAGCGAAACGAGACGAAGGAGGGTGAAAGAGAGCGAAACGTGACGAAGGAGGGTGAAGGAAGGCGAAATGAGACGAAGGAGGGTGGAAGAGAGCGAAACGAGACGAAGGAGGGTGAAAGAGAGTGAAAAGAGACGAAGGAGGGTGTAAGAGAGCGAAACGAGACGAAGGAGGGTGAAAGAGAGCGAAACGTGACGAAGGAGGGTGAAGGAAGGCGAAATGAGATGAAGGAGGTTGGAAGAGAGCGAAACGAGACGAAGGAGGGTGAAAGAGAGTGAAAAGAGACGAAGGAGGGTGAAAGAGAGCGAAACGAGGCGAAGGAGGGTGAAAGAGAGCGAAACGAGACAAAGGAGGGTGAAAGAGGCTGAAACGAGACGAAGGAGGGTGGAAGAGAGCGAAACGAGAGGAAGGAGGGTGAGGGAGAGCGAAACGAGATGAAAGAGGGTGAAAGAGAGTGAAACGAGACGAAGGAGGTTGAAAGAGAGCGAAACGAGATGAAGGAGGGTGAAAGAGAGCGAAACGGGACGAAGGAGGGTGGAAGAGAGCGAAACGAGACGAAGGAGGGTGAAAGAGAGCGAAACGAGACGAAGGAGTGTGAAAAAGAGTGAAACGAGACGAAGGAGGGTGAAAGAGAGCTGAACAAGACGAAGGAGGGTGAAAGAGAGTTAAACGAGATGAAGGAGGATGGAAGAGGACGAAACGAGACGAAGGAGGGTGAAAGAGAGCGAAACGAGACGAAGGAAGGTGAAAGAGAGCTAAACGAGATGAAGGAAGGTGAAAGAAAGCGAAACGAGATGAAGGAGGGTGAAAGAGAACGAAACGAGACGAAGGAGGGTGGAAGAGAGCGAAACAAGACGTAGGAGGGTGAGAGATAGCGAAACGAGACGAAGGAGGGTCAAAGAGAGCAAAACGAGACAAAGGAGGGTGAAAGAGTGCGAAACGAGATGAAGGAGGGTGAAAGAGAGCGAAACGAGACAAAGGAGGGTGAAAGAGTGCGAACTGGGGCGAAGGAAGGTGAAAGAGAGCGAAACGAGACGAAGGAGGGTGAAAGAGAACGAAACGAGATAAAGGAGGGGGAAAGAGGGCGAAATGAGACGAAGGAGGGTGAAAGAGAGCGAAACGAGAGGAAGGAGGGTGAGGGAGAGCGAAACGAGATGAAGGAGGGTGAAAGAGAGTGAAACGAGACGAAGGAGGTTAAAAGAGAGCGAAACGAGACGAAGGAAGGTGAAAGAGAGCTAAACGAGATGAAGGAGGGTGAAAGAGAGCGAAACGAGACAAAGGAGGGTGAAAGAGTGCGAAATGGGGCGAAGGAAGGTGAAAGAGAGCGAAACGAGACGAAGGAGGGTGAAAGAGAACAAAACGAGACGAAGGAGGGGGAAAGAGAACGAAACGAGATAAAGGAGGGGGAAAGAGGGCGAAATGAGACGAAGGAGGGTGAAAGAGAGCGAAACGAGAGGAAGGAGGGTGAGGGAGAGCGAAACGAGATGAAGGAGGGTGAAAGAGAGTGAAACGAGACGAAGGAGGTTAAAAGAGAGCGAAACGAGACGAAGGAAGGTGAAAGAGAGCTAAACGAGATGAAGGAGGGTGAAAGAGAGCGAAACGAGACGAAAGAGGGAGGAAGACAGCGAAACGAGACGAAGGAGGGTGAGAGAGAGCGAAACGAGACCAAGGAGGGTGGAAGGGAGCGAAACGAGATGAAGGAGGTTGAGAGATAGTGAAACAAGACGAAGGAGGGTGTAAGACAGCGAAACAAGACGAAGGTGGGTGAAAGAGAGCGAAACGAGACGAAGGAGGGTGAAGGAAGGCGAAATGAGACGAAGGAGGGTGGAAGAGAGCGAAACGAGACGAAGGAGGGTGAAAGAGAGTGAAAAGAGACGAAGGCGGGTGAAAGAGAGCGAAACGAGGCGAAGGAGGGTGAAAGAGAGCGAAACGAGACAAAGGATGGTGAAAGAGGATGAAACGAGACGAAGGAGGGTGGAAGAGAGCGAAACGAGAGGAAGGAGGGTGAGGGAGAGCGAAACGAGATGAAGGAGGGTGAAAGAGAGACAAACGAGACGAAGGAGGTTGAAAGAGAGCGAAACAAGACGAAGGAGGGTGAAAGAGAGCGAAACGAGACGAAGGAGGGTGGAAGAGAGCGAAACGAGACGAAGGAGGGTGAAAGAGAGCGAAACGAGACGAAGGAGGGTGAAAAAGAGTGAAAAGAGACGAAGGAGGGTGAAAGAGAGCTAAACGAGACGAAGGAGGGTGAAAGAGAGTTAAACGAGATGAAGGAGGGTGAAAGAGGACGAAACGAGACGAAGGAGGGTGAAAGAGAGCGAAACGAGACGAAGGAAGGTGAAAGAGAGCTAAACGAGATGAAGGAAGGTGAAAGAGAGCGAAACGAGACGAAGGAGGGTGAAAGAGAACGAAACGAGACGAAGGAGGGGGAAAGAGAGCGAAACGATACGAAGGAGGGTGAAAGAAGCCGAAACGAGACGAAGGAGGGAGAAAGACAGCGAAACGAGACGAAGGAGTGTGAGAGATAGCGAAACGAGACGAAGGACGGTGAAAGAGAGCAAAATGAGACGAAGGAGGGTGAAAGAGTGCGAAACGAGACGAAGGAGGGTGAAGGAAGGCAAAACGAGACGAAGGAGGGTGGAAGAGAGCGAAACGAGATGAAGGAGGGTGAAACAGAGTGAAAAGAGACGAAGGAGGGTGAAAGAGAGCGAAACGAGGCGAAGGAGGGTTAAAGAGAGCGAAACGAGATGAAGGAGGGTGAAAGAGAGCGAAACGAGACGAAGGAGGGTGAAAGAGAGCGAAACGAGACGAAGGAGGGTGAAAAAGAGTGAAACGAGACGAAGGAGGGTGAAAGAGAGCTGAACAAGACGAAGGAGGGTGAAAGAGAGTTAAACGAGATGAAGGAATGTGGAAGAGAGCGAAACAAGACGAAGGAGGGTGAGAGACAGCGAAACGAGACGAAGGAGGGTGAAAGAGCTCGAAACGAGATGAAGCAGGGTGAGAGAGAGCGAAACGAGACGAAGGAGGGTGAAGGAAGGCGAAATGAGACGAAGGAGGGTGGAAGAGAGCGAAACGAGACGAAGGAGGGTGAAAGAGAGTGAAAAGCGACGAAGGAGGGTGAAAGAGAGCGAAACGAGGCGAAGGAGGGTGAAAGAGAGCGAAACGAGACAAAGGAGGGTGAAAGAGGCTGAAACGAGACGAAGGAGGGTGGAAGAGAGCGAAACGAGAGGAAGGAGGGTGAGGGAGAGCGAAACGAGATGAAGGAGGGTGAAAGAGAGTGAAACGAGACGAAGGAGGTTGAAAGAGAGCGAAACAAGACGAAGGAGGGTGAAAGAGAGCGAAACGAGACGAAGGAGGGTGAAAAAGAGTGAAACGAGATGAAGGAGGGTGAAAGAGAACTAAACGAGATGAAGGAGGGTGAAAGAGAGCGAAACGAGATGAAGGAGGATGAAAGAGAGCGAAACGAGACGAAGGAAGGTGAAAGAGAGCTAAACGAGATGAAGGAGGGTGAAAGAGAGCGAAACGAGACAAAGGAGGGTGAAAGAGAGCGAAATTGGGCGAAGGAAGGTGAAAGAGAGCAAAACGAGACGAAGGAGGGTGAAAGAGAATGAAACGAGACGAAGGAGGGGGAAAGAGGGCGAAATGAGATGAAGGAGGGTGAAAGAAGGCAAAACGAGACGAAGGAGGGAGGAAGACAGCGAAACGAGATGAAGGAGGGTGAGAGAGAGCGAAATGAGATGAAGGAATGTGGAAGAGAGCGAAACAAGACGAAGGAGGGTGAGAGACAGCGAAACGAGACGAAGGAGTGTGAAAGAGCTCGAAACGAGACGAAGCAGGGTGAAAGAGAGCGAAACGAGACGAAGGAGGGTGAAGGAGGGCGAAACGAGATGAAGGAGGGTCAAAGAGAGCAAAACGAGACGAAGGAGGGTGAAAGAGAACGAAACGAGACGAAGGAGGGGGAAAGTGAGCGAAACGAGACGAAGGAGGGTGAAAGAAGGCGAAACGAGACGAAAGAGGGAGGAAGACAGCAAAACGAGACGAAGGAGGGTGAGAGAGAGCGAAACGAGACCAAGGAGGGTGGAAGGGAGCGAAACGAGATGAAGGAGGTTGAGAGATAGTGAAACAAGACGAAGGAGGGTGTAAGACAGCGAAACAAGACGAAGGTGGGTGAAAGAGAGCGAAACGAGACGAAGGAGGGTGAAGGAAGGCGAAATGAGACGAAGGAGGGTGGAAGAGAGCGAAACGAGACGAAGGAGGGTGAAAGAGAGTGAAAAGAGACGAAGGAGGGTGAAAGAGAGCGAAACGAGGCGAAGGAGGGTGAAAGAGAGCGAAACGAGACAAAGGATGGTGAAAGAGGATGAAACGAGACGAAGGAGGGTGGAAGAGAGCGAAACGAGAGGAAGGAGGGTGAGGGAGAGCGAAACGAGACGAAGGAGGGTGAAAGAGAGCGAAACGTGACGAAGGAGGGTGAAGGAAGGCGAAATGAGACGAAGGAGGGTGGAAGAGAGCGAAACGAGACGAAGGAGGGTGAAAGAGAGTGAAAAGAGACGAAGGAGGGTGTAAGAGAGCGAAACGAGACGAAGGAGGGTGAAAGAGAGCGAAACGTGACGAAGGAGGGTGAAGGAAGGCGAAATGAGATGAAGGAGGTTGGAAGAGAGCGAAACGAGACGAAGGAGGGTGAAAGAGAGTGAAAAGAGACGAAGGAGGGTGAAAGAGAGCGAAACGAGGCGAAGGAGGGTGAAAGAGAGCGAAACGAGACAAAGGAGGGTGAAAGAGGCTGAAACGAGACGAAGGAGGGTGGAAGAGAGCGAAACGAGAGGAAGGAGGGTGAGGGAGAGCGAAACGAGATGAAAGAGGGTGAAAGAGAGTGAAACGAGACGAAGGAGGTTGAAAGAGAGCGAAACGAGATGAAGGAGGGTGAAAGAGAGCGAAACGGGACGAAGGAGGGTGGAAGAGAGCGAAACGAGACGAAGGAGGGTGAAAGAGAGCGAAACGAGACGAAGGAGTGTGAAAAAGAGTGAAACGAGACGAAGGAGGGTGAAAGAGAGCTGAACAAGACGAAGGAGGGTGAAAGAGAGTTAAACGAGATGAAGGAGGATGGAAGAGGACGAAACGAGACGAAGGAGGGTGAAAGAGAGCGAAACGAGACGAAGGAAGGTGAAAGAGAGCTAAACGAGATGAAGGAAGGTGAAAGAAAGCGAAACGAGATGAAGGAGGGTGAAAGAGAACGAAACGAGACGAAGGAGGGTGGAAGAGAGCGAAACAAGACGTAGGAGGGTGAGAGATAGCGAAACGAGACGAAGGAGGGTCAAAGAGAGCAAAACGAGACAAAGGAGGGTGAAAGAGTGCGAAACGAGATGAAGGAGGGTGAAAGAGAGCGAAACGAGACAAAGGAGGGTGAAAGAGTGCGAACTGGGGCGAAGGAAGGTGAAAGAGAGCGAAACGAGACGAAGGAGGGTGAAAGAGAACGAAACGAGATAAAGGAGGGGGAAAGAGGGCGAAATGAGACGAAGGAGGGTGAAAGAGAGCGAA
Organism: Scyliorhinus torazame; assembly: GCF_047496885.1. Classification (NCBI taxonomy): domain Eukaryota; kingdom Metazoa; phylum Chordata; class Chondrichthyes; order Carcharhiniformes; family Scyliorhinidae; genus Scyliorhinus; species Scyliorhinus torazame. The sequence goes on along the minus strand of NC_092732.1, from coordinate 47,344,073 downwards.
ACGAGAGGAAGGAGGGTGAGGGAGAGCGAAACGAGATGAAGGAGGGTGAAAGAGAGTGAAACGAGACGAAGGAGGTTAAAAGAGAGCGAAACGAGACGAAGGAAGGTGAAAGAGAGCTAAACGAGATGAAGGAGGGTGAAAGAGAGCGAAACGAGACAAAGGAGGGTGAAAGAGTGCGAAATGGGGCGAAGGAAGGTGAAAGAGAGCGAAACGAGACGAAGGAGGGTGAAAGAGAACAAAACGAGACGAAGGAGGGGGAAAGAGAACGAAACGAGATAAAGGAGGGGGAAAGAGGGCGAAATGAGACGAAGGAGGGTGAAAGAGAGCGAAACGAGAGGAAGGAGGGTGAGGGAGAGCGAAACGAGATGAAGGAGGGTGAAAGAGAGTGAAACGAGACGAAGGAGGTTAAAAGAGAGCGAAACGAGACGAAGGAAGGTGAAAGAGAGCTAAACGAGATGAAGGAGGGTGAAAGAGAGCGAAACGAGACGAAAGAGGGAGGAAGACAGCGAAACGAGACGAAGGAGGGTGAGAGAGAGCGAAACGAGACCAAGGAGGGTGGAAGGGAGCGAAACGAGATGAAGGAGGTTGAGAGATAGTGAAACAAGACGAAGGAGGGTGTAAGACAGCGAAACAAGACGAAGGTGGGTGAAAGAGAGCGAAACGAGACGAAGGAGGGTGAAGGAAGGCGAAATGAGACGAAGGAGGGTGGAAGAGAGCGAAACGAGACGAAGGAGGGTGAAAGAGAGTGAAAAGAGACGAAGGCGGGTGAAAGAGAGCGAAACGAGGCGAAGGAGGGTGAAAGAGAGCGAAACGAGACAAAGGATGGTGAAAGAGGATGAAACGAGACGAAGGAGGGTGGAAGAGAGCGAAACGAGAGGAAGGAGGGTGAGGGAGAGCGAAACGAGATGAAGGAGGGTGAAAGAGAGACAAACGAGACGAAGGAGGTTGAAAGAGAGCGAAACAAGACGAAGGAGGGTGAAAGAGAGCGAAACGAGACGAAGGAGGGTGGAAGAGAGCGAAACGAGACGAAGGAGGGTGAAAGAGAGCGAAACGAGACGAAGGAGGGTGAAAAAGAGTGAAAAGAGACGAAGGAGGGTGAAAGAGAGCTAAACGAGACGAAGGAGGGTGAAAGAGAGTTAAACGAGATGAAGGAGGGTGAAAGAGGACGAAACGAGACGAAGGAGGGTGAAAGAGAGCGAAACGAGACGAAGGAAGGTGAAAGAGAGCTAAACGAGATGAAGGAAGGTGAAAGAGAGCGAAACGAGACGAAGGAGGGTGAAAGAGAACGAAACGAGACGAAGGAGGGGGAAAGAGAGCGAAACGATACGAAGGAGGGTGAAAGAAGCCGAAACGAGACGAAGGAGGGAGAAAGACAGCGAAACGAGACGAAGGAGTGTGAGAGATAGCGAAACGAGACGAAGGACGGTGAAAGAGAGCAAAATGAGACGAAGGAGGGTGAAAGAGTGCGAAACGAGACGAAGGAGGGTGAAGGAAGGCAAAACGAGACGAAGGAGGGTGGAAGAGAGCGAAACGAGATGAAGGAGGGTGAAACAGAGTGAAAAGAGACGAAGGAGGGTGAAAGAGAGCGAAACGAGGCGAAGGAGGGTTAAAGAGAGCGAAACGAGATGAAGGAGGGTGAAAGAGAGCGAAACGAGACGAAGGAGGGTGAAAGAGAGCGAAACGAGACGAAGGAGGGTGAAAAAGAGTGAAACGAGACGAAGGAGGGTGAAAGAGAGCTGAACAAGACGAAGGAGGGTGAAAGAGAGTTAAACGAGATGAAGGAGGATGGAAGAGGACGAAACGAGACGAAGGAGGGTGAAAGAGAGCGAAACGAGACGAAGGAAGGTGAAAGAGAGCTAAACGAGATGAAGGAAGGTGAAAGAGAGCGAAACGAGATGAAGGAGGGTGAAAGAGAACGAAACGAGACGAAGGAGGGTGGAAGAGAGCGAAACAAGACGTAGGAGGGTGAGAGATAGCGAAACGAGACGAAGGAGGGTCAAAGAGAGCAAAACGAGACAAAGGAGGGTGAAAGAGTGCGAAACGAGATGAAGGAGGGTGAAAGAGAGCGAAACGAGACAAAGGAGGGTGAAAGAGTGCGAACTGGGGCGAAGGAAGGTGAAAGAGAGCGAAACGAGACGAAGGAGGGTGAAAGAGAACGAAACGAGATAAAGGAGGGGGAAAGAGGGCGAAATGAGACGAAGGAGGGTGAAAGAGAGCGAAACGAGAGGAAGGAGGGTGAGGGAGAGCGAAACGAGATGAAGGAGGCTGAAAGAGAGTGAAACGAGACGAAGGAGGTTAAAAGAGAGCGAAACGAGACGAAGGAAGGTGAAAGAGAGCTAAACGAGATGAAGGAGGGTGAAAGAGAGCGAAACGAGACAAAGGAGGGTGAAAGAGTGCGAAATGGGGCGAAGGAAGGTGAAAGAGAGCGAAACGAGACGAAGGAGGGTGAAAGAGAACAAAACGAGACGAAGGAGGGGGAAAGAGAACGAAACGAGATAAAGGAGGGGGAAAGAGGGCGAAATGAGACGAAGGAGGGTGAAAGAGAGCGAAACGAGAGGAAGGAGGGTGAGGGAGAGCGAAACGAGATGAAGGAGGGTGAAAGAGAGTGAAACGAGACGAAGGAGGTTAAAAGAGAGCGAAACGAGACGAAGGAAGGTGAAAGAGAGCTAAACGAGATGAAGGAGGGTGAAAGAGAGCGAAACGAGACGAAAGAGGGAGGAAGACAGCGAAACGAGACGAAGGAGGGTGAGAGAGAGCGAAACGAGACCAAGGAGGGTGGAAGGGAGCGAAACGAGATGAAGGAGGTTGAGAGATAGTGAAACAAGACGAAGGAGGGTGTAAGACAGCGAAACAAGACGAAGGTGGGTGAAAGAGAGCGAAACGAGACGAAGGAGGGTGAAGGAAGGCGAAATGAGACGAAGGAGGGTGGAAGAGAGCGAAACGAGACGAAGGAGGGTGAAAGAGAGTGAAAAGAGACGAAGGCGGGTGAAAGAGAGCGAAACGAGGCGAAGGAGGGTGAAAGAGAGCGAAACGAGACAAAGGATGGTGAAAGAGGATGAAACGAGACGAAGGAGGGTGGAAGAGAGCGAAACGAGAGGAAGGAGCGTGAGGGAGAGCGAAACGAGATGAAGGAGGGTGAAAGAGAGACAAACGAGACGAAGGAGGTTGAAAGAGAGCGAAACAAGACGAAGGAGGGTGAAAGAGAGCGAAACGAGACGAAGGAGGGTGGAAGAGAGCGAAACGAGACGAAGGAGGGTGAAAGAGAGCGAAACGAGACGAAGGAGGGTGAAAAAGAGTGAAAAGAGACGAAGGAGGGTGAAAGAGAGCTAAACGAGACGAAGGAGGGTGAAAGAGAGTTAAACGAGATGAAGGAGGGTGAAAGAGGACGAAACGAGACGAAGGAGGGTGAAAGAGAGCGAAACGAGACGAAGGAAGGTGAAAGAGAGCTAAACGAGATGAAGGAAGGTGAAAGAGAGCGAAACGAGACGAAGGAGGGTGAAAGAGAACGAAACGAGACGAAGGAGGGGGAAAGAGAGCGAAACGATACGAAGGAGGGTGAAAGAAGCCGAAACGAGACGAAGGAGGGAGAAAGACAGCGAAACGAGACGAAGGAGTGTGAGAGATAGCGAAACGAGACGAAGGACGGTGAAAGAGAGCAAAATGAGACGAAGGAGGGTGAAAGAGTGCGAAACGAGACGAAGGAGGGTGAAGGAAGGCAAAACGAGACGAAGGAGGGTGGAAGAGAGCGAAACGAGATGAAGGAGGGTGAAACAGAGTGAAAAGAGACGAAGGAGGGTGAAAGAGAGCGAAACGAGGCGAAGGAGGGTTAAAGAGAGCGAAACGAGATGAAGGAGGGTGAAAGAGAGCGAAACGAGACAAAGGAGGGTGAAAGAGGCTGAAACGAGACGACGGAGGGTGGAAGAGAGCGAAACAAGAGGAAGGAGGGTGAGGGAGAGCGAAACGAGATGAAGGAGGGTGAAAGAGAGTGAAACGAGACGAAGGAGGGTGAAAGAGAGCGAAACGAGACGAAGGAGGGTGAAAGAGAGCGAAACGAGACGAAGGAGGGTGAAAGAGAGTGAAACGAGGCGAAGGAAGGTGAAAGAGTACAAATCGAGACAAAGGAGGGTGAAAGAGAGCGAAACGAGACGAAGGAGGGTGAAGGAGGGCGAAACGAGACGAAGGAGGGTCAAAGAGAGCAAAACGAGACCAAGGAGGGTGAAAGAGAACGAAACGAGACGAAGGAGGGGGAAAGTGAGCGAAACGAGACGAAGGAGGGTGAAAGAAGGCGAAACGAGACGAAAGAGGGAGGAAGACAGCGAAACGAGACGAAGGAGGGTGAGAGAGAGCGAAACGAGACCAAGGAGGGTGGAAGAGAGCGAAACGAGACGAAGGAGGGTGTGAGATAGCGAAACAAGACGAAGGAGGGTGTAAGAGAGCGAAACGAGACGAAGGAGGGTGAAAGAGAGCGAAACGTGACGAAGGAGGGTGAAGGAAGGCGAAATGAGATGAAGGAGGTTGGAAGAGAGCGAAACGAGACGAAGGAGGGTGAAAGAGAGTGAAAAGAGACGAAGGAGGGTGAAAGAGAGCGAAACGAGGCGAAGGAGGGTGAAAGAGAGCGAAACGAGACAAAGGAGGGTGAAAGAGGCTGAAACGAGACGAAGGAGGGTGGAAGAGAGCGAAACGAGAGGAAGGAGGGTGAGGGAGAGCGAAACGAGATGAAAGAGGGTGAAAGAGAGTGAAACGAGACGAAGGAGGTTGAAAGAGAGCGAAACGAGACGAAGGAGGGTGAAAGAGAGCGAAACGGGACGAAGGAGGGTGGAAGAGAGCGAAACGAGACGAAGGAGGGTGAAAGAGAGCGAAACGAGACGAAGGAGGGTGAAAAAGAGTGAAACGAGACGAAGGAGGGTGAAAGAGAGCTGAACAAGACGAAGGAGGGTGAAAGAGAGTTAAACGAGATGAAGGAGGGTGGAAGAGGACGAAACGAGACGAAGGAGGGTGAAAGAGAGCGAAACGAGACGAAGGAAGGTGAAAGAGAGCTAAACGAGATGAAGGAAGGTGAAAGAGAGCGAAACGAGATGAAGGAGGGTGAAAGAGAACGAAACGAGACGAAGGAGGGTGGAAGAGAGCGAAACAAGACGTAGGAGGGTGAGAGATAGCGAAACGAGACGAAGGAGGGTGAAAGAGAGCGAAACGAGACGAAGGAGGGTGAAAGAGAGCGAAATGAGACGAAGGAGGGTCAAAGAGAGCAAAACGAGACAAAGGAGGGTGAAAGAGTGCGAAACGAGATGAAGGAGGGTGAAAGAGAGCGAAACGAGACAAAGGAGGGTGAAAGAGTGCGAACTGGGGCGAAGGAAGGTGAAAGAGAGCGAAACGAGACGAAGGAGGGTGAAAGAGAACGAAACGAGATAAAGGAGGGGGAAAGAGGGCGAAATGAGACGAAGGAGGGTGAAAGAGAGCGAAACGAGAGGAAGGAGGGTGAGGGAGAGCGAAACGAGATGAAGGAGGGTGAAAGAGAGTGAAACGAGACGAAGGAGGTTAAAAGAGAGCGAAACGAGACGAAGGAAGGTGAAAGAGAGCTAAACGAGATGAAGGAGGGTGAAAGAGAGCGAAACGAGACAAAGGAGGGTGAAAGAGTGCGAAATGGGGCGAAGGAAGGTGAAAGAGAGCGAAACGAGACGAAGGAGGGTGAAAGAGAACAAAACGAGACGAAGGAGGGGGAAAGAGAACAAAACGAGATAAAGGAGGGGGAAAGAGGGCGAAATGAGACGAAGGAGGGTGAAAGAGAGCGAAACGAGAGGAAGGAGGGTGAGGGAGAGCGAAACGAGATGAAGGAGGGTGAAATAGAGTGAAACGAGGCGAAGGAAGGTGGAAGAGTGCGAATCGAGACAAAGGAGGGTGAAAGAGAGCGAAACGAGACAAAGGAAGGTGAAAGAGAGCGAACCGAAACGAATGAGGGTGGAAGAGAGCGGTACGAGACGAAGGACGGTGAAAGAGAGCGAAACGAGACGAAAGAGGGGGAAAGAGAGTGAAACGAGACGAAGGAGGGTGAAAAAGAGTGAAACGAGATGAAGGAGGGTGAAAGAGAACTAAACGAGATGAAGGAGGGTGAAAGAGAGCGAAACGAGATGAAGGAGGATGAAAGAGAGCGAAACGAGACGAAGGAGAGTGAAAGAGAGCGAAACGAGACGAAGGAAGGTGAAAGAGAGCTAAACGAGATGAAGGAGGGTGAAAGAGAGCGAAACGAGACAAAGGAGGGTGAAAGAGTGCGAAATTGGGCGAAGGAAGGTGAAAGAGAGCTAAACGAGACGAAGGAGGGTGAAAGAGAATGAAACGAGACGAAGGAGGGGGAAAGAGGGCGAAATGAGATGAAGGAGGGTGAAAGAAGGCAAAACGAGACGAAGGAGGGAGGAAGACAGCGAAACGAGATGAAGGAGGGTGAGAGAGAGCGAAACGAGATGAAGGAATGTGGAAGAGAGCGAAACAAGACGAAGGAGGGTGAGAGACAGCGAAACGAGACGAAGGAGGGTGAAAGAGCTCGAAACGAGATGAAGCAGGGTGAGAGAGAGCGAAACGAGACGAAGGAGGGTGAAGGAAGGCGAAATGAGACGAAGGAGGGTGGAAGAGAGCGAAACGAGACGAAGGAGGGTGAAAGAGAGTGAAAAGCGACGAAGGAGGGTGAAAGAGAGCGAAACGAGGCGAAGGAGGGTGAAAGAGAGCGAAACGAGACAAAGGAGGGTGAAAGAGGCTGAAACGAGACGAAGGAGGGTGGAAGAGAGCGAAACGAGAGGAAGGAGGGTGAGGGAGAGCGAAACGAGATGAAGGAGGGTGAAAGAGAGTGAAACGAGACGAAGGAGGTTGAAAGAGAGCGAAACAAGACGAAGGAGGGTGAAAGAGAGCGAAACGAGACGAAGGAGGGTGAAAAAGAGTGAAACGAGATGAAGGAGGGTGAAAGAGAACTAAACGAGATGAAGGAGGGTGAAAGAGAGCGAAACGAGATGAAGGAGGATGAAAGAGAGCGAAACGAGACGAAGGAAGGTGAAAGAGAGCTAAACGAGATGAAGGAGGGTGAAAGAGAGCGAAACGAGACAAAGGAGGGTGAAAGAGAGCGAAATTGGGCGAAGGAAGGTGAAAGAGAGCAAAACGAGACGAAGGAGGGTGAAAGAGAATGAAACGAGACGAAGGAGGGGGAAAGAGGGCGAAATGAGATGAAGGAGGGTGAAAGAAGGCAAAACGAGACGAAGGAGGGAGGAAGACAGCGAAACGAGATGAAGGAGGGTGAGAGAGAGCGAAATGAGATGAAGGAATGTGGAAGAGAGCGAAACAAGACGAAGGAGGGTGAGAGACAGCGAAACGAGACGAAGGAGTGTGAAAGAGCTCGAAACGAGACGAAGCAGGGTGAAAGAGAGCGAAACGAGACGAAGGAGGGTGAAGGAGGGCGAAACGAGATGAAGGAGGGTCAAAGAGAGCAAAACGAGACGAAGGAGGGTGAAAGAGAACGAAACGAGACGAAGGAGGGGGAAAGTGAGCGAAACGAGACGAAGGAGGGTGAAAGAAGGCGAAACGAGACGAAAGAGGGAGGAAGACAGCAAAACGAGACGAAGGAGGGTGAGAGAGAGCGAAACGAGACCAAGGAGGGTGGAAGGGAGCGAAACGAGATGAAGGAGGTTGAGAGATAGTGAAACAAGACGAAGGAGGGTGTAAGACAGCGAAACAAGACGAAGGTGGGTGAAAGAGAGCGAAACGAGACGAAGGAGGGTGAAGGAAGGCGAAATGAGACGAAGGAGGGTGGAAGAGAGCGAAACGAGATGAAGGAGGGTGAAAGAGAGTGAAAAGAGACGAAGGAGGGTGAAAGAGAGCGAAACGAGGCGAAGGAGGGTGAAAGAGAGCGAAACGAGACAAAGGATGGTGAAAGAGGATGAAACGAGACGAAGGAGGGTGGAAGAGAGCGAAACGAGAGGAAGGAGGGTGAGGGAGAGCGAAACGAGATGAAGGAGGGTGAAAGAGAGACAAACGAGACGAAGGAGGGTGGAAGAGAGCGAAACGAGACGAAGGAGGGTGAAAGAGAGCGAAACGAGACGAAGGAGGGTGAAAAAGAGTGAAAAGAGACGAAGGAGGGTGAAAGAGAGCTAAACGAGACGAAGGAGGGTGAAAGAGAGTTAAACGAGATGAAGGAGGGTGAAAGAGGACGAAACGAGACGAAGGAGGGTGAAAGAGAGCGAAACGAGACGAAGGAAGGTGAAAGAGAGCTAAACGAGATGAAGGAAGGTGAAAGAGAGCGAAACGAGACGAAGGAGGGTGAAAGAGAACGAAACGAGACGAAGGAGGGGGAAAGAGAGCGAAACGATACGAAGGAGGGTGAAAGAAGCCGAAACGAGACGAAGGAGGGAGAAAGACAGCGAAACGAGACGAAGGAGTGTGAGAGATAGCGAAACGAGACGAAGGACGGTGAAAGAGAGCAAAATGAGACGAAGGAGGGTGAAAGAGTGCGAAACGAGACGAAGGAGGGTGAAGGAAGGCAAAACGAGACGAAGGAGGGTGGAAGAGAGCGAAACGAGATGAAGGAGGGTGAAACAGAGTGAAAAGAGACGAAGGAGGGTGGAAGAGAGCGAAACGAGGCGAAGGAGGGTTAAAGAGAGCGAAACGAGATGAAGGAGGGTGAAAGAGAGCGAAACGAGACAAAGGAGGGTGAAAGAGGCTGAAACGAGACGACGGAGGGTGGAAGAGAGCGAAACAAGAGGAAGGAGGGTGAGGGAGAGCGAAACGAGATGCAGGAGGGTGAAAGAGAGTGAAACGAGACGAAGGAGGGTGAAAGAGAGCGAAACGAGACGAAGGAGGGTGAAAGAGAGCGAAACGAGACGAAGGAGGGTGAAAGAGAGTGAAACGAGGCGAAGGAAGGTGAAAGAGTACAAATCGAGACAAAGGAGGGTGAAAGAGAGCGAAACGAGACGAAGGAGGGTGAAGGAGGGCGAAACGAGACGAAGGAGGGTCAAAGAGAGCAAAACGAGACCAAGGAGGGTGAAAGAGAACGAAACGAGACGAAGGAGGGGGAAAGTGAGCGAAACGAGACGAAGGAGGGTGAAAGAAGGCGAAACGAGACGAAAGAGGGAGGAAGACAGCGAAACGAGACGAAGGAGGGTGAGAGAGAGCGAAACGAGACCAAGGAGGGTGGAAGAGAGCGAAACGAGACGAAGGAGGGTGTGAGATAGCGAAACAAGACGAAGGAGGGTGGAAGAGAGCGAAACGAGACGAAGGAGGGTGAAAGAGAGCGAAACGTGACGACGGAGGGTGAAGGAAGGCGAAATGAGATGAAGGAGGTTGGAAGAGAGCGAAACGAGACGAAGGAGGGTGAAAGAGAGTGAAAAGAGACGAAGGAGGGTGAAAGAGAGCGAAACGAGGCGAAGGAGGGTGAAAGAGAGCGAAACGAGACAAAGGAGGGTGAAAGAGGCTGAAACGAGACGAAGGAGGGTGGAAGAGAGCGAAACGAGAGGAAGGAGGGTGAGGGAGAGCGAAACGAGATGAAAGAGGGTGAAAGAGAGTGAAACGAGACGAAGGAGGTTGAAAGAGAGCGAAACGAGACGAAGGAGGGTGAAAGAGAGCGAAACGGGACGAAGGAGGGTGGAAGAGAGCGAAACGAGACGAAGGAGGGTGAAAGAGAGCGAAACGAGACGAAGGAGGGTGAAAAAGAGTGAAACGAGACGAAGGAGGGTGAAAGAGAGCTGAACAAGACGAAGGAGGGTGAAAGAGAGTTAAACGAGATGAAGGAGGGTGAAAGAGGACGAAACGAGACGAAGGAGGATGAAAGAGAGCGAAACGAGACGAAGGAAGGTGAAAGAGAGCTAAACGAGATGAAGGAAGGTGAAAGAGAGCGAAACGAGATGAAGGAGGGTGAAAGAGAGTGAAACGAGACGAAGGAGGTTGAAAGAGAGCGAAACAAGACGAAGGAGGGTGAAAGAGAGCGAAACGAGACGAAGGAGGGTGAAAAAGAGTGAAACGAGATGAAGGAGGGTGAAAGAGAACTAAACGAGATGAAGGAGGGTGAAAGAGAGCGAAACGAGATGAAGGAGGATGAAAGAGAGCGAAACGAGACGAAGGAAGGTGAAAGAGAGCTAAACGAGATGAAGGAGGGTGAAAGAGAGCGAAACGAGACAAAGGAGGGTGAAAGAGTGCGAAATTGGGCGAAGGAAGGTGAAAGAGAGCAAAACGAGACGAAGGAGGGTGAAAGAGAATGAAACGAGACGAAGGAGGGGGAAAGAGGGCGAAATGAGATGAAGGAGGGTGAAAGAAGGCAAAACGAGACGAAGGAGGGAGGAAGACAGCGAAACGAGATGAAGGAGGGTGAGAGAGAGCGAAATGAGATGAAGGAATGTGGAAGAGAGCGAAACAAGACGAAGGAGGGTGAGAGACAGCGAAACGAGACGAAGGAGTGTGAAAGAGCTCGAAACGAGACGAAGCAGGGTGAAAGAGAGCGAAACGAGACGAAGGAGGGTGAAGGAGGGCGAAACGAGACGAAGGAGGGTCAAAGAGAGCAAAACGAGACGAAGGAGGGTGAAAGAGAACGAAACGAGACGAAGGAGGGGGAAAGTGAGCGAAACGAGACGAAGGAGGGTGAAAGAAGGCGAAACGAGACGAAAGAGGGAGGAAGACAGCGAAACGAGACGAAGGAGGGTGAGAGAGAGCGAAACGAGACCAAGGAGGGTGGAAGGGAGCGAAACGAGATGAAGGAGGTTGAGAGATAGTGAAACAAGACGAAGGAGGGTGTAAGACAGCGAAACAAGACGAAGGTGGGTGAAAGAGAGCGAAACGAGACGAAGGAGGGTGAAGGAAGGCGAAATGAGACGAAGGAGGGTGGAAGAGAGCGAAACGAGACGAAGGAGGGTGAAAGAGAGTGAAAAGAGACGAAGGAGGGTGAAAGAGAGCGAAACGAGGCGAAGGAGGGTGAAAGAGAGCGAAACGAGACAAAGGATGGTGAAAGAGGATGAAACGAGACGAAGGAGGGTGGAAGAGAGCGAAACGAGAGGAAGGAGGGTGAGGGAGAGCGAAACGAGATGAAGGAGGGTGAAAGAGAGACAAACGAGACGAAGGAGGTTGAAAGAGAGCGAAACAAGACGAAGGAGGGTGAAAGAGAGCGAAACGAGACGAAGGAGGGTGGAAGAGAGCGAAACGAGACGAAGGAGGGTGAAAGAGAGCGAAACGAGACGAAGGAGGGTGAAAAAGAGTGAAAAGAGACGAAGGAGGGTGAAAGAGAGCTAAACGAGACGAAGGAGGGTGAAAGAGAGTTAAACGAGATGAAGGAGGGTGAAAGAGGACGAAACGAGACGAAGGAGGGTGAAAGAGAGCGAAACGAGACGAAGGAAGGTGAAAGAGAGCTAAACGAGATGAAGGAAGGTGAAAGAGAGCGAAACGAGACGAAGGAGGGTGAAAGAGAACGAAACGAGACGAAGGAGGGGGAAAGAGAGCGAAACGATACGAAGGAGGGTGAAAGAAGCCGAAACGAGACGAAGGAGGGAGAAAGACAGCGAAACGAGACGAAGGAGTGTGAGAGATAGCGAAACGAGACGAAGGACGGTGAAAGAGAGCAAAATGAGACGAAGGAGGGTGAAAGAGTGCGAAACGAGACGAAGGAGGGTGAAGGAAGGCAAAACGAGACGAAGGAGGGTGGAAGAGAGCGAAACGAGATGAAGGAGGGTGAAACAGAGTGAAAAGAGACGAAGGAGGGTGAAAGAGAGCGAAACGAGGCGAAGGAGGGTTAAAGAGAGCGAAACGAGATGAAGGAGGGTGAAAGAGAGCGAAACGAGACAAAGGAGGGTGAAAGAGGCTGAAACGAGACGACGGAGGGTGGAAGAGAGCGAAACAAGAGGAAGGAGGGTGAGGGAGAGCGAAACGAGATGAAGGAGGGTGAAAGAGAGTGAAACGAGACGAAGGAGGGTGAAAGAGAGCGAAACGAGACGAAGGAGGGTGAAAGAGAGCGAAACGAGACGAAGGAGGGTGAAAGAGAGTGAAACGAGGCGAAGGAAGGTGAAAGAGTACAAATCGAGACAAAGGAGGGTGAAAGAGAGCGAAACGAGACGAAGGAGGGTGAAGGAGGGCGAAACGAGACGAAGGAGGGTCAAAGAGAGCAAAACGAGAACAAGGAGGGTGAAAGAGAACGAAACGAGACGAAGGAGGGGGAAAGTGAGCGAAACGAGACGAAGGAGGGTGAAAGAAGGCGAAACGAGATGAAAGAGGGAGGAAGACAGCGAAACGAGACGAAGGAGGGTGAGAGAGAGCGAAACGAGACCAAGGAGGGTGGAAGAGAGCGAAACGAGACGAAGGAGGGTGTGAGATAGCGAAACAAGACGAAGGAGGGTGTAAGAGAGCGAAACGAGACGAAGGAGGGTGAAAGAGAGCGAAACGTGACGAAGGAGGGTGAAGGAAGGCGAAATGAGATGAAGGAGGTTGGAAGAGAGCGAAACGAGACGAAGGAGGGTGAAAGAGAGTGAAAAGAGACGAAGGAGGGTGAAAGAGAGCGAAACGAGGCGAAGGAGGGTGAAAGAGAGCGAAACGAGACAAAGGAGGGTGAAAGAGGCTGAAACGAGACGAAGGAGGGTGGAAGAGAGCGAAACGAGAGGAAGGAGGGTGAGGGAGAGCGAAACGAGATGAAAGAGGGTGAAAGAGAGTGAAACGAGACGAAGGAGGTTGAAAGAGAGCGAAACGAGACGAAGGAGGGTGAAAGAGAGCGAAACGGGACGAAGGAGGGTGGAAGAGAGCGAAACGAGACGAAGGAGGGTGAAAGAGAGCGAAACGAGAAGAAGGAGGGTGAAAAAGAGTGAAACGAGACGAAGGAGGGTGAAAGAGAGCTGAACAAGACGAAGGAGGGTGAAAGAGAGTTAAACGAGATGAAGGAGGGTGAAAGAGGACGAAACGAGACGAAGGAGGGTGAAAGAGAGCGAAACGAGACGAAGGAAGGTGAAAGAGAGCTAAACGAGATGAAGGAAGGTGAAAGAGAGCGAAACGAGATGAAGGAGGGTGAAAGAGAACGAAACGAGACGAAGGAGGGTGGAAGAGAGCGAAACAAGACGTAGGAGGGTGAGAGATAGCGAAACGAGACGAAGGAGGGTGAAAGAGAGCGAAACGAGACGAAGGAGGGTGAAAGAGAGCGAAATGAGACGAAGGAGGGTCAAAGAGAGCAAAACGAGACAAAGGAGGGTGAAAGAGTGCGAAACGAGATGAAGGAGGGTGAAAGAGAGCGAAACGAGACAAAGGAGGGTGAAAGAGTGCGAACTGGGGCGAAGGAAGGTGAAAGAGAGCGAAACGAGACGAAGGAGGGTGAAAGAGAACGAAACGAGATAAAGGAGGGGGAAAGAGGGCGAAATGAGACGAAGGAGGGTGAAAGAGAGCGAAACGAGAGGAAGGAGGGTGAGGGAGAGCGAAACGAGATGAAGGAGGGTGAAAGAGAGTGAAACGAGACGAAGGAGGTTAAAAGAGTGCGAAACGAGACGAAGGAAGGTGAAAGAGAGCTAAACGAGATGAAGGAGGGTGAAAGAGAGCGAAACGAGACAAAGGAGGGTGAAAGAGTGCGAAATGGGGCGAAGGAAGGTGAAAGAGAGCGAAACGAGACGAAGGAGGGTGAAAGAGAAAAAAACGAGACGAAGGAGGGGGAAAGAGGGCGAAATGAGACGAAGGAGGGTGAAAGAAGGCAAAATGAGACGAAGGAGGGAGGAAGACAGCGAAACGAGACGAAGGAGGGTGAGAGAGAGCGAAACGAGATGAAGGAGGGTGAAATAGAGTGAAACGAGGCGAAGGAAGGTGGAAGAGTGCGAATCGAGGCAAAGGAGGGTGAAAGAGAGCGAAACGAGACAAAGGAAGGTGAAAGAGAGCGAACCGAAACGAATGAGGGTGGAAGAGAGCGGTACGAGACGAAGGACGGTGAAAGAGAGCGAAACGAGACGAAAGAGGGGGAAAGAGAGTGAAACGAGACGAAGGAGGGTGAAAAAGAGTGAAACGAGATGAAGGAGGGTGAAAGAGAACTAAACGAGATGAAGGAGGGTGAAAGAGAGCGAAACGAGATGAAGGAGGATGAAAGAGAGCGAAACGAGACGAAGGAGAGTGAAAGAGAGCGAAACGAGACGAAGGAAGGTGAAAGAGAGCTAAACGAGATGAAGGAGGGTGAAAGAGAGCGAAACGAGACAAAGGAGGGTGAAAGAGTGCGAAATTGGGCGAAGGAAGGTGAAAGAGAGCTAAACGAGACGAAGGAGGGTGAAAGAGAATGAAACGAGACGAAGGAGGGGGAAAGAGGGCGAAATGAGATGAAGGAGGGTGAAAGAAGGCAAAACGAGACGAAGGAGGGAGGAAGACAGCGAAACGAGATGAAGGAGGGTGAGAGAGAGCGAAACGAGATGAAGGAATGTGGAAGAGAGCGAAACAAGACGAAGGAGGGTGAGAGACAGCGAAACGAGACGAAGGAGGGTGAAAGAGCTCGAAACGAGACGAAGCAGGGTGAAAGAGAGCGAAACGAGACGAAGGAGGGTGAAGGAAGGCGAAATGAGACGAAGGAGGGTGGAAGAGAGCGAAACGAGACGAAGGAGGGTGAAAGAGAGTGAAAAGCGACGAAGGAGGGTGAAAGAGAGCGAAACGAGGCGAAGGAGGGTGAAAGAGAGCGAAACGAGACAAAGGAGGGTGAAAGAGGCTGAAACGAGACGAAGGAGGGTGGAAGAGAGCGAAACGAGAGGAAGGAGGGTGAGGGAGAGCGAAACGAGATGAAGGAGGGTGAAAGAGAGTGAAACGAGATGAAGGAGGGTGAAAGAGAACTAAACGAGATGAAGGAGGGTGAAAGAGAGCGAAACGAGATGAAGGAGGATGAAAGAGAGCGAAACGAGACGAAGGAAGGTGAAAGAGAGCTAAACGAGATGAAGGAGGGTGAAAGAGAGCGAAACGAGACAAAGGAGGGTGAAAGAGTGCGAAATTGGGCGAAGGAAGGTGAAAGAGAGCAAAACGAGACGAAGGAGGGTGAAAGAGAATGAAACGAGACGAAGGAGGGGGAAAGAGGGCGAAATGAGATGAAGGAGGGTGAAAGAAGGCAAAACGAGACGAAGGAGGGAGGAAGACAGCGAAACGAGATGAAGGAGGGTGAGAGAGAGCGAAATGAGATGAAGGAATGTGGAAGAGAGCGAAACAAGACGAAGGAGGGTGAGAGACAGCGAAACGAGACGAAGGAGTGTGAAAGAGCTCGAAACGAGACGAAGCAGGGTGAAAGAGAGCGAAACGAGACGAAGGAGGGTGAAGGAGGGCGAAACGAGACGAAGGAGGGTCAAAGAGAGCAAAACGAGACGAAGGAGGGTGAAAGAGAACGAAACGAGACGAAGGAGGGGGAAAGTGAGCGAAACGAGACGAAGGAGGGTGAAAGAAGGCGAAACGAGACGAAAGAGGGAGGAAGACAGCGAAACGAGACGAAGGAGGGTGAGAGAGAGCGAAACGAGACCAAGGAGGGTGGAAGGGAGCGAAACGAGATGAAGGAGGTTGAGAGATAGTGAAACAAGACGAAGGAGGGTGTAAGACAGCGAAACAAGACGAAGGTGGGTGAAAGAGAGCGAAACGAGACGAAGGAGGGTGAAGGAAGGCGAAATGAGACGAAGGAGGGTGGAAGAGAGCGAAACGAGACGAAGGAGGGTGAAAGAGAGTGAAAAGAGACGAAGGAGGGTGAAAGAGAGCGAAACGAGGCGAAGGATGGTGAAAGAGAGCGAAACGAGACAAAGGATGGTGAAAGAGGATGAAACGAGACGAAGGAGGGTGGAAGAGAGCGAAACGAGAGGAAGGAGGGTGAGGGAGAGCGAAACGAGATGAAGGAGGGTGAAAGAGAGACAAACGAGACGAAGGAGGTTGAAAGAGAGCGAAACAAGACGAAGGAGGGTGAAAGAGAGCGAAACGAGACGAAGGAGGGTGGAAGAGAGCGAAACGAGACGAAGGAGGGTGAAAGAGAGCGAAACGAGACGAAGAAGGGTGAAAAAGAGTGAAAAGAGACGAAGGAGTATGAAAGAGAGCTAAACGAGACGAAGGAGGGTGAAAGAGAGTTAAACGAGATGAAGGAGGGTGAAAGAGGACGAAACGAGACGAAGGAGGGTGAAAGAGAGCGAAACGAGACGAAGGAAGGTGAAAGAGAGCTAAACGAGATGAAGGAAGGTGAAAGAGAGCGAAACGAGACGAAGGAGGGTGAAAGAGAACGAAACGAGACGAAGGAGGGGGAAAGAGAGCGAAACGATACGAAGGAGGGTGAAAGAAGCCGAAACGAGACGAAGGAGGGAGAAAGACAGCGAAACGAGACGAAGGAGTGTGAGAGATAGCGAAACGAGACGAAGGACGGTGAAAGAGAGCAAAATGAGACGAAGGAGGGTGAAAGAGTGCGAAACGAGACGAAGGAGGGTGAAGGAAGGCAAAACGAGACGAAGGAGGGTGGAAGAGAGCGAAACGAGATGAAGGAGGGTGAAACAGAGTGAAAAGAGACGAAGGAGGGTGAAAGAGAGCGAAACGAGGCGAAGGAGGGTTAAAGAGAGCGAAACGAGATGAAGGAGGGTGAAAGAGAGCGAAACGAGACAAAGGAGGGTGAAAGAGGCTGAAACGAGACGACGGAGGGTGGAAGAGAGCGAAACAAGAGGAAGGAGGGTGAGGGAGAGCGAAACGAGATGAAGGAGGGTGAAAGAGAGTGAAACGAGACGAAGGAGGGTGAAAGAGAGCGAAACGAGACGAAGGAGGGTGAAAGAGAGCGAAACGAGACGAAGGAGGGTGAAAGAGAGTGAAACGAGGCTAAGGAAGGTGAAAGAGTACAAATCGAGACAAAGGAGGGTGAAAGAGAGCGAAACGAGACGAAGGAGGGTGAAGGAGGGCGAAACGAGACGAAGGAGGGTCAAAGAGAGCAAAACGAGACCAAGGAGGGTGAAAGAGAACGAAACGAGACGAAGGAGGGGGAAAGTGAGCGAAACGAGACGAAGGAGGGTGAAAGAAGGCGAAACGAGACGAAAGAGGGAGGAAGACAGCGAAACGAGACGAAGGAGGGTGAGAGAGAGCGAAACGAGACCAAGGAGGGTGGAAGAGAGCGAAAAGAGACGAAGGAGGGTGTGAGATAGCGAAACAAGACGAAGGAGGGTGAAAGTGAGCGAAACGTGACGAAGGAGGGTGAAGGAAGGCGAAATGAGATGAAGGAGGTTGGAAGAGAGCGAAACGAGACGAAGGAGGGTGAAAGAGAGTGAAAAGAGACGAAGGAGGGTGAAAGAGAGCGAAACGAGGCGAAGGAGGGTGAAAGAGAGCGAAACGAGACAAAGGAGGGTGAAAGAGGCTGAAACGAGACGAAGGAGGGTGGAAGAGAGCGAAACGAGAGGAAGGAGGGTGAGGGAGAGCGAAACGAGATGAAAGAGGGTGAAAGAGAGTGAAACGAGACGAAGGAGGTTGAAAGAGAGCGAAACGAGACGAAGGAGGGTGAAAGAGAGCGAAACGGGACGAAGGAGGGTGGAAGAGAGCGAAACGAGACGAAGGAGGGTGAAAGAGAGCGAAACGAGACGAAGGAGGGTGAAAAAGAGTGAAACGAGACGAAGGAGGGTGAAAGAGGCTGAAACGAGACGAAGGAGGGTGAAAGTGAGCGAAACGTGACGAAGGAGGGTGAAGGAAGGCGAAATGAGATGAAGGAGGTTGGAAGAGAGCGAAACGAGACGAAGGAGGGTGAAAGAGAGTGAAAAGAGACGAAGGAGGGTGAAAGAGAGCGAAACGAGGCGAAGGAGGGTGAAAGAGAGCGAAACGAGACAAAGGAGGGTGAAAGAGGCTGAAACGAGACGAAGGAGGGTGGAAGAGAGCGAAACGAGAGGAAGGAGGGTGAGGGAGAGCGAAACGAGATGAAAGAGGGTGAAAGAGAGTGAAACGAGACGAAGGAGGTTGAAAGAGAGCGAAACGAGACGAAGGAGGGTGAAAGAGAGCGAAACGGGACGAAGGAGGGTGGAAGAGAGCGAAACGAGACGAAGGAGGGTGAAAGAGAGCGAAACGAGACGAAGGAGGGTGAAAAAGAGTGAAACGAGACGAAGGAGGGTGAAAGAGAGCTGAACAAGACGAAGGAGGGTGAAAGAGAGTTAAACGAGATGAAGGAGGGTGAAAGAGGACGAAACGAGACGAAGGAGGGTGAAAGGGAGCGAAACGAGACGAAGGAAGGTGAAAGAGAGCTAAACGAGATGAAGGAAGGTGAAAGAGAGCGAAACGAGATGAAGGAGGGTGAAAGAGAACGAAACGAGACGAAGGAGGGGGAAAGAGAGCGAAACGATACGAAGGAGGGTGAAAGAAGCCGAAACGAGACGAAGGAGGGAGGAAGACAGCGAAACGAGACGAAGGAGTGTGAGAGATAGCGAAACGAGACGAAGGAGGGTGAAAGAGAGCGAAATGAGACGAAGGAGGGTGAAAGAGTGCGAAACGAGACGAAGGAGGGTGAAGGAAGGCAAAACGAGACGAAGGAGGGTGGAAGAGAGCGAAACGAGATGAAGGAGGGTGAAAGAGAGTGAAAAGAGACGAAGGAGGGTGAAAGAGAGCGAAACGAGGCGAAGGAGGGTGAAAGAGAGCGAAATGAGACGAAGGAGGGTGAAAGAGTGCGAAACGAAACGAAGGAGGGTGAAGGAAGGCAAAACGAGACGAAGGAGGGTGGAAGAGATCGAAACGAGACGAAGGAGGGTGAAAGAGAGTGAAAAGAGACGAAGGAGGGTGAAAGAGAGCGAAACGAGGCGAAGGAGGGTCAAAGAGAGCGAAACGAGATGAAGGAGGGTGAAAGAGAGCGAAACGAGGCAAAGGAGGGTGAAAGAGGCTGAAACGAGACGAAGGAGGGTGGAAGAGAGCGAAACGAGATGAAGGAGGGTGAAAGAGAGTGAAACGAGATGAAGGAGGGTGAAAGAGAGCGAAACGAGACGAAGGAGGGTGAAAGAGAGCGAAACGAGACGAAGGAGGGTGAAAGAGAGTGAAACGAGGCGAAGGAAGGTGAAAGAGTACAAGTCGAGACAAAGGAGGGTGAAAGAGAGCGAAACGAGATGAAGGAAGGTGAAAGAGAGCGAACCGAAACGAAGGAGGGTGGAAGAGAGCGATACGAGACGAAGGAGGGTGAAAGAGAGCGAAACGAGACGAAGGAGGGTGAAAAAGAATGAAACGAGACGAAGTAGGGTGAAAGAGAGCGAAACGAGATGAAGGAGGGTGAAAGAGAGCGAAACGAGACGAAGGAGGATGAAAGAGAGCGAAACGAGACGAAGGAAGGTGAAAGAGAGCTAAACGAGATGACGGAGGGTGAAAGAGATCGAAACGAGACAAAGGAGGGTGAAAGAGCGATACGAGGCGAAGGAAGGTGAAAGAGAGCGAAACGAGACGAAGGAGGGTGAAAGAGAACGAAACGAGACGAAGGATGGGGAAAGAGAGCGAAACGAGACGAAGGAGGGTGAAAGAAGGCGAAACGAGACGAAGGAGGGACGAAGATAGCGAAACGAGACGAAGGAGGGTGAGAGAGAGCGAAACGAGACGAAGGAGGGTGGAAGAGAGCGAAACAAGACGTAGGAGGGTGAGAGATAGCGAAACGAGACGAAGGAGGGTGAAAGAGAGCGAAACGAGACGAAGGAGGGTGAAAGAGAGCGAAATGAGACGAAGGAGGGTGAAGGAGGGCGAAACGAGACGAAAGAGGGTCAAAGAGAGCGAAACGAGTTGAAGGAGGGTGAAAGAGAGCGCAACGAGACAAAGGAGGGTGAAAGAGGCTGAAACGAGACGAAGGAGGGTGGAAGAGAGCGAAACGAGAGGAAGGACGGTGAAAGAGAGCGAAACGAGATGAAGGAGGGTGAAAGAGAGTGAAACGAGACGAAGGAGGGTGAAAGAGAGCGAAACGAGACGAAGGAGGGTGAAAGAGAGCGAAACGAGGCGAAGGAGGGTGAAAGAGAGTGAAACGAGGCGAAGGAAGGTGAAAGAGTGCGAATCGAGACAAAGGAGTGTGAAAGAGAGCGAAACGAGACGAAGGAAGGTGAAAGAGAGCGAACCGAAACGAAGGAGGGT
The DNA here is from genome assembly GCF_047496885.1 of Scyliorhinus torazame. NCBI lineage: Eukaryota > Metazoa > Chordata > Chondrichthyes > Carcharhiniformes > Scyliorhinidae > Scyliorhinus > Scyliorhinus torazame. The sequence goes on along the minus strand of NC_092732.1, from coordinate 47,324,048 downwards.
GGAAGAGAGCGATACGAGAAGTGGAGGGTGAAAAAGAGTGAAACGAGACGAAGGAGGGTGAAAGAGAGCTGAACAAGACGAAGGAGGGTGAAAGAGAGTTAAACGAGATGAAGGAGGGTGAAAGAGGACGAAACGAGACGAAGGAGGGTGAAAGAGAGCGAAACGAGACGAAGGAAGGTGAAAGAGGCTGAAACGAGACGAAGGAGGGTGGAAGAGAGCGAAACGAGATGAAGGAGGGTGAAAGAGAGTGAAACGAGATGAAGGAGGGTGAAAGAGAGCGAAACGAGACGAAGGAGGGTGAAAGAGAGCGAAACGAGACGAAGGAGGGTGAAAGAGAGTGAAACGAGGCGAAGGAAGGTGAAAGAGTACAAGTCGAGACAAAGGAGGGTGAAAGAGAGCGAAACGAGATGAAGGAAGGTGAAAGAGAGCGAACCGAAACGAAGGAGGGTGGAAGAGAGCGATACGAGACGAAGGAGGGTGAAAGAGAGCGAAACGAGACGAAGGAGGGTGAAAAAGAATGAAACGAGACGAAGTAGGGTGAAAGAGAGCGAAACGAGATGAAGGAGGGTGAAAGAGAGCGAAACGAGACGAAGGAGGATGAAAGAGAGCGAAACGAGACGAAGGAAGGTGAAAGAGAGCTAAACGAGATGACGGAGGGTGAAAGAGATCGAAACGAGACAAAGGAGGGTGAAAGAGCGATACGAGGCGAAGGAAGGTGAAAGAGAGCGAAACGAGACGAAGGAGGGTGAAAGAGAACGAAACGAGACGAAGGATGGGGAAAGAGAGCGAAACGAGACGAAGGAGGGTGAAAGAAGGCGAAACGAGACGAAGGAGGGACGAAGATAGCGAAACGAGACGAAGGAGGGTGAGAGAGAGCGAAACGAGACGAAGGAGGGTGGAAGAGAGCGAAACAAGACGTAGGAGGGTGAGAGATAGCGAAACGAGACGAAGGAGGGTGAAAGAGAGCGAAACGAGACGAAGGAGGGTGAAAGAGAGCGAAATGAGACGAAGGAGGGTGAAGGAGGGCGAAACGAGACGAAAGAGGGTCAAAGAGAGCGAAACGAGTTGAAGGAGGGTGAAAGAGAGCGCAACGAGACAAAGGAGGGTGAAAGAGGCTGAAACGAGACGAAGGAGGGTGGAAGAGAGCGAAACGAGAGGAAGGACGGTGAAAGAGAGCGAAACGAGATGAAGGAGGGTGAAAGAGAGTGAAACGAGACGAAGGAGGGTGAAAGAGAGCGAAACGAGACGAAGGAGGGTGAAAGAGAGCGAAACGAGGCGAAGGAGGGTGAAAGAGAGTGAAACGAGGCGAAGGAAGGTGAAAGAGTGCGAATCGAGACAAAGGAGTGTGAAAGAGAGCGAAACGAGACGAAGGAAGGTGAAAGAGAGCGAACCGAAACGAAGGAGGGTGGAAGAGAGCGATACGAGAAGTGGAGGGTGAAAGAGAGCGAAACGAGACGAAGGAGGGTGAAAGAGAGCGAAACGAGACGAAGGAGGGTGAAAAAGAGTGAAACGAGACGAAGGAGGGTGAAAGATTGCTAAACGAGACGAAGGAGGGTGAAAGAGAGCGAAACGAGATGAAGGAGGGTGAAAGAGAACGAAACGAGACGAAGGAGGGGGAAAGAGAGCGAAACGATACGAAGGAGGGTGAAAGAAGCCGAAACGAGACGAAGGAGGGAGGAAGACAGCGAAACGAGACGAAGGAGTGTGAGAGATAGCGAAACGAGACGAAGGAGGGTGAAAGAGAGCGAAATGAGACGAAGGAGGGTGAAAGAGTGCGAAACGAGACGAAGGAGGGTGAAGGAAGGCAAAACGAGACGAAGGAGGGTGGAAGAGAGCGAAACGAGACGAAGGAGGGTGAAAGAGAGTGAAAAGAGACGAAGGAGGGTGAAAGAGAGCGAAACGAGGCGAAGGAGGGTGAAAGAGAGCGAAATGAGACGAAGGAGGGTGAAAGAGTGCGAAACGAGACGAAGGAGGGTGAAGGAAGGCAAAACGAGACGAAGGAGGGTGGAAGAGAGCGAAACGAGACGAAGGAGGGTGAAAGAGAGTGAAAAGAGACGAAGGAGGGTGAAAGAGAGCGAAACGAGGCGAAGGAGGGTCAAAGAGAGCGAAACGAGATGAAGGAGGGTGAAAGAGAGCGAAACGAGGCAAAGGAGGGTGAAAGAGGCTGAAACGAGACGAAGGAGGGTGGAAGAGAGCGAAACGAGATGAAGGAGGGTGAAAGAGAGTGAAACGAGATGAAGGAGGGTGAAAGAGAGCGAAACGAGACGAAGGAGGGTGAAAGAGAGCGAAACGAGACGAAGGAGGGTGAAAGAGAGTGAAACGAGGCGAAGGAAGGTGAAAGAGTACAAGTCGAGACAAAGGAGGGTGAAAGAGAGCGAAACGAGATGAAGGAAGGTGAAAGAGAGCGAACCGAAACGAAGGAGGGTGGAAGAGAGCGATACGAGACGAAGGAGGGTGAAAGAGAGCGAAACGAGACGAAGGAGGGTGAAAAAGAATGAAACGAGACGAAGTAGGGTGAAAGAGAGCGAAACGAGATGAAGGAGGGTGAAAGAGAGCGAAACGAGACGAAGGAGGATGAAAGAGAGCGAAACGAGACGAAGGAAGGTGAAAGAGAGCTAAACGAGATGACGGAGGGTGAAAGAGATCGAAACGAGACAAAGGAGGGTGAAAGAGAGATACGAGGCGAAGGAAGGTGAAAGAGAGCGAAACGAGACGAAGGAGGGTGAAAGAGAACGAAACGAGACGAAGGATGGGGAAAGAGAGCGAAACGAGACGAAGGAGGGTGAAAGAAGGCGAAACGAGACGAAGGAGGGAGGAAGATAGCGAAACGAGACGAAGGAGGGTGAGAGAGAGCGAAACGAGACGAAGGAGGGTGGAAGAGAGCGAAACAAGACGTAGGAGGGTGAGAGATAGCGAAACGAGACGAAGGAGGGTGAAAGAGAGCGAAACGAGACGAAGGAGGGTGAAAGAGAGCGAAATGAGACGAAGGAGGGTGAAGGAGGGCGAAACGAGACGAAAGAGGGTCAAAGAGAGCGAAACGAGTTGAAGGAGGGTGAAAGAGAGCGCAACGAGACAAAGGAGGGTGAAAGAGGCTGAAACGAGACGAAGGAGGGTGGAAGAGAGCGAAACGAGAGGAAGGACGGTGAAAGAGAGCGAAACGAGATGAAGGAGGGTGAAAGAGAGTGAAACGAGACGAAGGAGGGTGAAAGAGAGCGAAACGAGACGAAGGAGGGTGAAAGAGAGCGAAACGAGGCGAAGGAGGGTGAAAGAGAGTGAAACGAGGCGAAGGAAGGTGAAAGAGTGCGAATCGAGACAAAGGAGTGTGAAAGAGAGCGAAACGAGACGAAGGAAGGTGAAAGAGAGCGAACCGAAACGAAGGAGGGTGGAAGAGAGCGATACGAGAAGTGGAGGGTGAAAGAGAGCGAAACGAGACGAAGGAGGGTGAAAGAGAGCGAAACGAGACGAAGGAGGGTGAAAAAGAGTGAAACGAGACGAAGGAGGGTGAAAGATTGCTAAACGAGACGAAGGAGGGTGAAAGAGAGCGAAACGAGATGAAGGAGGTTGAAAGAGAGCGAAACGAGACGAAGGAGGGTGAAAGAGAGCGAAACGAGACGAAGGAAGGTGAAAGAGAGCTAAACGAGATGAAGGAGGGTGATAGAGATCGAAACGAGACAAAGGAGGGTGAAAGAGAGCGAAACGAGGCGAAGGAAGGTGAAAGAGAGCGAAACGAGACGAAGGAGGGTGAAAGAGAACGAAACGAGACGAAGGAGGGGGAAAGAGAGCGAAACGAGACGAAGGAGGGTGAAAGAAGGCGAAACGAGACGAAGGAGGGAGGAAGACAGCGAAACGAGACGAAGGAGGGTGAGAGAGAGCGAAACGAGATGAAGGAAGGTGGAAGAGAGCGAAACAAGACGAAGGAGGGTGAGAGACAGCGAAACGAGATGAAGGAGGGTGAAAGAGAGCGAAACGAGACGAAGGAGGGTGAAAGAGAGCGAAACGAGACGAAGGAGGGTGAAGGAGGGCGAAACGAGACGAAGGAGGGTCAAAGAGAGCAAAACGAGACGAAGGAGGGTGAAAGAGAACGAAACGAGACGAAGGAGGGGGAAAGTGAGCGAAACGAGACGAAGGAGGGTGAAAGAAGGCGAAACGAGACGAAAGAGGGAGGAAGACAGCGAAACGAGACGAAGGAGGGTGAGAGAGAGCGAAACGAGACCAAGGAGGGTGGAAGAGAGCGAAACGAGACGAAGGAAGGTGAAAGAGAGCTAAACGAGATGAAGGAAGGTGAAAGAGAGCGAAACGAGATGAAGGAGGGTGAAAGAGAACGAAACGAGACGAAGGAGGGGGAAAGAGAGCGAAACGATACGAAGGAGGGTGAAAGAAGCCGAAACGAGACGAAGGAGGGAGGAAGACAGCGAAACGAGACGAAGGAGTGTGAGAGATAGCGAAACGAGACGAAGGAGGGTGAAAGAGAGCGAAATGAGACGAAGGAGGGTGAAAGAGTGCGAAACGAGACGAAGGAGGGTGAAGGAAGGCAAAACGAGACGAAGGAGGGTGGAAGAGAGCGAAACGAGACGAAGGAGGGTGAAAGAGAGTGAAAAGAGACGAAGGAGGGTGAAAGAGAGCGAAACGAGGCGAAGGAGGGTCAAAGAGAGCGAAACGAGATGAAGGAGGGTGAAAGAGAGCGAAACGAGACAAAGGAGGGTGAATGAGGCTGAAACGAGACGAAGGAGGGTGGAAGAGAGCGAAACGAGAGGAAGGAGGGTGAGGGAGAGCGAAACGAGATGAAGGAGGGTGAAAGAGAGTGAAACGAGATGAAGGAGGGTGAAAGAGAGCGAAACGAGACGAAGGAGGGTGAAAGAGAGCGAAACGAGACGAAGGAGGGTGAAAGAGAGTGAAACGAGGCGAAGGAAGGTGAAAGAGTACAAGTCGAGACAAAGGAGGGTGAAAGAGAGCGAAACGAGATGAAGGAAGGTGAAAGAGAGCGAACCGAAACGAAGGAGGGTGGAAGATAGCGATACGAGACGAAGGAGGGTGAAAGAGAGCTAAACGAGATGACGGAGGGTGAAAGAGATCGAAACGAGACAAAGGAGGGTGAAAGAGCGAAACGAGGCGAAGGAAGGTGAAAGAGAGCGAAACGAGACGAAGGAGGGTGAAAGAGAACGAAACGAGACGAAGGATGGGGAAAGAGATCGAAACGAGACGAAGGAGGGTGAAAGAAGGCGAAACGAGATGAAGGAGGGAGGAAGACAGCGAAACGAGACGAAGGAGGGTGAGAGAGAGCGAAACGAGATGAAGGAGGGTGGAAGAGAGCGAAACAAGACGTAGGAGGGTGAGAGAAAGCGAAACGAGACGAAGGAGGGTGAAAGAGAGCGAAACGTGACGAAGGAGGGTGAAAGAGAGTGAAACGAGACGAAGGAGGGTGAAGGAGGGCGAAACGAGACGAAAGAGGGTCAAAGAGAGCGAAACGAGTTGAAGGGGGGTGAAAGAGAGCGAAACGAGACAAAGGAGGGTGAAAGAGGCTGAAACGAGACGAAGGAGGGTGGAAGAGAGCGAAACGAGAGGAAGGACGGTGAAAGAGAGCGAAACGAGATGAAGGAGGGTGAAAGAGAGTGAAACGAGACGAAGGAGGGTGAAAGAGAGCGAAACGAGACGAAGGAGGGTGAAAGAGAGCGAAACGAGGCGAAGGAGGGTGAAAGAGAGTGAAACGAGGCGAAGGAAGGTGAAAGAGTGCGAATCGAGACAAAGGAGGATGAAAGAGAGCGAAACGAGACGAAGGAAGGTGAAAGAGACCGAACCGAAACGAAGGAGGGTGGAAGAGAGCGATACGAGAAGAAGGAGGGAGAAAGAGAGCGAAACGAGACGAAGGAGGGTGAAAGAGAGCGAAACGAGACGAAGGAGGGTGAAAAAGAGTGAAACGAGACGAAGAAGGGTGAAAGATTGCTAAACGAGACGAAGGAGGGTGAAAGAGAGCGAAACGAGATGAAGGAGGGTGTAAGAGAGCGAAACGAGACGAAGGAGGTTGAAAGAGAGCGAAACGAGACGAAGGAAGGTGAAAGAGAGCGAAACGAGACGAAGGAGGGTGAAAAAGAGTGAAACGAGACGAAGAAGGGTGAAAGATTGCTAAACGAGACGAAGGAGGGTGAAAGAGAGCGAAACGAGATGAAGGAGGGTGATAGCGATCGAAACGAGACAAAGGAGGGTGAAAGAGAGCGAAACGAGGCGAAGGAAGGTGAAAGAGAGCGAAACGAGACGAAGGAGGGTGAAAGAGAACGAAACAAGACGAAGGATGGGGAAAGGGAGCGAAACGAGACGAAGGAGGGTGAAAGAAGGCGAAACGAGACGAAGGAGGGAGGAAGACAGCGAAACGAGACGAAGGAGGGTGAGAGAGAGCGAAACGAGACGAAGGAGGGTGGAAGAGAGCGAAACAAGACGTAGGAGGGTGAGAGATAGCGAAACGAGACGAAGGAGGGTGAAAGAGAGCGAAACGAGACAAAGGAGGGTGAAAGAGGCTGAAACGAGACGAAGGAGGGTGGAAAAGAGCGAAACGAGAGGAAGGAGGGTGAGGGAGAGCGAAACGAGATGAAGGAGGGTGAAAGAGAGTGAAACGAGACGAAGGAGGTTGAAAGAGAGCGAAACGAGATGAAGGAGGGTGAAAGAGAGCGAAACGAGACAAAGGAGGGTGAAAGAGTGCGAAATGGGGCGAAGGAAGGTGAAAGAGAGCGAAACGAGACGAAGGAGGGTGAAAGAGAACGAAACGAGACGAAGGAGGGGTAAAGAGGGCGAAATGAGACGAAGGAGGGTGAAAGAGAGCTAAACGAGAGGAAGGAGGGTGAGGGAGAGCGAAACGAGATGAAGGAGGGTGAAAGAGAGCGAAACGAGACAAAGGAGGGTGAAAGAGTGCGAAATGGGGCGAAGGAAGGTGAAAGAGAGCGAAACGAGACGAAGGAGGGTGAAAGAGAGTGAAACGAGACGAAGGAGGTTGAAAGAGAGCGAAACGAGAAGAAGGAGGGTGGAAGAGAGCGAAACGAGACGAAGGAGGGTGAAAGAGAGCGAAACGAGACGAAGGAGGGTGAAAAAGAGTGAAACGAGACGAAGGAGGATGAAAGAGAGCTAAACGAGACGAAGGAGGGTGAAAGAGAGTGAAACGAGATGAAGGAGGGTGAAAGAGGACGAAACGAGACGAAGGAGGGTGAAAGAGAGCGAAACGAGACGAAGGAAGGTGAAAGAGAGCTAAACGAGATGAAGGAAGGTGAAAGAGAGCGAAACGATACGAAGGAGGGTGAAAGAAGCCGAAACGAGACGAAGGAGGGAGGAAGACAGCGAAACGAGACGAAGGAGTGTGAGAGATAGCGAAACGAGACGAAGGAGGGTGAAAGAGAGCGAAATGAGACGAAGGAGGGTGAAAGAGTGCGAAACGAGACGAAGGAGGGTGAAGGAAGGCAAAACGAGACGAAGGAGGGTGGAAGAGAGCGAAACGAGACGAAGGAGGGTGAAAGAGAGTGAAAAGAGACGAAGGAGGGTGAAAGAGAGAGAAACGAGGCGAAGGAGGGTCAAAGAGAGCGAAACGAGATGAAGGAGGGTGAAAGAGAGCGAAACGAGACAAAGGAGGGTGAAAGAGTGCGAAATGGGGCGAAGGAAGGTGAAAGAGAGCGAAACGAGACGAAGGAGGGTGAAAGAGAGTGAAACGAGACGAAGGAGGTTGAAAGAGAGCGAAACGAGACGAAGGAGGGTGAAAGAGAGCGAAACGAGAAGAAGGAGGGTGGAAGAGAGCGAAACGAGACGAAGGAGGGGGAAAGAGAGCGAAACGAGATGAAGGAGGGTGAAAGAGAACGAAACGAGACGAAGGAGGGGGAAAGAGAGCGAAACGATACGAAGGAGGGTGAAAGAAGCCGAAACGAGACGAAGGAGGGAGGAAGACAGCGAAACGAGACGAAGGAGTGTGAGAGATAGCGAAACGAGACGAAGGAGGGTGAAAGAGAGCGAAATGAGACGAAGGAGGGTGAAAGAGTGCGAAACGAGACGAAGGAGGGTGAAGGAAGGCAAAACGAGACGAAGGAGGGTGGAAGAGAGCGAAACGAGACGAAGGAGGGTGAAAGAGAGTGAAAAGAGACGAAGGAGGGTGAAAGAGAGCGAAACGAGGCGAAGGAGGGTCAAAGAGAGCGAAACGAGATGAAGGAGGGTGAAAGAGAGCGAAACGAGACAAAGGAGGGTGAAAGAGTGCGAAATGGGGCGAAGGAAGGTGAAAGAGAGCGAAACGAGACGAAGGAGGGTGAAAGAGAACGAAACGAGACGAAGGAGGGGTAAAGAGGGCGAAATGAGACGAAGGAGGGTGAAAGAGAGCTAAACGAGAGGAAGGAGGGTGAGGGAGAGCGAAACGAGATGAAGGAGGGTGAAAGAGAGCGAAACGAGACAAAGGAGGGTGAAAGAGTGCGAAATGGGGCGAAGGAAGGTGAAAGAGAGCGAAACGAGACGAAGGAGGGTGAAAGAGAGTGAAACGAGACGAAGGAGGTTGAAAGAGAGCGAAACGAGAAGAAGGAGGGTGGAAGAGAGCGAAACGAGACGAAGGAGGGTGAAAGAGAGCGAAACGAGACGAAGGAGGGTGAAAAAGAGTGAAACGAGACGAAGGAGGATGAAAGAGAGCTAAACGAGACGAAGGAGGGTGAAAGAGAGTGAAACGAGATGAAGGAGGGTGAAAGAGGACGAAACGAGACGAAGGAGGGTGAAAGAGAGCGAAACGAGACGAAGGAAGGTGAAAGAGAGCTAAACGAGATGAAGGAAGGTGAAAGAGAGCGAAACGATACGAAGGAGGGTGAAAGAAGCCGAAACGAGACGAAGGAGGGAGGAAGACAGCGAAACGAGACGAAGGAGTGTGAGAGATAGCGAAACGAGACGAAGGAGGGTGAAAGAGAGCGAAATGAGACGAAGGAGGGTGAAAGAGTGCGAAACGAGACGAAGGAGGGTGAAGGAAGGCAAAACGAGACGAAGGAGGGTGGAAGAGAGCGAAACGAGACGAAGGAGGGTGAAAGAGAGTGAAAAGAGACGAAGGAGGGTGAAAGAGAGAGAAACGAGGCGAAGGAGGGTCAAAGAGAGCGAAACGAGATGAAGGAGGGTGAAAGAGAGCGAAACGAGACAAAGGAGGGTGAAAGAGTGCGAAATGGGGCGAAGGAAGGTGAAAGAGAGCGAAACGAGACGAAGGAGGGTGAAAGAGAGTGAAACGAGACGAAGGAGGTTGAAAGAGAGCGAAACGAGACGAAGGAGGGTGAAAGAGAGCGAAACGAGAAGAAGGAGGGTGGAAGAGAGCGAAACGAGACGAAGGAGGGGGAAAGAGAGCGAAACGAGATGAAGGAGGGTGAAAGAGAACGAAACGAGACGAAGGAGGGGGAAAGAGAGCGAAACGATACGAAGGAGGGTGAAAGAAGCCGAAACGAGACGAAGGAGGGAGGAAGACAGCGAAACGAGACGAAGGAGTGTGAGAGATAGCGAAACGAGACGAAGGAGGGTGAAAGAGAGCGAAATGAGACGAAGGAGGGTGAAAGAGTGCGAAACGAGACGAAGGAGGGTGAAGGAAGGCAAAACGAGACGAAGGAGGGTGGAAGAGAGCGAAACGAGACGAAGGAGGGTGAAAGAGAGTGAAAAGAGACGAAGGAGGGTGAAAGAGAGCGAAACGAGGCGAAGGAGGGTCAAAGAGAGCGAAACGAGATGAAGGAGGGTGAAAGAGAGCGAAACGAGACAAAGGAGGGTGAAAGAGGCTGAAACGAGACGAAGGAGGGTGGAAGAGAGCGAAACGAGAGGAAGGAGGGTGAGGGAGAGCGAAACGAGATGAAGGAGGGTGAAAGAGAGTGAAACTAGATGAAGGAGGGTGAAAGAGAGCGAAACGAGACGAAGGAGGGTGAAAGAGAGCGAAACGAGACGAAGGAGGGTGAAAGAGAGTGAAACGAGGCGAAGGAAGGTGAAAGAGTACAAGTCGAGACAAAGGAGGGTGAAAGAGAGCGAAACGAGATGAAGGAAGGTGAAAGAGAGCGAACCGAAACGAAGGAGGGTGGAAGAGAGCGATACGAGACGAAGGAGGGTGAAAGAGAGCTAAACGAGATGACGGAGGATGAAAGAGATCGAAACGAGACAAAGGAGGGTGAAAGAGCGAAACGAGGCGAAGGAAGGTGAAAGAGAGCGAAACGAGACGAAGGAGGGTGAAAGAGAATGAAACGAGACGAAGGATGGGGAAAGAGAGCGAAACGAGACGAAGGAGGGTGAAAGAAGGCGAAACGAGATGAAGGAGGGAGGAAGACAGCGAAACGAGACGAAGGAGGGTGAGAGAGAGCGAAACGAGACGAAGGAGGGTGGAAGAGAGCGAAACAAGACGTAGGAGGGTGAGAGAAAGCGAAACGAGACGAAGGAGGGTGAAAGAGGCTGAAACGAGACGAAGGAGGGTGGAAGAGAGCGAAACGAGAGGAAGGACGGTGAAAGAGAGCGAAACGAGATGAAGGAGGGTGAAAGAGAGTGAAACGAGACGAAGGAGGGTGAAAGAGAGCGAAACGAGACGAAGGAGGGTGAAAGAGAGCGAAACGAGGCGAAGGAGGGTGAAAGAGAGTGAAACGAGGCGAAGGAAGGTGAAAGAGTGCGAATCGAGACAAAGGAGGGTGAAAGAGAGCGAAACGAGACGAAGGAAGGTGAAAGAGACCGAACCGAAACGAAGGAGGGAGAAAGAGAGCGAAACGAGATGAAGGAGGGTGAAAGAGAGCGAAACGAGACGAAGGAGGGTGAAAAAGAGTGAAACGAGACGAAGGAGGGTGAAAGATTGCTAAACGAGACGAAGGAGGGTGAAAGAGAGCGAAACGAGATGAAGGAGGGTGTAAGAGAGCGAAACGAGACGAAGGAGGTTGAAAGAGAGCGAAACGAGACGAAGGAAGGTGAAAGAGAGCTAAACGAGATGAAGGAGGGTGATAGAGATCGAAACGAGACAAAGGAGGGTGAAAGAGAGCGAAACAAGGCGAAGGAAGGTGAAAGAGAGCGAAACGAGACGAAGGAGGGTGAAAGAGAACGAAACGAGACGAAGGATGGGGAAAGAGAGCGAAACGAGACGAAGGAGGGTGAAAGAAGGCGAAACGAGACGAAGGAGGGAGGAAGACAGCGAAACGAGACGAAGGAGGGTGAGAGAGAGCGAAACGAGACGAAGGAGGGTGGAAGAGAGCGAAACAAGACGTAGGAGGGTGAGAGATAGCGAAACGAGACGAAGGAGGGTGAAAGAGAGCGAAACGAGACAAAGGAGGGTGAAAGAGGCTGAAACGAGACGAAGGAGGGTGGAAAAGAGCGAAACGAGAGGAAGGAGGGTGAGGGAGAGCGAAACGAGATGAAGGAGGGTGAAAGAGAGCGAAACGAGACGAAGGAGGTTGAAAGAGAGCGAAACGAGATGAAGGAGGGTGAAAGAGAGCGAAACGAGACAAAGGAGGGTGAAAGAGTGCGAAATGGGGCGAAGGAAGGTGAAAGAGAGCGAAACGAGACGAAGGAGGGTGAAAGAGAACGAAACGAGACGAAGGAGGGGGAAAGAGGGCGAAATGAGACGAAGGAGGGTGAAAGAGAGCTAAACGAGAGGAAGGAGGGTGAGGGAGAGCGAAACGAGATAAAGGAGGGTGAAAGAGAGCGAAACGAGACAAAGGAGGGTGAAAGAGTGCGAAATGGGGCGAAGGAAGGTGAAAGAGAGCGAAACGAGACGAAGGAGGGTGAAAGAGAGTGAAACGAGACGAAGGAGGTTGAAAGAGAGCGAAACGAGAAGAAGGAGGGTGGAAGAGAGCGAAACGAGACGAAGGAGGGTGAAAGAGAGCGAAACGAGACGAAGGAGGGTGAAAAAGAGTGAAACGAGACGAAGGAGGATGAAAGAGAGCTAAACGAGACGAAGGAGGGTGAAAGAGAGTTAAACGAGATGAAGGAGGGTGAAAGAGGACGAAACGAGACGAAGGAGTGTGAAAGAGAGCGAAACGAGACGAAGGAAGGTGAAAGAGAGCTAAACGAGATGAAGGAAGGTGAAAGAGAGCGAAACGAGATGAAGGAGGGTGAAAGAGAACGAAACGATACGAAGGAGGGTGAAAGAAGCCGAAACGAGACGAAGGAGGGAGGAAGACAGCGAAACGAGACGAAGGAGTGTGAGAGATAGCGAAACGAGACGAAGGAGGGTGAAAGAGAGCGAAATGAGACGAAGGAGGGTGAAAGAGTGCGAAACGAGACGAAGGAGGGTGAAGGAAGGCAAAACGAGACGAAGGAGGGTGGAAGAGAGCGAAACGAGACGAAGGAGGGTGAAAGAGAGTGAAAAGAGACGAAGGAGGGTGAAAGAGAGCGAAACGAGGCGAAGGAGGGTCAAAGAGAGCGAAACGAGATGAAGGAGGGTGAAAGAGAGCGAAACGAGACAAAGGAGGGTGAAAGAGGCTGAAACGAGACGAAGGAGGGTGGAAGAGAGCGAAACGAGAGGAAGGAGGGTGAGGGAGAGCGAAACGAGATGAAGGAGGGTGAAAGAGAGTGAAACGAGATGAAGGAGGGTGAAAGAGAGCGAAACGAGACGACGGAGGGTGAAAGAGAGCGAAACGAGACGAAGGAGGGTGAAAGAGAGTGAATCGAGGCGAAGGAAGGTGAAAGAGTACAAGTCGAGACAAAGGAGGGTGAAAGAGAGCGAAACGAGATGAAGGAAGGTGAAAGAGAGCGAACCGAAACGAAGGAGGGTGGAAGAGAGCGATACGAGACGAAGGAGGGTGAAAGAGAGCTAAACGAGATGACGGAGGCTGAAAGAGATCGAAACGAGACAAAGGAGGGTGAAAGAGCGAAACGAGGCGAAGGAAGGTGAAAGAGAGCGAAACGAGACGAAGGAGGGTGAAAGAGAACGAAACGAGACGAAGGATGGGGAAAGAGAGCGAAACGAGACGAAGGAGGGTGAAAGAAGGCGAAACGAGATGAAGGAGGGAGGAAGACAGCGAAACGAGACGAAGGAGGGTGAGAGAGAGCGAAACGAGACGAAGGAGGTTGGAAGAGAGCGAAACAAGACGTAGGAGGGTGAGAGAAAGCGAAACGAGACGAAGGAGGGTGAAAGAGAGCGAAACGAGACGAAGGAGGGTGAAAGAGAGTGAAACGAGACGAAGGAGGGTGAAGGAGGGCGAAACGAGACGAAAGAGGGTCAAAGAGAGCGAAACGAGTTGAAGGAGGGTGAAAGAGAGCGAAATGAGACAAAGGAGGGTGAAAGAGGCTGAAACGAGACGAAGGAGGGTGGAAGAGAGCGAAACGAGAGGAAGGACGGTGAAAGAGAGCGAAACGAGATGAAGGAGGGTGAAAGAGAGTGAAACGAGACGAAGGAGGGTGAAAGAGAGCGAAACGAGACGAAGGAGGGTGAAAGAGAGCGAAACGAGGCGAAGGAGGGTGAAAGAGAGTGAAACGAGGCGAAGGAAGGTGAAAGAGTGCGAATCGAGACAAAGGAGGGTGAAAGAGAGCGAAACGAGACGAAGGAAGGTGAAAGAGACCGAACCGAAACGAAGGAGGGTGGAAGAGAGCGATACGAGAAGAAGGAGGGTGAAAGAGAGCGAAACGAGGCGAAGGAGGGTGAAAGAGAGCGAAACGAGACGAAGGAGGGTGTAAGAGAGCGAAACGAGACGAAGGAGGTTGAAAGAGAGCGAAACGAGACGAAGAAAGGTGAAAGAGAGCTAAACGAGATGAAGGAGGGTGATAGAGATCGAAACGAGACAAAGGAGGGTGAAAGAGAGCGAAACGAGGCGAAGGAAGGTGAAAGAGAGCGAAACGAGACGAAGGAGGGTGAAAGAGAACGAAACGAGACGAAGGATGGGGAAAGAGAGCGAAACGAGACGAAGGAGGGTGAAAGAAGGCGAAACGAGACGAAGGAGGGAGGAAGACAGCGAAACGAGACGAAGGAGGGTGAGAGAGAGCGAAACGAGACGAAGGAGGGTGGAAGAGAGCGAAACAAGACGTAGGAGGGTGAGAGATAGCGAAACGAGACGAAGGAGGGTGAAAGAGAGCGAAACGAGACGAAGGAGGGTGAAAGAGAGCGAAATGAGACGAAGGAGGGTGAAGGAGGGCGAAACGAGACGAAAGAGGGTCAAAGAGAGCGAAACGAGTTGAAGGAGGGTGAAAGAGAGCGAAACGAGACAAAGGAGGGTGAAAGAGGCTGAAACGAGACGAAGGAGGGTGGAAGAGAGCGAAACGAGAGGAAGGACGGTGAAAGAGAGCGAAACGAGATGAAGGAGGGTGAAAGAGAGTGAAACGAGACGAAGGAGGGTGAAAGAGAGCGAAACGAGACGAAGGAGGGTGAAAGAGAGCGAAGCGAGGCGAAGGAGGGTGAAAGAGAGTGAAACGAGGCGAAGGAAGGTGAAAGAGTGCGAATCGAGACAAAGGAGGGTGAAAGAGAGCGAAACGAGACGAAGGAAGGTGAAAGAGACCGAACCGAAACGAAGGAGGGTGGAAGAGAGCGATACGAGAAGAAGGAGGGTGAAAGAGAGCGAAACGAGACGAAGGAGGGTGAAAGAGAGCGAAACGAGACGAAGGAGGGTGAAAAAGAGTGAAACGAGACGAAGGAGGGTGAAAGATTGCTAAACGAGACGAAGGTGGGTGAAAGAGAGCGAAACGAGATGAAGGAGGGTGAAAGAGAGCGAAACGAGACGAAGGAGGGTGAAAGAGAGCGAAACGAGACGAAGGAAGGTGAAAGAGAGCTAAACGAGATGAAGGAGGGTGATAGAGATCGAAACGAGACAAAGGAGGGTGAAAGAGAGCGAAACGAGGCGAAGGAAGGTGAAAGAGAGCGAAACGAGACGAAGGAGGGTGAAAGAGAACGAAACGAGACGAAGGAGGGGGAAAGAGAGCGAAACGAGACGAAGGAGGGTGAAAGAAGGCGAAACGAGACGAAGGAGGGAGGAAGACAGCGAAACGAGACGAAGGAGGGTGAGAGAGAGCGAAACGAGATGAAGGAAGGTGGAAGAGAGCGAAACAAGACGAAGGAGGGTGAGAGACAGCGAAACGAGATGAAGGAGGGTGAAAGAGAGCGAAACGAGACGAAGGAGGGTGAAAGAGAGCGAAACGAGACGAAGGAGGGTGAAGGAGGGCGAAACGAGACGAAGGAGGGTCAAAGAGAGCAAAACGAGACGAAGGAGGGTGAAAGAGAACGAAACGAGACGAAGGAGGGGGAAAGTGAGCGAAACGAGACGAAGGAGGGTGAAAGAAGGCGAAACGAGACGAAAGAGGGAGGAAGACAGCGAAACGAGACGAAGGAGGGTGAGAGAGAGTGAAACGAGACCAAGGAGGGTGGAAGAGAGCGAAACGAGACGAAGGAGGGTGAGAGATAGCGAAAAAAGATGAAGGAGGGTGTAAGAGAGCGAAACGAGACGAAGGAGGGTGAAAGAGAGCGAAACGAGACGAAGGAGGGTGAAGGAAGGCGAAATGAGACGAAGGAGGGTGGAAGAGAGCGAAACGAGACGAAGGAGGGTGAAAGAGAGTGAAAAGAGACGAAGGAGGGTGAAAGAGAGCGAAAGGAGGCAAAGGAGGGTGAAAGAGAGCGAAACGAGACAAAGGAGGGTGAAAGATGCAGAAACGAGACGAAGGAGGGTGGAAGAGAGCGAAACGAGAGGAAGGAGGGTGAAAGAGAGCGAAACGAGATGAAGGAGGGTGAAAGAGAGTGAAACGAGACGAAGGAGGTTGAAAGAGAGCGAAACGAGATGAAGGAGGGTGAAAGAGAGCGAAACGAGATGAAGGAGGGTGAAAGAGAGCGAAACGAGACAAAGGAGGGTGAAAGAGTGCGAAATGGGGCGAAGGAAGGTGAAAGAGAGCGAAACGAGACGAAGGAGGGTGAAAGAGAACGAAACGAGACAAAGGAGGGTGAAAGAGGCTGAAACGAGACGAAGGAGGGTGGAAGAGAGCGAAACGAGAGGAAGGACGGTGAAAGAGAGCGAAACGAGATGAAGGAGGGTGAAAGAGAGTGAAACGAGACGAAGGAGGGTGAAAGAGAGCGAAATGAGACGAAGGAGGGTGAAAGAGAGCGAAACGAGGCGAAGGAGGGTGAAAGAGAGTGAAACGAGGCGAAGGAAGGTGAAAGAGTGCGAATCGAGACAAAGGAGGGTGAAAGAGAGCGAAACGAGACGAAGGAAGGTGAAAGAGACCGAACCGAAACGAAGGAGGGTGGAAGAGAGCGGTACGAGAAGAAGGAGGGAGAAAGAGAGCGAAACGAGACGAAGGAGGGTGAAAGAGAGCGAAACGAGACGAAGGAGGGTGAAAAAGAGTGAAACGAGACGAAGGAGGGTGAAAGATTGCTAAACGAGACGAAGGAGGGTGAAAGAGAGCGAAACGAGATGAAGGAGGGTGTAAGAGAGCGAAACGAGATGAAGGAGGTTAGAAGAGAGCGAAACGAGACGAAGGAAGGTGAAAGAGAGCTAAACGAGACGAAGGAGGGTGAAAGAAGGCGAAACGAGACGAAGGAGGGAGGAAGACAGCGAAACGAGACGAAGGAGGGTGAGAGAGAGCGAAACGAGACGAAGGAGGGTGGAAGAGAGCGAAACAAGACGTAGGAGGGTGAGAGATAGCGAAACGAGACGAAGGAGGGTGAAAGAGAGCGAAACGAGACAAAGGAGGGTGAAAGAGGCTGAAACGAGACGAAGGAGGGTGGAAAAGAGCGAAACGAGAGGAAGGAGGGTGAGGGAGAGCGAAACGAGATGAAGGAGGGTGAAAGAGAGTGAAACGAGACGAAGGAGGTTGAAAGAGAGCGAAACGAGATGAAGGAGGGTGAAAGAGAGCGAAACGAGACAAAGGAGGGTGAAAGAGTGCGAAATGGGGCGAAGGAAGGTGAAAGAGAGCGAAACGAGACGAAGGAGGGTGAAAGAGAACGAAACGAGACGAAGGAGGGGGAAAGAGGGCGAAATGAGACGAAGGAGGGTGAAAGAGAGCTAAACGAGAGGAAGGAGGGTGAGGGAGAGCGAAACGAGATGAAGGAGGGTGAAAGAGAGCGAAACGAGACAAAGGAGGGTGAAAGAGTGCGAAATGGGGCGAAGGAAGGTGAAAGAGAGCGAAACGAGACGAAGGAGGGTGAAAGAGAGTGAAACGAGACGAAGGAGGTTGAAAGAGAGCGAAACGAGACGAAGGAGGGTGAAAGAGAGCGAAACGAGAAGAAGGAGGGTGGAAGAGAGCGAAACGAGACGAAGGAGGGTGAAAGAGAGCGAAACGAGACGAAGGAGGGTGAAAAAGAGTGAAACGAGACGAAGGAGGGTGAAAGAGAGCTAAACGAGACGAAGGAGGGTGAAAGAGAGTTAAACGAGATGAAGGAGGGTGAAAGAGGACGAAACGAGACGAAGGAGGGTGAAAGAGAGCGAAACGAGACGAAGGAAGGTGAAAGAGAGCTAAACGAGATGAAGGAAGGTGAAAGAGAGCGAAACGAGATGAAGGAGGGTGAAAGAGAACGAAACGAGACGAAGGAGGGGGAAAGAGAGCGAAACGATACGAAGGAGGGTGAAAGAAGCCGAAACGAGACGAAGGAGGGAGGAAGACAGCGAAACGAGACGAAGGAGGGTGAAAGAGAGTGAAAAGAGACGAAGGAGGGTGAAAGAGAGCGAAACGAGGCGAAGGAGGGTCAAAGAGAGCGAAACGAGATGAAGGAGGGTGAAAGAGAGCGAAACGAGACAAAGGAGGGTGAAAGAGGCTGAAACGAGACGAAGGAGGGTGGAAGAGAGCGAAACGAGAGGAAGGAGGGTGAGGGAGAGCGAAACGAGATGAAGGAGGGTTAAAGAGAGTGAAACGAGATGAAGGAGGGTGAAAGAGAGCGAAACGAGACGAAGGAGGGTGAAAGAGAGCGAAACGAGACGAAGGAGGGTGAAAGAGAGTGAAACGAGGCGAAGGAAGGTGAAAGAGTACAAGTCGAGACAAAGGAGGGTGAAAGAGAGCGAAACGAGATGAAGGAAGGTGAAAGAGAGCGAACCGAAACGAAGGAGGGTGGAAGAGAGCGATACGAGACGAAGGAGGGTGAAAGAGAGCTAAACGAGATGACGGAGGCTGAAAGAGATCGAAACGAGACAAAGGAGGGTGAAAGAGCGAAACGAGGCGAAGGAAGGTGAAAGAGAGCGAAACGAGACGAAGGAGGATGAAAGAGAACGAAACGAGACGAAGGATGGGGAAAGAGAGCGAAACGAGACGAAGGAGGGTGAAAGAAGGCGAAACGAGATGAAGGAGGGAGGAAGACAGCGAAACGAGACGAAGGAGGGTGAGAGAGAGCGAAACGAGACGAAGGAGGGTGGAAGAGAGCGAAACAAGACGTAGGAGGGTGAGAGAAATCGAAACGAGACGAAGGAGGGTGAAAGAGAGCGAAACGAGACGAAGGAGGGTGAAAGAGAGTGAAACGAGACGAAGGAGGGTGAAGGAGGGCGAAACGAGACGAAAGAGGGTCAAAGAGAGCGAAACGAGTTGAAGGAGGGTGAAAGAGAGCGAAACGAGACAAAGGAGGGTGAAAGAGGCTGAAACGAGACGAAGGAGGGTGGAAGAGAGCGAAACGAGAGGAAGGACGGTGAAAGAGAGCGAAACGAGATGAAGGAGGGTGAAAGAGAGTGAAACGAGACGAAGGAGGGTGAAAGAGAGCGAAACGAGACGAAGGAGGGTGAAAGAGAGCGAAACGAGGCGAAGGAGGGTGAAAGAGAGCGAAACGAGGCGAAGGAAGGTGAAAGAGTGCGAATCGAGACAAAGGAGTGTGAAAGAGAGCGAAACGAGACGAAGGAAGGTGAAAGAGACCGAACCGAAACGAAGGAGGGTGAAAGAGAGCGAAACGAGAAGAAGGAGGGTGGAAGAGAGCGAAACGAGACGAAGGAGGGTGAAAGAGAGCGAAACGAGACGAAGGAGGGTGAAAAAGAGTGAAACGAGACGAAGGAGGGTGAAAGAGAGCTAAACGAGACGAAGGAGGGTGAAAGAGAGTTAAACGAGATGAAGGAGGGTGAAAGAGGACGAAACGAGACGAAGGAGGGTGAAAGAGAGCGAAACGAGACGAAGGAAGGTGAAAGAGAGCTAAACGAGATGAAGGAAGGTGAAAGAGAGCGAAACGAGATGAAGGAGGGTGAAAGAGAGCGAAACGAGACAAAGGAGGGTGAAAGAGTGCGAAATGGGGCGAAGGAAGGTGAAAGAGAGCGAAACGAGATGAAGGAGGTTAAAAGAGAGCGAAACGAGACGAAGGAAGGTGAAAGAGAGCTAAACGAGACGAAGGAGGGTGAAAGAAGGCGAAACGAGACGAAGGAGGGAGGAAGACAGCGAAACGAGACGAAGGAGGGTGAGAGAGAGCGAAACGAGACGAAGGAGGGTGGAAGAGAGTGAAACAAGACGTAGGAGGGTGAGAGATAGCGAAACGAGACGAAGGAGGGTGAAAGAGAGCGAAACGAGACAAAGGAGGGTGAAAGAGGCTGAAACGAGACGAAGGAGGGTGGAAAAGAGCGAAACGAGAGGAAGGAGGGTGAGGGAGAGCGAAACGAGATGAAGGAGGGTGAAAGAGAGTGAAACGAGACGAAGGAGGTTGAAAGAGAGCGAAACGAGATGAAGGAGGGTGAAAGAGAGCGAAACGAGACGAAGGAGGTTGAAAGAGAGCGAAACGAGATGAAGGAGGGTGAAAGAGAGCGAAACGAGACAAAGGAGGGTGAAAGAGTGCGAAATGGGGCGAAGGAAGGTGAAAGAGAGCGAAACGAGACGAAGGAGGGTGAAAGAGAACGAAACGAGACGAAGGAGGGGGAAAGAGGGCGAAATGAGACGAAGGAGGGTGAAAGAGAGCTAAACGAGAGGAAGGAGGGTGAGGGAGAGCGAAACGAGATGAAGGAGGGTGAAAGAGAGCGAAACGAGACAAAGGAGGGTGAAAGAGTGCGAAATGGGGCGAAGGAAGGTGAAAGAGAGCGAAACGAGACGAAGGAGGGTGAAAGAGAACGAAACGAGACGAAGGAGGGGGAAAGAGGGCGAAATGAGACGAAGGAGGGTGAAAGAGAGCTAAACGAGAGGAAGGAGGGTGAGGGAGAGCGAAACGAGATGAAGGAGGGTGAAAGAGAGCGAAACGAGACAAAGGAGGGTGAAAGAGTGCGAAATGGGGCGAAGGAAGGTGAAAGAGAGCGAAACGAGACGAAGGAGGGTGAAAGAGAGTGAAACGAGACGAAGGAGGGTGGAAGAGAGCGAAACGAGACGAAGGAGGGTGAAAGAGAGCGAAACGAGACGAAGGAGGGTGAAAAAGAGTGAAACGAGACGAAGGAGGGTGAAAGAGAGCTAAACGAGACGAAGGAGGGTGAAAGAGAGTTAAACGAGATGAAGGAGGGTGAAAGAGGACGAAACGAGACGAAGGAGGGTGAAAGAGAGCGAAACGAGACAAAGGAAGGTGAAAGAGAGCTAAACGAGATGAAGGAAGGTGAAAGAGAGCGAAACGAGATGAAGGAGGGTGAAAGAGAACGAAACGAGACGAAGGAGGGGGAAAGAGAGCGAAACGATACGAAGGAGGGTGAAAGAAGCCGAAACGAGACGAAGGAGGGAGGAAGACAGCGAAACGAGACGAAGGAGGGTGAAAGAGAGTGAAAAGAGACGAAGGAGGGTGAAAGAGAGCGAAACGAGGCGAAGGAGGGTCAAAGAGAGCGAAACGAGATGAAGGAGGGTGAAAGAGAGCGAAACGAGACAAAGGAGGGTGAAAGAGGCTGAAACGAGACGAAGGAGGGTGGAAGAGAGCGAAACTAGAGGAAGGAGGGTGAGGGAGAGCGAAACGAGATGAAGGAGGGTGAAAGAGAGTGAAACGAGATGAAGGAGGGTGAAAGAGAGCGAAACGAGACGAAGGAGGGTGAAAGAGAGCGAAACGAGACGAAGGAGGGTGAAAGAGAGTGAAACGAGGCGAAGGAAGGTGAAAGAGTACAAGTCGAGACAAAGGAGGGTGAAAGAGAGCGAAACGAGATGAAGGAAGGTGAAAGAGAGCGAACCGAAACGAAGGAGGGTGGAAGAGAGCGATACGAGACGAAGGAGGGTGAAAGAGAGCTAAACGAGATGACGGAGGCTGAAAGAGATCGAAACGAGACAAAGGAGGGTGAAAGAGCGAAACGAGGCGAAGGAAGGTGAAAGAGAGCGAAACGAGACGAAGGAGGATGAAAGAGAACGAAACGAGACGAAGGATGGGGAAAGAGAGCGAAACGAGACGAAGGAGGGTGAAAGAAGGCGAAACGAGATGAAGGAGGGAGGAAGACAGCGAAACGAGACGAAGGAGGGTGAGAGAGAGCGAAACGAGACGAAGGAGGGTGGAAGAGAGCGAAACAAGACGTAGGAGGGTGAGAGAAAGCGAAACGAGACGAAGGAGGGTGAAAGAGAGCGAAACGAGACGAAGGAGGGTGAAAGAGAGTGAAACGAGACGAAGGAGGGTGAAGGAGGGCGAAACGAGACGAAAGAGGGTCAAAGAGAGCGAAACGAGTTGAAGGAGGGTGAAAGAGAGCGAAATGAGACAAAGGAGGGTGAAAGAGGCTGAAACGAGACGAAGGAGGGTGGAAGAGAGCGAAACGAGAGGAAGGACGGTGAAAGAGAGCGAAACGAGATGAAGGAGGGTGAAAGAGAGTGAAACGAGACGAAGGAGGGTGAAAGAGAGCGAAACGAGACGAAGGAGGGTGAAAGAGAGCGAAACGAGGCGAAGGAGGGTGAAAGAGAGTGAAACGAGGCGAAGGAAGGTGAAAGAGTGCGAATCGAGACAAAGGAGGGTGAAAGAGAGCGAAACGAGACGAAGGAAGGTGAAAGAGACCGAACCGAAACGAAGGAGGGAGAAAGAGAGCGAAACGAGATGAAGGAGGGTGAAAGAGAGCGAAACGAGACGAAGGAGGGTGAAAAAGAGTGAAACGAGACGAAGGAGGGTGAAAGATTGCTAAACGAGACGAAGGAGGGTGAAAGAGAGCGAAACGAGATGAAGGAGGGTGTAAGAGAGCGAAACGAGACGAAGGAGGTTGAAAGAGAGCGAAACGAGACGAAGGAAGGTGAAAGAGAGCTAAACGAGATGAAGGAGGGTGATAGAGATCGAAACGAGACAAAGGAGGGTGAAAGAGAGCGAAACAAGGCGAAGGAAGGTGAAAGAGAGCGAAACGAGACGAAGGAGGGTGTAAGAGAACGAAACGAGACGAAGGATGGGGAAAGAGAGCGAAACGAGACGAAGGAGGGTGAAAGAAGGCGAAACGAGACGAAGGAGGGAGGAAGACAGCGAAACGAGACGAAGGAGGGTGAGAGAGAGCGAAACGAGACGAAGGAGGGTGGAAGAGAGCGAAACAAGACGTAGGAGGGTGAGAGATAGCGAAACGAGACGAAGGAGGGTGAAAGAGAGCGAAACGAGACAAAGGAGGGTGAAAGAGGCTGAAACGAGACGAAGGAGGGTGGAAAAGAGCGAAACGAGAGGATGGAGGGTGAGGGAGAGCGAAACGAGATGAAGGAGGGTGAAAGAGAGTGAAACGAGACGAAGGAGGTTGAAAGAGAGCGAAACGAGATGAAGGAGGGTGAAAGAGAGCGAAACGAGACAAAGGAGGGTGAAAGAGTGCGAAATGGGGCGAAGGAAGGTGAAAGAGAGCGAAACGAGACGAAGGAGGGTGAAAGAGAACGAAACGAGACGAAGGAGGGGGAAAGAGGGCGAAATGAGACGAAGGAGGGTGAAAGAGAGCTAAACGAGAGGAAGGAGGGTGAGGGAGAGCGAAACGAGATAAAGGAGGGTGAAAGAGAGCGAAACGAGACAAAGGAGGGTGAAAGAGTGCGAAATGGGGCGAAGGAAGGTGAAAGAGAGCGAAACGAGACGAAGGAGGGTGAAAGAGAGTGAAACGAGACGAAGGAGGTTGAAAGAGAGCGAAACGAGAAGAAGGAGGGTGGAAGAGAGCGAAACGAGACGAAGGAGGGTGAAAGAGAGCGAAACGAGACGAAGGAGGGTGAAAAAGAGTGAAACGAGACGAAGGAGGATGAAAGAGAGCTAAACGAGACGAAGGAGGGTGAAAGAGAGTTAAACGAGATGAAGGAGGGTGAAAGAGGACGAAACGAGACGAAGGAGGGTGAAAGAGAGCGAAACGAGACGAAGGAAGGTGAAAGAGAGCTAAACGAGATGAAGGAAGGTGAAAGAGAGCGAAACGAGATGAAGGAGGGTGAAAGAGAACGAAACGATACGAAGGAGGGTGAAAGAAGCCGAAACGAGACGAAGGAGGGAGGAAGACAGCGAAACGAGACGAAGGAGTGTGAGAGATAGCGAAACGAGACGAAGGAGGGTGAAAGAGAGCGAAATGAGACGAAGGAGGGTGAAAGAGTGCGAAACGAGACGAAGGAGGGTGAAGGAAGGCAAAACGAGACGAAGGAGGGTGGAAGAGAGCGAAACGAGACGAAGGAGGGTGAAAGAGAGTGAAAAGAGACGAAGGAGGGTGAAAGAGAGCGAAACGAGGCGCAGGAGGGTCAAAGAGAGCGAAACGAGATGAAGGAGGGTGAAAGAGAGCGAAACGAGACAAAGGAGGGTGAAAGAGGCTGAAACGAGACGAAGGAGGGTGGAAGAGAGCGAAACGAGAGGAAGGAGGGTGAGGGAGAGCGAAACGAGATGAAGGAGGGTGAAAGAGAGTGAAACGAGATGAAGGAGGGTGAAAGAGAGCGAAACGAGACGACGGAGGGTGAAAGAGAGCGAAACGAGACGAAGGAGGGTGAAAGAGAGTGAATCGAGGCGAAGGAAGGTGAAAGAGTACAAGTCGAGACAAAGGAGGGTGAAAGAGAGCGAAACGAGATGAAGGAAGGTGAAAGAGAGCGAACTGAAACGAAGGAGGGTGGAAGAGAGCGATACGAGACGAAGGAGGGTGAAAGAGAGCTAAACGAGATGACGGAGGCTGAAAGAGATCGAAACGAGACAAAGGAGGGTGAAAGAGCGAAACGAGGCGAAGGAAGGTGAAAGAGAGCGAAACGAGACGAAGGAGGGTGAAAGAGAACGAAACGAGACGAAGGATGGGGAAAGAGAGCGAAACGAGACGAAGGAGGGTGAAAGAAGGCGAAACGAGATGAAGGAGGGAGGAAGACAGCGAAACGAGACGAAGGAGGGTGAGAGAGAGCGAAACGAGACGAAGGAGGTTGGAAGAGAGCGAAACAAGACGTAGGAGGGTGAGAGAAAGCGAAACGAGACGAAGGAGGGTGAAAGAGAGCGAAACGAGACGAAGGAGGGTGAAAGAGAGTGAAACGAGACGAAGGAGGGTGAAGGAGGGCGAAACGAGACGAAAGAGGGTCAAAGAGAGCGAAACGAGTTGAAGGAGGGTGAAAGAGAGCGAAATGAGACAAAGGAGGGTGAAAGAGGCTGAAACGAGACGAAGGAGGGTGGAAGAGAGCGAAACGAGAGGAAGGACGGTGAAAGAGAGCGAAACGAGATGAAGGAGGGTGAAAGAGAGTGAAACGAGACGAAGGAGGGTGAAAGAGAGCGAAACGAGACGAAGGAGGGTGAAAGAGAGCGAAACGAGGCGAAGGAGGGTGAAAGAGAGTGAAACGAGGCGAAGGAAGGTGAAAGAGTGCGAATCGAGACAAAGGAGGGTGAAAGAGAGCGAAACGAGACGAAGGAAGGTGAAAGAGACCGAACCGAAACGAAGGAGGGTGAAAGAGAGCGATACGAGAAGAAGGAGGGTGAAAGAGAGCGAAACGAGGCGAAGGAGGGTGAAAGAGAGCGAAACGAGACGAAGGAGGGTGTAAGAGAGCGAAACGAGACGAAGGAGGTTGAAAGAGAGCGAAACGAGACGAAGAAAGGTGAAAGAGAGCTAAACGAGATGAAGGAGGGTGATAGAGATCGAAACGAGACAAAGGAGGGTGAAAGAGAGCGAAACGAGGCGAAGGAAGGTGAAAGAGAGCGAAACGAGACGAAGGAGGGTGAAAGAGAACGAAACGAGACGAAGGATGGGGAAAGAGAGCGAAACGAGACGAAGGAGGGTGAAAGAAGGCGAAACGAGACGAAGGAGGGAGGAAGACAGCGAAACGAGACGAAGGAGGGTGAGAGAGAGCGAAACGAGACGAAGGAGGGTGGAAGAGAGCGAAACAAGACGTAGGAGGGTGAGAGATAGCGAAACGAGACGAAGGAGGGTGAAAGAGAGCGAAACGAGACGAAGGAGGGTGAAAGAGAGCGAAATGAGACGAAGGAGGGTGAAGGAGGGCGAAACGAGACGAAAGAGGGTCAAAGAGAGCGAAACGAGTTGAAGGAGGGTGAAAGAGAGCGAAACGAGACAAAGGAGGGTGAAAGAGGCTGAAACGAGACGAAGGAGGGTGGAAGAGAGCGAAACGAGAGGAAGGACGGTGAAAGAGAGCGAAACGAGATGAAGGAGGGTGAAAGAGAGTGAAACGAGACGAAGGAGGGTGAAAGAGAGCGAAACGAGACGAAGGAGGGTGAAAGAGAGCGAAGCGAGGCGAAGGAGGGTGAAAGAGAGTGAAACGAGGCGAAGGAAGGTGAAAGAGTGCGAATCGAGACAAAGGAGGGTGAAAGAGAGCGAAACGAGACGAAGGAAGGTGAAAGAGACCGAACCGAAACGAAGGAGGGTGGAAGAGAGCGATACGAGAAGAAGGAGGGTGAAAGAGAGCGAAACGAGACGAAGGAGGGTGAAAGAGAGCGAAACGAGACGAAGGAGGGTGAAAAAGAGTGAAACGAGACGAAGGAGGGTGAAAGATTGCTAAACGAGACGAAGGTGGGTGAAAGAGAGCGAAACGAGATGAAGGAGGGTGAAAGAGAGCGAAACGAGACGAAGGAGGGTGAAAGAGAGCGAAACGAGACGAAGGAAGGTGAAAGAGAGCTAAACGAGATGAAGGAGGGTGATAGAGATCGAAACGAGACAAAGGAGGGTGAAAGAGAGCGAAACGAGGCGAAGGAAGGTGAAAGAGAGCGAAACGAGACGAAGGAGGGTGAAAGAGAACGAAACGAGACGAAGGAGGGGGAAAGAGAGCGAAACGAGACGAAGGAGGGTGAAAGAAGGCGAAACGAGACGAAGGAGGGAGGAAGACAGCGAAACGAGACGAAGGAGGGTGAGAGAGAGCGAAACGAGATGAAGGAAGGTGGAAGAGAGCGAAACAGGACGAAGGAGGGTGAGAGACAGCGAAACGAGATGAAGGAGGGTGAAAGAGAGCGAAACGAGACGAAGGAGGGTGAAAGAGAGCGAAACGAGACGAAGGAGGGTGAAGGAGGGCGAAACGAGACGAAGGAGGGTCAAAGAGAGCAAAACGAGACGAAGGAGGGTGAAAGAGAACGAAACGAGACGAAGGAGGGGGAAAGTGAGCGAAACGAGACGAAGGAGGGTGAAAGAAGGCGAAACGAGACGAAAGAGGGAGGAAGACAGCGAAACGAGACGAAGGAGGGTGAGAGAGAGTGAAACGAGACCAAGGAGGGTGGAAGAGAGCGAAACGAGACGAAGGAGGGTGAGAGATAGCGAAAAAAGATGAAGGAGGGTGTAAGAGAGCGAAACGAGACGAAGGAGGGTGAAAGAGAGCGAAACGAGACGAAGGAGGGTGAAGGAAGGCGAAATGAGACGAAGGAGGGTGGAAGAGAGCGAAACGAGACGAAGGAGGGTGAAAGAGAGTGAAAAGAGACGAAGGAGGGTGAAAGAGAGCGAAAGGAGGCAAAGGAGGGTGAAAGAGAGCGAAACGAGACAAAGGAGGGTGAAAGATGCAGAAACGAGACGAAGGAGGGTGGAAGAGAGCGAAACGAGAGGAAGGAGGGTGAAAGAGAGCGAAACGAGATGAAGGAGGGTGAAAGAGAGTGAAACGAGACGAAGGAGGTTGAAAGAGAGCGAAACGAGATGAAGGAGGGTGAAAGAGAGCGAAACGAGATGAAGGAGGGTGAAAGAGAGCGAAACGAGACAAAGGAGGGTGAAAGAGTGCGAAATGGGGCGAAGGAAGGTGAAAGAGAGCGAAACGAGACGAAGGAGGGTGAAAGAGAACGAAACGAGACAAAGGAGGGTGAAAGAGGCTGAAACGAGACGAAGGAGGGTGGAAGAGAGCGAAACGAGAGGAAGGACGGTGAAAGAGAGCGAAACGAGATGAAGGAGGGTGAAAGAGAGTGAAACGAGACGAAGGAGGGTGAAAGAGAGCGAAATGAGACGAAGGAGGGTGAAAGAGAGCGAAACGAGGCGAAGGAGGGTGAAAGAGAGTGAAACGAGGCGAAGGAAGGTGAAAGAGTGCGAATCGAGACAAAGGAGGGTGAAAGAGAGCGAAACGAGACGAAGGAAGGTGAAAGAGACCGAACCGAAACGAAGGAGGGTGGAAGAGGCTGAAACGAGACGAAGGAGGGTGGAAGAGAGCGAAACGAGAGGAAGGACGGTGAAAGAGAGCGAAACGAGATGAAGGAGGGTGAAAGAGAGTGAAACGAGACGAAGGAGGGTGAAAGAGAGCGAAACGAGACGAAGGAGGGTGAAAGAGAGCGAAACGAGGCGAAGGAGGGTGAAAGAGAGTGAAACGAGGCGAAGGAAGGTGAAAGAGTGCGAATCGAGACAAAGGAGGGTGAAAGAGAGCGAAACGAGACGAAGGAAGGTGAAAGAGACCGAACCGAAACGAAGGAGGGAGAAAGAGAGCGAAACGAGATGAAGGAGGGTGAAAGAGAGCGAAACGAGACGAAGGAGGGTGAAAAAGAGTGAAACGAGACGAAGGAGGGTGAAAGATTGCTAAACGAGACGAAGGAGGGTGAAAGAGAGCGAAACGAGATGAAGGAGGGTGTAAGAGAGCGAAACGAGACGAAGGAGGTTGAAAGAGAGCGAAACGAGACGAAGGAAGGTGAAAGAGAGCTAAACGAGATGAAGGAGGGTGATAGAGATCGAAACGAGACAAAGGAGGGTGAAAGAGAGCGAAACAAGGCGAAGGAAGGTGAAAGAGAGCGAAACGAGACGAAGGAGGGTGTAAGAGAACGAAACGAGACGAAGGATGGGGAAAGAGAGCGAAACGAGACGAAGGAGGGTGAAAGAAGGCGAAACGAGACGAAGGAGGGAGGAAGACAGCGAAACGAGACGAAGGAGGGTGAGAGAGAGCGAAACGAGACGAAGGAGGGTGGAAGAGAGCGAAACAAGACGTAGGAGGGTGAGAGATAGCGAAACGAGACGAAGGAGGGTGAAAGAGAGCGAAACGAGACAAAGGAGGGTGAAAGAGGCTGAAACGAGACGAAGGAGGGTGGAAAAGAGCGAAACGAGAGGAAGGAGGGTGAGGGAGAGCGAAACGAGATGAAGGAGGGTGAAAGAGAGCGAAACGAGACGAAGGAGGTTGAAAGAGAGCGAAACGAGATGAAGGAGGGTGAAAGAGAGCGAAACGAGACAAAGGAGGGTGAAAGAGTGCGAAATGGGGCGAAGGAAGGTGAAAGAGAGCGAAACGAGACGAAGGAGGGTGAAAGAGAACGAAACGAGACGAAGGAGGGGGAAAGAGGGCGAAATGAGACGAAGGAGGGTGAAAGAGAGCTAAACGAGAGGAAGGAGGGTGAGGGAGAGCGAAACGAGATAAAGGAGGGTGAAAGAGAGCGAAACGAGACAAAGGAGGGTGAAAGAGTGCGAAATGGGGCGAAGGAAGGTGAAAGAGAGCGAAACGAGACGAAGGAGGGTGAAAGAGAGTGAAACGAGACGAAGGAGGTTGAAAGAGAGCGAAACGAGAAGAAGGAGGGTGGAAGAGAGCGAAACGAGACGAAGGAGGGTGAAAGAGAGCGAAACGAGACGAAGGAGGGTGAAAAAGAGTGAAACGAGACGAAGGAGGATGAAAGAGAGCTAAACGAGACGAAGGAGGGTGAAAGAGAGTTAAACGAGATGAAGGAGGGTGAAAGAGGACGAAACGAGACGAAGGAGGGTGAAAGAGAGCGAAACGAGACGAAGGAAGGTGAAAGAGAGCTAAACGAGATGAAGGAAGGTGAAAGAGAGCGAAACGAGATGAAGGAGGGTGAAAGAGAACGAAACGATACGAAGGAGGGTGAAAGAAGCCGAAACGAGACGAAGGAGGGAGGAAGACAGCGAAACGAGACGAAGGAGTGTGAGAGATAGCGAAACGAGACGAAGGAGGGTGAAAGAGAGCGAAATGAGACGAAGGAGGGTGAAAGAGTGCGAAACGAGACGAAGGAGGGTGAAGGAAGGCAAAACGAGACGAAGGAGGGTGGAAGAGAGCGAAACGAGACGAAGGAGGGTGAAAGAGAGTGAAAAGAGACGAAGGAGGGTGAAAGAGAGCGAAACGAGGCGAAGGAGGGTCAAAGAGAGCGAAACGAGATGAAGGAGGGTGAAAGAGAGCGAAACGAGACAAAGGAGGGTGAAAGAGGCTGAAACGAGACGAAGGAGGGTGGAAGAGAGCGAAACGAGAGGAAGGAGGGTGAGGGAGAGCGAAACGAGATGAAGGAGGGTGAAAGAGAGTGAAACGAGATGAAGGAGGGTGAAAGAGAGCGAAACGAGACGACGGAGGGTGAAAGAGAGCGAAACGAGACGAAGGAGGGTGAAAGAGAGTGAATCGAGGCGAAGGAAGGTGAAAGAGTACAAGTCGAGACAAAGGAGGGTGAAAGAGAGCGAAACGAGATGAAGGAAGGTGAAAGAGAGCGAACTGAAACGAAGGAGGGTGGAAGAGAGCGATACGAGACGAAGGAGGGTGAAAGAGAGCTAAACGAGATGACGGAGGCTGAAAGAGATCGAAACGAGACAAAGGAGGGTGAAAGAGCGAAACGAGGCGAAGGAAGGTGAAAGAGAGCGAAACGAGACGAAGGAGGGTGAAAGAGAACGAAACGAGACGAAGGATGGGGAAAGAGAGCGAAACGAGACGAAGGAGGGTGAAAGAAGGCGAAACGAGATGAAGGAGGGAGGAAGACAGCGAAACGAGACGAAGGAGGGTGAGAGAGAGCGAAACGAGACGAAGGAGGTTGGAAGAGAGCGAAACAAGACGTAGGAGGGTGAGAGAAAGCGAAACGAGACGAAGGAGGGTGAAAGAGAGCGAAACGAGACGAAGGAGGGTGAAAGAGAGTGAAACGAGACGAAGGAGGGTGAAGGAGGGCGAAACGAGACGAAAGAGGGTCAAAGAGAGCGAAACGAGTTGAAGGAGGGTGAAAGAGAGCGAAATGAGACAAAGGAGGGTGAAAGAGGCTGAAACGAGACGAAGGAGGGTGGAAGAGAGCGAAACGAGAGGAAGGACGGTGAAAGAGAGCGAAACGAGATGAAGGAGGGTGAAAGAGAGTGAAACGAGACGAAGGAGGGTGAAAGAGAGCGAAACGAGACGAAGGAGGGTGAAAGAGAGCGAAACGAGGCGAAGGAGGGTGAAAGAGAGTGAAACGAGGCGAAGGAAGGTGAAAGAGTGCGAATCGAGACAAAGGAGGGTGAAAGAGAGCGAAACGAGACGAAGGAAGGTGAAAGAGACCGAACCGAAACGAAGGAGGGTGAAAGAGAGCGATACGAGAAGAAGGAGGGTGAAAGAGAGCGAAACGAGGCGAAGGAGGGTGAAAGAGAGCGAAACGAGACGAAGGAGGGTGTAAGAGAGCGAAACGAGACGAAGGAGGTTGAAAGAGAGCGAAACGAGACGAAGAAAGGTGAAAGAGAGCTAAACGAGATGAAGGAGGGTGATAGAGATCGAAACGAGACAAAGGAGGGTGAAAGAGAGCGAAACGAGGCGAAGGAAGGTGAAAGAGAGCGAAACGAGACGAAGGAGGGTGAAAGAGAACGAAACGAGACGAAGGATGGGGAAAGAGAGCGAAAC
Source organism: Scyliorhinus torazame (assembly GCF_047496885.1). Classification (NCBI taxonomy): domain Eukaryota; kingdom Metazoa; phylum Chordata; class Chondrichthyes; order Carcharhiniformes; family Scyliorhinidae; genus Scyliorhinus; species Scyliorhinus torazame. The sequence continues at coordinate 47,293,394 of NC_092732.1, read as the reverse complement.
GAGACGAAGGAGGGTGAAAGAAGGCGAAACGAGACGAAGGAGGGAGGAAGACAGCGAAACGAGACGAAGGAGGGTGAGAGAGAGCGAAACGAGACGAAGGAGGGTGGAAGAGAGCGAAACAAGACGTAGGAGGGTGAGAGATAGCGAAACGAGACGAAGGAGGGTGAAAGAGAGCGAAACGAGACGAAGGAGGGTGAAAGAGAGCGAAATGAGACGAAGGAGGGTGAAGGAGGGCGAAACGAGACGAAAGAGGGTCAAAGAGAGCGAAACGAGTTGAAGGAGGGTGAAAGAGAGCGAAACGAGACAAAGGAGGGTGAAAGAGGCTGAAACGAGACGAAGGAGGGTGGAAGAGAGCGAAACGAGAGGAAGGACGGTGAAAGAGAGCGAAACGAGATGAAGGAGGGTGAAAGAGAGTGAAACGAGACGAAGGAGGGTGAAAGAGAGCGAAACGAGACGAAGGAGGGTGAAAGAGAGCGAAGCGAGGCGAAGGAGGGTGAAAGAGAGTGAAACGAGGCGAAGGAAGGTGAAAGAGTGCGAATCGAGACAAAGGAGGGTGAAAGAGAGCGAAACGAGACGAAGGAAGGTGAAAGAGACCGAACCGAAACGAAGGAGGGTGGAAGAGAGCGATACGAGAAGAAGGAGGGTGAAAGAGAGCGAAACGAGACGAAGGAGGGTGAAAGAGAGCGAAACGAGACGAAGGAGGGTGAAAAAGAGTGAAACGAGACGAAGGAGGGTGAAAGATTGCTAAACGAGACGAAGGTGGGTGAAAGAGAGCGAAACGAGATGAAGGAGGGTGAAAGAGAGCGAAACGAGACGAAGGAGGGTGAAAGAGAGCGAAACGAGACGAAGGAAGGTGAAAGAGAGCTAAACGAGATGAAGGAGGGTGATAGAGATCGAAACGAGACAAAGGAGGGTGAAAGAGAGCGAAACGAGGCGAAGGAAGGTGAAAGAGAGCGAAACGAGACGAAGGAGGGTGAAAGAGAACGAAACGAGACGAAGGAGGGGGAAAGAGAGCGAAACGAGACGAAGGAGGGTGAAAGAAGGCGAAACGAGACGAAGGAGGGAGGAAGACAGCGAAACGAGACGAAGGAGGGTGAGAGAGAGCGAAACGAGATGAAGGAAGGTGGAAGAGAGCGAAACAAGACGAAGGAGGGTGAGAGACAGCGAAACGAGATGAAGGAGGGTGAAAGAGAGCGAAACGAGACGAAGGAGGGTGAAAGAGAGCGAAACGAGACGAAGGAGGGTGAAGGAGGGCGAAACGAGACGAAGGAGGGTCAAAGAGAGCAAAACGAGACGAAGGAGGGTGAAAGAGAACGAAACGAGACGAAGGAGGGGGAAAGTGAGCGAAACGAGACGAAGGAGGGTGAAAGAAGGCGAAACGAGACGAAAGAGGGAGGAAGACAGCGAAACGAGACGAAGGAGGGTGAGAGAGAGTGAAACGAGACCAAGGAGGGTGGAAGAGAGCGAAACGAGACGAAGGAGGGTGAGAGATAGCGAAAAAAGATGAAGGAGGGTGTAAGAGAGCGAAACGAGACGAAGGAGGGTGAAAGAGAGCGAAACGAGACGAAGGAGGGTGAAGGAAGGCGAAATGAGACGAAGGAGGGTGGAAGAGAGCGAAACGAGACGAAGGAGGGTGAAAGAGAGTGAAAAGAGACGAAGGAGGGTGAAAGAGAGCGAAAGGAGGCAAAGGAGGGTGAAAGAGAGCGAAACGAGACAAAGGAGGGTGAAAGATGCAGAAACGAGACGAAGGAGGGTGGAAGAGAGCGAAACGAGAGGAAGGAGGGTGAAAGAGAGCGAAACGAGATGAAGGAGGGTGAAAGAGAGTGAAACGAGACGAAGGAGGTTGAAAGAGAGCGAAACGAGATGAAGGAGGGTGAAAGAGAGCGAAACGAGATGAAGGAGGGTGAAAGAGAGCGAAACGAGACAAAGGAGGGTGAAAGAGTGCGAAATGGGGCGAAGGAAGGTGAAAGAGAGCGAAACGAGACGAAGGAGGGTGAAAGAGAACGAAACGAGACAAAGGAGGGTGAAAGAGGCTGAAACGAGACGAAGGAGGGTGGAAGAGAGCGAAACGAGAGGAAGGACGGTGAAAGAGAGCGAAACGAGATGAAGGAGGGTGAAAGAGAGTGAAACGAGACGAAGGAGGGTGAAAGAGAGCGAAATGAGACGAAGGAGGGTGAAAGAGAGCGAAACGAGGCGAAGGAGGGTGAAAGAGAGTGAAACGAGGCGAAGGAAGGTGAAAGAGTGCGAATCGAGACAAAGGAGGGTGAAAGAGAGCGAAACGAGACGAAGGAAGGTGAAAGAGACCGAACCGAAACGAAGGAGGGTGGAAGAGAGCGGTACGAGAAGAAGGAGGGAGAAAGAGAGCGAAACGAGACGAAGGAGGGTGAAAGAGAGCGAAACGAGACGAAGGAGGGTGAAAAAGAGTGAAACGAGACGAAGGAGGGTGAAAGATTGCTAAACGAGACGAAGGAGGGTGAAAGAGAGCGAAACGAGATGAAGGAGGGTGTAAGAGAGCGAAACGAGATGAAGGAGGTTAGAAGAGAGCGAAACGAGACGAAGGAAGGTGAAAGAGAGCTAAACGAGACGAAGGAGGGTGAAAGAAGGCGAAACGAGACGAAGGAGGGAGGAAGACAGCGAAACGAGACGAAGGAGGGTGAGAGAGAGCGAAACGAGACGAAGGAGGGTGGAAGAGAGCGAAACAAGACGTAGGAGGGTGAGAGATAGCGAAACGAGACGAAGGAGGGTGAAAGAGAGCGAAACGAGACAAAGGAGGGTGAAAGAGGCTGAAACGAGACGAAGGAGGGTGGAAAAGAGCGAAACGAGAGGAAGGAGGGTGAGGGAGAGCGAAACGAGATGAAGGAGGGTGAAAGAGAGTGAAACGAGACGAAGGAGGTTGAAAGAGAGCGAAACGAGATGAAGGAGGGTGAAAGAGAGCGAAACGAGACAAAGGAGGGTGAAAGAGTGCGAAATGGGGCGAAGGAAGGTGAAAGAGAGCGAAACGAGACGAAGGAGGGTGAAAGAGAACGAAACGAGACGAAGGAGGGGGAAAGAGGGCGAAATGAGACGAAGGAGGGTGAAAGAGAGCTAAACGAGAGGAAGGAGGGTGAGGGAGAGCGAAACAAGATGAAGGAGGGTGAAAGAGAGCGAAACGAGACAAAGGAGGGTGAAAGAGTGCGAAATGGGGCGAAGGAAGGTGAAAGAGAGCGAAACGAGACGAAGGAGGGTGAAAGAGAGTGAAACGAGACGAAGGAGGTTGAAAGAGAGCGAAACGAGACGAAGGAGGGTGAAAGAGAGCGAAACGAGAAGAAGGAGGGTGGAAGAGAGCGAAACGAGACGAAGGAGGGTGAAAGAGAGCGAAACGAGACGAAGGAGGGTGAAAAAGAGTGAAACGAGACGAAGGAGGGTGAAAGAGAGCTAAACGAGACGAAGGAGGGTGAAAGAGAGTTAAACGAGATGAAGGAGGGTGAAAGAGGACGAAACGAGACGAAGGAGGGTGAAAGAGAGCGAAACGAGACGAAGGAAGGTGAAAGAGAGCTAAACGAGATGAAGGAAGGTGAAAGAGAGCGAAACGAGATGAAGGAGGGTGAAAGAGAACGAAACGAGACGAAGGAGGGGGAAAGAGAGCGAAACGATACGAAGGAGGGTGAAAGAAGCCGAAACGAGACGAAGGAGGGAGGAAGACAGCGAAACGAGACGAAGGAGGGTGAAAGAGAGTGAAAAGAGACGAAGGAGGGTGAAAGAGAGCGAAACGAGGCGAAGGAGGGTCAAAGAGAGCGAAACGAGATGAAGGAGGGTGAAAGAGAGCGAAACGAGACAAAGGAGGGTGAAAGAGGCTGAAACGAGACGAAGGAGGGTGGAAGAGAGCGAAACGAGAGGAAGGAGGGTGAGGGAGAGCGAAACGAGATGAAGGAGGGTTAAAGAGAGTGAAACGAGATGAAGGAGGGTGAAAGAGAGCGAAACGAGACGAAGGAGGGTGAAAGAGAGCGAAACGAGACGAAGGAGGGTGAAAGAGAGTGAAACGAGGCGAAGGAAGGTGAAAGAGTACAAGTCGAGACAAAGGAGGGTGAAAGAGAGCGAAACGAGATGAAGGAAGGTGAAAGAGAGCGAACCGAAACGAAGGAGGGTGGAAGAGAGCGATACGAGACGAAGGAGGGTGAAAGAGAGCTAAACGAGATGACGGAGGCTGAAAGAGATCGAAACGAGACAAAGGAGGGTGAAAGAGCGAAACGAGGCGAAGGAAGGTGAAAGAGAGCGAAACGAGACGAAGGAGGATGAAAGAGAACGAAACGAGACGAAGGATGGGGAAAGAGAGCGAAACGAGACGAAGGAGGGTGAAAGAAGGCGAAACGAGATGAAGGAGGGAGGAAGACAGCGAAACGAGACGAAGGAGGGTGAGAGAGAGCGAAACGAGACGAAGGAGGGTGGAAGAGAGCGAAACAAGACGTAGGAGGGTGAGAGAAATCGAAACGAGACGAAGGAGGGTGAAAGAGAGCGAAACGAGACGAAGGAGGGTGAAAGAGAGTGAAACGAGACGAAGGAGGGTGAAGGAGGGCGAAACGAGACGAAAGAGGGTCAAAGAGAGCGAAACGAGTTGAAGGAGGGTGAAAGAGAGCGAAGCGAGACAAAGGAGGGTGAAAGAGGCTGAAACGAGACGAAGGAGGGTGGAAGAGAGCGAAACGAGAGGAAGGACGGTGAAAGAGAGCGAAACGAGATGAAGGAGGGTGAAAGAGAGTGAAACGAGACGAAGGAGGGTGAAAGAGAGCGAAACGAGACGAAGGAGGGTGAAAGAGAGCGAAACGAGGCGAAGGAGGGTGAAAGAGAGCGAAACGAGGCGAAGGAAGGTGAAAGAGTGCGAATCGAGACAAAGGAGTGTGAAAGAGAGCGAAACGAGACGAAGGAAGGTGAAAGAGACCGAACCGAAACGAAGGAGGGTGAAAGAGAGCGAAACGAGAAGAAGGAGGGTGGAAGAGAGCGAAACGAGACGAAGGAGGGTGAAAGAGAGCGAAACGAGACGAAGGAGGGTGAAAAAGAGTGAAACGAGACGAAGGAGGGTGAAAGAGAGCTAAACGAGACGAAGGAGGGTGAAAGAGAGTTAAACGAGATGAAGGAGGGTGAAAGAGGACGAAACGAGACGAAGGAGGGTGAAAGAGAGCGAAACGAGACGAAGGAAGGTGAAAGAGAGCTAAACGAGATGAAGGAAGGTGAAAGAGAGCGAAACGAGATGAAGGAGGGTGAAAGAGAGCGAAACGAGACAAAGGAGGGTGAAAGAGTGCGAAATGGGGCGAAGGAAGGTGAAAGAGAGCGAAACGAGATGAAGGAGGTTAAAAGAGAGCGAAACGAGACGAAGGAAGGTGAAAGAGAGCTAAACGAGACGAAGGAGGGTGAAAGAAGGCGAAACGAGACGAAGGAGGGAGGAAGACAGCGAAACGAGACGAAGGAGGGTGAGAGAGAGCGAAACGAGACGAAGGAGGGTGGAAGAGAGTGAAACAAGACGTAGGAGGGTGAGAGATAGCGAAACGAGACGAAGGAGGGTGAAAGAGAGCGAAACGAGGCAAAGGAGGGTGAAAGAGGCTGAAACGAGACGAAGGAGGGTGGAAAAGAGCGAAACGAGAGGAAGGAGGGTGAGGGAGAGCGAAACGAGATGAAGGAGGGTGAAAGAGAGTGAAACGAGACGAAGGAGGTTGAAAGAGAGCGAAACGAGATGAAGGAGGGTGAAAGAGAGCGAAACGAGACGAAGGAGGTTGAAAGAGAGCGAAACGAGATGAAGGAGGGTGAAAGAGAGCGAAACGAGACAAAGGAGGGTGAAAGAGTGCGAAATGGGGCGAAGGAAGGTGAAAGAGAGCGAAACGAGACGAAGGAGGGTGAAAGAGAACGAAACGAGACGAAGGAGGGGGAAAGAGGGCGAAATGAGACGAAGGAGGGTGAAAGAGAGCTAAACGAGAGGAAGGAGGGTGAGGGAGAGCGAAACGAGATGAAGGAGGGTGAAAGAGAGCGAAACGAGACAAAGGAGGGTGAAAGAGTGCGAAATGGGGCGAAGGAAGGTGAAAGAGAGCGAAACGAGACGAAGGAGGGTGAAAGAGAACGAAACGAGACGAAGGAGGGGGAAAGAGGGTGAAATGAGACGAAGGAGGGTGAAAGAGAGCTAAACGAGAGGAAGGAGGGTGAGGGAGAGCGAAACGAGATGAAGGAGGGTGAAAGAGAGCGAAACGAGACAAAGGAGGGTGAAAGAGTGCGAAATGGGGCGAAGGAAGGTGAAAGAGAGCGAAACGAGACGAAGGAGGGTGAAAGAGAGTGAAACGAGACGAAGGAGGGTGGAAGAGAGCGAAACGAGACGAAGGAGGGTGAAAGAGAGCGAAACGAGACGAAGGAGGGTGAAAAAGAGTGAAACGAGACGAAGGAGGGTGAAAGAGAGCTAAACGAGACGAAGGAGGGTGAAAGAGAGTTAAACGAGATGAAGGAGGGTGAAAGAGGACGAAACGAGACGAAGGAGGGTGAAAGAGAGCGAAACGAGACGAAGGAAGGTGAAAGAGAGCTAAACGAGATGAAGGAAGGTGAAAGAGAGCGAAACGAGATGAAGGAGGGTGAAAGAGAACGAAACGAGACGAAGGAGGGGGAAAGAGAGCGAAACGATACGAAGGAGGGTGAAAGAAGCCGAAACGAGACGAAGGAGGGAGGAAGACAGCGAAACGAGACGAAGGAGGGTGAAAGAGAGTGAAAAGAGACGAAGGAGGGTGAAAGAGAGCGAAACGAGGCGAAGGAGGGTCAAAGAGAGCGAAACGAGATGAAGGAGGGTGAAAGAGAGCGAAACGAGACAAAGGAGGGTGAAAGAGGCTGAAACGAGACGAAGGAGGGTGGAAGAGAGCGAAACGAGAGGAAGGAGGGTGAGGGAGAGCGAAACGAGATGAAGGAGGGTGAAAGAGAGTGAAACGAGATGAAGGAGGGTGAAAGAGAGCGAAACGAGACGAAGGAGGGTGAAAGAGAGCGAAACGAGACGAAGGAGGGTGAAAGAGAGTGAAACGAGGCGAAGGAAGGTGAAAGAGTACAAGTCGAGACAAAGGAGGGTGAAAGAGAGCGAAACGAGATGAAGGAAGGTGAAAGAGAGCGAACCGAAACGAAGGAGGGTGGAAGAGAGCGATACGAGACGAAGGAGGGTGAAAGAGAGCTAAACGAGATGACGGAGGCTGAAAGAGATCGAAACGAGACAAAGGAGGGTGAAAGAGCGAAACGAGGCGAAGGAAGGTGAAAGAGAGCGAAACGAGACGAAGGAGGATGAAAGAGAACGAAACGAGACGAAGGATGGGGAAAGAGAGCGAAACGAGACGAAGGAGGGTGAAAGAAGGCGAAACGAGATGAAGGAGGGAGGAAGACAGCGAAACGAGACGAAGGAGGGTGAGAGAGAGCGAAACGAGACGAAGGAGGGTGGAAGAGAGCGAAACAAGACGTAGGAGGGTGAGAGAAAGCGAAACGAGACGAAGGAGGGTGAAAGAGAGCGAAACGAGACGAAGGAGGGTGAAAGAGAGTGAAACGAGACGAAGGAGGGTGAAGGAGGGCGAAACGAGACGAAAGAGGGTCAAAGAGAGCGAAACGAGTTGAAGGAGGGTGAAAGAGAGCGAAACGAGACAAAGGAGGGTGAAAGAGGCTGAAACGAGACGAAGGAGGGTGGAAGAGAGCGAAACGAGAGGAAGGACGGTGAAAGAGAGCGAAACGAGATGAAGGAGGGTGAAAGAGAGTGAAACGAGACGAAGGAGGGTGAAAGAGAGCGAAACGAGACGAAGGAGGGTGAAAGAGAGCGAAACGAGGCGAAGGAGGGTGAAAGAGAGCGAAACGAGGCGAAGGAAGGTGAAAGAGTGCGAATCGAGACAAAGGAGTGTGAAAGAGAGCGAAACGAGACGAAGGAAGGTGAAAGAGACCGAACCGAAACGAAGGAGGGTGAAAGAGAGCGAAACGAGAAGAAGGAGGGTGGAAGAGAGCGAAACGAGACGAAGGAGGGTGAAAGAGAGCGAAACGAGACGAAGGAGGGTGAAAAAGAGTGAAACGAGACGAAGGAGGGTGAAAGAGAGCTAAACGAGATGAAGGAGGGTGAAAGAGAGTTAAACGAGATGAAGGAGGGTGAAAGAGGACGAAACGAGACGAAGGAGGGTGAAAGAGAGCGAAACGAGACGAAGGAAGGTGAAAGAGAGCTAAACGAGATGAAGGAAGGTGAAAGAGAGCGAAACGAGATGAAGGAGGGTGAAAGAGAGCGAAACGAGACAAAGGAGGGTGAAAGAGTGCGAAATGGGGCGAAGGAAGGTGAAAGAGAGCGAAACGAGACGAAGGAGGGTGAAAGAGAGTGAAACGAGACGAAGGAGTTTGAAAGAGAGCGAAACGAGACGAAGGAGGGTGAAAGAGAGCGAAACGAGAAGAAGGAGGGTGGAAGAGAGCGAAACGAGACGAAGGAGGGTGAAAGAGAGCGAAACGAGACGAAGGAGGGTGAAAAAGAGTGAAACGAGACGAAGGAGGGTGAAAGAGAGCTAAACGAGACGAAGGAGGGTGAAAGAGAGTTAAACGAGATGAAGGAGGGTGAAAGAGGATTAAACGAGACGAAGGAGGGTGAAAGAGAGCGAAACGAGACGAAGGAAGGCGAAAGAGAGCTAAACGAGATGAAGGAAGGTGAAAGAGAGCGAAACGAGATGAAGGAGGGTGAAAGAGAACGAAACGAGACGAAGGAGGGGGAAAGAGAGCGAAACGATACGAAGGAGGTTGAAAGAAGCCGAAACGAGACGAAGGAGGGAGGAAGACAGCGAAACGAGACGAAGGAGTGTGAGAGATAGCGAAACGAGACGAAGGAGGGTGAAAGAGAGCGAAATGAGACGAAGGAGGGTGAAAGAGTGCGAAACGAGACGAAGGAGGGTGAAGGAAGGCAAAACGAGACGAAGGAGGGTGGAAGAGAGCGAAACGAGACGAAGGAGGGTGAAAGAGAGTGAAAAGAGACGAAGGAGGGTGAAAGAGAGCGAAACGAGGCGAAGGAGGGTCAAAGAGAGCGAAACGAGATGAAGGAGGGTGAAAGAGAGCGAAACGAGACAAAGGAGGGTGAAAGAGGCTGAAACGAGACGAAGGAGGGTGGAAGAGAGCGAAACGAGAGGAAGGAGGGTGAGGGAGAGCGAAACGAGATGAAGGAGGGTGAAAGAGAGTGAAACGAGATGAAGGAGGGTGAAAGAGAGCGAAACGAGACGAAGGAGGGTGAAAGAGAGCGAAACGAGACGAAGGAGGGTGAAAGAGAGTGAAACGAGGCGAAGGAAGGTGAAAGAGTACAAGTCGAGACAAAGGAGGGTGAAAGAGAGCGAAACGAGATGAAGGAAGGTGAAAGAGAGCGAACCGAAACGAAGGAGGGTGGAAGAGAGCGATACGAGACGAAGGAGGGTGAAAGAGAGCTAAACGAGATGACGGAGGCTGAAAGAGATCGAAACGAGACAAAGGAGGGTGAAAGAGCGAAACGAGGCGAAGGAAGGTGAAAGAGAGCGAAACGAGACGAAGGAGGATGAAAGAGAACGAAACGAGACGAAGGATGGGGAAAGAGAGCGAAACGAGACGAAGGAGGGTGAAAGAAGGCAAAACGAGATGAAGGAGGGAGGAAGACAGCGAAACGAGACGAAGGAGGGTGAGAGAGAGCGAAACGAGACGAAGGAGGGTGGAAGAGAGCGAAACAAGACGTAGGAGGGTGAGAGAAAGCGAAACGAGACGAAGGAGGGTGAAAGAGAGCGAAACGAGACGAAGGAGGGTGAAAGAGAGTGAATCGAGACGAAGGAGGGTGAAGGAGGGCGAAACGAGACGAAAGAGGGTCAAAGAGAGCGAAACGAGTTGAAGGAGGGTGAAAGAGAGCGAAACGAGACAAAGGAGGGTGAAAGAGGCTGAAACGAGACGAAGGAGGGTGGAAGAGAGCGAAACGAGAGGAAGGACGGTGAAAGAGAGCGAAACGAGATGAAGGAGGGTGAAAGAGAGTGAAACGAGACGAAGGAGGGTGAAAGAGAGCGAAACGAGACGAAGGAGGATGAAAGAGAGCGAAACGAGGCGAAGGAGGGTGAAAGAGAGCGAAACGAGGCGAAGGAAGGTGAAAGAGTGCGAATCGAGACAAAGGAGTGTGAAAGAGAGCGAAACGAGACGAAGGAAGGTGAAAGAGACCGAACCGAAACGAAGGAGGGTGAAAGAGAGCGAAACGAGAAGAAGGAGGGTGGAAGAGAGCGAAACGAGACGAAGGAGGGTGAAAGAGAGCGAAACGAGACGAAGGAGGGTGAAAAAGAGTGAAACGAGACGAAGGAGGGTGAAAGAGAGCTAAACGAGACGAAGGAGGGTGAAAGAGAGTTAAACGAGATGAAGGAGGGTGAAAGAGGACGAAACGAGACGAAGGAGGGTGAAAGAGAGCGAAACGAGACGAAGGAAGGTGAAAGAGAGCTAAACGAGATGAAGGAAGGTGAAAGAGAGTGAAACGAGATGAAGGAGGGTGAAAGAGAGCGAAACGAGACAAAGGAGGATGAAAGAGTGCGAAATGGGGCGAAGGAAGGTGAAAGAGAGCGAAACGAGACGAAGGAGGGTGACAGAGAGTGAAACGAGACGAAGGAGGTTGAAAGAGAGCGAAACGAGACGAAGGAGGGTGAAAGAGAGCGAAACGAGAAGAAGGAGGGTGGAAGAGAGCGAAACGAGACGAAGGAGGGTGAAAGAGAGCGAAACGAGACGAACGAGGGTGAAAAAGAGTGAAACGAGACGAAGGAGGGTGAAAGAGAGCTAAACGAGACGAAGGAGGGTGAAAGAGAGTTAAACGAGATGAAGGAGGGTGAAAGAGGACGAAACGAGACGAAGGAGGGTGAAAGAGAGCGAAACGAGACGAAGGAAGGTGAAAGAGAGCTAAACGAGATGAAGGAAGGTGAAAGAGAGCGAAACGAGATGAAGGAGGGTGAAAGAGAACGAAACGAGACGAAGGAGGGGGAAAGACAGCGAAACGATACGAAGGAGGGTGAAAGAAGCCGAAACGAGACGAAGGAGGGAGGAAGACAGCGAAACGAGACGAAGGAGTGTGAGAGATAGCGAAACGAGACGAAGGAGGGTGAAAGAGAGCGAAATGAGACGAAGGAGGGTGAAAGAGTGCGAAACGAGACGAAGGAGGGTGAAGGAAGGCAAAACGAGACGAAGGAGGGTGGAAGAGAGCGAAACGAGACGAAGGAGGGTGAAAGAGAGTGAAAAGAGACGAAGGAGGGTGAAAGAGAGCGAAACGAGGCGAAGGAGGGTCAAAGAGAGCGAAACGAGATGAAGGGGGGTGAAAGAGAGCGAAACGAGACAAAGGAGGGTGAAAGAGGCTGAAACGAGACGAAGGAGGGTGGAAGAGAGCGAAACGAGAGGAAGGAGGGTGAGGGAGAGCGAAACGAGATGAAGGAGGGTGAAAGAGAGTGAAACGAGATGAAGGAGGGTGAAAGAGAGCGAAACGAGACGAAGGAGGGTGAAAGAGAGCGAAACGAGACGAAGGAGGGTGAAAGAGAGTGAAACGAGGCGAAGGAAGGTGAAAGAGTACAAGTCGAGACAAAGGAGGGTGAAAGAGAGCGAAACGAGATGAAGGAAGGTGAAAGAGAGCGAACCGAAACGAAGGAGGGTGGAAGAGAGCGATACGAGACGAAGGAGGGTGAAAGAGAGCTAAACGAGATGACGGAGGCTGAAAGAGATCGAAACGAGACAAAGGAGGGTGAAAGAGCGAAACGAGGCGAAGGAAGGTGAAAGAGAGCGAAACGAGACGAAGGAGGGTGAAAGAGAACGAAACGAGACGAAGGATGGGGAAAGAGAGCGAAACGAGACGAAGGAGGGTGAAAGAAGGCGAAACGAGATGAAGGAGGGAGGAAGACAGCGAAACGAGACGAAGGAGGGTGAGAGAGAGCGAAACGAGACGAAGGAGGGTGGAAGAGAGCGAAACAAGACGTAGGAGGGTGAGAGAAAGCGAAACGAGATGAAGGAGGGTGAAAGAGAGCGAAACGAGACGAAGGAGGGTGAAAGAGAGCGAAACAAGACGAAGGAGGGTGAAGGAGGGCGAAACGAGACGAAGGAGGGTCAAAGAGAGCAAAACGAGACGAAGAAGGGTGAAAGAGAACGAAACGAGACGAAGGAGGGGGAAAGTGAGCGAAACGAGACGAAGGAGGGTGAAAGAAGGCGAAACGAGACGAAAGAGGGAGGAAGACAGCGAAACGAGACGAAGGAGGGTGAGAGAGAGTGAAACGAGACCAAGGAGGGTGGAAGAGTGCGAAATGAGACGAAGGAGGGTGAGAGATAGCGAAAAAAGACGAAGGAGGGTGTAAGAGAGCGAAACGAGACGAAGGAGGGTGAAAGAGAGCGAAACGAGACGAAGGAGGGTGAAGGAAGGCGAAATGAGACGAAGGAGGGTGGAAGAGAGCGAAACGAGACGAAGGAGGGTGAAAGAGAACGAAACGAGACGAAGGAGGGGGAAAGAGGGCGAAATGAGACGAAGGAGGGTGAAAGAAGGCAAAACGAGACGAAGGAGGGAGGAAGACAGCGAAACGAGACGAAGGAGGGTGAGAGAGAGCGAAACGAGATGAAGGAGGGTGAAAGAGAGTGAAACGAGGCAAAGGAAGGTGAAAGAGTGCGAATCGAGACAAAGGATGGTGAAAGAGAGCGAAACGAGACAAAGGAAGGTGAAAGAGAGCGAACCGAAACGAAGGAGGGTGGAAGAGAGCGATACGAGACGAAGGACGGTGAAAGAGAGCGAAATGAGACGAAAGAGGGGGAAAGAGAGCGAAACGAGACGAAGGAGGGTGAAAAAGAGTGAAACGAGATGAAGGAGGGTGAAAGAGAACTAAACGAGACGAAGGAGGGTGAAAGAGAGCGAAACGAGATGAAGGAGGATGAAAGAGAGCGAAACGAGACGAAGGAGAGTGAAAGAGAGCGAAACGAGACGAAGGAAGGTGAAAGAGAGCTAAACGAGATGAAGGAGGGTGAAAGAGAGCGAAACGAGACAATGGAGGGTGAAAGAGTGCGAAATTGGGCGAAGGAAGGTGAAAGAGAGCGTAACGAGACGAAGGAGGGTGAAAGAGAACGAAACGAGACGAAGGAGGGGGAAAGAGGGCGAAATGAGACGAAGGAGGGTGAAAGAAGGCAAAACGAGACGAAGGAGGGAGGAAGACAGCGAAACGAGACGAAGGAGGGTGAGAGAGAGCGAAACGAGATGAAGGAGGGTGAAAGAGAGTGAAACGAGGCGAAGGAAGGTGAAAGAGTGCGAATCGAGACAAAGGAGGGTGAAAGAGAGCGAAACGAGACAAAGGAAGGTGAAAGAGAGCGAACCGAAACGAAGGAGGGTGGAAGAGAGCGATACGAGACGAAGGACGGTGAAAGAGAGCGAAACGAGACAAAGGAAGGTGAAAGAGAGCGAACCGAAACGAAGGAGGGTGGAAGAGAGCGATACGAGACGAAAGACGGTGAAAGAGAGCGAAACGAGACGAAAGAGGGGGAAAGAGAGCGAAACGAGACGAAGGAGGGTGAACAAGAGTGAAACGAGATGAAGGAGGGTGAAAGAGAGCTAAACGAGACGAAGGAGGGCGAAAGAGAGCGAAACGAGATGAAGGAGGATGAAAGAAAGCGAAACGAGACGAAGAAGAGTGAAAGAGAGCGAAACGAGACAAAGGAAGGTGAAAGATAGCTAAACGAGATGAAGGAGGGGAAAGAGAGCGAAACGAGACAAAGGAGGGTGAAAGAAGGCAAAACGAGACGAAGGAGGGAGGAAGACAGCGAAACGAGACGAAGGAGGGTGAAAAAGAGTGAAACGAGACGAAGGAGGGTGAAAGATTGCTAAACGAGACGAAGGAAGGTGAAAGAGAGCGAAACGAGATGAAGGAGGTTGAAAGAGAGCGAAACGAGACGAAGGAGGGTGAAAGAGAGCGAAACGAGACGAAGGAAGGTGAAAGAGAGCTAAAGGAGATGAAGGAGGGTGATAGAGATCGAAACGAGACAAAGGAGGGTGAAAGAGAGCGAAACGAGGCGAAGGAAGGTGAAAGAGAGCGAAACGAGACGAAGGAGGTTGAAAGAGAACGAAACGAGACGAAGGAGGGTGAAAGATTGCTAAACGAGACGAAGGAAGGTGAAAGAGAGCGAAACGAGATGAAGGAGGTTGAAAGAGAGCGAAACGAGACGAAGGAGGGTGAAAGAGAGCGAAACGAGACGAAGGAAGGTGAAAGAGAGCTAAAGGAGATGAAGGAGGGTGATAGAGATCGAAACGAGACAAAGGAGGGTGAAAGAGAGCGAAACGAGGCGAAGGAAGGTGAAAGAGAGCGAAACGAGACGAAGGAGGTTGAAAGAGAACGAAACGAGACGAAGGAGGGGGAAAGAGAGCGAAACGAGACGAAGGAGGGTGAAAGAAGGCGAAACGAGACGAAGGAGGGAGGAAGACAGCGAAACGAGACGAAGGAGGGTGAGAGAGAGCGAAACGAGATGAAGGAAGGTGGAAGAGAGCGAAACAAGACGAAGGAGGGTGAGAGACAGCGAAACGAGATGAAGGAGGGTGAAAGAGAGCGAAACGAGACGAAGGAGGGTGAAAGAGAGCGAAACGAGACGAAGGAGGGTGAAGGAGGGCGAAACGAGACGAAGGAGGGTCAAAGAGAGCAAAACGAGACGAAGGAGGGTGAAAGAGAACGAAACGAGACGAAGGAGGGGGAAAGTGAGCGAAACGAGACGAAGGAGGGTGAAAGAAGGCGAAACGAGACGAAAGAGGGAGGAAGACAGCGAAACGAGACGAAGGAGGGTGAGAGAGAGCGAAACGAGACCAAGGAGGGTGGAAGAGAGCGAAACGAGACGAAGGAGGGTGAGAGATAGCGAAAAAAGACGAAGGAGGGTGGAAGAGAGCGAAACGAGACGAAGGAGGGTGAAAGAGAGCGAAACGAGACGAAGGAGGGTGAAGGAAGGCGAAATGAGAGGAAGGAGTGTGGAAGAGAGCGAAACGAGACGAAGGAGGGTGAAAGAGAGTGAAAAGAGACGAAGGAGGGTGAAAGAGAGCGAAAGGAGACGAAGGAGGGTGAAAGAGAGCGAAACGAGACAAAGGAGGGTCTAAGAGGGGGAAACGAGATGAAGGAGGGTGAAAGAGAGCGAAACGAGACAAAGGAGGGTGAAAGAGTGCGAAATGGGGCGAAGGAAGGTGAAAGAGAGCGAAACGAGACGAAGGAGGGTGAAAGAGAGTGAAACGAGACGAAGGAGGTTGAAAGAGAGCGAAACGAGACGAAGGAGGGTGAAAGAGAGCGAAACGAGAAGAAGGAGGGTGAAAGAGAGTTAAACGAGATGAAGGAGGGTGAAAGAGGACGAAACGAGACGAAGGAGGGTGAAAGAGAGCGAAACGAGACGAAGGAAGGTGAAAGAGAGCTAAACGAGATGAAGGAAGGTGAAAGAGAGCGAAACGAGATGAAGGAGGGTGAAAGAGAACGAAACGAGACGAAGGAGGGGGAAAGAGAGCGAAACGATACGAAGGAGGGTGAAAGAAGCCGAAACGAGACGAAGGAGGGAGGAAGACAGCGAAACGAGACGAAGGAGTGTGAGAGATAGCGAAACGAGACGAAGGAGGGTGAAAGAGAGCGAAATGAGACGAAGGAGGGTGAAAGAGTGCGAAACGAGACGAAGGAGGGTGAAGGAAGGCAAAACGAGACGAAGGAGGGTGGAAGAGAGCGAAACGAGACGAAGGAGGGTGAAAGAGAGTGAAAAGAGACGAAGGAGGGTGAAAGAGAGCGAAACGAGGCGAAGGAGGGTCAAAGAGAGCGAAACGAGATGAAGGAGGGTGAAAGAGAGCGAAACGAGACAAAGGAGGGTGAAAGAGGCTGAAACGAGACGAAGGAGGGTGGAAGAGAGCGAAACGAGAGGAAGGAGGGTGAGGGAGAGCGAAACGAGATGAAGGAGGGTGAAAGAGAGTGAAACGAGATGAAGGAGGGTGAAAGAGAGCGAAACGAGACGAAGGAGGGTGAAAGAGAGCGAAACGAGACGAAGGAGGGTGAAAGAGAGTGAAACGAGGCGAAGGAAGGTGAAAGAGTACAAGTCGAGACAAAGGAGGGTGAAAGAGAGCGAAACGAGATGAAGGAAGGTTAAAGAGAGCGAACCGAAACGAAGGAGGGTGGAAGAGAGCGATACGAGACGAAGGAGGGTGAAAGAGAGCTAAACGAGATGACGGAGGCTGAAAGAGATCGAAACGAGACAAAGGAGGGTGAAAGAGCGAAACGAGGCGAAGGAAGGTGAAAGAGAGCGAAACGAGACGAAGGAGGATGAAAGAGAACGAAACGAGACGAAGGATGGGGAAAGAGAGCGAAACGAGACGAAGGAGGGTGAAAGAAGGCGAAACGAGATGAAGGAGGGAGGAAGACAGCGAAACGAGACGAAGGAGGGTGAGAGAGAGCGAAACGAGACGAAGGAGGGTGGAAGAGAGCGAAACAAGACGTAGGAGGGTGAGAGAAAGCGAAACGAGACGAAGGAGGGTGAAAGAGAGCGAAACGAGACGAAGGAGGGTGAAAGAGAGTGAAACGAGACGAAGGAGGGTGAAGGAGGGCGAAACGAGACGAAAGAGGGTCAAAGAGAGCAAAACGAGTTGAAGGAGGGTGAAAGAGAGCGAAACGAGACAAAGGAGGGTGAAAGAGGCTGAAACGAGACGAAGGAGGGTGGAAGAGAGCGAAACGAGAGGAAGGACGGTGAAAGAGAGCGAAACGAGATGAAGGAGGGTGAAAGAGAGTGAAACGAGACGAAGGAGGGTGAAAGAGAGCGAAACGAGACGAAGGAGGGTGAAAGAGAGCGAAACGAGGCGAAGGAGGGTGAAAGAGAGCAAAACGAGGCGAAGGAAGGTGAAAGAGTGCGAATCGAGACAAAGGAGTGTGAAAGAGAGCGAAATGAGACGAAGGAAGGTGAAAGAGACCGAACCGAAACGAAGGAGGGTGAAAGAGAGCGAAACGAGAAGAAGGAGGGTGGAAGAGAGCGAAACGAGACGAAGGAGGGTGAAAGAGAGCGAAACGAGACGAAGGAGGGTGAAAAAGAGTGAAACGAGACGAAGGAGGGTGAAAGAGAGCTAAACGAGACGAAGGAGGGTGAAAGAGAGTTAAACGAGATGAAGGAGGGTGAAAGAGGACGAAACGAGACGAAGGAGGGTGAAAGAGAGCGAAACGAGACGAAGGAAGGTGAAAGAGAGCTAAACGAGATGAAGGAAGGTGAAAGAGAGCGAAACGAGATGAAGGAGGGTGAAAGAGAACGAAACGAGACGAAGGAGGGGGAAAGATAGCGAAACGATACGAAGGAGGGTGAAAGAAGCCGAAACGAGACGAAGGAGGGAGGAAGACAGCGAAACGAGACGAAGGAGTGTGAGAGATAGCGAAACGAGACGAAGGAGGGTGAAAGAGAGCGAAATGAGACGAAGGAGGGTGAAAGAGTGCGAAACGAGACGAAGGAGGGTGAAGGAAGGCAAAACGAGACGAAGGAGGGTGGAAGAGAGCGAAACGAGACGAAGGAGGGTGAAAGAGAGTGAAAAGAGACGAAGGAGGGTGAAAGAGAGCGAAACGAGGCGAAGGAGGGTCAAAGAGAGCGAAACGAGATGAAGGAGGGTGAAAGAGAGCGAAACGAGACAAAGGAGGGTGAAAGAGGCTGAAACGAGACGAAGGAGGGTGGAAGAGAGCGAAACGAGAGGAAGGAGGGTGAGGGAGAGCGAAACGAGATGAAGGAGGGTGAAAGAGAGTGAAACGAGATGAAGGAGGGTGAAAGAGAGCGAAACGAGACGAAGGAGGGTGAAAGAGAGCGAAACGAGACGAAGGAGGGTGAAAGAGAGTGAAACGAGGCGAAGGAAGGTGAAAGAGTACAAGTCGAGACAAAGGAGGGTGAAAGAGAGCGAAACGAGATGAAGGAAGGTTAAAGAGAGCGAACCGAAACGAAGGAGGGTGGAAGAGAGCGATACGAGACGAAGGAGGGTGAAAGAGAGGTAAACGAGATGACGGAGGCTGAAAGAGATCGAAACGAGACAAAGGAGGGTGAAAGAGCGAAACGAGGCGAAGGAAGGTGAAAGAGAGCGAAACGAGACGAAGGAGGATGAAAGAGAACGAAACGAGACGAAGGATGGGGAAAGAGAGCCAAACGAGACGAAGGAGGGTGAAAGAAGGCGAAACGAGATGAAGGAGGGAGGAAGACAGCGAAACGAGACGAAGGAGGGTGAGAGAGAGCGAAACGAGACGAAGGAGGGTGGAAGAGAGCGAAACAAGACGTAGGAGGGTGAGAGAAAGCGAAACGAGACGAAGGAGGGTGAAAGAGAGCGAAACGAGACGAAGGAGGGTGAAAGAGAGTGAAACGAGACGAAGGAGGGTGAAGGAGGGCGAAACGAGACGAAAGAGGGTCAAAGAGAGCAAAACGAGTTGAAGGAGGGTGAAAGAGAGCGAAACGAGACAAAGGAGGGTGAAAGAGGCTGAAACGAGACGAAGGAGGGTGGAAGAGAGCGAAACGAGAGGAAGGACGGTGAAAGAGAGCGAAACGAGATGAAGGAGGGTGAAAGAGAGTGAAACGAGACGAAGGAGGGTGAAAGAGAGCGAAACGAGACGAAGGAGGGTGAAAGAGAGTGAAAAGAGACGAAGGAGGGTGAAAGAGAGCGAAAGGAGGCGAAGGAGGGTGAAAGAGAGCGAAACGAGACAAAGGAGGGTCTAAGAGGGGGAAACGAGATGAAGGAGGGTGAAAGAGAGCGAAACGAGACAAAGGAGGGTGAAAGAGTGCGAAATGGGGCGAAGGAAGGTGAAAGAGAGCGAAACGAGACGAAGGAGGGTGAAAGAGAGTGAAACGAGACGAAGGAGGTTGAAAGAGAGCGAAACGAGACGAAGGAGGGTGAAAGAGAGCGAAACGAGAAGAAGGAGGGTGAAAGAGAGTTAAACGAGATGAAGGAGGGTGAAAGAGGACGAAACGAGACGAAGGAGGGTGAAAGAGAGTGAAAAGAGACGAAGGAGGGTGAAAGAGAGCGAAACGAGGCGAAGGAGGGTCAAAGAGAGCGAAACGAGATGAAGGAGGGTGAAAGAGAGCGAAACGAGACAAAGGAGGGTGAAAGAGGCTGAAACGAGACGAAGGAGGGTGGAAGAGAGCGAAACGAGAGGAAGGAGGGTGAGGGAGAGCGAAACGAGATGAAGGAGGGTGAAAGAGAGTGAAACGAGATGAAGGAGGGTGAAAGAGAGCGAAACGAGACGAAGGAGGGTGAAAGAGAGCGAAACGAGACGAAGGAGGGTGAAAGAGAGTGAAACGAGGCGAAGGAAGGTGAAAGAGTACAAGTCGAGACAAAGGAGGGTGAAAGAGAGCGAAACGAGATGAAGGAAGGTGAAAGAGAGCGAACCGAAACGAAGGAGGGTGGAAGAGAGCGATACGAGACGAAGGAGGGTGAAAGAGAGCTAAACGAGATGACGGAGGCTGAAAGAGATCGAAACGAGACAAAGGAGGGTGAAAGAGCGAAACGAGGCGAAGGAAGGTGAAAGAGAGCGAAACGAGACGAAGGAGGGTGAAAGAGAACGAAACGAGACGAAGGATGGGGAAAGAGAGCGAAACGAGACGAAGGAGGGTGAAAGAAGGCGAAACGAGATGAAGGAGGGAGGAAGACAGCGAAACGAGACGAAGGAGGGTGAGAGAGAGCGAAACGAGACGAAGGAGGGTGGAAGAGAGCGAAACAAGACGTAGGAGGGTGAGAGAAAGCGAAACGAGATGAAGGAGGGTGAAAGAGAGCGAAACGAGACGAAGGAGGGTGAAAGAGAGCGAAACAAGACGAAGGAGGGTGAAGGAGGGCGAAACGAGACGAAGGAGGGTCAAAGAGAGCAAAACGAGACGAAGAAGGGTGAAAGAGAACGAAACGAGACGAAGGAGGGGGAAAGTGAGCGAAACGAGACGAAGGAGGGTGAAAGAAGGCGAAACGAGACGAAAGAGGGAGGAAGACAGCGAAACGAGACGAAGGAGGGTGAGAGAGAGTGAAACGAGACCAAGGAGGGTGGAAGAGTGCGAAATGAGACGAAGGAGGGTGAGAGATAGCGAAAAAAGACGAAGGAGGGTGTAAGAGAGCGAAACGAGACGAAGGAGGGTGAAAGAGAGCGAAACGAGACGAAGGAGGGTGAAGGAAGGCGAAATGAGACGAAGGAGGGTGGAAGAGAGCGAAACGAGACGAAGGAGGGTGAAAGAGAACGAAACGAGACGAAGGAGGGGGAAAGAGGGCGAAATGAGACGAAGGAGGGTGAAAGAAGGCAAAACGAGACGAAGGAGGGAGGAAGACAGCGAAACGAGACGAAGGAGGGTGAGAGAGAGCGAAACGAGATGAAGGAGGGTGAAAGAGAGTGAAACGAGGCAAAGGAAGGTGAAAGAGTGCGAATCGAGACAAAGGATGGTGAAAGAGAGCGAAACGAGACAAAGGAAGGTGAAAGAGAGCGAACCGAAACGAAGGAGGGTGGAAGAGAGCGATACGAGACGAAGGACGGTGAAAGAGAGCGAAATGAGACGAAAGAGGGGGAAAGAGAGCGAAACGAGACGAAGGAGGGTGAAAAAGAGTGAAACGAGATGAAGGAGGGTGAAAGAGAACTAAACGAGACGAAGGAGGGTGAAAGAGAGCGAAACGAGATGAAGGAGGATGAAAGAGAGCGAAACGAGACGAAGGAGAGTGAAAGAGAGCGAAACGAGACGAAGGAAGGTGAAAGAGAGCTAAACGAGATGAAGGAGGGTGAAAGAGAGCGAAACGAGACAATGGAGGGTGAAAGAGTGCGAAATTGGGCGAAGGAAGGTGAAAGAGAGCGTAACGAGACGAAGGAGGGTGAAAGAGAACGAAACGAGACGAAGGAGGGGGAAAGAGGGCGAAATGAGACGAAGGAGGGTGAAAGAAGGCAAAACGAGACGAAGGAGGGAGGAAGACAGCGAAACGAGACGAAGGAGGGTGAGAGAGAGCGAAACGAGATGAAGGAGGGTGAAAGAGAGTGAAACGAGGCGAAGGAAGGTGAAAGAGTGCGAATCGAGACAAAGGAGGGTGAAAGAGAGCGAAACGAGACAAAGGAAGGTGAAAGAGAGCGAACCGAAACGAAGGAGGGTGGAAGAGAGCGATACGAGACGAAGGACGGTGAAAGAGAGCGAAACGAGACAAAGGAAGGTGAAAGAGAGCGAACCGAAACGAAGGAGGGTGGAAGAGAGCGATACGAGACGAAAGACGGTGAAAGAGAGCGAAACGAGACGAAAGAGGGGGAAAGAGAGCGAAACGAGACGAAGGAGGGTGAACAAGAGTGAAACGAGATGAAGGAGGGTGAAAGAGAGCTAAACGAGACGAAGGAGGGCGAAAGAGAGCGAAACGAGATGAAGGAGGATGAAAGAAAGCGAAACGAGACGAAGAAGAGTGAAAGAGAGCGAAACGAGACAAAGGAAGGTGAAAGATAGCTAAACGAGATGAAGGAGGGGAAAGAGAGCGAAACGAGACAAAGGAGGGTGAAAGAAGGCAAAACGAGACGAAGGAGGGAGGAAGACAGCGAAACGAGACGAAGGAGGGTGAAAAAGAGTGAAACGAGACGAAGGAGGGTGAAAGATTGCTAAACGAGACGAAGGAAGGTGAAAGAGAGCGAAACGAGATGAAGGAGGTTGAAAGAGAGCGAAACGAGACGAAGGAGGGTGAAAGAGAGCGAAACGAGACGAAGGAAGGTGAAAGAGAGCTAAAGGAGATGAAGGAGGGTGATAGAGATCGAAACGAGACAAAGGAGGGTGAAAGAGAGCGAAACGAGGCGAAGGAAGGTGAAAGAGAGCGAAACGAGACGAAGGAGGTTGAAAGAGAACGAAACGAGACGAAGGAGGGTGAAAGATTGCTAAACGAGACGAAGGAAGGTGAAAGAGAGCGAAACGAGATGAAGGAGGTTGAAAGAGAGCGAAACGAGACGAAGGAGGGTGAAAGAGAGCGAAACGAGACGAAGGAAGGTGAAAGAGAGCTAAAGGAGATGAAGGAGGGTGATAGAGATCGAAACGAGACAAAGGAGGGTGAAAGAGAGCGAAACGAGGCGAAGGAAGGTGAAAGAGAGCGAAACGAGACGAAGGAGGTTGAAAGAGAACGAAACGAGACGAAGGAGGGGGAAAGAGAGCGAAACGAGACGAAGGAGGGTGAAAGAAGGCGAAACGAGACGAAGGAGGGAGGAAGACAGCGAAACGAGACGAAGGAGGGTGAGAGAGAGCGAAACGAGATGAAGGAAGGTGGAAGAGAGCGAAACAAGACGAAGGAGGGTGAGAGACAGCGAAACGAGATGAAGGAGGGTGAAAGAGAGCGAAACGAGACGAAGGAGGGTGAAAGAGAGCGAAACGAGACGAAGGAGGGTGAAGGAGGGCGAAACGAGACGAAGGAGGGTCAAAGAGAGCAAAACGAGACGAAGGAGGGTGAAAGAGAACGAAACGAGACGAAGGAGGGGGAAAGTGAGCGAAACGAGACGAAGGAGGGTGAAAGAAGGCGAAACGAGACGAAAGAGGGAGGAAGACAGCGAAACGAGACGAAGGAGGGTGAGAGAGAGCGAAACGAGACCAAGGAGGGTGGAAGAGAGCGAAACGAGACGAAGGAGGGTGAGAGATAGCGAAAAAAGACGAAGGAGGGTGGAAGAGAGCGAAACGAGACGAAGGAGGGTGAAAGAGAGCGAAACGAGACGAAGGAGGGTGAAGGAAGGCGAAATGAGAGGAAGGAGTGTGGAAGAGAGCGAAACGAGACGAAGGAGGGTGAAAGAGAGTGAAAAGAGACGAAGGAGGGTGAAAGAGAGCGAAAGGAGGCGAAGGAGGGTGAAAGAGAGCGAAACGAGACAAAGGAGGGTCTAAGAGGGGGAAACGAGATGAAGGAGGGTGAAAGAGAGCGAAACGAGACAAAGGAGGGTGAAAGAGTGCGAAATGGGGCGAAGGAAGGTGAAAGAGAGCGAAACGAGACGAAGGAGGGTGAAAGAGAGTGAAACGAGACGAAGGAGGTTGAAAGAGAGCGAAACGAGGCGAAGGAGGGTGAAAGAGAGCGAAACGAGAAGAAGGAGGGTGAAAGAGAGTTAAACGAGATGAAGGAGGGTGAAAGAGGACGAAACGAGACGAAGGAGGGTGAAAGAGAGCGAAACGAGACGAAGGAAGGTGAAAGAGAGCTAAACGAGATGAAGGAAGGTGAAAGAGAGCGAAACGAGATGAAGGAGGGTGAAAGAGAACGAAACGAGACGAAGGAGGGGGAAAGAGAGCGAAACGATACGAAGGAGGGTGAAAGAAGCCGAAACGAGACGAAGGAGGGAGGAAGACAGCGAAACGAGACGAAGGAGTGTGAGAGATAGCGAAACGAGACGAAGGAGGGTGAAAGAGAGCGAAATGAGACGAAGGAGGGTGAAAGAGTGCGAAACGAGACGAAGGAGGGTGAAGGAAGGCAAAACGAGACGAAGGAGGGTGGAAGAGAGCGAAACGAGACGAAGGAGGGTGAAAGAGAGTGAAAAGAGACGAAGGAGGGTGAAAGAGAGCGAAACGAGGCGAAGGAGGGTCAAAGAGAGCGAAACGAGATGAAGGAGGGTGAAAGAGAGCGAAACGAGACAAAGGAGGGTGAAAGAGGCTGAAACGAGACGAAGGAGGGTGGAAGAGAGCGAAACGAGAGGAAGGAGGGTGAGGGAGAGCGAAACGAGATGAAGGAGGGTGAAAGAGAGTGAAACGAGATGAAGGAGGGTGAAAGAGAGCGAAACGAGACGAAGGAGGGTGAAAGAGAGCGAAACGAGACGAAGGAGGGTGAAAGAGAGTGAAACGAGGCGAAGGAAGGTGAAAGAGTACAAGTCGAGACAAAGGAAGGTTAAAGAGAGCGAACCGAAACGAAGGAGGGTGGAAGAGAGCGATACGAGACGAAGGAGGGTGAAAGAGAGCTAAACGAGATGACGGAGGCTGAAAGAGATCGAAACGAGACAAAGGAGGGTGAAAGAGCGAAACGAGGCGAAGGAAGGTGAAAGAGAGCGAAACGAGACGAAGGAGGATGAAAGAGAACGAAACGAGACGAAGGATGGGGAAAGAGAGCGAAACGAGACGAAGGAGGGTGAAAGAAGGCGAAACGAGATGAAGGAGGGAGGAAGACAGCGAAACGAGACGAAGGAGGGTGAGAGAGAGCGAAACGAGACGAAGGAGGGTGGAAGAGAGCGAAACAAGACGTAGGAGGGTGAGAGAAAGCGAAACGAGACGAAGGAGGGTGAAAGAGAGCGAAACGAGACGAAGGAGGGTGAAAGAGAGTGAAACGAGACGAAGGAGGGTGAAGGAGGGCGAAACGAGACGAAAGAGGGTCAAAGAGAGCAAAACGAGTTGAAGGAGGGTGAAAGAGAGCGAAACGAGACAAAGGAGGGTGAAAGAGGCTGAAACGAGACGAAGGAGGGTGGAAGAGAGCGAAACGAGAGGAAGGACGGTGAAAGAGAGCGAAACGAGATGAAGGAGGGTGAAAGAGAGTGAAACGAGACGAAGGAGGGTGAAAGAGAGCGAAACGAGACGAAGGAGGGTGAAAGAGAGCGAAACGAGGCGAAGGAGGGTGAAAGAGAGCGAAACGAGGCGAAGGAAGGTGAAAGAGTGCGAATCGAGACAAAGGAGTGTGAAAGAGAGCGAAATGAGACGAAGGAAGGTGAAAGAGACCGAACCGAAACGAAGGAGGGTGAAAGAGAGCGAAACGAGAAGAAGGAGGGTGGAAGAGAGCGAAACGAGACGAAGGAGGGTGAAAGAGAGCGAAACGAGACGAAGGAGGGTGAAAAAGAGTGAAACGAGACGAAGGAGGGTGAAAGAGAGCTAAACGAGACGAAGGAGGGTGAAAGAGAGTTAAACGAGATGAAGGAGGGTGAAAGAGGACGAAACGAGACGAAGGAGGGTGAAAGAGAGCGAAACGAGACGAAGGAAGGTGAAAGAGAGCTAAACGAGATGAAGGAAGGTGAAAGAGAGCGAAACGAGATGAAGGAGGGTGAAAGAGAACGAAACGAGACGAAGGAGGGGGAAAGAGAGCGAAACGATACGAAGGAGGGTGAAAGAAGCCGAAACGAGACGAAGGAGGGAGGAAGACAGCGAAACGAGACGAAGGAGTGTGAGAGATAGCGAAACGAGACGAAGGAGGGTGAAAGAGAGCGAAATGAGACGAAGGAGGGTGAAAGAGTGCGAAACGAGACGAAGGAGGGTGAAGGAAGGCAAAACGAGACGAAGGAGGGTGGAAGAGAGCGAAACGAGACGAAGGAGGGTGAAAGAGAGTGAAAAGAGACGAAGGAGGGTGAAAGAGAGCGAAACGAGGCGAAGGAGGGTCAAAGAGAGCGAAACGAGATGAAGGAGGGTGAAAGAGAGCGAAACGAGACAAAGGAGGGTGAAAGAGGCTGAAACGAGACGAAGGAGGGTGGAAGAGAGCGAAACGAGAGGAAGGAGGGTGAGGGAGAGCGAAACGAGATGAAGGAGGGTGAAAGAGAGTGAAACGAGATGAAGGAGGGTGAAAGAGAGCGAAACGAGACGAAGGAGGGTGAAAGAGAGCGAAACGAGACGAAGGAGGGTGAAAGAGAGTGAAACGAGGCGAAGGAAGGTGAAAGAGTACAAGTCGAGACAAAGGAGGGTGAAAGAGAGCGAAACGAGATGAAGGAAGGTTAAAGAGAGCGAACCGAAACGAAGGAGGGTGGAAGAGAGCGATACGAGACGAAGGAGGGTGAAAGAGAGGTAAACGAGATGACGGAGGCTGAAAGAGATCGAAACGAGACAAAGGAGGGTGAAAGAGCGAAACGAGGCGAAGGAAGGTGAAAGAGAGCGAAACGAGACGAAGGAGGATGAAAGAGAACGAAACGAGACGAAGGATGGGGAAAGAGAGCGAAACGAGACGAAGGAGGGTGAAAGAAGGCGAAACGAGATGAAGGAGGGAGGAAGACAGCGAAACGAGACGAAGGAGGGTGAGAGAGAGCGAAACGAGACGAAGGAGGGTGGAAGAGAGCGAAACAAGACGTAGGAGGGTGAGAGAAAGCGAAACGAGACGAAGGAGGGTGAAAGAGAGCGAAACGAGACGAAGGAGGGTGAAAGAGAGTGAAACGAGACGAAGGAGGGTGAAGGAGGGCGAAACGAGACGAAAGAGGGTCAAAGAGAGCAAAACGAGTTGAAGGAGGGTGAAAGAGAGCGAAACGAGACAAAGGAGGGTGAAAGAGGCTGAAACGAGACGAAGGAGGGTGGAAGAGAGCGAAACGAGAGGAAGGACGGTGAAAGAGAGCGAAACGAGATGAAGGAGGGTGAAAGAGAGTGAAACGAGACGAAGGAGGGTGAAAGAGAGCGAAACGAGACGAAGGAGGGTGAAAGAGAGTGAAAAGAGACGAAGGAGGGTGAAAGAGAGCGAAAGGAGGCGAAGGAGGGTGAAAGAGAGCGAAACGAGACAAAGGAGGGTCTAAGAGGGGGAAACGAGATGAAGGAGGGTGAAAGAGAGCGAAACGAGACAAAGGAGGGTGAAAGAGTGCGAAATGGGGCGAAGGAAGGTGAAAGAGAGCGAAACGAGACGAAGGAGGGTGAAAGAGAGTGAAACGAGACGAAGGAGGTTGAAAGAGAGCGAAACGAGACGAAGGAGGGTGAAAGAGAGCGAAACGAGAAGAAGGAGGGTGAAAGAGAGTTAAACGAGATGAAGGAGGGTGAAAGAGGACGAAACGAGACGAAGGAGGGTGAAAGAGAGCGAAACGAGACGAAGGAAGGTGAAAGAGAGCTAAACGAGATGAAGGAAGGTGAAAGAGAGCGAAACGAGATGAAGGAGGGTGAAAGAGAACGAAACGAGACGAAGGAGGGGGAAAGAGAGCGAAACGATACGAAGGAGGGTGAAAGAAGCCGAAACGAGACGAAGGAGGGAGGAAGACAGCGAAACGAGACGAAGGAGTGTGAGAGATAGCGAAACGAGACGAAGGAGGGTGAAAGAGAGCGAAATGAGACGAAGGAGGGTGAAAGAGTGCGAAACGAGACGAAGGAGGGTGAAGGAAGGCAAAACGAGACGAAGGAGGGTGGAAGAGAGCGAAACGAGACGAAGGAGGGTGAAAGAGAGTGAAAAGAGACGAAGGAGGGTGAAAGAGAGCGAAACGAGGCGAAGGAGGGTCAAAGAGAGCGAAACGAGATGAAGGAGGGTGAAAGAGAGCGAAACGAGACAAAGGAGGGTGAAAGAGGCTGAAACGAGACGAAGGAGGGTGGAAGAGAGCGAAACGAGAGGAAGGAGGGTGAGGGAGAGCGA
Source organism: Scyliorhinus torazame (assembly GCF_047496885.1). Taxonomy (NCBI): domain Eukaryota; kingdom Metazoa; phylum Chordata; class Chondrichthyes; order Carcharhiniformes; family Scyliorhinidae; genus Scyliorhinus; species Scyliorhinus torazame. The sequence goes on along the minus strand of NC_092732.1, from coordinate 47,266,207 downwards.
AACGAGATGAAGGAGGGTGAAAGAGAGTGAAACGAGATGAAGGAGGGTGAAAGAGAGCGAAACGAGACGAAGGAGGGTGAAAGAGAGCGAAACGAGACGAAGGAGGGTGAAAGAGAGTGAAACGAGGCGAAGGAAGGTGAAAGAGTACAAGTCGAGACAAAGGAGGGTGAAAGAGAGCGAAACGAGATGAAGGAAGGTTAAAGAGAGCGAACCGAAACGAAGGAGGGTGGAAGAGAGCGATACGAGACGAAGGAGGGTGAAAGAGAGCTAAACGAGATGACGGAGGCTGAAAGAGATCGAAACGAGACAAAGGAGGGTGAAAGAGCGAAACGAGGCGAAGGAAGGTGAAAGAGAGCGAAACGAGACGAAGGAGGATGAAAGAGAACGAAACGAGACGAAGGATGGGGAAAGAGAGCGAAACGAGACGAAGGAGGGTGAAAGAAGGCGAAACGAGATGAAGGAGGGAGGAAGACAGCGAAACGAGACGAAGGAGGGTGAGAGAGAGCGAAACGAGACGAAGGAGGGTGGAAGAGAGCGAAACAAGACGTAGGAGGGTGAGAGAAAGCGAAACGAGACGAAGGAGGGTGAAAGAGAGCGAAACGAGACGAAGGAGGGTGAAAGAGAGTGAAACGAGACGAAGGAGGGTGAAGGAGGGCGAAACGAGACGAAAGAGGGTCAAAGAGAGCAAAACGAGTTGAAGGAGGGTGAAAGAGAGCGAAACGAGACAAAGGAGGGTGAAAGAGGCTGAAACGAGACGAAGGAGGGTGGAAGAGAGCGAAACGAGAGGAAGGACGGTGAAAGAGAGCGAAACGAGATGAAGGAGGGTGAAAGAGAGTGAAACGAGACGAAGGAGGGTGAAAGAGAGCGAAACGAGACGAAGGAGGGTGAAAGAGAGCGAAACGAGGCGAAGGAGGGTGAAAGAGAGCGAAACGAGGCGAAGGAAGGTGAAAGAGTGCGAATCGAGACAAAGGAGTGTGAAAGAGAGCGAAATGAGACGAAGGAAGGTGAAAGAGACCGAACCGAAACGAAGGAGGGTGAAAGAGAGCGAAACGAGAAGAAGGAGGGTGGAAGAGAGCGAAACGAGACGAAGGAGGGTGAAAGAGAGCGAAACGAGACGAAGGAGGGTGAAAAAGAGTGAAACGAGACGAAGGAGGGTGAAAGAGAGCTAAACGAGACGAAGGAGGGTGAAAGAGAGTTAAACGAGATGAAGGAGGGTGAAAGAGGACGAAACGAGACGAAGGAGGGTGAAAGAGAGCGAAACGAGACGAAGGAAGGTGAAAGAGAGTTAAACGAGATGAAGGAAGGTGAAAGAGAGCGAAACGAGATGAAGGAGGGTGAAAGAGAGTGAAACGAGACAAAGGAGGGTGAAAGAGTGCGAAATGGGGCGAAGGAAGGTGAAAGAGAGCGAAACGAGACGAAGGAGGGTGAAAGAGAACGAAACGAGACGAAGAAGGGGGAAAGAGGGCGAAATGAGACGAAGGAGGGTGAAAGAAGGCAAAACGAGACGAAGGAGGGAGGAAGACAGCGATACGAGACGAAGGAGGGTGAGAGAGAGCAAAACGAGATGAAGGAGGGTGAAAGAGAGTGAAACGAGGCGAAGGAAGGTGAAAGAGTGCGAATCGAGACAAAGGATGGTGAAAGAGAGCGAAACGAGACAAAGGAAGGTGAAAGAGAGCGAACCGAAACGAAGGAGGGTGGAAGAGAGCGATACGAGACGAAGGACGGTGAAAGAGAGCGAAATGAGACGAAAGAGGGGGAAAGAGAGCGAAACGAGACGAAGGAGGGTGAAAAAGAGTGAAACGAGATGAAGGAGGGTGAAAGAGAACTAAACGAGACGAAGGAGGGTGAAAGAGAGCGAAACGAGATGAAGGAGGATGAAAGAGAGCGAAACGAGACGAAGGAGAGTGAAAGAGAGCGAAACGAGACGAAGGAAGGTGAAAGAGAGCTAAACGAGATGAAGGAGGATGAAAGAGAGCGAAACGAGACAATGGAGGGTGAAAGAGTGCGAAATTGGGCGAAGGATGGGGAAAGAGAGCGAAACGAGACGAAGGAGGGTGAAAGAAGGCGAAACGAGATGAAGGAGGGAGGAAGACAGCGAAACGAGACGAAGGAGGGTGAGAGAGAGCGAAACGAGACGAAGGAGGGTGGAAGAGAGCGAAACAAGACGTAGGAGGGTGAGAGAAAGCGAAACGAGACGAAGGAGGGTGAAAGAGAGCGAAACGAGACGAAGGAGGGTGAAAGAGAGTGAAACGAGACGAAGGAGGGTGAAGGAGGGCGAAACGAGACGAAAGAGGGTCAAAGAGAGCAAAACGAGTTGAAGGAGGGTGAAAGAGAGCGAAACGAGACAAAGGAGGGTGAAAGAGGCTGAAACGAGACGAAGGAGGGTGGAAGAGAGCGAAACGAGAGGAAGGACGGTGAAAGAGAGCGAAACGAGATGAAGGAGGGTGAAAGAGAGTGAAACGAGACGAAGGAGGGTGAAAGAGAGCGAAACGAGACGAAGGAGGGTGAAAGAGAGCGAAACGAGGCGAAGGAGGGTGAAAGAGAGCGAAACGAGGCGAAGGAAGGTGAAAGAGTGCGAATCGAGACAAAGGAGTGTGAAAGAGAGCGAAATGAGACGAAGGAAGGTGAAAGAGACCGAACCGAAACGAAGGAGGGTGAAAGAGAGCGAAACGAGAAGAAGGAGGGTGGAAGAGAGCGAAACGAGACGAAGGAGGGTGAAAGAGAGCGAAACGAGACGAAGGAGGGTGAAAAAGAGTGAAACGAGACGAAGGAGGGTGAAAGAGAGCTAAACGAGACGAAGGAGGGTGAAAGAGAGTTAAACGAGATGAAGGAGGGTGAAAGAGGACGAAACGAGATGAAGGAGGGTGAAAGAGAGCGAAACGAGACGAAGGAAGGTGAAAGAGAGCTAAACGAGATGAAGGAAGGTGAAAGAGAGCGAAACGAGATGAAGGAGGGTGAAAGAGAACGAAACGAGACGAAGGAGGGGGAAAGAGAGCGAAACGATACGAAGGAGGGTGAAAGAAGCCGAAACGAGACGAAGGAGGGAGGAAGACAGCGAAACGAGACGAAGGAGTGTGAGAGATAGCGAAACGAGACGAAGGAGGGTGAAAGAGAGCGAAATGAGACGAAGGAGGGTGAAAGAGTGCGAAACGAGACGAAGGAGGGTGAAGGAAGGCAAAACGAGACGAAGGAGGGTGGAAGAGAGCGAAACGAGACGAAGGAGGGTGAAAGAGAGTGAAAAGAGACGAAGGAGGGTGAAAGAGAGCGAAACGAGGCGAAGGAGGGTCAAAGAGAGCGAAACGAGATGAAGGAGGGTGAAAGAGAGCGAAACGAGACAAAGGAGGGTGAAAGAGGCTGAAACGAGACGAAGGAGGGTGGAAGAGAGCGAAACGAGAGGAAGGAGGGTGAGGGAGAGCGAAACGAGATGAAGGAGGGTGAAAGAGAGTGAAACGAGATGAAGGAGGGTGAAAGAGAGCGAAACGAGACGAAGGAGGGTGAAAGAGAGCGAAACGAGACGAAGGAGGGTGAAAGAGAGTGAAACGAGGCGAAGGAAGGTGAAAGAGTACAAGTCGAGACAAAGGAGGGTGAAAGAGAGCGAAACGAGATGAAGGAAGGTTAAAGAGAGCGAACCGAAACGAAGGAGGGTGGAAGAGAGCGATACGAGACGAAGGAGGGTGAAAGAGAGCTAAACGAGATGACGGAGGCTGAAAGAGATCGAAACGAGACAAAGGAGGGTGAAAGAGCGAAACGAGGCGAAGGAAGGTGAAAGAGAGCGAAACGAGACGAAGGAGGATGAAAGAGAACGAAACGAGACGAAGGATGGGGAAAGAGAGCGAAACGAGACGAAGGAGGGTGAAAGAAGGCGAAACGAGATGAAGGAGGGAGGAAGACAGCGAAACGAGACGAAGGAGGGTGAGAGAGAGCGAAACGAGACGAAGGAGGGTGGAAGAGAGCGAAACAAGACGTAGGAGGGTGAGAGAAAGCGAAACGAGACGAAGGAGGGTGAAAGAGAGCGAAACGAGACGAAGGAGGGTGAAAGAGAGTGAAACGAGACGAAGGAGGGTGAAGGAGGGCGAAACGAGACGAAAGAGGGTCAAAGAGAGCAAAACGAGTTGAAGGAGGGTGAAAGAGAGCGAAACGAGACAAAGGAGGGTGAAAGAGGCTGAAACGAGACGAAGGAGGGTGGAAGAGAGCGAAACGAGAGGAAGGACGGTGAAAGAGAGCGAAACGAGATGAAGGAGGGTGAAAGAGAGTGAAACGAGACGAAGGAGGGTGAAAGAGAGCGAAACGAGACGAAGGAGGGTGAAAGAGAGTGAAAAGAGACGAAGGAGGGTGAAAGAGAGCGAAAGGAGGCGAAGGAGGGTGAAAGAGAGCGAAACGAGACAAAGGAGGGTCTAAGAGGGGGAAACGAGATGAAGGAGGGTGAAAGAGAGCGAAACGAGACAAAGGAGGGTGAAAGAGTGCGAAATGGGGCGAAGGAAGGTGAAAGAGAGCGAAACGAGACGAAGGAGGGTGAAAGAGAGTGAAACGAGACGAAGGAGGTTGAAAGAGAGCGAAACGAGACGAAGGAGGGTGAAAGAGAGCGAAACGAGAAGAAGGAGGGTGAAAGAGAGTTAAACGAGATGAAGGAGGGTGAAAGAGGACGAAACGAGACGAAGGAGGGTGAAAGAGAGCGAAACGAGACGAAGGAAGGTGAAAGAGAGCTAAACGAGATGAAGGAAGGTGAAAGAGAGCGAAACGAGATGAAGGAGGGTGAAAGAGAACGAAACGAGACGAAGGAGGGGGAAAGAGAGCGAAACGATACGAAGGAGGGTGAAAGAAGCCGAAACGAGACGAAGGAGGGAGGAAGACAGCGAAACGAGACGAAGGAGTGTGAGAGATAGCGAAACGAGACGAAGGAGGGTGAAAGAGAGCGAAATGAGACGAAGGAGGGTGAAGGAAGGCAAAACGAGACGAAGGAGGGTGGAAGAGAGCGAAACGAGACGAAGGAGGGTGAAAGAGAGTGAAAAGAGACGAAGGAGGGTGAAAGAGAGCGAAACGAGGCGAAGGAGGGTCAAAGAGAGCGAAACGAGATGAAGGAGGGTGAAAGAGAGCGAAACGAGACAAAGGAGGGTGAAAGAGGCTGAAACGAGACGAAGGAGGGTGGAAGAGAGCGAAACGAGAGGAAGGAGGGTGAGGGAGAGCGAAACGAGATGAAGGAGGGTGAAAGAGAGTGAAACGAGATGAAGGAGGGTGAAAGAGAGCGAAACGAGACGAAGGAGGGTGAAAGAGAGCGAAACGAGACGAAGGAGGGTGAAAGAGAGTGAAACGAGGCGAAGGAAGGTGAAAGAGTACAAGTCGAGACAAAGGAGGGTGAAAGAGAGCGAAACGAGATGAAGGAAGGTTAAAGAGAGCGAACCGAAACGAAGGAGGGTGGAAGAGAGCGATACGAGACGAAGGAGGGTGAAAGAGAGCTAAACGAGATGACGGAGGCTGAAAGAGATCGAAACGAGACAAAGGAGGGTGAAAGAGCGAAACGAGGCGAAGGAAGGTGAAAGAGAGCGAAACGAGACGAAGGAGGATGAAAGAGAACGAAACGAGACGAAGGATGGGGAAAGAGAGCGAAACGAGACGAAGGAGGGTGAAAGAAGGCGAAACGAGATGAAGGAGGGAGGAAGACAGCGAAACGAGACGAAGGAGGGTGAGAGAGAGCGAAACGAGACGAAGGAGGGTGGAAGAGAGCGAAACAAGACGTAGGAGGGTGAGAGAAAGCGAAACGAGACGAAGGAGGGTGAAAGAGAGCGAAACGAGACGAAGGAGGGTGAAAGAGAGTGAAACGAGACGAAGGAGGGTGAAGGAGGGCGAAACGAGACGAAAGAGGGTCAAAGAGAGCAAAACGAGTTGAAGGAGGGTGAAAGAGAGCGAAACGAGACAAAGGAGGGTGAAAGAGGCTGAAACGAGACGAAGGAGGGTGGAAGAGAGCAAAACGAGAGGAAGGACGGTGAAAGAGAGCGAAACGAGATGAAGGAGGGTGAAAGAGAGTGAAACGAGACGAAGGAGGGTGAAAGAGAGCGAAACGAGACGAAGGAGGGTGAAAGAGAGCGAAACGAGGCGAAGGAGGGTGAAAGAGAGCGAAACGAGGCGAAGGAAGGTGAAAGAGTGCGAATCGAGACAAAGGAGTGTGAAAGAGAGCGAAATGAGACGAAGGAAGGTGAAAGAGACCGAACCGAAACGAAGGAGGGTGAAAGAGAGCGAAACGAGAAGAAGGAGGGTGGAAGAGAGCGAAACGAGACGAAGGAGGGTGAAAGAGAGCGAAACGAGACGAAGGAGGGTGAAAAAGAGTGAAACGAGACGAAGGAGGGTGAAAGAGAGCTAAACGAGACGAAGGAGGGTGAAAGAGAGTTAAACGAGATGAAGGAGGGTGAAAGAGGACGAAACGAGACGAAGGAGGGTGAAAGAGAGCGAAACGAGACGAAGGAAGGTGAAAGAGAGCTAAACGAGATGAAGGAAGGTGAAAGAGAGCGAAACGAGATGAAGGAGGGTGAAAGAGAGTGAAACGAGACAAAGGAGGGTGAAAGAGTGCGAAATGGGGCGAAGGAAGGTGAAAGAGAGCGAAACGAGACGAAGGAGGGTGAAAGAGAACGAAACGAGACGAAGAAGGGGGAAAGAGGGCGAAATGAGACGAAGGAGGGTGAAAGAAGGCAAAACGAGACGAAGGAGGGAGGAAGACAGCGATACGAGACGAAGGAGGGTGAGAGAGAGCAAAACGAGATGAAGGAGGGTGAAAGAGAGTGAAACGAGGCGAAGGAAGGTGAAAGAGTGCGAATCGAGACAAAGGATGGTGAAAGAGAGCGAAACGAGACAAAGGAAGGTGAAAGAGAGCGAACCGAAACGAAGGAGGGTGGAAGAGAGCGATACGAGACGAAGGACGGTGAAAGAGAGCGAAATGAGACGAAAGAGGGGGAAAGAGAGCGAAACGAGACGAAGGAGGGTGAAAAAGAGTGAAACGAGATGAAGGAGGGTGAAAGAGAACTAAACGAGACGAAGGAGGGTGAAAGAGAGCGAAACGAGATGAAGGAGGATGAAAGAGAGCGAAACGAGACGAAGGAGAGTGAAAGAGAGCGAAACGAGACGAAGGAAGGTGAAAGAGAGCTAAACGAGATGAAGGAGGGTGAAAGAGAGCGAAACGAGACAATGGAGGGTGAAAGAGTGCGAAATTGGGCGAAGGAAGGTGAAAGAGAGCGTAACGAGACGAAGGAGGGTGAAAGAGAACGAAACGAGACGAAGGAGGGGGAAAGAGGGCGAAATGAGACGAAGGAGGGTGAAAGAAGGCAAAACGAGACGAAGGAGGGAGGAAGACAGCGAAACGAGACGAAGGAGGGTGAGAGAGAGCGAAACGAGATGAAGGAGGGTGAAAGAGAGTGAAACGAGGCGAAGGAAGGTGAAAGAGTGCGAATCGAGACAAAGGAGGGTGAAAGAGAGCGAAACGAGATGAAGGAGGTTGAAAGAGAGCGAAACGAGACGAAGGAGGGTGAAAGAGAGCGAAACGAGACGAAGGAAGGTGAAAGAGAGCTAAAGGAGATGAAGGAGGGTGATAGAGATCGAAACGAGACAAAGGAGGGTGAAAGAGAGCGAAACGAGGCGAAGGAAGGTGAAAGAGAGCGAAACGAGACGAAGGTGGTTGAAAGAGAACAAAACGAGACGAAGGAGGGGGAAAGAGAGCGAAACGAGACGAAGGAGGGTGAAAGAAGGCGAAACGAGACGAAGGAGGGAGGAAGACAGCGAAACGAGACGAAGGAGGGTGAGAGAGAGCGAAACGAGATGAAGGAAGGTGGAAGAGAGCGAAACAAGACGAAGGAGGGTGAGAGACAGCGAAACGAGATGAAGGAGGGTGAAAGAGAGCGAAACGAGACGAAGGAGGGTGAAAAAGAGTGAAACGAGACGAAGGAGGGTGAAAGAGAGCTAAACGAGACGAAGGAGGGTGAAAGAGAGTTAAACGAGATGAAGGAGGGTGAAAGAGGACGAAACGAGACGAAGGAGGGTGAAAGAGAGCGAAACGAGACGAAGGAAGGTGAAAGAGAGCTAAACGAGATGAAGGAAGGTGAAAGAGAGCGAAACGAGATGAAGGAGGGTGAAAGAGAGCGAAACGAGACAAAGGAGGGTGAAAGAGTGCGAAATGGGGCGAAGGAAGGTGAAAGAGAGCGAAACGAGACGAAGGAGGGTGAAAGAGAGTGAAACGAGACGAAGGAGGTTGAAAGAGAGCGAAACGAGACGAAGGAGGGTGAAAGAGAGCGAAACGAGAAGAAGGAGGGTGGAAGAGAGCGAAACGAGACGAAGGAGGGTGAAAGAGAGCGAAACGAGACGAAGGAGGGTGAAAAAGAGTGAAACGAGACGAAGGAGGGTGAAAGAGAGCTAAACGAGACGAAGGAAGGTGAAAGAGAGCGAAACGAGATGAAGGAGGGTGAAAGAGAACGAAACGAGACGAAGGAGGGGGAAAGAGAGCGAAACGAGGCGAAGGAGGGTCAAAGAGAGCGAAACGAGATGAAGGAGGGTGAAACAGAGCGAAACGAGACAAAGGAGGGTGAAAGAGGCTGAAACGAGATGAAGGAGGGTGGAAGAGAGCGAAACGAGAGGAAGGAGGGTGAGGGAGAGCGAAACGAGATGAAGGAGGGTGAAAGAGAGTGAAACGAGATGAAGGAGGGTGAAAGAGAGCGAAACGAGACGAAGGAGGGTGAAAGAGAGCGAAACGAGACGAAGGAGGGTGAAAGAGAGTGAAACGAGGCGAAGGAAGGTGAAAGAGTACAAGTCGAGACAAAGGAGGGTGAAAGAGAGCGAAACGAGATGAAGGAAGGTGAAAGAGAGCGAACCGAAACGAAGGAGGGTGGAAGAGAGCGATACGAGACGAAGGAGGGTGAAAGAGAGCTAAACGAGATGACGGAGGCTGAAAGAGATCGAAACGAGACAAAGGAGGGTGAAAGAGCGAAACGAGGCGAAGGAAGGTGAAAGAGAGCGAAACGAGACGAAGGAGGGTGAAAGAGAACGAAACGAGACGAAGGATGGGGAAAGAGAGCGAAACGAGACGAAGGAGGGTGAAAGAAGGCGAAACGAGATGAAGGAGGGAGGAAGAAAGCGAAACGAGACGAAGGAGGGTGAGAGAGAGCGAAACGAGACGAAGGAGGGTGGAAGAGAGCGAAACAAGACGTAGGAGGGTGAGAGAAAGCGAAACGAGACGAAGGAGGGTGAAAGAGAGCGAAACGAGACGAAGGAGGGTGAAAGAGAGTGAAACGAGACGAAGGAGGGTGAAGGAGGGCGAAACGAGACGAAAGAGGGTCAAAGAGAGCGAAACGAGTTGAAGGAGGGTGAAAGAGAGCGAAACGAGACAAAGGAGGGTGAAAGAGGCTGAAACGAGACGAAGGAGGGTGGAAGAGAGCGAAACGAGAGGAAGGACGGTGAAAGAGAGCGAAACGAGATGAAGGAGGGTGAAAGAGAGTGAAACGAGACGAAGGAGGGTGAAAGAGAGCGAAACGAGACGAAGGAGGGTGAAAGAGAGCGAAACGAGGCGAAGGAGGGTGAAAGAGAGCGAAACGAGGCGAAGGAAGGTGAAAGAGTGCGAATCGAGACAAAGGAGTGTGAAAGAGAGCGAAACGAGATGAAGGAAGGTGAAAGAGACCGAACCGAAACGAAGGAGGGTGGAAGAGAGCGATACGAGAAGAAGGAGGGTGAAAGAGAGCGAAACGAGACGAAGGAGGGTGAAAGAGAGCGAAACGAGACGAAGGAGGGTGAAAAAGAGTGAAACGAGACGAAGGAGGGTGAAAGATTGCTAAACGAGACGAAGGAGGGTGAAAGAGAGTGAAACGAGATGAAGGAGGGTGTAAGAGAGCGAAACGAGACGAAGGAGGTTGAAAGAGAACGAAACGAGACGAAGGAAGGTGAAAGAGAGCTAAACGAGATGAAGGAGGGTGATAGAGATCGAAACGAGACAAAGGAGGGTGAAAGAGAACGAAACGTGGCGAAGGAAGGTGAAAGAGAGCGAAACGAGACGAAGGAGGATGAAAGAGAACGAAACGAGACGAAGGATGGGGAAAGAGAGCAAAACGAGACGAAGGAGGGTGAAAGAAGGCGAAACGAGACGAAGGAGGGAGGAAGACAGCGAAACGAGACGAAGGAGGGTGAGAGAGAGCGAAACGAGACGAAGGAGGGTGGAAGAGAGCGAAACAAGATGTAGGAGGGTGAGAGATAGCGAAACGAGACGAAGGAGGGTGAAAGAGAGCGAAACGAGACGAAGGAGGGTGAAAGAGAGCGAAATGAGACGAAGGAGGGTGAAGGAGGGCGAAACGAGACGAAAGAGGGTCAAAGAGAGCGAAACGAGTTGAAGGAGGGTGAAAGAGAGCGAAACGAGACAAAGGAGGGTGAAAGAGGCTGAAACGAGACGAAGGAGGGTGGAAGAGAGCGAAACGAGAGGAAGGACGGTGAAAGAGAGCGAAACGAGATGAAGGAGGGTGAAAGAGAGTGAAACGAGACGAAGGAGGGTGAAAGAGAGCGAAACGAGACGAAGGAGGGTGAAAGAGAGCAAGCGAGGCGAAGGAGGGTGAAAGAGAGTGAAACGAGGCGAAGGAAGGTGAAAGAGTGCGAATCGAGACAAAGGAGGGTGAAAGAGAGCGAAACGAGACGAAGGAAGGTGAAAGAGACCGAACCGAAACGAAGGAGGGTGGAAGAGAGCGATACGAGAAGAAGGAGGGTGAAAGAGAGCGAAACGAGACGAAGGAGGGTGAAAGACAGCGAAACGAGACGAAGGAGGGTGAAAAAGAGTGAAACGAGACGAAGGAGGGTGAAAGATTCCTAAACGAGACGAAGGAGGGTGAAAGAGAGCGAAACGAGATGAAGGAGGTTGAAAGAGAGCGAAACGAGACGAAGGAGGGTGAAAGAGAGCGAAGCGAGACGAAGGAAGGTGAAAGAGAGCTAAACGAGATGAAGGAGGGTGATAGAGATCGAAACGAGACAAAGGAGGGTGAAAGAGAGCGAAACGAGGCGAAGGAAGGTGAAAGAGAGCGAAACGAGACGAAGGAGGGTGAAAGAGAACGAAACGAGACGAAGGAGGGGGAAAGAGAGCGAAACGAGACGAAGGAGGGTGAAAGAAGGCGAAACGAGACGAAGGAGGGAGGAAGACAGCGAAACGAGACGAAGGAGGGTGAGAGAGAGCGAAACGAGATGAAGGAAGGTGGAAGAGAGCGAAACAAGACGAAGGAGGGTGAGAGACAGCGAAACGAGATGAAGGAGGGTGAAAGAGAGCGAAACGAGACGAAGGAGGGTGAAAGAGAGCGAAACGAGATGAAGGAGGGTGAAGGAGGGCGAAACGAGACGAAGGAGGGTCAAAGAGAGCAAAACGAGACGAAGGAGGGTGAAAGAGAACGAAACGAGACGAAGGAGGGGGAAAGTGAGCGAAACGAGACGAAGGAGGGTGAAAGAAGGCGAAACGAGACGAAAGAGGGAGGAAGACAGCGAAACGAGACGAAGGAGGGTGAGAGAGAGTGAAACGAGACCAAGGAGGGTGGAAGAGTGCGAAATGAGACGAAGGAGGGTGAGAGATAGCGAAAAAAGACGAAGGAGGGTGTAAGAGAGCGAAACGAGACGAAGGAGGGTGAAAGAGAGCGAAACGAGACGAAGGAGGGTGAAGGAAGGCGAAATGAGACGAAGGAGGGTGGAAGAGAGCGAAACGAGACGAAGGAGGGTGAAAGAGAACGAAACGAGACGAAGGAGGGGGAAAGAGGGCGAAATGAGACGAAGGAGGGTGAAAGAAGGCAAAACGAGACGAAGGAGGGAGGAAGACAGCGAAACGAGACGAAGGAGGGTGAGAGAGAGCGAAACGAGATGAAGGAGGGTGAAAGAGAGTGAAACGAGGCGAAGGAAGGTGAAAGAGTGCGAATCGAGACAAAGGAGGGTGAAAGAGAGCGAAACGAGACAAAGGAAGGTGAAAGAGAGCGAACCGAAACGAAGGAGGGTGGAAGAGAGCGATACGAGACGAAAGACGGTGAAAGAGAGCGAAATGAGACGAAAGAGGGGGAAAGAGAGCGAAACGAGACGAAGGAGGGTGAAAGAGAGCGAAACGAGATGAAGGAGGGTGAAAGAGAGCGAAACGAGACAAAGGAGGGTGAAAGAGTGCGAAATGTGGCGAAGGAAGGTGAAAGAGAGCGAAACGAGACGAAGGAGGGTGAAAGAGAACGAAACGAGACGAAGGAGGGGGAAAGAGGGCGAAATGAGACGAAGGAGGGTGAAAGAGAGCGAAACGAGAGGAAGGAGGGTGAGGGAGAGCGAAACGAGATGAAGGAGGGTGAAAGAGAGTGAAACGAGGCAAAGGAGGGTGAAAGAGTGCGAAATGGGGCGAAGGAAGGTGAAAGAGAGCGAAACGAGACGAAGGAGGGTGAAAGAGAACGAAACGAGACGAAGAAGGGGGAAAGAGGGCGAAATGAGACGAAGGAGGATGAAAGAAGGCAAAACGAGACGAAGGAGGGAGGAAGACAGCGAAACGAGATGAAGGAGGGTGAGAGAGAGCGAAACGAGATGAAGGAGGGTGAAAGAGAGTGAAACGAGGCGAAGGAAGGTGAAAGAGTGCGAATCGAGACAAAGGATGGTGAAAGAGAGCGAAACGAGACAAAGGAAGGTGAAAGAGAGCGAACCGAAACGAAGGAGGGTGGAAGAGAGCGATACGAGACGAAGGACGGTGAAAGAGAGCGAAATGAGACGAAAGAGGGGGAAAGAGAGCGAAACGAGACGAAGGAGGGTGAAAAAGAGTGAAACGAGATGAAGGAGGGTGAAAGAGAACTAAACGAGACGAAGGAGGGTGAAAGAGAGCGAAACGAGATGAAGGAGGATGAAAGAGAGCGAAACGAGACGAAGGAGAGTGAAAGAGAGCGAAACGAGACGAAGGAAGGTGAAAGAGAGCTAAACGAGATGAAGGAGGGTGAAAGAGAGCGAAACGAGACAATGGAGGGTGAAAGAGTGCAAAATTGGGCGAAGGAAGGTGAAAGAGAGCGTAACGAGACGAAGGAGGGTGAAAGAGAACGAAACGAGACGAAGGAGGGGGAAAGAGGGCGAAATGAGACGAAGGAGGGTGAAAGAAGGCAAAACGAGACGAAGGAGGGAGGAAGACAGCGAAACGAGACGAAGGAGGGTGAGAGACAGCGAAACGAGATGAAGGAGGGTGAAAGAGAGCGAAACGAGACGAAGGAGGGTGAAAGAGAGCGAAACGAGATGAAGGAGGGTGAAGGAGGGCGAAACGAGACGAAGGAGGGTCAAAGAGAGCAAAACGAGACGAAGGAGGGTGAAAGAGAACGAAACGAGACGAAGGAGGGGGAAAGTGAGCGAAACGAGACGAAGGAGGGTGAAAGAAGGCGAAACGAGACGAAAGAGGGAGGAAGACAGCGAAACGAGACGAAGGAGGGTGAGAGATAGCGAAAAAAGACGAAGGAGGGTGTAAGAGAGCGAAACGAGACGAAGGAGGGTGAAAGAGAGCGAAAAAAGACGAAGGAGGGTGTAAGAGAGCGAAACGAGACGAAGGAGGGTGAAAGAGAGCGAAACGAGACGAAGGAGGGTGAAGGAAGGCGAAATGAGACGAAGGAGGGTGGAAGAGAGCGAAACGAGACGAAGGAGGGTGAAAGAGAACGAAACGAGACGAAGGAGGGGGAAAGAGGGCGAAATGAGACGAAGGAGGGTGAAAGAAGGCAAAACGAGACGAAGGAGGGAGGAAGACAGCGAAACGAGACGAAGGAGGGTGAGAGAGAGCGAAACGAGATGAAGGAGGGTGAAAGAGAGTGAAACGAGGCGAAGGAAGGTGAAAGAGTGCGAATCGAGACAAAGGAGGGTGAAAGAAAGCGAAACGAGACAAAGGAAGGTGAAAGAGAGCGAACCGAAACGAAGGAGGGTGGAAGAGAGCGATACGAGACGAAAGACGGTGAAAGAGAGCGAAATGAGACGAAAGAGGGGGAAAGAGAGCGAAACGAGACGAAGGAGGGTGAAAGAGAGCGAAACGAGATGAAGGAGGGTGAAAGAGAGCGAAACGAGACAAAGGAGGGTGAAAGAGTGCGAAATGTGGCGAAGGAAGGTGAAAGAGAGCGAAACGAGACGAAGGAGGGTGAAAGAGAACGAAACGAGACGAAGGAGGGGGAAAGAGGGCGAAATGAGACGAAGGAGGGTGAAAGAGAGCGAAACGAGAGGAAGGAGGGTGAGGGAGAGCGAAACGAGATGAAGGAGGGTGAAAGAGAGTGAAACGAGGCAAAGGAGGGTGAAAGAGTGCGAAATGGGGCGAAGGAAGGTGAAAGAGAGCGAAACGAGACGGAGGAGGGTGAAAGAGAACGAAACGAGACGAAGAAGGGGGAAAGAGGGCGAAATGAGACGAAGGAGGATGAAAGAAGGCAAAACGAGACGAAGGAGGGAGGAAGACAGCGAAACGAGATGAAGGAGGGTGAGAGAGAGCGAAACGAGATGAAGGAGGGTGAAAGAGAGTGAAACGAGGCGAAGGAAGGTGAAAGAGTGCGAATCGAGACAAAGGATGGTGAAAGAGAGCGAAACGAGACAAAGGAAGGTGAAAGAGAGCGAACCGAAACGAAGGAGGGTGGAAGAGAGCGATACGAGACGAAGGACGGTGAAAGAGAGCGAAATGAGACGAAAGAGGGGGAAAGAGAGCGAAACGAGACGAAGGAGGGTGAAAAAGAGTGAAACGAGATGAAGGAGGGTGAAAGAGAACTAAACGAGACGAAGGAGGGTGAAAGAGAGCGAAACGAGATGAAGGAGGATGAAAGAGAGCGAAACGAGACGAAGGAGAGTGAAAGAGAGCGAAACGAGACGAAGGAAGGTGAAAGAGAGCTAAACGAGATGAAGGAGGGTGAAAGAGAGCGAAACGAGACAATGGAGGGTGAAAGAGTGCAAAATTGGGCGAAGGAAGGTGAAAGAGAGCGTAACGAGACGAAGGAGGGTGAAAGAGAACGAAACGAGACGAAGGAGGGGGAAAGAGGGCGAAATGAGACGAAGGAGGGTGAAAGAAGGCAAAACGAGACGAAGGAGGGAGGAAGACAGCGAAACGAGACGAAGGAGGGTGAGAGAGAGCGAAACGAGATGAAGGAGGGTGAAAGAGAGTGAAACGAGGCGAAGGAAGGTGAAAGAGTGCGAATCGAGACAAAGGAGGGTGAAAGAGAGCGAAACGAGACAAAGGAAGGTGAAAGAGAGCGAACCGAAACGAAGGAGGGTGGAAGAGAGCGATACGAGACGAAGGACGGTGAAAGAGAGCGAAACGAGACAAAGGAAGGTGAAAGAGAGCGAACCGAAACGAAGGAGGGTGGAAGAGAGCGATACGAGACGAAAGACGGTGAAAGAGAGCGAAACGAGACGAAAGAGGGGGAAAGAGAGCGAAACGAGACGAAGGAGGGTGAACAAGAGTGAAACGAGATGAAGGAGGGTGAAAGAGAGCTAAACGAGACGAAGGAGGGCGAAAGAGAGCGAAACGAGATGAAGGAGGATGAAAGAAAGCGAAACGAGACGAAGAAGAGTGAAAGAGAGCGAAACGAGACAAAGGAAGGTGAAAGATAGCTAAACGAGATGAAGGAGGGGAAAGAGAGCGAAACGAGACAAAGGAGGGTGAAAGAGTGCAAAACGGGGTGAAGGAAGGTGAAAGAGAGCGAAACGAGACGAAGGAAGGTGAAAGAGAACGAAACGAGACGAAGGAGGGGGAAAGAGGGCAAAATGAGACGAAGGAGGGTGAAAGAAGGCAAAACGAGACGAAGGAGGGAGGAAGACAGCGAAACGAGACGAAGGAGGGTGAAAAAGAGTGAAACGAGACGAAGGAGGGTGAAAGATTGCTAAACGAGACGAAGGAGGGTGAAAGAGAGCGAAACGAGATGAAGGAGGTTGAAAGAGAGCGAAACGAGACGAAGGAGGGTGAAAGAGAGCGAAACGAGACGAAGGAAGGTGAAAGAGAGCTAAAGGAGATGAAGGAGGGTGATAGAGATCGAAACGAGACAAAGGAGGGTGAAAGAGAGCGAAACGAGGCGAAGGAAGGTGAAAGAGAGCGAAACGAGACGAAGGAGGTTGAAAGAGAACGAAACGAGACGAAGGAGGGGGAAAGAGAGCGAAACGAGACGAAGGAGGGTGAAAGAAGGCGAAACGAGACGAAGGAGGGAGGAAGACAGCGAAACGAGACGAAGGAGGGTGAGAGAGAGCGAAACGAGATGAAGGAAGGTGGAAGAGAGCGAAACAAGACGAAGGAGGGTGAGAGACAGCGAAACGAGATGAAGGAGGGTGAAAGAGAGCGAAACGAGACGAAGGAGGGTGAAAGAGAGCGAAACGAGACGAAGGAGGGTGAAGGAGGGCGAAACGAGACGAAGGAGGGTCAAAGAGAGCAAAACGAGACGAAGGAGGGTGAAAGAGAACGAAACGAGACGAAGGAGGGGGAAAGTGAGCGAAACGAGACGAAGGAGGGTGAAAGAAGGCGAAACGAGACGAAAGAGGGAGGAAGACAGCGAAACGAGACGAAGGAGGGTGAGAGAGAGCGAAACGAGACCAAGGAGGGTGGAAGAGAGCGAAACGAGACGAAGGAGGGTGAGAGATAGCGAAAAAAGACGAAGGAGGGTGTAAGAGAGCGAAACGAGACGAAGGAGTGTGAAAGAGAGCGAAACGAGACGAAGGAGGGTGAAGGAAGGCGAAATGAGACGAAGGAGGGTGGAAGAGAGCGAAACGAGACGAAGGAGGGTGAAAGAGAGTGAAAAGAGACGAAGGAGGGTGAAAGAGAGTGAAACGAGATGAAGGAGGTTGAAAGAGAGCGAAACGAGACGAAGGAGGGTGAAAGAGAGCGAAACGAGATGAAGGAGGGTGAAAGAGAGAGAAACGAGACAAAGGAGGGTGAAAGAGTGCGAAATGGGGCGAAGGAAGGTGAAAGAGAACGAAACGAGACGAAGGAGGGTGAAAGAGAACGAAACGAGACGAAGGAGGGGGAAAGAGGGCGAAATGAGACGAAGGAGGGTGAAAGAGAGCGAAACGAGACGAAGGAGGGTGAAAGAGAGTGAAACGAGACGAAGGAGGTTGAAAGAGAGCGAAACGAGACGAAGGAGGGTGAAAGAGAGCGAAACGAGAAGAAGGAGGGTGGAAGAGAGCGAAACGAGACGAAGGAGGGTGAAAGAGAGCGAAACGAGACGAAGGAGGGTGAAAAAGATTAAAACGAGACGAAGGAGGGTGAAAGAGAGCTAAACGAGACGAAGGAGGGTGAAAGAGAGTTAAACGAGATGAAGGAGGGTGAAAGAGGACGAAACGAGACGAAGGAGGGTGAAAGAGAGCGAAACGAGACGAAGGAAGGTGAAAGAGAGCTAAACGAGATGAAGGAAGGTGAAAGAGAGCGAAACGAGATGAAGGAGGGTGAAAGAGAACGAAACGAGACGATGGAGGGGGAAAGAGAGCGAAACGATACGAAGGAGGGTGAAAGAAGCCGAAACGAGACGAAGGAGGGAGGAAGACAGCGAAACGAGTCGAAGGAGTGTGAGAGATAGCGAAACGAGACGAAGGAGGGTGAAAGAGTGCGAAACGAGACGAAGGAGGGTGAAGGAAGGCAAAACGAGACGAAGGAGGGTGGAAGAGAGCGAAACGAGACGAAGGAGGGTGAAAGAGAGTGAAAAGAGACGAAGGAGGGTGAAAGAGAGCGAAACGAGGCGAAGGATGGTCAAAGAGAGCGAAACGAGATGAAGGAGGGTGAAAGAGAGCGAAACGAGACAAAGGAGGGTGAAAGAGGCTGAAACGAGACGAAGGAGGGTGGAAGAGAGCGAAACGAGAGGAAGGAGGGTGAGGGAGAGCGAAACGAGATGAAGGAGGGTGAAAGAGAGTGAAACGAGATGAAGGAGGGTGAAAGAGAGCGAAACGAGACGAAGGAGGATGAAAGAGAGCGAAACGAGACGAAGGAGGGTGAAAGAGAGTGAAACGAGGCGAAGGAAGGTGAAAGAGTACAAGTCGAGACAAAGGAGGGTGAAAGAGAGCGAAACGAGATGAAGGAAGGTGAAAGAGAGCGAACCGAAACGAAGGTGGGTGGAAGAGAGCGATACGAGACGAAGGAGGGTGAAAGAGAGCTAAACGAGATGACGGAGGGTGAAAGAGATCGAAACGAGACAAAGGAGGGTGAAAGAGCGAAACGAGGCGAAGGAAGGTGAAAGAGAGCGAAACGAGACGAAGGAGGGTGAAAGAGAACGAAACGAGGTGAAGGATGGGGAAAGAGAGCGAAACGAGACGAAGGAGGGTGAAAGAAGGCGAAACGAGATGAAGGAGGGAGGAAGACAGCGAAACGAGACGAAGGAGGGTGAGAGAGAGCGAAACGAGACGAAGGAGGGTGGAAGAGAGCGAAACAAGACGTAGGAGGGTGAGAGATAGCGAAACGAGACGAAGGAGGGTGAAAGAGAGCGAAACGAGACGAAGGAGGGTGAAAGAGAGCGAAATGAGACGAAGGAGGTTGAAAGAGAACGAAACGAGACGAAGGAGGGGGAAAGAGA
Organism: Scyliorhinus torazame; assembly: GCF_047496885.1. Lineage (NCBI taxonomy): Eukaryota > Metazoa > Chordata > Chondrichthyes > Carcharhiniformes > Scyliorhinidae > Scyliorhinus > Scyliorhinus torazame. Next base: position 47,247,713 of record NC_092732.1, on the reverse strand, counting down.
GCGAAACGAGACGAAGGAGGGTGAAAGAAGGCAAAACGAGACGAAGGAGGGAGGAAGACAGCGAAACGAGACGAAGGAGGGTGAGAGAGAGCGAAACGAGATGAAGGAAGGTGGAAGAGAGCGAAACAAGACGAAGGAGGGTGAGAGACAGCGAAACGAGATGAAGGAGGGTGAAAGAGAGCGAAACGAGACGAAGGAGGGTGAAAGAGAGCGAAACGAGACGAAGGAGGGTGAAGGAGGGCGAAACGAGACGAAGGAGGGTCAAAGAGAGCAAAACGAGACGAAGGAGGGTGAAAGAGAACGAAACGAGAGGAAGGAGGGGGAAAGTGAGCGAAACGAGACGAAGGAGGGTGAAAGAAGGCGAAACGAGACGAAAGAGGGAGGAAGACAGCGAAACGAGACGAAGGAGGGTGAGAGAGAGCGAAACGAGACCAAGGAGGGTGGAAGAGAGCGAAACGAGACGAAGGAGGGTGAGAGATAGCGAAAAAAGACGAAGGAGGGTGTAAGAGAGCGAAACGAGACGAAGGAGGGTGAAGGAGAGCGAAACGAGACGAAGGAGGGTGAAGGAAGGCGAAATGAGACGAAGGAGGGTGGAAGAGAGCGAAACGAGACGAAGGAGGGTGAAAGAGAGTGAAAAGAGACGAAGGAGGGTGAAAGAGAGCGAAAGGAGGCGAAGGAGGGTGAAAGAGAGCGAAAAGAGACAAAGGAGGGTGAAAGAGGCTGAAACGAGACGAAGGAGGGTGGAAGAGAGCGAAACGAGAGGAAGGAGGGTGAGGGAGAGCGAAACGAGACGAAGGAGGGTGAAAGAGAGTGAAACGAGACGAAGGAGGTTGAAAGAGAGCGAAACGAGACGAAGGAGGGTGAAAGAGAGCGAAACGAGATGAAGGAGGGTGAAAGAGAGAGAAACGAGACAAAGGAGGGTGAAAGAGTGCGAAATGGGGCGAAGGAAGGTGAAAGAGAACGAAACGAGACGAAGGAGGGTGAAAGAGAACGAAATGAGACGAAGGAGGGGGAAAGAGGGCGAAATGAGACGAAGGAGGGTGAAAGAGAGCGAAACGAGAGGAAGGAGGGTGAGGGAGAGCGAAACGAGATGAAGGAGGGTGAAAGAGAGCGAAACGAGACAAAGGAGGGTGAAAGAGTGCGAAATGGGGCGAAGGAAGGTGAAAGAGAGCGAAACGAGACGAAGGAGGGTGAAAGAGAGTGAAACGAGACGAAGGAGGTTGAAAGAGAGCGAAACGAGACCAAGGAGGGTGGAAGAGAGCGAAACGAGACGAAGGAGGGTGAGAGATAGCGAAAAAAGACGAAGGAGGGTGTAAGAGAGCGAAACGAGACGAAGGAGGGTGAAAGAGAGCGAAACGAGACGAAGGAGGGTGAAGGAAGGCGAAATGAGACGAAGGAGGGTGGAAGAGAGCGAAACGAGACGAAGGAGGGTGGAAGAGAGTGAAAAGAGACGAAGGAGGGTGAAAGAGAGCGAAAGGAGGCGAAGGAGGGTGAAAGAGAGCGAAACGAGACAAAGGAGGGTCTAAGAGAGCGAAACGAGAGGAAGGAGGGTGAGGGAGAGCGAAACGAGATGAAGGAGGGTGAAAGAGAGTGAAACGAGATGAAGGAGGTTGAAAGAGAGCGAAACGAGACGAAGGAGGGTGAAAGAGAGCGAAACGAGATGAAGGAGGGTGAAAGAGAGAGAAACGAGACAAAGGAGGGTGAAAGAGTGCGAAATGGGGCGAAGGAAGGTGAAAGAGAACGAAACGAGACGAAGGAGGGTGAAAGAGAACGAAACGAGACGAAGGAGGGGGAAAGAGGGCAAAATGAGACGAAGGAGGGTGAAAGAGAGCGAAACGAGACGAAGGAGGGTGAAAGAGAGTGAAACGAGACGAAGGAGGTTGAAAGAGAGCGAAACGAGACGAAGGAGGGTGAAAGAGAGCGAAACGAGAAGAAGGAGGGTGGAAGAGAGCGAAACGAGACGAAGGAGGGTGAAAGAGAGCGAAACGAGACGAAGGAGGGTGAAAAAGATTAAAACGAGACGAAGGAGGGTGAAAGAGAGCTAAACGAGACGAAGGAGGGTGAAAGAGAGTTAAACGAGATGAAGGAGGGTGAAAGAGGACGAAACGAGACGAAGGAGGGTGAAAGAGAGCGAAACGAGACGAAGGAAGGTGAAAGAGAGCTAAACGAGATGAAGGAAGGTGAAAGAGAGCGAAACGAGATGAAGGAGGGTGAAAGAGAACGAAACGAGACGAAGGAGGGGGAAAGAGAGCGAAACGATACGAAGGAGGGTGAAAGAAGCCGAAACGAGACGAAGGAGGGAGGAAGACAGCGAAACGAGACGAAGGAGTGTGAGAGATAGCGAAACGAGACGAAGGAGGGTGAAAGAGTGCGAAACGAGACGAAGGAGGGTGAAGGAAGGCAAAACGAGACGAAGGAGGGTGGAAGAGAGCGAAACGAGACGAAGGAGGGTGAAAGAGAGTGAAAAGAGACGAAGGAGGGTGAAAGAGAGCGAAACGAGGCGAAGGATGGTCAAAGAGAGCGAAACGAGATGAAGGAGGGTGAAAGAGAGCGAAACGAGACAAAGGAGGGTGAAAGAGGCTGAAACGAGACGAAGGAGGGTGGAAGAGAGCGAAACGAGAGGAAGGAGGGTGAGGGAGAGCGAAACGAGATGAAGGAGGGTGAAAGAGAGTGAAACGAGATGAAGGAGGGTGAAAGAGAGCGAAACGAGACGAAGGAGGATGAAAGAGAGCGAAACGAGACGAAGGAGGGTGAAAGAGAGTGAAACGAGGCGAAGGAAGGTGAAAGAGTACAAGTCGAGACAAAGGAGGGTGAAAGAGAGCGAAACGAGATGAAGGAAGGTGAAAGAGAGCGAACCGAAACGAAGGTGGGTGGAAGAGAGCGATACGAGACGAAGGAGGGTGAAAGAGAGCTAAACGAGATGACGGAGGGTGAAAGAGATCGAAACGAGACAAAGGAGGGTGGAAGAGCGAAACGAGGCGAAGGAAGGTGAAAGAGAGCGAAACGAGACGAAGGAGGGTGAAAGAGAACGAAACGAGGTGAAGGATGGGGAAAGAGAGCGAAACGAGACGAAGGAGGGTGAAAGAAGGCGAAACGAGATGAAGGAGGGAGGAAGACAGCGAAACGAGACGAAGGAGGGTGAGAGAGAGCGAAACGAGACGAAGGAGGGTGGAAGAGAGCGAAACAAGACGTAGGAGGGTGAGAGATAGCGAAACGAGACGAAGGAGGGTGAAAGAGAGCGAAACGAGACGAAGGAGGGTGAAAGAGAGCGAAATGAGACGAAGGAGGGTGAAGGAGGGCGAAACGAGAAGAAAGAGGGTCAAAGAGAGCGAAACGAGTTGAAGGAGGGTGAAAGAGAGCGAAACGAGACAAAGGAGGGTGAAAGAGGCTGAAACGAGACGAAGGAGGGTGGAAGAGAGCGAAACGAGAGGAAGGAGGGTGATAGAGATCGAAACGAGACAAAGGAGGGTTAAAGAGAGCGAAACGAGGCGAAGGAAGGTGAAAGAGAGCGAAACGAGACGAAGGAGGTTGAAAGAGAACGAAACGAGACGAAGGAGGGGGAAAGAGAGCGAAACGAGACGAAGGAGGGTGAAAGAAGGCAAAACGAGACGAAGGAGGGAGGAAGACAGCGAAACGAGACGAAGGAGGGTGAGAGAGAGCGAAACGAGATGAAGGAAGGTGGAAGAGAGCGAAACAAGACGAAGGAGGGTGAGAGACAGCGAAACGAGATGAAGGAGGGTGAAAGAGAGCGAAACGAGACGAAGGAGGGTGAAAGAGAGCGAAACGAGACGAAGGAGGGTGAAGGAGGGCGAAACGATACGAAGGAGGGTCAAAGAGAGCAAAACGAGACGAAGGAGGGTGGAAGAGAACGAAACGAGAGGAAGGAGGGGGAAAGTGAGCGAAACGAGACGAAGGAGGGTGAAAGAAGGCGAAACGAGACGAAAGAGGGAGGAAGACAGCGAAACGAGACGAAGGAGGGTGAGAGAGAGCGAAACGAGACCAAGGAGGGTGGAAGAGAGCGAAACGAGACGAAGGAGGGTGAGAGATAGCGAAAAAAGACGAAGGAGGGTGTAAGAGAGCGAAACGAGACGAAGGAGGGTGAAGGAGAGCGAAACGAGACGAAGGAGGGTGAAGGAAGGCGAAATGAGACGAAGGAGGGTGGAAGAGAGCGAAACGAGACGAAGGAGGTTGAAAGAGAGTGAAAAGAGACGAAGGAGGGTGAAAGAGAGCGAAAGGAGGCGAAGGAGGGTGAAAGAGAGCGAAAAGAGACAAAGGAGGGTGAAAGAGGCTGAAACGAGACGAAGGAGGGTGGAAGAGAGCGAAACGAGAGGAAGGAGGGTGAGGGAGAGCGAAACGAGATGAAGGAGGGTGAAAGAGAGTGAAACGAGACGAAGGAGGTTGAAAGAGAGCGAAACGAGACGAAGGAGGGTGAAAGAGAGCGAAACGAGATGAAGGAGGGTGAAAGAGAGAGAAACGAGACAAAGGAGGGTGAAAGAGTGCGAAATGGGGCGAAGGAAGGTGAAAGAGAACGAAACGAGACGAAGGAGGGTGAAAGAGAACGAAACGAGACGAAGGAGGGGGAAAGAGGGCGAAATGAGACGAAGGAGGGTGAAAGAGAGCGAAACGAGAGGAAGGAGGGTGAGGGAGAGCGAAACGAGATGAAGGAGGGTGAAAGAGAGCGAAACGAGACAAAGGAGGTTGAAAGAGAACGAAACGAGACGAAGGAGGGGGAAAGAGAGCGAAACGAGACGAAGGAGGGTGAAAGAAGGCAAAACGAGACGAAGGAGGGAGGAAGACAGCGAAACGAGACGAAGGAGGGTGAGAGAGAGCGAAACGAGATGAAGGAAGGTGGAAGAGAGCGAAACAAGACGAAGGAGGGTGAGAGACAGCGAAACGAGATGAAGGAGGGTGAAAGAGAGCGAAACGAGACGAAGGAGGGTGAAAGAGAGCGAAACGAGACGAAGGAGGGTGAAGGAGGGCGAAACGAGACGAAGGAGGGTCAAAGAGAGCAAAACGAGACGAAGGAGGGTGAAAGAGAACGAAACGAGAGGAAGGAGGGGGAAAGTGAGCGAAACGAGACGAAGGAGGGTGAAAGAAGGCGAAACGAGACGAAAGAGGGAGGAAGACAGCGAAACGAGACGAAGGAGGGTGAGAGAGAGCGAAACGAGACCAAGGAGGGTGGAAGAGAGCGAAACGAGACCAAGGAGGGTGAGAGATAGCGAAAAAAGACGAAGGAGGGTGTAAGAGAGCGAAACGAGACGAAGGAGGGTGAAGGAGAGCGAAACGAGACGAAGGAGGGTGAAGGAAGGCGAAATGAGACGAAGGAGGGTGGAAGAGAGCGAAACGAGACGAAGGAGGGTGAAAGAGAGTGAAAAGAGACGAAGGAGGGTGAAAGAGAGCGAAAGGAGGCGAAGGAGGGTGAAAGAGAGCGAAAAGAGACAAAGGAGGGTGAAAGAGGCTGAAACGAGACGAAGGAGGGTGGAAGAGAGCGAAACGAGAGGAAGGAGGGTGAGGGAGAGCGAAACGAGATGAAGGAGGGTGAAAGAGAGTGAAACGAGACGAAGGAGGTTGAAAGAGAGCGAAACGAGACGAAGGAGGGTGAAAGAGAGCGAAACGAGATGAAGGAGGGTGAAAGAGAGAGAAACGAGACAAAGGAGGGTGAAAGAGTGCGAAATGGGGCGAAGGAAGGTGAAAGAGAACGAAACGAGACGAAGGAGGGTGAAAGAGAACGAAACGAGACGAAGGAGGGGGAAAGAGGGCGAAATGAGACGAAGGAGGGTGAAAGAGAGCGAAACGAGAGGAAGGAGGGTGAGGGAGAGCGAAACGAGATGAAGGAGGGTGAAAGAGAGCGAAACGAGACAAAGGAGGGTGAAAGAGTGCGAAATGGGGCGAAGGAAGGTGAAAGAGAGCGAAACGAGACGAAGGAGGGTGAAAGAGAGTGAAACGAGACGAAGGAGGTTGAAAGAGAGCGAAACGAGACGAAGGAGGGTGAAAGAGAGCGAAACGAGAAGAAGGAGGGTGGAAGAGAGCGAAACGAGACGAAGGAGGGTGAAAGAGAGCGAAACGAGACGAAGGAGGGTGAAAAAGAGTAAAACGAGACGAAGGAGGGTGAAAGAGAGCTAAACGAGACGAAGGAGGGTGAAAGAGAGTTAAACGAGATGAAGGAGGGTGAAAGAGGACGAAACGAGACGAAGGAGGGTGAAAGAGAGCGAAACGAGACGAAGGAAGGTGAAAGAGAGCTAAACGAGATGAAGGAAGGTGAAAGAGAGCGAAACGAGATGAAGGAGGGTGAAAGAGAACGAAACGAGACGAAGGAGGGGGAAAGAGAGCGAAACGATACGAAGGAGGGTGAAAGAAGCCGAAACGAGACGAAGGAGGGAGGAAGACAGCGAAACGAGACGAAGGAGTGTGAGAGATAGCGAAACGAGACGAAGGAGGGTGAAAGAGAGCGAAATGAGACGAAGAAGGGTGAAAGAGTGCGAAACGAGACGAAGGAGGGTGAAGGAAGGCAAAACGAGACGAAGGAGGGTGGAAGAGAGCGAAACGAGACGAAGGAGGGTGAAAGAGAGTGAAAAGAGACGAAGGAGGGTGAAAGAGAGCGAAACGAGGCGAAGGAGGGTCAAAGAGAGCGAAACGAGATGAAGGAGGGTGAAAGAGAGCGAAACGAGACAAAGGAGGGTGAAAGAGGCTGAAACGAGACGAAGGAGGGTGGAAGAGAGCGAAACGAGAGGAAGGAGGGTGAAAGAGAGTGAAACGAGACGAAGGAGGTTGAAAGAGAGCGAAACGAGACGAAGGAGGGTGAAAGAGAGCGAAACGAGAAGAAGGAGGGTGGAAGAGAGCGAAACGAGACGAAGGAGGGTGAAAGAGAGCGAAACGAGACGAAGGAGGGTGAAATAGAGTAAAACGAGACGAAGGAGGGTGAAAGAGAGCTAAACGAGACGAAGGAGGGTGAAAGAGAGTTAAACGAGATGAAGGAGGGTGAAAGAGGACGAAACGAGACGAAGGAGGGTGAAAGAGAGCGAAACGAGACGAAGGAAGGTGAAAGAGAGCTAAACGAGATGAAGGAGGGTGAAAGAGAACGAAACGAGACGAAGGATGGGGAAAGAGAGCGAAACGAGACGAAGGAGGGTGAAAGAAGGCGAAACGAGATGAAGGAGGGAGGAAGACAGCGAAACGAGACGAAGGAGGGTGAGAGAGAGCGAAACGAGACGAAGGAGGGTGAAAGAGAGCGAAATGAGACGAAGAAGGGTGAAAGAGTGCGAAACGAGACGAAGGAGGGAGAAGGAAGGCAAAACGAGACGAAGGAGGGTGGAAGAGAGCGAAACGAGACGAAGGAGGGTGAAAGAGAGTGAAAAGAGACGAAGGAGGGTCAAAGAGAGCGAAACGAGGCGAAGGAGGGTCAAAGAGAGCGAAACGAGATGAAGGAGGGTGAAAGAGAGCGAAACGAGACAAAGGAGGGTGAAAGAGGCTGAAACGAGACGAAGGAGGGTGGAAGAGAGCGAAACGAGAGGAAGGAGGGTGAAAGAGAGTGAAACGAGACGAAGGAGGTTGAAAGAGAGCGAAACGAGACGAAGGAGGGTGAAAGAGAGCGAAACGAGAAGAAGGAGGGTGGAAGAGAGCGAAACGAGACGAAGGAGGGTGAAAGAGAGCGAAACGAGACGAAGGAGGGTGAAATAGAGTAAAACGAGACGAAGGAGGGTGAAAGAGAGCTAAACGAGACGAAGGAGGGTGAAAGAGAGTTAAACGAGATGAAGGAGGGTGAAAGAGGACGAAACGAGACGAAGGAGGGTGAAAGAGAGCGAAACGAGACGAAGGAAGGTGAAAGAGAGCTAAACGAGATGAAGGAGGGTGAAAGAGAACGAAACGAGACGAAGGATGGGGAAAGAGAGCGAAACGAGACGAAGGAGGGTGAAAGAAGGCGAAACGAGATGAAGGAGGGAGGAAGACAGCGAAACGAGACGAAGGAGGGTGAGAGAGAGCGAAACGAGACGAAGGAGGGTGGAAGAGAGCGAAACAAGACGTAGGAGGGTGAGAGATAGCGAAACGAGACGAAGGAGGGTGAAAGAGAGCGAAACGAGACGAAGGAGGGTGAAAGAGAGCGAAATGAGACGAAGGAGGGTGAAGGAGGGCGAAACGAGATGAAAGAGGGTCAAAGAGAGCGAAACGAGTTGAAGGAGGGTGAAAGAGAGCGAAACGAGACAAAGGAGGGTGAAAGAGGCTGAAACGAGACGAAGGAGGGTGGAAGAGAGCGAAACGAGAGGAAGGACGGTGAAAGAGAGCGAAACGAGATGAAGGAGGGTGAAAGAGAGTGAAACGAGATGAAGGAGGGTGAAAGAGAGCGAAACGAGACGAAGGAGGGTGAAAGAGAGCGAAACGAGGCGAAGGAGGGTGAAAGAGAGTGAAACGAGGCGAAGGAAGGTGAAAGAGTGCGAATCGAGACAAAGGAGGGTGAAAGAGAGCGAAACGAGACGAAGGAAGGTGAAAGAGACCGAACCGAAACGAAGGAGGGTGGAAGAGAGCGAAACGAGGCGAAGGAAGGTGAAAGAGAGCGAAACGAGACGAAGGAGGGTGAAAGAGAGCGAAACGAGATGAAGGAGGGTGAAAGAGAGCTAAACGAGATGAAGGAGGGTGATAGAGATCGAAACGAGACAAAGGAGGGTGAAAGAGAGCGAAACGAGGCGAAGGAAGGTGAAAGAGAGCGAAACGAGACGAAGGAGGGTGAAAGAGAACGAAACGAGACGAAGGAGCGGGAAAGAGAGCGAAACGAGACGAAGGAGGGTGAAAGAAGGCGAAACGAGACGAAGGATGGAGGAAGACAGCGAAACGAGACGAAGGAGGGTGAGAGAGAGCGAAACGAGATGAAGGAGGGTGAAAGAGAGAGAAACGAGACGAAGGAGGGTGAAAGAGAGCGAAACGAGACGAAGGAGGGTGAAGGAGGGCGAAACGAGACGAAGGAGGGTCAAAGAGAGCAAAACGAGACGAAGGAGGGTGAAAGAGAACGAAACGAGACGAAGGAGGGGGAAAGTGAGCGAAACGAGACGAAGGAGGGTGAGAGAGGGCGAAACGAGACCAAGGAGGGTGGAAGCGAGCGAAACGAGACGAAGGAGGGTGAGAGATAGCGAAAAAAGACGAAGGAGGGTGTAAGAGAGCGAAACGAGACGAAGGAGGGTGAAAGAGAGCGAAACGAGACGAAGGAGGGTGAAGGAAGGCGAAATGAGACGAAGGAGGGTGGAAGAGAGCGAAACGAGACGAAGGAGGGTGGAAGAGAGCGAAACGAGACGAAGGAGGGGGAAAGAGAGCGAAACGAGACGAAGGAGGGTGAGAGACAGCGAAACGAGACCAAGGAGGGTGGAAGAGAGCGAAACGAGACGAAGGAGGGTGAGAGATAGCGAAAAAAGACGAAGGAGGGTGTAAGAGAGCGAAACGAGACGAAGGAGGGTGAAAGAGAGCGAAACGAGACGAAGGAGGGTGAAGGAAGGCGAAATGAGACGAAGGAGGGTGGAAGAGAGCGAAACGAGACGAAGGAGGGTGAAAGAGAGTGAAAAGAGACGAAGGAGGGTGAAAGAGAGCGAAAGGAGGCGAAGGAGGGTGAAAGAGAGCGAAACGAGACAAAGGAGGGTGAAAGAGGCTGAAACGAGACGAAGGAGGGTGGAAGAGAGCGAAACGAGAGGAAGGAGGGTGAGGGAGAGCGAAACGAGATGAAGGAGGGTGAAAGAGAGTGAAACGAGACGAAGGAGGTTGAAAGAGAGCGAAACGAGACGAAGGAGGGTGAAAGAGAGCGAAACGAGATGAAGGAGGGTGAAAGAGAGAGAAACGAGACAAAGGAGGGTGAAAGAGTGCGAAATGGGGCGAAGGAAGGTGAAAGAGAACGAAACGAGATGAAGGAGGGTGAAAGAGAACGAAACGAGACGAAGGAGGGGGAAAGAGGGCGAAATGAGACGAAGGAGGGTGAAAGAGAGCGAAACGAGAGGAAGGAGGGTGAGGGAGAGCGAAACGAGATGAAGGAGGGTGAAAGAGAGCGAAACGAGACAAAGGAGGGTGAAAGAGTGCGAAATGGGGCGAAGGAAGGTGAAAGAGAGCGAAACGAGACGAAGGAGGGTGAAAGAGAGTGAAACGAGACGAAGGAGGTTGAAAGAGAGCGAAACGAGACGAAGGAGGGTGAAAGAGAGCGAAACGAGAAGAAGGAGGGTGGAAGAGAGCGAAACGAGACGAAGGAGGGTGAAAGAGAGCGAAACGAGACGAAGGAGGGTGAAAAAGAGTAAAACGAGACGAAGGAGGGTGAAAGAGAGCTAAACGAGACGAAGGAGGGTGAAAGAGAGTTAAACGAGATGAAGGAGGGTGAAAGAGGACGAAACGAGACGAAGGAGGGTGAAAGAGAGCGAAACGAGACGAAGGAAGGTGAAAGAGAGCTAAACGAGATGAAGGAAGGTGAAAGAGAGCGAAACGAGATGAAGGAGGGTGAAAGAGAGCTAAACGAGATGAAGGAAGGTGAAAGAGAGCGAAACGAGATGAAGGAGGGTGAAAGAGAGCGAAATGAGACGAAGAAGGGTGAAAGAGTGCGAAACGAGACGAAGGAGGGTGAAGGAAGGCAAAACGAGACGAAGGAGGGTGGAAGAGAGCGAAACGAGACGAAGGAGGGTGAAAGAGAGTGAAAAGAGACGAAGGAGGGTGAAAGAGAGCGAAACGAGGCGAAGGAGGGTCAAAGAGAGCGAAACGAGATGAAGGAGGGTGAAAGAGAGCGAAACGAGACAAAGGAGGGTGAAAGAGGCTGAAACGAGACGAAGGAGGGTGGAAGAGAGCGAAACGAGAGGAAGGAGGGTGAGGGAGAGCGAAACGAGATGAAGGAGGGTGAAAGAGAGCGAAACGAGACGAAGGAGGGTGAAAGAGAGCGAAATGAGACGAAGGAGGGTGAAGGAGGGCGAAACGAGATGAAAGAGGGTCAAAGAGAGCGAAACGAGACAAAGGAGGGTGAAAGAGCGAAACGAGGCGAAGGAAGGTGAAAGAGAGCGAAACGAGACGAAGGAGGGTGAAAGAGAACGAAACGAGACGAAGGATGGGGAAAGAGAGCGAAACGAGACGAAGGAGGGTGAAAGAAGGCGAAACGAGATGAAGGAGGGAGGAAGACAGCGAAACGAGACGAAGGAGGGTGAGAGAGAGCGAAACGAGACGAAGGAGGGTGGAAGAGAGCGAAACAAGACGTAGGAGGGTGAGAGATAGCGAAACGAGACGAAGGAGGGTGAAAGAGAGCGAAACGAGACGAAGGAGGGTGAAAGAGAGCGAAATGAGACGAAGGAGGGTGAAGGAGGGCGAAACGAGATGAAAGAGGGTCAAAGAGAGCGAAACGAGTTGAAGGAGGGTGAAAGAGAGCGAAACGAGACAAAGGAGGGTGAAAGAGGCTGAAACGAGACGAAGGAGGGTGGAAGAGAGCGAAACGAGAGGAAGGACGGTGAAAGAGAGCGAAACGAGATGAAGGAGGGTGAAAGAGAGTGAAACGAGATGAAGGAGGGTGAAAGAGAGCGAAACGAGATGAAGGAGGGTGAAAGAGAGCGAAACGAGGCGAAGGAGGGTGAAAGAGAGTGAAACGAGGCGAAGGAAGGTGAAAGAGTGCGAATCGAGACAAAGGAGGGTGAAAGAGAGCGAAACGAGACGAAGGAAGGTGAAAGAGACCGAACCGAAACGAAGGAGGGTGGAAGAGAGCGATACGAGAAGAAGGAGGGTGAAAGAGAGCGAAACGAGACGAAGGAGGGTGAAAGAGAGCGAAACGAGACGAAGGAGGGTGAAAAAGAGTGAAACGAGACGAAGGAGGGTGAAAGATTTCTAAACGAGACGAAGGAGGGTGAAAGAGAGCGAAACGAGATGAAGGAGGGTGAAAGAGAGCGAAACGAGACGAAGGAGGGTGAAAGAGAGCGAAACGAGACGAAGGAAGGTGAAAGAGAGCTAAACGAGATGAAGGAGGGTGATAGAGATCGAAACGAGACAAAGGAGGGTGAAAGAGAGCGAAACGAGACGAAGGAGGGTGAAAGAAGGCGAAACGAGACGAAGGAGGGAGGAAGACAGCGAAACGAGACGAAGGAGGGTGAGAGAGAGCGAAACGAGATGAAGGAGGGTGAAAGAGAGCGAAACGAGACGAAGGAGGGTGAAAGAGAGCGAAACGAGACGAAGGAGGGTGAAGGAGGGCGAAACGAGACGAAGGAGGGTCAAAGAGAGCAAAACGAGACGAAGGAGGGTGAAAGAGAACGAAACGAGACGAAGGAGGGGGAAAGTGCGCGAAACGAGACGAAGGAGGGTGAAAGAAGGCGAAACGAGACGAAAGAGGGAGGAAGACAGCGAAACGAGACGAAGGAGGGTGAGAGAGAGCGAAACGAGACCAAGGAGGGTGGAAGCGAGCGAAACGAGACGAAGGAGGGTGAGAGATAGCGAAAAAAGACGAAGGAGGGTGTAAGAGAGCGAAACGAGACGAAGGAGGGTGAAAGAGAGCGAAACGAGACGAAGGAGGGTGAAGGAAGGTGAAATGAGACGAAGGAGGGTGGAAGAGAGCGAAACGAGACGAAGGAGGGTGGAAGAGAGCGAAACGAGACGAAGGAGGGGGAAAGAGAGCGAAACGAGACGAAGGAGGGTGAAAGAAGGCGAAACGAGACGAAGGAGGAAGGAAGACAGCGAAACGAGACGAAGGAGGGTGAGAGAGAGCGAAACGAGATGAAGGAAGGTGGAAGAGAGCGAAACAAGACGAAGGAGGGTGAGAGACAGCGAAACGAGATGAAGGAGTGTGAAAGAGAGCGAAACGAGACGAAGGAGGGTGAAAGAGAGCGAAACGAGACGAAGGAGGGTGAAGGAGGGCGAAACGAGACGAAGGAGGGTCAAAGAGAGCAAAACGAGACGAAGGAGGGTGAAAGAGAACGAAACGAGACGAAGGAGGGGGAAAGTGAGCGAAACGAGACGAAGGAGGGTGAAAGAAGGCGAAACGAGACGAAAGAGGGAGGAAGACAGCGAAACGAGACGAAGGAGGGTGAGAGAGAGCGAAACGAGACCAAGGAGGGTGGAAGAGTGCGAAATGAGACGAAGGAGGGTGAGAGATAGCGAAAAAAGACGAAGGAGGGTGTAAGCGAGCGAAACGAGACGAAGGAGGGTGAAAGAGAGCGAAACGAGACGAAGGAGGGTGAAGGAAGGCGAAATGAGACGAAGGAGGGTGGAAGAGAGGGAAACGAGACGAAGGAGGGTGAAAGAGAACGAAACGAGACGAAGGAGGGGGAAAGAGGGCGAAATGAGACGAAGGAGGGTGAAAGAAGGCAAAACGAGACGAAGGAGGGAGGAAGACAGCGAAACGAGACGAAGGAGGGTGATTGAGAGAGCGAAACAAGATGAAGGAGGGTGAAAGAGAGTGAAACGAGGCGAAGGAAGGTGAAAGAGTGCGAATCGAGACAAAGGAGGGTGAAAGAGAGCGAAACGAGACAAAGGAAGGTGAAAGAGAGCGAACCGAAACGAAGGAGGGTGGAAGAGAGCGATACGAGACGAAGGACGGTGAAAGAGAGCGAAATGAGACGAAAGAGGGGGAAAGAGAGCGAAACGAGACGAAGGAGGGTGAAAGAGAGCGAAACGAGATGAAGGAGGGTGAAAGAGAGCGAAACGAGACAAAGGAGGGTGAAAGAGTGCGAAATGGGGCGAAGGAAGGTGAAAGAGAGCGAAACGAGACGAAGGAGGGTGAAAGAGAACGAAACGAGACGAAGGAGGGGGAAAGAGGGCGAAATGAGACGAAGGAGGGTGAAAGAGAGCGAAACGAGAGGAAGGAGGGTGAGGGAGAGCGAAACGAGATGAAGGAGGGTGAAAGAGAGTGAAACGAGACAAAGGAGGGTGAAAGAGTGCAAAATGGGGCGAAGGAAGGTGAAAGAGAGCGAAACGAGACGAAGGAGGGTGAAAGAGAACGAAACGAGACGAAGAAGGGGGAAAGAGGGCGAAATGAGACGAAGGAGGGTGAAAGAAGGCAAAACGAGACGAAGGAGGGTGATAGAGATCGAAACGAGACAAAGGAGGGTGAAAGAGAGCGAAACGAGGCGAAGGAAGGTGAAAGAGAGCGAAACGAGACGAAGGAGGGTGAAAGAGAACGAAACGAGACGAAGGAGGGTGAAAGAAGGCGAAACGAGACGAAGGAGGGAGGAAGACAGCGAAACGAGACGAAGGAGGGTGAAAGAGAGCGAAACGAGAGGAAGGAGGGTGAAAGAGAGCGAAACGAGATGAAGGAGGGTGAAAGAGAGCGAAACGAGACAAAGGAGGGTGAAAGAGTGCGAAATGGGGCGAAGGAAGGTGAAAGAGAGCGAAACGAGACGAAGGAGGGTGAAAGAGAGTGAAACGAGACGAAGGAGGTTGAAAGAGAGCGAAACGAGACGAAGGAGGGTGAAAGAGAGCGAAACGAGAAGAAGGAGGGTGGAAGAGAGCGAAACGAGACGAAGGAGGGTGAAAGAGAGCGAAACGAGACGAAGGAGGGTGAAAAAGAGTAAAACGAGACGAAGGAGGGTGAAAGAGAGCTAAACGAGACGAAGGAGGGTGAAAGAGAGTTAAACGAGATGAAGGAGGGTGAAAGAGGACGAAACGAGACGAAGGAGGGTGAATGAGAGCGAAACGAGACGAAGGAAGGTGAAAGAGAGCTAAACGAGATGAAGGAAGGTGAAAGAGAGCGAAACGAGATGAAGGAGGGTGAAAGAGAGCTAAACGAGATGAAGGAAGGTGAAAGAGAGCGAAACGAGATGAAGGAGGGTGAAAGAGAGCGAAATGAGACGAAGAAGGGTGAAAGAGTGCGAAACGAGACGAAGGAGGGTGAAGGAAGGCAAAACGAGACGAAGGAGGGTGGAAGAGAGCGAAACGAGACGAAGGAGGGTGAAAGAGAGTGAAAAGAGACGAAGGAGGGTGAAAGAGAGCGAAACGAGGCGAAGGAGGGTCAAAGAGAGCGAAACGAGATGAAGGAGGGTGAAAGAGAGCGAAACGAGACAAAGGAGGGTGAAAGAGGCTGAAACGAGACGAAGGAGGGTGGAAGAGAGCGAAACGAGAGGAAGGAGGGTGAGGGAGAGCGAAACGAGATGAAGGAGGGTGAAAGAGAGCGAAACGAGACGAAGGAGGGTGAAAGAGAGCGAAATGAGACGAAGGAGGGTGAAGGAGGGCGAAACGAGATGAAAGAGGGTCAAAGAGAGCGAAACGAGACAAAGGAGGGTGAAAGAGCGAAACGAGGCGAAGGAAGGTGAAAGAGAGCGAAACGAGACGAAGGAGGGTGAAAGAGAACGAAACGAGACGAAGGATGGGGAAAGAGAGCGAAACGAGACGAAGGAGGGTGAAAGAAGGCGAAACGAGATGAAGGAGGGAGGAAGACAGCGAAACGAGACGAAGGAGGGTGAGAGAGAGCGAAACGAGACGAAGGAGGGTGGAAGAGAGCGAAACAAGACGTAGGAGGGTGAGAGATAGCGAAACGAGACGAAGGAGGGTGAAAGAGAGCGAAACGAGACGAAGGAGGGTGAAAGAGAGCGAAATGAGACGAAGGAGGGTGAAGGAGGGCGAAACGAGATGAAAGAGGGTCAAAGAGAGCGAAACGAGTTGAAGGAGGGTGAAAGAGAGCGAAACGAGACAAAGGAGGGTGAAAGAGGCTGAAACGAGACGAAGGAGGGTGGAAGAGAGCGAAACGAGAGGAAGGACGGTGAAAGAGAGCGAAACGAGATGAAGGAGGGTGAAAGAGAGTGAAACGAGATGAAGGAGGGTGAAAGAGAGCGAAACGAGATGAAGGAGGGTGAAAGAGAGCGAAACGAGGCGAAGGAGGGTGAAAGAGAGTGAAACGAGGCGAAGGAAGGTGAAAGAGTGCGAATCGAGACAAAGGAGGGTGAAAGAGAGCGAAACGAGACGAAGGAAGGTGAAAGAGACCGAACCGAAACGAAGGAGGGTGGAAGAGAGCGATACGAGAAGAAGGAGGGTGAAAGAGAGCGAAACGAGACGAAGGAGGGTGAAAGAGAGCGAAACGAGACGAAGGAGGGTGAAAAAGAGTGAAACGAGACGAAGGAGGGTGAAAGATTTCTAAACGAGACGAAGGAGGGTGAAAGAGAGCGAAACGAGATGAAGGAGGGTGAAAGAGAGCGAAACGAGACGAAGGAGGGTGAAAGAGAGCGAAACGAGACGAAGGAAGGTGAAAGAGAGCTAAACGAGATGAAGGAGGGTGATAGAGATCGAAACGAGACAAAGGAGGGTGAAAGAGAGCGAAACGAGGCGAAGGAAGGTGAAAGAGAGCGAAACGAGACGAAGGAGGGTGAAAGAGAACGAAACGAGACGAAGGAGGGTGAAAGAAGGCGAAACGAGACGAAGGAGGGAGGAAGACAGCGAAACGAGACGAAGGAGGGTGAGAGAGAGCGAAACGAGATGAAGGAGGGTGAAAGAGAGCGAAACGAGACGAAGGAGGGTGAAAGAGAGCGAAACGAGACGAAGGAGGGTGAAGCAGGGCGAAACGAGACGAAGGAGGGTCAAAGAGAGCAAAACGAGACGAAGGAGGGTGAAAGAGAACGAAACGAGACGAAGGAGGGGGAAAGTGCGCGAAACGAGACGAAGGAGGGTGAAAGAAGGCGAAACGAGACGAAAGAGGGAGGAAGACAGCGAAACGAGACGAAGGAGGGTGAGAGAGAGCGAAACGAGACCAAGGAGGGTGGAAGCGAGCGAAACGAGACGAAGGAGGGTGAGAGATAGCGAAAAAAGACGAAGGAGGGTGTAAGAGAGCGAAACGAGACGAAGGAGGGTGAAAGAGAGCGAAACGAGACGAAGGAGGGTGAAGGAAGGTGAAATGAGACGAAGGAGGGTGGAAGAGAGCGAAACGAGATGAAGGAGGGTGGAAGAGAGCGAAACGAGACGAAGGAGGGGGAAAGAGAGCGAAACGAGACGAAGGAGGGTGAAAGAAGGCGAAACGAGACGAAGGAGGGAGGAAGACAGCGAAACGAGACGAAGGAGGGTGAGAGAGAGCGAAACGAGATGAAGGAAGGTGGAAGAGAGCGAAACAAGACGAAGGAGGGTGAGAGACAGCGAAACGAGATGAAGGAGGGTGAAAGAGAGCGAAACGAGACGAAGGAGGGTGAAAGAGAGCGAAACGAGACGAAGGAGGGTGAAGGAGGGCGAAACGAGACGAAGGAGGGTCAAAGAGAGCAAAACGAGACGAAGGAGGGTGAAAGAGAACGAAACGAGACGAAGGAGGGGGAAAGTGAGCGAAACGAGACGAAGGAGGGTGAAAGAAGGCGAAACGAGACGAAAGAGGGAGGAAGACAGCGAAACGAGACGAAGGAGGGTGAGAGAGAGCGAAACGAGACCAAGGAGGGTGGAAGAGTGCGAAATGAGACGAAGGAGGGTGAGAGATAGCGAAAAAAGACGAAGGAGGGTGTAAGCGAGCGAAACGAGACGAAGGAGGGTGAAAGAGAGCGAAACGAGACGAAGGAGGGTGAAGGAAGGCGAAATGAGACGAAGGAGGGTGGAAGAGAGCGAAACGAGACGAAGGAGAGTGAAAGAGAACGAAACGAGACGAAGGAGGGGGAAAGAGGGCGAAATGAGACGAAGGAGGGTGAAAGAAGGCAAAACGAGACGAAGGAGGGAGGAAGACAGCGAAACGAGACGAAGGAGGGTGATTGAGAGAGCGAAACAAGATGAAGGAGGGTGAAAGAGAGTGAAACGAGGCGAAGGAAGGTGAAAGAGTGCGAATCGAGACAAAGGAGGGTGAAAGAGAGCGAAACGAGACAAAGGAAGGTGAAAGAGAGCGAACCGAAACGAAGGAGGGTGGAAGAGAGCGATACGAGACGAAAGACGGTGAAAGAGAGCGAAATGAGACGAAAGAGGGGGAAAGAGAGCGAAACGAGACGAAGGAGGGTGAAAGAGAGCGAAACGAGATGAAGGAGGGTGAAAGAGAGCGAAACGAGACAAAGGAGGGTGAAAGAGTGCGAAACGGGGCGAAGGAAGGTGAAAGAGAGCGAAACGAGACGAAGGAGGGTGAAAGAGAACGAAACGAGACGAAGGAGGGGGAAAGAGGGCGAAATGAGACGAAGGAGGGTGAAAGAGAGCGAAACGAGAGGAAGGAGGGTGAGGGAGAGCGAAACGAGATGAAGGAGGGTGAAAGAGAGTGAAACGAGACAAAGGAGGGTGAAAGAGTGCGAAATGGGGCGAAGGAAGGTGAAAGAGAGCGAAACGAGACGAAGGAGGGTGAAAGAGAACGAAACGAGACGAAGAAGGGGGAAAGAGGGCGAAATGAGACGAAGGAGGGTGAAAGAAGGCAAAACGAGACGAAGGAGGGAGGAAGACAGCGAAACGAGACGAAGGAGGGTGAGAGAGAGCGAAACGAGATGAAGGAGGGTGAAAGAGAGTGAAACGAGGCGAAGGAAGGTGAAAGAGTGCGAATCGAGACAAAGGATGGTGAAAGAGAGCGAAACGAGACAAAGGAAGGTGAAAGAGAGCGAACCGAAACGAAGGAGGGTGGAAGAGAGCGATACGAGACGAAGGACGGTGAAAGAGAGCGAAATGAGACGAAAGAGGGGGAAAGAGAGCGAAACGAGACGAAGGAGGGTGAAAAAGAGTGAAACGAGATGAAGGAGGGTGAAAGAGAACTAAACGAGACGAAGGAGGGTGAAAGAGAGCGAAACGAGATGAAGGAGGATGAAAGAGAGCGAAACGAGACGAAGAAGAGTGAAAGAGAGCGAAACGAGACGAAGGAAGGTGAAAGAGAGCTAAACGAGATGAAGGAGGGTGAAAGAGAGCGAAACGAGACAATGGAGGGTGAAAGAGTGCGAAATTGGGCGAAGGAAGGTGAAAGAGAGCGAAACGAGACGAAGGAGGGTGAAAGAGAACGAAACGAGACGAAGGAGGGGGAAAGAGGGCGAAATGAGACGAAGGAGGGTGAAAGAAGGCAAAACGAGACGAAGGAGGGAGGAAGACAGCGAAAAGAGACGAAGGAGGGTGAGAGAGAGCGAAACGAGATGAAGGAGGGTGAAAGAGAGTGAAACGAGGTGAAGGTAGGTGAAAGAGTGCGAATCGAGACAAAGGAGGGTGAAAGAGAGCGAAACGAGACAAAGGAAGGTGAAAGAGAGCGAACCGAAATGAAGGAGGGTGGAAGAGAGCGATACGAGACGAAGGACGGTGAAAGAGAGCGAAACGAGACAAAGGAAGGTGAAAGAGAGCGAACCGAAACGAAGGAGGGTGGAAGAGAGCGATACGAGACGAAAGACGGTGAAAGAGAGCTAAACGAGACGAAGGAGGGCGAAAGAGAGCGAAACGAGATGAAGGAGGATGAAAGAAAGCGAAACGAGACGAAGAAGAGTGAAAGAGAGCGAAACGAGACAAAGGAAGGTGAAAGAGAGCTAAACGAGATGAAGGAGGGTGATAGAGAACGAAACGAGACAAAGGAGGGTGAAAGAGAGCGAAACGAGGCGAAGGATGGTGAAAGAGAGCGAAACGAGACGAAGGAGGTTGAAAGAGAACGAAACGAGACGAAGGAGGGGGAAAGAGAGCGAAACGAGACGAAGGAGGGTGAAAGAAGGCGAAAAGAGACGAAGGAGGGAGGAAGACAGCGAAACGAGACGAAGGAGGGTGAGAGAGAGCGAAACGAGATGAAGGAAGGTGGAAGAGAGCGAAACAAGACGAAGGAGTGTGAGAGACAGCGAAACGAGATGAAGGAGGGTGAAAGAGAACGAAACGAGACGAAGGAGGGTGAAAGAGAGCGAAACGAGACGAAGGAGGGTGAAGGAGGGCGAAACGAGACGAAGGAGGGTCAAAGAGAGCAAAACGAGACGAAGGAGGGTGAAAGAGAACGAAACGAGACGAAGGAGGGGGAAAGTGAGCGAAACGAGACGAAGGAGGGTGAAAGAAGGCGAAACGAGACGAAAGAGGGAGGAAGACAGCGAAACGAGACGAAGGAGGGTGAGAGAGAGCGAAACGAGAACAAGGAGGGTGGAAGAGAGCGAAACGAGACGAAGGAGGGTGAGAGATAGCGAAAAAAGACGAAGGAGGGTGTAAGAGAGCGAAACGAGACGAAGGAGGGTGAAAGAGAGCGAAACGAGATGAAGGAGGGTGAAGGAAGGCGAAATGAGACGAAAGAGGGTGGAAGAGAGCGAAACGAGACGAAGGAGGGTGAAAGAGAGTGAAAAGAGACGAAGGAGGGTGAAAGAGAGCGAAAGGAGGCGAAGGAGGGTGAAAGAGAGCGAAACGAGACAAAGGAGGGTGAAAGAGGCTGAAACGAGACGAAGGAGGGTGGAAGAGAGCGAAACGAGAGGAAGGAGGGTGAGGGAGAGCGAAACGAGATGAAGGAGGGTGAAAGAGAGTGAAACGAGACGAAGGAGGTTGAAAGAGAGGGAAACGAGACGAAGGAGGGTGAAAGAGAGCGAAACGAGATGAAGGAGGGTGAAAGAGAGAGAAACGAGACAAAGGAGGGTGAAAGAGTGCGAAATGGGGCGAAGGAAGGTGAAAGAGAACGAAACGAGACGAAGGAGGGTGAAAGAGAACGAAACGAGACGAAGGAGGGGGAAAGAGGGCGAAATGAGACGAAGGAGGGTGAAAGAGAGCGAAACGAGAGGAAGGAGGGTGAGGGAGAGCGAAACGAGATGAAGGAGGGTGAAAGAGAGCGAAACGAGACAAAGGAGGGTGAAAGAGTGCGAAATGGGGCGAAGGAAGGTGAAAGAGAGCGAAACGAGATGAAAGAGGGTGAAAGAGAGTGAAACGAGACGAAGGAGGTTGAAAGAGAGCGAAACGAGATAAAGGAGGGTGAAAGAGAGCGAAACGAGAAGAAGGAGGGTGGAAGAGAGCGAAACGAGACGAAGGAGGGTGAAAGAGAGCGAAACTAGACGAAGGAGGGTGAAAAAGAGTAAAACGAGACGAAGGAGGGTGAAAGAGAGCTAAACGAGACGAAGGAGGGTGAAAGAGAGTTAAACGAGATGAAGGAGGGTGAAAGAGGACGAAACGAGATGAAGGAGGGTGAAAGAGAGCGAAACGAGACGAAGGAAGGTGAAAGAGAGCTAAACGAGATGAAGGAAGGTGAAAGAGAGCGAAACGAGATGAAGGAGGGTGAAAGAGAACGAAACGAGACGAAGGAGGGGGAAAGAGAGCGAAACGATACGAAGGAGGGTGAAAGAAGCCGAAACGAGACGAAGGAGGGAGGAAGACAGCGAAACGAGACGAAGGAGTGTGAGAGATAGCGAAACGAGACGAAGGAGGGTGAAAGAGAGCGAAATGAGACCAAGGAGGGTGGAAGAGAGCGAAACGAGACGAAGGAGGGTGAGAGATAGCGAAAAAAGACGAAGGAGGGTGTAAGAGAGCGAAACGAGACGAAGGAGGGTGAAAGAGAGCGAAACGAGACGAAGGAGGGTGAAGGAAGGCGAAATGAGACGAAAGAGGGTGGAAGAGAGCGAAACGAGACGAAGGAGGGTGAAAGAGAGTGAAAAGAGACGAAGGAGGGTGAAAGAGAGCGAAAGGAGGCGAAGGAGGGTGAAAGAGAGCGAAACGAGACAAAGGAGGGTGAAAGAGGCTGAAACGAGACGAAGGAGGGTGGAAGAGAGCGAAACGAGAGGAAGGAGGGTGAGGGAGAGCGAAACGAGATGAAGGAGGGTGAAAGAGAGTGAAACGAGACGAAGGAGGTTGAAAGAGAGCGAAACGAGACGAAGGAGGGTGAAAGAGAGCGAAACGAGATGAAGGAGGGTGAAAGAGAGAGAAACGAGACAAAGGAGGGTGAAAGAGTGCGAAATGGGGCGAAGGAAGGTGAAAGAGAACGAAACGAGACGAAGGAGGGTGAAAGAGAACGAAACGAGACGAAGGAGGGGGAAAGAGGGCGAAATGAGACGAAGGAGGGTGAAAGAGAGCGAAACGAGAGGAAGGAGGGTGAGGGAGAGCGAAACGAGATGAAGGAGGGTGAAAGAGAGCGAAACGAGACAAAGGAGGGTGAAAGAGTGCGAAATGGGGCGAAGGAAGGTGAAAGAGAGCGAAACGAGATGAAGGAGGGTGAAAGAGAGTGAAACGAGACGAAGGAGGT
Organism: Scyliorhinus torazame; assembly: GCF_047496885.1. NCBI lineage: Eukaryota > Metazoa > Chordata > Chondrichthyes > Carcharhiniformes > Scyliorhinidae > Scyliorhinus > Scyliorhinus torazame. The sequence continues at coordinate 47,225,704 of NC_092732.1, read as the reverse complement.
TGAAAGAGAGCGAAACGAGATAAAGGAGGGTGAAAGAGAGCGAAACGAGAAGAAGGAGGGTGGAAGAGAGCGAAACGAGACGAAGGAGGGTGAAAGAGAGCGAAACGAGACGAAGGAGGGTGAAAAAGAGTAAAACGAGACGAAGGAGGGTGAAAGAGAGCTAAACGAGACGAAGGAGGGTGAAAGAGAGTTAAACGAGATGAAGGAGGGTGAAAGAGGACGAAACGAGACGAAGGAGGGTGAAAGAGAGCGAAACGAGAGGAAGGAAGGTGAAAGAGAGCTAAACGAGATGAAGGAAGGTGAAAGAGAGCGAAACGAGATGAAGGAGGGTGAAAGAGAACGAAACGAGACGAAGGAGGGGGAAAGAGAGCGAAACGATACGAAGGAGGGTGAAAGAAGCCGAAACGAGACGAAGGAGGGAGGAAGACAGCGAAACGAGACGAAGGAGTGTGAGAGATAGCGAAACGAGACGAAGGAGGGTGAAAGAGAGCGAAATGAGACGAAGGAGGGTGAAAGAGTGCGAAACGAGACGAAGGAGGGTGAAGGAAGGCAAAACGAGACGAAGGAGGGTGGAAGAGAGCGAAACGAGACGAAGGAGGGTGAAAGAGAGTGAAAAGAGACGAAGGAGGGTGAAAGAGAGCGAAACGAGGCGAAGGAGGGTCAAAGAGAGCGAAACGAGATGAAGGAGGGTGAAAGAGAGCGAAACGAGACAAAGGAGGGTGAAAGAGGCTGAAACGAGACGAAGGAGGGTGGAAGAGAGCGAAACGAGAGGAAGGAGGGTGAGGGAGAGCGAAACGAGATGAAGGAGGGTGAAAGAGAGTGAAACGAGATGAAGGAGGGTGAAAGAGAGCGAAACGAGACGAAGGAGGGTGAAAGAGAGCGAAACGAGACGAAGGAGGGTGAAAGAGAGTGAAACGAGGCGAAGGAAGGTGAAAGAGTACAAGTCGAGACAAAGGAGGGTGAAAGAGAGCGAAACGAGATGAAGGAAGTGAAAGAGAGCGAACCGAAACGAAGGTGGGTGGAAGAGAGCGAAACGAGACAAAGGAAGGTGAAAGAGAGCGAACCGAAACGAAGAAGGGTGGAAGAGAGCGATACGAGACGAAGGACGGTGAAAGAGAGCGAAACGAGACAAAGGAAGGTGAAAGAGAGCGAACCGAAACGAAGGAGGGTGGAAGAGAGCGATACGAGACGAAAGACGGTGAAAGAGAGCGAAACGAGACGAAAGAGGGGGAAAGAGAGCGAAACGAGACGAAGGAGGTTGAACAAGAGTGAAACGAGATGAAGGAGGGTGAAAGAGAGCTAAACGAGACGAAGGAGGGCGAAAGAGAGCGAAACGAGATGAAGGAGGATGAAAGAAAGCGAAACGAGACGAAGAAGAGTGAAAGAGAGCGAAACGAGACAAAGGAAGGTGAAAGATAGCTAAACGAGATGAAGGAGGGTGAAAGAGTGCGAAACGAGACAAAGGAGGGTGAAAGAGTGCAAAACGGGGCGAAGGAAGGTGAAAGAGAGCGAAACGAGACGAAGGAAGGTGAAAGAGAACGAAACGAGACGAAGGAGGGGGAAAGAGGGCAAAATGAGACGAAGGAGGGTGAAAGAAGGCGAAACGAGACGAAGGAGGGAGGAAGACAGCGAAACGAGACGAAGGAGGGTGAAAAAGAGTGAAACGAGACGAAGGAGGGTGAAAGATTGCTAAACGAGACGAAGGAGGGTGAAAGAGAGCGAAACGAGATGAAGGAGGTTGAAAGAGAGCGAAACGAGACGAAGGAGGGTGAAAGAGAGCGAAACGAGACGAAGGAAGGTGAAAGAGAGCTAAACGAGATGAAGGAGGGTGATAGAGAATGAAACGAGACAAAGGAGGGTGAAAGAGAGCGAAACGAGGCGAAGGAAGGTGAAAGAGAGCGAAACGAGACGAAGGAGGTTGAAAGAGAACGAAACGAGACGAAGGAGGGGGAAAGAGAGCGAAACGAGACGAAGGAGGGTGAAAGAAGGCGAAAAGAGACGAAGGAGGGAGGAAGACAGCGAAACGAGACGAAGGAGGGTGAGAGAGAGCGAAACGAGATGAAGGAAGGTGGAAGAGAGCGAAACAAGACGAAGGAGGGTGAGAGACAGCGAAACGAGATGAAGGAGGGTGAAAGAGAGCGAAACGAGACGAAGGAGGGTGAAAGAGAGCGAAACCAGACGAAGGAGGGTGAAGGAGGGCGAAACGAGACGAAGAAGGGTCAAAGAGAGCAAAACGAGACGAAGGAGGGTGAAAGAGAACGAAACGAGAGGAAGGAGGGGGAAAGTGAGCGAAACGAGACGAAGGAGGGTGAAAGAAGGCGAAACGAGACGAAAGAGGGAGGAAGACAGCGAAACGAGACGAAGGAGGGTGAGAGAGAGCGAAACGAGACCAAGGAGGGTGGAAGAGAGCGAAACGAGACGAAGGAGGGTGAGAGATAGCGAAAAAAGACGAAGGAGGGTGTAAGAGAGCGAAACGAGACGAAGGAGGGTGAAAGAGAGCGAAACGAGACGAAGGAGGGTGAAGGAAGGCGAAATGAGACGAAAGAGGGTGGAAGAGAGCGAAACGAGACGAAGGAGGGTGAAAGAGAGTGAAAAGAGACGAAGGAGGGTGAAAGAGAGCGAAAGGAGGCGAAGGAGGGTGAAAGAGAGCGAAACGAGACAAAGGAGGGTGAAAGAGGCTGAAACGAGACGAAGGAGGGTGGAAGAGAGCGAAACGAGAGGAAGGAGGGTGAGGGAGAGCGAAACGAGATGAAGGAGGGTGAAAGAGAGTGAAACGAGACGAAGGAGGTTGAAAGAGAGCGAAACGAGACGAAGGAGGGTGAAAGAGAGCGAAACGAGATGAAGGAGGGTGAAAGAGAGAGAAACGAGACAAAGGAGGGTGAAAGAGTGCGAAATGGGGCGAAGGAAGGTGAAAGAGAACGAAACGAGACGAAGGAGGGTGAAAGAGAACGAAACGAGACGAAGGAGGGGGAAAGAGGGCGAAATGAGACGAAGGAGGGTGAAAGAGAGCGAAACGAGAGGAAGGAGGGTGAGGGAGAGCGAAACGAGATGAAGGAGGGTGAAAGAGAGCGAAACGAGACAAAGGAGGGTGAAAGAGTGCGAAATGGGGCGAAGGAAGGTGAAAGAGAGCGAAACGAGATGAAGGAGGGTGAAAGAGAGTGAAACGAGACGAAGGAGGTTGAAAGAGAGCGAAACGAGACGAAGGAGGGTGAAAGAGAGCGAAACGAGAAGAAGGAGGGTGGAAGACAGCGAAACGATACGAAGGAGGGTGAAAGAGAGCGAAACGAGGCGAAGGAGGGTGGAAGAGAGCGAAACGAGACGAAGGAGGGTGAAAGAGAGTGAAAAGAGACGAAGGAGGGTGAAAGAGAGCGAAACGAGGCGAAGGAGGGTCAAAGAGAGCGAAACGAGATGAAGGAGGGTGAAAGAGAGCGAAACGAGACAAAGGAGGGTGAAAGAGGCTGAAACGAGACGAAGGAGGGTGGAAGAGAGCGAAACGAGAGGAAGGAGGGTGAGGGAGAGCGAAACGAGATGAAGGAGGGTGAAAGAGAGTGAAACGAGATGAAGGAGGGTGAAAGAGAGCGAAACGAGACGAAGGAGGGTGAAAGAGAGCGAAACGAGACGAAGGAGGGTGAAAGAGAGTGAAACGAGGCGAAGGAAGGTGAAAGAGTACAAGTCGAGACAAAGGAGGGTGAAAGAGAGCGAAACGAGATGAAGGAAGGTGAAAGAGAGCGAACCGAAACGAAGGTGGGTGGAAGAGAGCGATACGAGACGAAGGAGGGTGAAAGAGTGCTAAACGAGATGACGGAGGGTGAAAGAGATCGAAACGAGACAAAGGAGGGTGAAAGAGCGAAACGAGGCGAAGGAAGGTGAAAGAGAGCGAAACGAGACGAAGGAGGGTGAAAGAGAACGAAACGAGACGAAGGATGGGGAAAGAGAGCGAAACGAGACGAAGGAGGGTGAAAGAAGGCGAAACGAGATGAAGGAGGGAGGAAGACAGCGAAACGAGACGAAGGAGGGTGAGAGAGAGCGAAACGAGACGAAGGAGGGTGGAAGAGAGCGAAACAAGACGTAGGAGGGTGAGAGATAGCGAAACGAGACGAAGGAGGGTGAAAGAGAGCGAAACGAGACGAAGGAGGGTGAAAGAGAGCGAAATGAGACGAAGGAGGGTGAAGGAGGGCGAAACGAGATGAAAGAGGGTCAAAGAGAGCGAAACGAGTTGAAGGAGGGTGAAAGAGAGCGAAACGAGACAAAGGAGGGTGAAAGAGGCTGAAACGAGACGAAGGAGGGTGGAAGAGAGCGAAACGAGAGGAAGGACGGTGAAAGAGAGCGAAACGAGATGAAGGAGGGTGAAAGAGAGTGAAACGAGACGAAGGAGGGTGAAAGAGAGCGAAACGAGACGAAGAAGGGTGAAAGAGAGCGAAACGAGGCGAAGGAGGGTGAAAGAGAGTGAAACGAGGCGAAGGAAGGTGAAAGAGTGCGAATCGAGACAAAGGAGGGTGAAAGAGAGCGAAACGAGACGAAGGAAGGTGAAAGAGACCGAACCGAAACGAAGGAGGGTGGAAGAGAGCGATACGAGAAGAAGGAGGGTGAAAGAGAGCGAAACGAGACGAAGGAGGGTGAAAGAGAGCGAAACGAGACGAAGGAGGGTGAAAAAGAGTGAAACGAGACGAAGGAGGGTGAAAGATTTCCAAACGAGACGAAGGAGGGTGAAAGAGAGCGAAACGAGATGAAGGAGGGTGAAAGAGAGCGAAACGAGACGAAGGAGGGTGAAAGAGAGCGAAACGAGACGAAGGAAGGTGAAAGAGAGCTAAACGAGATGAAGGAGGGTGATAGAGATCGAAACGAGACAAAGGAGGGTGAAAGAGAGCGAAACGAGGCGAAGGAAGGTGAAAGAGAGCGAAACGAGACGAAGGAGGGTGAAAGAGAACGAAACGAGACGAAGGAGCGGGAAAGAGAGCGAAACGAGACGAAGGAGGGTGAAAGAAGGCGAAACGAGACGAAGGAGGGAGGAAGACAGCGAAACGAGACGAAGGAGGGTGAGAGAGAGCGAAACGAGATGAAGGAGGGTGAAAGAGAGCGAAACGAGACGAAGGAGGGTGAAAGAGAGCGAAACGAGACGAAGGAGGGTGAAGGAGGGCGAAACGAGACGAAGGAGGGTCAAAGAGAGCAAAACGAGACGAAGGAGGGTGAAAGAGAACGAAACGAGACGAAGGAGGGGGAAAGTGAGCGAAACGAGACGAAGGAGGGTGAAAGAGAGCGAAACGAGGCGAAGGAAGGTGAAAGAGAGCGAAACGAGACGAAGGAGGTTGAAAGAGAACGAAACGAGACGAAGGAGGGGGAAAGAGAGCGAAACGAGACGAAGGAGGGTGAAAGAAGGCGAAAAGAGACGAAGGAGGGAGGAAGACAGCGAAACGAGACGATGGAGGGTGAGAGAGAGCGAAACGAGATGAAGGAAGGTGGAAGAGAGCGAAACAAGACGAAGGAGGGTGAGAGACAGCGAAACGAGATGAAGGAGGGTGAAAGAGAGCGAAACGAGACGAAGGAGGGTGAAAGAGAGCGAAACGAGACGAAGGAGGGTGAAGGAGGGCGAAACGAGACGAAGGAGGGTCAAAGAGAGCAAAACGAGACGAAGGAGGGTGAAAGAGAACGAAACGAGACGAAGGAGGGGGAAAGTGAGCGAAACGAGACGAAGGAGGGTGAAAGAAGGCGAAACGAGACGAAAGAGGGAGGAAGACAGCGAAACGAGACGAAGGAGGGTGAGAAAGAGCGAAACGAGACCAAGGAGAGTGGAAGAGAGCGAAACGAGACGAAGGAGGGTGAGAGATAGCGAAAAAAGACGAAGGAGGGTGTAAGAGAGCGAAACGAGACGAAGGAGGGTGAAAGAGAGCGAAACGAGACGAAGGAGGGTGAAGGAAGGCGAAATGAGACGAAAGAGGGTGGAAGAGAGCGAAACGAGATGAAGGAGGGTGAAAGAGAGTGAAAAGAGACGAAGGAGGGTGAAAGAGAGCGAAAGGAGGCGAAGGAGGGTGAAAGAGAGCGAAACGAGACAAAGGAGGGTGAAAGAGGCTGAAACGAGACGAAGGAGGGTGGAAGAGAGCGAAACGAGAGGAAGGAGGGTGAGGGAGAGCGAAACGAGATGAAGGAGGGTGAAAGAGAGTGAAACGAGACGAAGGAGGTTGAAAGAGAGCGAAACGAGACGAAGGTGGGTGAAAGAGAGCGAAACGAGATGAAGGAGGGTGAAAGAGAGAGAAACGAGACAAAGAAGGGTGAAAGAGTGCGAAATGGGGCGAAGGAAGGTGAAAGAGAACGAAACGAGACGAAGGAGGGTGAAAGAGAACGAAACGAGACGAAGGAGGGGGAAAGAGGGCGAAATGAGACGAAGGAGGGTGAAAGAGAGCGAAACGAGAGGAAGGAGGGTGAGGGAGAGCGAAACGAGATGAAGGAGGGTGAAAGAGAGCGAAACGAGACAAAGGAGGGTGAAAGAGTGCGAAATGGGGCGAAGGAAGGTGAAAGAGAGCGAAACGAGATGAAGGAGGGTGAAAGAGAGTGAAACGAGACGAAGGAGGTTGAAAGAGAGCGAAACGAGACGAAGGAGGGTGAAAGAGAGCGAAACGAGAAGAAGGAGGGTGGAAGAGAGCGAAACGAGACGAAGGAGGGTGAAAGAGAGCGAAACGAGACGAAGGAGGGTGAAAAAGAGTAAAACGAGACGAAGGAGGGTGAAAGAGAGCTAAACGAGACGAAGGAGGGTGAAAGAGAGTTAAACGAGATGAAGGAGGGTGAAAGAGGACGAAACGAGACGAAGGAGGGTGAAAGAGAGCGAAACGAGACGAAGGAAGGTGAAAGAGAGCTAAACGAGATGAAGGAAGGTGAAAGAGAGCGAAACGAGATGAAGGAGGGTGAAAGAGAACGAAACGAGACGAAGGAGGGGGAAAGAGAGCGAAACGATACGAAGGAGGGTGAAAGAAGCCGAAACGAGACGAAGGAGGGAGGAAGACAGCGAAACGAGACGAAGGAGTGTGAGAGATAGCGAATCGAGACGAAGGAGGGTGAAAGAGAGCGAAATGAGACCAAGGAGGGTGAAAGAGTGCGAAACGAGACGAAGGAGGGTGAAAGAGAGTGAAAAGAGACGAAGGAGGGTGAAAGAGAGCGAAACGAGGCGAAGGAGGGTGGAAGAGAGCGAAACGAGACGAAGGAGGGTGAAAGAGAGTGAAAAGAGACGAAGGAGGGTGAAAGAGAGCGAAACGAGGCGAAGGAGGGTCAAAGAGAGCGATACGAGATGAAGGAGGGTGAAAGAGAGCGAAACGAGACAAAGGAGGGTGAAAGAGGCTGAAACGAGACGAAGGAGGGTGGAAGAGAGCGAAACGAGAGGAAGGAGGGTGAGGGAGAGCGAAACGAGATGAAGGAGGGTGAAAGAGAGTGAAACGAGATGAAGGAGGGTGAAAGAGAGCGAAACGAGACGAAGGAGGGTGAAAGAGAGCGAAACGAGACGAAGGAGGGTGAAAGAGAGTGAAACGAGGCGAAGGAAGGTGAAAGAGTACAAGTCGAGACAAAGGAGGGTGCAAGAGAGCGAAACGAGATGAAGGAAGGTGAAAGAGAGCGAACCGAAACGAAGGTGGGTGGAAGAGAGCGATACGAGACGAAGGAGGGTGAAAGAGAGCTAAACGAGATGACGGAGGGTGAAAGAGATCGAAACGAGACAAAGGAGGGTGAAAGAGCGAAACGAGGCGAAGGAAGGTGAAAGAGAGCGAAACGAGACGAAGGAGGGTGAAAGAGAACGAAACGAGACGAAGGATGGGGAAAGAGAGCGAAACGAGACGAAGGAGGGTGAAAGAAGGCGAAACGAGATGAAGGAGGGAGGAAGACAGCGAAACGAGACGAAGGAAGGTGAGAGAGAGCGAAACGAGACGAAGGAGGGTGGAAGAGAGCGAAACAAGACGTAGGAGGGTGAGAGATAGCGAAACGAGACGAAGGAGGGTGAAAGAGAGCGAAACGAGACGAAGGAGGGTGAAAGAGAGCGAAATGAGACGAAGGAGGGTGAAGGAGGGCGAAACGAGATGAAAGAGGGTCAAAGAGAGCGAAACGAGTTGAAGGAGGGTGAAAGAGAGCGAAACGAGACAAAGGAGGGTGAAAGAGGCTGAAACGAGACGAAGGAGGGTGGAAGAGAGCGAAACGAGAGGAAGGACGGTGAAAGAGAGTGAAACGAGATGAAGGAGGGTGAAAGAGAGTGAAACGAGACGAAGGAGGGTGAAAGAGAGCGAAACGAGACGAAGGAGGGTGAAAGAGAGCGAAACGAGGCGAAGGAGGGTGAAAGAGAGTGAAACGAGGCGAAGGAAGGTGAAAGAGTGCGAATCGAGACAAAGGAGGGTGAAAGAGAGCGAAACAAGACGAAGGAAGGTGAAAGAGACCGAACCGAAACGAAGGAGGGTGGAAGAGAGCGATACGAGAAGAAGGAGGGTGAAAGAGAGCGAAACGAGACGAAGGAGGGTGAAAGAGAGCGAAACGAGACGAAGGAGGGTGAAAAAGAGTGAAACGAGACGAAGGAGGGTGAAAGATTTCTAAACGAGACGAAGGAGGGTGAAAGAGAGCGAAACGAGATGAAGGAGGGTGAAAGAGAGCGAAACGAGATGAAGGAGGGTGAAAGAGAGCGAAACGAGACGAAGGAAGGTGAAAGAGAGCTAAACGAGATGAAGGAGGGTGATAGAGATCGAAACGAGACAAAGGAGGGTGAAAGAGAGCGAAACGAGGCGAAGGAAGGTGAAAGAGAGCGAAACGAGACGAAGGAGGGTGAAAGAGAATGAAACGAGACGAAGGAGCGGGAAAGAGAGCGAAACGAGACGAAGGAGGGTGAAAGAAGGCGAAACGAGACGAAGGAGGGAGGAAGACAGCGAAACGAGACGAAGGAGGGTGAGAGAGAGCGAAACGAGATGAAGGAGGGTGAAAGAGAGCGAAACGAGACGAAGGAGGGTGAAAGAGAGCGAAACGAGACGAAGGAGGGTGAAGGAGGGCGAAACGAGACGAAGGAGGGTCAAAGAGAGCAAAACGAGACGAAGGAGGGTGAAAGAGAACGAAACGAGACGAAGGAGGGGGAAAGTGAGCGAAACGAGACGAAGGAGGGTGAAAGAAGGCGAAACGAGACGAAAGAGGGAGGAAGACAGCGAAACGAGACGAAGGAGGGTGAGAGAGAGCGAAACGAGACCAAGGAGGGTGGAAGAGAGCGAACCGAGACGAAGGAGGGTGAGAGATAGCGAAAAAAGACGAAGGAGGGTGTAAGAGAGCGAAACGAGACGAAGGAGGGTGAAAGAGAGCGAAACGAGACGAAGGAGGGTGAAGGAAGGCGAAATGAGACGAAGGAGGGTGGAAGAGAGCGAAACGAGACGAAGGAGGGTGAAAGAGAGTGAAAAGAGACGAAGGAGGGTGAAAGAGAGCGAAAGGAGGCGAAGGAGGGTGAAAGAGAGCGAAACGAGACAAAGGAGGGTGAAAGAGGCTGAAACGAGACGAAGGAGGGTGGAAGAGAGCGAAACGAGAGGAAGGAGGGTGAGAGAGAGCGAAACGAGATGAAGGAGGGTGAAAGAGAGTGAAACGAGACGAAGGAGGTTGAAAGAGAGCGAAACGAGACGAAGGAGGGTGAAAGAGAGCGAAACGAGATGAAGGAGGGTGAAAGAGAGCGAAACGAGACGAAGGAGTGTGAAAGAGTGCGAAATGGGGCGAAGGAAGGTGAAAGAGAGCGAAACGATACGAAGGAGGGTCAAAGAGAACGAAACGAGACGAAGGAGGGGGAAAGAGGGCGAAATGAGACGAAGGAGGGTGAAAGAGAGCAAAACGAGAGGTAGGAGGGTGAGGGAGAGCGAAACGAGATGAAGGAGGGTGAAAGAGAGCGAAACGAGACAAAGGAGGGTGAAAGAGAGCGAAACGAGACAAAGGAAGGTGAAAGAGAGCGAACCGAAACGAAGGAGGGTGGAAGAGAGCGATACGAGACGAAGGACGGTGAAAGAGAGCGAAATGAGACGAAAGAGCGGGAAAGAGAGCGAAACGAGACGAAGGAGGGTGAAAGAGAGCGAAACGAGATGAAGGAGGGTGAAAGAGAACGAAACGAGACGAAGGAGGGGGAAAGAGGGCGAAATGAGACGAAGGAGGGTGAAAGAGAGCGAAACGAGAGGAAGGAGGGTGAGGGAGAGGGAAACGAGATGAAGGAGGGTGAAAGAGAGCGAAACGAGACAAAGGAGGGAGAAAGAGTGCGAAATGGGGCGAAGGAAGGTGAAAGAGAGCGAAACGAGACGAAGGAGGGTGAAAGAGAACGAAACGAGACGAAGGAGGGGGAAAGAGGGCGAAATGAGACGAAGGAGGGTGAAAGAGAGCAAAACGAGAGGAAGGAGGGTGAGGGAGAGCGAAACGAGATGAAGGAGGGTGAAAGAGAGCGAAACGAGACAAAGGAGGGTGAAAGAGTGAGAAATGGGGCGAAGGAAGGTGAAAGAGAGCGAAACGAGACGAAGGAGGGTGAAAGAGAACGAAACGAGACGAAGGAGGGGGAAAGAGGGCGAAATGAGACGAAGGAGGGTGAAAGAAGGCAAAACGAGACGAAGGAGGGAGGAAGACAGCAAAACGAGACGAAGGGGGGCGAGAGAGAGCGAAACGAGATGAAGGAGGGTGAAAGAGAGTGAAACGAGGCGAAGGAAGGTGAAAGAGTGCGAATCGAGACAAAGGAGGGTGAAAGAGAGCGAAACGAGACAAAGGAAGGTGAAAGAGAGCGAACCGAAACGAAGGAGGGTGGAAGAGAGCGATACGAGACGATGGACGGTGAAAGAGAGCGAAATGGGACGAAAGAGGGGGAAAGAGAGCGAAACGAGACGAAGGAGGGTGAAAGAGAGCGAAACGAGATGAAGGAGGGTGAAAGAGAGCGAAACGAGACAAAGGAGGGTGAAAGAGTGCGAAATGGGGCGAAGGAAGGTGAAAGAGAGCGAAACGAGACGAAGGAGGGTGAAAGAGAACGAAACGAGACGAAGGAGGGGGAAAGAGGGCGAAATGAGACGAAGGAGGGTGAAAGAGAGCGAAACGAGAGGAAGGAGGGTGAAAGAGAGCGAACCGAAACGAAGGAGGGTGGAAGAGAGCGATACGAGACGAAGGACGGTGAAAGAGAGTGAAATGAGACGAAAGAGGGGGAAAGAGAGCGAAACGAGACGAAGGAGGGTGAAAAAGAGTGAAACGAGATGAAGGAGGGTGAAAGAGAACTAAACGAGACGAAGGAGGGTGAAAGAGAGCGAAACGAGATGAAGGAGGATGAAAGAGAGCGAAACGAGATGAAGGAGAGTGAAAGAGAGCGAAACGAGACGAAGGAAGGTGAAAGAGAGCTAAACGAGATGAAGGAGGGTGAAAGAGAGCGAAACGAGACAATGGAGGGTGAAAGAGTGCGAAATTGGGCGAAGGAAGGTGAAAGAGAGCGAAACGAGACGAAGGAGGGTGAAAGAGAACGAAACGAGATGAAGGAGGGGGAAAGAGGGCGAAATGAGACGAAGGAGGGTGAAAGAAGGCAAAACGAGACGAAGGAGGGAGGAAGACAGCGAAACGAGACGAAGGAGGGTGAGAGAGAGCGAAACGAGATGAAGGAGGGTGAAAGAGAGTGAAACGAGGCGAAGGAAGGTGAAAGAGTGTGAATCGAGACAAAGGAGGGTGAAAGAGAGCGAAACGAGACAAAGGAAGGTGAAAGAGAGCGAACCGAAATGAAGGAGGGTGGAAGAGAGCGAAACGAGACGAAGGAGGGTGAAAGAGAGCGAAAGGAGGCGAAGGAGGGTGAAAGAGAGCGAAACGAGGCAAAGGAGGGTGAAAGAGGCTGAAACGAGACGAAGGAGGGTGGAAGAGAGCGAAACGAGAGGAAGGAGGGTGAGGGAGAGCGAAACGAGATGAAGGAGGGTGAAAGAGAGTGAAACGAGACGAAGGAGGTTGAAAGAGAGCGAAACGAGACGAAGGAGGGTGAAAGAGAGCGAAACGAGATGAAGGAGGGTGAAAGAGAGAGAAACGAGACAAAGGAGGGTGAAAGAGTGCGAAATGGGGCGAAGGAAGGTGAAAGAGAACGAAACGAGACGAAGGAGGGTGAAAGAGAACGAAACGAGACGAAGGAGGGGGAAAGAGGGCGAAATGAGACGAAGGAGGGTGAAAGAGAGCGAAACGAGAGGAAGAAGGGTGAGGGAGAGCGAAACGAGATGAAGGAGGGTGAAAGAGAGTGAAACGAGACAAAGGAGGGTGAAAGAGTGCGAAATGGGGCGAAGGAAGGTGAAAGAGAGCGAAACGAGATGAAAGAGGGTGAAAGAGAGTGAAACGAGACGAAGGAGGTTGAAAGAGAGCGAAACGAGATAAAGGAGGGTGAAAGAGAGCGAAACGAGAAGAAGGAGGGTGGAAGAGAGCGAAACGAGACGAAGGAGGGTGAAAGAGAGCGAAACGAGACGAAGGAGGGTGAAAAAGAGTAAAACGAGACGAAGGAGGGTGAAAGAGAGCTAAACGAGACGAAGGAGGGTGAAAGAGAGTTAAACGAGATGAAGGAGGGTGAAAGAGGACGAAACGAGACGAAGGAGGGTGAAAGAGAGCGAAACGAGACGAAGGAAGGTGAAAGAGAGCTAAACGAGATGAAGGAAGGTGAAAGAGAGCGAAACGAGATGAAGGAGGGTGAAAGAGAACGAAACGAGACGAAGGAGGGGGAAAGAGAGCGAAACGATACGAAGGAGGGTGAAAGAAGCCGAAACGAGACGAAGGAGGGAGGAAGACAGCGAAACGAGACGAAGGAGTGTGAGAGATAGCGAAACGAGACGAAGGAGGGTGAAAGAGAGCGAAATGAGACCAAGGAGGGTGGAAGAGAGCGAAACGAGACGAAGGAGGGTGAGAGATAGCGAAAAAAGACGAAGGAGGGTGTAAGAGAGCGAAACGAGACGAAGGAGGGTGAAAGAGAGCGAAACGAGACGAAGGAGGGTGAAGGAAGGCGAAATGAGACGAAAGAGGGTGGAAGAGAGCGAAACGAGACGAAGGAGGGTGAAAGAGAGTGAAAAGAGACGAAGGAGGGTGAAAGAGAGCGAAAGGAGGCGAAGGAGGGTGAAAGAGAGCGAAACGAGACAAAGGAGGGTGAAAGAGGCTGAAACGAGACGAAGGAGGGTGGAAGAGAGCGAAACGAGAGGAAGGAGGGTGAGGGAGAGCGAAACGAGATGAAGGAGGGTGAAAGAGAGTGAAACGAGACGAAGGAGGTTGAAAGAGAGCGAAACGAGACGAAGGAGGGTGAAAGAGAGCGAAACGAGATGAAGGAGGGTGAAAGAGAGAGAAACGAGACAAAGGAGGGTGAAAGAGTGCGAAATGGGGCGAAGGAAGGTGAAAGAGAACGAAACGAGACGAAGGAGGGTGAAAGAGAACGAAACGAGACGAAGGAGGGGGAAAGAGGGCGAAATGAGACGAAGGAGGGTGAAAGACAGCGAAACGAGAGGAAGGAGGGTGAGGGAGAGCGAAACGAGATGAAGGAGGGTGAAAGAGAGCGAAACGAGACAAAGGAGGGTGAAAGAGTGCGAAATGGGGCGAAGGAAGGTGAAAGAGAGCGAAACGAGATGAAGGAGGGTGAAAGAGAGTGAAACGAGACGAAGGAGGTTGAAAGAGAGCGAAACGAGATAAAGGAGGGTGAAAGAGAGCGAAACGAGAAGAAGGAGGGTGGAAGAGAGCGAAACGAGACGAAGGAGGGTGAAAGAGAGCGAAACGAGACGAAGGAGGGTGAAAAAGAGTAAAACGAGACGAAGGAGGGTGAAAGAGAGCTAAACGAGACAAAGGAGGGTGAAAGAGAGTTAAACGAGATGAAGGAGGGTGAAAGAGGACGAAACGAGACGAAGGAGGGTGAAAGAGAGCGAAACGAGACGAAGGAAGGTGAAAGAGAGCTAAACGAGATGAAGGAAGGTGAAAGAGAGCGAAACGAGATGAAGGAGGGTGAAAGAGAACGAAACGAGACGAAGGAGGGGGAAAGAGAGCGAAACGTTACGAAGGAGGGTGAAAGAAGCCGAAACGAGACGAAGGAGGGAGGAAGACAGCGAAACGAGACGAAGGAGTGTGAGAGATAGCGAAACGAGACGAAGGAGGGTGAAAGAGAGCGAAATGAGACGAAGGAGGGTGAAAGAGTGCGAAACGAGACGAAGGAGGGTGAAGGAAGGCAAAACGAGACGAAGGAGGGTGGAAGAGAGCGAAACGAGACGAAGGAGGGTGAAAGAGAGTGAAAAGAGACGAAGGAGGGTGAAAGAGAGCGAAACGAGGCGAAGGAGGGTCAAAGAGAGCGAAACGAGATGAAGGAGGGTGAAAGAGAGCGAAACGAGACAAAGGAGGGTGAAAGAGGCTGAAACGAGACGAAGGAGGGTGGAAGAGAGCGAAACGAGAGGAAGGAGGGTGAGGGAGAGCGAAACGAGATGAAGGAGGGTGAAAGAGAGTGAAACGAGATGAAGGAGGGTGAAAGAGAGCGAAACGAGACGAAGGAGGGTGAAAGAGAGCGAAACGAGACGAAGGAGGGTGAAAGAGAGTGAAACGAGGCGAAGGAAGGTGAAAGAGTACAAGTCGAGACAAAGGAGGGTGAAAGAGAGCGAAACGAGATGAAGGAAGGTGAAAGAGAGCGAACCGAAACGAAGGTGGGTGGAAGAGAGCGAAACGAGACAAAGGAAGGTGAAAGAGAGCGAACCGAAACGAAGGAGGGTGGAAGAGAGCGATACGAGACGAAGGACGGTGAAAGAGATCGAAACGAGACAAAGGAGGGTGAAAGAGAGCGAAACGAGGCGAAGGAAGGTGAAAGAGAGCGAAACGAGACGAAGGAGGGTGAAAGAGAACAAAACGAAACGAAGGAGGGGGAAAGAGAGCGAAACGAGGCGAAGGAGGGTGAAAGAAGGCGAAACGAGACGAAGGAGGGAGGAAGACAGCGAAACGAGACGAAGGAGGGTGAGAGAGAGCGAAACGAGATGAAGGAAGGTGGAAGAGAGCGAAACAAGACGAAGGAGGGTGAGAGACAGCGAAACGAGACGAAGGAGGGTGAAAGAGAGCGAAACGAGATGAAGGACGGTGAAAGAGAGCGAAACGAGACGAAGGAGGGTGAAGGAGGGCGAAACGAGACGAAGGAGGGTCAAAGAGAGCAAAACGAGACGAAGGAGGGTGAAAGAGAATGAAACGAGACGAAGGAGGGGGAAAGTGAGCGAAACGAGACGAAGGGGGGTGAAAGAAGGCGAAACGAGACGAAAGAGGGAGGAAGACAGCGAAACGAGACGAAGGAGGGTGAGAGAGAGCGAAACGAGACCAAGGAGGGTGGAAGAGAGCGAAACGAGATGAAGGAGGGTGAGAGATAGCGAAACAAGACGAAGGAGGGTGTAAGTGAGCGAAAAGAGACGAAGGAGGGTGAAAGAGAGCGAAACGAGACGAAGGAGGGTGAAGGAAGGCGAAATGAGACGAAGGAGGGTGGAAGAGAGCGAAACGAGATGAAGGAGGGTGAAGGAAGGCGAAATGAGACGAAGGAGGGTGGAAGAGAGCGAAACGAGACGAAGGAGGTTGAAAGTGAGTGAAAAGAGACGAAGGCGGGTGAAAGAGAGCGAAACGAGGCGAAGGAGGGTGAAAGAGAGCGAAACGAGACAAAGGAGGGTGAAAGAGGCTGAAACGAGACGAAGGAGGGTGGAAGAGAGCGAAACGAGAGGAAGGAGGGCGAGGCAGAGCGAAACGAGATGAAGGAGAGTGAAAGAGAGTGAAACGAGACGAAGGAGGTTGAAAGAGAGCAAAACAAGACGAAGGAGGGTAAAAGAGAGCGAAACGAGACGAAGGAGGGTGAAAGAGAGTGAAACGAGGCGGAGGAAGGTGAAAGAGTGCGAATCGAGACAAAGGAGGGTGCAAGAGAGCGAAACGAGACAAAGGAAGGTGAAAGAGAGCGAACCGAAACGAAGGAGGGTGGAAGAGAGTGATACGAGACGAAGGACGGTGAAAGAGAGCGTAACGAGACGAAAGAGGGGGAGAGAGAGCGAAACGAGACGAAGGAGGGTGAAAAAGAGTGAAACGAGACGAAGGAGGGTGAATAGAGCTAAACGAGACGAAGGAGGGTGAAAGAGAGCGAAACGAGATGAAGGAGGGTGAAAGAGAGCGAAACAAGACGAAGGAGAGTGAAAGAGAGTGAAACGAGACGAAGGAAGGTGAAAGAGAGCTAAACGAGATGAGGGAGGGTGAAAGAGAGCGAAACGAGACAAAGGAGGGTGAAAGAGAACGAAACGAGACGAAGGAGGGGGAAAGAAGGCGAAATGAGACGAAGGAGGGTGAAAGAAGGCAAAACGAGACGAAGGAGGGAGGAAGAAGCGAAACGAGACGAAGGAGGGTGAGAGAGAGCGAAACGAGACGAAGGAGGGTGGAAGAGAGCGGAACGAGACGAAGGAGTGTGAGAGATTGCGAAACGAGATGAAGGAGGGTGAAAGAGAGCGAAATGAGACGAAGGAGGGTGAAAGAGAGCGAAACGAGACAAAGGAGGATGAAGGAAGGCGAAACGAGACGAAGGAGGGTGGAAGAGAGCGAAACGAGACGAAGGAGGGTGAAAGAGAGTGAAAAGAGACGAAGGAGGGTGAAAGAGATCGAAACAAGGTGAAGGAGGGTAAAAGAGAGCGAAACGAGATGAAGGAGGGTGAAAGAGAGCGAAACGAGACGAAGGAGGGTGAAAGAGAGTGAAAAGAGACGAAGGAGGGTGAAAGAGAGCGAAACAAGGCGAAGGAGGGTCAAAGAGAGCGAAACGAGATGAAGGAGGGTGAAAGAGAGCAAAACGAGACAAAGGAGGGTGTAAGAGGCTGAAACGAGACGAAGGAGGGTTGAAGAGAGCGAAACGAGCGGAAGGAGGGTGAGGGAGAGCGAAACGAGATGAAGGAGGGTGAAAGAGAGTGAAACGAGACGAAGGAGGGTGAAAGAGAGCGAAACGAGACGAAGGAGGGTGAAAGAGAGCGAAACGAGACGAAGGAGGGTGAAAGAGAGCGAAACGAGATGAAGGAGGGTGAAAGAGAGCGAAACGAGACGAAGGAGGGTGAAAGAGAGCGAAACGAGACGAAGGAAGGTGAAAGAGAGCTAAACGAGATGAAGGAGGGTAAAAGAGATCGAAACGAGACAAAGGAGGGTGAAAGAGAGCGAAACGAGGCGAAGGAAGGTGAAAGAGAGCGAAACGAGACGAAGGAGGGTGAAAGAGAATGAAACGAGACGAAGGACGGGGAAAGTGAGCGAAACGAGACGAAGGGGGGTGAAAGAAGGCGAAACGAGACGAAAGAGGGAGGAAGACAGCGAAACGAGACGAAGGAGGGTGAGAGAGAGCGAAACGAGACTAAGGAGGGTGGAAGAGAGCGAAACGAGATGAAGGAGGGTGAGAGATAGCGAAACAAGACGAAGGAGGGTGTAAGTGAGCGAAAAGAGACGAAGGAGGGAGAAAGAGAGCGAAACGAGACGAAGGAGGGTGAAGGAAGGCGAAATGAGACGAAGGAGGGTGGAAGAGAGCGAAACGAGATGAAGGAGGGTGAAAGAGAGCAAAACGAGACAAAGGAGGGTGTAAGAGGCTGAAACGAGACGAAGGAGGGTTGAAGAGAGCGAAACGAGCGGAAGGAGGGTGAGGGAGAGCGAAACGAGATGAAGGAGGGTGAAAGAGAGTGAAACGAGACGAAGGAGGGTGAAAGAGAGCGAAACGAGACGAAGGAGGGTGAAAGAGAGCGAAACGAGACGAAGGAGGGTGAAAGAGAGCGAAACGAGATGAAGGAGGGTGAAAGAGAGCGAAACGAGACGAAGGAGGGTGAAAGAGAGCGAAACGAGACGAAGGAAGGTGAAAGAGAGCTAAACGAGATGAAGGAGGGTAAAAGAGATCGAAACGAGACAAAGGAGGGTGAAAGAGAGCGAAACGAGGCGAAGGAAGGTGAAAGAGAGCGAAACGAGACGAAGGAGGGTGAAAGAGAATGAAACGAGACGAAGGACGGGGAAAGTGAGCAAAACGAGACGAAGGGGGGTGAAAGAAGGCGAAACGAGACGAAAGAGGGAGGAAGACAGCGAAACGAGACGAAGGAGGGTGAGAGAGAGCGAAACGAGACCAAGGAGGGTGGAAGAGAGCGAAACGAGATGAAGGAGGGTGAGAGATAGCGAAACAAGACGAAGGAGGGTGTAAGTGAGCGAAAAGAGACGAAGGAGGGAGAAAGAGAGCGAAACGAGACGAAGGAGGGTGAAGGAAGGCGAAATGAGACGAAGGAGGGTGGAAGAGAGCGAAACGAGATGAAGGAGGGTGAAGGAAGGCGAAATGAGACGAAGGAGGATGGAAGAGAGCGAAACGAGACGAAGGAGGTTGAAAGTGAGTGAAAAGAGACGAAGGCGGGTGAAAGAGAGCGAAACGAGGCGAAGGAGGGTGAAAGAGAGCGAAACGAGACAAAGGAGGGTGAAAGAGGCTGAAACGAGACGAAGGAGGGTGGAAGAGAGCGAAACGAGAGGAAGGAGGGCGAGGGAGAGCGAAACGAGATGAAGGAGGGTGAAAGAGAGTGAAACGAGACGAAGGAGGTTGAAAGAGAGCGAAACAAGACGAAGGAGGGTAAAAGAGAGCGAGACGAGACGAAGGAGGGTGAAAGAGAGTGAAACGAGGCGGAGGAAGGTGAAAGAGTGCGAATCGAATCAAAGGAGGGTGCAAGAGAGCGAAACGAGACAACGGAAGGTGAAAGAGAGCGAACCAAAACGAAGGAGGGTGGAAGAGAGCGATACGAGACGAAGGACGGTGAAAGAGAGCGTAACGAGACGAAAGAGGGGGAGAGAGAGCGAAACGAGACGAAGGAGGTTGAAAAAGAGTGAAACGAGACGAAGGACGGTGAAAGAGAGCTAAACGAGACGAAGGAGGGTGAAAGAGAGTGAAACGAGATGAAGGAGAGTGAAAGAGAGCGAAACGAGACGAAGGAAGGTGAAAGAGAGCTAAACGAGATGAAGGAGGGTGAAAGAGAGTGAAACGAGACAAAGGAGGGTGAAAGAGTGTGAAACGGGGCGAAGGAAGGTGAAAGAGAGCGAAACGAGACGAAGGAGGGTGAAAGAGAACGAAACGAGACGAAGTAGGGGGAAAGGAGGCGAAATGAGACGAAGGAGTGTGAAAGAAGGCAAAACGAGACGAAGGAGGGAGGAAGACAGCGAAACGAGACGAAGGAGGGTGAGAGAGAGCGAAACGAGACGAAGGAGGGTGGAAGAGAGTGGAACGAGACGAAGGAGTGTGAGAGATAGCGAAACGAGATGAAGGAGGGTGAAAGAGAGCGAAATGAGACGAAGGAGGGTGAAAGAGAGCGAAACGAGACGAAGGAGGGTGAAGGAAGGCGAAACGAGACGAAGGAGGGTGGAAGAGAGCGAAACGAGACGAAGGAGGGTGAAAGAGAGTGAAAAGAGACGAAGGGGGGTGAAAGAGATCGAAACAAGGTGAAGGAGGGTAAAACAGAGCGAAACGAGATGAAGGAGGGTGAAAGAGAGCGAAACGAGACAAAGGAGGGTGAATGAGGCTGAAACGAGAGGAAGGAGGGTTGAAGAGAGCGAAACGAGCGGAAGGAGGGTGAGGGAGAGCGAAACGAGATGAAGGAGGGTGGACGAGAGTGAAACGAGACGAAGGAGGGTGAAAGAGAGCGAACCGAGACGAAGGAGGGTGAAAGAGAGCGAAACGAGACGAAGGAGGGTGAAAGAGAGTGAAACGAGACGAAGGAAGGTGAAAGATTGCGAATCGAGATAAAGGAGGGTGAAAGAGAGCGAAACGAGACGAAGGAAGGTGAAAGAGAGCGAACCGAAACAAAGGAGGGTGGAAGAGAGCGATACGAGACGAAGGAGGGTGAAAAAGGGTGAAACGAGACAAAGGAGGGTGAAAGAGAGCTAAACGAGACGAAGGAGGGTGAAAGAGAGCGAAACGAGATGAAGGAGGGTGAAAGAGAGCGAAACGAGATGAAGGAAGGTGAAAGAGAGCGAAACGAGACGAAGGAAGGTGAAAGAGAGCTAAACGAGATGAATGAGGGTGAAAGAGATCGAAACGAGACAAATGAGGGTGAAAGAGAGCGAAACGAGGCGAAGGAAGGTGAAAGAGAGCGAAACGAGACGAAGGAGGGTGAAAGAGAACAAAATGAGATGAAGGAGGGGGAAAGAGAGCGAAACGAGACGAAGGAGGGTGAAAGAAGGCGAAACGAGACGAAGGAGGGAGGAAGACAGCGAAACGAGACGAAGGAGGGTGAGAGAGAGCGAAACGAGACGAAGGAGGGTGAAGGAGGGCGAAATGAGACGAAGGAGGGTCAAAGAGAGCGAAACGAAATGAAGGAGGGTGAAAGAGAGCGAAACGAGACAAAGGAGGGTGAAAGAGGCTGAAACGAGACGAAGGAGCGTGGAAGAGAGCGAAACGAGAGGAAGGAGGGTGAGGGAGAGCGAAACGAGACGAAGGAGGGTGAAGGAGAGTGAACCGAGACGAAGGAGGGTGAAAGAGAGCGAAACGAGACGAAGGAAGGTGAAAGAGAGCGAAACGAGACGAAAGAGGGTGAAAGAGAGTGAAACGAGGCGAAGGAAGGTGAAAGAGTGCGAATCGAGACAAAGGAGGGTGAAAGAGAGCGAAACGAGACAAAGGAGGGTGAAAGAGAGCTAAACGAGACGAAGGAGGGTGAAAGAGAGCGAAACGAGATGAAGGAGGGTGAAAGAGAGCGAAACGAGACGAAGGAGGGTGAAAGAGAGCGAAACGAGACGAAGGAAGTTGAAAGAGAGCTAAACGAGATGAAGGAGGGTGAAAGAGATCAAAACGAGACAAATGAGGGTGAAAGAGAGCGAAACGAGGCGAAGGAAGGTGAAAGAGAGCGAAACGAGAAGAAGGAGGGTGAAAGAGAACAAAATGAGACGAAGGAGGGGGAAAGAGAGCGAAACGAGACGAAGGAGGGTGAAAGAAGGCGAAACGAGACGAAGGAGGGAGGAAGACAGCGAAACGAGACGAAGGAGGGTGAGAGAGAGCGAAACGAGACGAAGGAGGGTGAAGGAGGGTGAAACGAGACGAAGGAGGGTCAAAGAGAGCGAAACGAAATGAAGGAGGGTGAAAGAGAGCGAAACGAGACAAAGGAGGGTGAAAGAGGCTGAAACTAGACGAAGGAGCGTGGAAGAGAGCGAAATGAGAGGAAGGAGGGTGAGGGAGAGCGAAACGAGACGAAGGAGGGTGAAGGAGAGTGAACCGAGACGAAGGAGGGTGAAAGAGAGCGAAACGAGACGAAGGAAGGTGAAAGAGAGCGAAACGAGACGAAAGAGGGTGAAAGAGAGTGAAACGAGGCGAAGGAAGGTGAAAGAGAGCGAAACGAGACGAAGGAAGGTGAAAGAGAGCGAACCGAAACGAAGGAGGGTCGTAGAGAGCGAAACGAGACGAAGGAGGGTGAAAAACGGGGAAACGAGACGAAGGAGGGTGAAAGAGAGCTAAACGAGACGAAGGAGGGTGAAAGAGAACGAAACGAGACGAAGGAGGGTGAAAGAGAGTGAAATGAGACGAAGGAAGATGAAAGATTGCGAATCGAGATAAAGGAGGGTGAAAGAGAGCGAAACGAGACGAAGGAAGGTGAAAGAGAGCGAACCGAAACGAAGGAGGGTGAAAGAGAGCTAAACGAGACGAAGGAGGGTGAAAGAGAGCGAAACGAGACGAAGGAGGGTGAAAGAGAGTGAAAAGAGACGAAGGAGGGTGAAAGAGAGCGAAACAAGGCGAAGGAGGGTCAAAGAGAGCGAAACGAGATGAAGGAGGGTGAAAGAGGCTGAAACGAGTCGAAGGAGGGTGGAAGAGAGCGAAACGAGAGGAAGGAGGGTGAGGGAGAGCGAAAGGAGATGAAGAAGGGTGAAAGAGAGTGAAACGAGACGAAGGAGGGTGAATGAGAGCGAAACGAGACGAAGGAGGGTGAAAGAGAGCGAAACGAGATGAAGGAGGGTGAAAGAGAGTGAAACGAGACGAAGGAAGGTGAAAGATTGCGAATCGAGATAAAGGAGGGGGAAAGAGAGCGAAACGAGACGAAGGAAGGTGAAAGAGAGCGAACCGAAACGAAGGAGGGTGGAAGAGAGCGATACGAGACGAAGGAGGGTGAAAGAGAGCGAAACGAGACGAAGGAGGGTGAAAGAGAGCGAAACGAGATGAAGGAGGGTGAAAAAGAGTGAAACGAGACGAAGGAGGGTGAAAGAGAGCTAAACGAGATGAAGGAGGGTAAAAGAGAGCGAAACGAGGCGAAGGAAGGTGAAAGAGAGCGAAACGAGAAGAAGGAAGGTGAAAGAGAGCGAACCGAAACGAAGGAGGGTGAAAGAGAGCGATACGAGACGAAGGAGGGTGAAAAACGGGGAAACGAGACGAAGGAGGGTGAAAGAGAGCTAACCGAGACGCAGGAGGGTGAAAGAGAACGAAACGAGACGAAGGAGGGTGAAAGAGAGTGAAATGAGACGAAGGAAGATGAAAGATTGCGAATCGAGATAAAGGAGGGTGAAAGAGAGCGAAACGAGACGAAGGAAGGTGAAAGAGAGCGAACCGAAACGAAGGAGGGTGAAAGAGAGCTAAACGAGACGAAGGAGGGTGAAAGAGAGCGAAACGAGACGAAGGAGGGTGAAAGAGAGTGAAACGAGACGAAGGAAGGTGAAAGATTGCGAATCGAGATAAAGGTGGGTGAAAGAGAGCGAAACGAGACGAAGGAAGGTGAAAGAGAGCGAACCGAAACGAAGGAGAGTGGAAGAGAGCGATACGAGACGAAGGAGGGTTGAAGAGAGCGAAACGAGCGGAAGGAGGGTGAGGGAGAGCGAAACGAGATGAAGGAGGGTGAAAGAGAGTGAAACGAGACGAAGGAGGGTGAAAGAGAGCGAAACGAGACGAAGGAGGGTGAAAGCGAGCGAAACGAGACGAAGGAGGGTGAAAGAGAGTGAAACGAGACGAAGGAAGGTGAAAGATTGCGAATCGAGATAAAGGAGGGTGAAAGAGAGCAAAACGAGACGAAGGAAGGTGAAAGAGAGCGAACCGAAACGAAGGAGGGTGGAAGAGAGCGATACGATACGAAGGAGGGTGAAAAAGGGTGAAACGAGACGAAGGAGGGTGAAAGAGAGCTAAACGAGACGAAGGAGGGTGAAAGAGAGCGAAACGAGATGAAGGAGGGTGAAAGAGAGCGAAACGAGACGAAGGAAGGTGAAAGAGAGCGAAACGAGACGAAGGAAGGTGAAAGAGAGCTAAACGAGATGAAGGAGGGTGAAAGAGATCGAAACGAGACAAATGAGGGTGAAAGAGAGCGAAACGAGGCGAAGGAAGGTGAAAGAGAGCGAAACGAGACGAAGGAGGGTGAAAGAGAACAAAATGAGACGAAGGAGGGGGAAAGAGAGCGAAACGAGACGAAGGAGGGTGAAAGAAGGCGAAACGAGACGAAGGAGGGAGGAAGACAGCGAAACGAGACGAAGAAGGGTGAGAGAGAGCGAAACGAGACGAAGGAGGGTGAAGGAGGGCGAAACGAGACGAAGGAGGGTCAAAGAGAGCGAAACGAGACAAAGGAGGGTGAAAGAGGCTGAAACGAGACGAAGGAGCGTGGAAGAGAGCGAAACGAGAGGAAGGAGGGTGAGGGAGAGCGAAACGAGACGAAGGAGGGTGAAGGAGAGTGAACCGAGACGAAGGAGGGTGAAAGAGAGCGAAACGAGACGAATGAAGGTGAAAGAGAGCGAAACGAGAGGAAAGAGGGTGAAAGAGAGTGAAACGAGGCGAAGGAAGGTGAAAGAGTGCGAATCGAGACAAAGGAGGGTGAAAGAGAGCGAAACGAGACGAAGGAAGGTGAAAGAGAGCGAACCGAGATGAAGGAGGGTGAAGGAGGGCGAAACGAGACGAAGGAGGGTGGAAGAGAGCGAAACGAGACGAAGGAGGGTGAAAGAGAGCGTAACAAGATGAAGGAGTGTGAAAGAGCAAAACGAGCAGAAGGAGGGTGAAAGAGAGCGAAACGAGATGAAGGAGGGTGAAAGAGAGTGAAACGAGACGAAGGAGGGTGAAAGAGAGCGAAACGAGATGAAGGAGGGTGAAAGAGAGGGAAATGAGGCGAAGGAAGGTGAAAGAGTGCGAATCTAGACAAAGGAGGGTGAAAGAGAGCGAAACGAGACGAAGGAAGGTGAAAGAGAGCGAACCGAGACGAAGGAGGGTTAAAGACGGCGAAACGAGACGAAGGAGAGTGAAAGAGAGTGAAACGAGGCGAAGGAAGGTGAAAGAGTGCGAATCGAGACAAAGGAGGGTGAAAGAGAGCGAAACGAGATGAAGGAAGGTGAAAGAGAGCGAACCGCGACGAAGGAGGATGAAAGAGAGCGAAACGAGATGAAGGAGGGTGAAAGAGAGCAAAACGAGCCGAAGGAGGGTGAAAGAGAGCAAAACGAGATGAAGGAGGGTGAAAGAGAGCGAAATGAGCCGAAGGAGGGTGAAAGAAAGCGAAACGAGACGAAGGAGGGTGGAAGAGAGTGAAACGAGACGAAGGAGGGCGAAAGAGAGCGAAACGAGACGAAGGAGGGTGAAAGAGAGCGAATAAGACGAAGGAGGGTGAAAGAGAGCGAAACGAGACGAAGAAGGGTGAGAGAGGGCAAAACGAGATGAAGGAAGGTGAAGGAAGGCGAAACGAGACGAAGGAGGGAGGAAGACAGTGAAGCGAGACGAAGGAGGGTGAGAGAGAGCGAAACGAGACGAAGGACGGACGAAGAGAGCGAAACGAGACGAAGGAGGGTGAGAGATAGCGAAATGATACGAAGGAGGGTGAAAGAGAGCGAAACGAGACAAAGGATGGTGAAAGAGAGCGAAACGAGACGAAGGAGGGTGAAGGAGGGCGAAACGAGACGAAGGAGGGTGGAAGAGAGCGAAACGAGACGTAGGAGGGTGAAAGAGAGTGAAAAGAGACGAAGGAGGGTGAAAGAGAGCGAAACAAGGCGAAGGAGGGTCAAAGAGAGCGAAACGAGATGAAGGAGTGTGAAAGAGTCGAAACGAGACAAAGGAGGGTGAAAGAGGCTGAAACGAGACGAAGGAGGGTGGAAGAGAGCGAAACGAGAGGATGGAGGGTGAGGGAGAGCGAAACGAGATGAAGAAGGGTGAAAGAGAGTGAAACGAGACGAAGGAGGGTGAAAGAGAGAGAAACGAGACGAAGGAGGGTGAAAGAGAGCGAAACGAGACGAAGGAGGGTGAAAGAGAGTGAAACGAGATGAAGGAGGGTGAAAGAGAGTGAAACGAGACGAAGGAAGGTGAAAGATTGCGAATCGAGATAAAGGAGGGGGAAAGAGAGCGAAACGAGACGAAGGAAGGTGAAAGAGAGCGAACCGAAACGAAGGAGGGTGGAAGAGAGCGATACGAGACGAAGGAGGGTGAAAGAGAGCGAAACGAGACGAAGGAGGGTGAAAGAGAGCGAAACGAGACGAAGGAGGGTGAAAAAGAGTGAAACGAGACGAAGGACGGTGAAAGAGAGCTAAACGAGATGAAGGAGGGTAAAAGAGAGCGAAACGAGGCGAAGGAAGGTGAAAGAGAGCGAAACGAGAAGAAGGAAGGTGAAAGAGAGCGAACCGAAACGAAGGAGGGTGAAAGAGAGCGATACGAGACGAAGGAGGGTGAAAAACGGGGAAAGGAGACGAAGGAGGGTGAAAGAGAGCTAAACGAGACGCAGGAGGGTGAAAGAGAACGAAACGAGACGAAGGAGGGTGAAAGAGAGTGAAATGAGACGAAGGAAGATGAAAGATTGCGAATCGAGATAAAGGAGGGTGAAAGAGAGCGAAACGAGACGAAGGAAGGTGAAAGAGAGCGAACCGAAACGAAGGAGGTTGAAAGAGAGCTAAACGAGACGAAGGAGGGTGAAAGAGAGCGAAACGAGACGAAGGAGGGTGAAAGAGAGTGAAACGAGACGAAGGAAGGTGAAAGATTGCGAATCGAGATAAAGGAGGGTGAAAGAGAGCGAAACGAGACGAAGGAAGGTGAAAGAGAGCGAACCGAAACGAAGGAGAGTGGAAGAGAGCGATACGAGACGAAGGAGGGTTGAAGAGAGCGAAACGAGACGAAGTAGGGGGAAAGGAGGCGAAATGAGACGAAGGAGTGTGAAAGAAGGCAAAACGAGACGAAGGAGGGAGGAAGACAGCGAAACGAGACGAAGGAGGGTGAGAGAGAGCGAAACGAGACGAAGGAGGGTGGAAGAGAGTGGAACGAGACGAAGGAGTGTGAGAGATAGCGAAACGAGATGAAGGAGGGTGAAAGAGAGCGAAATGAGACGAAGGAGGGTGAAAGAGAGCGAAACGAGACGAAGGAGGGTGAAGGAAGGCGAAACGAGACGAAGGAGGGTGGAAGAGAGCGAAACGAGACGAAGGAGGGTGAAAGAGAGTGAAAAGAGACGAAGGGGGGTGAAAGAGATCGAAACAAGGTGAAGGAGGGTAAAACAGAGCGAAACGAGATGAAGGAGGGTGAAAGAGAGCGAAACGAGACAAAGGAGGGTGAATGAGGCTGAAACGAGAGGAAGGAGGGTTGAAGAGAGCGAAACGAGCGGAAGGAGGGTGAGGGAGAGCGAAACGAGATGAAGGAGGGTGGACGAGAGTGAAACGAGACGAAGGAGGGTGAAAGAGAGCGAACCGAGACGAAGGAGGGTGAAAGAGAGCGAAACGAGACGAAGGAGGGTGAAAGAGAGTGAAACGAGACGAAGGAAGGTGAAAGATTGCGAATCGAGATAAAGGAGGGTGAAAGAGAGCGAAACGAGACGAAGGAAGGTGAAAGAGAGCGAACCGAAACAAAGGAGGGTGGAAGAGAGCGATACGAGACGAAGGAGGGTGAAAAAGGGTGAAACGAGACAAAGGAGGGTGAAAGAGAGCTAAACGAGACGAAGGAGGGTGAAAGAGAGCGAAACGAGATGAAGGAGGGTGAAAGAGAGCGAAACGAGATGAAGGAAGGTGAAAGAGAGCGAAACGAGACGAAGGAAGGTGAAAGAGAGCTAAACGAGATGAATGAGGGTGAAAGAGATCGAAACGAGACAAATGAGGGTGAAAGAGAGCGAAACGAGGCGAAGGAAGGTGAAAGAGAGCGAAACGAGACGAAGGAGGGTGAAAGAGAACAAAATGAGATGAAGGAGGGGGAAAGAGAGCGAAACGAGACGAAGGAGGGTGAAAGAAGGCGAAACGAGACGAAGGAGGGAGGAAGACAGCGAAACGAGACGAAGGAGGGTGAGAGAGAGCGAAACGAGACGAAGGAGGGTGAAGGAGGGCGAAATGAGACGAAGGAGGGTCAAAGAGAGCGAAACGAAATGAAGGAGGGTGAAAGAGAGCGAAACGAGACAAAGGAGGGTGAAAGAGGCTGAAACGAGACGAAGGAGCGTGGAAGAGAGCGAAACGAGAGGAAGGAGGGTGAGGGAGAGCGAAACGAGACGAAGGAGGGTGAAGGAGAGTGAACCGAGACGAAGGAGGGTGAAAGAGAGCGAAACGAGACGAAGGAAGGTGAAAGAGAGCGAAACGAGACGAAAGAGGGTGAAAGAGAGTGAAACGAGGCGAAGGAAGGTGAAAGAGTGCGAATCGAGACAAAGGAGGGTGAAAGAGAGCGAAACGAGACAAAGGAGGGTGAAAGAGAGCTAAACGAGACGAAGGAGGGTGAAAGAGAGCGAAACGAGATGAAGGAGGGTGAAAGAGAGCGAAACGAGACGAAGGAGGGTGAAAGAGAGCGAAACGAGACGAAGGAAGTTGAAAGAGAGCTAAACGAGATGAAGGAGGGTGAAAGAGATCAAAACGAGACAAATGAGGGTGAAAGAGAGCGAAACGAGGCGAAGGAAGGTGAAAGAGAGCGAAACGAGAAGAAGGAGGGTGAAAGAGAACAAAATGAGACGAAGGAGGGGGAAAGAGAGCGAAACGAGACGAAGGAGGGTGAAAGAAGGCGAAACGAGACGAAGGAGGGAGGAAGACAGCGAAACGAGACGAAGGAGGGTGAGAGAGAGCGAAACGAGACGAAGGAGGGTGAAGGAGGGCGAAACGAGACGAAGGAGGGTCAAAGAGAGCGAAACGAAATGAAGGAGGGTGAAAGAGAGCGAAACGAGACAAAGGAGGGTGAAAGAGGCTGAAACTAGACGAAGGAGCGTGGAAGAGAGCGAAATGAGAGGAAGGAGGGTGAGGGAGAGCGAAACGAGACGAAGGAGGGTGAAGGAGAGTGAACCGAGACGAAGGAGGGTGAAAGAGAGCGAAACGAGACGAAGGAAGGTGAAAGAGAGCGAAACGAGACGAAAGAGGGTGAAAGAGAGTGAAACGAGGCGAAGGAAGGTGAAAGAGAGCGAAACGAGACGAAGGAAGGTGAAAGAGAGCGAACCGAAACGAAGGAGGGTCGTAGAGAGCGAAACGAGACGAAGGAGGGTGAAAAACGGGGAAACGAGACGAAGGAGGGTGAAAGAGAGCTAAACGAGACGAAGGAGGGTGAAAGAGAACGAAACGAGACGAAGGAGGGTGAAAGAGAGTGAAATGAGACGAAGGAAGATGAAAGATTGCGAATCGAGATAAAGGAGGGTGAAAGAGAGCGAAACGAGACGAAGGAAGGTGAAAGAGAGCGAACCGAAACGAAGGAGGGTGAAAGAGAGCTAAACGAGACGAAGGAGGGTGAAAGAGAGCGAAACGAGACGAAGGAGGGTGAAAGAGAGTGAAAAGAGACGAAGGAGGGTGAAAGAGAGCGAAACAAGGCGAAGGAGGGTCAAAGAGAGCGAAACGAGATGAAGGAGGGTGAAAGAGGCTGAAACGAGTCGAAGGAGGGTGGAAGAGAGCGAAACGAGAGGAAGGAGGGTGAGGGAGAGCGAAAGGAGATGAAGAAGGGTGAAAGAGAGTGAAACGAGACGAAGGAGGGTGAATGAGAGCGAAACGAGACGAAGGAGGGTGAAAGAGAGCGAAACGAGATGAAGGAGGGTGAAAGAGAGTGAAACGAGACGAAGGAAGGTGAAAGATTGCGAATCGAGATAAAGGAGGGGGAAAGAGAGCGAAACGAGACG
This sequence comes from Scyliorhinus torazame, assembly GCF_047496885.1. Taxonomy (NCBI): domain Eukaryota; kingdom Metazoa; phylum Chordata; class Chondrichthyes; order Carcharhiniformes; family Scyliorhinidae; genus Scyliorhinus; species Scyliorhinus torazame. The sequence continues at coordinate 47,196,743 of NC_092732.1, read as the reverse complement.
AAGGAAGGTGAAAGAGAGCGAACCGAAACGAAGGAGGGTGGAAGAGAGCGATACGAGACGAAGGAGGGTGAAAGAGAGCGAAACGAGACGAAGGAGGGTGAAAGAGAGCGAAACGAGATGAAGGAGGGTGAAAAAGAGTGAAACGAGACGAAGGAGGGTGAAAGAGAGCTAAACGAGATGAAGGAGGGTAAAAGAGAGCGAAACGAGGCGAAGGAAGGTGAAAGAGAGCGAAACGAGAAGAAGGAAGGTGAAAGAGAGCGAACCGAAACGAAGGAGGGTGAAAGAGAGCGATACGAGACGAAGGAGGGTGAAAAACGGGGAAACGAGACGAAGGAGGGTGAAAGAGAGCTAACCGAGACGCAGGAGGGTGAAAGAGAACGAAACGAGACGAAGGAGGGTGAAAGAGAGTGAAATGAGACGAAGGAAGATGAAAGATTGCGAATCGAGATAAAGGAGGGTGAAAGAGAGCGAAACGAGACGAAGGAAGGTGAAAGAGAGCGAACCGAAACGAAGGAGGGTGAAAGAGAGCTAAACGAGACGAAGGAGGGTGAAAGAGAGCGAAACGAGACGAAGGAGGGTGAAAGAGAGTGAAACGAGACGAAGGAAGGTGAAAGATTGCGAATCGAGATAAAGGTGGGTGAAAGAGAGCGAAACGAGACGAAGGAAGGTGAAAGAGAGCGAACCGAAACGAAGGAGAGTGGAAGAGAGCGATACGAGACGAAGGAGGGTTGAAGAGAGCGAAACGAGCGGAAGGAGGGTGAGGGAGAGCGAAACGAGATGAAGGAGGGTGAAAGAGAGTGAAACGAGACGAAGGAGGGTGAAAGAGAGCGAAACGAGACGAAGGAGGGTGAAAGCGAGCGAAACGAGACGAAGGAGGGTGAAAGAGAGTGAAACGAGACGAAGGAAGGTGAAAGATTGCGAATCGAGATAAAGGAGGGTGAAAGAGAGCAAAACGAGACGAAGGAAGGTGAAAGAGAGCGAACCGAAACGAAGGAGGGTGGAAGAGAGCGATACGATACGAAGGAGGGTGAAAAAGGGTGAAACGAGACGAAGGAGGGTGAAAGAGAGCTAAACGAGACGAAGGAGGGTGAAAGAGAGCGAAACGAGATGAAGGAGGGTGAAAGAGAGCGAAACGAGACGAAGGAAGGTGAAAGAGAGCGAAACGAGACGAAGGAAGGTGAAAGAGAGCTAAACGAGATGAAGGAGGGTGAAAGAGATCGAAACGAGACAAATGAGGGTGAAAGAGAGCGAAACGAGGCGAAGGAAGGTGAAAGAGAGCGAAACGAGACGAAGGAGGGTGAAAGAGAACAAAATGAGACGAAGGAGGGGGAAAGAGAGCGAAACGAGACGAAGGAGGGTGAAAGAAGGCGAAACGAGACGAAGGAGGGAGGAAGACAGCGAAACGAGACGAAGAAGGGTGAGAGAGAGCGAAACGAGACGAAGGAGGGTGAAGGAGGGCGAAACGAGACGAAGGAGGGTCAAAGAGAGCGAAACGAGACAAAGGAGGGTGAAAGAGGCTGAAACGAGACGAAGGAGCGTGGAAGAGAGCGAAACGAGAGGAAGGAGGGTGAGGGAGAGCGAAACGAGACGAAGGAGGGTGAAGGAGAGTGAACCGAGACGAAGGAGGGTGAAAGAGAGCGAAACGAGACGAATGAAGGTGAAAGAGAGCGAAACGAGAGGAAAGAGGGTGAAAGAGAGTGAAACGAGGCGAAGGAAGGTGAAAGAGTGCGAATCGAGACAAAGGAGGGTGAAAGAGAGCGAAACGAGACGAAGGAAGGTGAAAGAGAGCGAACCGAGATGAAGGAGGGTGAAGGAGGGCGAAACGAGACGAAGGAGGGTGGAAGAGAGCGAAACGAGACGAAGGAGGGTGAAAGAGAGCGTAACAAGATGAAGGAGTGTGAAAGAGAGCAAAACGAGCAGAAGGAGGGTGAAAGAGAGCGAAACGAGATGAAGGAGGGTGAAAGAGAGTGAAACGAGACGAAGGAGGGTGAAAGAGAGCGAAACGAGATGAAGGAGGGTGAAAGAGAGGGAAATGAGGCGAAGGAAGGTGAAAGAGTGCGAATCTAGACAAAGGAGGGTGAAAGAGAGCGAAACGAGACGAAGGAAGGTGAAAGAGAGCGAACCGAGACGAAGGAGGGTTAAAGACGGCGAAACGAGACGAAGGAGAGTGAAAGAGAGTGAAACGAGAAGAAGGAAGGTGAAAGAGTGCGAATCGAGACAAAGGAGGGTGAAAGAGAGCGAAACGAGATGAAGGAAGGTGAAAGAGAGCGAACCGCGACGAAGGAGGATGAAAGAGAGCGAAACGAGATGAAGGAGGGTGAAAGAGAGCAAAACGAGCCGAAGGAGGGTGAAAGAGAGCAAAACGAGATGAAGGAGGGTGAAAGAGAGCGAAATGAGCCGAAGGAGGGTGAAAGAAAGCGAAACGAGACGAAGGAGGGTGGAAGAGAGTGAAACGAGACGAAGGAGGGCGAAAGAGAGCGAAACGAGACGAAGGAGGGTGAAAGAGAGCGAATAAGACGAAGGAGGGTGAAAGAGAGCGAAACGAGACGAAGAAGGGTGAGAGAGGGCAAAACGAGATGAAGGAAGGTGAAGGAAGGCGAAACGAGACGAAGGAGGGAGGAAGACAGTGAAGCGAGACGAAGGAGGGTGAGAGAGAGCGAAACGAGACGAAGGACGGACGAAGAGAGCGAAACGAGACGAAGGAGGGTGAGAGATAGCGAAATGATACGAAGGAGGGTGAAAGAGAGCGAAACGAGACAAAGGATGGTGAAAGAGAGCGAAACGAGACGAAGGAGGGTGAAGGAGGGCGAAACGAGACGAAGGAGGGTGGAAGAGAGCGAAACGAGACGTAGGAGGGTGAAAGAGAGTGAAAAGAGACGAAGGAGGGTGAAAGAGAGCGAAACAAGGCGAAGGAGGGTCAAAGAGAGCGAAACGAGATGAAGGAGTGTGAAAGAGTCGAAACGAGACAAAGGAGGGTGAAAGAGGCTGAAACGAGACGAAGGAGGGTGGAAGAGAGCGAAACGAGAGGATGGAGGGTGAGGGAGAGCGAAACGAGATGAAGAAGGGTGAAAGAGAGTGAAACGAGACGAAGGAGGGTGAAAGAGAGAGAAACGAGACGAAGGAGGGTGAAAGAGAGCGAAACGAGACGAAGGAGGGTGAAAGAGAGTGAAACGAGATGAAGGAGGGTGAAAGAGAGTGAAACGAGACGAAGGAAGGTGAAAGATTGCGAATCGAGATAAAGGAGGGGGAAAGAGAGCGAAACGAGACGAAGGAAGGTGAAAGAGAGCGAACCGAAACGAAGGAGGGTGGAAGAGAGCGATACGAGACGAAGGAGGGTGAAAGAGAGCGAAACGAGACGAAGGAGGGTGAAAGAGAGCGAAACGAGACGAAGGAGGGTGAAAAAGAGTGAAACGAGACGAAGGACGGTGAAAGAGAGCTAAACGAGATGAAGGAGGGTAAAAGAGAGCGAAACGAGGCGAAGGAAGGTGAAAGAGAGCGAAACGAGAAGAAGGAAGGTGAAAGAGAGCGAACCGAAACGAAGGAGGGTGAAAGAGAGCGATACGAGACGAAGGAGGGTGAAAAACGGGGAAAGGAGACGAAGGAGGGTGAAAGAGAGCTAAACGAGACGCAGGAGGGTGAAAGAGAACGAAACGAGACGAAGGAGGGTGAAAGAGAGTGAAATGAGACGAAGGAAGATGAAAGATTGCGAATCGAGATAAAGGAGGGTGAAAGAGAGCGAAACGAGACGAAGGAAGGTGAAAGAGAGCGAACCGAAACGAAGGAGGTTGAAAGAGAGCTAAACGAGACGAAGGAGGGTGAAAGAGAGCGAAACGAGACGAAGGAGGGTGAAAGAGAGTGAAACGAGACGAAGGAAGGTGAAAGATTGCGAATCGAGATAAAGGAGGGTGAAAGAGAGCGAAACGAGACGAAGGAAGGTGAAAGAGAGCGAACCGAAACGAAGGAGAGTGGAAGAGAGCGATACGAGACGAAGGAGGGTTGAAGAGAGCGAAACGAGCGGAAGGAGGGTGAGGGAGAGCGAAACGAGATGAAGGAGGGTGAAAGAGAGTGAAACGAGACGAAGGAGGGTGAAAGAGAGCGAAACGAGACGAAGGAGGGTGAAAGCGAGCGAAACGAGACAAAGGAGGGTGAAAGAGAGTGAAACGAGACGAAGGAAGGTGAAAGATTGCGAATCGAGATAAATGAGGGTGAAAGAGAGCAAAACGAGACGAAGGAAGGTGAAAGAGAGCGAACCGAAACGAAGGAGGGTGGAAGAGAGCGATACGATACGAAGGAGGGTGAAAAAGGGTGAAACGAGACGAAGGAGGGTGAAAGAGAGCTAAACGAGACGAAGGAGGGTGAAAGAGAGCGAAACGAGATGAAGGAGGGTGAAAGAGAGCGAAACGAGACGAAGGAAGGTGAAAGAGAGCGAAACGAGACGAAGGAAGGTGAAAGAGAGCTAAACGAGATGAAGGAGGGTGAAAGAGATCGAAACGAGACAAATGAGGGTGAAAGAGAGCGAAACGAGGCGAAGGAAGGTGAAAGAGAGCGAAACGAGACGAAGGAGGGTGAAAGAGAACAAAATGAGACGAAGGAGGGGGAAAGAGAGCGAAACGAGACGAAGGAGGGTGAAAGAAGGCGAAACGAGACGAAGGAGGGAGGAAGACAGCGAAACGAGACGAAGAAGGGTGAGAGAGAGCGAAACGAGACGAAGGAGGGTGAAGGAGGGCGAAACGAGACGAAGGAGTGGCAAAGAGAGCGAAACGAAATGAAGGAGGGTGAAAGAGAGCGAAACGAGACAAAGGAGGGTGAAAGAGGCTGAAACGAGACGAAGGAGCGTGGAAGAGAGCGAAACGAGAGGAAGGAGGGTGAGGGAGAGCGAAACGAGACGAAGGAGGGTGAAGGAGAGTGAACCGAGACGAAGGAGGGTGAAAGAGAGCGAAACGAGACGAATGAAGGTGAAAGAGAGCGAAACGAGACGAAAGAGGGTGAAAGAGAGTGAAACGAGGCGAAGGAAGGTGAAAGAGTGCGAATCGAGACAAAGGAGGGTGAAAGAGAGCGAAACGAGACGAAGGAAGGTGAAAGAGAGCGAACCGAGATGAAGGAGGGTGAAGGAGGGTGAAACGAGACGAAGGAGGGTGGAAGAGAGCGAAACGAGACGAAGGAGGGTGAAAGAGAGCGTAACGAGATGAAGGAGTGTGAAAGAGAGCAAAACGAGCAGAAGGAGGGTGAAAGAGAGTGAAACGAGACGAAGGAGGGTGAAAGAGAGCGAAACGAGATGAAGGAGGGTGAAAGAGAGGGAAATGAGGCGAAGGAAGGTGAAAGAGTGCGAATCTAGACAAAGGAGGGTGAAAGAGAGCGAAACGAGACGAAGGAAGGTGAAAGAGAGATAACCGAGACGAAGGAGGGTTAAAGACGGCGAAACGAGACGAAGGAGAGTGAAAGAGAGTGAAATGAGGCGAAGGAAGGTGAAAGAGTGCGAATCGAGACAAAGGAGGGTGAAAGAGAGCGAAACGAGATGAAGGAAGGTGAAAGAGAGCGAACCGCGACGAAGGAGGATGAAAGAGAGCGAAACGAGATGAAGGAGGGTGAAAGAGAGCAAAACGAGCCGAAGGAGGGTGAAAGAGAGCAAAACGAGATGAAGGAGGGTGAAAGAGAGCGAAATGAGCCGAAGGAGGGTGAAAGAAAGCGAAACGAGACGAAGGAGGGTGGAAGAGAGTGAAACGAGACGAAGGAGGGCGAAAGAGAGCGAAACGAGACGAAGGAGGGTGAAAGAGAGCGAATAAGACGAAGGAGGGTGAAAGAGAGCGAAACGAGACGAAGAAGGGTGAGAGAGGGCAAAACGAGATGAAGGAAGGTGAAGGAAGGCGAAACGAGACGAAGGAGGGAGGAAGACAGTGAAGCGAGACGAAGGAGGGTGAGAGAGAGCGAAACGAGACGAAGGACAAACGAAGAGAGCGAAACGAGACAAAGGAGGGTGAGAGATAGCGAAATGATACGAAGGAGGGTGAAAGAGAGCGAAACGAGACAAAGGAGGGTGGAAGAGAGCGAAACGAGACGAAGGAGGGTGAAAGAGAGTGAAAAGAGACGAAGGAGGGTGAAAGAGAGCGAAACAAGGCGAAGGAGGGTCAAAGAGAGCGAAACGAGATGAAGGAGGGTGAAAGAGTCGAAACGAGACAAAGGAGGGTGAAAGAGGCTGAAACGAGACGAAGGAGGGTGGAAGAGAGCGAAACGAGAGGATGGAGGGTGAGGGAGAGCGAAACGAGATGAAGAAGGGTGAAAGAGAGTGAAACGAGACGAAGGAGGGTGAAAGAGAGAGAAACGAGACGAAGGAGGGTGAAAGATAGCGAAACGAGACGAAGGAGGGTGAAAGAGAGTGAAACGAGATGAAGGAAGGTGAAAGATTGCGAATCGAGATAAAGGAGGGTGAAAGAGAGCGAAACGAGACGAAGGAAGGTGAAAGAGAGCGAACCGAAACGAAGGAGGGTGGAAGAGAGCGATACGAGACGAAGGAGGGTGAAAGAGAGCGAAACGAGACGAAGGAGGGTGAAAGAGAGCGAAACGAGACGAAGGAGGGTGAAAAAGAGTGAAACGAGACGAAGGAGGGTGAAAGAGAGCTAAACGAGACGAAGGAGGGTGAAAGAGAGCGAAACGAGACGAAGGAAGGTGAAAGAGAGCTAAACGAGATGAAGGAGGGTGAAAGAGAGCGAAACGAGGCGAAGGAAGGTGAAAGAGAGCGAAACGAGACGAAGGAGGGTGAAAGAGAACAAAATGAGACGAAGGAGGGGGAAAGAGAGCGAAACGAGATGAAGGAGGGAGGAAGACAGCGAAACGAGACGAAGGAGTGTGAGAGAGAGCGAAACGAGACGAAGGAGGGTGAAGGAGGGCGAAACGAGACGAAGGAGGGTCAAAGAGAGCGAAACGAAATGAAGGAGGGTGAAAGAGAGCGAAACGAGACAAAGGAGGGTGAAAGAAAGCGAAATGAGACGAAGGAGGGTGGAAGAAAGTGAAACGAGACGAAGGAGGGCGAAAGAGAGCGAAACGAGACGAAGGAGGGTGAAAGAGATTGAAACGAGATGAAGGAAGGTGAAAGATTGCGAATCGAGATAAAGGAGGGTGAAAGAGAGCGAAATGAGACGAAGGAAGGTGAAAGAGAGCGAACCGAAACGAAGGAGGGTGGAAGAGAGCGATACGAGACGAAGGAGGGTGAAAGAGAGCGAAACGAGACGAAGGAGGGTGAAAGAGAGCGAAACGAGACGAAGGAGGGCGAAAAAGTGTGAAACGAGACGAAGGAGGGTGAAAGAGAGCTAAACGAGACGAAGGAGGGTGAAAGAGAGCGAAACGAGACGAAGGAAGGTGAAAGAGAGCTAAACGAGATGAAGGAGGGTGAAAGAGAGCGAAACGAGGCGAAGGAAGGTGAAAGAGAGCGAAACGAGACGAAGGAGGGTGAAAGAGAACAAAATGAGACGAAGGAGGGGGAAAGAGAGCGAAACGAGACGAAGGAGGGTGAAAGAAGGCGAAACGAGACGAAGGAGGGAGGAAGACAGCGAAACGAGACGAAGGAGGGTGAGAGAGAGCGAAACGAGACGAAGGAGGGTGAAGGAGGGCGAAACGAGACGAAGGAGGGTCAAAGAGAGCGAAACGAAATGAAGGAGGGTGAAAGAGAGCGAAACGAGACAAAGGAGGGTGAAAGAAAGCGAAACGAGACGAAGGAGGGTGGAAGAAAGTGAAACGAGACGAAGGAGGGCGAAAGAGAGCGAAACGAGATGAAGGAGGGTGAAAGAGAGCGAAAGGGGACGAAGGAGGGTGAAAGAGAGCAAAACGAGACGAACAAGGGTGAGAGAGGGCAAAACGAGATGAAGGAGGGTGAAGGAAGGCGAAACGAGACGAAGGAGGGAGGAAGACAGCGAAACGAGACGAAGGAGGGTGAGAGAGAGCGAAACGAGACGAAGGACGGTGGAAGAGAGCGAAACGAGACGAAGGAGGGTGAGAGATAGCGAAACGATACGAAGGAGGGTGAAAGAGAGCGAAACGAGACAAAGGATGGTGAAAGAGAGCGAAACGAGACGAAGGAGGGTGAAGGAGGGCGAAACGAGACGAAGGAGGGTGGAAGAGAGCGAAACGAGACGAAGGAGGGTGAAAGAGAGTGAAAAGAGACGAAGGAGGGTGAAAGAGAGCGAAACAAGACGAAGGAGCGTCAAAGAGAGCGAAACGACATGAAGGAGGGTGAAAGAGAGCGAAACGAGACAAAGGATTGTGAAAGAGGCTGAAACGAGATGAAGGAGGGTGGAAGAGAGCGAAACGAGAGGAAGGAGGGTGAGGGAGAGCGAAACGAGATGAAGAAGGGTGAAAGAGAGTGAAACGAGACGAAGGAGGGTGAAAGAGAGCGAAACGAGACGAAGGAGGGTGAAAGACAGCGAAACGAGACGAAGGAGGGTGAAAGAGAGTGAAACGAGACGAAGGAAGGTGAAAGATTGCGAATCGAGATAAAGGAGGGTGAAAGAGAGCGAAACGAGACGAAGGAAGGTGAAAGAGAGCGAACCAAAACGAAGGAGGGTGGAAGAGAGCGATACGAGACGAAGGAGGGTGAAAGAGAGCGAAACGAGATGAAGGAGGGTGAAAGAGAGCGAAACGAGACGAAGGAGGGTGAAAAAGAGTGAAACGAGACGAAGGAGGGTGAAAGAGAGCTAAACGAGATGAAGGAGGGTGAAAGAGAGCGAAACGAGACGAAGGAAGGTGAAAGAGAGCTAAACGAGATGAAGGAGGGTGAAAGAGAGTGAAACGAGACGAAGGAAGGTGAAAGATTGCGAATCGAGATAAAGGAGGGGGAAAGAGAGCGAAACGAGACGAAGGAAGGTGAAAGAGAGCGAACCGAAACGAAGGAGGGTGGAAGAGAGCGATACGAGACGAAGGAGGGTGAAAGAGAGCGAAACGAGACGAAGGAGGGTGAAAGAGAGCGAAACGAGACGAAGGAGGGTGAAAAAGAGTGAAACGAGACGAAGGAGGGTGAAAGAGAGCTAAACGAGATGAAGGAGGGTAAAAGAGAGCGAAACGAGGCGAAGGAAGGTGAAAGAGAGCGAAACGAGAAGAAGGAAGGTGAAAGAGAGCGAACCGAAACGAAGGAGGGTGAAAGAGAGCGATACGAGACGAAGGAGGGTGAAAAACGGGGAAAGGAGACGAAGGAGGGTGAAAGAGAGCTAAACGAGACGCAGGAGGGTGAAAGAGAACGAAACGAGACGAAGGAGGGTGAAAGAGAGTGAAATGAGACGAAGGAAGATGAAAGATTGCGAATCGAGATAAAGGAGGGTGAAAGAGAGCGAAACGAGACGAAGGAAGGTGAAAGAGAGCGAACCGAAACGAAGGAGGTTGAAAGAGAGCTAAACGAGACGAAGGAGGGTGAAAGAGAGCGAAACGAGACGAAGGAGGGTGAAAGAGAGTGAAACGAGACGAAGGAAGGTGAAAGATTGCGAATCGAGATAAAGGAGGGTGAAAGAGAGCGAAACGAGACGAAGGAAGGTGAAAGAGAGCGAACCGAAACGAAGGAGAGTGGAAGAGAGCGATACGAGACGAAGGAGGGTTGAAGAGAGCGAAACGAGCGGAAGGAGGGTGAGGGAGAGCGAAACGAGATGAAGGAGGGTGAAAGAGAGTGAAACGAGACGAAGGAGGGTGAAAGAGAGCGAAACGAGACGAAGGAGGGTGAAAGCGAGCGAAACGAGACAAAGGAGGGTGAAAGAGAGTGAAACGAGACGAAGGAAGGTGAAAGATTGCGAATCGAGATAAATGAGGGTGAAAGAGAGCAAAACGAGACGAAGGAAGGTGAAAGAGAGCGAACCGAAACGAAGGAGGGTGGAAGAGAGCGATACGATACGAAGGAGGGTGAAAAAGGGTGAAACGAGACGAAGGAGGGTGAAAGAGAGCTAAACGAGACGAAGGAGGGTGAAAGAGAGCGAAACGAGATGAAGGAGGGTGAAAGAGAGCGAAACGAGACGAAGGAAGGTGAAAGAGAGCGAAACGAGACGAAGGAAGGTGAAAGAGAGCTAAACGAGATGAAGGAGGGTGAAAGAGATCGAAACGAGACAAATGAGGGTGAAAGAGAGCGAAACGAGGCGAAGGAAGGTGAAAGAGAGCGAAACGAGACGAAGGAGGGTGAAAGAGAACAAAATGAGACGAAGGAGGGGGAAAGAGAGCGAAACGAGACGAAGGAGGGTGAAAGAAGGCGAAACGAGACGAAGGAGGGAGGAAGACAGCGAAACGAGACGAAGAAGGGTGAGAGAGAGCGAAACGAGACGAAGGAGGGTGAAGGAGGGCGAAACGAGACGAAGGAGTGTCAAAGAGAGCGAAACGAAATGAAGGAGGGTGAAAGAGAGCGAAACGAGACAAAGGAGGGTGAAAGAGGCTGAAACGAGACGAAGGAGCGTGGAAGAGAGCGAAACGAGAGGAAGGAGGGTGAGGGAGAGCGAAACGAGACGAAGGAGGGTGAAGGAGAGTGAACCGAGACGAAGGAGGGTGAAAGAGAGCGAAACGAGACGAATGAAGGTGAAAGAGAGCGAAACGAGACGAAAGAGGGTGAAAGAGAGTGAAACGAGGCGAAGGAAGGTGAAAGAGTGCGAATCGAGACAAAGGAGGGTGAAAGAGAGCGAAACGAGACGAAGGAAGGTGAAAGAGAGCGAACCGAGATGAAGGAGGGTGAAGGAGGGCGAAACGAGACGAAGGAGGGTGGAAGAGAGCGAAACGAGACGAAGGAGGGTGAAAGAGAGCGTAACGAGATGAAGGAGTGTGAAAGAGAGCAAAACGAGCAGAAGGAGGGTGAAAGAGAGTGAAACGAGACGAAGGAGGGTGAAAGAGAGCGAAACGAGATGAAGGAGGGTGAAAGAGAGGGAAATGAGGCGAAGGAAGGTGAAAGAGTGCGAATCTAGACAAAGGAGGGTGAAAGAGAGCGAAACGAGACGAAGGAAGGTGAAAGAGAGCGAACCGAGACGAAGGAGGGTTAAAGACGGCGAAACGAGACGAAGGAGAGTGAAAGAGAGTGAAATGAGGCGAAGGAAGGTGAAAGAGTGCGAATCGAGACAAAGGAGGGTGAAAGAGAGCGAAACGAGATGAAGGAAGGTGAAAGAGAGCGAACCGCGACGAAGGAGGATGAAAGAGAGCGAAACGAGATGAAGGAGGGTGAAAGAGAGCAAAACGAGCCGAAGGAGGGTGAAAGAGAGCAAAACGAGATGAAGGAGGGTGAAAGAGAGCGAAATGAGCCGAAGGAGGGTGAAAGAAAGCGAAACGAGACGAAGGAGGGTGGAAGAGAGTGAAACGAGACGAAGGAGGGCGAAAGAGAGCGAAACGAGACGAAGGAGGGTGAAAGAGAGCGAATAAGACGAAGGAGGGTGAAAGAGAGCGAAACGAGACGAAGAAGGGTGAGAGAGGGCAAAACGAGATGAAGGAAGGTGAAGGAAGGCGAAACGAGACGAAGGAGGGAGGAAGACAGTGAAGCGAGACGAAGGAGGGTGAGAGAGAGCGAAACGAGACGAAGGACAAACGAAGAGAGCGAAACGAGACAAAGGAGGGTGAGAGATAGCGAAATGATACGAAGGAGGGTGAAAGAGAGCGAAACGAGACAAAGGAGGGTGGAAGAGAGCGAAACGAGACGAAGGAGGGTGAAAGAGAGTGAAAAGAGACGAAGGAGGGTGAAAGAGAGCGAAACAAGGCGAAGGAGGGTCAAAGAGAGCGAAACGAGATGAAGGAGGGTGAAAGAGTCGAAACGAGACAAAGGAGGGTGAAAGAGGCTGAAACGAGACGAAGGAGGGTGGAAGAGAGCGAAACGAGAGGATGGAGGGTGAGGGAGAGCGAAACGAGATGAAGAAGGGTGAAAGAGAGTGAAACGAGACGAAGGAGGGTGAAAGAGAGAGAAACGAGACGAAGGAGGGTGAAAGATAGCGAAACGAGACGAAGGAGGGTGAAAGAGAGTGAAACGAGATGAAGGAAGGTGAAAGATTGCGAATCGAGATAAAGGAGGGTGAAAGAGAGCGAAACGAGACGAAGGAAGGTGAAAGAGAGCGAACCGAAACGAAGGAGGGTGGAAGAGAGCGATACGAGACGAAGGAGGGTGAAAGAGAGCGAAACGAGACGAAGGAGGGTGAAAGAGAGCGAAACGAGACGAAGGAGGGTGAAAAAGAGTGAAACGAGACGAAGGAGGGTGAAAGAGAGCTAAACGAGACGAAGGAGGGTGAAAGAGAGCGAAACGAGACGAAGGAAGGTGAAAGAGAGCTAAACGAGATGAAGGAGGGTGAAAGAGAGCGAAACGAGGCGAAGGAAGGTGAAAGAGAGCGAAACGAGACGAAGGAGGGTGAAAGAGAACAAAATGAGACGAAGGAGGGGGAAAGAGAGCGAAACGAGATGAAGGAGGGAGGAAGACAGCGAAACGAGACGAAGGAGTGTGAGAGAGAGCGAAACGAGACGAAGGAGGGTGAAGGAGGGCGAAACGAGACGAAGGAGGGTCAAAGAGAGCGAAACGAAATGAAGGAGGGTGAAAGAGAGCGAAACGAGACAAAGGAGGGTGAAAGAAAGCGAAATGAGACGAAGGAGGGTGGAAGAAAGTGAAACGAGACGAAGGAGGGCGAAAGAGAGCGAAACGAGACGAAGGAGGGTGAAAGAGATTGAAACGAGATGAAGGAAGGTGAAAGATTGCGAATCGAGATAAAGGAGGGTGAAAGAGAGCAAAATGAGACGAAGGAAGGTGAAAGAGAGCGAACCGAAACGAAGGAGGGTGGAAGAGAGCGATACGAGACGAAGGAGGGTGAAAGAGAGCGAAACGAGACGAAGGAGGGTGAAAGAGAGCGAAACGAGACGAAGGAGGGCGAAAAAGTGTGAAACGAGACGAAGGAGGGTGAAAGAGAGCTAAACGAGACGAAGGAGGGTGAAAGAGAGCGAAACGAGACGAAGGAAGGTGAAAGAGAGCTAAACGAGATGAAGGAGGGTGAAAGAGAGCGAAACGAGGCGAAGGAAGGTGAAAGAGAGCGAAACGAGACGAAGGAGGGTGAAAGAGAACAAAATGAGACGAAGGAGGGGGAAAGAGAGCGAAACGAGACGAAGGAGGGTGAAAGAAGGCGAAACGAGACGAAGGAGGGAGGAAGACAGCGAAACGAGACGAAGGAGGGTGAGAGAGAGCGAAACGAGACGAAGGAGGGTGAAGGAGGGCGAAACGAGACGAAGGAGGGTCAAAGAGAGCGAAACGAAATGAAGGAGGGTGAAAGAGAGCGAAACGAGACAAAGGAGGGTGAAAGAAAGCGAAACGAGACGAAGGAGGGTGGAAGAAAGTGAAACGAGACGAAGGAGGGCGAAAGAGAGCGAAACGAGATGAAGGAGGGTGAAAGAGAGCGAAAGGGGACGAAGGAGGGTGAAAGAGAGCAAAACGAGACGAACAAGGGTGAGAGAGGGCAAAACGAGATGAAGGAGGGTGAAGGAAGGCGAAACGAGACGAAGGAGGGAGGAAGACAGCGAAACGAGACGAAGGAGGGTGAGAGAGAGCGAAACGAGACGAAGGACGGTGGAAGAGAGCGAAACGAGACGAAGGAGGGTGAGAGATAGCGAAACGATACGAAGGAGGGTGAAAGAGAGCGAAACGAGACAAAGGATGGTGAAAGAGAGCGAAACGAGACGAAGGAGGGTGAAGGAGGGCGAAACGAGACGAAGGAGGGTGGAAGAGAGCGAAACGAGACGAAGGAGGGTGAAAGAGAGTGAAAAGAGACGAAGGAGGGTGAAAGAGAGCGAAACAAGACGAAGGAGCGTCAAAGAGAGCGAAACGACATGAAGGAGGGTGAAAGAGAGCGAAACGAGACAAAGGATTGTGAAAGAGGCTGAAACGAGATGAAGGAGGGTGGAAGAGAGCGAAACGAGAGGAAGGAGGGTGAGGGAGAGCGAAACGAGATGAAGAAGGGTGAAAGAGAGTGAAACGAGACGAAGGAGGGTGAAAGAGAGCGAAACGAGACGAAGGAGGGTGAAAGACAGCGAAACGAGACGAAGGAGGGTGAAAGAGAGTGAAACGAGACGAAGGAAGGTGAAAGATTGCGAATCGAGATAAAGGAGGGTGAAAGAGAGCGAAACGAGACGAAGGAAGGTGAAAGAGAGCGAACCAAAACGAAGGAGGGTGGAAGAGAGCGATACGAGACGAAGGAGGGTGAAAGAGAGCGAAACGAGATGAAGGAGGGTGAAAGAGAGCGAAACGAGACGAAGGAGGGTGAAAAAGAGTGAAACGAGACGAAGGAGGGTGAAAGAGAGCTAAACGAGATGAAGGAGGGTGAAAGAGAGCGAAACGAGACGAAGGAAGGTGAAAGAGAGCTAAACGAGATGAAGGAGGGTGAAAGAGATCGAAACGAGGCAAAGGAAGGTGAAAGAGAGCAAAACGAGACGAAGGAGGGTGAAAGTGAACAAAATGAGACGAAGGAGGGTGAAAGAAGGCGAAACGAGACGAAGGAGGGAGGAAGACAGCGAAACGAGACGAAGGAGGGTGAGAGAGAGCTAAACGAGACGAAGGAGGGCGAAACGAGACGAAGGAGGGTCAAAGAGAGCGAAACGAAATGAAGGAGGGTGAAAGAGAGCGAAACGAGACAAAGGAGGGTGAAAGAGGCTGAAACGAACGAGGGAGCGTGGAAGAGAGCGAAACGAGAGGAAGGAGGGTGAAAGAGAGCTAAACGAGACGAAGGAGGGTGAAAGAGAGCGAAACGAGACGAAGGAAGGTGAAAGAGAGCTAAACGAGATGAAGGAGGGTGAAAGAGAGCGAAACGAGGCGAAGGAAGGTGAAAGAGAGCGAAACGAGACGAAGGAGGGTGAAAGAGAACAAAATGAGACGAAGGAGGGGGAAAGAGAGCGAAACGAGACGAAGGAGGGTGAAAGAAGGCGAAACGAGACGAAGGAGGGAGGAAGACAGCGAAACGAGACGAAGGAGGGTGAGAGAGAGCGAAACGAGACGAAGGAGGGTGAAGGAGGGCGAAACGAGACGAAGGAGGGTCAAAGAGAGCGAAACGAAATGAAGGAGGGTGAAAGAGAGCGAAACGAGACAAAGGAGGGTGAAAGAATGCGAAACGATACGAAGGAGGGTGGAAGAAAGTGAAACGAGACGAAGGAGGGCGAAAGAGAGCGAAACGAGACGAAGGAGGGTGAAAGAGAGCGAAAGGGGACGAAGGAGGGTGAAAGAGAGCAAAACGAGACGAGCAAGGGTGAGAGAGGGCAAAACGAGATGAAGGAGGGTGAAGGAAGGCGAAACGAGACGAAGGAGGGAGGAAGACAGCGAAACGAGACGAAGGAGGGTGAGAGAGAGCGAAACGAGACGAAGGACGGTGGAAGAGAGCGAAACGAGACGAAGGAGGGTGAGAGATAGCGAAACGATACGAAGGAGGGTGAAAGAGTGCGAAACGAGACAAAGGATGGTGAAAGAGAGCGAAACGAGACGAAGGAGGGTGAAGGAGGGCGAAACGAGACGAAGGAGGGTGGAAGAGAGCGAAACGAGACGAAGGAGGGTGAAAGAGAGTGAAAAGAGACGAAGGAGGGTGAAAGAGAGCGAAACAAGGCGAAGGAGCGTCAAAGAGAGCGAAACGACATGAAGGAGGGTGAAAGAGAGCGAAACGAGACAAAGGATTGTGAAAGAGGCTGAAACGAGACGAAGGAGGGTGGAAGAGAGCGAAACGAGAGGAAGGAGGGTGAGGGAGAGCGAAACGAGATGAAGAAGGGTGAAAGAGAGTGAAACGAGACGAAGGAGGGTGAAAGAGAGCGAAACGAGACGAAGGAGGGTGAAAGACAGCGAAACGAGACGAAGGAGGGTGAAAGAGAGCGAAACGAGATGAAGGAGGGTGAAAGAGAGCGAAACGAGACGAAGGAAGGTGAAAGAGAGCGAAACGAGACGAAGGAAGGTGAAAGAGAGCTAAACGAGATGAAGGAGGGTGAAAGAGATCGAAACGAGACAAATGAGGGTGAAAGAGAGCGAAACGAGGCGAAGGAAGGTGAAAGAGAGCGAAACGAGACGAAGGAGGGTGAAAGAGAACAAAATGAGACGAAGGAGGGGGAAAGAGAGCGAAACGAGACGAAGGAGGGTGAAAGAAGGCGAAACGAGACGAAGGAGGGAGGAAGACAGCGAAACGAGACGAAGAAGGGTGAGAGAGAGCGAAACGAGACGAAGGAGGGCGAAACGAGGCGAAGGAGGGTCAAAGAGAGCGAAACGAGACAAAGGAGGGTGAAAGAGGCTGAAACGAGACGAAGGAGCGTGGAAGAGAGCGAAACGAGAGGAAGGAGGGTGAGGGAGAGCGAAACGAGACGAAGGAGGGTGAAGGAGAGTGAACCGAGACGAAGGAGGGTGAAAGAGAGCGAAACGAGACGAATGAAGGTGAAAGAGAGCGAAACGAGACGAAAGAGGGTGAAAGAGAGTGAAACGAGGCGAAGGAAGGTGAAAGAGTGCGAATCGAGACAAAGGAGGGTGAAAGAGAGCGAAACGAGACGAAGGAAGGTGAAAGAGAGCGAACCGAGATGAAGGAGGGTGAAGGAGGGCGAAACGAGACGAAGGAGGGTGGAAGAGAGCGAAACGAGACGAAGGAGGGTGAAAGAGAGCGTAACAAGATGAAGGAGTGTGAAAGAGAGCAAAACGAGCAGAAGGAGGGTGAAAGAGAGCGAAACGAGATGAAGGAGGGTGAAAGAGAGTGAAACGAGACGAAGGAGGGTGAAAGAGAGCGAAACGAGATAAAGGAGGGTGAAAGAGAGGGAAATGAGGCGAAGGAAGGTGAAAGAGTGCGAATCTAGACAAAGGAGGGTGAAAGAGAGCGAAACGAGACGAAGGAAGGTGAAAGAGAGCGAACCGAGACGAAGGAGGGTTAAAGACGGCGAAACGAGACGAAGGAGAGTGAAAGAGAGTGAAACGAGGCGAAGGAAGGTGAAAGAGTGCGAATCGAGACAAAGGAGGGTGAAAGAGAGCGAAACGAGATGAAGGAAGGTGAAAGAGAGCGAACCGCGACGAAGGGGATGAAAGAGAGCGAAACGAGATGAAGGAGGGTGAAAGAGAGCAAAACGAGCCGAAGGAGGGTGAAAGAGAGCAAAACGAGATGAAGGAGGGTGAAAGAGAGCGAAATGAGCCGAAGGAGGGTGAAAGAAAGCAAAACGAGACGAAGGAGGGTGGAAGAGAGTGAAACGAGACGAAGGAGGGCGAAAGAGAGCGAAACGAGACGAAGGAGGGTGAAAGAGAGCGAATAAGACGAAGGAGGGTGAAAGAGAGCGAAACGAGACGAAGAAGGGTGAGAGAGGGCAAAACGAGATGAAGGAAGGTGAAGGAAGGCGAAACGAGACGAAGGAGGGAGGAAGACAGTGAAGCGAGACGAAGGAGGGTGAGAGAGAGCGAAACGAGACGAAGGACGGACGAAGAGAACGAAACGAGACGAAGGAGGGTGAGAGATAGCGAAATGATACGAAGTAGGGTGAAAGAGAGCGAAATAGACAAAGGATGGTGAAAGAGAGCGAAACGAGACGAAGGAGGGTGAAGGAGGGCGAAACGAGACGAAGGAGGGTGGAAGAGAGCGAAACGAGACGTAGGAGGGTGAAAGAGAGTGAAAAGAGACGAAGGAGGGTGAAAGAGAGCGAAACAAGGCGAAGGAGGGTCAAAGAGAGCGAAACGAGATGAAGGAGGGTGAAAGAGTCGAAACGAGACAAAGGAGGGTGAAAGAGGCTGAAACGAGACGAAGGAGGGTGGAAGAGAGCGAAACGAGAGGATGGAGGGTGAGGGAGAGCGAAACGAGATGAAGAAGGGTGAAAGAGAGTGAAACGAGACGAAGGAGGGTGAAAGAGAGAGAAACGAGACGAAGGAGGGTGAAAGAGAGCGAAACGAGACGAAGGAGGGTGAAAGAGAGTGAAACGAGATGAAGGAGGGTGAAAGAGAGTGAAACGAGACGAAGGAAGGTGAAAGATTGCGAATCGAGATAAAGGAGGGGGAAAGACAGCGAAACGAGACGAAGGAAGGTGAAAGAGAGCGAACCGAAACGAAGGAGGGTGGAAGAGAGCGATACGAGACGAAGGAGGGTGAAAGAGAGCGAAACGAGACGAAGGAGGGTGAAAGAGAGCGAAACGAGACGAAGGAGGGTGAAAAAGAGTGAAACGAGACGAAGGAGGGTGAAAGAGAGCTAAACGAGATGAAGGAGGGTAAAAGAGAGCGAAACGAGGCGAAGGAAGGTGAAAGAGAGCGAAACGAGAAGAAGGAAGGTGAAAGAGAGCGAACCGAAACGAAGGAGGGTGAAAGAGAGCGATACGAGACGAAGGAGGGTGAAAAACGGGGAAACGAGACGAAGGAGGGTGAAAGAGAGCTAAACGAGACGCAGGAGGGTGAAAGAGAACGAAACGAGACGAAGGAGGGTGAAAGAGAGTGAAATGAGACGAAAGAAGATGAAAGATTGCGAATCGAGATAAAGGAGGGTGAAAGAGAGCGAAACGAGACGAAGGAAGGTGAAAGAGAGCGAACCGAAACGAAGGAGGGTGAAAGAGAGCTAAACGAGACGAAGGAGGGTGAAAGAGAGCGAAACGAGACGAAGGAGGGTGAAAGAGAGTGAAACGAGACGAAGGAAGGTGAAAGATTGCGAATCGAGATAAAGGAGGGTGAAAGAGAGCGAAACGAGACGAAGGAAGGTGAAAGAGAGCGAACCGAAACGAAGGAGAGTGGAAGAGAGCGATACGAGACGAAGGAGGGTTGAAGAGAGCGAAACGAGCGGAAGGAGGGTGAGGGAGAGCGAAACGAGATGAAGGAGGGTGAAAGAGAGTGAAACGAGACGAAGGAGGGTGAAAGAGAGCGAAACGAGACGAAGGAGGGTGAAAGCGAGCGAAACGAGACAAAGGAGGGTGAAAGAGAGTGAAACGAGACGAAGGAAGGTGAAAGATTGCGAATCGAGATAAATGAGGGTGAAAGAGAGCAAAACGAGACGAAGGAAGGTGAAAGAGAGCGAACCGAAACGAAGGAGGGTGGAAGAGAGCGATACGATACGAAGGAGGGTGAAAAAGGGTGAAACGAGACGAAGGAGGGTGAAAGAGAGCTAAACGAGACGAAGGAGGGTGAAAGAGAGCGAAACGAGATGACGGAGGGTGAAAGAGAGCGAAACGAGACGAAGGAAGGTGAAAGAGAGCGAAACGAGACGAAGGAAGGTGAAAGAGAGCTAAACGAGATGAAGGAGGGTGAAAGAGATCGAAACGAGACAAATGAGGGTGAAAGAGAGCGAAACGAGGCGAAGGAAGGTGAAAGAGAGCGAAACGAGACGAAGGAGGGTGAAAGAGAACAAAATGAGACGAAGGAGGGGGAAAGAGAGCGAAACGAGACGAAGGAGGGTCAAAGAGAGCGAAACGAAATGAAGGAGGGTGAAAGAGAGCGAAACGAGACAAAGGAGGGTGAAAGAGGCTGAAACGAGACGAAGGAGCGTGGAAGAGAGCGAAACGAGAGGAAGGAGGGTGAGGGAGAGCGAAACGAGACGAAGGAGGGTGAAGGAGAGTGAACCGAGACGAAGGAGGGTGAAAGAGAGCGAAACGAGACGAATGAAGGTGAAAGAGAGCGAAACGAGACGAAAGAGGGTGAAAGAGAGTGAAACGAGGCGAAGGAAGGTGAAAGAGTGCGAATCGAGACAAAGGAGGGTGAAAGAGAGCGAAACGAGACGAAGGAAGGTGAAAGAGAGCGAACCGAGATGAAGGAGGGTGAAGGAGGGCGAAACGAGACGAAGGAGGGTGGAAGAGAGCGAAACGAGACGAAGGAGGGTGAAAGAGAGCGTAACGAGATGAAGGAGTGTGAAAGAGAGCAAAACGAGCAGAAGGAGGGTGAAAGAGAGCGAAACGAGATGAAGGAGGGTGAAAGAGAGTGAAACGAGACGAAGGAGGGTGAAAGAGAGCGAAACGAGATGAAGGAGGGTGAAAGAGAGGGAAATGAGGCGAAGGAAGGTGAAAGAGTGCGAATCTAGACAAAGGAAGTTGAAAGAGAGCGAAACGAGACGAAGGAAGGTGAAAGAGAGCGAACCGAGACGAAGGAGGGTTAAAGACGGCGAAACGAGACGAAGGAGAGTGAAAGAGAGTGAAACGAGGCGAAGGAAGGTGAAAGAGTGCGAATCGAGACAAAGGAGGGTGAAAGAGAGCGAAACGAGATGAAGGAAGGTGAAAGAGAGCGAACCGCGACGAAGGAGGATGAAAGAGAGCGAAACGAGATGAAGGAGGGTGAAAGAGAGCAAAACGAGCCGAAGGAGGGTGAAAGAGAGCAAAACGAGATGAAGGAGGGTGAAAGAGAGCGAAATGAGCCGAAGGAGGGTGAAAGAAAGCGAAACGAGACGAAGGAGGGTGGAAGAGAGTGAAACGAGACGAAGGAGGGCGAAAGAGAGCGAAACGAGACGAAGGAGGGTGAAAGAGAGCGAATAAGACGAAGGAGGGTGAAAGAGAGCGAAACGAGACGAAGAAGGGTGAGAGAGGGCAAAACGAGATGAAGGAAGGTGAAGGAAGGCGAAACGAGACGAAGGAGGGAGGAAGACAGTGAAGCGAGACGAAGGAGGGTGAGAGAGAGCGAAACGAGACGAAGGACGGACGAAGAGAGCGAAACGAGACGAAGGAGGGTGAGAGATAGCGAAATGATACGAAGGAGGGTGAAAGAGAGCGAAACGAGACAAAGGAGGGTGGAAGAGAGCGAAACGAGACGAAGGAGGGTGAAAGAGAGTGAAAAGAGACGAAGGAGGGTGAAAGAGAGCGAAACAAGGCGAAGGAGGGTCAAAGAGAGCGAAACGAGATGAAGGAGGGTGAAAGAGTCGAAACGAGACAAAGGAGGGTGAAAGAGGCTGAAACGAGACGAAGGAGGGTGGAAGAGAGCGAAACGAGAGGATGGAGGGTGAGGGAGAGCGAAACGAGATGAAGAAGGGTGAAAGAGAGTGAAACGAGACGAAGGAGGGTGAAAGAGAGAGAAACGAGACGAAGGAGGGTGAAAGAGAGCGAAACGAGACGAAGGAGGGTGAAAGAGAGTGAAACGAAATGAAGGAAGGTGAAAGATTGCGAATCGAGATAAAGGAGGGTGAAAGAGAGCGAAACGAGACGAAGGAAGGTGAAAGAGAGCGAACCGAAACGAAGGAGGGTGGAAGAGAGCGATACGAGACGAAGGAGGGTGAAAGAGAGCGAAACGAGACGAAGGAGGGTGAAAGAGAGCGAAACGAGACGAAGGAGGGTGAAAAAGAGTGAAACGAGACGAAGGAGGGTGAAAGAGAGCTAAACGAGATGAAGGAGGGTGAAAGAGAGCGAAACGAGACGAAGGAAGGTGAAAGAGAGCTAAACGAGATGAAGGAGGGTGAAAGAGAGCGAAACGAGGCGAAGGAAGGTGAAAGAGAGCGAAACGAGACGAAGGAGGGTGAAAGAGAACAAAATGAGACGAAGGAGGGGGAAAGAGAGCGAAACGAGATGAAGGAGGGAGGAAGACAGCGAAACGAGACGAAGGAGTGTGAGAGAGAGCGAAACGAGACGAAGGAGGGTGAAGGAGGGCGAAACGAGACGAAGGAGGGTCAAAGAGAGCGAAACAAAATGAAGGAGGGTGAAAGAGAGCGAAACGAGACAAAGGAGGGTGAAAGAAAGCGAAATGAGACGAAGGAGGGTGGAAGAAAGTGAAACGAGACGAAGGAGGGCGAAAGAGAGCGAAACGAGACGAAGAAGGGTGAAAGAGATTGAAACGAGATGAAGGAAGGTGAAAGATTGCGAATCGAGATAAAGGAGGGTGAAAGAGAGCGAAATGAGACGAAGGAAGGTGAAAGAGAGCGAACCGAAACGAAGGAGGGTGGAAGAGAGCGATACGAGACGAAGGAGGGTGAAAGAGAGCGAAACGAGACGAAGGAGGGTGAAAGAGAGCGAAACGAGACGAAGGAGGGCGAAAAAGTGTGAAACGAGACGAATGAGGGTGAAAGAGAGCTAAACGAGACGAAGGAGGGTGAAAGAGAGCGAAACGAGACGAAGGAAGGTGAAAGAGAGCTAAACGAGATGAAGGAGGGTGAAAGAGAGCGAAACGAGGCGAAGGAAGGTGAAAGAGAGCGAAACGAGACGAAGGAGGGTGAAAGAGAACAAAATGAGACGAAGGAGGGGGAAAGAGAGCGAAACGAGACGAAGGAGGGTGAAAGAAGGCGAAACGAGACGAAGGAGGGAGGAAGACAGCGAAACGAGACGAAGGAGGGTGAGAGAGAGCGAAACGAGACGAAGGAGGGTGAAGGAGGGCGAAACGAGACGAAGGAGGGTCAAAGAGAGCGAAATGAAATGAAGGAGGGTGAAAGAGAGCGAAACGAGACAAAGGAGGGTGAAAGAAAGCGAAACGAGACGAAGGAGGGTGGAAGAAAGTGAAACGAGACGAAGGAGGGCGAAAGAGAGCGAAACGAGACGAAGGAGGGTGAAAGAGAGCGAAAGGGGACGAAGGAGGGTGAAAGAGAGCAAAACGAGACGAACAAGGGTGAGAGAGGGCAAAACGAGATGAAGGAGGGTGAAGGAAGGCGAAACGAGACGAAGGAGGGAGGAAGACAGCGAAACGAGACGAAGGAGGGTGAGAGAGAGCGAAACGAGACGAAGGACGGTGGAAGAGAGCGAAACGAGACGAAGGAGGGTGAGAGATAGCGAAACGATACGAAGGAGGGTGAAAGAGAGCGAAACGAGACAAAGGATGGTGAAAGAGAGCGAAACGAGACGAAGGAGGGTGAAGGAGGGCGAAACGAGACGAAGGAGGGTGGAAGAGAGCGAAACGAGACGAAGGAGGGTGAAAGAGAGTGAAAAGAGACGAAGGAGGGTGAAAGAGAGCGAAACAAGGCGAAGGAGCGTCAAAGAGAGCGAAACGACATGAAGGAGGGTGAAAGAGAGCGAAACGAGACAAAGGATTGTGAAAGAGGCTGAAACGAGACGAAGGAGGGTGGAAGAGAGCGAAACGAGAGGAAGGAGGGTGAGGGAGAGCGAAACGAGATGAAGAAGGGTGAAAGAGAGTGAAACGAGACGAAGGAGGGTGAAAGAGAGCGAAACGAGACGAAGGAGGGTGAAAGACAGCGAAACGAGACGAAGGAGGGTGAAAGAGAGTGAAACGAGACGAAGGAAGGTAAAAGATTGCGAATCGAGATAAAGGAGGGTGAAAGAGAGCGAAACGAGACGAAGGAAGGTGAAAGAGAGCGAACCGAAACGAAGGAGGGTGGAAGAGAGCGATACGAGACGAAGGAGGGTGAAAGAGAGCGAAACGAGACGAAGGAGGGTGAAAGAGAGCGAAACGAGACGAAGGAGGGTGAAAAAGAGTGAAACGAGACGAAGGAGGGTGAAAGAGAGCTAAACGAGATGAAGGAGGGTGAAAGAGAGCGAAACGAGACGAAGGAAGGTGAAAGAGAGCTAAACGAGATGAAGGAGGGTGAAAGAGATCGAAACGAGGCGAAGGAAGGTGAAAGAGAGCAAAACGAGACGAAGGAGGGTGAAAGTGAACAAAATGAGACGAAGGAGGGTGAAAGAAGGCGAAACGAGACGAAGGAGGGAGGAAGACAGCGAAACGAGACGAAGGAGGGTGAGAGAGAGCTAAACGAGACGAAGGAGGGCGAAACGAGACGAAGGAGGGTCAAAGAGAGCAAAACGAAATGAAGGAGGGTGAAAGAGAGCGAAACGAGACAAAGGAGGGTGAAAGAGGCTGAAACGAGACGAGGGAGCGTGGAAGAGAGCGAAACGAGAGGAAGGAGGGTGAAAGAGAGCTAAACGAGACGAAGGAGGGTGAAAGAGAGCGAAACGAGACGAAGGAAGGTGAAAGAGAGCTAAACGAGATGAAGGAGGGTGAAAGAGAGCGAAACGAGGCGAAGGAAGGTGAAAGAGAGCGAAACGAGACGAAGGAGGGTGAAAGAGAACAAAATGAGACGAAGGAGGGGGAAAGAGAGCGAAACGAGACGAAGGAGGGTGAAAGAAGGCGAAACGAGACGAAGGAGGGAGGAAGACAGCGAAACGAGACGAAGGAGGGTGAGAGAGAGCGAAACGAGACGAAGGAGGGTGAAGGAGGGCGAAACGAGACGAAGGAGGGTCAAAGAGAGCGAAACGAAATGAAGGAGGGTGAAAGAGAGCGAAACGAGACAAAGGAGGGTGAAAGAAAGCGAAACGAGACGAAGGAGGGTGGAAGAAAGTGAAACGAGACGAAGGAGGGCGAAAGAGAGCGAAACGAGACGAAGGAGGGTGAAAGAGAGCGAAAGGGGACGAAGGAGGGTGAAAGAGAGCAAAACGAGACGAACAAGGGTGAGAGAGGGCAAAACGAGATGAAGGAGGGTGAAGGAAGGCGAAACGAGACGAAGGAGGGAGGAAGACAGCGAAACGAGACGAAGGAGGGTGAGAGAGAGCGAAACGAGACGAAGGACGGTGGAAGAGAGCGAAACGAGACGAAGGAGGGTGAGAGATAGCGAAACGATACGAAGGAGGGTGAAAGAGAGCGAAACGAGACAAAGGATGGTGAAAGAGAGCGAAACGAGACGAAGGAGGGTGAAGGAGGGCGAAACGAGACGAAGGAGGGTGGAAGAGAGCGAAACGAGACGAAGGAGGGTGAAAGAGAGTGAAAAGAGACGAAGGAGGGTGAAAGAGAGCGAAACAAGGCGAAGGAGCGTCAAAGAGAGCGAAACGACATGAAGGAGGGTGAAAGAGAGCGAAACGAGACAAAGGATTGTGAAAGAGGCTGAAACGAGACGAAGGAGGGTGGAAGAGAGCGAAACGAGAGGAAGGAGGGTGAGGGAGAGCGAAACGAGATGAAGAAGGGTGAAAGAGAGTGAAACGAGACGAAGGAGGGTGAAAGAGAGCGAAACGAGACGAAGGAGGGTGAAAGACAGCGAAACGAGACGAAGGAGGGTGAAAGAGAGTGAAACGAGACGAAGGAAGGTGAAAGATTGCGAATCGAGATAAAGGAGGGTGAAAGAGAGCGAAACGAGACGAAGGAAGGTGAAAGAGAGCGAACCGAAACGAAGGAGGGTGGAAGAGAGCGATACGAGACGAAGGAGGGTGAAAGAGAGCGAAACGAGACGAAGGAGGGTGAAAGAGAGCGAAACGAGACGAAGGAGGGTGAAAAAGAGTGAAACGAGACGAAGGAGGGTGAAAGAGAGCTAAACGAGACGAAGGAGGGTGAAAGAGAGCGAAACGAGACGAAGGAAGGTGAAAGAGAGCTAAACGAGATGAAGGAGGGTGAAAGAGATCGAAACGAGGCGAAGGAAGGTGAAAGAGAGCAAAACGAGACGAAGGAGGGTGAAAGTGAACAAAATGAGACGAAGGAGGGTGAAAGAAGGCGAAACGAGACGAAGGAGGGAGGAAGACAGCGAAACGAGACGAAGGAGGGTGAGAGAGAGCTAAACGAGACGAAGGAGGGCGAAACGAGACGAAGGAGGGTCAAAGAGAGCGAAACGAAATGAAGGAGGGTGAAAGAGAGCGAAACGAGACAAAGGAGGGTGAAAGAGGCTGAAACGAGACGAGGGAGCGTGGAAGAGTGCGAAACGAGAGGAAGGAGGGTGAGGGAGAGCGAAACGAGACGAAGGAGGGTGAAGGAGAGTGAACCGAGACGAAGGAGGGTGAAAGAGAGTGAAACGAGACGAAGGAGTGTGAAAGAGAGCGAAACGAGACGAAGGAGGGTGAAAGAGAGTGAAACGATGCGAAGGAAGGTGAAAGAGTGCGAATCGAGACGAAGGAGGGTGAAAGAGAGCGAAACGAGACGAAGGAGGGTGAAAGAGCGAAACGAGACGAAGGAGGGCGAAAAAGTGTGAAACGAGACGAAGGAGGGTGAAAGAGAGCTAAACGAGACGAAGGATGGTGAAAGAGAGCGAAACGAGACGAAGGAAGGTGAAAGAGAGCTAAACGAGATGAAGGAGGGTGAAAGAGAGCGAAACGAGGCGAAGGAAGGTGAAAGAGAGCGAAACGAGACGAAGGAGGGTGAAAGAGAACAAAATGAGACGAAGGAGGGGGAAAGAGAGCGAAACGAGACGAAGGAGGGTGAAAGAAGGCGAAACGAGACGAAGGAGGGAGGAAGACAGCGAAACGAGACGAAGGAGGGTGAGAGAGAGCGAAACGAGACGAAGGAGGGTGAAGGAGGGCGAAACGAGACGAAGGAGGGTCAAAGAGAGCGAAACGAAATGAAGGAGGGTGAAAGAGAGCGAAACGAGACAAAGGAGGGTGAAAGAAAGCGAAACGAGACGAAGGAGGGTGGAAGAAAGTGAAACGAGACGAAGGAGGGCGAAAGAGAGCGAAACGAGACGAAGGAGGGTGAAAGAGAGCGAAAGGGGACGAAGGAGGGTGAAAGAGAGCAAAACGAGACGAACAAGGGTGAGAGAGGGCAAAACGAGATGAAGGAGGGTGAAGGAAGGCGAAACGAGACGAAGGAGGGAGGAAGACAGCGAAACGAGACGAAGGAGGGTGAGAGAGAGCGAAACGAGACGAAGGACGGTGGAAGAGAGCGAAACGAGACGAAGGAGGGTGAGAGATAGCGAAACGATACGAAGGAGGGTGAAAGAGAGCGAAACGAGACGAAGGAGGGAGGAAGACAGCGAAACGAGACGAAGGAGGGTGAGAGAGAGCGAAACGAGACGAAGGACGGTGGAAGAGAGCGAAACGAGACGAAGGAGGGTGAGAGATAGCGAAACGATACGAAGGAGGGTGAAAGAGAGCGAAACGAGACAAAGGATGGTGAAAGAGAGCGAAACGAGACGAAGGAGGGTGAAGGAGGGCGAAACGAGACGAAGGAGGGTGGAAGAGAGCGAAACGAGACGAAGGAGGGTGAAAGAGAGTGAAAAGAGACGAAGGAGGGTGAAAGAGAGCGAAACAAGGCGAAGGAGCGTCAAAGAGAGCGAAACGACATGAAGGAGGGTGAAAGAGAGCGAAACGAGACAAAGGAGGGTGAAAGAGGCTGAAACGAGACGAAGGAGGGTGGAAGAGAGCAAAACGAGAGGAAGGAGGGTGAGGGAGAGCGAAACGAGATGAAGAAGGGTGAAAGAGAGTGAAACGAGACGAAGGAGGGTGAAAGAGATCGAAACGAGACGAAGGAGGGTGAAAGA
Organism: Scyliorhinus torazame; assembly: GCF_047496885.1. Lineage (NCBI taxonomy): Eukaryota > Metazoa > Chordata > Chondrichthyes > Carcharhiniformes > Scyliorhinidae > Scyliorhinus > Scyliorhinus torazame. Next base: position 47,169,723 of record NC_092732.1, on the reverse strand, counting down.
CAGCGAAACGAGACGAAGGAGGGTGAAAGAGAGTGAAACGAGACGAAGGAAGGTGAAAGATTGCGAATCGAGATAAAGGAGGGTGAAAGAGAGCGAAACGAGACGAAGGAAGGTGAAAGAGAGCGAACCGAAACGAAGGAGGGTGGAAGAGAGCGATACGAGACGAAGGAGGGTGAAAGAGAGCGAAACGAGACGAAGGAGGGTGAAAGAGAGCGAAACGAGACGAAGGAGGGTGAAAAAGAGTGAAACGAGACGAAGGAGGGTGAAAGAGAGCTAAACGAGACGAAGGAAGGTGAAAGAGAGCTAAACGAGATGAAGGAGGGTGAAAGAGATAGAAACGAGGCGAAGGAAGGTGAAAGAGAGCAAAACGAGACGAAGGAGGGTGAAAGTGAACAAAATGAGACGAAGGAGGGTGAAAGAAGGCGAAACGAGACGAAGGAGGGAGGAAGACAGCGAAACGAGACGAAGGAGGGTGAGAGAGAGCTAAACGAGACGAAGGAGGGCGAAACGAGACGAAGGAGGGTCAAAGAGAGCGAAACGAAATGGAGGAGGGTGAAAGAGAGCGAAACGAGACAAAGGAGGGTGAAAGAGGCTGAAACGAGACGAGGGAGCGTGGAAGAGAGCGAAACGAGAGGAAGGAGGGTGAGGGAGAGCGAAACGAGACGAAGCAGGGTGAAGGAGAGTGAACCGAGACGAAGGAGGGTGAAAGAGAGTGAAACGAGACGAAGGAGTGTGAAAGAGAGCGAAACGAGACGAAGGAGGGTGAAAGAGAGTGAAACGATGCGAAGGAAGGTGAAAGAGTGCGAATCGAGACAAAGGAGGGTGAAAGAGAGCGAAACGAGACGAAGGAAGGTGAAAGAGAGCGAACCGAGATGAAGGAGGGTGAAAGAGCGCGAAACGAGACGAAGGAGGGTGGAAGAGAGCGAAACGAGACGAAGGAGGGTGGAAGAGAGCGGAACGAGACGAAGGAGTGTGAGAGATAGAGAAACGAGATGAAGGAGGGTGAAAGAGAGCGAAATGAGACGAAGGAGGGTGAAAGTGAGCGAAACGAGACGAAGGAGGGTGAAGGAAGGCGAAACGAGACGAAGCAGGGTGGAAGAGAGCGAAACGAGACGAAGGAGGGTGAAAGAGAGTGAAAAGAGACGAAGGAGGGTGAAAGAGATCGAAACAAGGTGAAGGAGGGTAAAAGAGAGCGAAACGAGATGAAGGAGGGTGAAAGAGGGCGAAACGAGACAAAGGAGGGTGAAAGAGGCTGAAACGAGACGAAGGAGGGTTGAAGAGAGCGAAACGAGCGGAAGGAGGGTGAGGGAGAGCGAAACGAGATGAAGGAGGGTGAAAGAGAGTGAAACGAGACGAAGGAGGGTGAAAGAGAGCGAAACGAGACGAAGGAGGGTGAAAGAGAGCGAAACGAGACGAAGGAGGGTGAAAGAGAGTGAAACGAGACGAAGGAAGGTGAAAGATTGCGAATCGAGATAAAGGAGGGTGAAAGAGAGCGAAACGAGACGAAGGAAGGTGAAAGAGAGCGAACCGAAACGAAGGAGGGTGGAAGAGAGCGATACGAGACGAAGGAGGGTGAAAAAGGGTGAAACGAGACGAAGGAGGGTGAAAGAGAGCTAAACGAGACGAAGAAGGGTGAAAGAGAGCGAAACGAGATGAAGGAGGGTGAAAGAGAGCGAAACGAGACGAAGGAGGGTGAAAGAGAGCGAAACGAGACGAAGGGAGGTGAAAGAGAGCTAAACGAGATGAAGGAGGGTGAAAGAGATCGAAACGAGACAAATGAGGGTGAAAGAGAGCGAAACGAGGCGAAGGAAGGTGAAGGAGAGCGAAACGAGACGAAGGAGGGTGAAAGAGAACAAAATGAGATGAAGGAGGGGGAAAGAGAGCGAAACGAGACGAAGGAGGGTGAAAGAAGGCGAAACGAGGCGAAGGAGGGAGGAAGACAGCGAAACGAGACGAAGGAGGGTGAGAGAGAGCGTAACGAGACGAAGGAGGGTGAAGGAGGGCGAAACGAGACGAAGGAGGGTTAAAGAGAGCGAAACGAAATGAAGGAGGGTGAAAGAGAGCAAAACGAGACAAAGGAGGGTGAAAGAGGCTGAAACGAGCCGAAGGAGCGTGGAAGAGAGCGAAACGAGAGGAAGGAGGGTGAGGGAGAGCGAAACGAGATGAAGGAGGGTGAAGGAGAGTGAACCGAGACGAAGGAGGGTGAAAGAGAGCGAAACGAGACGAAGGAAGGTGAAAGAGAGCGAAACGAGACGAAAGAGGGTGAAAGAGAGTGAAACGAGGCGAAGGAAGGTGAAAGAGTGCGAATCGAGACAAAGGAGGGTGAAAGAGAGCGAAACGAGACGAAGGAAGGTGAAAGAGAGCGAACCGAGATGAAGGAGGGTGAAAGAGGGCGAAACGAGACGAAGGAGGGTGGAAGAGAGCGAAACGAGACGAAGGAGGGTGAAAGAGAGCGTAACGAGATGAAGGAGAGTGAAAGAGAGCAAAACGAGCAGAAGGAGGGTGAAAGAGAGCGAAACGAGATGAAGGAGGGTGAAAGAGAGTGAAACGAGACGAAGGAGGGTGAAAGAGAGCGAAACGAGATGAAGGAGGGTGAAAGAGAGGGAAATGAGGCGAAGGAAGGTGAAAGAGTGCGAATCGAGATAAAGGAGGGTGAAAGAGAGCGAAACGAGACGAAGGAAGGTGAAAGAGAGCGAACCGAAACGAAGGAGGGTGGAAGAGAGCGATACGAGACGAAGGAGGGTGAAAAAGGGTGAAACGAGACGAAGGAGGGTGAAAGAGAGCTAAACGAGACGAAGAAGGGTGAAAGAGAGCGAAACGAGATGAAGGAGGGTGAAAGAGAGCGAAACGAGACGAAGGAGGGTGAAAGAGAGCGAAACGAGACGAAGGGAGGTGAAAGAGAGATAAACGAGATGAAGGAGGGTGAAAGAGATCGAAACGAGACAAATGAGGGTGAAAGAGAGCGAAACGAGGCGAAGGAAGGTGAAGGAGAGCGAAACGAGATGAAGGAGGGTGAAAGAGAACAAAATGAGACGAAGGAGGGGGAAAGAGAGCGAAACGAGACGAAGGAGGGTGAAAGAAGGCGAAACGAGGCGAAGGAGGGAGGAAGACAGCGAAACGAGACGAAGGAGGGTGAGAGAGAGCGAAACGAGACGAAGGAGGGTGAAGGAGGGCGAAACGAGACGAAGGAGGGTTAAAGAGAGCGAAACGAAATGAAGGAGGGTGAAAGAGAGCGAAACGAGACAAAGGAGGGTGAAAGAGGCTGAAACGAGACGAAGGACCGTGGAAGAGAGCGAAACGAGAGGAAGGAGGGTGAGGGAGAGCGAAACGAGACGAAGGAGGGTGAAGGAGAGTGAACCGAGACGAAGGAGGGTGAAAGAGAGCGAAACGAGACGAAGGAAGGTGAAAGAGAGCGAAACGAGACGAAAGAGGGTGAAAGAGAGTGAAACGAGGCGAAGGAAGGTGAAAGAGTGCGAATCGAGACAAAGGAGGGTGAAAGAGGGCGAAACGAGACGAAGGAGGGTGGAAGAGAGCGAAACGAGACGAAGGAGGGTGAAAGAGAGCGTAACGAGATGAAGGAGAGTGAAAGAGAGCAAAACGAGCAGAAGGAGGGTGAAAGAGAGCGAAACGAGATGAAGGAGGGTGAAAGAGAGTGAAACGAGACGAAGGAGGGTGAAAGAGAGCGAAACGAGATGAAGGAGGGTGAAAGAGAGGGAAATGAGGCGAAGGAAGGTGAAAGAGTGCGAATCTAGACAAAGGAGGGTGAAAGAGAGTGAAACGAGACGAAGGAAGGTAAAAGAGAGCGAACCGAGACGAAGGAGGGTGAAAGAGGGCGAAACGAGACGAAGGAGAGTGAAAGAGAGTGAAACGAGGCGAAGGAAGGTGAAAGAGTGCGAATCGAGACAAAGGAGCGTGAAAGAGAGCGAAACGAGACGAAGGAAGGTGAAAGAGAGCGAACCGCGACGAAGGAGGATGAAAGAGAGCGAAACGAGATGAAGGAGGGTGAAAGAGAGCAAAACGAGCCGAAGGAGGGTGAAAGAGACCGAAACGAGATGAAGGAGGGTGAAAGAGAGCGAAACGAGCCGAAGGAGGGTGAAAGAAAGCGAAACGAGACGAAGGAGGGTGGAAGAGAGTGAAACGAGACGAAGGAGGGCGAAAGAGAGCGAAACGAGACGAAGGAGGGTGAAAGAGAGCGAAACGAGACGAAGAAGGGTGAGAGAGGGCAAAACGAGATGAAGGAGGGTGAAGGAAGGCGAAACGAGACGAAGGAGGGAGGAAGGCAGCGAAACGAGACGAAGGAGGGTGAGAGAGAGCGAAACGAGACGAAGGACGGTGGAAGAGAGCGAAACGAGACGAAGGAGGGTGAGAGATAGCGAAACGATACGAAGGAGGGTGAAAGAGAGCGAAACGAGACAAAGGATGGTGAAAGAGAGCGAAACGAGACGAAGGAGGGTGAAGGAGGGTGAAACGAGACGAAGGAGGGTGGAAGAGAGCGAAACGAGATGAAGGAGGGTGAAAGAGAGTGAAAAGAGACGAAGGAGGGTGAAAGAGAGCGAAACAAGGCGAAGGAGGGTCAAAGAGAGCGAAACGAGATGAAGGAGGGTGAAAGAGAGCGAAACGAGACAAAGGAGGGTGAAAGAGGCTGAAACGAGACGAAGGAGAGTGGAAGAGAGCGAAACGAGAGGACGGAGGGTGAGGGAGAGCGAAACGAGATGAAGAAGGGTGAAAGAGAGTGAAACGAGACGAAGGAGGGTGAAAGAGAGTGAAACGAGACGAAGGAAGGTGAAAGATTGCGAATCGAGTTAAAGGAGGGTGAAAGAGAGCGAAACGAGACGAAGGAAGGTGAAAGAGAGCGAACCGAAACGAAGGAGGGTGGAAGAGAGCGATACGAGACGAAGGAGGGTGAAGGAGAGCGAAACGAGACGAAGGAGGGTGAAAGAGAGCGAAACGAGACGAAGGAGGGTGAAAAAGAGTGAAACGTGACGAAGGAGGGTGAAAGAGAGCTAAACGAGACGAAGGAGGGTGAAAGAGAGCGAAACGAGACGAAGGAAGGTGAAAGAGAGCAATACGAGATGAAGGAGGGTGAAAGAGATCGAAACGAGACGAAGGAGGGTGAATGAGAACAAAATGAGACGAAGGAGGGGGAAAGAGAGCGAAACGAGACGAAGGAGGGTGAAAGAAAGCGAAACGAGACGAAGGAGGGAGGAAGACAGCGAAACGAGACGAAGGAGGGTGAGAGAGAGCGAAACGAGACGAAGGAGGGTGAAGGAGGGCGAAACGAGACGAAGGAGGGTCAAAGAGAGCGAAACGAAATGAAGGAGGGTGCAAGAGAGCGAAACGAGGCGAAGGAAGGTGAAAGAGAGCGAAACGAGACGAAGGAGGGTGAATGAGAAAGAAATGAGACGAAGGAGGGGGAAAGAGAGCGAAACGAGACGAAGGAGGGTGAAAGAAGGCGAAACGAGACGAAGGAGGGAGGAAGACAGCGAAACGAGATGAAGGAGGGTGAGAGAGAGCGAAACGAGACGAAGGAGGGTGAAGGAGGCTGAAACGAGACGAAGGAGCGTGGAAGAGAGCGAAACGAGAGGAAGGAGGGTGAGGGAGAGCGAAACGAGACGAAGGAGGGTGAAGGAGCGTGAACCGAGACGAAGGAGGGTGAAAGAGAGTGAAACGAGACGAAGGAGTGTGAAAGAGAGCGAAACGAGACGAAGGAGGGTGAAAGAGAGTGAAACGAGGCGAAGGAAGGTGAAAGAGTGCGAATCGAGACAAAGGAGGGTGAAAGAGAGCGAAACGAGACGAAGGAAGGTGAAAGAGAGCGAACCGAGATGAAGGAGGGTGAAAGAGCGCGAAACGAGACGAAGGAGGGTGGAAGAGAACGAAACGTGAAGATGGAGGGTGAAAGAGAGCGAAACGAGATGATGGAGGGTGAATGAGAGAAAAACGAGCAGAAGGAGGGTGAAAGAGAGCGAAACGAGATGAAGGAGGGTGAAAGAGAGTGAAACGAGACGAAGGAGGGTGAAAGAGAGCAAAACGAGATGAAGGAAGGTGAAAGAGAGCGAACCGAGACGAAGGAGGGTGAAAGAGGGCGAAACGAGAAGAAGGAGGGTGAAAGAGAGTGAAACGAGGCGAAAGAAGGTGAAAGAGTGCGAATCGAGACAAAGGAGGGTGAAAGAGAGCGAAACGAGACGAAGGAAGGTGAAAGAGAACGAACCGCGACGAAGGAGGATGAAAGAGAGCGAAACGAGATGAAGGAGGGTGAAAGAGAGCAAAACGCGCCGAAGGAGGGTGAAAGAGAGCGAAACGAGATGAAGGAGGGTGAAAGAGAGCGAAACGAGCCGAAGGAGGGTGAAAGAGAGCGAAACGAGACGAAGGGGGGTGGAAGAGAGCGAAACGAGACGAAGGAGGGCGAAAGAGAGCGAAACGAGATGAAGGAGGGTTAAAGAAGGCGAAACAAGATGAAGGAGGGAGGAAGACAGCGAAAGGAGACGAAGGAGGGTGAGAGAGAGCGAAACGAGACGAAGGACGGTGGAAGAGAGCGAAACGAGACGAAGGAGGGTGAGAGATAGCGAAACGAGATGAAGGAGGGTGAAAGAGAGCGAAACGAGACGAAGGATGGTGAAAGAGAGCGAAACGAGACGAAGGAGGGCGAAACGAGACGAAGGAGGGTGGAAGAGAGCGAAACGAGACGAAGGAGAGTGAAAGAGAGCGAAACGAGACAAAGGAGGGTGAAAGAGTGCGAAACGAGCCGAAGGAGGGTGAAAGAGCGCGAAACGAGACGAAGAAGGGTGGAAGAGAGCGAAACGAGACGAAGGAGGGTGAAAGAGAGCGAAACAAGACGAAGGAGGGTGAAAAAGAGTGAAACGAGATGAAGGAGGGTGAAAGAGAGCTAAACCAGACGAAGGAGGGTGAAAGAGAGCTAAATGAGATGAATGAGGGTGAAAGAGAGCGAAACGAGACAAAGGATGGTGAAAGAGTGCGAAACGAAGCGAAGGAAGGTGAAAGAGAGCGAAACGAGACGAAGGAGGATGAAAGAGAACGAAACGAGACGAAGGAGGGGGAAAGAGAGCGAAACGATACGAAGGAGGGTGAAAGAAGCCGAAACGAGACGAAGGAGGGAGGAAGACAGCTAAACGAGATGAAGGAGGGTGAGAGAGAGCAAAACAAGACGAAGGAGGGTGGAAGAGAGCGAAACGAGACGAAGGAGTGTGAGAGATAGCGAAACGAGACGAAGGAGGGTGAAAGAGAGCGAAATGAGACGAAAGAGGGTGAAAGAGAGCGAAACGAGATGAAGGAGGGTGAAGGAAGGCGAAACGAGACGAAGGAGGGTGGAAGAGAGCGAAACGAGATGAGGAGGGTGAAAGAGAGTGAAAAGAGACGAAGGAGGGGGAAAGAGAGTGAAACGAGACGAAGGAGGGTGAGAGAGAGCGAACCGAGACGAAGGAGGGTGAAGGAGGGCGAAACGAGACGAAGGAGGGTCAAAGAGAGCGAAACAAAATGAAGGAGGGTGAAAGAGAGCGAAACGAGACAAAGGAGGGTGAAAGAAAGCGAAACGAGACGAAGGAGGGTGGAAGAAAGTGAAACGAGACGAAGGAGGGCGAAAGAGAGCGAAACGAGACGAAGGAGGGTGAAAGAGAGCGAAAGGAGACGAAGGAGGGTGAAAGAGAGCAAAACGAGACGAACAAGGGTGAGAGAGGGCAAAACGAGATGAAGGAGGGTGAAGGAAGGCGAAACGAGACGAAGGAGGGAGGAAGACAGCGAAAGGAGACGAAGGAGGGTGAGAGAGAGCGAAACGAGACGAAGGACGGTGGAAGAAATCGAAACGAGACGAAGGAGGGTGAGAGATAGCGAAACGATACGAAGGAGTGTGAAAGAGAGCGAAACGAGACAAAGGAGGGTGAAAGAGGCTGAAACGAGACGAAGGAGGGTGGAAGAGAGCGAAACGAGAGGAAGGAGGGTGAGGGAGAGCGAAACGAGATGAAGAAGGGTGAAAGAGAGTGAAACGAGACGAAGGAGGGTGAAAGAGAGCGAAACGAGACGAAGGAGGGTGAAAGAGAGCGAAACGAGATGAAGGAGGGTGAAAGAGAGTGAAACGAGACGAAGGAAGGTGAAAGATTGCGAATCGAGATAAAGGAGGGTGAAAGAGAGCGAAACGAGACGAAGGAAGGTGAAAGAGAGCGAACCGAAACGAAGGAGGGTGGAAGAGAGCGATACGAGACGAAGGAGGGTGAAGGAGAGCGAAACGAGACGAAGGAGGGTGAAAGAGAGCGAAACGAGACGAAGGAGGGTGAAAAAGAGTGAAACGAGACGAAGGAGGGTGAAAGAGAGCTAAACGAGACGAAGGAGGGTGAAACAGAGCGAAACGAGACGAAGGAAGGTGAAAGAGAGCAATACGAGATGAAGGAGGGTGAAAGAGATCGAAACGAGACAAAGGAGGGTGAAAGAGAGCGAAACGAGGCGAAGGAAGGTGAAAGAGAGCGAAACGAGACGAAGGAGGGTGAATGAGAACAAAATGAGACGAAGGAGGGGGAAAGAGAGCGAAACGAGACGAAGGAGGGTGAAAGAAGGCGAAACGAGACGAAGGAGGGAGGAAGACAGCGAAACGAGACGAAGGAGGGTGAGAGAGAGCGAAACGAGACGAAGGAGGGTGAAGGAGGGCGAAACGAGACGAAGGAGGGTCAAAGAGAGCGAAACGAAATGAAGGAGGGTGCAAGAGAGCGAAACGAGACAAAGGAGGGTGAAAGAGGCTGAAACGAGATGAAGGAGCGTGGAAGAGAGCGAAACGAGAGGAAGGAGGGTGAGGGAGAGCGAAACGAGACGAAGGAGGGTGAAGGAGCGTGAACCGAGACGAAGGAGGGTGAAAGAGAGTGAAACGAGACGAAGGAGTGTGAAAGAGAGCGAACCGAGATGAAGGAGGGTGAAAGAGGGCGAAACGAGACGAAGGAGGGTGGAAGAGAGCGAAACGAGACGAAGGAGGGTGAAAGAGAGCGTAACGAGATGAAGGAGAGTGAAAGAGAGCAAAACGAGAAGAAGGAGGGTGAAAGAGAGCGAAACGAGATGAAGGAGGGTGAAAGAGAGTGAAACGAGACGAAGGAGGGTGAAAGAGAGCGAAACGAGATGAAGGAGGGTGAAAGAGAGGGAAATGAGGCGAAGGAAGGTGAAAGAGTGCGAATCTAGACAAAGGAGGGTGAAAGAGAGTGAAACGAGACGAAGGAAGGTAAAAGAGAGCGAACCGAGACGAAGGAGGGTGAAAGAGGGCGAAACGAGACGAAGGAGAGTGAAAGAGAGTGAAACGAGGCGAAGGAAGGTGAAAGAGTGCGAATCGAGACAAAGGAGGGTGAAAGAGAGCGAAACGAGACGAAGAAAGGTGAAAGAGAGCGAACCGCGACGAAGGAGGATGAAAGAGAGCGAAACGAGATGAAGGAGGGTGAAAGAGAGCAAAACGAGCCGAAGGAGGGTGAAAGAGACCGAAACGAGATGAAGGAGGGTGAAAGAGAGCGAAACGAGATGAAGGAGGGTGAAGGAAGGCGAAACGAGACGAAGGAGGGTGGAAGAGAGCGAAACGAGATGAGGAGGGTGAAAGAGAGTGAAAAGAGACGAAGGAGGGGGAAAGAGAGTGAAACGAGACGAAGGAGGGTGAGAGAGAGCGAAACGAGACGAAGGAGGGTGAAGGAGGGCGAAACGAGACGAAGGAGGGTCAAAGAGAGCGAAACGAAATGAAGGAGGGTGAAAGAGAGCGAAACGAGACAAAGGAGGGTGGAAGAAAGTGAAACGAGACGAAGGAGGGCGAAAGAGAGCGAAACGAGACGAAGGAGGGTGAAAGAGAGCGAAAGGAGACGAAGGAGGGTGAAAGAGAGCAAAACGAGACGAACAAGGGTGAGAGAGGGCAAAACGAGATGAAGGAGGGTGAAGGAAGGCGAAACGAGACGAAGGAGGGAGGAAGACAGCGAAAGGAGACGAAGGAGGGTGAGAGAGAGCGAAACGAGACGAAGGACGGTGGAAGAGATCGAAACGAGACGAAGGAGGGTGAGAGATAGCGAAACGATACGAAGGAGTGTGAAAGAGAGCGAAACGAGACAAAGGAGGGTGAAAGAGGCTGAAACGAGACGAAGGAGGGTGGAAGAGAGCGAAACGAGAGGAAGGAGGGTGAGGGAGAGCGAAACGAGATGAAGAAGGGTGAAAGAGAGTGAAACGAGACGAAGGAGGGTGAAAGAGAGCGAAACGAGACGAAGGAGGGTGAAAGAGAGCGAAACGAGACGAAGGAGGGTGAAAGAGAGTGAAACGAGACGAAGGAAGGTGAAAGATTGCGAATCGAGATAAAGGAGGGTGAAAGAGAGCGAAACGAGACGAAGGAAGGTGAAAGAGATCGAACCGAAACGAAGGAGGGTGGAAGAGAGCGATACGAGACGAAGGAGGGTGAAGGAGAGCGAAACGAGACGAAGGAGGGTGAAAGAGAGCGAAACGAGACGAAGGAGGGTGAAAAAGAGTGAAACGAGACGAAGGAGGGTGAAAGAGAGCTAAACGAGACGAAGGAGGGTGAAACAGAGCGAAACGAGACGAAGGAAGGTGAAAGAGAGCAATACGAGATGAAGGAGGGTGAAAGAGATCGAAACGAGACAAAGGAGGGTGAAAGAGAGCGAAACGAGGCGAAGGAAGGTGAAAGAGAGCGAAACGAGACGAAGGAGGGTGAATGAGAACAAAATGAGACGAAGGAGGGGGAAAGAGAGCGAAACGAGACGAAGGAGGGTGAAAGAAGGCGAAACGAGACGAAGGAGGGAGGAAGACAGCGAAACGAGACGAAGGAGGGTGAGAGAGAGCGAAGCGAGACGAAGGAGGGTGAAGGAGGGCGAAACGAGACGAAGGAGGGTCAAAGAGAGCGAAACGAACTGAAGGAGGGTGCAAGAGAGCGAAACGAGACAAAGGAGGGTGAAAGAGGCTGAAACGAGACGAAGGAGCGTGGAAGAGAGCGAAACGAGAGGAAGGAGGGTGAGGGAGAGCGAAACGAGACGAAGGAGGGTGAAGGAGCGTGAACCGAGACGAAGGAGGGTGAAAGAGAGTGAAACGAGACGAAGGAGTGTGAAAGAGAGCGAACCGAGATGAAGGAGGGTGAAAGAGGGCGAAACGAGACGAAGGAGGGTGGAAGAGAGCGAAACGAGACGAAGGAGGGTGAAAGAGAGCGTAACGAGATGAAGTAGAGTGAAAGAGAGCAAAACGAGAAGTAGGAGGGTGAAAGAGAGCGAAACGAGATGAAGGAGGGTGAAAGAGAGTGAAACGAGACGAAGGAGGGTGAAAGAGAGCGAAACGAGATGAAGGAGGGTGAAAGAGAGGGAAATGAGGCGAAGGAAGGTGAAAGAGTGCGAATCTAGACAAAGGAGGGTGAAAGAGAGTGAAACGAGACGAAGGAAGGTAAAAGAGAGCGAACCGAGACGAAGGAGGGTGAAAGAGGGCGAAACGAGACGAAGGAGAGTGAAAGAGAGTGAAACGAGGCGAAGGAAGGTGAAAGAGTGCGAATCGAGACAAAGGAGGGTGAAAGAGAGCGAAACGAGACGAAGGAAGGTGAAAGAGAGCGAACCGCGACGAAGGAGGATGAAAGAGAGCGAAACGAGATGAAGGAGGGTGAAAGAGAGCAAAACGAGCCGAAGGAGGGAGGAAGACAGCGAAAGTAGACGAAGGAGGGTGAGAGAGAGCGAAACGAGACGAAGAACGGTGGAAGAGATCGAAACGAGACGAAGGAGGGTGAGAGATAGCGAAACGATACGAAGGAGTGTGAAAGAGAGCGAAACGAGACAAAGGAGGGTGAAAGAGGCTGAAACGAGACGAAGGAGGGTGGAAGAGAGCGAAACGAGACGAAGGAGGGTGGAAGAGAGCGAAACGAGAGGAAGGAGGGTGAGGGAGAGCGAAACGAGATGAAGAAGGGTGAAAGAGAGTGAAACGAGACGAAGGAGGGTGAAAGAGAGCGAAACGAGACGAAGGAGGGTGAAAGAGAGCGAAACGAGACGAAGGAGGGTGAAAGAGAGTGAAACGAGACGAAGGAAGGTGAAAGATTGCGAATCGAGATAAAGGAGGGTGAAAGAGAGCGAAACGAGACGAAGGAAGGTGAAAGAGAGCGAACCGAAACGAAGGAGGGTGGAAGAGAGCGATACGAGACGAAGGAGGGTGAAGGAGAGCGAAACGAGACGAAGGAGGGTGAAAGAGAGCGAAACGAGACGAAGGAGGGTGAAAAAGAGTGAAACGAGACGAAGGAGGGTGAAAGAGAGCAAAACGAGCCGAAGGAGGGTGAAAGAGACCGAAACGAGATGAAGGAGGGTGAAAGAGAGCGAAACGAGATGAAGGAGGGTGAAGGAAGGCGAAACGAGACGAAGGAGGGTGGAAGAGAGCGAAACGAGATGAGGAGGGTGAAAGAGAGCGAAAAGAGACGAAGGAGGGGGAAAGAGAGTGAAACGAGACGAAGGAGGGTGAGAGAGAGCGAAACGAGACGAAGGAGGGTGAAGGAGGGCGAAACGAGACGAAGGAGGGTCAAAGAGAGCGAAACGAAATGAAGGAGGGTGAAAGAGAGCGAAACGAGACAAAGGAGGGTGAAAGAAAGCGAAACGAGACGAAGGAGGGTGGAAGAAAGTGAAACGAGACGAAGGAGGGCGAAAGAGAGCGAAACGAGACGAAGGAGGGTGAAAGAGAGCGAAAGGAGATGAAGGAGGGTGAAAGAGAGCAAAACGAGACGAACAAGGGTGAGAGAGGGCAAAACGAGATGAAGGATGGTGAAGGAAGGCGAAACGAGACGAAGGAGGGAGGAAGACAGCGAAAGGAGACGAAGGAGGGTGAGAGAGAGCGAAACGAGACGAAGAACGGTGGAAGAGATCGAAACGAGACGAAGGAGGGTGAGAGATAGCGAAACGATACGAAGGAGTGTGAAAGAGAGCGAAACGAGACAAAGGAGGGTGAAAGAGGCTGAAACGAGACGAAGGAGGGTGGAAGAGAGCGAAACGAGAGGAAGGAGGGTGAGGGAGAGCGAAACGAGATGAAGAAGGGTGAAAGAGAGTGAAACGAGACGAAGGAGGGTGAAAGGGAGCGAAACGAGACGAAGGAGGGTGAAAGAGAGCGAAACGAGACGAAGGAGGGTGAAAGAGAGTGAAACGAGACGAAGGAAGGTGAAAGATTGCGAATCGAGATAAAGGAGGGTGAAAGAGAGCGAAACGAGACGAAGGAAGGTGAAAGAGAGCGAACCGAAACGAAGGAGGGTGGAAGAGAGCGATACGAGACGAAGGAGGGTGAAGGAGAGCGAAACGAGACGAAGGAGGGTGAAAGAGAGCGAAATGAGACGAAGGAGGGTGAAAAAGAGTGAAACGAGACGAAGGAGGGTGAAAGAGAGCTAAACGAGACGAAGGAGGGTGAAACAGAGCGAAACGAGACGAAGGAAGGTGAAAGAGAGCAATACGAGATGAAGGAGGGTGAAAGAGATCGAAACGAGACAAAGGAGGGTGAAAGAGAGCGAAACGAGGCGAAGGAAGGTGAAAGAGAGCGAAACGAGACGAAGGAGGGTGAATGAGAACAAAATGAGACGAAGGAGGGGGAAAGAGAGCGAAACGAGACGAAGGAGGGTGAAAGAAGGCGAAACGAGACGAAGGAGGGAGGAAGACAGCGAAACGAGACGAAGGAGGGTGAGAGAGAGCGAAACGAGACGAAGGAGGGTGAAGGAGGGCGAAACGAGACGAAGGAGGGTCAAAGAGAGCGAAACGAAATGAAGGAGGGTGCAAGAGAGCGAAACGAGACAAAGGAGGGTGAAAGAGGCTGAAACGAGACGAAGGAGCGTGGAAGAGAGCGAAACGAGAGGAAGGAGGGTGAGGGAGAGCGAAACGAGACGAAGGAGGGTGAAGGAGCGTGAACCGAGACGAAGGAGGGTGAAAGAGAGTGAAACGAGACGAAGGAGTGTGAAAGAGAGCGAACCGAGATGAAGGAGGGTGAAAGAGGGCGAAACGAGACGAAGGAGGGTGGAAGAGAGCGAAACGAGACGAAGGAGGGTGAAAGAGAGCGTAACGAGATGAAGGAGAGTGAAAGAGAGCAAAACGAGCAGAAGGAGGGTGAAAGAGAGCGAAACGAGATGAAGGAGGGTGAAAGAGAGTGAAACGAGACGAAGGAGGGTGAAAGAGAGCGAAACGAGATGAAGGAGGGTGAAAGAGAGGGAAATGAGGCGAAGGAAGGTGAAAGAGTGCGAATCTAGACAAAGGAGGGTGAAAGAGAGTGAAACGAGACGAAGGAAGGTAAAAGAGAGCGAACCGAGACGAAGGAGGGTGAAAGAGGGCGAAACGAGACGAAGGAGAGTGAAAGAGAGTGAAACGAGGCGAAGGAAGGTGAAAGAGTGCGAATCGAGACAAAGGAGGGTGAAAGAGAGCGAAACGAGACGAAGGAAGGTGAAAGAGAGCGAACCGCGACGAAGGAGGATGAAAGAGAGCGAAACGAGATGAAGGAGGGTGAAAGAGAGCAAAACGAGCCGAAGGAGGGTGAAAGAGACCGAAACGAGATGAAGGAGGGTGAAAGAGAGCGAAACGAGCCGAAGGAGGGTGAAAGAAAGCGAAACGAGACGAAGGAGGGTGGAAGAGAGTGAAACGAGACGAAGGAGGGCGAAAGAGAGCGAAACGAGACGAAGGAGGGTGAAAGAGAGCGAAAGGAGACGAAGGAGGGTGAAAGAGAGCGAAACGAGACGAAGAAGGGTGAGAGAGGGCAAAACGAGATGAAGGAGGGTGAAGGAAGGCGAAACGAGACGAAGGAGGGAGGAAGTCAGCGAAACGAGACGAAGGAGGGTGAGAGAGAGCGAAACGAGATGAAGGAGGGTGAAAGAGAGCGAAACGAGATGAAGGAGGGTGAAGGAAGGCGAAACGAGACGAAGGAGGGTGGAAGAGAGCGAAACGAGATGAGGAGGGTGAAAGAGAGCGAAAAGAGACGAAGGAGGGGGAAAGAGAGTGAAACGAGACGAAGGAGGGTGAGAGAGAGCGAAACGAGACGAAGGAGGGTGAAGGAGGGCGAAACGAGACGAAGGAGGGTCAAAGAGAGCGAAACGAAATGAAGGAGGGTGAAAGAGAGCGAAACGAGACAAAGGAGGGTGAAAGAAAGCGAAACGAGACGAAGGAGGGTGGAAGAAAGTGAAACGAGACGAAGGAGGGCGAAAGAGAGCGAAACGAGACGAAGGAGGGTGAAAGAGAGCGAAAGGAGATGAAGGAGGGTGAAAGAGAGCAAAACGAGACGAACAAGGGTGAGAGAGGGCAAAACGAGATGAAGGATGGTGAAGGAAGGCGAAACGAGACGAAGGAGGGAGGAAGACAGCGAAAGGAGACGAAGGAGGGTGAGAGAGAGCGAAACGAGACGAAGAACGGTGGAAGAGATCGAAACGAGACGAAGGAGGGTGAGAGATAGCGAAACGATACGAAGGAGTGTGAAAGAGAGCGAAACGAGACAAAGGAGGGTGAAAGAGGCTGAAACGAGACGAAGGAGGGTGGAAGAGAGCGAAACGAGAGGAAGGAGGGTGAGGGAGAGCGAAACGAGATGAAGAAGGGTGAGAGTGAAACGAGACGAAGGAGGGTGAAAGAGAGCGAAACGAGACGAAGGAGGGTGAAAGAGAGCGAAACGAGACGAAGGAGGGTGAAAGAGAGTGAAACGAGACGAAGGAAGGTGAAAGATTGCGAATCGAGATAAAGGAGGGTGAAAGAGAGCGAAACGAGACGAAGGAAGGTGAAAGAGAGCGAACCGAAACGAAGGAGGGTGGAAGAGAGCGATACGAGACGAAGGAGGGTGAAGGAGAGCGAAACGAGACGAAGGAGGGTGAAAGAGAGCGAAACGAGACGAAGGAGGGTGAAAAAGAGTGAAACGAGACGAAGGAGGGTGAAAGAGAGCTAAACGAGACGAAGGAGGGTGAAACAGAGCGAAACGAGACGAAGGAAGGTGAAAGAGAGCAATACGAGATGAAGGAGGGTGAAAGAGATCGAAACGAGACAAAGGAGGGTGAAAGAGAGCGAAACGAGGCGAAGGAAGGTGAAAGAGAGCGAAACGAGACGAAGGAGGGTGAATGAGAACAAAATGAGACGAAGGAGGGGGAAAGAGAGCGAAACGAGACGAAGGAGGGTGAAAGAAGGCGAAACGAGACGAAGGAGGGAGGAAGACAGCGAAACGAGACGAAGGAGGGTGAGAGAGAGCGAAACGAGACGAAGGAGGGTGAAGGAGGGCGAAACGAGACGAAGGAGGGTCAAAGAGAGCGAAACGAAATGAAGGAGGGTGCAAGAGAGCGAAACGAGACAAAGGAGGGTGAAAGAGGCTGAAACGAGACGAAGGAGCGTGGAAGAGAGCGAAACGAGAGGAAGGAGGGTGAGGGAGAGCGAAACGAGACGAAGGAGGGTGAAGGAGCGTGAACCGAGACGAAGGAGGGTGAAAGAGAGTGAAACGAGACGAAGGAGTGTGAAAGAGAGCGAACCGAGATGAAGGAGGGTGAAAGAGGGCGAAACGAGACGAAGGAGGGTGGAAGAGAGCGAAACGAGACGAAGGAGGGTGAAAGAGAGCGTAACGAGATGAAGGAGAGTGAAAGAGAGCAAAACGAGCAGAAGGAGGGTGAAAGAGAGCGAAACGAGATGAAGGAGGGTGAAAGAGAGTGAAACGAGACGAAGGAGGGTGAAAGAGAGCGAAACGAGATGAAGGAGGGTGAAAGAGAGGGAAATGAGGCGAAGGAAGGTGAAAGAGTGCGAATCTAGACAAAGGAGGGTGAAAGAGAGTGAAACGAGACGAAGGAAGGTAAAAGAGAGCGAACCGAGACGAAGGAGGGTGAAAGAGGGCGAAACGAGACGAAGGAGAGTGAAAGAGAGTGAAACGAGGCGAAGGAAGGTGAAAGAGTGCGAATCGAGACAAAGGAGGGTGAAAGAGAGCGAAACGAGACGAAGGAAGGTGAAAGAGAGCGAACCGCGACGAAGGAGGATGAAAGAGAGCGAAACGAGATGAAGGAGGGTGAAAGAGAGCAAAACGAGCCGAAGGAGGGTGAAAGAGACCGAAACGAGATGAAGGAGGGTGAAAGAGAGCGAAACGAGCCGAAGGAGGGTGAAAGAAAGCGAAACGAGACGAAGGAGGGTGGAAGAGAGTGAAACGAGACGAAGGAGGGCGAAAGAGAGCGAAACGAGACGAAGGAGGGTGAAAGAGAGCGAAAGGAGACGAAGGAGGGTGAAAGAGAGCGAAACGAGACGAAGAAGGGTGAGAGAGGGCAAAACGAGATGAAGGAGGGTGAAGGAAGGCGAAACGAGACGAAGGAGGGAGGAAGTCAGCGAAACGAGACGAAGGAGGGTGAGAGAGAGCGAAACGAGACGAAGGACGGTGGAAGAGAGCGAAACGAGACGAAGGAGGGTGAGAGATAGCGAAACGATACGAAGGAGGGTGAAAGAGAGCGAAACGAGATGAAGGAGGGTGAAAGAGAGCGAAACGAGATGAAGGAGGGTGAAGGAAGGCGAAACGAGACGAAGGAGGGTGGAAGAGAGCGAAACGAGATGAGGAGGGTGAAAGAGAGCGAAAAGAGACGAAGGAGGGGGAAAGAGAGTGAAACGAGACGAAGGAGGGTGAGAGAGAGCGAAACGAGACGAAGGAGGGTGAAGGAGGGCGAAACGAGACGAAGGAGGGTCAAAGAGAGCGAAACGAAATGAAGGAGGGTGAAAGAGAGCCAAACGAGACAAAGGAGGGTGAAAGAAAGCGAAACGAGACGAAGGAGGGTGGAAGAAAGTGAAACGAGACGAAGGAGGGCGAAAGAGAGCGAAACGAGACGAAGGAGGGTGAAAGAGAGCGAAAGGAGATGAAGGAGGGTGAAAGAGAGCAAAACGAGACGAACAAGGGTGAGAGAGGGCAAAACGAGATGAAGGATGGTGAAGGAAGGCGAAACGAGACGAAGGAGGGAGGAAGACAGCGAAAGGAGACGAAGGAGGGTGAGAGAGAGCGAAACGAGACGAAGAACGGTGGAAGAGATCGAAACGAGACGAAGGAGGGTGAGAGATAGCGAAACGATACGAAGGAGTGTGAAAGAGAGCGAAACGAGACAAAGGAGGGTGAAAGAGGCTGAAACGAGACGAAGGAGGGTGGAAGAGAGCGAAACGAGAGGAAGGAGGGTGAGGGAGAGCGAAACGAGATGAAGAAGGGTGAAAGAGAGTGAAACGAGACGAAGGAGGGTGAAAGAGAGCGAAACGAGACGAAGGAGGGTGAAAGAGAGCGAAACGAGACGAAGGAGGGTGAAAGAGAGTGAAACGAGACGAAGGAAGGTGAAAGATTGCGAATCGAGATAAAGGAGGGTGAAAGAGAGCGAAACGAGACGAAGGAAGGTGAAAGAGAGCGAACCGAAACGAAGGAGGGTGGAAGAGAGCGATACGAGACGAAGGAGGGTGAAGGAGAGCGAAACGAGACGAAGGAGGGTGAAAGAGAGCGAAACGAGACGAAGGAGGGTGAAAAAGAGTGAAACGAGACGAAGGAGGGTGAAAGAGAGCTAAACGAGACGAAGGAGGGTGAAACAGAGCGAAACGAGACGAAGGAAGGTGAAAGAGAGCAATACGAGATGAAGGAGGGTGAAAGAGATCGAAACGAGACAAAGGAGGGTGAAAGAGAGCGAAACGAGGCGAAGGAAGGTGAAAGAGAGCGAAACGAGACGAAGGAGGGTGAATGAGAACAAAATGAGACGAAGGAGGGGGAAAGAGAGCGAAACGAGACGAAGGAGGGTGAAAGAAGGCGAAACGAGACGAAGGAGGGAGGAAGACAGCGAAACGAGACGAAGGAGGGTGAGAGAGAGCGAAACGAGACGAAGGAGGGTGAAGGAGGGCGAAACGAGACGAAGGAGGGTGAAGGAAGGCGAAACGAGACGAAGGAGGGTGGAAGAGAGCGAAACGAGATGAGGAGGGTGAAAGAGAGCGAAAAGAGACGAAGGAGGGGGAAAGAGAGTGAAACGAGACGAAGGAGGGTGAGAGAGAGCGAAACGAGACGAAGGAGGGTGAAGGAGGGCGAAACGAGACGAAGGAGGGTCAAAGAGAGCGAAACGAAATGAAGGAGGGTGAAAGAGAGCCAAACGAGACAAAGGAGGGTGAAAGAAAGCGAAACGAGACGAAGGAGGGTGGAAGAAAGTGAAACGAGACGAAGGAGGGCGAAAGAGAGCGAAACGAGACGAAGGAGGGTGAAAGAGAGCGAAAGGAGATGAAGGAGGGTGAAAGAGAGCAAAACGAGACGAACAAGGGTGAGAGAGGGCAAAACGAGATGAAGGATGGTGAAGGAAGGCGAAACGAGACGAAGGAGGGAGGAAGACAGCGAAAGGAGACGAAGGAGGGTGAGAGAGAGCGAAACGAGACGAAGAACGGTGGAAGAGATCGAAACGAGACGAAGGAGGGTGAGAGATAGCGAAACGATACGAAGGAGTGTGAAAGAGAGCGAAACGAGACAAAGGAGGGTGAAAGAGGCTGAAACGAGACGAAGGAGGGTGGAAGAGAGCGAAACGAGAGGAAGGAGGGTGAGGGAGAGCGAAACGAGATGAAGAAGGGTGAAAGAGAGTGAAACGAGACGAAGGAGGGTGAAAGAGAGCGAAACGAGACGAAGGAGGGTGAAAGAGAGCGAAACGAGACGAAGGAGGGTGAAAGAGAGTGAAACGAGACGAAGGAAGGTGAAAGATTGCGAATCGAGATAAAGGAGGGTGAAAGAGAGCGAAACGAGACGAAGGAAGGTGAAAGAGAGCGAACCGAAACGAAGGAGGGTGGAAGAGAGCGATACGAGACGAAGGAGGGTGAAGGAGAGCGAAACGAGACGAAGGAGGGTGAAAGAGAGCGAAACGAGACGAAGGAGGGTGAAAAAGAGTGAAACGAGACGAAGGAGGGTGAAAGAGAGCTAAACGAGACGAAGGAGGGTGAAACAGAGCGAAACGAGACGAAGGAAGGTGAAAGAGAGCAATACGAGATGAAGGAGGGTGAAAGAGATCGAAACGAGACAAAGGAGGGTGAAAGAGAGCGAAACGAGGCGAAGGAAGGTGAAAGAGAGCGAAACGAGACGAAGGAGGGTGAATGAGAACAAAATGAGACGAAGGAGGGGGAAAGAGAGCGAAACGAGACGAAGGAGGGTGAAAGAAGGCGAAACGAGACGAAGGAGGGAGGAAGACAGCGAAACGAGACGAAGGAGGGTGAGAGAGAGCGAAACGAGACGAAGGAGGGTGAAGGAGGGCGAAACGAGACGAAGGAGGGTCAAAGAGAGCGAAACGAAATGAAGGAGGGTGCAAGAGAGCGAAACGAGACAAAGGAGGGTGAAAGAGGCTGAAACGAGACGAAGGAGCGTGGAAGAGAGCGAAACGAGAGGAAGGAGCGTGAGGGAGAGCGAAACGAGACGAAGGAGGGTGAAGGAGCGTGAACCGAGACGAAGGAGGGTGAAAGAGAGTGAAACGAGACGAAGGAGTGTGAAAGAGAGCGAACCGAGATGAAGGAGGGTGAAAGAGGGCGAAACGAGACGAAGGAGGGTGGAAGAGAGCGAAACGAGACGAAGGAGGGTGAAAGAGAGCGTAACGAGATGAAGGAGAGTGAAAGAGAGCAAAACGAGCAGAAGGAGGGTGAAAGAGAGCGAAACGAGATGAAGGAGGGTGAAAGAGAGTGAAACGAGACGAAGGAGGGTGAAAGAGAGCGAAACGAGATGAAGGAGGGTGAAAGAGAGGGAAATGAGGCGAAGGAAGGTGAAAGAGTGCGAATCTAGACAAAGGAGGGTGAAAGAGAGTGAAACGAGACGAAGGAAGGTAAAAGAGAGCGAACCGAGACGAAGGAGGGTGAAAGAGGGCGAAACGAGACGAAGGAGAGTGAAAGAGAGTGAAACGAGGCGAAGGAAGGTGAAAGAGTGCGAATCGAGACAAAGGAGGGTGAAAGAGAGCGAAACGAGACGAAGGAAGGTGAAAGAGAGCGAACCGCGACGAAGGAGGATGAAAGAGAGCGAAACGAGATGAAGGAGGGTGAAAGAGAGCAAAACGAGCCGAAGGAGGGTGAAAGAGACCGAAACGAGATGAAGGAGGGTAAAAGAGAGCGAAACGAGCCGAAGGAGGGTGAAAGAAAGCGAAACGAGACGAAGGAGGGTGGAAGAGAGAGAAACGAGACGAAGGAGGGCGAAAGAGAGCGAAACGAGACGAAGGAGGGTGAAAGAGAGCGAAAGGAGACGAAGGAGGGTGAAAGAGAGCGAAACGAGACGAAGAAGGGTGAGAGAGGGCAAAACGAGATGAAGGAGGGTGAAGGAAGGCGAAACGAGACGAAGGAGGGAGGAAGTCAGCGAAACGAGACGAAGGAGGGTGAGAGAGAGCGAAACGAGACGAAGGAGGGGGAAAGAGAGCGAAACGAGACGAAGGAGGGTGAGAGATAGCGAAACGATACGAAGGAGGGTGAAAGAGAGCGAAACGAGACAAAGGATGGTGAAAGAGAGCGAAACGAGACGAAGGAGGGTGAAGGAGGGTGAAACGAGACGAAGGAGGGTGGAAGAGAGCGAAACGAGATGAAGGAGGGTGAAAGAGAGCGAAACAAGGCGAAGGAGGGTCAAAGAGAGCGAAACGAGATGAAGGAGGGTGAAAGAGAGCGAAACGAGACAAAGGAGGGTGAAAGAGGCTGAAACGAGACGAAGGAGAGTGGAAGAGAGCGAAACGAGAGGACAGAGGGTGAGGGAGAGCGAAACGAGATGAAGAAGGGTGAAAGAGAGTGAAACGAGACGAAGGAGGGTGAAAGAGAGTGAAACGAGACGAAGGAAGGTGAAAGAGAGCGAACCGAAACGAAGGAGGGTGGAAGAGAGCGATACGAGATGAAGGAGGGTGAAGGAGAGCGAAACGAGTCGAAGGAGGGTGAAAGAGAGCGAAACGAGACGAAGGAGGGTGAAAAAGAGTGAAACGAGACGAAGGAGGGTGAAAGAGAGCTAAACGAGACGAAGGAGGGTGAAAGAGAGCGAAACGAGACGAAGGAAGGTGAAAGAGAGCAATACGAGATGAAGGAGGGTGAAAGAGATCGAAACGAGACAAAGGAGGGTGAAAGAGAGCGAAACGAGGCGAAGGAAGGTGAAAGAGAGCGAAACGAGACGAAGGAGGGTGAATGAGAACAAAATGAGACGAAGGAGGGGGAAAGAGAGCGAAACGAGACGAAGGAGGGTGAAAGAAGCCGAAACGAGACGAAGGAGGGAGGAAGACAGCGAAACGAGACGAAGGAGGGTGAGAGAGAGTGAAACGAGACGAAGGAGGGTGAAGGAGGGCGAAACGAGACGAAGGAGGGTCAAAGAGAGCGAAACGAAATGAAGGAGGGTGCAAGAGAGCGAAACGAGACAAAGGAGGGTGAAAGAGGCTGAAACGAGACGAAGGAGCGTGGAAGAGAGCGAAACGAGAGGAAGGAGGGTGAGGGAGAGCGAAACGAGACGAAGGAGGGTGAAGGAGCGTGAACCGAGACGAAGGAGGGTGAAAGAGAGTGAAACGAGACGAAGGAGTGTGAAAGAGAGCGAAACGAGACGAAGGAGGGTGAAAGAGAGTGAAACGAGGCGAAGGAAGGTGTAAGAGTGCGAATCGAGACAAAGGAGGGTGAAAGAGAGCGAAACGAGACGAAGGAAGGTGAAAGAGAGCGAACCGAGATGAAGGAGGGTGAAAGAGCGCGAAACGAGACGAAGGAGGGTGGAAGAGAACGAAACGTGACGAAGGAGGGTGAAAGAGAGCGAAACGAGATGATGGAGGGTGAATGAGAGAAAAACGAGCAGAAGGAGGGTGAAAGAGAGCGAAACGAGATGAAGGAGGGTGAAAGAGAGTGAAACGAGACGAAGGAGGGTGAAAGAGAGCAAAACGAGATGAAGGAAGGTGAAAGAGAGCGAACCGAGACGAAGGAGGGTGAAAGAGGGCGAAACGAGACGAAGGAGGGTGACAGAGAGTGAAACGAGGCGAAAGAAGGTGAAAGAGTGCGAATCGAGACAAAGGAGGGTGAAAGAGAGCGAAACGAGACGAAGGAGGATGAAAGAGAGCGAAACGAGATGAAGGAGGGTGAAAGAGAGCAAAACGCGCCGAAGGAGGGTGAAAGAGAGCGAAACGAGATGAAGGAGGGTGAAAGAGAGCGAAACGAGCCGAAGGAGGGTGAAAGAGAGCGAAACGAGACGAAGGGGGGTGGAAGAGAGCGAAACGAGACGAAGGAGGGCGAAAGAGAGCGAAACGAGATGAAGGAGGGTGAAAGAGAGCGAAAGGAGACGAAGGACGGTGAAAGAGAGCGAAACGAGACGAAGAAGTGTGAGAGAGGGCAAAACGAGATGAAGGAGGGTGAAGGAAGGCGAAACAAGATGAAGGAGGGAGGAAGACAGCGAAACGTGACGAAGGAGGGTGAGAGAGAGCGAAACGAGACGAAGGACGGTGGAAGAGAGCGAAACGAGACGAAGGAGGGTGAGAGATAGCGAAACGAGACGAAGGAGGGTGAAAGAGAGCGAAACGAGACGAAGGATGGTGAAAGAGAGCGAAACGAGACGAAGGAGAGCGAAACGAGACGAAGGAGGGTGGAAGAGAGCGAAACGAGACGAAGGAGAGTGAAAGAGAGCGAAACGAGACAAAGGAGGGTGAAAGAGTGCGAAACGAGCCGAAGGAGGGTGAAAGAGCGCGAAACGAGACGAAGAAGGGTGGAAGAGAGCGAAACGAGACGAAGGAGGGTGAAAGAGAGCGAAACAAGACGAAGGAGGGTGGAAGAGAGCGAAACGAGACGAAGGAGGGTGAAAGAGAGCGAAACAAGACGAAGGAGGGTGAAAAAGAGTGAAACGAGATGAAGGAGGGTGAAAGAGAGCTAAACCAGACGAAGGAGGGTGAAATAGAGCGAAACGAGACGAAGGATGGTGAAAGAGAGCGAAACGAGACGAAGGAAGGTGAAAGAGAGCTAAATGAGATGAATGAGGGTGAAAGAGAGCGAAACGAGACAAAGGAGGGTGAAAGAGTGCGAAACGAAGTGAAGGAAGGTGAAAGAGAGCGAAACGAGACGAAGGAGGATGAAAGAGAACGAAACGAGACGAAGGAGGGGGAAAGAGAGCGAAACGATACGAAGGAGGGTGAAAGAAGCCGAAACGAGACGAAGGAGGGAGGAAGACAGCTAAACGAGATGAAGGAGGGTGAGAGAGAGCAAAACAAGACGAAGGAGGGTGGAAGAGAGCGAAACGAGACGAAGGAGTGTGAGAGATAGCGAAACGAGACAAAGGAGGGTGAAAGAGAGCGAAATGAGACGAAAGAGGGTCAAAGAGAGCGAAACGAGATGAAGGAGGGTGAAGGAAGGCGAAACGAGACGAAGGAGGGTGGAAGAGAGCGAAACGAGATGAGGAGGGTGAAAGAGAGTGAAAAGAGACGAAGGAGGGGGAAAGAGAGTGAAACGAGACGAAGGAGGGTGAGAGAGAGCGAAACGAGACGAAGGAGGGTGAAGGAGGGCGAAACGAGACGAAGGAGGGTCAAAAAGAGCGAAACGAAATGAAGGAGGGTGAAAGAGAGCGAAACGAGACAAAGGAGGGTGAAAGAAAGCGAAACGAGACGAAGGAGGGTGGAAGAAAGTGAAACGAGACGAAGGAGGGTGAAAGAGAGCAAAACGAGACGAACAAGGGTGAGAGAGGGCAAAACGAGATGAAGGAGGGTGAAGGAAGGCGAAACGAGACGAAGGAGGGTGAGAGATAGCGAAACGATACGAAGGAGGGTGAAAGAGAGCGAAACGAGACAAAGGAGGGTGAAAGAGGCTGAAACGAGACGAAGGAGGGTGGAAGAGAGCGAAACGAGAGGAAGGAGGGTGAAAGAGAGCGAAACGAGACAAAGGAGGGTGAAAGAGGCTGAAACGAGACGAAGGAGGGTGGAAGAGAGCGAAACGAGAGGAAGGAGGGTGAGGGAGAGCGAAACGAGATGAAGAAGGGTGAAAGAGAGTGAAACGAGACGAAGGAGGGTGAAAGAGAGCGAAACGAGACGAAGGAGGGTGAAAGAGAGCGAAACGAGACGAAGGAGGGTGAAAGAGAGTGAAACGAGACGAAGGAAGGTGAAAGATTGCGAATCGAGATAAAGGAGGGTGAAAGAGAGCGAAACGAGACGAAGGAAGGTGAAAGAGAGCGAACCGAAACGAAGGAGGGTGGAAGAGAGCGATACGAGACGAAGGAGGGCGAAAGAGAGCGAAACGAGACGAAGGAGGGTGAAAGAGAGCGAAACGAGACGAAGGAGGGTGAAAAAGAGTGAAACGAGACGAAGGAGGGTGAAAGAGAGCTAAACGAGACGAAGGAGGGTGAAAGAGAGCGAAACGAGACGAAGGAAGGTGAAAGAGAGCTAAACGAGATGAAGGAGTGTGAAAGAGATCGAAACGAGGCGAAGGAAGGTGAAAGAGACGAAGGAGGGTGAAAGTGAACAAAATGAGACGAAGGAGGGTGAAAGAAGGCGAAACGAGACGAAGGAGGGAGGAAGACAGCGAAACGAGACGAAGGAGGGTGAGAGAGAGCTAAACGAGACGAAGGAGGGCGAAACGAGACGAAGGAGGGTCAAAGAGAGCGAAACGAAATGAAGGAGGGTGAAAGAGAGCGAAACGAGACAAAGGAGGGTGAAAGAGGCTGAGACGAGACGAGGGAGCGTGGAAGAGAGCGAAACGAGAGGAAGGAGGGTGAGGGAGAGCGAAACGAGACGAAGGAGGGTGAAGGAGAGTGAACCGAGACGAAGGAGGGTGAAAGAGAGTGAAACGAGACGAAGGAGTGTGAAAGAGAGCGAAACGAGACGAAGGAGGGTGAAAGAGAGTGAAACGATGCGAAGGAAGGTGAAAGAGTGCGAATCGAGACAAAGGAGGGTGAAAGAGAGCGAAACGAGATGAAGGAAGGTGAAAGAGAGCGAACCGAGATGAAGGAGGGTGAAAGAGCGCGAAACGAGACGAAGGAGGGGGAAGAGAGCGAAACGAGATGAAGGAGGGTGAAAGAGAGCGAAACGAGACGAAGGAGGGTGGAAGAGAGCGGAACGAGACGAAGGAGTGTGAGAGATAGCAAAACGAGATGAAGGAGGGTGAAAGAGAGCGAAATGAGACGAAGGAGGGTGAAAGTGAGCGAAACGAGACGAAGGAGGGTGAAGGAAGGCGAAACGAGACGAAGGAGGGTGAGGGAGAGCGAAACGAGACGAAGGAGGGTGAAGGAGCGTGAACCGAGACGAAGGAGGGTGAAAGAGAGTGAAACGAGACGAAGGAGTGTGAAAGAGAGCGAAACGAGACGAAGGAGGGTGAAAGAGAGTGAAACGAGGCGAAGGAAGGTGAAAGAGTGCGAATCGAGACAAAGGAGGGTGAAAGAGAGCGAAACGAGACGAAGGAGGGTGGAAGAGAACGAAACGTGACGAAGGAGGGTGAAAGAGAGCGAAACGAGATAATGGAGGGTGAATGAGAGAAAAACGAGCAGAAGGAGGGTGAAAGAGAGCGAAACAAGATGAAGGAGGGTGAAAGAGAGTGAAACGAGACGAAGGAGGGTGAAAGAGAGCAAAACGAGATGAAGGAAGGTGAAAGAGAGCGAACCGAGACGAAGGAGGGTGAAGGAGGGCGAAACGAGACGAAGGAGGGTGAAAGAGAGTGAAACGAGGCGAATGAAGGTGAAAGAGTGCGAATCGAGACAAAGGAGGGTGAAAGAGAGCGAAACGAGACGAAGGAAGGTGAAAGAGAATGAACCGCGACGAAGGAGGATGAAAGAGAGCGAAACGAGATGAAGGAGGGTGAAAGAGAGCAAAACGCGCCGAAGGAGGGTGAAAGAGAGCGAAACGAGATGAAGGAGGGTGAAAGAGAGCGAAACGAGCTGAAGGAGGGTGAAAGAGAGCGAAACGAGACGAAGGGGGGTGGAAGAGAGCGAAACGAGACGAAGGAGGGCGAAAGAGAGCGAAACGAGATGAAGGAGGGTGAAAGAGAGCGAAAGAAGACGAAGAACGGTGAAAGATAGCGAAACGAGACGAAGAAGTGTGAGAGAGGGCAAAACGAGATGAAGGAGGGTGAAGGAAGGCGAAACAAGATGAAGGAGGGAGGAAGACAGCGAAACGAGACGAAGGAGGGTGAGAGAGAGCGAAACGAGACGAAGGACGGTGGAAGAGAGCGAAACGAGACGAAGGAGGGTGAGAGATAGCGAAACGAGACGAAGGAGGGTGAAAGAGAGCGAAACGAGATGAAGGATGGTGAAAGAGAGCGAAACGAGACGAAGGAGAGTGAAAGAGAGCGAAACGAGACAAAGGAGGGTGAAAGAGTGCGAAACGAGCCGAAGGAGGGTGAAAGAGCGCGAAACGAGACGAAGAAGGGTGGAAGAGAGCGAAACGAGACGAAGGAGGGTGAAAGAGAGCGAAACAAGACGAAGGAGGGTGAAAAAGAGTGAAACGAGATGAAGGAGGGTGAAAGAGAGCTAAACCAGACGAAGGAGGGTGAAATAGAGCGAAACGAGACGAAGGATGGTGAAAGAGAGCGAAACGAGACGAAGGAAGGTGAAAGAGAGCTAAATGAGATGAAAGAGGGTGAAAGAGAGCGAAACGAGACAAAGGAGGGTGAAAGAGTGCGAAACGAAGTGAAGGAAGGTGAAAGAGAGCGAAACGAGACGAAGGAGGATGAAAGAGAACGAAACGAGACGAAGGAGGGGGAAAGAGAGCGAAACGATACGAAGGAGGGTGAAAGAAGCCGAAACGAGACGAAGGAGGGAGGAAGACAGCGAAACGAGATGAAGGAGGGTGAGAGAGAGCAAAACAAGACGAAGGAGGGTAGAAGAGAGCGAAACGAGACGAAGGAGTGTGAGAGATAGCGAAACGAGACAAAGGAGGGTGAAAGAGAGCGAAATGAGACGAAAGAGGGTGAAAGAGAGCGAAACGAGATGAAGGAGGGTGAAGGAAGGCGAAACGAGACGAAGGAGGGTGGAAGAGAGCGAAACGAGATGAGGAGGTTGAAAGAGAGTGAAAAGAGACGAAGGAGGGGGAAAGAGAGTGAAACGAGACGAAGGAGGGTGAGAGAGAGCGAAACGAGACGAAGGAGGGTGAAGGAGGGCGAAACGAGACGAAGGAGGGTCAAAGAGAGCGAAACGAAATGAAGGAGGGTGAAAGGGAGCGAAACGAGACAAAGGAGGGTGAAAGAAAGCGAAACGAGACGAAGGAGGGTGGAAGAAAGTGAAACGAGACGAAGGAGGGCGAAAGAGAGCGAAACGAGACGAAGGAGGGTGAAAGAGAGCGAAAGGAGACGAAGGAGGGTGAAAGAGAGCAGAACGAGACGAACAAGGGTGAGAGAGGGCAAAACGAGATGAAGGAGGGTGAAGGAAGGCGAAACGAGACGAAGGAGGGTGAGAGATAGCGAAACGATACGAAGGAGGGTGAAAGAGAGCGAAACGAGACAAAGGAGGGTGAAAGAGGCTGAAACGAGACGAAGGAGGGTGGAAGAGAGCGAAACGAGAGGAAGGAGGGTGAAAGAGAGCGAAACGAGACAAAGGAGGGTGAAAGAGGCTGAAACGAGACGAAGGAGGGTGGAAGAGAGCGAAACGAGAGGAAGGAGGGTGAGGGAGAGCGAAACGAGATGAAGAAGGGTGAAAGAGAGTGAAACGAGACGAAGGAGGGTGAAAGAGAGCGAAACGAGACGAAGGAGGGTGAAAGAGAGCGAAACGAGACGAAGGAGGGTGAAAGAGAGTGAAACGAGACGAAGGAAGGTGAAAGATTGCGAATCGAGATAAAGGAGGGTGAAAGAGAGCGAAACGAGACGAAGGAAGGTGAAAGAGAGCGAACCGAAAGGAAGGAGGGTGGAAGAGAGCGATACGAGACGAAGGAGGGCGAAAGAGAGCGAAACGAGACGAAGGAGGGTGAAAGAGAGCGAAACGAGACGAAGGAGGGTGAAAAAGAGTGAAACGAGACGAAGGAGGGTGAAAGAGAGCTAAACGAGACGAAGGAGGGTGAAAGAGAGCGAAACGAGACGAAGGAAGGTGAAAGAGAGCTAAACGAGATGAAGGAGGGTGAAAGAGAGCGAAACGAGACGAAGGAGGGTGAAAGAGAGCGGAACGAGACGAAGGAGTGTGAGAGATAGCAAAACGAGATGAAGGAGGGTGAAAGAGAGCGAAATGAGACGAAGGAGGGTGAAAGAGAGCGAAACGAGACGAAGGAGGGTGGAAGAGAGCGGAACGAGACGAAGGAGTGTGAGAGATAGCAAAACGAGATGAAGGAGGGTGAAAGAGAGCGAAATGAGACGAAGGAGGGTGAAAGTGAGCGAAACGAGACGAAGGAGGGTGAAGGAAGGCGAAACGAGACGAAGGAGGGTGAGGGAGAGCGAAACGAGACGAAGGAGGGTGAAGGAGCGTGAACCGAGACGAAGGAGGGTGAAAGAGAGTGAAACGAGACGAAGGAGTGTGAAAGAGAGCGAAACGAGACGAAGGAGGGTGAAAGAGAGTGAAACGAGGCGAAGGAAGGTGAAAGAGTGCGAATCGAGACAAAGGAGGGTGAAAGAGAGCGAAACGAGACGAAGGAGGGTGGAAGAGAACGAAACGTGACGAAGGAGGGTGAAAGAGAGCGAAACGAGATGATGGAGGGTGAATGAGAGAAAAACGAGCAGAAGGAGGGTGAAAGAGAGCGAAACAAGATGAAGGAGGGTGAAAGAGAGTGAAACGAGACGAAGGAGGGTGAAAGAGAGCAAAACGAGATGAAGGAAGGTGAAAGAGAGCGAACCGAGACGAAGGAGGGTGAAGGAGGGCGAAACGAGACGAAGGAGGGTGAAAGAGAGTGAAACGAGGCGAATGAAGGTGAAAGAGTGCGAATCGAGACAAAGGAGGGTGAAAGAGAGCGAAACGAGACGAAGGAAGGTGAAAGAGAACGAACCGCGACGAAGGAGGATGAAAGAGAGCGAAACGAGATGAAGGAGGGTGAAAGAGAGCAAAACGCGCCGAAGGAGGGTGAAAGAGAGCGAAACGAGATGAAGGAGGGTGAAAGAGAGCGAAACGAGCTGAAGGAGGGTGAAAGAGAGCGAAACGAGACGAAGGGGGGTGGAAGAGAGCGAAACGAGACGAAGGAGGGCGAAAGAGAGCGAAACGAGATGAAGGAGGGTGAAAGAGAGCGAAAGAAGACGAAGAACGGTGAAAGATAGCGAAACGAGACGAAGAAGTGTGAAAGTGAACAAAATGAGACGAAGGAGGGTGAAAGAAGGCGAAACGAGACGAAGGAGGGAGGAAGACAGCGAAACGAGACGAAGGAGGGTGAGAGAGAGCTAAACGAGACGAAGGAGGGCGAAACGAGACGAAGGAGGGTCAAAGAGAGCGAAACGAAATGAAGGAGGGTGAAAGAGAGCGAAACGAGACAAAGGAGGGTGAAAGAGGCTGAAACGAGACGAGGGAGCGTGGAAGAGAGCGAAACGAGAGGAAGGAGGGTGAGGGAGAGCGAAACGAGATGAAGGAGGGTGAAGGAGAGTGAACCGAGACGAAGGAGGGTGAAAGAGAGTGAAACGAGATGAAGGAGTGTGAAAGAGAGCGAAACGAGACGAAGGAGGGTGAAAGAGAGTGAAACGATGCGAAGGAAGGTGAAAGAGTGCGAATCGAGACAAAGGAGGGTGAAAGAGAGCGAAACGAGATGAAGGAAGGTGAAAGAGAGCGAACCGAGATGAAGGAGGGTGAAAGAGCGCGAAACGAGACGAAGGAGGGGGAAGAGAGCGAAACGAGATGAAGGAGGGTGAAAGAGAGCGAAACGAGACGAAGGAGGGTGGAAGAGAGCGGAACGAGACGAAGGAGTGTGAGAGATAGCAAAACGAGATGAAGGAGGGTGAAAGAGAGCGAAATGAGACGAAGGAGGGTGAAAGTGAGCGAAACGAGACGAAGGAGGGTGAAGGAAGGCGAAACGAGACGAAGGAGGGTGGAAGAGAGCGAAACGAGACGAAGGAGGGTGAAAGAGAGTGAAAAGAGACGAAGGAGGGTGAAAGAGAGTGAAACGAGACGAAGGAGGGTTGAAGAGAGCGAAACGAGCGGAAGGAGGGTGAGGGAGAGCGAAACGAGATGAAGGAGGGTGAAAGAGGGTGAAACGAGACGAAGGAGGGTGAAAGAGAGCGAAACGAGACGAAGGAGGGTGAAAGAGAGCGAAACGAGACGAAGGAGGGTGAAAGAGAGTGAAACGAGACGAAGGAAGGTGAAAGATTGCGAATCGAGATAAAGGAGGGTGAAAGAGAGCGAAACGAGACGAAAAAGGTGAAAGAGAGCGAACCGAAACGAAGGAGGGTGGAAGAGAGCGATACGAGACGAAGGAGGGTGAAAAAGGGTGAAACGAGACGAAGGAGGGTGAAAGAGAGCTAAACGAGACGAAGAAGGGTGAAAGAGAGCGAAACGAGATGAAGGAGGGTGAAAGAGAGCGAAACGAGACGAAGGAGGGTGAAAGAGAGCGAAACGAGACGAAGGGAGGTGAAAGAGAGCTAAACGAGATGAAGGAGGGTGAAAGAGATCGAAACGAAACAAATGAGGTTGAAAGAGAGCGAAACGAGGCGAAGGAAGGTGAAGGAGAGCGAAACGAGACGAAGGAGGGTGAAAGAGAACAAAATGAGACGAAGGAGGGGGAAAGAGAGCGAAACGAGACGAAGGAGGGTGAAAGAAGGCGAAACGAGGCGAAGGAGGGAGGAAGACAGCGAAACGAGACGAAGGAGGGTGAGAGAGAGCGAAACGAGACGAAGGAGGGTGAAGGAGGGCGAAACGAGACGAAGGAGGGTTAAAGAGAGCGAAACGAAATGAAGGAGGGTGAAAGAGAGCGAAACGAGACAAAGGAGGGTGAAAGAGGCTGAAACGAGACGAAGGAGCGTGGAAGAGAGCGAAACGAGAGGAAGGAGGGTGAGGGAGTGCGAAACGAGACGAAGGAGGGTGAAGGAGAGTGAACCGAGACGAAGGAGTGTGAAAGAGAGCGAAAGAGACGAAGGAAGGTGAAAGAGAGCGAAACGAGACGAAAGAGGGTGAAAGAGAGTGAAACGAGGCGAAGGAAGGTGAAAGAGTGCGAATCGAGACAAAGGATGGTGAAAGAGAGCGAAACGAGACGAAGGAAGGTGAAAGAGAGCGAACCGAGATGAAGGAGGGTGAAAGAGGGCGAAACGAGACGAAGGAGGGTGGAAGAGAGCGAAACGAGACGAAGGAGGGTGAAAGAGAGCGTAACGAGATGAAGGAGAGTGAAAGAGAGCAAAACGAGCAGAAGGAGGGTGAAAGAGAGCGAAACGAGATGAAGGAGGGTGAAAGAGAGTGAAACGAGACGAAGGAGGGTGAAAGAGAGCGAAACGAGATGAAGGAGGGTGAAAGAGAG
This sequence comes from Scyliorhinus torazame, assembly GCF_047496885.1. NCBI lineage: Eukaryota > Metazoa > Chordata > Chondrichthyes > Carcharhiniformes > Scyliorhinidae > Scyliorhinus > Scyliorhinus torazame. Next base: position 47,137,487 of record NC_092732.1, on the reverse strand, counting down.
GGAAATGAGGCGAAGGAAGGTGAAAGAGTGCGAATCTAGACAAAGGAGGGTGAAAGAGAGTGAAACGAGACGAAGGAAGGTAAAAGAGAGCGAACCGAGACGAAGGAGGGTGAAAGAGGGCGAAACGAGACGAAGGAGAGTGAAAGAGAGTGAAACGAGGCGAAGGAAGGTGAAAGAGTGCGAATCGAGACAAAGGAGGGTGAAAGAGAGCGAAACGAGACGAAGGAAGGTGAAAGAGAGCGAACCGCGACGAAGGAGGATGAAAGAGAGCGAAACGAGATGAAGGAGGGTGAAAGAGAGCAAAACGAGCCGAAGGAGGGTGAAAGAGAGCGAAACGAGATGAAGGAGGGTGAAAGAGAGCGAAACGAGCCGAAGGAGGGTGAAAGAAAGCGAAACGAGACGAAGGAGGGTGGAAGAGAGTGAAACGAGACGAAGGAGGGCGAAAGAGAGCGAAACGAGACGAAGGAGGGTGAAAGAGAGCGAAAGGAGACGAAGGAGGGTGAAAGAGAGCGAAACGAGACGAAGAAGGGTGAGAGAGGGCAAAACGAGATGAAGGAGGGTGAAGGAAGGCGAAACGAGACGAAGGAGGGAGGAAGACAGCGAAACGAGACGAAGGAGGGTGAGAGAGAGCGAAACGAGACGAAGGAGGGTGAAGGAGGGTGAAACGAGACGAAGGAGGGTGGAAGAGAGCGAAACGAGACGAAGGAGGGTGAAAGAGAGTGAAAAGAGACGAAGGAGGGTGAAAGAGAGCGAAACAAGGCGAAGGAGGGTCAAAGAGAGCGAAACGAGATGAAGGAGGGTGAAAGAGAGCGAAACGAGACAAAGGAGGGTGAAAGAGGCTGAAACGAGACGAAGGAGAGTGGAAGAGAGCGAAACGAGAGGACGGAGGGTGAAGGAGAGCGAAACGAGATGAAGAAGGGTGAAAGAGAGTGAAACGAGACGAAGGAGGGTGAAAGAGAGTGAAACGAGACGAAGGAAGGTGAAAGATTGCGAATCGAGTTAAAGGAGGGTGAAAGAGAGCGAAACGAGACGAAGGAAGGTGAAAGAGAGCGAACCGAAACGAAGGAGGGTGGAAGAGAGCGATACGAGACGCAGGAGGGTGAAGGAGAGCGAAACGAGACGAAGGAGGGTGAAAGAGAGCGAAACGAGACGAAGGAGGGTGAAAAAGAGCAATACGAGATGAAGGAGGGTGAAAGAGATCGAAACGAGACAAAGGAGGGTGAAAGAGAGCGAAACGAGGCGAAGGAAGGTGAAAGAGAGCGAAACGAGACGAAGGAGGGTGAGAGAGAGCTAAACGAGACGAAGGAGGGCGAAACGAGACGAAGGAGGGTCAAAGAGAGCGAAACGAAATGAAGGAGGGTGAAAGAGAGCGAAACGAGACAAAGGAGGGTGAAAGAGGCTGAAACGAGACGAGGGAGCGTGGAAGAGAGCGAAACGAGAGGAAGGAGGGTGAGGGAGAGCGAAACGAGACGAAGGAGGGTGAAGGAGAGTGAACCGAGACGAAGGAGGGTGAAAGAGAGTGAAACGAGACGAAGGAGTGTGAAAGAGAGCGAAACGAGACGAAGGAGGGTGAAAGAGAGTGAAACGATGCGAAGGAAGGTGAAAGAGTGCGAATCGAGACAAAGGAGGGTGAAAGAGAGCGAAACGAGATGAAGGAAGGTGAAAGAGAGCGAACCGAGATGAAGGAGGGTGAAAGACCGCGAAACGAGACGAAGGAGGGGGAAGAGAGCGAAACGAGATGAAGGAGGGTGAAAGAGAGCGAAACGAGACGAAGGAGGGTGGAAGAGAGCGGAACGAGACGAAGGAGTGTGAGAGATAGCAAAACGAGATGAAGGAGGGTGAAAGAGAGCGAAATGAGACGAAGGAGGGTGAAAGTGAGCGAAACGAGACGAAGGAGGGTGAAGGAAGGCGAAACGAGACGAAGGAGGGTGGAAGAGAGCGAAACGAGACGAAGGAGGGTGAAAGAGAGTGAAAAGAGACGAAGGAGGGTGAAAGAGAGTGAAACGAGACGAAGGAGGGTTGAAGAGAGCGAAACGAGCGGAAGGAGGGTGAGGGAGAGCGAAACGAGATGAAGGAGGGTGAAAGAGGGTGAAACGAGACGAAGGAGGGTGAAAGAGAGCGAAACGAGACGAAGGAGGGTGAAAGAGAGCGAAACGAGACGAAGGAGGGTGAAAGAGAGTGAAACGAGACGAAGGAAGGTGAAAGATTGCGAATCGAGATAAAGGAGGGTGAAAGAGAGCGAAACGAGACGAAAAAGGTGAAAGAGAGCGAACCGAAACGAAGGAGGGTGGAAGAGAGCGATACGAGACGAAGGAGGGTGAAAAAGGGTGAAACGAGACGAAGGAGGGTGAAAGAGAGCTAAACGAGACGAAGAAGGGTGAAAGAGAGCGAAACGAGATGAAGGAGGGTGAAAGAGAGCGAAACGAGACGAAGGAGGGTGAAAGAGAGCGAAACGAGACGAAGGGAGGTGAAAGAGAGCTAAACGAGATGAAGGAGGGTGAAAGAGATCGAAACGAAACAAATGAGGTTGAAAGAGAGCGAAACGAGGCGAAGGAAGGTGAAGGAGAGCGAAACGAGACGAAGGAGGGTGAAAGAGAACAAAATAAGACGAAGGAGGGGGAAAGAGAGCGAAACGAGACGAAGGAGGGTGAAAGAAGGCGAAACGAGGCGAAGGAGGGAGGAAGACAGCGAAACGAGACGAAGGAGGGTGAGAGAGAGCGAAACGAGACGAAGGAGGGTGAAGGAGGGCGAAACGAGACGAAGGAGGGTTAAAGAGAGCGAAACGAAATGAAGGAGGGTGAAAGAGAGCGAAACGAGACAAAGGAGGGTGAAAGAGGCTGAAACGAGACGAAGGAGCGTGGAAGAGAGCGAAACGAGAGGAAGGAGGGTGAGGGAGTGCGAAACGAGACGAAGGAGGGTGAAAGAGAGTGAAACGAGACGAAGGAGGGTGAAAGAGAGTGAAACGAGACGAAGGAAGGTGAAAGATTGCGAATCGAGTTAAAGGAGGGTGAAAGAGAGCGAAACGAGACGAAGGAAGGTGAAAGAGAGCGAACCGAAACGAAGGAGGGTGGAAGAGAGCGATACGAGACGCAGGAGGGTGAAGGAGAGCGAAACGAGACGAAGGAGGGTGAAAGAGAGCGAAACGAGACGAAGGAGGGTGAAAAAGAGTGAAACGAGACGAAGGAGGGTGAAAGAGAGCTAAACGAGACGAAGGAGGGTGAAAGAGAGCGAAACGAGACGAAGGAAGGTGAAAGAGAGCAATACGAGATGAAGGAGGGTGAAAGAGATCGAAACGAGACAAAGGAGGGTGAAAGAGAGCGAAACGAGGCGAAGGAAGGTGAAAGAGAGCGAAACGAGACGAAGGAGGGTGAGAGAGAGCTAAACGAGACGAAGGAGGGCGAAACGAGACGAAGGAGGGTCAAAGAGAGCGAAACGAAATGAAGGAGGGTGAAAGAGAGCGAAACGAGACAAAGGAGGGTGAAAGAGGCTGAAACGAGACGAGGGAGCGTGGAAGAGAGCGAAACGAGAGGAAGGAGGGTGAGGGAGAGCGAAACGAGACGAAGGAGGGTGAAGGAGAGTGAACCGAGACGAAGGAGGGTGAAAGAGAGTGAAACGAGACGAAGGAGTGTGAAAGAGAGCGAAACGAGACGAAGGAGGGTGAAAGAGAGTGAAACGATGCGAAGGAAGGTGAAAGAGTGCGAATCGAGACAAAGGAGGGTGAAAGAGAGCGAAACGAGATGAAGGAAGGTGAAAGAGAGCGAACCGAGATGAAGGAGGGTGAAAGAGCGCGAAACGAGACGAAGGAGGGGGAAGAGAGCGAAACGAGATGAAGGAGGGTGAAAGAGAGCGAAACGAGACGAAGGAGGGTGGAAGAGAGCGGAACGAGACGAAGGAGTGTGAGAGATAGCAAAACGAGATGAAGGAGGGTGAAAGAGAGCGAAATGAGACGAAGGAGGGTGAAAGTGAGCGAAACGAGACGAAGGAGGGTGAAGGAAGGCGAAACGAGACGAAGGAGGGTGGAAGAGAGCGAAACGAGACGAAGGAGGGTGAAAGAGAGTGAAAAGAGACGAAGGAGGGTGAAAGAGAGTGAAACGAGACGAAGGAGGGTTGAAGAGAGCGAAACGAGCGGAAGGAGGGTGAGGGAGAGCGAAACGAGATGAAGGAGGGTGAAAGAGGGTGAAACGAGACGAAGGAGGGTGAAAGAGAGCGAAACGAGACGAAGGAGGGTGAAAGAGAGCGAAACGAGACGAAGGAGGGTGAAAGAGAGTGAAACGAGACGAAGGAAGGTGAAAGATTGCGAATCGAGATAAAGGAGGGTGAAAGAGAGCGAAACGAGACGAAAAAGGTGAAAGAGAGCGAACCGAAACGAAGGAGGGTGGAAGAGAGCGATACGAGACGAAGGAGGGTGAAAAAGGGTGAAACGAGACGAAGGAGGGTGAAAGAGAGCTAAACGAGACGAAGAAGGGTGAAAGAGAGCGAAACGAGATGAAGGAGGGTGAAAGAGAGCGAAACGAGACGAAGGAGGGTGAAAGAGAGCGAAACGAGACGAAGGGAGGTGAAAGAGAGCTAAACGAGATGAAGGAGGGTGAAAGAGATCGAAACGAAACAAATGAGGTTGAAAGAGAGCGAAACGAGGCGAAGGAAGGTGAAGGAGAGCGAAACGAGACGAAGGAGGGTGAAAGAGAACAAAATGAGACGAAGGAGGGGGAAAGAGAGCGAAACGAGACGAAGGAGGGTGAAAGAAGGCGAAACGAGGCGAAGGAGGGAGGAAGACAGCGAAACGAGACGAAGGAGGGTGAGAGAGAGCGAAACGAGACGAAGGAGGGTGAAGGAGGGCGAAACGAGACGAAGGAGGGTTAAAGAGAGCGAAACGAAATGAAGGAGGGTGAAAGAGAGCGAAACGAGACAAAGGAGGGTGAAAGAGGCTGAAACGAGACGAAGGAGCGTGGAAGAGAGCGAAACGAGAGGAAGGAGGGTGAGGGAGTGCGAAACGAGACGAAGGAGGGTGAAGGAGAGTGAACCGAGACGAAGGAGTGTGAAAGAGAGCGAAAGAGACGAAGGAAGGTGAAAGAGAGCGAAACGAGACGAAAGAGGGTGAAAGAGAGTGAAACGAGGCGAAGGAAGGTGAAAGAGTGCGAATCGAGACAAAGGATGGTGAAAGAGAGCGAAACGAGACGAAGGAAGGTGAAAGAGAGCGAACCGAGATGAAGGAGGGTGAAAGAGGGCGAAACGAGACGAAGGAGGGTGGAAGAGAGCGAAACGAGACGAAGGAGGGTGAAAGAGAGCGTAACGAGATGAAGGAGAGTGAAAGAGAGCAAAACGAGCAGAAGGAGGGTGAAAGAGAGCGAAACGAGATGAAGGAGGGTGAAAGAGAGTGAAACGAGACGAAGGAGGGTGAAAGAGAGCGAAACGAGATGAAGGAGGGTGAAAGAGAGGGAAATGAGGCGAAGGAAGGTGAAAGAGTGCGAATCTAGACAAAGGAGGGTGAAAGAGAGTGAAACGAGACGAAGGAAGGTAAAAGAGAGCGAACCGAGACGAAGGAGGGTGAAAGAGGGCGAAACGAGACGAAGGAGAGTGAAAGAGAGTGAAACGAGGCGAAGGAAGGTGAAAGAGTGCGAATCGAGACAAAGGAGGGTGAAAGAGAGCGAAACGAGACGAAGGAAGGTGAAAGAGAGCGAACCGCGACGAAGGAGGATGAAAGAGAGCGAAACGAGATGAAGGAGGGTGAAAGAGAGCAAAACGAGCCGAAGGAGGGTGAAAGAGAGCGAAACGAGATGAAGGAGGGTGAAAGAGAGCGAAACGAGCCGAAGGAGGGTGAAAGAAAGCGAAACGAGACGAAGGAGGGTGGAAGAGAGTGAAACGAGACGAAGGAGGGCGAAAGAGAGCGAAACGAGACGAAGGAGGGTGAAAGAGAGCGAAAGGAGACGAAGGAGGGTGAAAGAGAGCGAAACGAGACGAAGAAGGGTGAGAGAGGGCAAAACGAGATGAAGGAGGGTGAAGGAAGGCGAAACGAGACGAAGGAGGGAGGAAGACAGCGAAACGAGACGAAGGAGGGTGAGAGAGAGCGAAACGAGACGAAGGAGGGTGAAGGAGGGTGAAACGAGACGAAGGAGGGTGGAAGAGAGCGAAACGAGACGAAGGAGGGTGAAAGAGAGTGAAAAGAGACGAAGGAGGGTGAAAGAGAGCGAAACAAGGCGAAGGAGGGTCAAAGAGAGCGAAACGAGATGAAGGAGGGTGAAAGAGAGCGAAACGAGACAAAGGAGGGTGAAAGAGGCTGAAACGAGACGAAGGAGAGTGGAAGAGAGCAAAACGAGAGGACGGAGGGTGAAGGAGAGCGAAACGAGATGAAGAAGGGTGAAAGAGAGTGAAACGAGACGAAGGAGGGTGAAAGAGAGTGAAACGAGACGAAGGAAGGTGAAAGATTGCGAATCGAGTTAAAGGAGGGTGAAAGAGAGCGAAACGAGACGAAGGAAGGTGAAAGAGAGCGAACCGAAACGAAGGAGGGTGGAAGAGAGCGATACGAGACGCAGGAGGGTGAAGGAGAGCGAAACGAGACGAAGGAGGGTGAAAGAGAGCGAAACGAGACGAAGGAGGGTGAAAAAGAGTGAAACGAGACGAAGGAGGGTGAAAGAGAGCTAAACGAGACGAAGGAGGGTGAAAGAGAGCGAAACGAGACGAAGGAAGGTGAAAGAGAGCAATACGAGATGAAGGAGGGTGAAAGAGATCGAAACGAGACAAAGGAGGGTGAAAGAGAGCGAAACGAGGCGAAGGAAGGTGAAAGAGAGCGAAACGAGACGAAGGAGGGTGAATGAGAACAAAATGAGACGAAGGAGGGGGAAAGAGAGCGAAACGAGACGAAGGAGGGTGAAAGAAGGCGAAACGAGACGAAGGAGGGAGGAAGACAGCGAAACGAGACGAAGGAGGGTGAGAGAGAGCGAAACGAGACGAAGGAGGGTGAAGGAGGGCGAAACGAGACGAAGGAGGGTCAAAGAGAGCGAAACGAAATGAAGGAGGGTGAAAGAGAGCGAAACGAGACAAAGGAGGGTGAAAGAGGCTGAAACGAGACGAAGGAGCGTGGAAGAGAGCGAAACGAGAGGAAGGAGGGTGAGGGAGAGCGAAACGAGACGAAGGAGGGTGAAGGAGCGTGAACCGAGACGAAGGAGGGTGAAAGAGAGTGAAACGAGACGAAGGAGTGTGAAAGAGAGCGAAACGAGACGAAGGAGGGTGAAAGAGAGTGAAACGAGGCGAAGGAAGGTGAAAGAGTGCGAATCGAGACAAAGGAGGGTGAAAGAGAGCGAAACGAGACGAAGGAAGGTGAAAGAGAGCGAACCGAGACGAAGGAGGGTGAAAGAGCGCGAAACGAGACGAAGGAGGGTGGAAGAGAACGAAACGTGACGAAGGAGGGTGAAAGAGAGCGAAACGAGATGATGGAGGGTGAATGAGAGAAAAACGAGCAGAAGGAGGGTGAAAGAGAGCGAAACGAGATGAAGGAGGGTGAAAGAGAGTGAAACGAGACGAAGGAGGGTGAAAGAGAGCAAAACGAGATGAAGGAAGGTGAAATAGAGCGAACCGAGACGAAGGAGGGTGAAAGAGGGCGAAACGAGACGAAGGAGGGTGAAAGAGAGTTAAACGAGGCGAAAGAAGGTGAAAGAGTGCGAATCGAGACAAAGGAGGGTGAAAGAGAGCGAAACGAGACGAAGGAAGGTGAAAGAGAACGAACCGCGACGAAGGAGGATGAAAGAGAGCGAAACGAGATGAAGGAGGGTGAAAGAGAGCAAAACGCGCCGAAGGAGGGTGAAAGAGAGCGAAACGAGATGAAGGAGGGTGAAAGAGAGCGAAACGAGACGAAGGGGGGTGGAAGAGAGCGAAACGAGACGAAGGGGGGTGGAAGAGAGCGAAACGAGACGAAGGAGGGCGAAAGAGAGCGAAACGAGACGAAGGAGGGTGAAAGAGAGCGAAAGGAGACGAACGACGGTGAAAGAGAGCGAAACGAGACGAAGGAGTGTGAGAGAGTGCAAAACGAGATGAAGGAGGGTGAAGGAAGGCGAAACAAGATGAAGGAGGGAGGAAGACAGCGAAACGAGACGAAGGAGGGTGAGAGAGAGCGAAACGAGACGAAGGACGGTGGAAGAGAGCGAAACGAGACGAAGGAGGGTGAGAGATAGCGAAACGAGACGAAGGAGGGTGAAAGAGAGCGAAACGAGACGAAGGATGGTGAAAGAGAGCGAAACGAGACGAAGGAGGGCGAAACGAGACGAAGGAGGGTGGAAGAGAGCGAAACGAGACGAAGGAGAGTGAAAGAGAGCGAAACGAGACAAAGGAGGGTGAAAGAGTGCGAAACGAGCCGAAGGAGGGTGAAAGAGCGCGAAATGATAAGAAGAAGGGTGGAAGAGAGCGAAACGAGACGAAGGAGGGTGAAAGAGAGCGAAACGAGACGAAGGATGGTGAAAGAGAGCGAAACGAGACGAAGGAAGGTGAAAGAGAGCTAAATGAGATGAATGAGGGTGAAAGAGAGCGAAACGAGACAAAGGAGGGTGAAAGAGTGCGAAACGAAGCGAAGGAAGGTGAAAGAGAGCGAAACGAGACGAAGGAGGATGAAAGAGAACGAAACGAGACGAAGGAGGGGGAAAGAGAGCGAAACGATACGAAGGAGGGTGAAAGAAGCCGAAACGAGACGAAGGAGGGAGGAAGACAGCTAAACGAGATGAAGGAGGGTGAGAGAGAGCAAAACAAGACGAAGGAGGGTGGAAGAGAGCGAAACGAGACGAAGGAGTGTGAGAGATAGCGAAACGAGACGAAGGAGGGTGAAAGAGAGCGAAATGAGACGAAAGAGGGTGAAAGAGAGCGAAACGAGATGAAGGAGGGTGAAGGAAGGCGAAACGAGACGAAGGAGGGTGGAAGAGAGCGAAACGAGATGAGGAGGGTGAAAGAGAGTGAAAAGAGACGAAGGAGGGGGAAAGAGAGTGAAAAGAGACGAAGGAGGGTGAAAGAGAGTGAAACGAGGCGAAGGAGGGTCAAAGAGAGCGAAACGAGATGAAGGAGGGTGAAAGAGGCTGAAACGAGACGAAGGAGGGTGGAAGAGAGCGAAACGAGAGGAAGGAGGGTGACGGAGAGCAAAACGAGATGAAGGAGGGTGAAAGAGAGTGAAACGAGACGAAGGAGGGTGAAAGAGAGCGAAACGAGACGAAGGAGGGTGAAAGAGAGCGAAACGAGACGAAGGAGGGTGAAAGAGAGTGAAACGAGGCGAAGGAAGGTGAAAGTGTACGAATCGAGACAAAGGAGGGTGAAAGAGAGCGAAACGAGGCGATGGAAGGTGAAAGAGAGCGAACCGAAACGAAGGAGGGTGGAAGAGACCGATACGAGACGAAGGGGGGTGAAAGAGAGCGAAACGAGACGAAGGAGGGTGAAAGAGAGCGAAACGAGACGAAGGAGGGTGAAAAAGAGTGAAACGAGACGAAGGAGGGTGAAAGAGAGCTAAACGAGACGAAGGAGGGTGAAAGAGAACGAAACGAGATGAAGGAGGGTGAGCGAGAGCGAAACGAGACGAAGGATGGTGAAAGAGAGCGAAACGAGATGAAGATGGGTGAAGGAGGGCGAAACGAGACGAAGGATGGTGGAAGAGAGCGAAACGAGACGAAGGAGGGTGAAAGAGAGTGAAAAGAGAGGAAGGAGGGTGAAAGAGAGCGAAACAAGGCGAAGGAGGGTCAAAGAGAGCGAAACGAGATGAAGGAGGGTGAAAGAGAGCGAAACGAGACAAAGGAGGTTGAAAGAGGCTGGAACGAGACAAAGGAGGGTGGAAGAGAGCGAAACGAGAGGAAGGAGGGTGAGGGAGAGCGAAACGAGACGAAGGAGGGTGAAAGAGAGCGAAACGAGATGAAGGAGGGTGAAAGAGAGAAAAACGAGCAGAAGGAGGGTGAAAGAGAGCGAAACGAGATGAAGGAGGGTGAAAGAGTGTGAAACGAGACGAAGGATGGTGAAAGAGAGCAAAACGAGATGAAGGAAGGTGAAAGAGAGCAAACCGAGACGAAGGAGGGTGAAAGAGGGCGAAACGAGACGAAGGAGGGTGAAGGAGAGTGAAACGAGGCGAAAGAAGGTGAATGAGTGCGAATCGAGACAAAGGAGGGTGAAAGAGAGCGAAACGAGCCGAAGGAGGGTGAAAGAGAGCGAAACGAGATGAAGGAGGGTGAAAGAGAGCGAAACGAGCCGAAGGAGGGTGAAAGAGAGCGAAACGAGACGAAGGACGGTGGAAGAGAGCGAAACGAGACGAAGGAGGGCGAAAAAGAGCGAAACGAGACGAAGGAGGGTGAAAGAGAGCGAAAGGAGACGAAGGACGGTGAAAGAGAGCGAAACGAGACGAAGAAGGGTGAGAGAGGGCAAAACGAGATGAAGGAGGGTGAAGGAAGGCGAAACGAGATGAAGGATGGAGGAAGACAGCGAAACGAGACGAAGGAGGGTGAGAGAGAGCGAAACGAGACGAAGGACGGTGGAAGAGAGCGAAACGAGACGAAGGAGGGTGAGAGATAGCGAAACGAGACGAAGGAGGGTGAAAGAGAGCGAAACGAGACGGAGGATGGTGAAAGAGAGCGAAACGAGACGAAGGAGGGTGAAGGAGGGTGAAACGAGATGAAGGAGGGTGGAAGAGAGCGAAACGAGACGAAGGAGAGTGAAAGAGAGCGAAACGAGACAAAGGAGGGTGAAAGAGTGCGAAACGAGCCGAAGGAGGGTGAAAGAGCGCGAAACGAGACGAAGAAGGGTGGAAGAGAGCGAAATGAGACGAAGGAGGGTGAAAGAGAGTGAAACGAGACGAAGGAGGGTGAAAAAGAGTGAAACGAGATGAAGGAAGGTGAAAGAGAGCGAAACGAGACAAAGGAGGGTGAAAGAGAGCGAAACGAAGTGAAGGAAGGTGAAAGAGAGCGAAACGAGACGAAGGAGGGTGAAAGAGAACGAAGCGAGACGAAGGAGGGGGAAAGAGAGCGAAACGATACGAAGGAGGGTGAAAGAAGCCGAAACGAGACGAAGGAGGGAGGAAGACAGCGAAACGAGACGAAGGAGGGTGAGAGAGAGCGAAACCAGACGAAGGAGGGTGGAAGAGAGCGAAACGAGACGAAGGAGTGTGAGAGATAGCGAAATGAGATGAAGGAGGGTGAAAGAGAGCGAAATGAGACGAAGGAGGGTGAAAGAGAGCGAAACGAGATGAAGGAGGGTGAAGGAAGGCGAAACGAGACGAAGGAGGGTGGAAGAGAGCGAAACGAGACGAAGGAGGGTGAAAGAAAGTGAAAAGAGACGAAGGAGGGTGAAAGAGAGTGAAAAGAGACGAAGGAGGGTGAAAGAGAGTGAAACGAGGCGAAGGAAGGTCAAAGAGAGCGAAACGAGATGAAGGAGGGTGAAAGAGAGCGAAACGAGACAAAGGAGGGTGAAAGAGGCTGAAACGAGACGAAGGAGGGTGGAAGAGAGCGAAACGAGAGGAAGGAGGGTGACGGAGAGCGAAACGAGATGAAGGAGTGTGAAAGAGAGTGAAACGAGACGAAGGAGGGTGAAAGAGAGCGAAACGAGACGAAGGAGGGTGAAAGAGAGCGAAACGAGAAGAAGGAGGGTGAAAGAGAGTGAAACGAGGCGAAGGAAGGTGAAAGAGTACGAATCGAGACAAAGGAGGGTGAAAGAGAGTGAAACGAGACGAAGGAAGGTGAAAGAGAGCGAACCGAAACGAAGGAGGGTGGAAGAGAGCGATACGAGACGAAGGGGGGTGAAAGAGAGCAAAACGAGACGAAGGAGGGTGAAAGAGAGCGAAACGAGACGAAGGAGGGTGAAAGAGAGCTAAACGAGACGAAGGAAGGTGAAAGAGAGCGAACCGAAAAGAAGGAGGGTGAAAGAGGGCGAAACGAGACAAAGGAGGGTGAAAGAGTGCGAAACGAAGCGAAGGAAGGTGAAAGAGAGCGAAACGAGACGAAGGAGTGTGAAAGAGAACGAAACGAGACGAAGGAGGGGGAAAGAGAGCGAAACGATACGAAGGAGGGTGAAAGAAGCCGAAACGAGACAAAGGAGGGTGGAAGAGAGCGAAACGAGATGAAGGAGGGTGAAAGAGAGTGAAAAGAGACGAAGGAGGGTGAAAGAGAGTGAAAAGAGACGAAGGAGGGTGAAAGAGAGCGAAACGAGATGAAGGAGGGTGAAAGAGAGTGAAAAGAGGCGAAGGAGGGTCAAAGAGAGCGAAACGAGATGAAGGAGGGTGAAAGAGAGCGAAACGAGACAAAGGAGGGTGAAAGTGGCAGAAACGAGACAAAGGAGGGTGGAAGAGAGCCAAACGAGAGGAAGGAGGGTGACGGAGAGCGAAACGAGATGAAGGAGGGTGAAAGAGAGTGAAACGAGACGAAGGAGGGTGAAAGAGAGCGAAACGAGACGAAGGAGGGTGAAAGAGAGCGAAACGAGACGAAGGAGGGTGAAAGAGAGTGAAATGAGGCGAAGGAAGGTGAAAGAGTACGAATCGAGACAAAGGAGGGTGAAAGAGAGCGAAACGAGACGAAGGAAGGTGAAAGAGAGCGAACCGAAACGAAGGAGGGTGGAAGAGAGCGATACGAGACGAAGGGGGGTGAAAGAGAGCGAAACGAGACGAAGGAGGGTGAAAGAGAGCGAAACGAGACGAAGGAGGGTGAAAAAGAGTGAAACGAGACAAAGGAGGGTGAAAGAGAGCTAAACGAGATGAAAGAGGGTGAAAGAGAATGAAACGAGATGAAGGAGGGTGAGGGAGAGCGAAACGAGACGAAGGATGGTGAAAGAGAGCGAAACGAGACGAAGGAGGGTGAAAGAGAGTGAAAAGAGACGAAGGAGGATGAAAGAGAGCGAAACAAGGCGAAGGAGGGTCAAAGAGAGCGAAACGAGATGACGGAGGGTGAAAGAGAGCGAATCGAGACAAAGGAGGGTGAAAGAGGCTGAAACGAGATGAAGAAGGGTGGAAGAGAGCGAAACGAGAGGAAGGAGGGTGAGGGAGAGCGAAACGAGATGAAGGAGGGTGAAAGAGAGTGAAACGAGATGAAGGAGGGTGAAAGAGAGCGAAACGAGACGAAGGAGGGTGAAAGAGAGCGAAACGAGACGAAGGAGGGTGAAAGAGAGTGAAACGAGACGAAGGAAGGTGAAAGATTGCGAATCGAGATAAAGGAGGGTGAAAGAGAGCGAAACGAGACGAAGGAAGGTGAAAGAGAGCGAACCGAAACGAGGGAGCGTGGAAGAGAGCGATACGAGACGAAGGAGGGTGAAAGAGAGCGAAACGAGACGAAGGAGGGTGAAAGAGAGCGAAACGAGACGCAGGAGGGTGAAAAAGTGTGAAACGAGACGAAGGAGGGTGAAAGAGAGCTAAACGAGACGAAGGAGGGTGACAGAGAGCGAAACGAGATGAAGGAGTGTGAAAGAGAGCGAAACGAGACGAAGGAGGGTGAAAGAGAGCGAAACGAGACGAAGGAAGGTGAAAGAGAGCTAAACGAGATGAAGGAGGGTGAAAGAGAGCGAAACGAGACGAAGGAGGGTGAAAGAGAGCGAAACGAGACGAAGGAAGGTGAAAGAGAGCGAACCGAAACGAAGGAGGGTGGAAGAGAGCGATACGAGACGAAGGGGGGTGAAAGAGAGCGAAACGAGACGAAGGTGGGTGAAAGAGAGAGAAACGAGACGAAGGAGGGTGAAAAAGAGTGAAACGAGACGAAGGAGGGAGAAAGAGAGCTAAACGAGACGAAGGAGGGTGAAAGAGAATGAAACGAGATGAAGGAGGGTGAGGGAGAGCGAAACGAGACGAAGGATGGTGAAAAAGAGCGAAACGAGTCGAAGAAGGGTGAAGGAGGGCGAAACGAGACGAAGGAGGGTGGAAGAGAGCGAAACGAGACGAAGGAGGGTGAAAGAGAGTGAAAAGAGACGAAGGAGGGTGAAAGAGAGCGAAACAAGGCGAAGGAGGGTCAAAGAGAGCGAAACGAGATGAAGGAGGGTGAAAAAGAGCGAAACGAGACAAAGGAGGGTGAAAGAGGCTGAAACAAGACGAAGGAGGGTGGAAGAGAGCGATAGGAGACGAAGGGGGGTGAAAGAGAGCGAAACGAGACGAAGGAGGGTGAAAGAGAGCGAAACGAGACGAAGGAGGGTGAAAGAGAGCTAAACGAGACGAAGGAGGGTGAAAGAGAACGAAACGAGATGAAGGAGGGTGAGCGAGAGCGAAACGAGACGAAGGATGGTGAAAGAGAGCGAAACGAGACGAAGAAGGGTGAAGGAGGGCGAAACGAGACGAAGGAGGGTGGAAGAGAGCGAAACGAGACGAAGGAGGGTGAGGGAGAGCGAAACGAGATGAAGGAGGGTGAAAGAGTGTGAAACGAGACGAAGGAGGGTGAAAGAGAGCGAAACGAGACGAAGGAGGGTGAAAGAGAGCGAAACGAGACGAAGGAGGGTGAAAGAGAGTGAAACGAGACGAAGGAAGGTGAAAGATTGTGAATCGAGATAAAGGAGGGTGAAAGAGAGCGAAACGAGACGAAGGAAGGTGAAAGAGAGCGAACCGAAACAAAGGAGGGTGGAAGAGAGCGATACGAGACGAAGGAGGGTGAAAGAGAGCGAAATGAGACGAAGGAGGGTGAAAAAGAGTGAAACGAGACGAAGGAGGGTCAAAGAGAGTGAAACGAGACGAAGGAGGGTCAAAGAGAGCGAAACGAGACGAAGGAGGGTGAAAGAGAGCGAAACGAGATGAAGGAAGGTGAAAGAGAGCTAAACGAGATGAAGGAGGGTGAAAGAGATCGAAACGAGACAAAGGAGGGTGAAAGAGAGCGAAACGAGGCGAAGGAAGGTGAAAGAGAGCGAAACGAGACGAAGGTGGGTGAAAGAGAACAATATGAGACGAAGGAGGGGGAAAGAGAGCGAAACGAGACGAAGGAGGGTGAAAGAAGGCGAAACGAGACGAAGGAGGGAGGAAGACAGCGAAACGAGACGAAGGAGGGTGAGAGAGAGCGAAACGAGACGAAGGAGGGTGAAGGAGGTCGAAACGAGACGAAGGAGGGTCAAAGAGAGCGAAACAAAATGAAGGAGGGTGAAAGAGAGCGAAACGAGACAAAGGAGGGTGAAAGAGGCTGAAACGAGACGAAGGAGCGTGGAAGAGAGCGAAACGAGAGGAAGGAGGGTGAGGGAGAGCGAAACGAGAGGAAGGAGGGTGAAGGAGAGTGAACCGAGATGAAGGAGGGTGAAAGCGAGCGAAACGAGAGGAAGGAGGGTGAAAGAGAGCGAAACGAGATGAAGGAGGGTGAAAGAGAGTGAAACGAGGCGAAGGAAGGTGAAAGAGTGCGATTCGAGACAAAGAAGGGTGAAAGAGAGTGAAACGAGACGAAGGAAGGTGAAAGAGAGCGAACCGAGATGAAGGAGGGTGAAAGAGGGCGAAACGAGACGAAGGAGGGTGGAAGAGAGCGAAACGAGACGAAGAAGGGTGAAAGAGAGCGAAACGAGATGAAGGAGGGTGAAAGAGAGCAAAACGAGCAGAAGGAGGGTGAAAGAGTGCGAAACGAGATGAAGGAGGGTGAAGGAGAGTGAAACGAGACGAAGGAGGGTGAAAGAGAGCGAAACGAGATGAAGGAGGGTGAAAGAGAGGGAAATGAGGCGAAGGAAGTTGAAAGAGTGCAAATCTAGACAAAGGAGGGTGAAAGAGAGCGAAACGAGACGAAGGAAGGTGAAAGAGAGCGAACCGAGACGAAGGAGGGTGAAAGAGGGCGAACCGAGACAAAGGAGGGGGAAAGAGAGCGAAACGATACGAAGGAGGGTGAAAGAAGCCGAAACGAGACGAAGGAGGGAGGAAGACAGCGAAACGAGACGAAGGAGGGTGAGAGAGAGCGAAACCAGACGAAGGAGGGTGGAAGAGAGCGAAAAGAGACGAAGGAGTGTGAGAGATAGCGAAACGAGACGAAGGAGGGTGAAAGAGAGTGAAATGAGATGAAGGAGGGTGAAAGAGAGTGAAACGAGATGAAGGAGGGTGAAAGAGAGTGAAAAGAGACGAAGGAGGGTGAAAGAGAGTGAAAAGAGACGAAGGAGGGTGAAAGAGAGTGAAACGAGGCGAAGGAGGGTCAAAGAGAGCGAAACGAGATGAAGGAGGGTGAAAGAGAGCGAAAAGAGACAAAGGAGGGTGAAAGAGGCTGAAACGAGACAAAGGAGGGTGGAAGAGAGCGAAACGAGAGGAAGGAGGGTGACGGAGAGCGAAACGAGATGAAGGAGGGTGAAAGAGAGTGAAACGAGACGAAGGAGGGTGAAAGAGAGCGAAATGAGACGAAGGAGGGTGAAAGAGAGCGAAACGAGACGAAGGAGGGTGAAAGAGAGTGAAACGAGGCGAAGGAAGGTGAAAGAGTACGAATCGAGAAAAAGGAGGGTGAAAGAGAGCGAAACGAGACGAAGGAAGGTGAAAGAGAGCGAACCGAAACGAAGGAGGGTGGAAGAGAGCGATACGAGACGAAGGGGGGTGAAAGAGAGCGAAACGAGACGAAGGAGGGTGAAAGAGAGCGAAACGAGACGAAGGAGGGTGAAAAAGAGTGAAACGAGACGAAGGAGGGTGAAAGAGAGCTAAACGAGACGAAAGAGGGTGAAAGAGAATGAAACGAGATGAAGGAGGGTGAGGGAGAGCGAAACGAGACGAAGGATGGTGAAAGAGAGCGAAACGAGACGAAGAAGGGTGAAGGAGGGCGAAACGAGACGAAGGAGGTTGGAAGAGAGCGAAACGAGACGAAGGAGGGTGAAAGAGAGTGAAAAGAGACGAAGGAGGGTGAAAGAGAGCGAAACAAGGCGAAGGAGCGTCAAAGAGAGCGAAACGAGAGGAAGGAGGGTGAGGGAGAGCGAAACGAGATGAAGGAGGGTGAAAGAGAGTGAAACGAGACGAAGGAGGGTGAAAGAGAGCGAAACGAGACGAAAGAGGGTGAAAGAGAGCGAAACGAGACGAAGGAGGGTGAAAGAGAGTGAAACGAGACGAAGGAAGGTGAAAGATTGCGAATCGAGATAAAGGAGGGTGAAAGAGAGCGAAACGAGACGAAGGAAGGTGAAAGAGAGCGAACCGAAATGAAGGAGCGTGGAAGAGAGCGATACGAGACGAAGGAGGGTGAAAGAGAGCGAAACGAGACGAAGGAGGGTGAAAGAGAGCGAAACGAGACGAAGGAGGGTGAAAAAGTGTGAAACGAGACGAAGGAGGGTGAAAGAGTGCTAAACGAGACGAAGGAGGGTGAAAGAGAGCGAAACGAGATGAAGGAGTGTGAAAGAGAGCGAAACGAGACGAAGGAGGGTGAAAGAGAGCGAAACGAGACGAAGGAAGGTGAAAGAGAGCTAAACGAGATGAAGGAGGGTGAAAGAGAGCGAAACGAGACGAAGGAGGGTGAAAGAGAGTGAAACGAGACGAAGGAGGGTGAAAGAGAGTGAAACGAGGCGAAGGAAGGTGAAAGAGTACGAATCGAGACAAAGGAGGGTGAAAGAGAGCGAAAAGAGACGAAGGAAGGTGAAAGAGAGCGAACCGAAACGAAGGAGGGTGGAAGAGAGCGATACGAGACGAAGGGGGGTGAAAGAGAGCGAAACGAGACGAAGGAGGGTGAAAGAGAGCTAAACGAGACGAAGGAGGGTGAAAGAGAATGAAACGAGATGAAGGAGGGTGAGGGAGAGCGAAACGAGACGAAGGATGGTGAAAGAGAGCGAAACGAGACGAAGAAGGGTGAAGGAGGGCGAAACGAGACGAAGGAGGGTGGAAGAGAGCGAAACGAGACGAAGGAGGGTGAAAGAGAGCGAAACGAGACGAAGGAGGGTGAAAGAGAGCGAAACGAGACGAAGGAGGGTGAAAGAGAGTGAAACGAGACGAAGGAAGGTGAAAGATTGCGAATCGAGATAAAGGAGGGTGAAAGAGAGCGAAACGAGACGAAGGAAGGTGAAAGAGAGCGAACCGAAACGAAGGAGGGTGAAAGAGGGCGAAACGAGACAAAGGAGGGTGAAAGAGTGCGAAACGAAGCGAAGGAAGGTGAAAGAGAGCGAAACGAGACGAAGGAGGGTGAAAGAGAACGAAACGAGACGAAGGAGGGGGAAAGAGAGCGAAACGATATGAAGGAGGGTGAAAGAAGCCGAAACGAGACGAAGGAGGGAGGAAGACAGCGAAAAGAGATGAAGGAGGGTGAGAGAGAGCGAAACCAGACGAAGGAGGGTGGAAGAGAGCGAAACGAGACGAAGGAGTGTGAGAGATAGCGAAACGAGACGAAGGAGGGTGAAAGAGAGCGAAATGAGATGAAGGAGGGTGAAAGAGAGCGAAACGAGATGAAGGAGGGTGAAGGAAGGCGAAACGAGACAAAGGAGGGTGGAAGAGAGCGAAACGAGACAAAGGAGGGTGAAAGAGAGTGAAAAGAGACGAAGGAGGGTGAAAGAGTGAAAAGAGACGAAGGAGGGTGAAAGAGAGCGAAACGAGGCGAAGGAGGGTCAAAGAGAGCGAAACGAGATGAAGGAGGGTGAAAGAGAGCGAAACGAGACAAAGGAGGGTGAAAGAGGCTGAAACGAGACAAAGGAGGGTGGAAGAGAGCCAAACGAGAGGAAGGAGGGTGACGGAGAGCGAAACGAGATGAAGGAGGGTGAAAGAGAGTGAAACGAGACGAAGGAGGGTGAAAGAGAGCGAAACGAGACGAAGGAGGGTGAAAGAGAGCGAAACGAGACGAAGGAGGGTGAAAGAGAGTGAAATGAGGCGAAGGAAGGTGAAAGAGTACGAATCGAGACAAAGGAGGGTGAAAGAGAGCGAAACGAGACGAAGGAAGGTGAAAGAGAGCGAACCGAAACGAAGGAGGGTGGAAGAGAGCGATACGAGACGAAGGGGGGTGAAAGAGAGCGAAACGAGACGAAGGAGGGTGAAAGAGAGCGAAACGAGACGAAGGAGGGTGAAAAAGAGTGAAACGAGACGAAGGAGGGTGAAAGAGAGCTAAACGAGATGAAGGAGGGTGAAAGAGAATGAAACGAGATGAAGGAGGGTGAGGGAGAGCGAAACGAGATGAAGGATGGTGAAAGAGAGCGAAACGAGACGAAGGAGGGTGAAAGAGAGTGAAAAGAGACGAAGGAGGGTGAAAGAGAGCGAAACAAGGCGAAGGAGGGTCAAAGAGAGCGAAACGAGATGACGGAGGGTGAAAGAGAGCGAATCGAGACAAAGGAGGGTGAAAGAGGCTGAAACGAGACGAAGGACGGTGGAAGAGAGCGAAACGAGAGGAAGGAGGGTGAGGGAGAGCGAAACGAGATGAAGGAGGGTGAAAGAGAGCGAAACGAAACGAAGGAGGGTGAAAGAGAGCGAAATGAGACGAAGGAGGGTGAAAGAGAGCGAAACGAGACGAAGGAGGGTGAAAGAGAGTGAAACGAGACGAAGGAAGGTGAAAGATTGCGAATCGAGATAAAGGAGGGTGAAAGAGAGCGAAACGAGACGAAGGAAGGTGAAAGAGAGCGAACCGAAACGAAGGAGCGTGGAAGAGAGCGATACGAGACGAAGGAGGGTGAAAGAGAGCGAAACGAGACGAAGGAGGGTGAAAGAGAGCAAAACGAGACGAAGGAGGGTGAAAAAGTGTGAAACGAGACGATGGAGGGTGAAAGAGAGCTAAACGAGACGAAGGAGGGTGAAAGAGAGCGAAACGAGATGAAGGAGTGTGAAAGAGAGCGAAACGAGACGAAGGAGGGTGAAAGAGAGCGAAACGAGACGAAGGAAGGTGAAAGAGAGCTAAACGAGATGAAGGAGGGTGAAAGAGAGCGAAACGAGACGAAGGAGGGTGAAAGAGAGCGAAACGAGACGAAGGAAGGTGAAAGAGAGCGAACCGAAACGAAGGAGGGTGGAAGAGAGCGATACGAGACGAAGGGGTGTGAAAGAGAGCAAAACGAGACGAAGGTGGGTGAAAGAGAGAGAAACGAGACGAAGGAGGGTGAAAAAGAGTGAAACGAGACGAAGGAGGGTGAAAGAGAGCTAAACGAGACGAAGGAGGGTGAAAGAGAATGAAACGAGATGAAGGAGGGTGAGGGAGAGCGAAACGAGACGAAGGATGGTGAAAGAGAGCGAAACGAGTCGAAGAAGGGTGAAGGAGGGCGAAACGAGACGAAGGAGGGTGGAAGAGAGCGAAACGAGACGAAGGAGGGTGAAAGAGAGTGAAAAGAGACGAAGGAGGGTGAAAGAGAGCGAAACAAGGCGAAGGAGGGTCAAAGAGAGCGAAACGAGATGAAGGAGGGTGAAAGAGAGCGAAACGAGACAAAGGAGGGTGAAAGAGGCTGAAACAAGACGAAGGAGGGTGGAAGAGAGCGATACGAGACGAAGGGGGGTGAAAGAGAGCGAAACGAGACGAAGGAGGGTGAAAGAGAGCGAAACGAGACGAAGGAGGGTGAAAGAGAGCTAAACGAGACGAAGGAGGGTGAAAGAGAACGAAACGAGATGAAGGAGGGTGAGCGAGAGCGAAACGAGACGAAGGATGGTGAAAGAGAGCGAAACGAGACAAAGAAGGGTGAAGGAGGGCGAAACGAGACGAAGGAGGGTGGAAGAGAGCGAAACGAGACGAAGGAGGGTGAGGGAGAGCGAAACGAGATGAAGGAGGGTGAAAGAGTGTGAAACGAGACGAAGGAGGGTGAAAGAGAGCGAAACGAGACGAAGGAGGGTGAAAGAGAGCGAAACGAGACGAAGGAGGGTGAAAGAGAGTGAAACGAGACGAAGGAAGGTGAAAGATTGTGAATCGAGATAAAGGAGGGTGAAAGAGAGCGAAACGAGACGAAGGAAGGTGAAAGAGAGCGAACCGAAACAAAGGAGGGTGGAAGAGAGCGATACGAGACGAAGGAGGGTGAAAGAGAGCGAAACGAGACGAAGGAGGGTGAAAAAGAGTGAAACGAGACGAAGGAGGGTGAAAGAGAGCGAAACGAGACGAAGGAGGGTCAAAGAGAGCGAAACGAGACGAAGAAGGGTGAAGGAGGGCGAAACGAGACGAAGGAGGGTGGAAGAGAGCGAAACGAGACGAAGGAGGGTGAAAGAGAGTGAAAAGAGACGAAGGAGGGTGAAAGAGAGCGAAACAAGGCGAAGGAGGGTCAAAGAGAGCGAAACGAGATGAAGGAGGGTGAAAGAGAGCGAAACGAGACAAAGGAGGGTGAAAGAGGCTGAAACAAGACGAAGGAGGGTGGAAGAGAGCGATACGAGACGAAGGGGGGTGAAAGAGAGCGAAACGAGACGAAGGAGGGTGAAAGAGAGCGAAACGAGACGAAGGAGGGTGAAAGAGAGCTAAACGAGACGAAGGAGGGTGAAAGAGAACGAAACGAGATGAAGGAGGGTGAGCGAGAGCGAAACGAGACGAAGGATGGTGAAAGAGAGCGAAACGAGACAAAGAAGGGTGAAGGAGGGCGAAACGAGACGAAGGAGGGTGGAAGAGAGCGAAACGAGACGAAGGAGGGTGAGGGAGAGCGAAACGAGATGAAGGAGGGTGAAAGAGTGTGAAACGAGACGAAGGAGGGTGAAAGAGAGCGAAACGAGACGAAGGAGGGTGAAAGAGAGCGAAACGAGACGAAGGAGGGTGAAAGAGAGTGAAACGAGACGAAGGAAGGTGAAAGATTGTGAATCGAGATAAAGGAGGGTGAAAGAGAGCGAAACGAGACGAAGGAAGGTGAAAGAGAGCGAACCGAAACAAAGGAGGGTGGAAGAGAGCGATACGAGACGAAGGAGGGTGAAAGAGAGCGAAACGAGACGAAGGAGGGTGAAAAAGAGTGAAACGAGACGAAGGAGGGTGAAAGAGAGCGAAACGAGACGAAGGAGGGTCAAAGAGAGCGAAACGAGACGAAGGAGGGTGAAAGAGAGCGAAACGAGATGAAGGAAGGTGAAAGAGAGCTAAACGAGATGAAGGAGGGTGAAAGAGATCGAAACGAGACAAAGGAGGGTGAAAGAGAGCGAAACGAGGCGAAGGAAGGTGAAAGAGAGCGAAACGAGACGAAGGAGGGTGAAAGAGAACAATATGAGACGAAGGAGGGGGAAAGAGAGCAAAACGAGATGAAGGAGGGTGAAAGAAGGCGAAACGAGATGAAGGAGGGAGGAAGACAGCGAAACGAGACGAAGGAGGGTGAGAGAGAGCGCAACGAGACGAAGGAGGGTGAAGGAGGTCGAAACGAGATGAAGGAGGGTCAAAGAGAGCGAAACGAAATGAAGGAGGGTGAAAGAGGGCGAAACGAGACGAAGGAGGGTGGAAGAGAGCGAAACGAGACGAAGAAGGGTGAAAGAGAGCGAAACGAGATGAAGGAGGGTGAAAGAGAGCAAAACGAGCAGAACGAGGGTGAAAGAGAGCGAAACGAGATGAAGGAGGGTGAAAGAGAGTGAAACGAGGCGAAAGAAGGTGAAAGAGTGCGATTCGAGACAAAGAAGGGTGAAAGAGAGTGAAACGAGACGAAGGAAGGTGAAAGAGAGCGAACCGAGATGAAGGAGGGTGAAAGAGGGCGAAACGAGACGAAGGAGGGTGGAAGAGAGCGAAACGAGACGAAGAAGTGTGAAAGAGAGCGAAACGAGATGAAGGAGGGTGAAAGAGAGCAAAACGAGCAGAAGGAGGGTGAAAGAGAGCGAAACGAGATGAAGGAGGGTGAAAGAGAGTGAAACGAGACGAAGGAGGGTGAAAGAGAGCGAAACGAGACGAAGGAGGGTCAAAGAGAGCGAAACGAGACGAAGGAGGGTGAAAGAGAGCGAAACGAGATGAAGGAAGGTGAAAGAGAGCTAAACGAGATGAAGGAGGGTGAAAGAGATCGAAACGAGACAAAGGAGGGTGAAAGAGAGCGAAACGAGGCGAAGGAAGGTGAAAGAGAGCGAAACGAGACGAAGGAGGGTGAAAGAGAACAATATGAGACGAAGGAGGGGGAAAGAGAGCAAAACGAGATGAAGGAGGGTGAAAGAAGGCGAAACGAGATGAAGGAGGGAGGAAGACAGCGAAACGAGACGAAGGAGGGTGAGAGAGAGCGCAACGAGACGAAGGAGGGTGAAGGAGGTCGAAACGAGATGAAGGAGGGTCAAAGAGAGCGAAACGAAATGAAGGAGGGTGAAAGAGGGCGAAACGAGACGAAGGAGGGTGGAAGAGAGCGAAACGAGACGAAGAAGGGTGAAAGAGAGCGAAACGAGATGAAGGAGGGTGAAAGAGAGCAAAACGAGCAGAACGAGGGTGAAAGAGAGCGAAACGAGATGAAGGAGGGTGAAAGAGAGTGAAACGAGGCGAAAGAAGGTGAAAGAGTGCGATTCGAGACAAAGAAGGGTGAAAGAGAGTGAAACGAGACGAAGGAAGGTGAAAGAGAGCGAACCGAGATGAAGGAGGGTGAAAGAGGGCGAAACGAGACGAAGGAGGGTGGAAGAGAGCGAAACGAGACGAAGAAGTGTGAAAGAGAGCGAAACGAGATGAAGGAGGGTGAAAGAGAGCAAAACGAGCAGAAGGAGGGTGAAAGAGAGCGAAACGAGATGAAGGAGGGTGAAAGAGAGTGAAACGAGACGAAGGAGGGTGAAAGAGAGCGAAACGAGATGAAGGAGGGTGAAAGAGAGGGAAATGAGGCGAAGGAAGTTGAAAGAGTGCAAATCTAGACAAAGGAGGGTGAAAGAGAGCGAAACGAGACGAAGGAAGGTGAAAGAGAGCGAACCGAGACGAAGGAGGGTGAAAGAGGGCGAACCGAGACAAAGGAGGGTGAAAGAGTGCGAAACGAAGCGAAGGAAGGTGAAAGAGAGCGAAACGAGACGAAGGAGGGTGAAAGAGAACGAAACGAGACGAAGGAGGGGGAAAGAGAGCGAAACGATACGAAGGAGGGTGAAAGAAGCCGAAACGAGACGAAGGAGGGAGGAAGACAGCGAAACGAGACGAAGGAGGGTGAGAGAGAGCGAAACCAGACGAAGGAGGGTGAAAGAGAGTGAAATGAGATGAAGGAGGGTGAAAGAGAGTGAAACGAGATGAAGGAGGGGGAAGGAAGGCGAAACGAGACGAAGGAGGGTGGAAGAGAGCGAAACGAGACGAAGGAGGGTGAAAGAGAGTGAAAAGAGACGAAGGAGGGTGAAAGAGAGTGAAAAGAGACGAAGGAGGGTGAAAGAGAGTGAAACGAGGTGAAGGAGGGTCAAAGAGAGCGAAACGAGATGAAGGAGGGTGAAAGAGAGCGAAACGAGACAAAGGAGGGTGAAAGAGGCTGAAACGAGACAAAGGAGGGTGGAAGAGAGCGAAACGAGAGGAAGGAGGGTGACAGAGAGCGAAACGAGATGAAGGAGGGTGAAAGAGAGTGAAACGAGACGAAGGAGGGTGAAAGAGAGCGAAACGAGACGAAGGAGGGTGAAAGAGAGCGAAACGAGACGAAGGAGGGTGAAAGAGAGTGAAACGAGGCGAAGGAAGGTGAAAGAGTACGAATCGAGACAAAGGAGGGTGAAAGAGAGCGAAACGAGACGAAGGAAGGTGAAAGAGAGCGAACCGAAACGAAGGAGGGTGGAAGAGAGCGATACGAGACGAAGGGGGGTGAAAGAGAGCGAAACGAGACGAAGGAGGGTGAAAGAGAGCGAAACGAGACGAAGGAGGGTGAAAGAGAGCGAAACGAGACGAAGGAGGGTGAAAGAGAGTGAAACGAGACGAAGGAAGGTGAAAGATTGCGAATCGAGATAAAGGAGGGTGAAAGAGAGCGAAACGAGACGAAGGAAGGTGAAAGAGAGCGAACCGAAACGAAGGAGCGTGGAAGAGAGCGATACGAGACGAAGGAGGGTGAAAGAGAGCGAAACGAGACGAAGGAGGGTGAAAGAGAGCGAAACGAGACGAAGGAGGGTGAAAAAGAGTGAAACGAGACGAAGGAGGGTGAAAGAGAGCTAAACGAGATGAAGGAGGGTGAAAGAGAATGAAACGAGATGAAGGAGGGTGAGGGAGAGCGAAACGAGATGAAGGATGGTGAAAGAGAGCGAAACGAGACGAAGGAGGGTGAAAGAGAGTGAAAAGAGACGAAGGAGGGTGAAAGAGAGCGAAACAAGGCGAAGGAGGGTCAAAGAGAGCGAAACGAGATGACGGAGGGTCAAAGAGAGCGAATCGAGACAAAGGAGGGTGAAAGAGGCTGAAACGAGACGAAGGACGGTGGAAGAGAGCGAAACGAGAGGAAGGAGGGTGAGGGAGAGCGAAACGAGATGAAGGAGGGTGAAAGAGAGCGAAACGAAACGAAGGAGGGTGAAAGAGAGCGAAATGAGACGAAGGAGGGTGAAAGAGAGCAAAACGAGACGAAGGAGGGTGAAAGAGAGTGAAACGAGACGAAGGAAGGTGAAAGATTGCGAATCGAGATAAAGGAGGGTGAAAGAGAGCGAAACGAGACGAAGGAAGGTGAAAGAGAGCGAACCGAAACGAAGGAGCGTGGAAGAGAGCGATACGAGACGAAGGAGGGTGAAAGAGAGCGAAACGAGACGAAGGAGGGTGAAAGAGAGCAAAACGAGACGAAGGAGGGTCAAAAAGTGTGAAACGAGACGATGGAGGGTGAAAGAGAGCTAAACGAGACGAAGGAGGGTGAAAGAGAGCGAAACGAGATGAAGGAGTGTGAAAGAGAGCGAAACGAGACGAAGGAGGGTGAAAGAGAGCGAAACGAGACGAAGGAATGTGACAGAGAGCTAAACGAGATGAAGGAGGGTGAAAGAGAGCGAAACGAGACGAAGGAGGGTGAAAGAGAGCGAAACGAGACGAAGGAAGGTGAAAGAGAGTGAACCGAAACGAAGGAGGGTGGAAGAGAGCGATACGAGACGAAGGGGGGTGAAAGAGAGCGAAACGAGACGAAGGTGGGTGAAAGAGAGAGAAACGAGACGAAGGAGGGTGAAAAAGAGTGAAACGAGACGAAGGAGGGTGAAAGAGAGCTAAACGAGACGAAGGAGGGTGAAAGAGAATGAAACGAGATGAAGGAGGGTGAGGGAGAGCGAAACGAGACGAAGGATGGTGAAAGAGAGCGAAACGAGTCGAAGAAGGGTGAAGGAGGGCGAAACGAGACGAAGGAGGGTGGAAGAGAGCGAAACGAGACGAAGGAGGGTGAAAGAGAGTGAAAAGAGACGAAGGAGGGTGAAAGAGAGCGAAACAAGGCGAAGGAGGGTCAAAGAGAGCGAAACGAGATGAAGGAGGGTGAAAGAGAGCGAAACGAGACAAAGGAGGGTGAAAGAGGCTGAAACAAGACGAAGGAGGGTGGAAGAGAGCGATACGAGACGAAGGGGGGTGAAAGAGAGCGAAACGAGACGAAGGAGGGTGAAAGAGAGCGAAACGAGACGAAGGAGGGTGAAAGAGAACGAAACGAGATGAAGGAGGGTGAGCGAGAGCGAAACGAGACGAAGGATGGTGAAAGAGAGCGAAACGAGACAAAGAAGGGTGAAGGAGGGCGAAACGAGACGAAGGAGGGTGGAAGAGAGCGAAACGAGACGAAGGAGGGTGAGGGAGAGCGAAACGAGATGAAGGAGGGTGAAAGAGTGTGAAACGAGACGAAGGAGGGTGAAAGAGAGCGAAACGAGACGAAGGAGGGTGAAAGAGAGCGAAACGAGACGAAGGAGGGTGAAAGAGAGTGAAACGAGACGAAGGAAGGTGAAAGATTGTGAATCGAGATAAAGGAGGGTGAAAGAGAGCGAAACGAGACGAAGGAAGGTGAAAGAGAGCGAACCGAAACAAAGGAGGGTGGAAGAGAGCGATACGAGACGAAGGAGGGTGAAAGAGAGCGAAACGAGACGAAGGAGGGTGAAAAAGAGTGAAACGAGACGAAGGAGGGTGAAAGAGAGCGAAACGAGACGAAGGAGGGTCAAAGAGAGCGAAACGAGACGAAGGAGGGTGAAAGAGAGCGAAACGAGATGAAGGAAGGTGAAAGAGAGCTAAACGAGATGAAGGAGGGTGAAAGAGATCGAAACGAGACAAAGGAGGGTGAAAGAGAGCGAAACGAGGCGAAGGAAGGTGAAAGAGAGCGAAACGAGACGAAGGAGGGTGAAAGAGAACAATATGAGACGAAGGAGGGGGAAAGAGAGCGAAACGAGATGAAGGAGGGTGAAAGAAGGCGAAACGAGATGAAGGAGGGAGGAAGACAGCGAAACGAGACGAAGGAGGGTGAGAGAGAGCGCAACGAGACGAAGGAGGGTGAAGGAGGTCGAAACGAGACGAAGGAGGGTCAAAGAGTGCGAAACGAAATGAAGGAGGGTGAAAGAGGGCGAAACGAGACGAAGGAGGGTGGAAGAGAGTGAAACGAGACGAAGAAGGGTGAAAGAGAGCGAAACGAGATGAAGGAGGGTGAAAGAGAGCAAAACGAGCAGAAGGAGGGTGAAAGAGAGTGAAACGAGGCGAAAGAAGGTGAAAGAGTGCGATTCGAGACAAAGAAGGGTGAAAGAGAGTGAAACGAGACGAAGGAAGGTGAAAGAGATCGAACCGAGATGAAGGAGGTTGAAAGAGGGCGAAACGAGACGAAGGAGGGTGGAAGAGAGCGAAACGAGACGAAGAAGGGTGAAAGAGAGCGAAACGAGATGAAGGAGGGTGAAAGAGAGCAAAACGAGCAGAAGGAGGGTGAAAGAGAGCGAAACGAGATGAAGGAGGGTGAAAGAGAGTGAAACGAGACGAAGGAGGGTGAAAGAGAGCGAAACGAGATGAAGGAGGGTGAAAGAGAGGGAAATGAGGCGAAGGAAGTTGAAAGAGTGCAAATCTAGACAAAGGAGGGTGAAAGAGAGCGAAACGAGACGAAGGAAGGTGAAAGAGAGCGAACCGAGACGAAGGAGGGTGAAAGAGGGCGAACCGAGACAAAGGAGGGTGAAAGAGTGCGAAACGAAGCGAAGGAAGGTGAAAGAGAGCGAAACGAGACGAAGGAGGGTGAAAGAGAACGAAACGAGACGAAAGAGGGGGAAAGAGAGCGAAACGATACGAAGGAGGGTGAAAGAAGCCGAAACGAGACGAAGGAGGGAGGAAGACAGCGAAACGAGACGAAGGAGGGTGAGAGAGAGCGAAACCAGACGAAGGAGGGTGAAAGAGAGTGAAATGAGATGAAGGAGGGTGAAAGAGAGTGAAACGAGATGAAGGAGGGGGAAGCAAGGCGAAACGAGACGAAGGAGGGTGGAAGAGAGCGAAACGAGACGAAGGAGGGTGAAAGAGAGTGAAAAGAGACGAAGGAGGGTGAAAGAGAGTGAAAAGAGACGAAGGAGGGTGAAAGAGAGTGAAACGAGGTGAAGGAGGGTCAAAGAGAGCGAAACGAGATGAAGGAGGGTGGAAGAGAGCGAAACGAGAGTAAGGAGGGTGACGGAGAGCGAAACGAGATGAAGGAGGGTGAAAGAGAGTGAAACGAGACGAAGGAGGGTGAAAGAGAGCGAAACGAGACGAAGGAGGGTGAAAGAGAGCGAAACGAGACGAAGGAGGGTGAAAGAGAGTGAAACGAGGCGAAGGAAGGTGAAAGAGTACGAATCGAGACAAAGGAGGGTGAAAGAGAGCGAAACGAGACGAAGGAAGGTGAAAGAGAGCGAACCGAAACGAAGGAGGGTGGAAGAGAGCGATACGAGACGAAGGGGGGTGAAAGAGAGCGAAACGAGACGAAGGAGGGTGAAAGAGAGCGAAACGAGACGAAGGAGGGTGAAAGAGAGCGAAACGAGACGAAGGAGGGTGAAAGAGAGTGAAATGAGACGAAGGAAGGTGAAAGATTGCGAATCGAGATAAAGGAGGGTGAAAGAGAGCGAAACGAGACGAAGGAAGGTGAAAGAGAGCGAACCGAAACGAAGGAGCGTGGAAGAGAGCGATACGAGACGAAGGAGGGTGAAAGAGAGCGAAACGAGACGAAGGAGGGTGAAAGAGAGCGAAACGAGACGAAGGAGGGTGAAAAAGTATGAAACGAGACGAAGGAGGGTGAAAGAGTGCTAAACGAGACGAAGGAGGGTGAAAGAGAGCGAAACGAGATGAAGGAGTGTGAAAGAGAGCGAAACGAGACGAAGGAGGGTGAAAGAGAGCGAAACGAGACGAAGGAAGGTGAAAGATAGCTAAACGAGATGAAGGAGGGTGAAAGAGAGCGAAACGAGACGAAGGAGGGTGAAAGAGAGCGAAACGAGACGAAGGAGGGTGAAAGAGAGTGAAACGAGGCGAAGGAAGGTGAAAGAGTACGAATCGAGACAAAGGAGGGTGAAAGAGAGCGATACGAGACGAAGGGGGGTGAAAGAGAGCGAACCGAAACGAAGGAGGGTGAAAGAGAGCTAAACGAGACGAAGAAGGGTGAAAGAGAATGAAACGAGATGAAGGAGGGTGAGGGAGAGCGAAACGAGACGAAGGAGGGTGAAAGAGAGCGAAACGAGACGAAGGAGGGTGAAAGAGAGTGAAACGAGGCGAAGGAAGGTGAAAGAGTACGAATCGAGACAAAGGAGGGTGAAAGAGAGCGATACGAGACGAAGGGGGGTGAAAGAGACCGAAACGAGACGAAGGAGGGTGAAAGAGAGCTAAACGAGACGAAGAAGGGTGAAAGAGAATGAAACGAGATGAAGGAGGGTGAGGGAGAGCGAAACGAGACGAAGGATGGTGAAAGAGAGCGAAACGAGACGAAGAAGGGTGAAGGAGGGCGAAACGAGACGAAGGAGGGTGGAAGAGAGCGAAACGAGACGAAGGAGGGTGAAAGAGAGCGAAACGAGACGAAGGAGGGTGAAAGAGAGCGAAACGAGACGAAGGAGGGTGAAAGAGAGTGAAACGAGACGAAGGAAGGTGAAACATTGCGAATCGAGATAAAGGAGGGTGAAAGAGAGCGAAACGAGACGAAGGAAGGTGAAAGAGAGCGAACCGAAACGAAGGAGGGTGAAAGAGGGCGAAACGAGACAAAGGAGGGTGAAAGAGTGCGAAACGAAGCGAAGGAAGGTGAAAGAGAGCGAAACGAGACGAAGGAGGGTGAAAGAGAACGAAACGAGACGAAGGAGGGGGAAAGAGAGCGAAACGATACGAAGGAGGGTGAAAGAAGCCGAAACGAGACGAAGGAGGGAGGAAGACAGCGAAAAGAGACGA
This sequence comes from Scyliorhinus torazame, assembly GCF_047496885.1. NCBI lineage: Eukaryota > Metazoa > Chordata > Chondrichthyes > Carcharhiniformes > Scyliorhinidae > Scyliorhinus > Scyliorhinus torazame. Next base: position 47,107,542 of record NC_092732.1, on the reverse strand, counting down.
AGGAGGGTGAGAGAGAGCGAAACCAGACGAAGGAGGGTGGAAGAGAGCGAAACGAGACGAAGGAGTGTGAGAGATAGCGAAACGAGATGAAGGAGGGTGAAAGAGAGCGAAATGAGATGAAGGAGGGTGAAAGAGAGCGAAACGAGATGAAGGAGGGTGAAGGAAGGCGAAACGAGACAAAGGAGGGTGGAAGAGAGCGAAACGAGACGAAGGAGGGTGAAAGAGAGTGAAAAGAGACGAAGGAGGGTGAAAGAGTGAAAAGAGACGAAGGAGGGTGAAAGAGAGCGAAACGAGGCGAAGGAGGGTCAAAGAGAGCGAAACGAGATGAAGGAGGGTGAAAGAGAGCGAAACGAGACAAAGGAGGGTGAAAGAGGCTGAAACGAGACAAAGGAGGGTGGAAGAGAGCCAAACGAGAGGAAGGAGGGTGACGGAGAGCGAAACGAGATGAAGGAGGGTGAAAGAGAGTGAAACGAGACGAAGGAGGGTGAAAGAGAGCGAAACGAGACGAAGGAGGGTGAAAGAGAGCGAAACGAGACGAAGGAGGGTGAAAGAGAGTGAAATGAGGCGAAGGAAGGTGAAAGAGTACGAATCGAGACAAAGGAGGGTGAAAGAGAGCGAAACGAGACGAAGGAAGGTGAAAGAGAGCGAACCGAAACGAAGGAGCGTTGAAGAGAGCGATACGAGACGAAGGGGGGTGAAAGAGAGCGAAACGAGACGAAGGAGGGTGAAAGAGAGCGAAACGAGACGAAGGAGGGTGAAAAAGAGTGAAACGAGACGAAGGAGGGTGAAAGAGAGCTAAACGAGATGAAGGAGGGTGAAAGAGAATGAAACGAGATGAAGGAGGGTGAGGGAGAGCGAAACGAGACGAAGGATGGTGAAAGAGAGCGAAACGAGACGAAGGAGGGTGAAAGAGAGTGAAAAGAGACGAAGGAGGGTGAAAGAGAGCGAAACAAGGCGAAGGAGGGTCAAAGAGAGCGAAACGAGATGACGGAGGGTGAAAGAGAGCGAATCGAGACAAAGGAGGGTGAAAGAGGCTGAAACGAGACGAAGGAGGGTGGAAGAGAGCGAAACGAGAGGAAGGAGGGTGAGGGAGAGCGAAACGAGATGAAGGAGGGTGAAAGAGAGCGAAACGAGACGAAGGAGGGTGAAAGAGAGCGAAACGAGACGAAGGAGGGTGAAAGAGAGTGAAACGAGACGAAGGAAGGTGAAAGATTGCGAATCGAGATAAAGGAGGGTGAAAGAGAGCGAAACGAGACGAAGGAAGGTGAAAGAGAGCGAACCGAAACGAAGGAGCGTGGTAGAGAGCGATACGAGACGAAGGAGGGTGAAAGAGAGCGAAACGAGACGAAGGAGGGTGAAAGAGAGCGAAACGAGACGAAGGAGGGTGAAAAAGTGTGAAACGAGACGAAGGAGGGTGAAAGAGAGCTAAACGAGACGAAGGAGGGTGAAAGAGAGCGAAACGAGATGAAGGAGTGTGAAAGAGAGCGAAACGAGACGAAGGAGGGTGAAAGAGAGCGAAACGAGACGAAGGAAGGTGAAAGAGAGCGAACCGAGATGAAGGAGTGTGAAAGAGAGCGAAACGAGATGAAGGAGGGTGGAAGAGAGCGAAACGAGACGAAGAAGGGTGAAAGAGGGCGAAACGAGATGAAGGAGGGTGAAAGAGAGCAAAACGAGCAGAAGGAGGGTGAAAGAGAGCGAAACGAGATGAAGGAGGGTGAAAGAGAGTGAAACGAGACGAAGGAGGGTGAAAGAGAGCGAAACGAGATGAAGGAGGGTGAAAGAGAGGGAAATGAGGCGAAGGAAGTTGAAAGAGTGCAAATCTAGACAAAGGAGGGTGAAAGAGTGCGAAACGAAGCGAAGGAAGGTGAAAGAGAGTGAAACGAGACGAAGGAGGGTGAAAGAGAACGAAACGAGACGAAGGAGGGGGAAAGAGAGCGAAACGATACGAAGGAGGGTGAAAGAAGCCGAAACGAGACGAAGGAGGGAGGAAGACAGCGAAACGAGACGAAGGAGGGTGAGAGAGAGCGAAACCAGACGAAGGAGGGTGAAAGAGAGTGAAATGAGATGAAGGAGGGTGAAAGAGAGTGAAACGAGATGAAGGAGGGTGAAGGAAGGCGAAACGAGACGAAAGAGGGTGGAAGAGAGCGAAACGAGACGAAGGAGGGTGAAAGAGAGCGAAACGAGACAAAGGAGGGTGAAAGAGGCTGAAACGAGACAAAGGAGGGTGGAAGAGAGCGAAACGAGAGGAAGGAGGGTGACGGAGAGCGAAACGAGATGAAGGAGGGTGAAAGAGAGTGAAACGAGACGAAGGAGGGTGAAAGAGAGCGAAACGAGACGAAGGAGGGTGAAAGAGAGCGAAACGAGACGAAGGAGGGTGAAAGAGAGTGAAACGAGGCGAAGGAAGGTGAAAGAGTACGAATCGAGACAAAGGAGGGTGAAAGAGAGCGAAACGAGACGAAGGAAGGTGAAAGAGAGCGAACCGAAACGAAGGAGGGTGGAAGAGAGCGATACGAGACGAAGGGGGGTGAAAGAGAGCGAAACGAGACGAAGGAGGGTGAAAGAGAGCGAAACGAGACGAAGGAGGGTGAAAGAGAGCGAAACGAGACGAAGGAGGGTGAAAGAGAGTGAAACGAGACGAAGGAAGGTGAAAGATTGCGAATCGAGATAAAGGAGGGTGAAAGAGAGCGAAACGAGACGAAGGAAGGTGAAAGAGAGCGAACCGAAACGAAGGAGCGTGGAAGAGAGCGATACGAGACGAAGGAGGGTGAAAGAGAGCGAAACGAGACGAAGGAGGGTGAAAGAGAGCGAAACGAGACGAAGGAGGGTGAAAAAGTATGAAACGAGACGAAGGAGGGTGAAAGAGTGCTAAACGAGACGAAGGAGGGTGAAAGAGAGCGAAACGAGATGAAGGAGTGTGAAAGAGAGCGAAACGAGACGAAGGAGGGTGAAAGAGAGCGAAACGAGACGAAGGAAGGTGAAAGATAGCTAAACGAGATGAAGGAGGGTGAAAGAGAGCGAAACGAGACGAAGGAGGGTGAAAGAGAGCGAAACGAGACGAAGGAGGGTGAAAGAGAGTGAAACGAGGCGAAGGAAGGTGAAAGAGTACGAATCGAGTCAAAGGAGGGTGAAAGAGAGCGAAAAGAGACGAAGGAAGGTGAAAGAGAGCGAACCGAAACGAAGGAGGGTGGAAGAGAGCGATACGAGACGAAGGGGGGTGAAAGAGAGCGAAACGAGACGAAGGAGGGTGAAAGAGAGCTAAACGAGACGAAGGAGGGTGAAAGAGAATGAAACGAGATGAAGGAGGGTGAGGGAGAGCGAAACGAGACGAAGGATGGTGAAAGAGAGCGAAACGAGACGAAGAAGGGTGAAGGAGGGCGAAACGAGACGAAGGAGGGTGGAAGAGAGCGAAACGAGACGAAGGAGGGTGAAAGAGAGCGAAACGAGACGAAGGAGGGTGAAAGAGAGCGAAACGAGACGAAGGAGGGTGAAAGAGAGTGAAACGAGACGAAGGAAGGTGAAAGATTGCGAATCGAGATAAAGGAGGGTGAAAGAGAGCGAAACGAGACGAAGGAAGGTGAAAGAGAGCGAACCGAAACGAAGGAGGGTGAAAGAGGGCGAAACGAGACAAAGGAGGGTGAAAGAGTTCGAAACGAAGCGAAGGAAGGTGAAAGAGAGCGAAACGAGACGAAGGAGGGTGAAAGAGAACGAAACGAGACGAAGGAGGGGGAAAGAGAGCGAAACGATACGAAGGAGGGTGAAAGAAGCCGAAACGAGACGAAGGAGGGAGGAAGACAGCGAAAAGAGACGAAGGAGGGTGAGAGAGAGCGAAACCAGACGAAGGAGGGTGGAAGAGAGCGAAACGAGACGAAGGAGTGTGAGAGATAGCGAAATGAGATGAAGGAGGGTGAAAGAGAGCGAAACGAGATGAAGGAGGGTGAAGGAAGGCGAAACGAGACAAAGGAGGGTGGAAGAGAGCGAAACGAGACGAAGGAGGGTGAAAGAGAGTGAAAAGAGACGAAGGGGGGTGAAAGAGTGAAAAGAGACGAAGGAGGGTGAAAGAGAGCGAAACGAGGCGAAGGAGGGTCAAAGAGAGCGAAACGAGATGAAGGAGGGTGAAAGAGAGCGAAACGAGACAAAGGAGGGTGAAAGAGGCTGAAACGAGACAAAGGAGGGTGGAAGAGAGCCAAACGAGAGGAAGGAGGGTGACGGAGAGCGAAACGAGATGAAGGAGGGTGAAAGAGAGTGAAACGAGACGAAGGAGGGTGAAAGAGAGCGAAACGAGACGAAGGAGGGTGAAAGAGAGCGAAACGAGACGAAGGAGGGTGAAAGAGAGTGAAATGAGGCGAAGGAAGGTGAAAGAGTACGAATCGAGACAAAGGAGGGTGAAAGAGAGCGAAACGAGACGAAGTAAGGTGAAAGAGAGCGAACCGAAACGAAGGAGGGTGGAAGAGAGCGATACGAGACGAAGGGGGGTGAAAGAGAGCGAAACGAGACGAAGGAGGGTGAAAGAGAGCGAAACGAGACGAAGGAGGGTGAAAAAGAGTGAAACGAGACGAAGGAGGGTGAAAGAGAGCTAAACCAGAAGAAGGAGGGTGAAAGAGAATGAAACGAGATGAAGGAGGGTGAGGGAGAGCGAAACGAGACGAAGGATGGTGAAAGAGAGCGAAACGAGACGAAGGAGGGTGAAAGAGAGTGAAAAGAGACGAAGGAGGGTGAAAGAGAGCGAAACAAGGCGAAGGAGGGTCAAAGAGAGCGAAACGAGATGACGGAGGGTGAAAGAGAGCGAATCGAGACAAAGGAGGGTGAAAGAGGCTGAAACGGGACGAAGGAGGGTGGAAGAGAGCGAAACGAGAGGAAGGAGGGTGAGGGAGAGCGAAACGAGATGAAGGAGGGTGAAAGAGAGAGAAACGAGACGAAGGAGGGTGAAAGAGAGCGAAACGAGACGAAGGAGGGTGAAAGAGAGCGAAACGAGACGAAGGAGGGTGAAAGAGAGTGAAACGAGACGAAGGAAGGTGAAAGATTGCGAATCGAGATAAAGGAGGGTGAAAGAGAGCGAAACGAGACGAAGGAAGGTGAAAGAGAGCGAACCGAAACGAAGGAGCGTGGAAGAGAGCGATACGAGACGAAGGAGGGTGAAAGAGAGCGAAACGAGACGAAGGAGGGTGAAAGAGAGCGAAACGAGACGAAGGAGGGTGAAAAAGTGTGAAACGAGACGAAGGAGGGTGAAAGAGAGCTAAACGAGACGAAGGAGGGTGAAAGAGAGCGAAACGAGATGAAGGAGTGTGAAAGAGAGCGAAACGAGACGAAGGAGGGTGAAAGAGAGCGAAACGAGACGAAGGAAGGTGAAAGAGAGCTAAACGAGATGAAGGAGGGTGAAAGAGAGCGAAACGAGACGAAGGAAGGTGAAAGAGAGCGAACCGAAACGAAGGAGGGTGGAAGAGAGCGATACGAGACGAAGGGGGGTGAAAGAGAGCGAAACGAGACGAAGGTGGGTGAAAGAGAGAGAAACGAGACGAAGGAGGGTGAAAAAGAGTGAAACGAGACGAAGGAGGGTGAAAGAGAGCGAAACGAGACGAAGGAAGGTGAAAGAGAGCGAAACGAGTCTAAGGACGGTGAAAGAGAGCGAAACGAGATAAAGGAGAGTGAAAGAGAGCGAAAGTAGACGAAGGAGGGTCAAAGAGAGCGAAACGAGGCGAAGGAGGGTGAAAAAGAGCGAAACGAGATGAAGGAGGTTGAAAGAGAGCGAAACGAGATGAAGGAGGGTGAAAGAGACCGAAACGAGACGAAGGAGGGTGAAAGAGGGCGAAACGAGACAAAGGAGGGTGAAAAAGAGCGAAACGAGATGAAGGAGGTTGAAAGAGAGCGAAACGAGATGAAGGAGGGTGAAAGAGACCGAAACGAGACGAAGGAGGGTGAAAGAGGGCGAAACGAGACAAAGGAGGGTGGAAGAGAGCGAAACGAGACGAAGGAGTGTGAAAGAGGGCGAAACGAGAGAAAGGAGGGTGGAAGAGAGCGAAACGAGACGAAGGAGGGTGAGATATAGCGAAACGAGATGAAGGAGTGTGAAAGAGAGCAAAACGAGACGAAGGAGGGTGAAAGTGAGCGAAACGAGACGAAGGAGGGTGAAGGAGGGCGAACGAGACGAAGGAGGGTGGAAGAGAGCAACACGAGACGAAGGAGGGAGAAAGAGAGCGAAACGATACGAAGGAGTGTGAAAGAGAGCAAAGCGAGACAAAGGAGGTTGGAAGAAGGCGAAACGAGACGAAGGAGGGTGGAAGAGAGCGACACGAAACGAAGGAGAGAGAAAGAGAGTGAAACGAGACGAAGGAGGGTGAAAGAGAGCAAAACGAGACGAAGGATGGTGAAAGATAGCGAAACGAGGCGAAGGAGGGTGAAAGAGAGCGAATCGAAACGAAGGAGGGTGAAAGAGAGCGAAACGATACGAAGGAAGGTGAAAGAGAGCGTAACGAGACGAAGGAAGGTGAAAGAGAGCAAAACGAGTCTAAGGAGGGTGAAAGAGAGCGAAACGAGACGAAGGAGGGTGAAAGACAGCGATACTAGACGAAGGAGGGTCAAAGAGAGCAAAACGAGACGAAGGAGGGTGAAAGAGAGCGAAAGTAGACGACGGAGGGTCAAAGAGAGCGAAACGAGACGAAGGAGGGTGAAAAAGAGCGAAACGAGACGAAGGAGGTTGAAAGAGAGCGAAACGAGACGACGGAGGATGAAAGAGAGCGAAACGAGACGAAGGAGGGTGAAAGAGGGCGAAACGAGACGAAGGAGGGTGGAAAAGAGCGAAATGAGACGACGGAGGGTGAAGGAGAGCGATACGAGGCGAAGGAATGGGATAGAGAGCTAAACGAGACGAAGGAAGGTGAAAGAGAGCGAAACGAGAAGAAGGAGGGTGAAAGAGGGCGAAACGAGACAAAGGAGGGTGGAAGAGAACGAAACGAGATGAAGGATGGTGAGAGACAGCGAAACGAGACGAAGGAGGGTGAAGGAGGGCGAAACGAGACGAAGGAGGGTGGAAGAGAGCGATACGAGACGAAGGAGGGAGAAAGAGAGCGAAACGATACGAAGGAGGGTGAAAGAGAGCGAAGCAAGACAAAGGAGGTTGGAGGAAGGCGAAACGAGACGAAGGAGGGTGGAAGAGAGCGAAACGAGATGAAGGAGTGTGAAGGAGAGCAAAAAGAGACAAAGGAGAGTGAGAGGTAGCAAAACGAGACGAAGGAGGGTGAAAGAGAGCAAAACGAGACTAAGGAGGGTGAAAGAGAGCGAAACGAGACGAAGGAGGGTGAAAAAGAGCGAAAGGAGACGAAGGAGGTTGAAAGAGAGCGAAACGAGATGAAGGAGGGTGAAACAGAGCGACACGAGACGAAGGAGGGTGAAAGAGGGCGAAGCGAGACAAAGGAGGTTGGAAGAAGGCGAAACGAGACGAAGGAGGGTGGAAGAGAGCTAAACGAGACGAAGGAGGGTGAAAGAGAGCGAAACGAGATGAAGGAGTGTGAAAGAGAGCGAAACGAGACGAAGGAGGGTGAAAGAGAGCGAAACGAGACGAAGGAAGGTGAAAGAGAGCTAAACGAGATGAAGGTGGGTGAAAGAGAGCGAAACGAGACGAAGGAAGGTGAAAGAGAGCGAACCGAAACGAAGGAGGGTGGAAGAGAGCGATACGAGACGAAGGGGGGTGAAAGAGAGCGAAACGAGACGAAGGTGGGTGAAAGAGAGAGAAACGAGACGAAGGAGGGTGAAAAAGAGTGAAACGAGACGAAGGAGGGTGAAAGAGAGCGAAACGAGACGAAGGAAGGTGAAAGAGAGCGAAACGAGTCTAAGGACGGTGAAAGAGAGCGAAACGAGATAAAGGAGAGTGAAAGAGAGCGAAAGTAGACGAAGGAGGGTCAAAGAGAGCGAAACGAGGCGAAGGAGGGTGAAAAAGAGCGAAACGAGATGAAGGAGGTTGAAAGAGAGCGAAACGAGATGAAGGAGGGTGAAAGAGACCGAAACGAGACGAAGGAGGGTGAAAGAGGGCGAAACGAGACAAAGGAGGGTGAAAAAGAGCGAAACGAGATGAAGGAGGTTGAAAGAGAGCGAAACGAGATGAAGGAGGGTGAAAGAGACCGAAACGAGACGAAGGAGGGTGAAAGAGGGCGAAACGAGACAAAGGAGGGTGGAAGAGAGCGAAACGAGACGAAGGAGTGTGAAAGAGGGCGAAACGAGAGAAAGGAGGGTGGAAGAGAGCGAAACGAGACGAAGGAGGGTGAGATATAGCGAAACGAGATGAAGGAGTGTGAAAGAGAGCAAAACGAGACGAAGGAGGGTGAAAGTGAGCGAAACGAGACGAAGGAGGGTGAAGGAGGGCGAACGAGACGAAGGAGGGTGGAAGAGAGCAACACGAGACGAAGGAGGGAGAAAGAGAGCGAAACGATACGAAGGAGTGTGAAAGAGAGCAAAGCGAGACAAAGGAGGTTGGAAGAAGGCGAAACGAGACGAAGGAGGGTGGAAGAGAGCGACACGAAACGAAGGAGAGAGAAAGAGAGTGAAACGAGACGAAGGAGGGTGAAAGAGAGCAAAACGAGACGAAGGATGGTGAAAGATAGCGAAACGAGGCGAAGGAGGGTGAAAGAGAGCGAATCGAAACGAAGGAGGGTGAAAGAGAGCGAAACGATACGAAGGAAGGTGAAAGAGAGCGTAACGAGACGAAGGAAGGTGAAAGAGAGCAAAACGAGTCTAAGGAGGGTGAAAGAGAGCGAAACGAGACGAAGGAGGGTGAAAGACAGCGATACTAGACGAAGGAGGGTCAAAGAGAGCAAAACGAGACGAAGGAGGGTGAAAGAGAGCGAAAGTAGACGACGGAGGGTCAAAGAGAGCGAAACGAGACGAAGGAGGGTGAAAAAGAGCGAAACGAGACGAAGGAGGTTGAAAGAGAGCGAAACGAGACGACGGAGGATGAAAGAGAGCGAAACGAGACGAAGGAGGGTGAAAGAGGGCGAAACGAGACGAAGGAGGGTGGAAAAGAGCGAAATGAGACGACGGAGGGTGAAGGAGAGCGATACGAGGCGAAGGAATGGGATAGAGAGCTAAACGAGACGAAGGAAGGTGAAAGAGAGCGAAACGAGAAGAAGGAGGGTGAAAGAGGGCGAAACGAGACAAAGGAGGGTGGAAGAGAACGAAACGAGATGAAGGATGGTGAGAGACAGCGAAACGAGACGAAGGAGGGTGAAGGAGGGCGAAACGAGACGAAGGAGGGTGGAAGAGAGCGATACGAGACGAAGGAGGGAGAAAGAGAGCGAAACGATACGAAGGAGGGTGAAAGAGAGCGAAGCAAGACAAAGGAGGTTGGAGGAAGGCGAAACGAGACGAAGGAGGGTGGAAGAGAGCGAAACGAGATGAAGGAGTGTGAAGGAGAGCAAAAAGAGACAAAGGAGAGTGAGAGGTAGCAAAACGAGACGAAGGAGGGTGAAAGAGAGCAAAACGAGACTAAGGAGGGTGAAAGAGAGCGAAACGAGACGAAGGAGGGTGAAAAAGAGCGAAAGGAGACGAAGGAGGTTGAAAGAGAGCGAAACGAGATGAAGGAGGGTGAAACAGAGCGACACGAGACGAAGGAGGGTGAAAGAGGGCGAAGCGAGACAAAGGAGGTTGGAAGAAGGCGAAACGAGACGAAGGAGGGTGGAAGAGAGCGAAACGAGACGAAGGAGGGTGAAGGAGAGCGATACGAGGCGAAGGAGGGTGAAAGAGAGCAAAACGAGATGAAGGATGGTGAAAGAGAGCGAAACGAGGCGAAGGAGGGTGAAAGAGAGCGAAACGAGACGAAGGAAGGTGAAAGAGAGCGAAACGAGTCTACGGAGGGTGAAAGAGAGCGAAACGAGATGAAGGAGAGTGAAAGAGAGCGAAAGTAGACGAAGGAGGGTCAAAGAGAGCAAAACGAGACGAAGGAGGGTGAAAAAGAGCGAAACGAGACAAAGGAGGTTGAAAGAGAGCGAAACGAGATGAAGGAGGGTGTAAGAGAGCGAAACGAGACAAAGGAGGGTGAAAGAGGGCGAAACGAGACAAAGGAGGGTGGAAGAGAGCGAAACGAGACGAAGGAGGGTGAAAGAGAGCGAAACGAGATGAAGCAGGGTGAAAGAGGACGAAACGAGACGAAGGAGGGTGAAAGAGAGCAAAAAGAGACAAAGGAGATTGAGAGGTAGCGAAACGAGACGAAGGAGGGTGAAAGAGAGCAAAACGAGACGAAGGAGGGTGAAAGAGAGCAAAAAGAGACAAAGGAGGGTGAAAGAGGTGAAACGAGACGAAGGAGGGTGAAAGAGAGCGAAACGAGATGAAGGAGGGTGAAAGAGAGCGAAACGAGTCGAAGGAGGGTGAAAGAGGGCGAAACGAGACAAAGGAGGGTGGAAGAGAACGAAACGAGACGAAGGAGGGTGAGAGATAGCGAAACGAGATGAAGGAGGGTGAAAGAGAGCAAAACGAGACGAAGGAGGGTGAAAGAGAGCGAAACGAGACAAAGGAGGGTGAAGGAGGGCGAAACGAGACGAAGGAGGGTGGAAGAGAGCGATACGAGACGAAGGAGGGAGAAAGAGAGCGAAACGATACGAAGGAGGGTGAAAGAGAGCGAAGCAATCAAAGGAGGTTGGAGGAAGGCGAAACGAGACGAAGGAGGGTGGAAGAGAGCGAAACGAGACGAAGGAGGGTGAAGGACAGCAAAAAGAGACAAAGGAGAGTGAGAGGTAGCAAAACGAGACGAAGGAGGGTGAAAGAGAGCAAAACGAGACTAAGGAGGGTGAAAGAGAGCGAAACGAGACGAAGGAGGATGAAAAAGAGCGAAAGGAGACGAAGGAGGTTGAAAGAGAGCGAAACGAGATGAAGGAGGGTGAAACAGAGCGACACGAGACGAAGGAGGTTGAAAGAGAGCGAAACGAGATGAAGGAGGGTGAAAGAGAGCGAAACGAGACGAAGGAGGGTGAAAGAGGGCGAAACGAGACAAAGGAGGGTGGAAGAGAGCGAAACGAGACGAAGGAGGGTGAGAGATAGCGAAACGAGATGAAGGAGGGTGAAAGAGAGCAAAACGAGACGAAGGAGGGTGAAAGAGAGCGAAACGAGACGAAGGAGGGTGAAGGAGGGCGAAACGAGACGAAGGAGGGTGGAAGAGAGCGATACGAGACGAAGGAGGGAGAAAGAGAGCGAAACGATACGAAGGAGGGTGAAAGAGAGCGAAACGAGATGAAGGAGAGTGAAAGAGAGCGAAAGTAGACGAAGGAGGGTCAAAGAGAGCGAAACGAGACGAAGGAGGGTGAAAAAGAGCGAAACGAGACGAAGGAGGTTGAAAGAGAGCGAAACGAGATGAAGGAGGGTGAAAGAGAGCGAAACGAGACGAAGGAGGGTGAAAGAGGGCGAAACGAGACAAAGGAGGGTGGAAGAGAGCGAAACGAGACGAAGGAGGGTGAGAGATGGCGAAACGAGATGAAGGAGGGTGAAAGAGAGCAAAACGAGACGAAGGAGGGTGAAAGAGAGCGAAACGAGACGAAGGAGGGTGAAGGAGGGTGAAACGAGACGAAGGAGGGTGGAAGAGAGCGATACGAGACGAAGGAGGGAGAAAGAGAGCGAAACGATACGAAGGAGGGTGAAAGAGAGCGAAGCGAGACAAAGGAGGTTGGAGGAAGGCGAAACGAGACGAAGGAGGGTGGAAGAGAGCGAAACGAGACGAAGGAGGGTGAAAGATCACGAAACGAGACGCAGGAGGGTGGAAGAGAGTGAAACGAGACGAAGGAGGGTGAGATATAGCAAAACGAGACGAAGGAGGGTGAATGAGAGCGAAACGTGGCGAATGATAGTGAAAGAGAGCAAAACGAGACGAAGGAGGGTCAAAGAGAGCGAAACGAGACGAATGAGGGTGAAAGAGAGTAAAACGAGATGAAGGAGGGTGAAAGAGAGCGAAACGAGACGAAGGAGGGTGAAAGAGAGCGAAACTAGACGAAGGACGGTCAAAGAGAGAGAAAAAGAGACGAAGGAGGGTGAAAAAGAGCGAAACGAGACGAAGGAGGTTGAAAGATAGCGAAACGAGACGAAGGAGGGTGAAAGAGAGCAAAACTAGACGAAGGAGGGTGAAAGAGAGCGAAAGTAGACGACGGAGGGTCAAAGAGAGCGAAACGAGACGAAGGTGGGTGAAAAAGAGCGAAACGAGATGAAGGAGGTTGAAAGAGAGCGAAACGAGATGACGGAGGATGAAAGAGAGCGAAACGAGACGAAGGAGGGTGAAAGAGGGTGAAACGAGACGAAGGAGGTTGGAAGAGAGCGAAATGAGACGACGGAGGGTGAGAGAAAGTGAAACGAGACGAAGGAGGGTGAAAGAGAGCAAAACGAGATGAAGGAGGGTGAAAGAGAGCGAAACGAGACGAAGGAGGGTGAAGGAGGGCGAAACGAGACGAAGGAGGGTGGAAGAGAGCGAAACGAGACGAAGGAGGGAGAAAGAAAGCGAAACGATACGAAGGAGGGTGAAAGAGAGCGAAGCGAGACAAAGGAGGTTGGAAGAAGGCGAAACGAGGCGAAAGAGGGTGGAAGAGAGCGAAACGATACGAAGGAGCGTGAAGGAGAGCGATACGAGGCGAAGGAGGGTGAAAGAGAGCAAAACGAGACGAAGGAAGGTGAAAGAGAGCGAAACGAGACGAAGGAGGGTGAAAGAGAGCGAAACGAAACGAAGGAGGGTGAAAGAGAGCGAAACGAGACGAAGGAAGGTGAAAGAGAGCGAAACGAGACGAAGGAAGGTGAAAGAGAGCGAAACGAGACAAAGGAGGTTGAAAGAAGGCGAAACGAGATGAAGGAGGGTGGAAGAGAGCAAAACGAGACGAAGGAGGGTGAAAGATCACGAAACGAGACGCGGGAGGGTGGAAGAGAGTGAAACGAGACGAAGGTGGGTGAGATATAGCGAAACGAGACGAAGGAGGGTGAATGAGAGCGAAACGAGGCGAAGGATAGTGAAAGAGAGCGAAACGAGACGAAGGAGGGTGAAAGAGAGCGAAACGAGACGAATGAGGGTGAAAGAGAGTGAAACGAGATGAAGGAGGGTGAAAGAGAGCGAAACGAGACGAAGGAGGGTGAAAGAGAGCGAAACTCGACGAAGGAGGGTCAAAGAGAGCGAAAAGAGACGAAGAAGGGTGAAAAAGAGCGAAACGAGACGAAGGAGGTTGAAAGAGAGCGAAACGAGACGAAGGAGGGTGAAAGAGAGCGAAACGAGATGAAGCAGGGTGAAAGAGGGTGAAACGAGACGATGGAGGGTGAAAGAGAGCAAAACGAGACGAAGGAGGGTGAAAGAGAGCGAAACGAGACGAAGGAGGGTGAAAGAGGTGAAACGAGACGAAGGAGGGTGAAAGAGAGCGAAACGAGACGAAGGAGGGTGAAAGAGGGCGAAACGAGACAAAGGAGGGTGGAAGAGAGCGAAACGAGACGAAGGAGGGTGAGAGATAGCGAAACGAGATGAAGGAGGGTGAGAGAGAGCAAAACGAGACGAAGGAGGGTGAAAGAGAGCGAAACGAGACGAAGGAGGGTGAAGGAGGGCGAAACGAGACGAAGGAGGGTGGAAGAGAGCGATACGAGACGAAGGAGGGAGAAAGAGAGCGAAACGATACGAAGGAGGGTGAAAGAGAGCGAAGCGAGACAAAGGAGGTTGGAAGAAGGCGAAACGAGACGAAGGAGGGTGGAAGAGAGCGAAACGAGACGAAGGAGGGTGAAGGAGAGCAAAAAGAGACAAAGGAGAGTGAGAGGTAGCGAAACGAGACGAAGGAGGGTGAAAGAGAGCAAAACGAGACGAAGGAGGGTGAAAGAGAGCGAAACGAGACGAAGGATGGTGAAAAAGAGCGAAAGGAGACGAAGGAGGTTGAAAGAGAGCGAAACGAGATGAAGGAGGGTGAAACAGAGCGAAACGAGACGAAGGAGGGTGGAAGAGAGCAAAACGAGACGAAGGAGGGTGAAGGAGAGCGATACGAGGCGAAGGAGGGTGAAAGAGAGCAAAACGAGACCAAGGATGGTGAAAGAGAGCGAAACGAGGCGAAGGAGGGTGAAAGAGAGCGAAACGAAACGGAGGAAGGTACAAGAGAGCGAAACGAGTCTAAGGAGGGTGAAAGAGAGCGAAACGAAACGAAGGAGGGTGAAAGAGAGCGAAACGAGACGAAGGAAGGTGAAAGAGAGCGAAACGAGACGAAGGAGGTTGAAAGATCACGAAACGAGACGCAGGAGGGTGGAAGAGAGTGAAACGAGACGAAGGAGGGTGAGATATAGCGAAACGAGACGAAGGAGGGTGAATGAGAGCGAAACGAGGCGAAGGATAGTGAAAGAGAGCGAAACGAGACGAAGGAGGGTCAAAGAGAGCGAAACGAGACGAATGAGGGTGAAAGAGAGTGAAACGAGATGAAGGAGGGTGAAAGAGAGCGAAACGAGACGAAGGAGGGTGAAAGAGAGCGAAACTCGACGAAGGAGGGTCAAAGAGAGCGAAAAGAGACGAAGGAGGGTGAAAAAGAGCGAAACGAGACGAAGGAGGTTGAAAGAGAGCGAAACGAGACGAAGGAGGGTGAAAGAGAGCGAAACGAGATGAAGCAGGGTAAAAGAGGGCGAAACGAGACGAAGGAGGGTGAAAGAGAGCAAAACGAGACGAAGGAGGGTGAAAGAGAGCGAAACGAGACGAAGGAGGGTGAAAGAGGTGAAACGAGACGAAGGAGGGTGAAAGAGAGCGAAACGAGACGAAGGAGGGTGAAAGAGGGCGAAACGAGACAAAGGAGGGTGGAAGAGAGCGAAACGAGACGAAGGAGGGTGAGAGATAGCGAAACGAGATGAAGGAGGGTGAGAGAGAGCAAAACGAGACGAAGGAGGGTGAAAGAGAGCGAAACGAGACGAAGGAGGGTGAAGGAGGGCGAAACGAGACGAAGGAGGGTGGAAGAGAGCGATACGAGACGAAGGAGGGAGAAAGAGAGCGAAACGATACGAAGGAGGGTGAAAGAGAGCGAAGCGAGACAAAGGAGGTTGGAAGAAGGCGAAACGAGACGAAGGAGGGTGGAAGAGAGCGAAACGAGACGAAGGAGGGTGAAGGAGAGCAAAAAGAGACAAAGGAGAGTGAGAGGTAGCGAAACGAGACGAAGGAGGGTGAAAGAGAGCAAAACGAGACGAAGGAGGGTGAAAGAGAGGGAAACGAGACGAAGGAGGGTGAAAAAGAGCGAAAGGAGACGAAGGAGGTTGAAAGAGAGCGAAACGAGATGAAGGAGGGTGAAACAGAGCGAAACGAGACGAAGGAGGGTGAAAGACGGTGAAACGAGACAAAGGAGGGTGGAAGAGAGCGAAACGAGACGATGGAGGGTGAGAGATAGCGCAACGAGATGAAGGAGGGTGGAAGAGAGCAAAACGAGACGAAGGAGGGTGAACGAGAACGAAACGAGACGAAGGAGGGTGAAGGAGGGCGAAACGAGACGAAGGAGGGTGGAAGAGAGCGATACGAGACGAAGGAGGGAGAAAGAGAGCGAAACGATACGAAGGAGGGTGAAAGAGATCGAAGCGAGACAAAGGAGGTTGGAAGAAGGCGAAACGAGACGAAGGAGGGTGGAAGAGAGCAAAACGAGACGAAGGAGGGTGAAGGAGAGCGATACGAGGCGAAGGAGGGTGAAAGAGAGCAAAACGAGACCAAGGATGGTGAAAGAGAGCGAAACGAGGCGAAGGAGGGTGAAAGAGAGCGAAACGAAACGAAGGAAGGTGAAAGAGAGCGAAACGAGTCGAAGGAGGGTGAAAGAGAGCGAAACGAGATGAAGGAGAGTGAAAGAGAGCGAAAGTAGACGAAGGAGGGTCAAAGAGAGCGAAACGAGATGAAGGAGGGTGAAAAAGAGCGAAACGAGACGAAGGAGGTTGAAAGAGAGCGAAACGAGATGGTGAAAGAGAGCGAAACGAGACGAAGGAGGGTGAAAGAGGGCGAAACGAGACAAAGGAGGGTGGAAGAGAGCGAAACGAGACGAAGGAGGGTGAGAGATAGCGAAACGAGATGAAGGAGGGTGAAAGAGAGCAAAACGAGACGAAGGAGGGTGAAAGAGAGCGAAACGAGACGAAGGAGGGTGAAGGAGGGCGAAACGAGACGAAGGAGGGTGGAAGAGAGCGATACGAGACGAAGGAGGGAGAAAGAGAGCGAAACGATACGAAGGAGGGTGAAAGAGAGCGAAGCGAGACAAAGGAGGTTGGAAGAAGGCGAAACGAGACGAAGGAGGGTGGAAGAGAGCGAAACGAGACGAAGGAGGGTGAAAGATCACGAAACGAGACGCAGGAGGGTGGAAGAGAGTGAAACGAGACGAAGGAGGGTGAGATATAGCGAAACGAGACGAAGGAGGGTGAATGAGAGCGAAACGAGGCGAAGGATAGTGAAAGAGAGCAAAACGAGACGAAGGAGGGTCAAAGAGAGCGAAACGAGACGAATGAGGGTGAAAGAGAGTGAAACGAGATGAAGGAGGGTGAAAGAGGGCGAAACGAGACGTAGGAGGGTGAAAGAGAGCGAAACTAGACGAAGGAGGGTCAAAGAGAGCGAAAAGAGACGAAGGAGGGTGAAAAAGAGCGAAACGAGACGAAGGAGGTTGAAAGAGAGCGAAACGAGATGAAGGAGGGTGAAAGAGAGCGAAACGAGATGAAGCAGGGTGAAAGAGGGCGAAACGAGACGAAGGAGGGTGAAAGAGAGCAAAAAGAGACAAAGGAGAGTGAGAGGTAGCGAAACGAGACGAAGGAGGGTGAAAGAGAGCAAAACGAGACGAAGGAGGGTGAAAGAGAGCGAAACGAGACGAAGGAGGGTGAAAGAGGTGAAACGAGACGAAGGAGGGTGAAAGAGAGCGAAACGAGATGAAGGAGGGTGAAAGAGAGCGAAACGAGACGAAGGAGGGTGAAAGAGGGCGAAACGAGACAAAGGAGGGTGGAAGAGAGCGAAACGAGACGAAGGAGGGTGAGAGATAGCAAAACGAGATGAAGGAGGGTGAAAGAGAGCAAAACGAGACGAAGGAGGGTGAAAGAGAGCGAAACGAGACGAAGGAGGGTGAAGGAGGGCGAAACGAGACGAAGGAGGGTGGAAGAGAGCGATACGAGACGAAGGAGGGAGCAAGAGAGCGAAACGATACGAAGGAGGGTGAAAGAGAGCGAAGCGAGACAAATGAGGTTGGAAGAAGGCGAAATGAGACGAAGGAGGGTGGAAGAGAGCAAAACGAGACGAAGGAGGGTGAAAGAGAGTGAAACGAGATGAAGGAGGGTGAAAGAGAGCGAAACGAGACATAGGAGGGTGAAAGAGAGCGAAACTAGACGAAGGAGGGTCAAAGAGAGCGAAAAGAGACGAAGGAGGGTGAAAAAGAGCGAAACGAGACGAAGGAGGTAGAAAGAAAGCAAAACGAGATGAAGCAGGGTGAAAGAGGGCGAAACGAGACGAAGGAGGGTGAAAGAGAGCAAAAAGAGACAAAGGAGAGTGAGAGGTAGCGAAACGAGACGAAGGAGGGTGAAAGAGAGCAAAACGAGACGAAGGAGGGTGAAAGAGAGCGAAATGAGACGAAGGAGGGTGAAAGAGGTGAAACGAGATGAAGGAGGGTGAAAGAGGGCGAAACGAGACAAAGGAGGGTGGAAGAGAGCGAAACGAGACGAAGGAGCGTGATAGATAGCGAAACGAGATGAAGGAGGGTGAAAGAGAGCAAAACGAGACGAAGGAGGGTGAAAGAGAGCGAAACGAGACGAAGGAGGGTGAAGGAGGGTGAAACGAGACGAAGGAGGGTGGAAGAGAGCGATACGAGACGAAGGAGGGAGAAAGAGAGCGAAACGATATGAAGGAGGGTGAAAGAGAGCGAAGCGAGACAAAGGAGGTTGGAAGAAGGCGAAACGAGACGAAGGAGGGTGGAAGAGAGCGAAACGAGACGAAGGAGGGTGAAGGAGAGCAAAAAGAGACAAAGGAGAGTGAGAGGTAGCGAAACGAGACGAAGGAGGGTGAAAGAGAGCAAAACGAGACGAAGGAGGGTGAAAGAGAGTGAAACGAGATGAAGGAGGGTGAAAGAGAGCGAAACGAGACGTAGGAGGGTGAAAGAGAGCGAAACTAGACGAAGGAGGGTCAAGAGAGCGAAAAGAGACGAAGGAGGGAGAAAAAGAGCGAAACGAGACGAAGGAGGTTGAAAGAGAGCGAAACGAGATGAAGGAGGGTGAAAGAGAGCGAAACGAGATGAAGCAGGGTGAAAGAGGGCGAAACGAGACGAAGGAGGGTGAAAGAGAGCAAAAAGAGACAAAGGAGAGTGAGAGGTAGCGAAACGAGACGAAGGAGGGTGAAAGAGAGCAAAACAAGACGAAGGAGGGTGAAAGAGAGCGAAACGAGACGAAGGAGGGTGAAAGAGGTGAAACGAGACGAAGGAGGGTGAAAGAGAGCGAAACGAGACGAAGGAGGGTGAGAGATAGCGAAACGAGATGAAGGAGGGTGAAAGAGAGCAAAACGAGACGAAGGAGGGTGAAAGAGAGCGAAACGAGACGAAGGAGGGTGAAGGAGGGCGAAACGAGACGAAGGAGGGTGGAAGAGAGCGATACGAGACGAAGGAGGGAGAAAGAGAGCGAAACGATATGAAGGAGGGTGAAAGAGAGCGAAGCGAGACAAAGGAGGTTGGAAGAAGGCGAAACGAGACGAAGGAGGGTGGAAGAGAGCGAAACGAGACGAAGGAGGGTGAAGGAGAGCAAAAAGAGACAAAGGAGAGTGAGAGGTAGCGAAACGAGACGAAGGAGGGTGAAAGAGAGCAAAACGAGACAAAGGAGGGTGAAAGAGAGCGAAACGAGATGAAGGAGGGTGAAACAGAGCGACACGAGACGAAGGAGGGTGAAAGAGGGCGAAGCGAGACAAAGGAGGTTGGAAGAAGGCGAAACGAGACGAAGGAGGGTGGAAGAGAGCGAAACGAAACGAAGGAGGGTGAAAGAGAGCGAAACGAGACGAAGGAAGGTGAAAGAGAGCGAAACGAGACGAAGGAAGGTGAAAGAGAGCGAAACGAGACAAAGGAGGTTGAAAGAAGGCGAAACGAGATGAAGGAGGGTGGAAGAGAGCAAAACGAGACGAAGGAGGGTGAAAGATCACGAAACGAGACGCGGGAGGGTGGAAGAGAGTGAAACGAGACGAAGGTGGGTGAGATATAGCGAAACGAGACGAAGGAGGGTGAATGAGAGCGAAACGAGGCGAAGGATAGTGAAAGAGAGCGAAACGAGACGAAGGAGGGTGAAAGAGAGCGAAACGAGACGAATGAGGGTGAAAGAGAGTGAAACGAGATGAAGGAGGGTGAAAGAGAGCGAAACGAGACGAAGGAGGGTGAAAGAGAGCGAAACTCGACGAAGGAGGGTCAAAGAGAGCGAAAAGAGACGAAGAAGGGTGAAAAAGAGCGAAACGAGACGAAGGAGGTTGAAAGAGAGCGAAACGAGACGAAGGAGGGTGAAAGAGAGCGAAACGAGATGAAGCAGGGTGAAAGAGGGTGAAACGAGACGATGGAGGGTGAAAGAGAGCAAAACGAGACGAAGGAGGGTGAAAGAGAGCGAAACGAGACGAAGGAGGGTGAAAGAGGTGAAACGAGACGAAGGAGGGTGAAAGAGAGCGAAACGAGACGAAGGAGGGTGAAAGAGGGCGAAACGAGACAAAGGAGGGTGGAAGAGAGCGAAACGAGACGAAGGAGGGTGAGAGATAGCGAAACGAGATGAAGGAGGGTGAGAGAGAGCAAAACGAGACGAAGGAGGGTGAAAGAGAGCGAAACGAGACGAAGGAGGGTGAAGGAGGGCGAAACGAGACGAAGGAGGGTGGAAGAGAGCGATACGAGACGAAGGAGGGAGAAAGAGAGCGAAACGATACGAAGGAGGGTGAAAGAGAGCGAAGCGAGACAAAGGAGGTTGGAAGAAGGCGAAACGAGACGAAGGAGGGTGGAAGAGAGCGAAACGAGACGAAGGAGGGTGAAGGAGAGCAAAAAAAGACAAAGGAGAGTGAGAGGTAGCGAAACGAGACGAAGGAGGGTGAAGGAGGGCGAAACGAGACGATGGAGGGTGAGAGATAGCGCAACGAGATGAAGGAGGGTGAAAGAGAGCAAAACGAGACGAAGGAGGGTGAAAGAGATCGAAACGAGACGAAGGAGGGTGAAGGAGGGCGAAACGAGACGAAGGAGGGTGGAAGAGAGCGATACGAGACGAAGGAGGGAGAAAGAGAGCGAAACGATACGAAGGAGGGTGAAAGAGAGCGAAGCGAGACAAAGGAGGTTGGAAGAAGGCGAAACGAGACGAAGGAGGGTGGAAGAGAGCAAAACGAGACGAAGGAGGGTGAAGGAGAGCGATACGAGGCGAAGGAGGGTGAAAGAGAGCGAAATGAGACGAAGGAGGGTGAAAGAGAGCGAAAGGAGACGAAGGAGGTTGAAAGAGAGCGAAACGAGATGAAGGAGGGTGAAACAGAGCGAAACGAGACGAAGGAGGGTGAAAGAGAGCGAAACGAGACGAAAGAAGGTGAAAGAGAGCGAAACGAGTCTAAGGAGGGTGAAAGAGAGCGAAACGAGATGAAGGAGAGTGAAAGAGAGCGAAATTAGACGAAGGAGGGTCAAAGAGAGCGAAACGAGACGAAGGAGGATGAAAAAGAGCGAAACGAGACGAAGGAGGTTGAAAGAGAGCGAAACGAGATGAAGGAGGGTGAAAGAGAGCGAAACGCGACGAAGGAGGGTCAAAGAGGGCGAAACGAGACAAAGGAGGGTGGAAGAGAGCGTAACGAGACGAAGGAGGGTGAGAGATAGCGAAACGAGATGAAGGAGGGTGAAAGAGAGCAAAACGAGACGAAGGAGGGTGAAAGAGAGCGAAACGAGACGAAGGAGGGTGAAGGAGGGCGAAACGAGATGAAGGAGGGTGGAAGAGAGCGATACGAGACGAAGGAGGGAGAAAGAGAGCGAAACGATACGAAGGAGGGTGAAAGAGAGCGAAGCGAGACAAAGGAGGTTGGAAGAAGGCGAAACGAGACGAAGGAGGGTGGAAGAGAGCGAAACGAGACGAAGGAGGGTGAAAGATCACGAAACGAGACGCAGGAGGGTGGAAGAGAGTGAAACGAGACGAAGGAGGGTGAGATATAGCGAAACGAGACAAAGGAGGGTGAATGAGAGCGAAACGAGGCGAAGGATAGTGAAAGAGAGCGAAACGAGACGAAGGAGGGTGAAAGAGAGTGAAACGAGATGAAGGAGGGTGAAAGAGAGCGAAACGAGACGTAGGAGGGTGAAAGAGAGCGAAACTAGACGAAGGAGGGTCAAAGAGAGGGAAAAGAGACGAAGGAGGGTGAAAAAGAGCGAAACGAGATGAAGGAGGTTGAAAGAGAGCGAAACGAGATGAAGGAGGGTGAAAGAGAGCGAAACGAGATGAAGCAGGGTGAAAGAGGGCGAAACGAGACGAAGTAGGGTGAAAGAGAGCAAAAAGAGACAAAGGAGAGTGAGAGGTAGCGAAACGAGACGAAGGAGGGTGAAAGAGAGCAAAACGAGACGAAGGAGGGTGAAAGAGGTGAAACGAGACGAAGGAGGGTGAAAGAGAGCGAAACGAGATGAAGGAGGGTGAAAGAGAGCGAAACGAGACGAAGGAGGGTGAAAGAGGGCGAAACGAGACAAAGGAGGGTGGAAGGGAGCGAAACGAGACGAAGGAGGGTGAGAGATAGCGAAACGAGATGAAGCAGGGTGAAAGAGGGCGAAACGAGACGAAGGAGGGTGAAAGAGAGCAAAAAGAGACAAAGGAGAGTGAGAGGTAGCGAAACGAGACGAAGGAGGGTGAAAGAGAGCAAAACTAGACGAAGGAGGGTGAAAGAGAGCGAAACGAGACGAAGGAGGGTGAAAGAGGTGAAACGAGACGAAGGAGGGTGAAAGAGAGCGAAACGAGACGAAGGAGGGTGAAAGAGGGCGAAACGAGACAAAGGAGGGTGGAAGAGAGCGAAACGAGACGAAGGAGGGTGAGAGATAGCGAAACGAGATGAAGGAGGGTGAAAGAGAGCAAAACGAGACGAAGGAGGGTGAAAGAGAGCGAAACGAGACGAAGGAGGGTGAAGGAGGGCGAAACGATACGAAGGAGGGTGAAAGAGAGTGAAGCGAGACAAAGGAGGTTGGAAGAAGGCGAAACGAGACGAAGGAGGGTGGAAGAGAGCGAAACGAGACGAAGGAGGGTGAAGGAGAGCAAAAAGAGACAAAGGAGAGTGAGAGGTAGCGAAACGAGACGAAGGAGGGTGAAAGAGAGCAAAACGAGACGAAGGAGGGTGAAAGAGAGCGAAACGAGACGAAGGAGGGTGAAAAAGAGCGAAAGGAGACGAAGGAGGTTGAAAGAGAGCGAAACGAGATGAAGGAGGGTGAAACAGAGCGAAACGAGACGAAGGAGGGTGAAAGACGGCGAAACGAGACAAAGGAGGGTGGAAGAGAGCGAAACGAGACGATGGAGGGTGAGAGATAGCGCAACGAGATGAAGGAGGGTGAAAGAGAGCAAAACGAGACGAAGGAGGGTGAAAGAGATCGAAACGAGACGAAGGAGGGTGAAGGAGGGCGAAACGAGACGAAGGAGGGTGGAAGAGAGCGATACGAGACGAAGGAGGGAGAAAGAGAGCGAAACGATACGAAGGAGGGTGAAAGAGAGCGAAGCGAGACAAAGGAGGTTGGAAGAAGGCGAAACGAGTCGAAGGAGGGTGGAAGAGAGCAAAACGAGACGAAGGAGGGTGAAGGAGAGCGATACGAGGCGAAGGAGGGTGAAAGAGAGCGAAATGAGACGAAGGAGGGTGAAAAAGAGCGAAAGGAGACGAAGGAGGTTGAAAGAGAGCGAAACGAGATGAAGGAGGGTGAAACAGAGCGAAACGAGACGAAGGAGGGTGAAAGAGAGCGAAACGAGACGAAAGAAGGTGAAAGAGAGCGAAATGAGTCTAAGGAGGGTGAAAGAGAGCGAAACGAGATGAAGGAGAGTGAAAGAGAGCGAAATTAGACGAAGGAGGGTCAAAGAGAGCGAAACGAGACGAAGGAGGATGAAAAAGAGCGAAACGAGACGAAGGAGGTTGAAAGAGAGCGAAACGAGATGAAGGAGGGTGAAAGAGAGCGAAACGCGACGAAGGAGGGTGAAAGAGGGCGAAACGAGACAAAGGAGGGTGGAAGAGAGCGTAACGAGACGAAGGAGGGTGAGAGATAGCGAAACGAGATGAAGGAGGGTGAAAGAGAGCAAAACGAGACGAAGGAGGGTGAAAGAGAGCGAAAGGAGACGAAGGAGGGTGAAGGAGGGCGAAACGAGATGAAGGAGGGTGGAAGAGAGCGATACGAGACGAAGGAGGGAGAAAGAGAGCGAAACGATACGAAGGAGGGTGAAAGAGAGCGAAGCGAGACAAAGGAGGTTGGAAGAAGGCGAAACGAGACGAAGGAGGGTGGAAGAGAGCGAAACGAGACGAAGGAGGGTGAAAGATCACGAAACGAGACGCAGGAGGGTGGAAGAGAGTGAAACGAGACGAAGGAGGGTGAGATATAGCGAAACGAGACAAAGGAGGGTGAATGAGAGCGAAACGAGGCGAAGGATAGTGAAAGAGAGCGAAACGAGACGAAGGAGGGTCAAAGAGAGCGAAACGAGACGAATGAGGGTGAAAGAGAGTGAAACGAGATGAAGGAGGGTGAAAGAGAGCGAAACGAGACGTAGGAGGGTGAAAGAGAGCGAAACTAGACGAAGGAGGGTCAAAGAGAGGGAAAAGAGACGAAGGAGGGTGAAAAAGAGCGAAACGAGATGAAGGAGGTTGAAAGAGAGCGAAACGAGATGAAGGAGGGTGAAAGAGAGCGAAACGAGATGAAGCAGGGTGAAAGAGGGCGAAACGAGACGAAGTAGGGTGAAAGAGAGCAAAAAGAGACAAAGGAGAGTGAGAGGTAGCGAAACGAGACGAAGGAGGGTGAAAGAGAGCAAAACGAGACGAAGGAGGGTGAAAGAGGTGAAACGAGACGAAGGAGGGTGAAAGAGAGCGAAACGAGATGAAGGAGGGTGAAAGAGAGCGAAACGAGACGAAGGAGGGTGAAAGAGGTTGAAACGAGACAAAGGAGTGTGGAAGGGAGCAAAACGAGACGAAGGAGGGTGAGAGATAGCGAAACGAGATGAAGGAGGGTGAAAGAGAGCAAAACGAGACGAAGGAGGGTGAAAGAGAGCGAAACGAGACGAAGGAGGGTGAAGGAGGGCAAAACGAGACGAAGGAGGGTGGAAGAGAGCGATACGAGACGAAGGAGGGAGAAAGAGAGCGAAACGATATGAAGGAGGGTGAAAGAGAGCGAAGCGAGACAAAGGAGGTTGGAAGAAGGCGAAACGAGACGAAGGAGGGTGGAAGAGAGCGAAACGAGACGAAGGAGGGTGAAGGAGAGCAAAAAGAGACAAAGGAGAGTGAGAGGTAGCGAAACGAGACGAAGGAGGGTGAAAGAGAGCAAAACGAGACAAAGGAGGCAGAAAGAGAGCGAAACGAGACGAAGGAGGGTGAAAAAGAGCGAAAGGAGACGAAGGAGGTTGAAAGAGAGCGAAACGAGATGAAGGAGGGTGAAAGAGAGCGAAACGAGACGAAGGAGGGTGAAAGAGGGCGAAACGAGATAAAGGAGGGTGGAAGAGAGCGAAACGAGACGAAGGAGGGTGAGAGAAAGCACAACGAGATGAAGGAGGGTGAAAGAGAGCAAAACGAGACGAAGGAGGGTGAAAGAGATCGAAAAGAGACGAAGGAGGGTGAAGGAGGGCGAAACGAGACGAAGGAGGGTGGAAGAGAGCGATACGAGACGAAGGAGGGAGAAAAAGAGCGAAACGATACGAAGGAGGGTGAAAGAGAGCGAAGCGAGACAAAGGAGGTTGGAAGAAGGCAAAACGAGACGAAGGAGGGTGGAAGAGAGCGAAACGAGATGAAGGAGGGTGAAGGAGAGTGATACGAGGCGAAGGAGGGTGAAAGAGAGCGAAACGAGATGAAGGAGGGTGAAAGAGAGCGAAACGAGACGAAGGAGGGTGAAAGAGGGCGAAACGAGACAAAGGAGGGTGGAAGAGAGCGAAACGAGACGAAGGAGGGTGAGAGAGAGCGAAAGTAGACGAAGGAGGGTCAAAGAGAGCGAAACGAGACGAAGGAGGGTGAAAAAGAGCGAAACGAGACGAAGGAGTTTGAAAGAGAGCGAAACGAGATGAAAGAGGGTGAAAGAGAGCGAAACGAGACGAAGGAGGGTGAAAGAGGGCGAAACGAGACAAAGGAGGGTGGAAGAGAGCGAAACGAGACGAAGGAGGGTGAGAGATAGCAAAACGAGATGAAGGAGGGTGAAAGAGAGCAAAACGAGACGAAGGAGGGTGAAAGAGAGCGAAACGAGACGAAGGAGGGTGAAGGAGGGCGAAACGAGACGAAGGAGGGTGGAAGAGAGCGATACGAGACGAAGGAGGGAGAAAGAGAGCGAAACGATACGAAGGAGGGTGAAAGAGAGCGAAGCGAGACAAAGGAGGTTGGAAGAAGGCGAAATGAGACGAAGGAGGGTGGAAGAGAGCAAAACGAGACGAAGGAGGGTGAAAGAGAGTGAAACGAGATGAAGGAGGGTGAAAGAGAGCGAAACGAGACATAGGAGGGTGAAAGAGAGCGAAACTAGACGAAGGACGGTCAAAGAGAGCGAAAAGAGACGAAGGAGGGTGAAAAAGAGCGAAACGAGACGAAGGAGGTTGAAAGATAGCGAAACGAGACGAAGGAGGGTGAAAGAGAGCGATACTAGACGAAGGAGGGTCAAAGAGAGCAAAACTAGACGAAGGAGGGTGAAAGAGAGCGAAAGTAGACGACGGAGGGTCAAAGAGAGCGAAACGAGACGAAGGTGGGTGAAAAAGAGCGAAACGAGATGAAGGAGGTTGAAAGAGAGCGAAACGAGACGACGGAGGATGAAAGAGAGCGAAACGAGACGAAGGAGGGTGAAAGAGGGTGAAACGAGACGAAGGAGGGTGGAAGAGAGCGAAATGAGACGACGGAGGGTGAGAGAATGTGAAACGAGACGAAGGAGGGTGAAAGAGAGCAAAACGAGCTGAAGGAGGGTGAAAGAGAGCGAAACGAGACGAAGGAGGGCGAAACGAGACGAAGGAGGGTGGAAGAGAGCGAAACGAGACGAAGGAGGGAGAAAGAAAGCGAAACGATACGAAGGAGGGTGAAAGAGAGCGAAGCGAGACAAAGGAGGTTGGAAGAAGGCGAAACGAGACGAAAGAGGGTGGAAGAGAGCGAAAAGAGACGAAGGAGCGTGAAGGAGAGCGATACGAGGCGAAGGAGGGTGAAAGAGAGCAAAACGAGACGAAGGAAGGCGAAAGAGAGCGAAACGAGACGAAGGAGGGTGAAAGAGAGCGAAACGAAACGAAGGAGGGTGAAAGAGAGCGAAACGAGACGAAGGAAGGTGAAAGAGAGCGAAACGAGACGAAGGAAGGTGAAAGAGAGCGAAACGAGACAAAGGAGGTTGAAAGAAGGCGAAACGAGATGAAGGAGGGTGGAAGAGAGCAAAACGAGACGAAGGAGGGTGAAAGATCACGAAACGAGACGCAGGAGGGTGGAAGAGAGTGAAACGAGACGAAGGAGGGTGAGATATAGCGAAACGAGACGAAGGAGGGTGAATGAGAGCGAAACGAGGCGAAGGATAGTGAAAGAGAGCGAAACGAGACGAAGGAGGGTGAAAGAGAGCGAAACGAGACGAATGAGGGTGAAAGAGAGTGAAACGAGATGAAGGAGGGTGAAAGAGAGCGAAACGAGACGAAGGAGGGTGAAAGAGAGCGAAACTAGACGAAGGAGGGTCAAAGAGAGCGAAAAGAGACGAAGGAGGGTGAAAAAGAGCGAAACGAGACGAAGGAGGTTGAAAGAGAGCGAAACGAGACGAAGGAGGGTGAAAGAGAGCAAAACGAGATGAAGCAGGGTGAAAGAGGGCGAAACGAGACGAAGGAGGGTGAAAGAGAGCAAAAAGAGACAAAGGAGAGTGAGAGGTAGCGAAACGAGACGAAGGAGGGTGAAAGAGAGCAAAACGAGACGAAGGAGGGTGAAAGAGAGCGAAACGAGACGAAGGAGGGTGAAAGAGGTGAAACGAGACGAAGGAGGGTGAAAGAGAGCGAAACGAGACGAAGGAGGGTGAAAGAGGGCGAAACGAGACAAAGGAGGGTGGAAGAGAGCGAAACGAGACGAAGGAGGGTGAGAGATAGCGAAACGAGATGAAGGAGGGTGAAAGAGAGCAAAACGAGACGAAGGAGGGTGAAAGAGAGCGAAACGAGACGAAGGAGGGTGAAGGAGGGCGAAACGATACGAAGGAGGGTGAAAGAGAGCGAAGCGAGACAAAGGAGGTTGGAAGAAGGCGAAACGAGACGAAGGAGGGTGGAAGAGAGCGAAACGAGACGAAGGAGGGTGAAGGAGAGCAAAAAGAGACAAAGGAGAGTGAGAGGTAGCGAAACGAGACGAAGGAGGGTGAAAGAGAGCAAAACGAGACGAAGGAGGGTGAAAGAGAGCGAAACGAGACGAAGGAGGGTGAAAGAGGTGAAACGAGACGAAGGAGGGTGAAAGAGAGCGAAACGAGACGAAGGAGGGTGAAAGAGGGCGAAACGAGACAAAGGAGGGTGGAAGAGAGCGAAACGAGACGAAGGAGGGTGAGAGATAGCGAAACGAGATGAAGGAGGGTGAAAGAGAGCAAAACGAGACGAAGGAGGGTGAAAGAGAGCGAAACGAGACGAAGGAGGGTGAAGGAGGGCGAAACGATACGAAGGAGGGTGAAAGAGAGCGAAGCGAGACAAAGGAGGTTGGAAGAAGGCGAAACGAGACGAAGGAGGGTGGAAGAGAGCGAAACGAGACGAAGGAGGGTGAAGGAGAGCAAAAAGAGACAAAGGAGAGTGAGAGGTAGCGAAACGAGACGAAGGAGGGTGAAAGAGAGCAAAACGAGACGAAGGAGGGTGAAAGAGAGCGAAACGAGACGAAGGAGGGTGAAAAAGAGCGAAAGGAGACGAAGGAGGTTGAAAGAGAGCGAAGCGAGATGAAGGAGGGTGAAACAGAGCGAAACGAGACGAAGGAGGGTGAAAGACGGCGAAACGAGACAAAGGAGGGTGGAAGAGAGCGAAACGAGACGATGGAGGGTGAGAGATAGCGCAACGAGATGAAGGAGGGTGAAAGAGAGCAAAACGAGACGAAGGAGGGTGAAAGAGATCGAAACGAGACGAAGGAGGGTGAAGGAGGGCGAAACGAGACGAAGGAGGGTGGAAGAGAGCGATACGAGACGAAGGAGGGAGAAAGAGAGCGAAACGATACGAAGGAGGGTGAAAGAGAGCGAAACTAGACGAAGGAGGGTCAAAGAGAGCGAAAAGAGACGAAGGAGGGTGAAAAAGAGCGAAACGAGACGAAGGAGGTTGAAAGAGAGCGAAACGAGACGAAGGAGGGTGAAAGAGAGCAAAACGAGATGAAGCAGGGTGAAAGAGGTGAAACGAGACGAAGGAGGGTGAAAGAGAGCAAAAAGAGACAAAGGAGAGTGAGAGGTAGCGAAACGAGACGAAGGAGGGTGAAAGAGAGCAAAACGAGACGAAGGAGGGTGAAAGAGAGCGAAACGAGACGAAGGAGGGTGAAAGAGGTGAAACGAGACGAAGGAGGGTGAAAGAGAGCGAAACGAGACGAAGGAGGGTGAAAGAGGGCGAAACGAGACAAAGGAGGGTGGAAGAGAGCGAAACGAGACGAAGGAGGGTGAGAGATAGCGAAACGAGATGAAGGAGGGTGAAAGAGAGCAAAACGAGACGAAGGAGGGTGAAAGAGAGCGAAACGAGACGAAGGAGGGCGAAACGATAAGAAGGAGGGTGAAAGAGAGTGAAGCGAGACAAAGGAGGTTGGAAGAAGGCGAAACGAGACGAAGGAGGGTGGAAGAGAGCGAAACGAGACGAAGGAGGGTGAAGGAGAGCAAAAAGAGACAAAGGAGAGTGAGAGGTAGCGAAACGAGACGAAGGAGCGTGAAAGAGAGCAAAACGAGACGAAGGAGGGTGAAAGAGAGCGAAACGAGACGAAGGAGGGTGAAAAAGAGCGAAAGGAGACGAAGGAGGTTGAAAGAGAGCGAAACGAGATGAAGGAGGGTGAAACAGAGCGAAACGAGACGAAGGAGGGTGAAAGACGGCGAAACGAGACAAAGGAGGGTGGAAGAGAGCGAAACGAGACGATGGAGGGTGAAGGAGGGCGAAACGAGACGAAGGAGGGTGGAAGAGAGCGATACGAGACGAAGGAGGGAGAAAGAGAGCGAAACGATACGAAGGAGGGTGAAAGAGAGAGAAGCGAGACAAAGGAGGTTGGAAGAAGGCGAAACGAGACGAAGGAGGGTGGAAGAGAGCAAAACGAGACGAAGGAGGGTGAAGGAGAGCGATACAAGGCGAAGGAGGGTGAAAGAGAGCGAAATGAGATGAAGGAGGGTGAAAAAGAGCGAAAGGAGACGAAGGAGGTTGAAAGAGAGCGAAACGAGATGAAGGAGCGTGAAACAGAGCGAAACGAGACGAAGGAGGGTGAAAGAGAGCGAAACGAGATGAAGGAGGGTGAAAAAGAGCGAAACGAGACGAAGGAGGTTGAAAGAGAGCGAAACGAGATGAAGGAGGGTGAAAGAGAGCGAAACGCGACGAAGGAGGGTGAAAGAGGGCGAAACGAGACAAAGGAGGGTGGAAGAGAGCGTAACGAGACGAAGGAGGGTGAGAGATAGCGAAACGAGATGAAGGAGGGTGAAAGAGAGCAAAACGAGACGAAGGAGGGTGAAAGAGAGCGAAACGAGACGAAGGAGGGTGAAGGAGGGCGAAACGAGATGAAGGAGGGTGGAAGAGAGCGATACGAGACGAAGGAGGGAGAAAGAGAGCGAAACGATACGAAGGAGGGTGAAAGAGAGCGAAGCGAGACAAAGGAGGTTGGAAGAAGGCGAAACGAGACGAAGGAGGGTGGAAGAGAGCGAAACGAGACGAAGGAGGGTGAAAGATCACGAAACGAGACGCAGGAGGGTGGAAGAGAGTGAAACGAGACGAAGGAGGGTGAGATATAGCGAAACGAGACAAAGGAGGGTGAATGAGAGCGAAACGAGGCGAAGGATAGTGAAAGAGAGCGAAACGAGACGAAGGAGGGTCAAAGAGAGGGAAAAGAGACGAAGGAGGGTGAAAAAGAGCGAAACGAGATGAAGGAGGTTGAAAGAGAGCGAAACGAGATGAAGGAGGGTGAAAGAGAGCGAAACGAGATGAAGCAGGGTGAAAGAGGGCGAAACGAGACGAAGTAGGGTGAAAGAGAGCAAAAAGAGACAAAGGAGAGTGAGAGGTAGCGAAACGAGACGAAGGAGGGTGAAAGAGAGCAAAACGAGACGAATGAGGGTGAAAGAGGTGAAACGAGACGAAGGAGGGTGAAAGAGAGCGAAACGAGATGAAGGAGGGTGAAAGAGAGCGAAACGAGACGAAGGAGGGTGAAAGAGGGCAAAACGAGACAAAGGAGGGTGGAAGGGAGCGAAACGAGACGAAGGAGGGTGAGAGATAGCGAAACGAGATGAAGGAGGGTGAAAGAGAGCAAAACGAGACGAAGGAGGGTGAAAGAGAGCGAAACGAGACGAAGGAGGGTGAAGGAGGGCAAAACGAGACGAAGGAGGGTGGAAGAGAGCGATACGAGACGAAGGAGGGAGAAAGAGAGCGAAACGATATGAAGGAGGGTGAAAGAGAGCGAAGCGAGACAAAGGAGGTTGGAAGAAGGCGAAATGAGACGAAGGAGGGTGGAAGAGAGCGGAACGAGACGAAGGAGGGTGAAGGAGAGCAAAAAGAGACAAAGGAGAGTGAGAGGTAGCGAAACGAGACGAAGGAGGGTGAAAGAGAGCAAAACGAGACAAAGGAGGGAGAAAGAGAGCGAAACGAGACGAAGGAGGGTGAAAAAGAGCGAAAGGAGACGAAGGAGGTTGAAAGAGAGCGAAACGAGATGAAGGAGGGTGAAAGAGAGCGAAACGAGACGAAGGAGGGTGAAAGAGGGCGAAACGAGACAAAGGAGGGTGGAAGAGAGCGAAACGAGATGAAGGAGGGTGAGAGAAAGCACAACGAGATGAAGGAGGGTGAAAGAGAGCAAAACGAGACGAAGGAGGGTGAAAGAGATCGAAAAGAGACGAAGGAGGGTGAAGGAGGGCGAAACGAGACGAAGGAGGGTGGAAGAGAGCGATACGAGACGAAGGAGGGAGAAAAAGAGCGAAACGATACGAAGGAGGGTGAAAGAGAGCGAAGCGAGACAAAGGCGGTTGGAAGAAGGCAAAACGAGACGAAGGAGGGTGGAAGAGAGCGAAACGAGACGAAGGAGGGTGAAGGAGAGCGATACGAGGCGAAGGAGGGTGAAAGAGAGCGAAACGAGATGAAGGAGGGTGAAAGAGAGCGAAACGAGACGAAGGAGGGTGAAAGAGGGCGAAACGAGACAAAGGAGGGTGGAAGAGAGCGAAACGAGACGAAGGAGGGTGAGAGAGAGCGAAAGTAGACGAAGGAGGGTCAAAGAGAGCGAAACGAGACGAAGGAGGGTGAAAAAGAGCGAAACGAGACGAAGGAGTTTGAAAGAGAGCGAAACGAGATGAAAGAGGGTGAAAGAGAGCGAAACGAGACGAAGGAGGGTGAAAGAGGGCGAAACGAGACAAAGGAGGGTGGAAGAGAGCGAAACGAGACAAAGGAGGGTGAAGGAGAGCAAAAAGAGACAAAGGAGAGTGAGAGGTAGCGAAACGAGACGAAGGAGGGTGAAAGAGAGCAAAACGAGACGAAGGAGGGTGAAAGAGAGCGAAACGAGACGAAGGAGGGTGAAAAAGAGCGAAAGGAGACGAAGGAGGTTGAAAGAGAGCGAAGCGAGATGAAGGAGGGTGAAACAGAGCGAAACGAGACGAAGGAGGGTGAAAGACGGCGAAACGAGACAAAGGAGGGTGGAAGAGAGCGAAACGAGACGATGGAGGGTGAGAGATAGCGCAACGAGATGAAGGAGGGTGAAAGAGAGCAAAACGAGACGAAGGAGGGTGAAAGAGATCGAAACGAGACGAAGGAGGGTGAAGGAGGGCGAAACGAGACGAAGGAGGGTGGAAGAGAGCGATACGAGGCGAAGGAGGGAGAAAGAGAGCGAAACGATACGAAGGAGGGTGAAAGAGAGCGAAACTAGACGAAGGAGGGTCAAAGAGAGCGAAAAGAGACGAAGGAGGGTGAAAAAGAGCGAAACGAGACGAAGGAGGTTGAAAGAGAGCGAAACGAGACGAAGGAGGGTGAAAGAGGGCAAAACGAGATGAAGCAGGGTGAAAGAGGTGAAACGAGACGAAGGAGGGTGAAAGAGAGCAAAAAGAGACAAAGGAGAGTGAGAGGTAGCGAAACGAGACGAAGGAGGGTGAAAGAGAGCAAAACGAGACGAAGGAGGGTGAAAGAGAGCGAAACGAGACGAAGGAGGGTGAAAGAGGTGAAACGAGACGAAGGAGGGTGAAAGAGAGCGAAACGAGACGAAGGAGGGTGAAAGAGGGCGAAACGAGACAAAGGAGGGTGGAAGAGAGCGAAACGAGACGAAGGAGGGTGAGAGATAGCGAAACGAGATGAAGGAGGGTGAAAGAGAGCAAAACGAGACGAAGGAGGGTGAAAGAGAGCGAAACGAGACGAAGGAGGGCGAAACGATAAGAAGGAGGGTGAAAGAGAGTGAAGCGAGACGAAGGAGGGTGGAAGAGAGCGAAACGAGACGAAGGAGGGTGAAGGAGAGCAAAAAGAGACAAAGGAGAGTGAGAGGTAGCGAAACGAGACGAAGGAGGGTGAAAGAGAGCAAAACGAGACGAAGGAGGGTGAAAGAGAGCGAAACGAGACGAAGGAGGGTGAAAAAGAGCGAAAGGAGACGAAGGAGGTTGAAAGAGAGCGAAACGAGATGAAGGAGGGTGAAACAGAGCGAAACGAGACGAAGGAGGGTGAAAGACGGCGAAACGAGACAAAGGAGGGTGGAAGAGAGCGAAACGAGACGAAGGAGGTTGAAAGAGAGCGAAACGAGATGAAGGAGGGTGAAAGAGAGCGAAACGAGACGAAGGAGGGTGAAAGAGGGCGAAACGAGACAAAGGAGGGTGGAAGAGAGCGAAACGAGATGAAGGAGGGTGAGAGAAAGCACAACGAGATGAAGGAGGGTGAAAGAGAGCAAAACGAGACGAAGGAGGGTGAAAGAGATCGAAAAGAGACGAAGGAGGGTGAAGGAGGGCGAAACGAGACGAAGGAGGGTGGAAGAGAGCGATACGAGACGAAGGAGGGAGAAAAAGAGCGAAACGATACGAAGGAGGGTGAAAGAGAGCGAAGCGAGACAAAGGCGGTTGGAAGAAGGCAAAACGAGACGAAGGAGGGTGGAAGAGAGCGAAACGAGACGAAGGAGGGTGAAGGAGAGCGATACGAGGCGAAGGAGGGTGAAAGAGAGCGAAACGAGATGAAGGAGGGTGAAAGAGAGCGAAACGAGACGAAGGAGGGTGAAAGAGGGCGAAACGAGACAAAGGAGGGTGGAAGAGAGCGAAACGAGACGAAGGAGGGTGAGAGAGAGCGAAAGTAGACGAAGGAGGGTCAAAGAGAGCGAAACGAGACGAAGGAGGGTGAAAAAGAGCGAAACGAGACGAAGGAGTTTGAAAGAGAGCGAAACGAGATGAAACAGGGTGAAAGAGAGCGAAACGAGACGAAGGAGGGTGAAAGAGGGCGAAACGAGACAAAGGAGGGTGGAAGAGAGCGAAACGAGACAAAGGAGGGTGAAGGAGAGCAAAAAGAGACAAAGGAGAGTGAGAGGTAGCGAAACGAGACGAAGGAGGGTGAAAGAGAGCAAAACGAGACGAAGGAGGGTGAAAGAGAGCGAAACGAGACGAAGGAGGGTGAAAAAGAGCGAAAGGAGACGAAGGAGGTTGAAAGAGAGCGAAGCGAGATGAAGGAGGGTGAAACAGAGCGAAACGAGACGAAGGAGGGTGAAAGACGGCGAAACGAGACAAAGGAGGGTGGAAGAGAGCGAAACGAGACGATGGAGGGTGAGAGATAGCGCAACGAGATGAAGGAGGGTGAAAGAGAGCAAAACGAGACGAAGGAGGGTGAAAGAGATCGAAACGAGACGAAGGAGGGTGAAGGAGGGCGAAACGAGACGAAGGAGGGTGGAAGAGAGCGATACGAGACGAAGGAGGGAGAAAGAGAGCGAAACGATACGAAGGAGGGTGAAAGAGAGCGAAACTAGACGAAGGAGGGTCAAAGAGAGCGAAAAGAGACGAAGGAGGGTGAAAAAGAGCGAAACGAGACGAAGGAGGTTGAAAGAGAGCGAAACGAGACGAAGGAGGGTGAAAGAGAGCAAAACGAGATGAAGCAGGGTGAAAGAGGTGAAACGAGACGAAGGAGGGTGAAAGAGAGCAAAAAGAGACAAAGGAGAGTGAGAGGTAGCGAAACGAGACGAAGGAGGGTGAAAGAGAGCAAAACGAGACGAAGGAGGGTGAAAGAGAGCGAAACGAGACGAAGGAGGGTGAAAGAGGTGAAACGAGACGAAGGAGGGTGAAAGAGAGCGAAACGAGACGAAGGAGGGTGAAAGAGGGCGAAACGAGACAAAGGAGGGTGGAAGAGAGCGAAACGAGACGAAGGAGGGTGAGAGATAGCGAAACGAGATGAAGGAGGGTGAAAGAGAGCAAAACGAGACGAAGGAGGGTGAAAGAGAGCGAAACGAGACGAAGGAGGGCGAAACGATAAGAAGGAGGGTGAAAGAGAGTGAAGCGAGACGAAGGAGGGTGGAAGAGAGCGAAACGAGACGAAGGAGGGTGAAGGAGAGCAAAA
Organism: Scyliorhinus torazame; assembly: GCF_047496885.1. Taxonomy (NCBI): domain Eukaryota; kingdom Metazoa; phylum Chordata; class Chondrichthyes; order Carcharhiniformes; family Scyliorhinidae; genus Scyliorhinus; species Scyliorhinus torazame. Next base: position 47,072,793 of record NC_092732.1, on the reverse strand, counting down.
AGAGACAAAGGAGAGTGAGAGGTAGCGAAACGAGACGAAGGAGGGTGAAAGAGAGCAAAACGAGACGAAGGAGGGTGAAAGAGAGCGAAACGAGACGAAGGAGGGTGAAAAAGAGCGAAAGGAGACGAAGGAGGTTGAAAGAGAGCGAAACGAGATGAAGGAGGGTGAAACAGAGCGAAACGAGACGAAGGAGGGTGAAAGACGGCGAAACGAGACAAAGGAGGGTGGAAGAGAGCGAAACGAGACGATGGAGGGTGAGAGATAGCGCAACGAGATGAAGGAGGGTGAAAGAGAGCAAAACGAGACGAAGGAGGGTGAAAGAGATCGAAACGAGACGAAGGAGGGTGAAGGAGGGCGAAACGAGACGAAGGAGGGTGGAAGAGAGCGATACGAGCTGAAGGAGGGAGAAAGAGAGCGAAACGATACGAAGGAGGGTGAAAGAGAGCGAAGCGAGACAAAGGAGGTTGGAAGAAGGCGAAACGAGACGAAGGAGGGTGGAAGAGAGCAAAACGAGACGAAGGAGGGTGAAGGAGAGCGATACAAGGCGAAGGAGGGTGAAAGAGAGCGAAATGAGATGAAGGAGGGTGAAAAAGAGCGAAAGGAGACGAAGGAGGTTGAAAGAGAGCGAAACGAGATGAAGGAGGGTGAAACAGAGCGAAACGAGACGAAGGAGGGTGAAAGAGAGCGAAACGAGACGAAAGAAGGTGAAAGAGAGCGAAACGAGTCTAAGGAGGGTGCAAGAGAGCGAAACGAGATGAAGGAGAGTGAAAGAGAGCGAAATTAGACGAAGGAGGGTCAAAGAGAGCGAAACGAGACGAAGGAGGATGAAAAAGAGCGAAACGAGACGAAGGAGGGTGAAAGAGAGCGAAACGAGATGAAGGAGGGTGAAAGAGAGCGAAACGCGACGAAGGAGGGTGAAAGAGGGCAAAACGAGACAAAGGAGGGTGGAAGAGAGCGTAACGAGACGAAGGAGGGTGAGAGATAGCGAAATGAGGTGAAGGAGGGTGAAAGAGACCAAAACGAGACGAAGGAGGGTGAAAGAGAGCGAAACGAGACGAAGGAGGGTGAAGGAGGGCGAAACGAGATGAAGGAGGGTGGAAGAGAGCGATACGAGACGAAGGAGGGAGAAAGAGAGCGAAACGATACGAAGGAGGGTGAAAGAGAGCGAAGCGAGACAAAGGAGGTTGGAAGAAGGCGAAACGAGACGAAGGAGGGTGGAAGAGAGCGAAACGAGACGAAGGAGGGTGAAAGATCACGAAACGAGACGCAGGAGGGTGGAAGAGAGTGAAACGAGACGAAGGAGGGTGAGATATAGCGAAACGAGACAAAGGAGGGTGAATGAGAGCGAAACGAGGCGAAGGATAGTGAAAGAGAGCGAAACGAGACGAAGGAGGGTGAAGGAGAGCAAAAAGAGACAAAGGAGAGTGAGAGGTAGCGAAACGAGACGAAGGAGGGTGAAAGAGAGCAAAACGAGACGAAGGAGGGTGAAAGAGAGCGAAACGAGACGAAGGAGGGTGAAAAAGAGCGAAAGGAGACGAAGGAGGTTGAAAGAGAGCGAAACGAGATGAAGGAGGGTGAAACAGAGCGAAACGAGACGAAGGAGGGTGAAAGACGGCGAAACGAGACAAAGGAGGGTGGAAGAGAGCGAAACGAGACGAAGGAGGTTGAAAGAGAGCGAAACGAGATGAAGGAGGGTGAAAGAGAGCGAAACGAGACGAAGGAGGGTGAAAGAGGGCGAAACGAGACAAAGGAGGGTGGAAGAGAGCGAAACGAGATGAAGGAGGGTGAGAGAAAGCACAACGAGATGAAGGAGGGTGAAAGAGAGCAAAACGAGACGAAGGAGGGTGAAAGAGATCGAAAAGAGACGAAGGAGGGTGAAGGAGGGCGAAACGAGACGAAGGAGGGTGGAAGAGAGCGATACGAGACGAAGGAGGGAGAAAAAGAGCGAAACGATACGAAGGAGGGTGAAAGAGAGCGAAGCGAGACAAAGGCGGTTGGAAGAAGGCAAAACGAGACGAAGGAGGGTGGAAGAGAGCGAAACGAGACGAAGGAGGGTGAAGGAGAGCGATACGAGGCGAAGGAGGGTGAAAGAGAGCGAAACGAGATGAAGGAGGGTGAAAGAGAGCGAAACGAGACGAAGGAGGGTGAAAGAGGGCGAAACGAGACAAAGGAGGGTGGAAGAGAGCGAAACGAGACGAAGGAGGGTGAGAGAGAGCGAAAGTAGACGAAGGAGGGTCAAAGAGAGCGAAACGAGACGAAGGAGGGTGAAAAAGAGCGAAACGAGACGAAGGAGTTTGAAAGAGAGCGAAACGAGATGAAAGAGGGTGAAAGAGAGCGAAACGAGACGAAGGAGGGTGAAAGAGGGCGAAACGAGACAAAGGAGGGTGGAAGAGAGCGAAACGAGACAAAGGAGGGTGAAGGAGAGCAAAAAGAGACAAAGGAGAGTGAGAGGTAGCGAAACGAGACGAAGGAGGGTGAAAGAGAGCAAAACGAGACGAAGGAGGGTGAAAGAGAGCGAAACGAGACGAAGGAGGGTGAAAAAGAGCGAAAGGAGACGAAGGAGGTTGAAAGAGAGCGAAGCGAGATGAAGGAGGGTGAAACAGAGCGAAACGAGACGAAGGAGGGTGAAAGACGGCGAAACGAGACAAAGGAGGGTGGAAGAGAGCGAAACGAGACGATGGAGGGTGAGAGATAGCGCAACGAGATGAAGGAGGGTGAAAGAGAGCAAAACGAGACGAAGGAGGGTGAAAGAGATCGAAACGAGACGAAGGAGGGTGAAGGAGGGCGAAACGAGACGAAGGAGGGTGGAAGAGAGCGATACGAGACGAAGGAGGGAGAAAGAGAGCGAAACGATACGAAGGAGGGTGAAAGAGAGCGAAACTAGACGAAGGAGGGTCAAAGAGAGCGAAAAGAGACGAAGGAGGGTGAAAAAGAGCGAAACGAGACGAAGGAGGTTGAAAGAGAGCGAAACGAGACGAAGGAGGGTGAAAGAGAGCAAAACGAGATGAAGCAGGGTGAAAGAGGTGAAACGAGACGAAGGAGGGTGAAAGAGAGCAAAAAGAGACAAAGGAGAGTGAGAGGTAGCGAAACGAGACGAAGGAGGGTGAAAGAGAGCAAAACGAGACGAAGGAGGGTGAAAGAGAGCGAAACGAGACGAAGGAGGGTGAAAGAGGTGAAACGAGACGAAGGAGGGTGAAAGAGAGCGAAACGAGACGAAGGAGGGTGAAAGAGGGCGAAACGAGACAAAGGAGGGTGGAAGAGAGCGAAACGAGACGAAGGAGGGTGAGAGATAGCGAAACGAGATGAAGGAGGGTGAAAGAGAGCAAAACGAGACGAAGGAGGGTGAAAGAGAGCGAAACGAGACGAAGGAGGGCGAAACGATAAGAAGGAGGGTGAAAGAGAGTGAAGCGAGACGAAGGAGGGTGGAAGAGAGCGAAACGAGACGAAGGAGGGTGAAGGAGAGCAAAAAGAGACAAAGGAGAGTGAGAGGTAGCGAAACGAGACGAAGGAGGGTGAAAGAGAGCAAAACGAGACGAAGGAGGGTGAAAGAGAGCGAAACGAGACGAAGGAGGGTGAAAAAGAGCGAAAGGAGACGAAGGAGGTTGAAAGAGAGCGAAACGAGATGAAGGAGGGTGAAACAGAGCGAAACGAGACGAAGGAGGGTGAAAGACGGCGAAACGAGACAAAGGAGGGTGGAAGAGAGCGAAACGAGACGATGGAGGGTGAGAGATAGCGCAACGAGATGAAGGAGGGTGAAAGAGAGCAAAACGAGACGAAGGAGGGTGAAAGAGATCGAAACGAGACGAAGGAGGGTGAAGGAGGGCGAAACGAGACGAAGGAGGGTGGAAGAGAGCGATACGAGCTGAAGGAGGGAGAAAGAGAGCGAAACGATACGAAGGAGGGTGAAAGAGAGCGAAGCGAGACAAAGGAGGTTGGAAGAAGGCGAAACGAGACGAAGGAGGGTGGAAGAGAGCAAAACGAGACGAAGGAGGGTGAAGGAGAGCGATACAAGGCGAAGGAGGGTGAAAGAGAGCGAAATGAGATGAAGGAGGGTGAAAAAGAGCGAAAGGAGACGAAGGAGGTTGAAAGAGAGCGAAACGAGATGAAGGAGGGTGAAACAGAGCGAAACGAGACGAAGGAGGGTGAAAGAGAGCGAAACGAGACGAAAGAAGGTGAAAGAGAGCGAAACGAGTCTAAGGAGGGTGCAAGAGAGCGAAACGAGATGAAGGAGAGTGAAAGAGAGCGAAATTAGACGAAGGAGGGTCAAAGAGAGCGAAACGAGACGAAGGAGGATGAAAAAGAGCGAAACGAGACGAAGGAGGTTGAAAGAGAGCGAAACGAGATGAAGGAGGGTGAAAGAGAGCGAAACGCGACGAAGGAGGGTGAAAGAGGGCAAAACGAGACAAAGGAGGGTGGAAGAGAGCGTAACGAGACGAAGGAGGGTGAGAGATAGCGAAATGAGGTGAAGGAGGGTGAAAGAGACCAAAACGAGACGAAGGAGGGTGAAAGAGAGCGAAACGAGACGAAGGAGGGTGAAGGAGGGCGAAACGAGATGAAGGAGGGTGGAAGAGAGCGATACGAGACGAAGGAGGGAGAAAGAGAGCGAAACGATACGAAGGAGGGTGAAAGAGAGCGAAGCGAGACAAAGGAGGTTGGAAGAAGGCGAAACGAGACGAAGGAGGGTGGAAGAGAGCGAAACGAGACGAAGGAGGGTGAAAGATCACGAAACGAGACGCAGGAGGGTGGAAGAGAGTGAAACGAGACGAAGGAGGGTGAGATATAGCGAAACGAGACAAAGGAGGGTGAATGAGAGCGAAACGAGGCGAAGGATAGTGAAAGAGAGCGAAACGAGACGAAGGAGGGTCAAAGAGAGGGAAAAGAGACGAAGGAGGGTGAAAAAGAGCGAAACGAGATGAAGGAGGTTGAAAGAGAGCGAAACGAGATGAAGGAGGGTGAAAGAGAGCGAAACGAGATGAAGCAGGGTGAAAGAGGGCGAAACGAGACGAAGTAGGGTGAAAGAGAGCAAAAAGAGACAAAGGAGAGTGAGAGGTAGCGAAACGAGACGAAGGAGGGTGAAAGAGAGCAAAACGAGACGAAGGAGGGTGAAAGAGGTGAAACGAGACGAAGGAGGGTGAAAGAGAGCGAAACGAGATGAAGGAGGGTGAAAGAGAGCGAAACGAGACGAAGGAGAGTGAAAGAGGGCGAAACGAGACAAAGGAGGGTGGAAGGGAGCGAAACGAGACGAAGGAGGGTGAAAGCGAGCGAAACGAGACGAAGGAGGGTGAAGGAGGGCAAAACGAGACGAAGGAGGGTGGAAGAGAGCGATACGAGACGAAGGAGGGAGAAAGAGAGCGAAACGATATGAAGGAGGGTGAAAGAGAGCGAAGCGAGACAAAGGAGGTTGGAAGAAGGCGAAACGAGACGAAGGAGGGTGGAAGAGAGCGGAACGAGACGAAGGAGGGTGAAGGAGAGCAAAAAGAGACAAAGGAGAGTGAGAGGTAGCGAAACGAGACGAAGGAGGGTGAAAGAGAGCAAAACGAGACAAAGGAGGGAGAAAGAGAGCGAAACGAGACGAAGGAGGGTGAAAAAGAGCGAAAGGAGACGAAGGAGGTTGAAAGAGAGCGAAACGAGATGAAGGAGGGTGAAAGAGAGCGAAACGAGACGAAGGAGGGTGAAAGAGGGCGAAACGAGACAAAGGAGGGTGGAAGAGAGCGAAACGAGACGAAGGAGGGTGAGAGAAAGCACAACGAGATGAAGGAGGGTGAAAGAGAGCAAAACGAGACGAAGGAGGGTGAAAGAGATCGAAAAGAGACGAAGGAGGGTGAAGGAGGGCGAAACGAGACGAAGGAGGGTGGAAGAGAACGATACGAGACGAAGGAGGGAGAAAAAGAGCGAAACGATACGAAGGAGGGTGAAAGAGAGCGAAGCGAGACAAAGGAGGTTGGAAGAAGGCAAAACGAGACGAAGGAGGGTGGAAGAGAGCGAAACGAGACGAAGGAGGGTGAAGGAGAGCGATACGAGGCGAAGGAGGGTGAAAGAGAGCGAAACGAGATGAAGGAGGGTGAAAGAGAGCGAAGCGAGACGAAGGAGGGTGAAAGAGGGCGAAACGAGACAAAGGAGGGTGGAAGAGAGCGAAACGAGACGAAGGAGGGTGAGAGAGAGCGAAAGTAGACGAAGGAGGGTCAAAGAGAGCGAAACGAGACGAAGGAGGGTGAAAAAGAGCGAAACGAGACGAAGGAGTTTGAAAGAGAGCGAAACGAGATGAAAGAGGGTGAAAGAGAGCGAAACGAGACGAAGGAGGGTGAAAGAGGGCGAAACGAGACAAAGGAGGGTGGAAGAGAGCGAAACGAGACAAAGGAGGGTGAGAGATAGCGAAACGAGATGAAGGAGGGTGAAAGAGAGCAAAACGAGACGAAGGAGGGTGAAAGAGAGCGAAACGAGACGAAGGAGGGTGAAGGAGGGCGAAACGAGACGAAGGAGGGTGGAAGAGAGCGATACGAGACGAAGGAGGGAGAAAGAGAGCGAAACGATACGAAGGAGGGTGAAAGAGAGCGAAGCGAGACAAAGGAGGTTGGAAGAAGGCGAAACGAGACGAAGGAGGGTGGAAGAGAGCGAATCGAGAAGAAGGAGGGTGAAAGAGGGCGAAACGAGATGAAGGAGGGTGAGAGATAGCGAAACGAGATGAAGGAGGGTGAAAGAGAGCAAAACGAGACGAAGGAGGGTGAAAGAGAGCGAAACGAGACGAAGGAGGGTGAAGGAGGGCGAAACGAGGCGATGGAGGGTGGAAGAGAGCAATACGAGACGAAGGAGTGAGAAAGAGAGCGAAACGATACGAAGGAGGGTGAAAGAGAGCGAAGCAAGACACAGGAGGTTGGAAGAAGGCGAAACGAGACGAACAAGGGTGAAGGAGAGCGATACGAGGCGAAGGAGGGTGAAAGAGAGCAAAATGAGACGAAGGATGGTGAAAGAGAGCAAAACGAGGCGAAGGAGGGTGAAAGAGAGCGAAACGAAACGAAGGAGGGTGAAAGAGAGCGAAACGAGACGAAGGAAGGTGAAAGAGAGCGAAACGAGACGAAGGAAGGTGAAAGAGAGCAAAACGAGTCTAAGGAGGGTGAAAGTGAGCGAAACGAGACGAAGGAGGGTGAAAGAGAGCGAAACTAGACGAAGGAGGGTCAAAGAGAGCGAAACGAGACGAAGGAGGGTGAGAGATAGCGAAACGAGATGAAGGAGGGTGAAAGAGAGCAAAACGAGACGAAGGAGGGTGAAAGAGAGCGAAACGAGACGAAGGAGGGTGAAGGAGGGCGAAACGAGACGAAGGAGGGTGGAAGAGAGCGATACGAGACGAAGGAGGGAGAAAGAGAGCGAAACGATACGAAGGAGGGTGAAAGAGAGCGAAGCGAGACAAAGGAGGTTGGAAGAAGGCGAAACGAGACGAAGGAGGGTGGAAGAGAGCGAAACGAGACGAAGGAGGGTGAAAGAGGGCGAAACGAGACAAAGGAGGGTGGAAGAGAGCGAAACGAGACGAAGGAGGGTGAGAGATAGCGAAACGAGACGAAGGAGGGTGAAAGAGAGCAAAACGAGACGAAGAAGGGGGGTGAAAGTGAGCGAAACGAGACGAAGGAGGGTGAAGGAGGGCGAAACGAGGCGAAGGAGGGTGGAAGAGAGCGATACGAGACGAAGGAGTGAGAAAGAGAGCGAAACGATACGAAGGAGCGTGAAAGAGAGCGAAGCAAGACACAGGAGGTTGGAAGAAGGCAAAACGAGACGAAGAAGGGTGAAGGAGAGCGATACGAGGCGAAGGAGGGTGAAAGAGAGCAAAATGAGATGAAGGATGGTGAAAGAGAGCGAAACGAGGCGAAGGAGGGTGAAAGAGAGCGAAACGAAACGAAGGAGGGTGAAAGAGAGCGAAACGAGACGAAGGAAGGTGAAAGAGAGCGAAACGAGACGAAGGAAGGTGAAAGAGAGCAAAACGAGTCTAAGGAGGGTGAAAGAGAGCGAAACGAGACGAAGGAGGGTGAAAGAGGTGAAACGAGACGAAGAAGGGTGAAAGAGAGCGAAACGAGATGAAGGAGGATGAAAGAGAGCGAAACGAGACGAAGGAGGGTGAAAGAGGGCGAAACGAGACAAAGGAGGGTGGAAGAGAGCGAAACGAGACGAAGTAGGGTGAGAGATAGCGAAACGAGATGAAGGAGGGTGAAAGAGAGCAAAACGAGACGAAGGAGGGTGAAAGAGAGCGAAACGAGACGAAGGAGGGTGAAGGAGGGCAAAACGAGACGAAGGAGGGTGAAAGAGAGCAAAACGAGTCTAAGGAGGATGAAAGAGAGCGAAACGAGACGAAGGAGGGTGAAAGAGAGCGAAACTAGACGAAGGAGGGTCAAAGAGAGCGAAACGAGACGAAGGAGGGTGAGAGATAGCGAAACGAGATGAAGGAGGGTGAGAGATAGCAAAACGAGACGAAGGATGGTGAGAGAGAGCGAAACGAGGCAAAGGAGGGTGAAAGAGAGCGAAACGAGACGAAGGAAGGTGAAAGAGAGCGAAACGAGGCGAATGATAGTGAAAGAGAGCGAAACGAGACGAAGGAGGGTGGAAGAGAGCGAAAGTAGACGAAGGACGGTCAAAGAGAGCGAAACGAGACAAAGGAGGGTGGAAGAGAGCGAAACGAGACGAAGGAGGGTGAGATATAGCAAAACGAGACGAAGGATGGTGAGAGAGAGCGAAACGAGGCGAAGGAGGGTGAAAGAGAGCGAAACGAGACGAAGGAAGGTGAAAGAGAGCGAAACGAGTCTAAGGAGGGTGAAAGAGAGCGAAACGAGATGAAGGAGAGTGAAAGAGAGCGAAAGTAGACGAAGGACGGTCAAAGAGAGCGAAACGAGACGAAGGAGGGTGAAAAAGAGTGAAACGAGACGAAGGAGGGTGGAAGAGAGCGAAACGAGACGAAGGAGGGTGAGAGATAGCGAAACGAGATGAAGGAGGGTGAAAGAGAGCAAAACGAGACGAAGGCGGGTGAAAGAGAGCGAAACGAGACGAAGGAGGGTGAAGGAGGGCGAAACAAGACGAAGGAGGGTGGAAGAGAGCGATACGAGACGAAGGAGGGAGAAAGAGAGCGAAACGATACGAAGGAGGGTGAAAGAGAGCGAAGCGAGACAACGGAGGTTGGAGGAAGGCGAAACGAGACGAAGGAGGGTGGAAGAGAGCGAAACGAGACGAAGGAGGGTGAAAGATCACAAAACCAGACGCAGGAGGGGGGAAGAGAGTGAAACGAGACGAAGGAGGCTGAGATATAGCGAAACGAGACGAAGGAGGGTGAATGAGAGCGAAACGAGGCGAATGATAGTGAAAGAGAGCGAAACGAGACGAAGGAGGGTCAAAGAGAGCGAAACGAGACGAATGAGGGTGAAAGAGAGTGAAACGAGATGAAGGAGGGTGAAAGAGAGCGAAACGAGACGAAGGAGGGTGAAAGAGAGCGAAACTAGACGAAGGAGGGTGAAAGAGAGCGAAACGAGACGAAGGAAGGTGAAAGAGAGCGAAACGAGACGAAGGAAGGTGAAAGAGAGCAAAACGAGTCTAAGGAGGGTGAAAGAGAGCGAAACGAGACGAAGGAGGGTGAAAGAGAGCGAAACTAGACGAAGGAGGGTCAAAGAGAGCGAAACGAGACGAAGGAGGGTGAGAGATAGCGAAACGAGATGAAGGAGGGTGAAAGAGAGCAAAACGAGACGAAGGAGGGTGAAAGAGAGCGAAACGAGACGAAGGAGGGTGAAGGAGGGCGAAACGAGACGAAGGAGGGTTGAAGAGAGCGATACGAGACGAAGGAGGGAGAAAGAGAGCGAAACGATACGAAGGAGGGTGAAAGAGAGCGAAGCGAGACAAAGGAGGTTGGAAGAAGGCGAAACGAGACGAAGGAGGGTGGAAGAGAGCGAAACGAGACGAAGGAGGGTGAAAGAGGGCGAAACGAGACAAAGGAGGGTGGAAGAGAGCGAAACGAGACGAAGGAGGGTGAGAGATAGCAAAACGAGACGAAGGATGGTGAAAGAGAGCGAAACGAGGCGAAGGAGGGTGAAAGAGAGCGAAACGGGACGAAGGAAGGTGAAAGAGAGCGAAACGAGTCTAAGGAGGGTGAAAGAGAGCGAAACGAGATGAAGGAGAGTGAAAGAGAGCGAAAGTAGACGAAGGACGGTCAAAGAGAGCGAAACGAGACGAAGGAGGGTGAAAAAGAGCGAAACGAGACGAAGGAGGTTGAAAGAGAGCGAAACGAGATGAAGGAGGGTGAAAGAGAGCAAAACGAGACGAAGGAGGGTGAAAGAGGGCGAAACGAGACAAAGGAGGGTGGAAGAGAGCGAAACGAGACGAAGGAGGGTGAGAGATAGCGAAACGAGATGAAGGAGGGTGAAAGAGAGCAAAACGAGACGAAGGAGGGTGAAAGAGAGCGATACGAGACGAAGGAGGGAGAAAGAGAGCGAAACGATACGAAGGAGGGTGAAAGAGAGCGAAGCGAGACAACGGAGGTTGGAGGAAGGCGAAACGAGACGAAGGAGGGTGGAAGAGAGCGAAACGAGATGAAGGAGGGTGAAAGATCACGAAACCAGATGCAGGAGGGTGGAAGAGAGTGAAACGAGACGAAGGAGGGTGAGATATAGCGAAACGAGACGAAGGAGGGTGAGAGGTAGCGAAACGAGGCGAAGGAGGGTGAAAGAGAGCAACACGAGACGAAGGAGGGTGAAAGAGAGTGAAACGAGATGAAGGAGGGTGAAAGAGAGCGAAACGAGACGTAGGAGGGTGAAATAGAGCGAAACTAGACGAAGGAGGGTCAAAGAGAGCGAAAAGAGACGAAGGAGTGTGAAAAAGAGCAAAACGAGACGAAGGAGGTTGAAAGAGAGCGAAACGAGATGAAGGAGGGTGAAAGAGAGCGAAACGAGGTGAAGCAGGGTGAAAGAGGGCGAAACGAGACGAAGGAGGGTGAAAGAGAGCAAAAAGAGACAAAGGAGAGTGAGAGGTAGCGAAACGAGACGAAGGAGGGTGAAAGAGAGCAAAACGAGACGAAGGAGGGTGAAAGAGAGCGAAACGAGACGAAGGAGGGTGAAAGAGGTGAAACGAGACGAAGGAGGGTGAAAGAGAGCGAAACGAGATGAAGTAGGGTGAAAGAGAGCGAAACGAGACGAAGGAGGGTGAAAGAGGGCGAAACGAGACAAAGGAGGGTGGAAGGGAGCGAAACGAGACGAAGGAGGGAGAAAAAGAGCGAAACGAGACGAAGGAGGGTGAAAGAGGGCGAAACGAGACAAAGGAGGGTGGAAGAGAGCGAAACGAGACGAAGGAGGGTGAGAGAAAGCACAACGAGATGAAGGAGGGTGAAAGAGAGCAAAACGAGACGAAGGAGGGTGAAAGAGATCGAAACGAGACGAAGGAGGGTGAAGGAGGGCGAAACGAGACGAAGGAGGGTGGAAGAGAGCGATACGAGACGAAGGAGGGAGAAAAAGAGCGAAACGATACGAAGGAGGGTGAAAGAGAGCGAAGCGAGACAATGGAGGTTGGAAGAAGGCGAAACGAGACGAAGGAGGGTGGAAGAGAGCGAAGCGAGACGAAGGAGGGTGAAGGAGAGCGATACGAGGCGAAGGAGGGTGAAAGAGAGCGAAACGAGATGAAGGAGGGTGAAAGAGAGCGAAACGAGACGAAGGAGGGTGAAAGAGGGCGAAACGAGACAAAGGAGGGTGGAAGAGAGCGAAACAAGACGAAGGAGGGTGAGAGAGAGCGAAAGTAGACGAAGGAGGGTCAAAGAGAGCGAAACGAGACGAAGGAGGGTGAAAAAGAGCGAAACGAGACGAAGGAGTTTGAAAGAGAGCGAAACGAGATGAAGGAGGGTGAAAGAGAGCGAAACGAGACGAAGGAGGGTGAAAGAGGGCGAAACGAGACAAAGGAGGGTGGAAGAGAACGAAACAAGACAAAGGAGGGTGAGCGATAGCGAAACGAGATGAAGGAGGGTGAAAGAAAGCAAAACGAGACGAAGGATGGTGAAAGAGAGCGAAACGAGACGAAGGAGGGTGAAGGAGGGCGAAACGAGACGAAGGAGGGTGGAAGAGAGCGATACGAGACGAAGGAGGGAGAAAGAGAGTGAAACGAGACGAAGGAGGGAGAAAGAGAGTGAAACGATACGAAGGAGGGTGAAAGAGAGCGAAGCGAGACAAAGGAGGTTGGAAGAAGGCGAAACGAGACGAAGGAGGGTGGAAGAGAGCGAAACGAGACGAAGGAGGGTGAAAGAGGGCGAAACGAGATGAAGGAGGGTGAGAGATAGCGAAACGAGATGAAGGAGGGTGAAAGAGAGCAAAACGAGACGAAGGAGGGTGAAAGAGAGCGAAACGAGACGAAGGAGGGTGAAGGAGGGCGAAACGAGGCGAAGGAGGGTGGAAGAGAGCAATACGAGACGAAGGAGTGAGAAAGAGAGCGAAACGAGGCGAAGGAGGGTGAAAGAGAGCGAAACGAAACGAAGGAGGGTGAAAGAGAGCGAAACGAGACGAAGGAAGGTGAAAGAGAGCGAAACGAGACGAAGGAAGGTGAAAGAGAGCAAAACGAGTCTAAGGAGGGTGAAAGAGAGCGAAACGAGACGAAGGAGGGTGAAAGAGAGCGAAACTAGACGCAGGAGGGTCAAAGAGAGCAAAACGAGACGAAGGAGGGTGAGAGATAGCGAAACGAGATGAAGGAGGGTGAAAGAGAGCAAAACGAGACGAAGGAGGGTGAAAGAGAGCGAAACGAGACGAAGGAGGGTGAAGGAGGGCGAAACGAGACGAAGGAGGTTGGAAGAAGGCGAAACGAGACGAAGGAGGGTGGAAGAGAGCGAAACGAGACGAAGGAGGGTGAAAGAGGGCGAAACGAGACAAAGGAGGGTGGAAGAGAGCGAAACGAGACGAAGGAGGGTGAGAGATAGCGAAACGAGATGAAGGGGGGTGAAAGAGAGCAAAACGAGACGAAGGAGGGTGAAAGTGAGCGAAACGAGACGAAGGAGGGTGAAGGAGGGCGAAACGAGGCGAAGGAGGGTGGAAGAGAGCGATACGAGACGAAGGAGTGAGAAAGAGAGCGAAACGATACGAAGGAGGGTGAAAGAGAGCGAAGCAAGACACAGGAGGTTGGAAGAAGGCGAAACGAGACAAAGGAGGGTGAAGGAGAGCGATACGAGGCGAAGGAGGGTGAAAGAGAGCAAAATGAGACGAAGGATGGTGAAAGAGAGCGAAACGAGGCGATGGAGGGTGAAAGAGAGCGAAACGAAACGAAGGAGGGTAAAAGAGAGCGAAACGAGACGAAGGAAGGTGAAAGAGAGCGAAACGAGACGAAGGAAGGTGAAAGAGAGCAAAACGAGTCTAAGGAGGGTGAAAGAGAGCGAAACGAGACGAAGGAGGGTGAAAGAGGTGAAACGAGACGAAGGAGGGTGAAAGAGAGCGAAACGAGATGAAGGAGGATGAAAGAGAGCGAAACGAGACGAAGGAGGGTGAAAGAGGGCGAAACGAGACAAAGGAGGGTGGAAGAGAGCGAAACGAGACGAAGGAGGGTGAGAGATAGCGAAACGAGATGAAGGAGGGTGAAAGAGAGCAAAACGAGACGAAGGAGGGTGAAAGAGAGTGAAACGAGACGAAGGAGGGTGAAGGAGGGCAAAACGAGACGAAGGAGGGTGGAAGAGAGCGATACGAGACGAAGGAGGGAGAAAGAGAGCGAAACGATATGAAGGAGGGGGAAAGAGAGCGAAGCGAGACAAAGGAGGTTGGAAGAAGGCAAAACGAGACGAAGGAGGGTGGAAGAGAGCGAAACGAGACGAAGGAGGGTGAAGGAGGGTGAAACGAGACGAAGGAGGGCGGAAGAGAGCGATACGAGACGAAGGAGGGAGAAAGAGAGCGAAACGATACGAAGGAGGGTGAAAGAGAGCGAAGCGAGACAAAGGAGGTTGGAAGAAGGCGAAACGAGACGAAGGAGGGTGGAAGAGAGCGAAACGAGACGAAGGAGGGTGAAAGAGGGCGAAACGAGACGAAGGAGGGTGAGAGATAGCGAAACGAGATGAAGGAGGGTGAAAGAGAGCAAAACGAGACGAAGGAGGGTGAAAGTGAGCGAAACGAGACGAAGGAGGGTGAAGGAGGGCGAAACGAGGCGAAGGAGGGTGGAAGAGAGCGATACGAGACGAAGGAGTGAGAAAGAGAGCGAAACGATACGAAGGAGGGTGAAAGAGAGCGAAGCAAGACACAGGAGGTTGGAAGAAGGCGAAACGAGACGAAGGAGGGTGAAGGAGAGCGATACGAGGCGAAGGAGGGTGAAAGAGAGCAAAATGAGACGAAGGATGGTGAAAGAGAGCGAAACGAGGCGAAGGAGGGTGAAAGAGAGCGAAACGAAACGAAGGAGGGTGAAAGAGAGCGAAACGAGACGAAGGAAGGTGAAAGAGAGCGAAACGAGACGAAGGAAGGTGAAAGAGAGCAAAACGAGTCTAAGGAGGGTGAAAGAGAGCGAAACGAGACGAAGGAGGGTGAAAGAGGTGAAACGAGACGAAGGAGGGTGAAAGAGAGCGAAACGAGATGAAGGAGGATGAAAGAGAGCGAAACGAGACGAAGGAGGGTGAAAGAGGGCGAAACGAGACAAAGGAGGGTGGAAGAGAGCGAAACGAGACGAAGGAGGGTGAGAGACAGCGAAACGAGATGAAGGAGGGTGAAAGAGAGCAAAACGAGACGAAGGAGGGTGAAAGAGAGCGAAACGAGACGAAGGAGGGTGAAGGAGGGCAAAACGAGACGAAGGAGGGTGGAAGAGAGCGATACGAGACGAAGGAGGGAGAAAGAGAGCGAAACGATATGAAGGAGGGTGAAAGAGAGCGAAGCGAGACAAAGGAGGTTGGAAGAAGGCGAAACGAGACGAAGGAGGGTGGAAGAGAGCGAAACGAGATGAAGGAGGGTGAAGGAGAGCAAAAAGAGACAAAGGAGAGTGAGAGGTAGCGAAACGAGACGAAGGAGGGTAAAAGAGAGCAAAACGAGACAAAGGAGGGTGAAAGAGAGCGAAACGAGATGAAGGAGGGTGAAAAAGAGCGAAAGGAGACGAAGGAGGTTGAAAGAGAGCGAAACGAGATGAAGGAGGGTGAAAGAGAGCGAAACGAGACGAAGGAGGGTGAAAGAGGGCGAAACGAGACAAAGGAGGGTGGAAGAGAGCGAAACGAGACGAAGGAGGGTGAGAGAAAGCACAACGAGATGAAGGAGGGTGAAAGAGAGCAAAACGAGACGAAGGAGGGTGAAAGAGATCGAAACGAGATGAAGGAGGGTGAAGGAGGGCGAAACAAGACGAAGGAGGGTGGAAGAGAGCGATACGAGACGAAGGAGGGAGAAAAAGAGCGAAACGATACGAAGGAGGGTGAAAGAGAGCGAAGCGAGACAAAAGAGGTTGGAAGAAGGCGAAACGAGATGAAGGAGGGTGGAAGAGAGCGAAACGAGACGAAGGAGGGTGAAGGAGAGCGATACGAGGCGAAGGAGGGTGAAAGAGAGCGAAACGAGATGAAGGAGGGTGAAAGAGAGCGAAACGAGACGAAGGAGGGTGAAAGAGGGTGAAACGAGACAAAGGAGGGTGGAAGAGAGCGAAACGAGACGAAGGAGGGTGAGAGAGAGCGAAAGTAGACGAAGGAGGGTCAAAGAGAGCGAAACGAGACGAAGGAGGGTGAAAAAGAGCGAAACGAGACGAAGGAGTTTGAAAGAGAGCGAAACGAGATGAAGGAGGGTGAAAGAGAGCGAAACGAGACGAAGGAGGGTGAAAGAGGGCGAAACGAGACAAAGGAGGGTGGAAGAGAGCGAAACGAGACAAAGGAGGGTGAGAGATAGCGAAACGAGATGAAGGAGGTTGAAAGAGAGCAAAACGAGACGAAGGAGGGTGAAAGAGAGCGAAACGAGATGAAGGAGGGTGAAGGAGGGCGAAACGAGACGAAGGAGGGTGGAAGAGAGCGATACGAGACGAAGGAGGGAGAACGAGAGCGAAACGATATGAAGGAGGATGAAAGAGAGCGAAGCGAGACAAAGGAGGTTGGAAGAAGGCGAAACGAGACGAAGGAGGGTGGAAGAGTGCGAAACGAGACGAAGGAGGGTGAAAGAGGGCGAAACGAGATGAAGGAGGGTGAGAGATAGCGAAACGAGATGAAGGAGGGTGAAAGAGAGCAAAACGAGATGAAGGAGGGTGAAAGAGAGCGAAACGAGACGAAGGAGGGTGAAAGAGAGCGAAGCAAGACACATGAGGTTGGAAGAAGGCGAAACGAGACGAACG
Organism: Scyliorhinus torazame; assembly: GCF_047496885.1. Classification (NCBI taxonomy): domain Eukaryota; kingdom Metazoa; phylum Chordata; class Chondrichthyes; order Carcharhiniformes; family Scyliorhinidae; genus Scyliorhinus; species Scyliorhinus torazame. The sequence goes on along the minus strand of NC_092732.1, from coordinate 47,056,536 downwards.
AGGGTGAAGGAGGGTGTTACGAGACGAAGGAGTGAGAAAGAGAGCGAAACGATACGAAGGAGGGTGAAAGAGAGCGAAGCAAGACACATGAGGTTGGAAGAAGGCGAAACGAGACGAACGAGGGTGAAGGAGAGCGATACGAGGCGAAGGAGGGTGAAAGAGAGCAAAATGAGACGAAGGATGGTGAAAGAGAGCGAAACGAGGCGAAGGAGGGTGAAAGAGAGCGAAACGAAACGAAGGAGGGTGAAAGAGAGCGAAACGAGACGAAGGAAGGTGAAAGAGAGCGAAACGAGACGAAGGAAGGTGAAAGAGAGCAAAACGAGTCTAAGGAGGGTGAAAGAGAGCGAAACGAGACGAAGGAGGGTGAAAGAGAGCGAAACTAGACGAAGGAGGGTCAAAGAGAGCGAAACGAGACGAAGGAGGGTGAGAGATAGCGAAACGAGATGAAGGAGGGTGAAAGAGAGCAAAACGAGACGAAGGAGGGTGAAAGAGAGCGAAACGAGACGAAGGAGGGTGAAGGAGGGCGAAACGAGTCGAAGGAAGGTGAAAGAGAGCAAAAGGAGCCTAAGGAGGGTGAAAGAGAGCGAAACAAGACGAAGGAGGGTGAAAGAGAGCGAAACTAGACGAAGGAGGGTCAAAGAGAGCGAAACGAGACGAAGGAGGGTGAGAGATTGCGAAACGAGATGAAGGAGGGTGAAAGAGAGCAAAACGAGACGAAGGAGGGTGAAAGAGAGCGAAACGAGACGAAGGAGGGTGAAGGAGGGCGAAACGAGACGAAGGAGGGTGGAAGAGAGCGATACAAGACGAAGGAGGGAGAAAGAGAGCAAAACGATACGAAGGAGGGTGAAAGAGAGCGAAACGAGATGAAGGAGGGTGAAAGAGAGCAAAACGAGACGAAGGAGGGTGAAAGAGAGCGAAACGAGATGAAGGAGGGTGAAGGAGGGCGAAACGAGACGAAGGAGGGTGGAAGAGAGCGATACGAGACGAAGGAGGGAGAAAGAGTGCGAAACGATACGAAGGAGGGTGAAAGAGAGGGAAGCGAGACAAAGGAGGTTGGAAGAAGGCGAAACGAGACGAAGGAGGGTGGAAGAGAGCGAAACGAGACGAAGGAGGGTGAAAGAGGTGAAACGAGACGAAGGAGGGTGAAAGAGAGCGAAACGAGACGAAGGAGGGTGAAAGAGGGCGAAACGAGACAAAGGAGGGTGGAAGAGAGCGAAACGAGACGAAGGAGGGTGAGAGATAGCGAAACGAGATGAAGGAGGGTGAGAGAGAGCAAAACGAGACGAAGGAGGGTGAAAGAGAGCGAAACGAGACGAAGGAGGGTGAAGGAGGGCGAAACGAGACGAAGGAGGGTGGAAGAGAGCGATACGAGACGAAGGAGGGAGAAAGAGAGCGAAACGATACGAAGGAGGGTGAAAGAGAGCGAAGCGAGACAAAGGAGGTTGGAAGAAGGCGAAACGAGACGAAGGAGGGTGGAAGAGAGCGAAACGAGACGAAGGAGGGTGAAGGAGAGCAAAAAGAGACAAAGGAGAGTGAGAGGTAGCGAAACGAGACGAAGGAGGGTGAAAGAGAGCAAAACGAGACGAAGGAGGGTGAAAGAGAGCGTAACGAGACGAAGGATGGTGAAAAAGAGCGAAAGGAGACGAAGGAGGTTGAAAGAGAGCGAAACGAGATGAAGGAGGGTGAAACAGAGCGAAACGAGACGAAGGAGGGTGGAAGAGAGCAAAACGAGACGAAGGAGGGTGAAGGAGAGCGATACGAGGCGAAGGAGGGTGAAAGAGAGCAAAACGAGACCAAGGATGGTGAAAGAGAGCGAAACGAGGCGAAGGAGGGTGAAAGAGAGCGAAACGAAACGGAGGAAGGTACAAGAGAGCGAAACGAGTCTAAGGAGGGTGAAAGAGAGCGAAACGAAACGAAGGAGGGTGAAAGAGAGCGAAACGAGACGAAGGAAGGTGAAAGAGAGCGAAACGAGACGAAGGAGGTTGAAAGATCACGAAACGAGACGCAGGAGGGTGGAAGAGAGTGAAACGAGACGAAGGAGGGTGAGATATAGCGAAACGAGACGAAGGAGGGTGAATGAGAGCGAAACGAGGCGAAGGATAGTGAAAGAGAGCGAAACGAGACGAAGGAGGGTCAAAGAGAGCGAAACGAGACGAATGAGGGTGAAAGAGAGTGAAACGAGATGAAGGAGGGTGAAAGAGAGCGAAACGAGACGAAGGAGGGTGAAAGAGAGCGAAACTCGACGAAGGAGGGTCAAAGAGAGCGAAAAGAGACGAAGGAGGGTGAAAAAGAGCGAAACGAGACGAAGGAGGTTGAAAGAGAGCGAAACGAGACGAAGGAGGGTGAAAGAGAGCGAAACGAGATGAAGCAGGGTAAAAGAGGGCGAAACGAGACGAAGGAGGGTGAAAGAGAGCAAAACGAGACGAAGGAGGGTGAAAGAGAGCGAAACGAGACGAAGGAGGGTGAAAGAGGTGAAACGAGACGAAGGAGGGTGAAAGAGAGCGAAACGAGACGAAGGAGGGTGAAAGAGGGCGAAACGAGACAAAGGAGGGTGGAAGAGAGCGAAACGAGACGAAGGAGGGTGAGAGATAGCGAAACGAGATGAAGGAGGGTGAGAGAGAGCAAAACGAGACGAAGGAGGGTGAAAGAGAGCGAAACGAGACGAAGGAGGGTGAAGGAGGGCGAAACGAGACGAAGGAGGGTGGAAGAGAGCGATACGAGACGAAGGAGGGAGAAAGAGAGCGAAACGATACGAAGGAGGGTGAAAGAGAGCGAAGCGAGACAAAGGAGGTTGGAAGAAGGCGAAACGAGACGAAGGAGGGTGGAAGAGAGCGAAACGAGACGAAGGAGGGTGAAGGAGAGCAAAAAGAGACAAAGGAGAGTGAGAGGTAGCGAAACGAGACGAAGGAGGGTGAAAGAGAGCAAAACGAGACGAAGGAGGGTGAAAGAGAGGGAAACGAGACGAAGGAGGGTGAAAAAGAGCGAAAGGAGACGAAGGAGGTTGAAAGAGAGCGAAACGAGATGAAGGAGGGTGAAACAGAGCGAAACGAGACAAAGGAGGGTGAAAGACGGCGAAACGAGACAAAGGAGGGTGGAAGAGAGCGAAACGAGACGATGGAGGGTGAGAGATAGCGCAACGAGATGAAGGAGGGTGAAAGAGAGCAAAACGAGACGAAGGAGGGTGAACGAGAACGAAACGAGACGAAGGAGGGTGAAGGAGGGCGAAACGAGACGAAGGAGGGTGGAAGAGAGCGATACGAGACGAAGGAGGGAGAAAGAGAGCGAAACGATACGAAGGAGGGTGAAAGAGATCGAAGCGAGACAAAGGAGGTTGGAAGAAGGCGAAACGAGAGGAAGGAGGGTGGAAGAGAGCAAAACGAGACGAAGGAGGGTGAAGGAGAGCGATACGAGGCGAAGGAGGGTGAAAGAGAGCAAAACGAGACCAAGGATGGTGAAAGAGAGCGAAACGAGGCGAAGGAGGGTGAAAGAGAGCGAAACGAAACGAAGGAAGGTGAAAGAGAGCGAAACGAGTCGAAGGAGGGTGAAAGAGAGCGAAACGAGATGAAGGAGAGTGAAAGAGAGCGAAAGTAGACGAAGGAGGGTCAAAGAGAGCGAAACGAGATGAAGGAGGGTGAAAAAGAGCGAAACGAGACGAAGGAGGTTGAAAGAGAGCGAAACGAGATGGTGAAAGAGAGCGAAACGAGACGAAGGAGGGTGAAAGAGGGCGAAACGAGACAAAGGAGGGTGGAAGAGAGCGAAACGAGACGAAGGAGGGTGAGAGATAGCGAAACGAGATGAAGGAGGGTGAAAGAGAGCAAAACGAGACGAAGGAGGGTGAAAGAGAGCGAAACGAGACGAAGGAGGGTGAAGGAGGGCGAAACGAGACGAAGGACGGTGGAAGAGAGCGATACGAGACGAAGGAGGGAGAAAGAGAGCGAAACGATACGAAGGAGGGTGAAAGAGAGCGAAGCGAGACAAAGGAGGTTGGAAGAAGGCGAAACGAGACGAAGGAGGGTGGAAGAGAGCGAAACGAGACGAAGGAGGGTGAAAGATCACGAAACGAGACGCAGGAGGGTGGAAGAGAGTGAAACGAGACGAAGGAGGGTGAGATATAGCGAAACGAGACGAAGGAGGGTGAATGAGAGCGAAACGAGGCGAAGGATAGTGAAAGAGAGCAAAACGAGACGAAGGAGGGTCAAAGAGAGCGAAACGAGACGAATGAGGGTGAAAGAGAGTGAAACGAGATGAAGGAGGGTGAAAGAGGGCGAAACGAGACGTAGGAGGGTGAAAGAGAGCGAAACTAGACGAAGGAGGGTCAAAGAGAACGAAAAGAGACGAAGGAGGGTGAAAAAGAGCGAAACGAGACGAAGGAGGTTGAAAGAGAGCGAAACGAGATGAAGGAGGGTGAAAGAGAGCGAAACGAGATGAAGCAGGGTGAAAGAGGGCGAAACGAGACGAAGGAGGGTGAAAGAGAGCAAAAAGAGACAAAGGAGAGTGAGAGGTAGCGAAACGAGACGAAGGAGGGTGAAAGAGAGCAAAACGAGACGAAGGAGGGTGAAAGAGAGCGAAACGAGACGAAGGAGGGTGAAAGAGGTGAAACGAGACGAAGGAGGGTGAAAGAGAGCGAAACGAGATGAAGGAGGGTGAAAGAGAGCGAAACGAGACGAAGGAGGGTGAAAGAGGGCGAAACGAGACAAAGGAGGGTGGAAGAGAGCGAAACGAGACGAAGGAGGGTGAGAGATAGCAAAACGAGATGAAGGAGGGTAAAAGAGAGCAAAACGAGACGAAGGAGGGTGAAAGAGAGCGAAACGAGACGAAGGAGGGTGAAGGAGGGCGAAACGAGACGAAGGAGGGTGGAAGAGAGCGATACGAGACGAAGGAGGGAGCAAGAGAGCGAAACGATACGAAGGAGGGTGAAAGAGAGCGAAGCGAGACAAATGAGGTTGGAAGAAGGCGAAATGAGACGAAGGAGGGTGGAAGAGAGCAAAACGAGACGAAGGAGGGTGAAAGAGAGTGAAACGAGATGAAGGAGGGTGAAAGAGAGCGAAACGAGACATAGGAGGGTGAAAGAGAGCGAAACTAGACGAAGGAGGGTCAAAGAGAGCGAAAAGAGACGAAGGAGGGTGAAAAAGAGCGAAACGAGACGAAGGAGGTTGAAAGAAAGCAAAACGAGATGAAGCAGGGTGAAAGAGGGCGAAACGAGACGAAGGAGGGTGAAACAGAGCAAAAAGAGACAAAGGAGAGTGAGAGGTAGCGAAACGAGACGAAGGAGGGTGAAAGAGAGCAAAACGAGACGAAGGAGGGTGAAAGAGAGCGAAATGAGACGAAGGAGGGTGAAAGAGGTGAAACGAGATGAAGGAGGGTGAAAGAGAGCGAAACGAGATGAAGGAGGGTGAAAGAGAGCGAAACGAGACGAAGGAGGGTGAAAGAGGGCGAAACGAGACAAAGGAGGGTGGAAGAGAGCGAAACGAGACGAAGGAGCGTGATAGATAGCGAAACGAGATGAAGGAGGGTGAAAGAGAGCAAAACGAGACGAAGGAGGGTGAAAGAGAGCGAAACGAGACGAAGGAGGGTGAAGGAGGGTGAAACGAGACGAAGGAGGGTGGAAGAGAGCGATACGAGACGAAGGAGGGAGAAAGAGAGCGAAACGATATGAAGGAGGGTGAAAGAGAGCGAAGCGAGACAAAGGAGGTTGGAAGAAGGCGAAACGAGACGAAGGAGGGTGGAAGAGAGCGAAACGAGACGAAGGAGGGTGAAGGAGAGCAAAAAGAGACAAAGGAGAGTGAGAGGTAGTGAAACGAGACGAAGGAGGGTGAAAGAGAGCAAAACGAGACGAAGGAGGGTGAAAGAGAGTGAAACGAGATGAAGGAGGGTGAAAGAGAGCGAAACGAGACGTAGGAGGGTGAAAGAGAGCGAAACTAGACGAAGGAGGGTCAAGAGAGCGAAAAGAGACGAAGGAGGGTGAAAAAGAGCGAAACGAGACGAAGGAGGTTGAAAGAGAGCGAAACGAGATGAAGGAGGGTGAAAGAGAGCGAAACGAGATGAAGCAGGGTGAAAGAGGGCGAAACGAGACGAAGGAGGGTGAAAGAGAGCAAAAAGAGACAAAGGAGAGTGAGAGGTAGCGAAACGAGACGAAGGAGGGTGAAAGAGAGCAAAACAAGACGAAGGAGGGTGAAAGAGAGCGAAACGAGACGAAGGAGGGTGAAAGAGGTGAAACGAGACGAAGGAGGGTGAAAGAGAGCGAAACGAGACGAAGGAGGGTGAGAGATAGCGAAACGAGATGAAGGAGGGTGAAAGAGAGCAAAACGAGACGAAGGAGGGTGAAAGAGAGCGAAACGAGACGAAGGAGGGTGAAGGAGGGCGAAACGAGACGAAGGAGGGTGGAAGAGAGCGATACGAGACGAAGGAGGGAGAAAGAGAGCGAAACGATATGAAGGAGGGTGAAAGAGAGCGAAGCGAGACAAAGGAGGTTGGAAGAAGGCGAAACGAGACGAAGGAGGGTGGAAGAGAGCGAAACGAGACGAAGGAGGGTGAAGGAGAGCAAAAAGAGACAAAGGAGAGTGAGAGGTAGCGAAACGAGACGAAGGAGGGTGAAAGAGAGCAAAACGAGACAAAGGAGGGTGAAAGAGAGCGAAACGAGATGAAGGAGGGTGAAACAGAGCGACACGAGACGAAGGAGGGTGAAAGAGGGCGAAGCGAGACAAAGGAGGTTGGAAGAAGGCGAAACGAGACGAAGGAGGGTGGAAGAGAGCGAAAAGAAACGAAGGAGGGTGAAAGAGAGCGAAACGAGACGAAGGAAGGTGAAAGAGAGCGAAACGAGACGAAGGAAGGTGAAAGAGAGCGAAACGAGACAAAGGAGGTTGAAAGAAGGCGAAACGAGATGAAGGAGGGTGGAAGAGAGCAAAACGAGACGAAGGAGGGTGAAAGATCACGAAACGAGACGCGGGAGGGTGGAAGAGAGTGAAACGAGACGAAGGTGGGTGAGATATAGCGAAACGAGACGAAGGAGGGTGAATGAGAGCGAAACGAGGCGAAGGATAGTGAAAGAGAGCGAAACGAGACGAAGGAGGGTGAAAGAGAGCGAAACGAGACGAATGAGGGTGAAAGAGAGTGAAACGAGATGAAGGAGGGTGAAAGAGAGCGAAACGAGACGAAGGAGGGTGAAAGAGAGCGAAACTCGACGAAGGAGGGTCAAAGAGAGCGAAAAGAGACGAAGAAGGGTGAAAAAGAGCGAAACGAGACGAAGGAGGTTGAAAGAGAGCGAAACGAGACGAAGGAGGGTGAAAGAGAGCGAAACGAGATGAAGCAGTGTGAAAGAGGGTGAAACGAGACGATGGAGGGTGAAAGAGAGCAAAACGAGACGAAGGAGGGTGAAAGAGAGCGAAACGAGACGAAGGAGGGTGAAAGAGGTGAAACGAGACGAAGGAGGGTGAAAGAGAGCGAAACGAGACGAAGGAGGGTGAAAGAGGGCGAAACGAGACAAAGGAGGGTGGAAGAGAGCGAAACGAGACGAAGGAGGGTGAGAGATAGCGAAACGAGATGAAGGAGGGTGAGAGAGAGCAAAACGAGACGAAGGAGGGTGAAAGAGAGCGAAACGAGACGAAGGAGGGTGAAGGAGGGCGAAACGAGACGAAGGAGGGTGGAAGAGAGCGATACGAGACGAAGGAGGGAGAAAGAGAGCGAAACGATACGAAGGAGGGTGAAAGAGAGCGAAGCGAGACAAAGGAGGTTGGAAGAAGGCGAAACGAGACGAAGGAGGGTGGAAGAGAGCGAAACGAGACGAAGGAGGGTGAAGGAGAGCAAAAAGAGACAAAGGAGAGTGAGAGGTAGCGAAACGAGACGAAGGAGGGTGAAGGAGGGCGAAACGAGACGATGGAGGGTGAGAGATAGCGCAACGAGATGAAGGAGGGTGAAAGAGAGCAAAACGAGACGAAGGAGGGTGAAAGAGATCGAAACGAGACGAAGGAGGGTGAAGGAGGGCGAAACGAGACGAAGGAGGGTGGAAGAGAGCGATACGAGACGAAGGAGGGAGAAAGAGAGCGAAACGATACGAAGGAGGGTGAAAGAGAGCGAAGCGAGACAAAGGAGGTTGGAAGAAGGCGAAACGAGACGAAGGAGGGTGGAAGAGAGCAAAACGAGACGAAGGAGGGTGAAGGAGAGCGATACGAGGCGAAGGAGGGTGAAAGAGAGCGAAATGAGACGAAGGAGGGTGAAAGAGAGCGAAAGGAGACGAAGGAGGTTGAAAGAGAGCGAAACGAGATGAAGGAGGGTGAAACAGAGCGAAACGAGACGAAGGAGGGTGAAAGAGAGCGAAACGAGACGAAAGAAGGTGAAAGAGAGCGAAACGAGTCTAAGGAGGGTGAAAGAGAGCGAAACGAGATGAAGGAGAGTGAAAGAGAGCGAAATTAGACGAAGGAGGGTGAAAGAGGGCGAAACGAGACAAAGGAGGGTGGAAGAGAGCGTAACGAGACGAAGGAGGGTGAGAGATAGCGAAACGAGATGAAGGAGGGTGAAAGAGAGCAAAACGAGACGAAGGAGGGTGAAAGAGAGCGAAACGAGACGAAGGAGGGTGAAAGAGAGCGAAACGAGACGAAGGAGGATGAAAAAGAGCGAAACGAGACGAAGGAGGTTGAAAGAGAGCGAAACGAGATGAAGGAGGGTGAAAGAGAGCGAAACGCGACGAAGGAGGGTGAAAGAGGGCGAAACGAGACAAAGGAGGGTGGAAGAGAGCGTAACGAGACGAAGGAGGGTGAGAGATAGCGAAACGAGATGAAGGAGGGTGAAAGAGAGCAAAACGAGACGAAGGAGGGTGAAAGAGAGCGAAACGAGACGAAGGAGGGTGAAGGAGGGCGAAACGAGATGAAGGAGGGTGGAAGAGAGCGATACGAGACGAAGGAGGGAGAAAGAGAGCGAAACGATACGAAGGAGGGTGAAAGAGAGCGAAGCGAGACAAAGGAGGTTGGAAGAAGGCGAAACGAGACGAAGGAGGGTGGAAGAGAGCGAAACGAGACGAAGGAGGGTGAAAGATCACGAAACGAGACGCAGGAGGGTGGAAGAGAGTGAAACGAGACGAAGGAGGGTGAGATATAGCGAAACGAGACAAAGGAGGGTGAATGAGAGCGAAACGAGGCGAAGGATAGTGAAAGAGAGCGAAACGAGACGAAGGAGGGTGAAAGAGAGTGAAACGAGATGAAGGAGGGTGAAAGAGAGCGAAACGAGACGTAGGAGGGTGAAAGAGAGCGAAACTAGACGAAGGAGGGTCAAAGAGAGGGAAAAGAGACGAAGGAGGGTGAAAAAGAGCGAAACGAGATGAAGGAGGTTGAAAGAGAGCGAAACGAGATGAAGGAGGGTGAAAGAGAGCGAAACGAGATGAAGCAGGGTGAAAGAGGGCGAAACGAGACGAAGTAGGGTGAAAGAGAGCAAAAAGAGACAAAGGAGAGTGAGAGGTAGCGAAACGAGACGAAGGAGGGTGAAAGAGAGCAAAACGAGACGAAGGAGGGTGAAAGAGGTGAAACGAGACGAAGGAGGGTGAAAGAGAGCGAAACGAGATGAAGGAGGGTGAAAGAGAGCGAAACGAGACGAAGGAGGGTGAAAGAGGGCGAAACGAGACAAAGGAGGGTGGAAGGGAGCGAAACGAGACGAAGGAGGGTGAGAGATAGCGAAACGAGATGAAGCAGGGTGAAAGAGGGCGAAACGAGACGAAGGAGGGTGAAAGAGAGCAAAAAGAGACAAAGGAGAGTGAGAGGTAGCGAAGCGAGACGAAGGAGGGTGAAAGAGAGCAAAACTAGACGAAGGAGGGTGAAAGAGAGCGAAACGAGACGAAGGAGGGTGAAAGAGGTGAAACGAGACGAAGGAGGGTGAAAGAGAGCGAAACGAGACGAAGGAGGGTGAAAGAGGGCGAAACGAGACAAAGGAGGGTGGAAGAGAGCGAAACGAGACGAAGGAGGGTGAGAGATAGCGAAACGAGATGAAGGAGGGTGAAAGAGAGCAAAACGAGACGAAGGAGGGTGAAAGAGAGCGAAACGAGACGAAGGAGGGTGAAGGAGGGCGAAACGATACGAAGGAGGGTGAAAGAGAGTGAAGCGAGACAAAGGAGGTTGGAAGAAGGCGAAACGAGACGAAGGAGGGTGGAAGAGAGCGAAACGAGACGAAGGAGGGTGAAGGAGAGCAAAAAGAGACAAAGGAGAGTGAGAGGTAGCGAAACGAGACGAAGGAGGGTGAAAGAGAGCAAAACGAGACGAAGGAGGGTGAAAGAGAGCGAAACGAGACGAAGGAGGGTGAAAAAGAGCGAAAGGAGACGAAGGAGGGTGAAAGAGAGTGAAACGAGATGAAGGAGGGTGAAAGAGAGCGAAACGAGACGAAGGAGGGTGAAAGAGAGCGAAACTCGACGAAGGAGGGTCAAAGAGAGCGAAAAGAGACGAAGGAGGGTGAAAAAGAGCGAAACGAGACGAAGGAGGTTGAAAGAGAGCGAAACGAGACGAAGGAGGGTGAAAGAGAGCGAAACGAGATGAAGCAGGGTAAAAGAGGGCGAAACGAGACGAAGGAGGGTGAAAGAGAGCAAAACGAGACGAAGGAGGGTGAAAGAGAGCGAAACGAGACGAAGGAGGGTGAAAGAGGTGAAACGAGACGAAGGAGGGTGAAAGAGAGCGAAACGAGACGAAGGAGGGTGAAAGAGGGCGAAACGAGACAAAGGAGGGTGGAAGAGAGCGAAACGAGACGAAGGAGGGTGAGAGATAGCGAAACGAGATGAAGGAGGGTGAGAGAGAGCAAAACGAGACGAAGGAGGGTGAAAGAGAGCGAAACGAGACGAAGGAGGGTGAAGGAGGGCGAAACGAGACGAAGGAGGGTGGAAGAGAGCGATACGAGACGAAGGAGGGAGAAAGAGAGCGAAACGATACGAAGGAGGGTGAAAGAGAGCGAAGCGAGACAAAGGAGGTTGGAAGAAGGCGAAACGAGACGAAGGAGGGTGGAAGAGAGCGAAACGAGACGAAGGAGGGTGAAGGAGAGCAAAAAGAGACAAAGGAGAGTGAGAGGTAGCGAAACGAGACGAAGGAGGGTGAAAGAGAGCAAAACGAGACGAAGGAGGGTGAAAGAGAGGGAAACGAGACGAAGGAGGGTGAAAAAGAGCGAAAGGAGACGAAGGAGGTTGAAAGAGAGCGAAACGAGATGAAGGAGGGTGAAACAGAGCGAAACGAGACGAAGGAGGGTGAAAGACGGCGAAACGAGACAAAGGAGGGTGGAAGAGAGCGAAACGAGACGATGGAGGGTGAGAGATAGCGCAACGAGATGAAGGAGGGTGAAAGAGAGCAAAACGAGACGAAGGAGGGTGAACGAGAACGAAACGAGACGAAGGAGGGTGAAGGAGGGCGAAACGAGACGAAGGAGGGTGGAAGAGAGCGATACGAGACGAAGGAGGGAGAAAGAGAGCGAAACGATACGAAGGAGGGTGAAAGAGATCGAAGCGAGACAAAGGAGGTTGGAAGAAGGCGAAACGAGAGGAAGGAGGGTGGAAGAGAGCAAAACGAGACGAAGGAGGGTGAAGGAGAGCGATACGAGGCGAAGGAGGGTGAAAGAGAGCAAAACGAGACCAAGGATGGTGAAAGAGAGCGAAACGAGGCGAAGGAGGGTGAAAGAGAGCGAAACGAAACGAAGGAAGGTGAAAGAGAGCGAAACGAGTCGAAGGAGGGTGAAAGAGAGCGAAACGAGATGAAGGAGAGTGAAAGAGAGCGAAAGTAGACGAAGGAGGGTCAAAGAGAGCGAAACGAGATGAAGGAGGGTGAAAAAGAGCGAAACGAGACGAAGGAGGTTGAAAGAGAGCGAAACGAGATGGTGAAAGAGAGCGAAACGAGACGAAGGAGGGTGAAAGAGGGCGAAACGAGACAAAGGAGGGTGGAAGAGAGCGAAACGAGACGAAGGAGGGTGAGAGATAGCGAAACGAGATGAAGGAGGGTGAAAGAGAGCAAAACGAGACGAAGGAGGGTGAAAGAGAGCGAAACGAGACGAAGGAGGGTGAAGGAGGGCGAAACGAGACGAAGGACGGTGGAAGAGAGCGATACGAGACGAAGGAGGGAGAAAGAGAGCGAAACGATACGAAGGAGGGTGAAAGAGAGCGAAGCGAGACAAAGGAGGTTGGAAGAAGGCGAAACGAGACGAAGGAGGGTGGAAGAGAGCGAAACGAGACGAAGGAGGGTGAAAGATCACGAAACGAGACGCAGGAGGGTGGAAGAGAGTGAAACGAGACGAAGGAGGGTGAGATATAGCGAAACGAGACGAAGGAGGGTGAATGAGAGCGAAACGAGGCGAAGGATAGTGAAAGAGAGCAAAACGAGACGAAGGAGGGTCAAAGAGAGCGAAACGAGACGAATGAGGGTGAAAGAGAGTGAAACGAGATGAAGGAGGGTGAAAGAGGGCGAAACGAGACGTAGGAGGGTGAAAGAGAGCGAAACTAGACGAAGGAGGGTCAAAGAGAACGAAAAGAGACGAAGGAGGGTGAAAAAGAGCGAAACGAGACGAAGGAGGTTGAAAGAGAGCGAAACGAGATGAAGGAGGGTGAAAGAGAGCGAAACGAGATGAAGCAGGGTGAAAGAGGGCGAAACGAGACGAAGGAGGGTGAAAGAGAGCAAAAAGAGACAAAGGAGAGTGAGAGGTAGCGAAACGAGACGAAGGAGGGTGAAAGAGAGCAAAACGAGACGAAGGAGGGTGAAAGAGAGCGAAACGAGACGAAGGAGGGTGAAAGAGGTGAAACGAGACGAAGGAGGGTGAAAGAGAGCGAAACGAGATGAAGGAGGGTGAAAGAGAGCGAAACGAGACGAAGGAGGGTGAAAGAGGGCGAAACGAGACAAAGGAGGGTGGAAGAGAGCGAAACGAGACGAAGGAGGGTGAGAGATAGCAAAACGAGATGAAGGAGGGTAAAAGAGAGCAAAACGAGACGAAGGAGGGTGAAAGAGAGCGAAACGAGACGAAGGAGGGTGAAGGAGGGCGAAACGAGACGAAGGAGGGTGGAAGAGAGCGATACGAGACGAAGGAGGGAGCAAGAGAGCGAAACGATACGAAGGAGGGTGAAAGAGAGCGAAGCGAGACAAATGAGGTTGGAAGAAGGCGAAATGAGACGAAGGAGGGTGGAAGAGAGCAAAACGAGACGAAGGAGGGTGAAAGAGAGTGAAACGAGATGAAGGAGGGTGAAAGAGAGCGAAACGAGACATAGGAGGGTGAAAGAGAGCGAAACTAGACGAAGGAGGGTCAAAGAGAGCGAAAAGAGACGAAGGAGGGTGAAAAAGAGCGAAACGAGACGAAGGAGGTTGAAAGAAAGCAAAACGAGATGAAGCAGGGTGAAAGAGGGCGAAACGAGACGAAGGAGGGTGAAACAGAGCAAAAAGAGACAAAGGAGAGTGAGAGGTAGCGAAACGAGACGAAGGAGGGTGAAAGAGAGCAAAACGAGACGAAGGAGGGTGAAAGAGAGCGAAATGAGACGAAGGAGGGTGAAAGAGGTGAAACGAGATGAAGGAGGGTGAAAGAGAGCGAAACGAGATGAAGGAGGGTGAAAGAGAGCGAAACGAGACGAAGGAGGGTGAAAGAGGGCGAAACGAGACAAAGGAGGGTGGAAGAGAGCGAAACGAGACGAAGGAGCGTGATAGATAGCGAAACGAGATGAAGGAGGGTGAAAGAGAGCAAAACGAGACGAAGGAGGGTGAAAGAGAGCGAAACGAGACGAAGGAGGGTGAAGGAGGGTGAAACGAGACGAAGGAGGGTGGAAGAGAGCGATACGAGACGAAGGAGGGAGAAAGAGAGCGAAACGATATGAAGGAGGGTGAAAGAGAGCGAAGCGAGACAAAGGAGGTTGGAAGAAGGCGAAACGAGACGAAGGAGGGTGGAAGAGAGCGAAACGAGACGAAGGAGGGTGAAGGAGAGCAAAAAGAGACAAAGGAGAGTGAGAGGTAGTGAAACGAGACGAAGGAGGGTGAAAGAGAGCAAAACGAGACGAAGGAGGGTGAAAGAGAGTGAAACGAGATGAAGGAGGGTGAAAGAGAGCGAAACGAGACGTAGGAGGGTGAAAGAGAGCGAAACTAGACGAAGGAGGGTCAAGAGAGCGAAAAGAGACGAAGGAGGGTGAAAAAGAGCGAAACGAGACGAAGGAGGTTGAAAGAGAGCGAAACGAGATGAAGGAGGGTGAAAGAGAGCGAAACGAGATGAAGCAGGGTGAAAGAGGGCGAAACGAGACGAAGGAGGGTGAAAGAGAGCAAAAAGAGACAAAGGAGAGTGAGAGGTAGCGAAACGAGACGAAGGAGGGTGAAAGAGAGCAAAACAAGACGAAGGAGGGTGAAAGAGAGCGAAACGAGACGAAGGAGGGTGAAAGAGGTGAAACGAGACGAAGGAGGGTGAAAGAGAGCGAAACGAGACGAAGGAGGGTGAGAGATAGCGAAACGAGATGAAGGAGGGTGAAAGAGAGCAAAACGAGACGAAGGAGGGTGAAAGAGAGCGAAACGAGACGAAGGAGGGTGAAGGAGGGCGAAACGAGACGAAGGAGGGTGGAAGAGAGCGATACGAGACGAAGGAGGGAGAAAGAGAGCGAAACGATATGAAGGAGGGTGAAAGAGAGCGAAGCGAGACAAAGGAGGTTGGAAGAAGGCGAAACGAGACGAAGGAGGGTGGAAGAGAGCGAAACGAGACGAAGGAGGGTGAAGGAGAGCAAAAAGAGACAAAGGAGAGTGAGAGGTAGCGAAACGAGACGAAGGAGGGTGAAAGAGAGCAAAACGAGACAAAGGAGGGTGAAAGAGAGCGAAACGAGATGAAGGAGGGTGAAACAGAGCGACACGAGACGAAGGAGGGTGAAAGAGGGCGAAGCGAGACAAAGGAGGTTGGAAGAAGGCGAAACGAGACGAAGGAGGGTGGAAGAGAGCGAAAAGAAACGAAGGAGGGTGAAAGAGAGCGAAACGAGACGAAGGAAGGTGAAAGAGAGCGAAACGAGATGAAGGAAGGTGAAAGAGAGCGAAACGAGACAAAGGAGGTTGAAAGAAGGCGAAACGAGATGAAGGAGGGTGGAAGAGAGCAAAACGAGACGAAGGAGGGTGAAAGATCACGAAACGAGACGCGGGAGGGTGGAAGAGAGTGAAACGAGACGAAGGTGGGTGAGATATAGCGAAACGAGACGAAGGAGGGTGAATGAGAGCGAAACGAGGCGAAGGATAGTGAAAGAGAGCGAAACGAGACGAAGGAGGGTGAAAGAGAGCGAAACGAGACGAATGAGGGTGAAAGAGAGTGAAACGAGATGAAGGAGGGTGAAAGAGAGCGAAACGAGACGAAGGAGGGTGAAAGAGAGCGAAACTCGACGAAGGAGGGTCAAAGAGAGCGAAAAGAGACGAAGAAGGGTGAAAAAGAGCGAAACGAGACGAAGGAGGTTGAAAGAGAGCGAAACGAGACGAAGGAGGGTGAAAGAGAGCGAAACGAGATGAAGCAGTGTGAAAGAGGGTGAAACGAGACGATGGAGGGTGAAAGAGAGCAAAACGAGACGAAGGAGGGTGAAAGAGAGCGAAACGAGACGAAGGAGGGTGAAAGAGGTGAAACGAGACGAAGGAGGGTGAAAGAGAGCGAAACGAGACGAAGGAGGGTGAAAGAGGGCGAAACGAGACAAAGGAGGGTGGAAGAGAGCGAAACGAGACGAAGGAGGGTGAGAGATAGCGAAACGAGATGAAGGAGGGTGAGAGAGAGCAAAACGAGACGAAGGAGGGTGAAAGAGAGCGAAACGAGACGAAGGAGGGTGAAGGAGGGCGAAACGAGACGAAGGAGGGTGGAAGAGAGCGATACGAGACGAAGGAGGGAGAAAGAGAGCGAAACGATACGAAGGAGGGTGAAAGAGAGCGAAGCGAGACAAAGGAGGTTGGAAGAAGGCGAAACGAGACGAAGGAGGGTGGAAGAGAGCGAAACGAGACGAAGGAGGGTGAAGGAGAGCAAAAAGAGACAAAGGAGAGTGAGAGGTAGCGAAACGAGACGAAGGAGGGTGAAGGAGGGCGAAACGAGACGATGGAGGGTGAGAGATAGCGCAACGAGATGAAGGAGGGTGAAAGAGAGCAAAACGAGACGAAGGAGGGTGAAAGAGATCGAAACGAGACGAAGGAGGGTGAAGGAGGGCGAAACGAGACGAAGGAGGGTGGAAGAGAGCGATACGAGACGAAGGAGGGAGAAAGAGAGCGAAACGATACGAAGGAGGGTGAAAGAGAGCGAAGCGAGACAAAGGAGGTTGGAAGAAGGCGAAACGAGACGAAGGAGGGTGGAAGAGAGCAAAACGAGACGAAGGAGGGTGAAGGAGAGCGATACGAGGCGAAGGAGGGTGAAAGAGAGCGAAATGAGACGAAGGAGGGTGAAAGAGAGCGAAAGGAGACGAAGGAGGTTGAAAGAGAGCGAAACGAGATGAAGGAGGGTGAAACAGAGCGAAACGAGACGAAGGAGGGTGAAAGAGAGCGAAACGAGACGAAAGAAGGTGAAAGAGAGCGAAACGAGTCTAAGGAGGGTGAAAGAGAGCGAAACGAGATGAAGGAGAGTGAAAGAGAGCGAAATTAGACGAAGGAGGGTGAAAGAGGGCGAAACGAGACAAAGGAGGGTGGAAGAGAGCGTAACGAGACGAAGGAGGGTGAGAGATAGCGAAACGAGATGAAGGAGGGTGAAAGAGAGCAAAACGAGACGAAGGAGGGTGAAAGAGAGCGAAACGAGACGAAGGAGGGTGAAAGAGAGCGAAACGAGACGAAGGAGGATGAAAAAGAGCGAAACGAGACGAAGGAGGTTGAAAGAGAGCGAAACGAGATGAAGGAGGGTGAAAGAGAGCGAAACGCGACGAAGGAGGGTGAAAGAGGGCGAAACGAGACAAAGGAGGGTGGAAGAGAGCGTAACGAGACGAAGGAGGGTGAGAGATAGCGAAACGAGATGAAGGAGGGTGAAAGAGAGCAAAACGAGACGAAGGAGGGTGAAAGAGAGCGAAACGAGACGAAGGAGGGTGAAGGAGGGCGAAACGAGATGAAGGAGGGTGGAAGAGAGCGATACGAGACGAAGGAGGGAGAAAGAGAGCGAAACGATACGAAGGAGGGTGAAAGAGAGCGAAGCGAGACAAAGGAGGTTGGAAGAAGGCGAAACGAGACGAAGGAGGGTGGAAGAGAGCGAAACGAGACGAAGGAGGGTGAAAGATCACGAAACGAGACGCAGGAGGGTGGAAGAGAGTGAAACGAGACGAAGGAGGGTGAGATATAGCGAAACGAGACAAAGGAGGGTGAATGAGAGCGAAACGAGGCGAAGGATAGTGAAAGAGAGCGAAACGAGACGAAGGAGGGTGAAAGAGAGTGAAACGAGATGAAGGAGGGTGAAAGAGAGCGAAACGAGACGTAGGAGGGTGAAAGAGAGCGAAACTAGACGAAGGAGGGTCAAAGAGAGGGAAAAGAGACGAAGGAGGGTGAAAAAGAGCGAAACGAGATGAAGGAGGTTGAAAGAGAGCGAAACGAGATGAAGGAGGGTGAAAGAGAGCGAAACGAGATGAAGCAGGGTGAAAGAGGGCGAAACGAGACGAAGTAGGGTGAAAGAGAGCAAAAAGAGACAAAGGAGAGTGAGAGGTAGCGAAACGAGACGAAGGAGGGTGAAAGAGAGCAAAACGAGACGAAGGAGGGTGAAAGAGGTGAAACGAGACGAAGGAGGGTGAAAGAGAGCGAAACGAGATGAAGGAGGGTGAAAGAGAGCGAAACGAGACGAAGGAGGGTGAAAGAGGGCGAAACGAGACAAAGGAGGGTGGAAGGGAGCGAAACGAGACGAAGGAGGGTGAGAGATAGCGAAACGAGATGAAGCAGGGTGAAAGAGGGCGAAACGAGACGAAGGAGGGTGAAAGAGAGCAAAAAGAGACAAAGGAGAGTGAGAGGTAGCGAAGCGAGACGAAGGAGGGTGAAAGAGAGCAAAACTAGACGAAGGAGGGTGAAAGAGAGCGAAACGAGACGAAGGAGGGTGAAAGAGGTGAAACGAGACGAAGGAGGGTGAAAGAGAGCGAAACGAGACGAAGGAGGGTGAAAGAGGGCGAAACGAGACAAAGGAGGGTGGAAGAGAGCGAAACGAGACGAAGGAGGGTGAGAGATAGCGAAACGAGATGAAGGAGGGTGAAAGAGAGCAAAACGAGACGAAGGAGGGTGAAAGAGAGCGAAACGAGACGAAGGAGGGTGAAGGAGGGCGAAACGATACGAAGGAGGGTGAAAGAGAGTGAAGCGAGACAAAGGAGGTTGGAAGAAGGCGAAACGAGACGAAGGAGGGTGGAAGAGAGCGAAACGAGACGAAGGAGGGTGAAGGAGAGCAAAAAGAGACAAAGGAGAGTGAGAGGTAGCGAAACGAGACGAAGGAGGGTGAAAGAGAGCAAAACGAGACGAAGGAGGGTGAAAGAGAGCGAAACGAGACGAAGGAGGGTGAAAAAGAGCGAAAGGAGACGAAGGAGGTTGAAAGAGAGCGAAACGAGATGAAGGAGGGTGAAACAGAGCGAAACGAGACGAAGGAGGGTGAAAGACGGCGAAACGAGACAAAGGAGGGTGGAAGAGAGCGAAACGAGACGATGGAGGGTGAGAGATAGCGCAACGAGATGAAGGAGGGTGAAAGAGAGCAAAACGAGACGAAGGAGGGTGAAAGAGATCGAAACGAGACGAAGGAGGGTGAAGGAGGGCGAAACGAGACGAAGGAGGGTGGAAGAGAGCGATACGAGACGAAGGAGGGAGAAAGAGAGCGAAACGATACGAAGGAGGGTGAAAGAGAGCGAAGCGAGACAAAGGAGGTTGGAAGAAGGCGAAACGAGACGAAGGAGGGTGGAAGAGAGCAAAACGAGACGAAGGAGGGTGAAGGAGAGCGATACGAGGCGAAGGAGGGTGAAAGAGAGCGAAATGAGACGAAGGAGGGTGAAAAAGAGCGAAAGGAGACGAAGGAGGTTGAAAGAGAGCGAAACGAGATGAAGGAGGGTGAAACAGAGCGAAACGAGACGAAGGAGGGTGAAAGAGAGCGAAACGAGACGAAAGAAGGTGAAAGAGAACGAAATGAGTCTAAGGAGGGTGAAAGAGAGCGAAACGAGATGAAGGAGAGTGAAAGAGAGCGAAATTAGACGAAGGAGGGTCAAAGAGAGCGAAACGAGACGAAGGAGGATGAAAAAGAGCGAAACGAGATGAAGGAGGTTGAAAGAGAGCGAAACGAGATGAAGGAGGGTGAAAGAGAGCGAAACGCGACGAAGGAGGGTGAAAGAGGGCGAAACGAGACAAAGGAGGGTGGAAGAGAGCGTAACGAGACGAAGGAGGGTGAGAGATAGCGAAACGAGATGAAGGAGGGTGAAAGAGAGCAAAACGAGACGAAGGAGGGTGAAAGAGAGCGAAAGGAGACGAAGGAGGGTGAAGGAGGGCGAAACGAGATGAAGGAGGGTGGAAGAGAGCGATACGAGACGAAGGAGGGAGAAAGAAAGCGAAACGATACGAAGGAGGGTGAAAGAGAGCGAAGCGAGACAAAGGAGGTTGGAAGAAGGCGAAACGAGACGAAGGAGGGTGGAAGAGAGCGAAACGAGACGAAGGAGGGTGAAAGATCACGAAACGAGACGCAGGAGGGTGGAAGAGAGTGAAACGAGACGAAGGAGGGTGAGATATAGCGAAACGAGACAAAGGAGGGTGAATGAGAGCGAAACGAGGCGAAGGATAGTGAAAGAGAGCGAAACGAGACGAAGGAGGGTCAAAGAGAGCGAAACGAGACGAATGAGGGTGAAAGAGAGTGAAACGAGATGAAGGAGGGTGAAAGAGAGCGAAACGAGACGTAGGAGGGTGAAAGAGAGCGAAACTAGACGAAGGAGGGTCAAAGAGAGGGAAAAGAGACGAAGGAGGGTGAAAAAGAGCGAAACGAGATGAAGGAGGTTGAAAGAGAGCGAAACGAGATGAAGGAGGGTGAAAGAGAGCGAAACGAGATGAAGCAGGGTGAAAGAGGGCGAAACGAGACGAAGTAGGGTGAAAGAGAGCAAAAAGAGACAAAGGAGAGTGAGAGGTAGCGAAACGAGACGAAGGAGGGTGAAAGAGAGCAAAACGAGACGAAGGAGGGTGAAAGAGGTGAAACGAGACGAAGGAGGGTGAAAGAGAGCGAAACGAGATGAAGGAGGGTGAAAGAGAGCGAAACGAGACGAAGGAGGGTGAAAGAGGTCGAAACGAGACAAAGGAGGGTGGAAGGGAGCGAAACGAGACGAAGGAGGGTGAGAGATAGCGAAACGAGATGAAGGAGGGTGAAAGAGAGCAAAACGAGACGAAGGAGGGTGAAAGAGAGCGAAACGAGACGAAGGAGGGTGAAGGAGGGCAAAACGAGACGAAGGAGGGTGGAAGAGAGCGATACGAGACGAAGGAGGGAGAAAGAGAGCGAAACGATATGAAGGAGGGTGAAAGAGAGCGAAGCGAGACAAAGGAGGTTGGAAGAAGGCGAAACGAGACGAAGGAGGGTGGAAGAGAGCGAAACGAGACGAAGGAGGGTGAAGGAGAGCAAAAAGAGACAAAGGAGAGTGAGAGGTAGCGAAACGAGACGAAGGAGGGTGAAAGAGAGCAAAACGAGACAAAGGAGGCAGAAAGAGAGCGAAACGAGACGAAGGAGGGTGAAAAAGAGCGAAAGGAGACGAAGGAGGTTGAAAGAGAGCGAAACGAGATGAAGGAGGGTGAAAGAGAGCGAAACGAGACGAAGGAGGGTGAAAGAGGGCGAAACGAGACAAAGGAGGGTGGAAGAGAGCGAAACGAGACGAAGGAGGGTGAGAGAAAGCACAACGAGATGAAGGAGGGTGAAAGAGAGCAAAACGAGACGAAGGAGGGTGAAAGAGATCGAAAAGAGACGAAGGAGGGTGAAGGAGGGCGAAACGAGACGAAGGAGGGTGGAAGAGAGCGAAACGAGATGAAGGAGGGTGAAAGAGAGCGAAACGCGACGAAGGAGGGTGAAAGAGGGCGAAACGAGACAAAGGAGGGTGGAAGAGAGCGTAACGAGACGAAGGAGGGTGAGAGATAGCGAAACGAGATGAAGGAGGGTGAAAGAGAGCAAAACGAGACGAAGGAGGGTGAAAGAGAGCGAAAGGAGACGAAGGAGGGTGAAGGAGGGCGAAACGAGATGAAGGAGGGTGGAAGAGAGCGATACGAGACGAAGGAGGGAGAAAGAAAGCGAAACGATACGAAGGAGGGTGAAAGAGAGCGAAGCGAGACAAAGGAGGTTGGAAGAAGGCGAAACGAGACGAAGGAGGGTGGAAGAGAGCGAAACGAGACGAAGGAGGGTGAAAGATCACGAAACGAGACGCAGGAGGGTGGAAGAGAGTGAAACGAGACGAAGGAGGGTGAGATATAGCGAAACGAGACAAAGGAGGGTGAATGAGAGCGAAACGAGGCGAAGGATAGTGAAAGAGAGCGAAACGAGACGAAGGAGGGTCAAAGAGAGCGAAACGAGACGAATGAGGGTGAAAGAGAGTGAAACGAGATGAAGGAGGGTGAAAGAGAGCGAAACGAGACGTAGGAGGGTGAAAGAGAGCGAAACTAGACGAAGGAGGGTCAAAGAGAGGGAAAAGAGACGAAGGAGGGTGAAAAAGAGCGAAACGAGATGAAGGAGGTTGAAAGAGAGCGAAACGAGATGAAGGAGGGTGAAAGAGAGCGAAACGAGATGAAGCAGGGTGAAAGAGGGCGAAACGAGACGAAGTAGGGTGAAAGAGAGCAAAAAGAGACAAAGGAGAGTGAGAGGTAGCGAAACGAGACGAAGGAGGGTGAAAGAGAGCAAAACGAGACGAAGGAGGGTGAAAGAGGTGAAACGAGACGAAGGAGGGTGAAAGAGAGCGAAACGAGATGAAGGAGGGTGAAAGAGAGCGAAACGAGACGAAGGAGGGTGAAAGAGGTCGAAACGAGACAAAGGAGGGTGGAAGGGAGCGAAACGAGACGAAGGAGGGTGAGAGATAGCGAAACGAGATGAAGGAGGGTGAAAGAGAGCAAAACGAGACGAAGGAGGGTGAAAGAGAGCGAAACGAGACGAAGGAGGGTGAAGGAGGGCAAAACGAGACGAAGGAGGGTGGAAGAGAGCGATACGAGACGAAGGAGGGAGAAAGAGAGCGAAACGATATGAAGGAGGGTGAAAGAGAGCGAAGCGAGACAAAGGAGGTTGGAAGAAGGCGAAACGAGACGAAGGAGGGTGGAAGAGAGCGAAACGAGACGAAGGAGGGTGAAGGAGAGCAAAAAGAGACAAAGGAGAGTGAGAGGTAGCGAAACGAGACGAAGGAGGGTGAAAGAGAGCAAAACGAGACAAAGGAGGCAGAAAGAGAGCGAAACGAGACGAAGGAGGGTGAAAAAGAGCGAAAGGAGACGAAGGAGGTTGAAAGAGAGCGAAACGAGATGAAGGAGGGTGAAAGAGAGCGAAACGAGACGAAGGAGGGTGAAAGAGGGCGAAACGAGACAAAGGAGGGTGGAAGAGAGCGAAACGAGACGAAGGAGGGTGAGAGAAAGCACAACGAGATGAAGGAGGGTGAAAGAGAGCAAAACGAGACGAAGGAGGGTGAAAGAGATCGAAAAGAGACGAAGGAGGGTGAAGGAGGGCGAAACGAGACGAAGGAGGGTGGAAGAGAGCGATACGAGACGAAGGAGGGAGAAAAAGAGCGAAACGATACGAAGGAGGGTGAAAGAGAGCGAAGCGAGACAAAGGAGGTTGGAAGAAGGCAAAACGAGACGAAGGAGGGTGGAAGAGAGCGAAACGAGATGAAGGAGGGTGAAGGAGAGCGATACGAGGCGAAGGAGGGTGAAAGAGAGCGAAACGAGATGAAGGAGGGTGAAAGAGAGCGAAACGAGACGAAGGAGGGTGAAAGAGGGCGAAACGAGACAAAGGAGGGTGGAAGAGAGCGAAACGAGACGAAGGAGGGTGAGAGAGAGCGAAAGTAGACGAAGGAGGGTCAAAGAGAGCGAAACGAGACGAAGGAGGGTGAAAAAGAGCGAAACGAGACGAAGGAGTTTGAAAGAGAGCGAAACGAGATGAAAGAGGGTGAAAGAGAGCGAAACGAGACGAAGGAGGGTGAAAGAGGGCGAAACGAGACAAAGGAGGGTGGAAGAGAGCGAAACGAGACGAAGGAGGGTGAGAGATAGCAAAACGAGATGAAGGAGGGTGAAAGAGAGCAAAACGAGACGAAGGAGGGTGAAAGAGAGCGAAACGAGACGAAGGAGGGTGAAGGAGGGCGAAACGAGACGAAGGAGGGTGGAAGAGAGCGATACGAGACGAAGGAGGGAGAAAGAGAGCGAAACGATACGAAGGAGGGTGAAAGAGAGCGAAGCGAGACAAAGGAGGTTGGAAGAAGGCGAAATGAGACGAAGGAGGGTGGAAGAGAGCAAAACGAGACGAAGGAGGGTGAAAGAGAGTGAAACGAGATGAAGGAGGGTGAAAGAGAGCGAAACGAGACATAGGAGGGTGAAAGAGAGCGAAACTAGACGAAGGACGGTCAAAGAGAGCGAAAAGAGACGAAGGAGGGTGAAAAAGAGCGAAACGAGACGAAGGAGGTTGAAAGATAGCGAAACGAGACGAAGGAGGGTGAAAGAGAGCGATACTAGACGAAGGAGGGTCAAAGAGAGCAAAACTAGACGAAGGAGGGTGAAAGAGAGCGAAAGTAGACGACGGAGGGTCAAAGAGAGCGAAACGAGACGAAGGTGGGTAAAAAAGAGCGAAACGAGATGAAGGAGGTTGAAAGAGAGCGAAACGAGACGACGGAGGATGAAAGAGAGCGAAACGAGACGAAGGAGGGTGAAAGAGGGTGAAACGAGACGAAGGAGGGTGGAAGAGAGCGAAATGAGACGACGGAGGGTGAGAGAATGTGAAACGAGACGAAGGAGGGTGAAAGAGAGCAAAACGAGCTGAAGGAGGGTGAAAGAGAGCGAAACGAGACGAAGGAGGGCGAAACGAGACGAAGGAGGGTGGAAGAGAGCGAAACGAGACGAAGGAGGGAGAAAGAAAGCGAAACGATATGAAGGAGGGTGAAAGAGAGCGAAGCGAGACAAAGGAGGTTGGAAGAAGGCGAAACGAGACGAAAGAGGGTGGAAGAGAGCGAAAAGAGACGAAGGAGCGTGAAGGAGAGCGATACGAGGCGAAGGAGGGTGAAAGAGAGCAAAACGAGACGAAGGAAGGCGAAAGAGAGCGAAACGAGACGAAGGAGGGTGAAAGAGAGCGAAACGAAACGAAGGAGGGTGAAAGAGAGCGAAACGAGACGAAGGAAGGTGAAAGAGAGCGAAACGAGACGAAGGAAGGTGAAAGAGAGCGAAACGAGACAAAGGAGGTTGAAAGAAGGCGAAACGAGATGAAGGAGGGTGGAAGAGAGCAAAACGAGACGAAGGAGGGTGAAAGATCACGAAACGAGACGCAGGAGGGTGGAAGAGAGTGAAACGAGACGAAGGAGGGTGAGATATAGCGAAACGAGACGAAGGAGGGTGAATGAGAGCGAAACGAGGCGAAGGATAGTGAAAGAGAGCGAAACGGGACGAAGGAGGGTGAAAGAGAGCGAAACGAGACGAATGAGGGTGAAAGAGAGTGAAACGAGATGAAGGAGGGTGAAAGAGAGCGAAACGAGACGAAGGAGGGTGAAAGAGAGCGAAACTAGACGAAGGAGGGTCAAAGAGAGCGAAAAGAGACGAAGGAGGGTGAAAAAGAGCGAAACGAGACGAAGGAGGTTGAAAGAGAGCGAAACGAGACGAAGGAGGGTGAAAGAGAGCAAAACGAGATGAAGCAGGGTGAAAGAGGGCGAAACGAGACGAAGGAGGGTGAAAGAGAGCAAAAAGAGACAAAGGAGAGTGAGAGGTAGCGAAACGAGACGAAGGAGGGTGAAAGAGAGCAAAACGAGACGAAGGAGGGTGAAAGAGAGCGAAACGAGACGAAGGAGGGTGAAAGAGGTGAAACGAGACGAAGGAGGGTGAAAGAGAGCGAAACGAGACGAAGGAGGGTGAAAGAGGGCGAAACGAGACAAAGGAGGGTGGAAGAGAGCGAAACGAGACGAAGGAGGGTGAGAGATAGCGAAACGAGATGAAGGAGGGTGAAAGAGAGCAAAACGAGACGAAGGAGGGTGAAAGAGAGCGAATCGAGACGAAGGAGGGTGAAGGAGGGCGAAACGATACGAAGGAGGGTGAAAGAGAGCGAAGCGAGACAAAGGAGGTTGGAAGAAGGCGAAACGAGACGAAGGAGGGTGGAAGAGAGCGAAACGAGACGAAGGAGGGTGAAGGAGAGCAAAAAGAGACAAAGGAGAGTGAGAGGTAGCGAAACGAGACGAAGGAGGGTGAAAGAGAGCAAAACGAGACGAAGGAGGGTGAAAGAGAGCGAAACGAGACGAAGGAGGGTGAAAGAGGTGAAACGAGACGAAGGAGGGTGAAAGAGAGCGAAACGAGACGAAGGAGGGTGAAAGAGGGCGAAACGAGACAAAGGAGGGTGGAAGAGAGCGAAACGAGACGAAGGAGGGTGAGAGATAGCGAAACGAGATGAAGGAGGGTGAAAGAGAGCAAAACGAGACGAAGGAGGGTGAAAGAGAGCGAAACGAGACGAAGGAGGGTGAAGGAGGGCGAAACGATACGAAGGAGGGTGAAAGAGAGCGAAGCGAGACAAAGGAGGTTGGAAGAAGGCGAAACGAGACGAAGGAGGGTGGAAGAGAGCGAAACGAGACGAAGGAGGGTGAAGGAGAGCAAAAAGAGACAAAGGAGAGTGAGAGGTAGCGAAACGAGACGAAGGAGGGTGAAAGAGAGCAAAACGAGACGAAGGAGGGTGAAAGAGAGCGAAACGAGACGAAGGAGGGTGAAAAAGAGCGAAAGGAGACGAAGGAGGTTGAAAGAGAGCGAAGCGAGATGAAGGAGGGTGAAACAGAGCGAAACGAGACGAAGGAGGGTGAAAGACGGCGAAACGAGACAAAGGAGGGTGGAAGAGAGCGAAACGAGACGATGGAGGGTGAGAGATAGCGCAACGAGATGAAGGAGGGTGAAAGAGAGCAAAACGAGACGAAGGAGGGTGAAAGAGATCGAAACGAGACGAAGGAGGGTGAAGGAGGGCGAAACGAGACGAAGGAGGGTGGAAGAGAGCGATACGAGACGAAGGAGGGAGAAAGAGAGCGAAACGATACGAAGGAGGGTGAAAGAGAGCGAAACTAGACGAAGGAGGGTCAAAGAGAGCGAAAAGAGACGAAGGAGGGTGAAAAAGAGCGAAACGAGACGAAGGAGGTTGAAAGAGAGCGAAACGAGACGAAGGAGGGTGAAAGAGAGCAAAACGAGATGAAGCAGGGTGAAAGAGGTGAAACGAGACGAAGGAGGGTGAAAGAGAGCAAAAAGAGACAAAGGAGAGTGAGAGGTAGCGAAACGAGACGAAGGAGGGTGAAAGAGAGCAAAACGAGACGAAGGAGGGTGAAAGAGAGCGAAACGAGACGAAGGAGGGTGAAAGAGGTGAAACGAGACGAAGGAGGGTGAAAGAGAGCGAAACGAGACGAAGGAGGGTGAAAGAGGGCGAAACGAGACAAAGGAGGGTGGAAGAGAGCGAAACGAGACGAAGGAGGGTGAGAGATAGCGAAACGAGATGAAGGAGGGTGAAAGAGAGCAAAACGAGACGAAGGAGGGTGAAAGAGAGCGAAACGAGACGAAGGAGGGCGAAACGATAAGAAGGAGGGTGAAAGAGAGTGAAGCGAGACAAAGGAGTTTGGAAGAAGGCGAAACGAGACGAAGGAGGGTGGAAGAGAGCGAAACGAGACGAAGGAGGGTGAAGGAGAGCAAAAAGAGACAAAGGAGAGTGAGAGGTAGCGAAACGAGACGAAGGAGGGTGAAAGAGAGCAAAACGAGACGAAGGAGGGTGAAAGAGAGCGAAACGAGACGAAGGAGGGTGAAAAAGAGCGAAAGGAGACGAAGGAGGTTGAAAGAGAGCGAAACGAGATGAAGGAGGGTGAAACAGAGCGAAACGAGACGAAGGAGGGTGAAAGACGGCGAAACGAGACAAAGGAGGGTGGAAGAGAGCGAAACGAGACGATGGAGGGTGAGAGATAGCGCAACGAGATGAAGGAGGGTGAAAGAGAGCAAAACGAGACGAAGGAGGGTGAAAGAGATCGAAACGAGACGAAGGAGGGTGAAGGAGGGCGAAACGAGACGAAGGAGGGTGGAAGAGAGCGATACGAGACGAAGGAGGGAGAAAGAGAGCGAAACGATACGAAGGAGGGTGAAAGAGAGAGAAGCGAGACAAAGGAGGTTGGAAGAAGGCGAAACGAGACGAAGGAGGGTGGAAGAGAGCAAAACGAGACGAAGGAGGGTGAAGGAGAGCGATACAAGGCGAAGGAGGGTGAAAGAGAGCGAAATGAGATGAAGGAGGGTGAAAAAGAGCGAAAGGAGACGAAGGAGGTTGAAAGAGAGCGAAACGAGATGAAGGAGGGTGAAACAGAGCGAAACGAGACGAAGGAGGGTGAAAGAGAGCGAAACGAGATGAAGGAGGGTGAAAAAGAGCGAAACGAGACGAAGGAGGTTGAAAGAGAGCGAATCGAGATGAAGGAGGGTGAAAGAGAGCGAAACGCGACGAAGGAGGGTGAAAGAGGGCGAAACGAGACAAAGGAGGGTGGAAGAGAGCGTAACGAGACGAAGGAGGGTGAGAGATAGCGAAACGAGATGAAGGAGGGTGAAAGAGAGCAAAACGAGACGAAGGAGGGTGAAAGAGAGCGAAACGAGACGAAGGAGGGTGAAGGAGGGCGAAACGAGATGAAGGAGGGTGGAAGAGAGCGATACGAGACGAAGGAGGGAGAAAGAGAGCGAAACGATACGAAGGAGGGTGAAAGAGAGCGAAGCGAGACAAAGGAGGTTGGAAGAAGGCGAAACGAGACGAAGGAGGGTGAAAGATCACGAAACGAGACGCAGGAGGGTGGAAGAGAGTGAAACGAGACGAAGGAGGGTGAGATATAGCGAAACGAGACAAAGGAGGGTGAATGAGAGCGAAACGAGGCGAAGGATAGTGAAAGAGAGCGAAACGAGACGAAGGAGGGTCAAAGAGAGGGAAAAGAGACGAAGGAGGGTGAAAAAGAGCGAAACGAGATGAAGGAGGTTGAAAGAGAGCGAAACGAGATGAAGGAGGGTGAAAGAGAGCGAAACGAGATGAAGCAGGGTGAAAGAGGGCGAAACGAGACGAAGTAGGGTGAAAGAGAGCAAAAAGAGACAAAGGAGAGTGAGAGGTAGCGAAACGAGACGAAGGAGGGTGAAAGAGAGCAAAACGAGACGAAGGAGGGTGAAAGAGGTGAAACGAGACGAAGGAGGGTGAAAGAGAGCGAAACGAGATGAAGGAGGGTGAAAGAGAGCGAAACGAGACGAAGGAGGGTGAAAGAGGGCAAAACGAGACAAAGGAGGGTGGAAGGGAGCGAAACGAGACGAAGGAGGGTGAGAGATAGCGAAACGAGATGAAGGAGGGTGAAAGAGAGCAAAACGAGACGAAGGAGGGTGAAAGAGAGCGAAACGAGACGAAGGAGGGTGAAGGAGGGCAAAACGAGACGAAGGAGGGTGGAAGAGAGCGATACGAGACGAAGGAGGGAGAAAGAGAGCGAAACGATATGAAGGAGGGTGAAAGAGAGCGAAGCGAGACAAAGGAGGTTGGAAGAAGGCGAAACGAGACGAAGGAGGGTGGAAGAGAGCGGAAAGAGACGAAGGAGGGTGAAGGAGAGCAAAAAGAGACAAAGGAGAGTGAGAGGTAGCGAAACGAGACGAAGGAGGGTGAAAGAGAGCAAAACGAGACAAAGGAGGGAGAAAGAGAGCGAAACGAGACGAAGGAGGGTGAAAAAGAGCGAAAGGAGACGAAGGAGGTTGAAAGAGAGCGAAACGAGATGAAGGAGGGTGAAAGAGAGCGAAACGAGACGAAGGAGGGTGAAAGAGGGCGAAACGAGACAAAGGAGGGTGGAAGAGAGCGAAACGAGATGAGGGAGGGTGAGAGAAAGCACAACGAGATGAAGGAGGGTGAAAGAGAGCAAAACGAGACGAAGGAGGGTGAAAGAGATCGAAAAGAGACGAAGGAGGGTGAAGGAGGGCGAAACGAGACGAAGGAGGGTGGAAGAGAGCGATACGAGACGAAGGAGGGAGAAAAAGAGCGAAACGATATGAAGGAGGGTGAAAGAGAGCGAAGCGAGACAAAGGCGGTTGGAAGAAGGCAAAACGAGACGAAGGAGGGTGGAAGAGAGCGAAACGAGACGAAGGAGGGTGAAGGAGAGCGATACGAGGCGAAGGAGGGTGAAAGAGAGCGAAACGAGATGAAGGAGGGTGAAAGAGAGCGAAACGAGACGAAGGAGGGTGAAAGAGGGCGAAACGAGACAAAGGAGGGTGGAAGAGAGCGAAACGAGACGAAGGAGGGTGAGAGAGAGCGAAAGTAGACGAAGGAGGGTCAAAGAGAGCGAAACGAGACGAAGGAGGGTGAAAAAGAGCGAAACGAGACGAAGGAGTTTGAAAGAGAGCGAAACGAGATGAAAGAGGGTGAAAGAGAGCGAAACGAGACGAAGGAGGGTGAAAGAGGGCGAAACGAGACAAAGGAGGGTGGAAGAGAGCGAAACGAGACAAAGGAGGGTGAAGGAGAGCAAAAAGAGACAAAGGAGAGTGAGAGGTAGCGAAACGAGACGAAGGAGGGTGAAAGAGAGCAAAACGAGACGAAGGAGGGTGAAAGAGAGCGAAACGATACGAAGGAGGGTGAAAAAGAGCGAAAGGAGACGAAGGAGGTTGAAAGAGAGCGAAGCGAGATGAAGGAGGGTGAAACAGAGCGAAACGAGACGAAGGAGGGTGAAAGACGGCGAAACGAGACAAAGGAGGGTGGAAGAGAGCGAAACGAGACGATGGAGGGTGAGAGATAGCGCAACGAGATGAAGGAGGGTGAAAGAGAGCAAAACGAGACGAAGGAGGGTGAAAGAGATCGAAACGAGACGAAGGAGGGTGAAGGAGGGCGAAACGAGACGAAGGAGGGTGGAAGAGAGCGATACGAGACGAAGGAGGGAGAAAGAGAGCGAAACGATACGAAGGAGGGTGAAAGAGAGCGAAACTAGACGAAGGAGGGTCAAAGAGAGCGAAAAGAGACGAAGGAGGGTGAAAAAGAGCGAAACGAGACGAAGGAGGTTGAAAGAGAGCGAAACGAGACGAAGGAGGGTGAAAGAGAGCAAAACGAGATGAAGCAGGGTGAAAGAGGTGAAACGAGACGAAGGAGGGTGAAAGAGAGCAAAAAGAGACAAAGGAGAGTGAGAGGTAGCGAAACGAGACGAAGGAGGGTGAAAGAGAGCAAAACGAGACGAAGGAGGGTGAAAGAGAGCGAAACGAGACGAAGGAGGGTGAAAGAGGTGAAACGAGACGAAGGAGGGTGAAAGAGAGCGAAACGAGACGAAGGAGGGTGAAAGAGGGCGAAACGAGACAAAGGAGGGTGGAAGAGAGCGAAACGAGACGAAGGAGGGTGAGAGATAGCGAAACGAGATGAAGGAGGGTGAAAGAGAGCAAAACGAGACGAAGGAGGGTGAAAGAGAGCGAAACGAGACGAAGGAGGGCGAAACGATAAGAAGGAGGGTGAAAGAGAGTGAAGCGAGACAAAGGAGGTTGGAAGAAGGCGAAACGAGACGAAGGAGGGTGGAAGAGAGCGAAACGAGACGAAGGAGGGTGAAGGAGAGCAAAAAGAGACAAAGGAGAGTGAGAGGTAGCGAAACGAGACGAAGGAGGGTGAAAGAGAGCAAAACGAGACGAAGGAGGGTGAAAGAGAGCGAAACGAGACGAAGGAGGGTGAAAAAGAGCGAAAGGAGACGAAGGAGGTTGAAAGAGAGCGAAACGAGATGAAGGAGGGTGAAACAGAGCGAAACGAGACGAAGGAGGGTGAAAGACGGCGAAACGAGACAAAGGAGGGTGGAAGAGAGCGAAACGAGACGATGGAGGGTGAGAGATAGCGCAACGAGATGAAGGAGGGTGAAAGAGAGCAAAACGAGACGAAGGAGGGTGAAAGAGATCGAAACGAGACGAAGGAGGGTGAAGGAGGGCGAAACGAGACGAAGGAGGGTGGAAGAGAGCGATACGAGCTGAAGGAGGGAGAAAGAGAGCGAAACGATACGAAGGAGGGTGAAAGAGAGCGAAGCGAGACAAAGGAGGTTGGAAGAAGGCGAAACGAGACGAAGGAGGGTGGAAGAGAGCAAAACGAGACGAAGGAGGGTGAAGGAGAGCGATACAAGGCGAAGGAGGGTGAAAGAGAGCGAAATGAGATGAAGGAGGGTGAAAAAGAGCGAAAGGAGACGAAGGAGGTTGAAAGAGAGCGAAACGAGATGAAGGAGGGTGAAACAGAGCGAAACGAGACGAAGGAGGGTGAAAGAGAGCGAAACGAGACGAAAGAAGGTGAAAGAGAGCGAAACGAGTCTAAGGAGGGTGCAAGAGAGCGAAACGAGATGAAGGAGAGTGAAAGAGAGCGAAATTAGACGAAGGAGGGTCAAAGAGAGCGAAACGAGACGAAGGAGGATGAAAAAGAGCGAAACGAGACGAAGGAGGTTGAAAGAGAGCGAAACGAGATGAAGGAGGGTGAAAGAGAGCGAAACGCGACGAAGGAGGGTGAAAGAGGGCGAAACGAGACAAAGGAGGGTGGAAGAGAGCGTAACGAGACGAAGGAGGGTGAGAGATAGCGAAATGAGATGAAGGAGGGTGAAAGAGAGCAAAACGAGACGAAGGAGGGTGAAAGAGAGCGAAACGAGACGAAGGAGGGTGAAGGAGGGCGAAACGAGATGAAGGAGGGTGGAAGAGAGCGATACGAGACGAAGGAGGGAGAAAGAGAGCGAAACGATACGAAGGAGGGTGAAAGAGAGCGAAGCGAGACAAAGGAGGTTGGAAGAAGGCGAAACGAGACGAAGGAGGGTGGAAGAGAGCGAAACGAGACGAAGGAGGGTGAAAGATCACGAAACGAGACGCAGGAGGGTGGAAGAGAGTGAAACGAGACGAAGGAGGGTGAGATATAGCGAAACGAGACAAAGGAGGGTGAATGAGAGCGAAACGAGGCGAAGGATAGTGAAAGAGAGCGAAACGAGACGAAGGAGGGTCAAAGAGAGGGAAAAGAGACGAAGGAGGGTGAAAAAGAGCGAAACGAGATGAAGGAGGTTGAAAGAGAGCGAAACGAGATGAAGGAGGGTGAAAGAGAGCGAAACGAGATGAAGCAGGGTGAAAGAGGGCGAAACGAGACGAAGTAGGGTGAAAGAGAGCAAAAAGAGACAAAGGAGAGTGAGAGGTAGCGAAACGAGACGAAGGAGGGTGAAAGAGAGCAAAACGAGACGAAGGAGGGTGAAAGAGGTGAAACGAGACGAAGGAGGGTGAAAGAGAGCGAAACGAGATGAAGGAGGGTGAAAGAGAGCGAAACGAGACGAAGGAGGGTGAAAGAGGGCGAAACGAGACAAAGGAGGGTGAAAGAGAGCGAAGCGAGACAAAGGAGGTTGGAAGAAGGCGAAACGAGACGAAGGAGGGTGGAAGAGAGCGAAACGAGACGAAGGAGGGTGAAGGAGAGCAAAAAGAGACAAAGGAGAGTGAGAGGTAGCGAAACGAGACGAAGGAGGGTGAAAGAGAGCAAAACGAGACGAAGGAGGGTGAAAGAGAGCGAAACGAGACGAAGGAGGGTGAAAAAGAGCGAAAGGAGACGAAGGAGGTTGAAAGAGAGCGAAGCGAGATGAAGGAGGGTGAAACAGAGCGAAACGAGACGAAGGAGGGTGAAAGACGGCGAAACGAGACAAAGGAGGGTGGAAGAGAGCGAAACGAGACGATGGAGGGTGAGAGATAGCGCAACGAGATGAAGGAGGGTGAAAGAGAGCAAAACGAGACGAAGGAGGGTGAAAGAGATCGAAACGAGACGAAGGAGGGTGAAGGAGGGCGAAACGAGACGAAGGAGGGTGGAAGAGAGCGATACGAGACGAAGGAGGGAGAAAGAGAGCGAAACGATACGAAGGAGGGTGAAAGAGAGCGAAACTAGACGAAGGAGGGTCAAAGAGAGCGAAAAGAGACGAAGGAGGGTGAAAAAGAGCGAAACGAGACGAAGGAGGTTGAAAGAGAGCGAAACGAGACGAAGGAGGGTGAAAGAGAGCAAAACGAGATGAAGCAGGGTGAAAGAGGTGAAACGAGACGAAGGAGGGTGAAAGAGAGCAAAAAGAGACAAAGGAGAGTGAGAGGTAGCGAAACGAGACGAAGGAGGGTGAAAGAGAGCAAAACGAGACGAAGGAGGGTGAAAGAGAGCGAAACGAGACGAAGGAGGGTGAAAGAGGTGAAACGAGACGAAGGAGGGTGAAAGAGAGCGAAACGAGACGAAGGAGGGTGAAAGAGGGCGAAACGAGACAAAGGAGGGTGGAAGAGAGCGAAACGAGACGAAGGAGGGTGAGAGATAGCGAAACGAGATGAAGGAGGGTGAAAGAGAGCAAAACGAGACGAAGGAGGGTGAAAGAGAGCGAAACGAGACGAAGGAGGGCGAAACGATAAGAAGGAGGGTGAAAGAGAGTGAAGCGAGACAAAGGAGGTTGGAAGAAGGCGAAACGAGACGAAGGAGGGTGGAAGAGAGCGAAACGAGACGAAGGAGGGTGAAGGAGAGCAAAAAGAGACAAAGGAGAGTGAGAGGTAGCGAAACGAGACGAAGGAGGGTGAAAGAGAGCAAAACGAGACGAAGGAGGGTGAAAGAGAGCGAAACGAGACGAAGGAGGGTGAAAAAGAGCGAAAGGAGACGAAGGAGGTTGAAAGAGAGCGAAACGAGATGAAGGAGGGTGAAACAGAGCGAAACGAGACGAAGGAGGGTGAAAGACGGCGAAACGAGACAAAGGAGGGTGGAAGAGAGCGAAACGAGACGATGGAGGGTGAGAGATAGCGCAACGAGATGAAGGAGGGTGAAAGAGAGCAAAACGAGACGAAGGAGGGTGAAAGAGATCGAAACGAGACGAAGGAGGGTGAAGGAGGGCGAAACGAGACGAAGGAGGGTGGAAGAGAGCGATACGAGACGAAGGAGGGAGAAAGAGAGCGAAACGATACGAAGGAGGGTGAAAGAGAGAGAAGCGAGACAAAGGAGGTTGGAAGAAGGCGAAACGAGACGAAGGAGGGTGGAAGAGAGCAAAACGAGACGAAGGAGGGTGAAGGAGAGCGATACAAGGCGAAGGAGGGTGAAAGAGAGCGAAATGAGATGAAGGAGGGTGAAAAAGAGCGAAAGGAGACGAAGGAGGTTGAAAGAGAGCGAAACGAGATGAAGGAGGGTGAAACAGAGCGAAACGAGACGAAGGAGGGTGAAAGAGAGCGAAACGAGATGAAGGAGGGTGAAAAAGAGCGAAACGAGACGAAGGAGGTTGAAAGAGAGCGAAACGAGATGAAGGAGGGTGAAAGAGAGCGAAACGCGACGAAGGAGGGTGAAAGAGGGCGAAACGAGACAAAGGAGGGTGGAAGAGAGCGTAACGAGACGAAGGAGGGTGAGAGATAGCGAAACGAGATGAAGGAGGGTGAAAGAGAGCAAAACGAGACGAAGGAGGGTGAAAGAGAGCGAAACGAGACGAAGGAGGGTGAAGGAGGGCGAAACGAGATGAAGGAGGGTGGAAGAGAGCGATACGAGACGAAGGAGGGAGAAAGAGAGCGAAACGATACGAAGGAGGGTGAAAGAGAGCGAAGCGAGACAAAGGAGGTTGGAAGAAGGCGAAACGAGACGAAGGAGGGTGGAAGAGAGCGAAACGAGACGAAGGAGGGTGAAAGATCACGAAACGAGACGCAGGAGGGTGGAAGAGAGTGAAACGAGACGAAGGAGGGTGAGATATAGCGAAACGAGACAAAGGAGGGTGAATGAGAGCGAAACGAGGCGAAGGATAGTGAAAGAGAGCGAAACGAGACGAAGGAGGGTCAAAGAGAGGGAAAAGAGACGAAGGAGGGTGAAAAAGAGCGAAACGAGATGAAGGAGGTTGAAAGAGAGCGAAACGAGATGAAGGAGGGTGAAAGAGAGCGAAACGAGATGAAGCAGGGTGAAAGAGGGCGAAACGAGACGAAGTAGGGTGAAAGAGAGCAAAAAGAGACAAAGGAGAGTGAGAGGTAGCGAAACGAGACGAAGGAGGGTGAAAGAGAGCAAAACGAGACGAAGGAGGGTGAAAGAGGTGAAACGAGACGAAGGAGGGTGAAAGAGAGCGAAACGAGATGAAGGAGGGTGAAAGAGAGCGAAACGAGACGAAGGAGGGTGAAAGAGGGCAAAACGAGACAAAGGAGGGTGGAAGGGAGCGAAACGAGACGAAGGAGGGTGAGAGATAGCGAAACGAGATGAAGGAGGGTGAAAGAGAGCAAAACGAGACGAAGGAGGGTGAAAGAGAGCGAAACGAGACGAAGGAGGGTGAAGGAGGGCAAAACGAGACGAAGGAGGGTGGAAGAGAGCGATACGAGACGAAGGAGGGAGAAAGAGAGCGAAACGATATGAAGGAGGGTGAAAGAGAGCGAAGCGAGACAAAGGAGGTTGGAAGAAGGCGAAACGAGACGAAGGAGGGTGGAAGAGAGCGGAAAGAGACGAAGGAGGGTGAAGGAGAGCAAAAAGAGACAAAGGAGAGTGAGAGGTAGCGAAACGAGACGAAGGAGGGTGAAAGAGAGCAAAACGAGACAAAGGAGGGAGAAAGAGAGCGAAACGAGACGAAGGAGGGTGAAAAAGAGCGAAAGGAGACGAAGGAGGTTGAAAGAGAGCGAAACGAGATGAAGGAGGGTGAAAGAGAGCGAAACGAGACGAAGGAGGGTGAAAGAGGGCGAAACGAGACAAAGGAGGGTGGAAGAGAGCGAAACGAGATGAGGGAGGGTGAGAGAAAGCACAACGAGATGAAGGAGGGTGAAAGAGAGCAAAACGAGACGAAGGAGGGTGAAAGAGATCGAAAAGAGACGAAGGAGGGTGAAGGAGGGCGAAACGAGACGAAGGAGGGTGGAAGAGAGCGATACGAGACGAAGGAGGGAGAAAAAGAGCGAAACGATATGAAGGAGGGTGAAAGAGAGCGAAGCGAGACAAAGGCGGTTGGAAGAAGGCAAAACGAGACGAAGGAGGGTGGAAGAGAGCGAAACGAGACGAAGGAGGGTGAAGGAGAGCGATACGAGGCGAAGGAGGGTGAAAGAGAGCGAAACGAGATGAAGGAGGGTGAAAGAGAGCGAAACGAGACGAAGGAGGGTGAAAGAGGGCGAAACGAGACAAAGGAGGGTGGAAGAGAGCGAAACGAGACGAAGGAGGGTGAGAGAGAGCGAAAGTAGACGAAGGAGGGTCAAAGAGAGCGAAACGAGACGAAGGAGGGTGAAAAAGAGCGAAACGAGACGAAGGAGTTTGAAAGAGAGCGAAACGAGATGAAAGAGGGTGAAAGAGAGCGAAACGAGACGAAGGAGGGTGAAAGAGGGCGAAACGAGACAAAGGAGGGTGGAAGAGAGCGAAACGAGACAAAGGAGGGTGAAGGAGAGCAAAAAGAGACAAAGGAGAGTGAGAGGTAGCGAAACGAGACGAAGGAGGGTGAAAGAGAGCAAAACGAGACGAAGGAGGGTGAAAGAGAGCGAAACGATACGAAGGAGGGTGAAAAAGAGCGAAAGGAGACGAAGGAGGTTGAAAGAGAGCGAAGCGAGATGAAGGAGGGTGAAACAGAGCGAAACGAGACGAAGGAGGGTGAAAGACGGCGAAACGAGACAAAGGAGGGTGGAAGAGAGCGAAACGAGACGATGGAGGGTGAGAGATAGCGCAACGAGATGAAGGAGGGTGAAAGAGAGCAAAACGAGACGAAGGAGGGTGAAAGAGATCGAAACGAGACGAAGGAGGGTGAAGGAGGGCGAAACGAGACGAAGGAGGGTGGAAGAGAGCGATACGAGACGAAGGAGGGAGAAAGAGAGCGAAACGATACGAAGGAGGGTGAAAGAGAGCGAAACTAGACGAAGGAGGGTCAAAGAGAGCGAAAAGAGACGAAGGAGGGTGAAAAAGAGCGAAACGAGACGAAGGAGGTTGAAAGAGAGCGAAACGAGACGAAGGAGGGTGAAAGAGAGCAAAACGAGATGAAGCAGGGTGAAAGAGGTGAAACGAGACGAAGGAGGGTGAAAGAGAGCAAAAAGAGACAAAGGAGAGTGAGAGGTAGCGAAACGAGACGAAGGAGGGTGAAAGAGAGCAAAACGAGACGAAGGAGGGTGAAAGAGAGCGAAACGAGACGAAGGAGGGTGAAAGAGGTGAAACGAGACGAAGGAGGGTGAAAGAGAGCGAAACGAGACGAAGGAGGGTGAAAGAGGGCGAAACGAGACAAAGGAGGGTGGAAGAGAGCGAAACGAGACGAAGGAGGGTGAGAGATAGCGAAACGAGATGAAGGAGGGTGAAAGAGAGCAAAACGAGACGAAGGAGGGTGAAAGAGAGCGAAACGAGACGAAGGAGGGCGAAACGATAAGAAGGAGGGTGAAAGAGAGTGAAGCGAGACAAAGGAGGTTGGAAGAAGGCGAAACGAGACGAAGGAGGGTGGAAGAGAGCGAAACGAGACGAAGGAGGGTGAAGGAGAGCAAAAAGAGACAAAGGAGAGTGAGAGGTAGCGAAACGAGACGAAGGAGGGTGAAAGAGAGCAAAACGAGACGAAGGAGGGTGAAAGAGAGCGAAACGAGACGAAGGAGGGTGAAAAAGAGCGAAAGGAGACGAAGGAGGTTGAAAGAGAGCGAAACGAGATGAAGGAGGGTGAAACAGAGCGAAACGAGACGAAGGAGGGTGAAAGACGGCGAAACGAGACAAAGGAGGGTGGAAGAGAGCGAAACGAGACGATGGAGGGTGAGAGATAGCGCAACGAGATGAAGGAGGGTGAAAGAGAGCAAAACGAGACGAAGGAGGGTGAAAGAGATCGAAACGAGACGAAGGAGGGTGAAGGAGGGCGAAACGAGACGAAGGAGGGTGGAAGAGAGCGATACGAGCTGAAGGAGGGAGAAAGAGAGCGAAACGATACGAAGGAGGGTGAAAGAGAGCGAAGCGAGACAAAGGAGGTTGGAAGAAGGCGAAACGAGACGAAGGAGGGTGGAAGAGAGCAAAACGAGACGAAGGAGGGTGAAGGAGAGCGATACAAGGCGAAGGAGGGTGAAAGAGAGCGAAATGAGATGAAGGAGGGTGAAAAAGAGCGAAAGGAGACGAAGGAGGTTGAAAGAGAGCGAAACGAGATGAAGGAGGGTGAAACAGAGCGAAACGAGACGAAGGAGGGTGAAAGAGAGCGAAACGAGACGAAAGAAGGTGAAAGAGAGCGAAACGAGTCTAAGGAGGGTGCAAGAGAGCGAAACGAGATGAAGGAGAGTGAAAGAGAGCGAAATTAGACGAAGGAGGGTCAAAGAGAGCGAAACGAGACGAAGGAGGATGAAAAAGA
The DNA here is from genome assembly GCF_047496885.1 of Scyliorhinus torazame. Taxonomy (NCBI): domain Eukaryota; kingdom Metazoa; phylum Chordata; class Chondrichthyes; order Carcharhiniformes; family Scyliorhinidae; genus Scyliorhinus; species Scyliorhinus torazame. The sequence continues at coordinate 47,018,219 of NC_092732.1, read as the reverse complement.
GCGAAACGAGACGAAGGAGGTTGAAAGAGAGCGAAACGAGATGAAGGAGGGTGAAAGAGAGCGAAACGCGACGAAGGAGGGTGAAAGAGGGCGAAACGAGACAAAGGAGGGTGGAAGAGAGCGTAACGAGACGAAGGAGGGTGAGAGATAGCGAAATGAGATGAAGGAGGGTGAAAGAGAGCAAAACGAGACGAAGGAGGGTGAAAGAGAGCGAAACGAGACGAAGGAGGGTGAAGGAGGGCGAAACGAGATGAAGGAGGGTGGAAGAGAGCGATACGAGACGAAGGAGGGAGAAAGAGAGCGAAACGATACGAAGGAGGGTGAAAGAGAGCGAAGCGAGACAAAGGAGGTTGGAAGAAGGCGAAACGAGACGAAGGAGGGTGGAAGAGAGCGAAACGAGACGAAGGAGGGTGAAAGATCACGAAACGAGACGCAGGAGGGTGGAAGAGAGTGAAACGAGACGAAGGAGGGTGAGATATAGCGAAACGAGACAAAGGAGGGTGAATGAGAGCGAAACGAGGCGAAGGATAGTGAAAGAGAGCGAAACGAGACGAAGGAGGGTCAAAGAGAGGGAAAAGAGACGAAGGAGGGTGAAAAAGAGCGAAACGAGATGAAGGAGGTTGAAAGAGAGCGAAACGAGATGAAGGAGGGTGAAAGAGAGCGAAACGAGATGAAGCAGGGTGAAAGAGGGCGAAACGAGACGAAGTAGGGTGAAAGAGAGCAAAAAGAGACAAAGGAGAGTGAGAGGTAGCGAAACGAGACGAAGGAGGGTGAAAGAGAGCAAAACGAGACGAAGGAGGGTGAAAGAGGTGAAACGAGACGAAGGAGGGTGAAAGAGAGCGAAACGAGATGAAGGAGGGTGAAAGAGAGCGAAACGAGACGAAGGAGGGTGAAAGAGGGCGAAACGAGACAAAGGAGGGTGGAAGGGAGCGAAACGAGACGAAGGAGGGTGAAAGCGAGCGAAACGAGACGAAGGAGGGTGAAGGAGGGCAAAACGAGACGAAGGAGGGTGGAAGAGAGCGATACGAGACGAAGGAGGGAGAAAGAGAGCGAAACGATATGAAGGAGGGTGAAAGAGAGCGAAGCGAGACAAAGGAGGTTGGAAGAAGGCGAAACGAGACGAAGGAGGGTGGAAGAGAGCGGAACGAGACGAAGGAGGGTGAAGGAGAGCAAAAAGAGACAAAGGAGAGTGAGAGGTAGCGAAACGAGACGAAGGAGGGTGAAAGAGAGCAAAACGAGACAAAGGAGGGAGAAAGAGAGCGAAACGAGACGAAGGAGGGTGAAAAAGAGCGAAAGGAGACGAAGGAGGTTGAAAGAGAGCGAAACGAGATGAAGGAGGGTGAAAGAGAGCGAAACGAGACGAAGGAGGGTGAAAGAGGGCGAAACGAGACAAAGGAGGGTGGAAGAGAGCGAAACGAGACGAAGGAGGGTGAGAGAAAGCACAACGAGATGAAGGAGGGTGAAAGAGAGCAAAACGAGACGAAGGAGGGTGAAAGAGATCGAAAAGAGACGAAGGAGGGTGAAGGAGGGCGAAACGAGACGAAGGAGGGTGGAAGAGAACGATACGAGACGAAGGAGGGAGAAAAAGAGCGAAACGATACGAAGGAGGGTGAAAGAGAGCGAAGCGAGACAAAGGAGGTTGGAAGAAGGCAAAACGAGACGAAGGAGGGTGGAAGAGAGCGAAACGAGACGAAGGAGGGTGAAGGAGAGCGATACGAGGCGAAGGAGGGTGAAAGAGAGCGAAACGAGATGAAGGAGGGTGAAAGAGAGCGAAACGAGACGAAGGAGGGTGAAAGAGGGCGAAACGAGACAAAGGAGGGTGGAAGAGAGCGAAACGAGACGAAGGAGGGTGAGAGAGAGCGAAAGTAGACGAAGGAGGGTCAAAGAGAGCGAAACGAGACGAAGGAGGGTGAAAAAGAGCGAAACGAGACGAAGGAGTTTGAAAGAGAGCGAAACGAGATGAAAGAGGGTGAAAGAGAGCGAAACGAGACGAAGGAGGGTGAAAGAGGGCGAAACGAGACAAAGGAGGGTGGAAGAGAGCGAAACGAGACAAAGGAGGGTGAGAGATAGCGAAACGAGATGAAGGAGGGTGAAAGAGAGCAAAACGAGACGAAGGAGGGTGAAAGAGAGCGAAACGAGACGAAGGAGGGTGAAGGAGGGCGAAACGAGACGAAGGAGGGTGGAAGAGAGCGATACGAGACGAAGGAGGGAGAAAGAGAGCAAAACGATACGAAGGAGGGTGAAAGAGAGCGAAGCGAGACAAAGGAGGTTGGAAGAAGGCGAAACGAGACGAAGGAGGGTGGAAGAGAGCGAATCGAGAAGAAGGAGGGTGAAAGAGGGCGAAACGAGATGAAGGAGGGTGAGAGATAGCGAAACGAGATGAAGGAGGGTGAAAGAGAGCAAAACGAGACGAAGGAGGGTGAAAGAGAGCGAAACGAGACGAAGGAGGGTGAAGGAGGGCGAAACGAGGCGATGGAGGGTGGAAGAGAGCAATACGAGACGAAGGAGTGAGAAAGAGAGCGAAACGATACGAAGGAGGGTGAAAGAGAGCGAAGCAAGACACAGGAGGTTGGAAGAAGGCGAAACGAGACGAACAAGGGTGAAGGAGAGCGATACGAGGCGAAGGAGGGTGAAAGAGAGCAAAATGAGACGAAGGATGGTGAAAGAGAGCAAAACGAGGCGAAGGAGGGTGAAAGAGAGCGAAACGAAACGAAGGAGGGTGAAAGAGAGCGAAACGAGACGAAGGAAGGTGAAAGAGAGCGAAACGAGACGAAGGAAGGTGAAAGAGAGCAAAACGAGTCTAAGGAGGGTGAAAGTGAGCGAAACGAGACGAAGGAGGGTGAAAGAGAGCGAAACTAGACGAAGGAGGGTCAAAGAGAGCGAAACGAGACGAAGGAGGGTGAGAGATAGCGAAACGAGATGAAGGAGGGTGAAAGAGAGCAAAACGAGACGAAGGAGGGTGAAAGAGAGCGAAACGAGACGAAGGAGGGTGAAGGAGGGCGAAACGAGACGAAGGAGGGTGAAAGAGAGCGAAACGAAACGAAGGAGGGTGAAAGAGAGCGAAACGAGACGAAGGAAGGTGAAAGAGAGCGAAACGAGACGAAGGAAGGTGAAAGAGAGCAAAACGAGTCTAAGGAGGGTGAAAGTGAGCGAAACGAGACGAAGGAGGGTGAAAGAGAGCGAAACTAGACGAAGGAGGGTCAAAGAGAGCGAAACGAGACGAAGGAGGGTGAGAGATAGCGAAACGAGATGAAGGAGGGTGAAAGAGAGCAAAACGAGACGAAGGAGGGTGAAAGAGAGCGAAACGAGACGAAGGAGGGTGAAGGAGGGCGAAACGAGACGAAGGAGGGTGGGAGAGAGCGATACGAGACGAAGGAGGGAGAAAGAGAGCGAAACGATACGAAGGAGGGTGAAAGAGAGCGAAGCGAGACAAAGGAGGTTGGAAGAAGGCGAAACGAGACGAAGGAGGGTGGAAGAGAGCGAATCGAGACGAAGGAGGGTGAAAGAGGGCGAAACGAGACAAAGGAGGGTGGAAGAGAGCGAAACGAGACGAAGGAGGGTGAGAGATAGCGAAACGAGACGAAGGAGGGTGAAAGAGAGCAAAACGAGACGAAGAAGGGGGGTGAAAGTGAGCGAAACGAGACGAAGGAGGGTGAAGGAGGGCGAAACGAGGCGAAGGAGGGTGGAAGAGAGCGATACGAGACGAAGGAGTGAGAAAGAGAGCGAAACGATACGAAGGAGCGTGAAAGAGAGCGAAGCAAGACACAGGAGGTTGGAAGAAGGCAAAACGAGACGAAGAAGGGTGAAGGAGAGCGATACGAGGCGAAGGAGGGTGAAAGAGAGCAAAATGAGATGAAGGATGGTGAAAGAGAGCGAAACGAGGCGAAGGAGGGTGAAAGAGAGCGAAACGAAACGAAGGAGGGTGAAAGAGAGCGAAACGAGACGAAGGAAGGTGAAAGAGAGCGAAACGAGACGAAGGAAGGTGAAAGAGAGCAAAACGAGTCTAAGGAGGGTGAAAGAGAGCGAAACGAGACGAAGGAGGGTGAAAGAGGTGAAACGAGACGAAGAAGGGTGAAAGAGAGCGAAACGAGATGAAGGAGGATGAAAGAGAGCGAAACGAGACGAAGGAGGGTGAAAGAGGGCGAAACGAGACAAAGGAGGGTGGAAGAGAGCGAAACGAGACGAAGTAGGGTGAGAGATAGCGAAACGAGATGAAGGAGGGTGAAAGAGAGCAAAACGAGACGAAGGAGGGTGAAAGAGAGCGAAACGAGACGAAGGAGGGTGAAGGAGGGCAAAACGAGACGAAGGAGGGTGAAAGAGAGCAAAACGAGTCTAAGGAGGATGAAAGAGAGCGAAACGAGACGAAGGAGGGTGAAAGAGAGCGAAACTAGACGAAGGAGGGTCAAAGAGAGCGAAACGAGACGAAGGAGGGTGAGAGATAGCGAAACGAGATGAAGGAGGGTGAGAGATAGCAAAACGAGACGAAGGATGGTGAGAGAGAGCGAAACGAGGCGAAGGAGGGTGAAAGAGAGCGAAACGAGACGAAGGAAGGTGAAAGAGAGCGAAACGAGGCGAATGATAGTGAAAGAGAGCGAAACGAGACGAAGGAGGGTGGAAGAGAGCGAATCGAGACGAAGGAGGGTGAAAGAGGGCGAAACGAGACAAAGGAGGGTGGAAGAGAGCGAAACGAGACGAAGGAGGGTGAGATATAGCAAAACGAGACGAAGGATGGTGAGAGAGAGCGAAACGAGGCGAAGGAGGGTGAAAGAGAGCGAAACGAGACGAAGGAAGGTGAAAGAGAGCGAAACGAGTCTAAGGAGGGTGAAAGAGAGCGAAACGAGATGAAGGAGAGTGAAAGAGAGCGAAAGTAGACGAAGGACGGTCAAAGAGAGCGAAACGAGACGAAGGAGGGTGAAAAAGAGTGAAACGAGACGAAGGAGGTTGAAAGAGAGCGAAACGAGATGAAGGAGGGTGAAAGAGAGCGAAACGAGACGAAGGAGGGTGAAAGAGGGCGAAACGAGACAAAGGAGGGTGGAAGAGAGCGAAACGAGACGAAGGAGGGTGAGAGATAGCGAAACGAGATGAAGGAGGGTGAAAGAGAGCAAAACGAGACGAAGGCGGGTGAAAGAGAGCGAAACGAGACGAAGGAGGGTGAAGGAGGGCGAAACAAGACGAAGGAGGGTGGAAGAGAGCGATACGAGACGAAGGAGGGAGAAAGAGAGCGAAACGATACGAAGGAGGGTGAAAGAGAGCGAAGCGAGACAACGGAGGTTGGAGGAAGGCGAAACGAGACGAAGGAGGGTGGAAGAGAGCGAAACGAGACGAAGGAGGGTGAAAGATCACAAAACCAGACGCAGGAGGGTGGAAGAGAGTGAAACGAGACGAAGGAGGCTGAGATATAGCGAAACGAGACGAAGGAGGGTGAATGAGAGCGAAACGAGGCGAATGATAGTGAAAGAGAGCGAAACGAGACGAAGGAGGGTCAAAGAGAGCGAAACGAGACGAATGAGGGTGAAAGAGAGTGAAACGAGATGAAGGAGGGTGAAAGAGAGCGAAACGAGACGAAGGAGGGTGAAAGAGAGCGAAACTAGACGAAGGAGGGTGAAAGAGAGCGAAACGAGACGAAGGAAGGTGAAAGAGAGCGAAACGAGACGAAGGAAGGTGAAAGAGAGCAAAACGAGTCTAAGGAGGGTGAAAGAGAGCGAAACGAGACGAAGGAGGGTGAAAGAGAGCGAAACTAGACGAAGGAGGGTCAAAGAGAGCGAAACGAGACGAAGGAGGGTGAGAGATAGCGAAACGAGATGAAGGAGGGTGAAAGAGAGCAAAACGAGACGAAGGAGGGTGAAAGAGAGCGAAACGAGACGAAGGAGGGTGAAGGAGGGCGAAACGAGACGAAGGAGGGTGAAAGAGAGCGAAGCGAGACAAAGGAGGTTGGAAGAAGGCGAAACGAGACGAAGGAGGGTGGAAGAGAGCGAAACGAGACGAAGGAGGGTGAAAGAGGGCGAAACGAGACAAAGGAGGGTGGAAGAGAGCGAAACGAGACGAAGGAGGGTGAGAGATAGCAAAACGAGACGAAGGATGGTGAAAGAGAGCGAAACGAGGCGAAGGAGGGTGAAAGAGAGCGAAACGGGACGAAGGAAGGTGAAAGAGAGCGAAACGAGTCTAAGGAGGGTGAAAGAGAGCGAAACGAGATGAAGGAGAGTGAAAGAGAGCGAAAGTAGACGAAGGACGGTCAAAGAGAGCGAAACGAGACGAAGGAGGGTGAAAAAGAGCGAAACGAGACGAAGGAGGTTGAAAGAGAGCGAAACGAGATGAAGGAGGGTGAAAGAGAGCAAAACGAGACGAAGGAGGGTGAAAGAGGGCGAAACGAGACAAAGGAGGGTGGAAGAGAGCGAAACGAGACGAAGGAGGGTGAGAGATAGCGAAACGAGATGAAGGAGGGTGAAAGAGAGCAAAACGAGACGAAGGAGGGTGAAAGAGAGCGATACGAGACGAAGGAGGGAGAAAGAGAGCGAAACGATACGAAGGAGGGTGAAAGAGAGCGAAGCGAGACAACGGAGGTTGGAGGAAGGCGAAACGAGACGAAGGAGGGTGGAAGAGAGCGAAACGAGATGAAGGAGGGTGAAAGATCACGAAACCAGATGCAGGAGGGTGGAAGAGAGTGAAACGAGACGAAGGAGGGTGAGATATAGCGAAACGAGACGAAGGAGGGTGAGAGGTAGCGAAACGAGGCGAAGGAGGGTGAAAGAGAGCAACACGAGACGAAGGAGGGTGAAAGAGAGTGAAACGAGATGAAGGAGGGTGAAAGAGAGCGAAACGAGACGTAGGAGGGTGAAATAGAGCGAAACTAGACGAAGGAGGGTCAAAGAGAGCGAAAAGAGACGAAGGAGTGTGAAAAAGAGCAAAACGAGACGAAGGAGGTTGAAAGAGAGCGAAACGAGATGAAGGAGGGTGAAAGAGAGCGAAACGAGGTGAAGCAGGGTGAAAGAGGGCGAAACGAGGCGAAGGAGGGTGAAAGAGAGCAAAAAGAGTCAAAGGAGAGTGAGAGGTAGCGAAACGAGACGAAGGAGGGTGAAAGAGAGCAAAACGAGACGAAGGAGGGTGAAAGAGAGCGAAACGAGACGAAGGAGGGTGAAAGAGGTGAAACGAGACGAAGGAGGGTGAAAGAGAGCGAAACGAGATGAAGTAGGGTGAAAGAGAGCGAAACGAGACGAAGGAGGGTGAAAGAGGGCGAAACGAGACAAAGGAGGGTGGAAGGGAGCGAAACGAGACGAAGGAGGGAGAAAAAGAGCGAAACGAGACGAAGGAGGGTGAAAGAGGGCGAAACGAGACAAAGGAGGGTGGAAGAGAGCGAAACGAGACGAAGGAGGGTGAGAGAAAGCACAACGAGATGAAGGAGGGTGAAAGAGAGCAAAACGAGACGAAGGAGGGTGAAAGAGATCGAAACGAGACGAAGGAGGGTGAAGGAGGGCGAAACGAGACGAAGGAGGGTGGAAGAGAGCGATACGAGACGAAGGAGGGAGAAAAAGAGCGAAACGATACGAAGGAGGGTGAAAGAGAGCGAAGCGAGACAATGGAGGTTGGAAGAAGGCGAAACGAGACGAAGGAGGGTGGAAGAGAGCGAAGCGAGACGAAGGAGGGTGAAGGAGAGCGATACGAGGCGAAGGAGGGTGAAAGAGAGCGAAACGAGATGAAGGAGGGTGAAAGAGAGCGAAACGAGACGAAGGAGGGTGAAAGAGGGCGAAACGAGACAAAGGAGGGTGGAAGAGAGCGAAACGAGATGAAGGAGGGTGAAAGAGAGCGAAACGAGGTGAAGCAGGGTGAAAGAGGGCGAAACGAGGCGAAGGAGGGTGAAAGAGAGCAAAAAGAGACAAAGGAGAGTGAGAGGTAGCGAAACGAGACGAAGGAGGGTGAAAGAGAGCAAAACGAGACGAAGGAGGGTGAAAGAGAGCGAAACGAGACGAAGGAGGGTGAAAGAGGTGAAACGAGACGAAGGAGGGTGAAAGAGAGCGAAACGAGATGAAGTAGGGTGAAAGAGAGCGAAACGAGACGAAGGAGGGTGAAAGAGGGCGAAACGAGACAAAGGAGGGTGGAAGGGAGCGAAACGAGACGAAGGAGGGAGAAAAAGAGCGAAACGAGACGAAGGAGGGTGAAAGAGGGCGAAACGAGACAAACGAGGGTGGAAGAGAGCGAAACGAGACGAAGGAGGGTGAGAGAAAGCACAACGAGATGAAGGAGGGTGAAAGAGAGCAAAACGAGACGAAGGAGGGTGAAAGAGATCGAAACGAGACGAAGGAGGGTGAAGGAGGGCGAAACGAGACGAAGGAGGGTGGAAGAGAGCGATACGAGACGAAGGAGGGAGAAAAAGAGCGAAACGATACGAAGGAGGGTGAAAGAGAGCGAAGCGAGACAATGGAGGTTGGAAGAAGGCGAAACGAGACGAAGGAGGGTGGAAGAGAGCGAAGCGAGACGAAGGAGGGTGAAGGAGAGCGATACGAGGCGAAGGAGGGTGAAAGAGAGCGAAACGAGATGAAGGAGGGTGAAAGAGAGCGAAACGAGACGAAGGAGGGTGAAAGAGGGCGAAACGAGACAAAGGAGGGTGGAAGAGAGCGAAACAAGACGAAGGAGGGTGAGAGAGAGCGAAAGTAGACGAAGGAGGGTCAAAGAGAGCGAAACGAGACGAAGGAGGGTGAAAAAGAGCGAAACGAGACGAAGGAGTTTGAAAGAGAGCGAAACGAGATGAAGGAGGGTGAAAGAGAGCGAAACGAGACGAAGGAGGGTGAAAGAGGGCGAAACGAGACAAAGGAGGGTGGAAGAGAACGAAACAAGACAAAGGAGGGTGAGCGATAGCGAAACGAGATGAAGGAGGGTGAAAGAAAGCAAAACGAGACGAAGGATGGTGAAAGAGAGCGAAACGAGACGAAGGAGGGTGAAGGAGGGCGAAACGAGACGAAGGAGGGTGGAAGAGAGCGATACGAGACGAAGGAGGGAGAAAGAGAGTGAAACGAGACGAAGGAGGGAGAAAGAGAGTGAAACGATACGAAGGAGGGTGAAAGAGAGCGAAGCGAGACAAAGGAGGTTGGAAGAAGGCGAAACGAGACGAAGGAGGGTGGAAGAGAGCGAAACGAGACGAAGGAGGGTGAAAGAGGGCGAAACGAGATGAAGGAGGGTGAGAGATAGCGAAACGAGATGAAGGAGGGTGAAAGAGAGCAAAACGAGACGAAGGAGGGTGAAAGAGAGCGAAACGAGACGAAGGAGGGTGAAGGAGGGCGAAACGAGGCGAAGGAGGGTGGAAGAGAGCAATACGAGACGAAGGAGTGAGAAAGAGAGCGAAACGAAGCGAAGGAGGGTGAAAGAGAGCGAAACGAAACGAAGGAGGGTGAAAGAGAGCGAAACGAGACGAAGGAAGGTGAAAGAGAGCGAAACGAGACGAAGGAAGGTGAAAGAGAGCAAAACGAGTCTAAGGAGGGTGAAAGAGAGCGAAACGAGACGAAGGAGGGTGAAAGAGAGCGAAACTAGACGCAGGAGGGTCAAAGAGAGCAAAACGAGACGAAGGAGGGTGAGAGATAGCGAAACGAGATGAAGGAGGGTGAAAGAGAGCAAAACGAGACGAAGGAGGGTGAAAGAGAGCGAAACGAGACGAAGGAGGGTGAAGGAGGGCGAAACGAGACGAAGGAGGTTGGAAGAAGGCGAAACGAGACGAAGGAGGGTGGAAGAGAGCGAAACGAGACGAAGGAGGGTGAAAGAGGGCGAAACGAGACAAAGGAGGGTGGAAGAGAGCGAAACGAGACGAAGGAGGGTGAGAGATAGCGAAACGAGATGAAGGGGGGTGAAAGAGAGCAAAACGAGACGAAGGAGGGTGAAAGTGAGCGAAACGAGACGAAGGAGGGTGAAGGAGGGCGAAACGAGGCGAAGGAGGGTGGAAGAGAGCGATACGAGACGAAGGAGTGAGAAAGAGAGCGAAACGATACGAAGGAGGGTGAAAGAGAGCGAAGCAAGACACAGGAGGTTGGAAGAAGGCGAAACGAGACAAAGGAGGGTGAAGGAGAGCGATACGAGGCGAAGGAGGGTGAAAGAGAGCAAAATGAGACGAAGGATGGTGAAAGAGAGCGAAACGAGGCGATGGAGGGTGAAAGAGAGCGAAACGAAACGAAGGAGGGTAAAAGAGAGCGAAACGAGACGAAGGAAGGTGAAAGAGAGCGAAACGAGACGAAGGAAGGTGAAAGAGAGCAAAACGAGTCTAAGGAGGGTGAAAGAGAGCGAAACGAGACGAAGGAGGGTGAAAGAGGTGAAACGAGACGAAGGAGGGTGAAAGAGAGCGAAACGAGATGAAGGAGGATGAAAGAGAGCGAAACGAGACGAAGGAGGGTGAAAGAGGGCGAAACGAGACAAAGGAGGGTGGAAGAGAGCGAAACGAGACGAAGGAGGGTGAGAGATAGCGAAACGAGATGAAGGAGGGTGAAAGAGAGCAAAACGAGACGAAGGAGGGTGAAAGAGAGTGAAACGAGACGAAGGAGGGTGAAGGAGGGCAAAACGAGACGAAGGAGGGTGGAAGAGAGCGATACGAGACGAAGGAGGGAGAAAGAGAGCGAAACGATATGAAGGAGGGGGAAAGAGAGCGAAGCGAGACAAAGGAGGTTGGAAGAAGGCAAAACGAGACGAAGGAGGGTGGAAGAGAGCGAAACGAGACGAAGGAGGGTGAAGGAGGGCGAAACGAGACGAAGGAGGGCGGAAGAGAGCGATACGAGACGAAGGAGGGAGAAAGAGAGCGAAACGATACGAAGGAGGGTGAAAGAGAGCGAAGCGAGACAAAGGAGGTTGGAAGAAGGCGAAACGAGACGAAGGAGGGTGGAAGAGAGCGAAACGAGACGAAGGAGGGTGAAAGAGGGCGAAACGAGACGAAGGAGGGTGAGAGATAGCGAAACGAGATGAAGGAGGGTGAAAGAGAGCAAAACGAGACGAAGGAGGGTGAAAGTGAGCGAAACGAGACGAAGGAGGGTGAAGGAGGGCGAAACGAGGCGAAGGAGGGTGGAAGAGAGCGATACGAGACGAAGGAGTGAGAAAGAGAGCGAAACGATACGAAGGAGGGTGAAAGAGAGCGAAGCAAGACACAGGAGGTTGGAAGAAGGCGAAACGAGACGAAGGAGGGTGAAGGAGAGCGATACGAGGCGAAGGAGGGTGAAAGAGAGCAAAATGAGACGAAGGATGGTGAAAGAGAGCGAAACGAGGCGAAGGAGGGTGAAAGAGAGCGAAACGAAACGAAGGAGGGTGAAAGAGAGCGAAACGAGACGAAGGAAGGTGAAAGAGAGCGAAACGAGACGAAGGAAGGTGAAAGAGAGCAAAACGAGTCTAAGGAGGGTGAAAGAGAGCGAAACGAGACGAAGGAGGGTGAAAGAGGTGAAACGAGACGAAGGAGGGTGAAAGAGAGCGAAACGAGATGAAGGAGGATGAAAGAGAGCGAAACGAGACGAAGGAGGGTGAAAGAGGGCGAAACGAGACAAAGGAGGGTGGAAGAGAGCGAAACGAGACGAAGGAGGGTGAGAGACAGCGAAACGAGATGAAGGAGGGTGAAAGAGAGCAAAACGAGACGAAGGAGGGTGAAAGAGAGCGAAACGAGACGAAGGAGGGTGAAGGAGGGCAAAACGAGACGAAGGAGGGTGGAAGAGAGCGATACGAGACGAAGGAGGGAGAAAGAGAGCGAAACGATATGAAGGAGGGTGAAAGAGAGCGAAGCGAGACAAAGGAGGTTGGAAGAAGGCGAAACGAGACGAAGGAGGGTGGAAGAGAGCGAAACGAGATGAAGGAGGGTGAAGGAGAGCAAAAAGAGACAAAGGAGAGTGAGAGGTAGCGAAACGAGACGAAGGAGGGTAAAAGAGAGCAAAACGAGACAAAGGAGGGTGAAAGAGAGCGAAACGAGACGAAGGAGGGTGAAAAAGAGCGAAAGGAGACGAAGGAGGTTGAAAGAGAGCGAAACGAGATGAAGGAGGGTGAAAGAGAGCGAAACGAGACGAAGGAGGGTGAAAGAGGGCGAAACGAGACAAAGGAGGGTGGAAGAGAGCGAAACGAGACGAAGGAGGGTGAGAGAAAGCACAACGAGATGAAGGAGGGTGAAAGAGAGCAAAACGAGACGAAGGAGGGTGAAAGAGATCGAAACGAGATGAAGGAGGGTGAAGGAGGGCGAAACAAGACGAAGGAGGGTGGAAGAGAGCGATACGAGACGAAGGAGGGAGAAAAAGAGCGAAACGATACGAAGGAGGGTGAAAGAGAGCGAAGCGAGACAAAGGAGGTTGGAAGAAGGCGAAACGAGATGAAGGAGGGTGGAAGAGAGCGAAACGAGACGAAGGAGGGTGAAGGAGAGCGATACGAGGCGAAGGAGGGTGAAAGAGAGCGAAACGAGATGAAGGAGGGTGAAAGAGAGCGAAACGAGACGAAGGAGGGTGAAAGAGGGTGAAACGAGACAAAGGAGGGTGGAAGAGAGCGAAACGAGACGAAGGAGGGTGAGAGAGAGCGAAAGTAGACGAAGGAGGGTCAAAGAGAGCGAAACGAGACGAAGGAGGGTGAAAAAGAGCGAAACGAGACGAAGGAGTTTGAAAGAGAGCGAAACGAGATGAAGGAGGGTGAAAGAGAGCGAAACGAGACGAAGGAGGGTGAAAGAGGGCGAAACGAGACAAAGGAGGGTGGAAGAGAGCGAAACGAGACAAAGGAGGGTGAGAGATAGCGAAACGAGATGAAGGAGGTTGAAAGAGAGCAAAACGAGACGAAGGAGGGTGAAAGAGAGCGAAACGAGATGAAGGAGGGTGAAGGAGGGCGAAACGAGACGAAGGAGGGTGGAAGAGAGCGATACGAGACGAAGGAGGGAGAACGAGAGCGAAACGATATGAAGGAGGGTGAAAGAGAGCGAAGCGAGACAAAGGAGGTTGGAAGAAGGCGAAACGAGACGAAGGAGGGTGGAAGAGTGCGAAACGAGACGAAGGAGGGTGAAAGAGGGCGAAACGAGATGAAGGAGGGTGAGAGAGAGCAAAACGAGATGAAGGAGGGTGAAAGAGAGCGAAACGAGACGAAGGAGGGTGAAGGAGGGCGAAACGAGGCGAAGGAGGGTGTTACGAGACGAAGGAGTGAGAAAGAGAGCGAAACGATACGAAGGAGGGTGAAAGAGAGCGAAGCAAGACACAGGAGGTTGGAAGAAGGCGAAACGAGACGAACGAGGGTGAAGGAGAGCGATACGAGGCGAAGGAGGGTGAAAGAGAGCAAAATGAGACGAAGGATGGTGAAAGAGAGCGAAACGAGGCGAAGGAGGGTGAAAGAGAGCGAAACGAAACGAAGGAGGGTGAAAGAGAGCGAAACGAGACGAAGGAAGGTGAAAGAGAGCGAAACGAGACGAAGGAAGGTGAAAGAGAGCAAAACGAGTCTAAGGAGGGTGAAAGAGAGCGAAACGAGACGAAGGAGGGTGAAAGAGAGCGAAACTAGACGAAGGAGGGTCAAAGAGAGCGAAACGAGACGAAGGAGGGTGAGAGATAGCGAAACGAGATGAAGGAGGGTGAAAGAGAGCAAAACGAGACGAAGGAGGGTGAAAGAGAGCGAAACGAGACGAAGGAGGGTGAAGGAGGGCGAAACGAGTCGAAGGAAGGTGAAAGAGAGCAATACGAGCCTAAGGAGGGTGAAAGAGAGCGAAACAAGACGAAGGAGGGTGAAAGAGAGCGAAACTAGACGAAGGAGGGTCAAAGATAGCGAAACGAGACGAAGGAGGGTGAGAGATTGCGAAACGAGATGAAGGAGGGTGAAAGAGAGCAAAACGAGACGAAGGAGGGTGAAAGAGAGCGAAACGAGACGAAGGAGGGTGAAGGAGGGCGAAACGAGACGAAGGAGGGTGGAAGAGAGCGATACGAGACGAAGGAGGGAGAAAGAGAGCAAAACGATACGAAGGAGGGTGAAAGAGAGCGAAACGAGATGAAGGAGGGTGAAAGAGAGCAAAACGAGACGAAGGAGGGTGAAAGAGAGCGAAACGAGATGAAGGAGGGTGAAGGAGGGCGAAACGAGACGAAGGAGGGTGGAAGAGAGCGATACGAGACGAAGGAGGGAGAAAGAGTGCGAAACGATACGAAGGAGGGTGAAAGAGAGGGAAGCGAGACAAAGGAGGTTGGAAGAAGGCGAAACGAGACGAAGGAGGGTGGAAGAGAGCGAAACGAGATGAAGGAGGGTGAAGGAGAGCAAAAAGAGACAAAGGAGAGTGAGAGGTGGCGAAACGAGACGAAGGAGGGTAAAAGAGAGCAAAACGAGACAAAGGAGGGTGAAAGAGAGCGAAACGAGACGAAGGAGGGTGAAAAAGAGCGAAAGGAGACGAAGGAGGTTGAAAGAGAGCGAAACGAGATGAAGGAGGGTGAAAGAGAGCGAAACGAGACGAAGGAGGGTGAAAGAGGGCGAAACGAGACAAAGGAGGGTGGAAGAGAGCGAAACGAGACGAAGGAGGGTGAGAGAAAGCACAACGAGATGAAGGAGGGTGAAAGAGAGCAAAACGAGACGAAGGAGGGTGAAAGAGATCGAAACGAGATGAAGGAGGGTGAAGGAGGGCGAAACAAGACGAAGGAGGGTGGAAGAGAGCGATACGAGACGAAGGAGGGAGAAAAAGAGCGAAACGATACGAAGGAGGGTGAAAGAGAGCGAAGCGAGACAAAGGAGGTTGGAAGAAGGCGAAACGAGATGAAGGAGGGTGGAAGAGAGCGAAACGAGGCGAAGGAGGGTGAAGGAGAGCGATACGAGGCGAAGGAGGGTGAAAGAGAGCGAAACGAGATGAAGGAGGGTGAAAGAGAGCGAAACGAGACGAAGGAGGGTGAAAGAGGGCGAAACGAGACAAAGGAGGGTGGAAGAGAGCGAAACGAGACGAAGGAGGGTGAGAGAGAGCGAAAGTAGACGAAGGAGGGTCAAAGAGAGCGAAACGAGACGAAGGAGGGTGAAAAAGAGCGAAACGAGACGAAGGAGTTTGAAAGAGAGCGAAACGAGATGAAGGAGGGTGAAAGAGAGCGAAACGAGACGAAGGAGGGTGAAAGAGGGCGAAACGAGACAAAGGAGGGTGGAAGAGAGCGAAACGAGACAAAGGAGGGTGAGAGATAGCGAAACGAGATGAAGGAGGGTGAAAGAGAGCAAAACGAGACGAAGGAGGGTGAAAGAGAGCGAAACGAGATGAAGGAGGGTGAAGGAGGGCGAAACGAGACGAAGGAGGGTGGAAGAGAGCGATACGAGACGAAGGAGGGAGAACGAGAGCGAAACGATACAAAGGAGGGTGAAAGAGAGCGAAGCGAGACAAAGGAGGTTGGAAGAAGGCGAAACGAGACGAAGGAGGGTGGAAGAGTGCGAAACGAGACGAAGGAGGGTGAAAGAGGGCGAAACGAGATGAAGGAGGGTGAGAGATAGCGAAACGAGATGAAGGAGGGTGAAAGAGAGCAAAACGAGATGAAGGAGGGTGAAAGAGAGCGAAACGAGACGAAGGAGGGTGAAGGAGGGCGAAACGAGGCGAAGGAGGGTGTTACGAGACGAAGGAGTGAGAAAGAGAGCGAAACGATACGAAGGAGGGTGAAAGAGAGCGAAGCAAGACACAGGAGGTTGGAAGAAGGCGAAACGAGACGAACGAGGGTGAAGGAGAGCGATACGAGGCGAAGGAGGGTGAAAGAGAGCAAAATGAGACGAAGGATGGTGAAAGAGAGCGAAACGAGGCGAAGGAGGGTGAAAGAGAGCGAAACGAAACGAAGGAGGGTGAAAGAGAGCGAAACGAGACGAAGGAAGGTGAAAGAGAGCGAAACGAGACGAAGGAAGGTGAAAGAGAGCAAAACGAGTCTAAGGAGGGTGAAAGAGAGCGAAACGAGACGAAGGAGGGTGAAAGAGAGCGAAACTAGACGAAGGAGGGTCAAAGAGAGCGAAACGAGACGAAGGAGGGTGAGAGATAGCGAAACGAGATGAAGGAGGGTGAAAGAGAGCAAAACGAGACGAAGGAGGGTGAAAGAGAGCGAAACGAGACGAAGGAGGGTGAAGGAGGGCGAAACGAGTCGAAGGAAGGTGAAAGAGAGCAAAACGAGCCTAAGGAGGGTGAAAGAGAGCGAAACAAGACGAAGGAGGGTGAAAGAGAGCGAAACTAGACGAAGGAGGGTCAAAGAGAGCGAAACGAGACGAAGGAGGGTGAGAGATTGCGAAACGAGATGAAGGAGGGTGAAAGAGAGCAAAACGAGACGAAGGAGGGTGAAAGAGAGCGAAACGAGATGAAGGAGGGTGAAGGAGGGCGAAACGAGACGAAGGAGGGTGGAAGAGAGCGATACGAGACGAAGGAGGGAGAAAGAGAGCGAAACGATACGAAGGAGGGTGAAAGAGAGCGAAACGAGATGAAGGAGGGTGAAAGAGAGCAAAACGAGACGAAGGAGGGTGAAAGAGAGCGAAACGAGATGAAGGAGGGTGAAGGAGGGCAAAACGAGACGAAGGAGGGTGGAAGAGAGCGATACGAGACGAAGGAGGGAGAAAGAGTGCGAAACGATACGAAGGAGGGTGAAAGAGAGGGAAGCGAGACAAAGAAGGTTGGAAGAAGGCGAAAAGAGACGAAGGAGGGTGGAAGAGAGCGAAACGAGACGAAGGAGGGTGAAAGAGGGCGAAACGAGATGAAGGAGGGTGAGAGATAGCGAAACGAGATGAAGGAGGGTGAAAGAGAGCAAAACGAGATGAAGGAGGGTGAAAGAGAGCGAAACGAGACGAAGGAGGGTGAAGGAGGGCGAAACGAGGCGAAGGAGGGTGTTACGAGACGAAGGAGTGAGAAAGAGAGCGAAACGATACGAAGGAGGGTGAAAGAGAGCGAAGCAAGACACAGGAGGTTGGAAGAGAGCGAAACGAGACGAAGGAGGGTGAGAGATAGCGAAACGAGATGAAGGAGGGTGAAAGAGAGCAAAACGAGACGAAGGAGGGTGAAAGAGAGTGAAACGAGACGAAGGAGGGTGAAGGAGGGCAAAACGAGACGAAGGAGGGTGGAAGAGAGCGATACGAGACGAAGGAGGGAGAAAGAGAGCGAAACGATATGAAGGAGGGGGAAAGAGAGCGAAGCGAGACAAAGGAGGTTGGAAGAAGGCAAAACGAGACGAAGGAGGGTGGAAGAGAGCGAAACGAGACGAAGGAGGGTGAAGGAGGGCGAAACGAGACGAAGGAGGGCGGAAGAGAGCGATACGAGACGAAGGAGGGAGAAAGAGAGCGAAACGATACGAAGGAGGGTGAAAGAGAGCGAAGCGAGACAAAGGAGGTTGGAAGAAGGCGAAACGAGACGAAGGAGGGTGGAAGAGAGCGAAACGAGACGAAGGAGGGTGAAAGAGGGCGAAACGAGACGAAGGAGGGTGAGAGATAGCGAAACGAGATGAAGGAGGGTGAAAGAGAGCAAAACGAGACGAAGGAGGGTGAAAGTGAGCGAAACGAGACGAAGGAGGGTGAAGGAGGGCGAAACGAGGCGAAGGAGGGTGGAAGAGAGCGATACGAGACGAAGGAAGGTGAAAGAGAGCGAAACGATACGAAGGAGGGTGAAAGAGAGCGAAGCAAGACACAGGAGGTTGGAAGAAGGCGAAACGAGACGAAGGAGGGTGAAGGAGAGCGATACGAGGCGAAGGAGGGTGAAAGAGAGCAAAATGAGACGAAGGATGGTGAAAGAGAGCGAAACGAGGCGAAGGAGGGTGAAAGAGAGCGAAACGAAACGAAGGAGGGTGAAAGAGAGCGAAACGAGACGAAGGAAGGTGAAAGAGAGCGAAACGAGACGAAGGAAGGTGAAAGAGAGCAAAACGAGTCTAAGGAGGGTGAAAGAGAGCGAAACGAGACGAAGGAGGGTGAAAGAGGTGAAACGAGACGAAGGAGGGTGAAAGAGAGCGAAACGAGATGAAGGAGGATGAAAGAGAGCGAAACGAGACGAAGGAGGGTGAAAGAGGGCGAAACGAGACAAAGGAGGGTGGAAGAGAGCGAAACGAGACGAAGGAGGGTGAGAGACAGCGAAACGAGATGAAGGAGGGTGAAAGAGAGCAAAACGAGACGAAGGAGGGTGAAAGAGAGCGAAACGAGACGAAGGAGGGTGAAGGAGGGCAAAACGAGACGAAGGAGGGTGGAAGAGAGCGATACGAGACGAAGGAGGGAGAAAGAGAGCGAAACGATATGAAGGAGGGTGAAAGAGAGCGAAGCGAGACAAAGGAGGTTGGAAGAAGGCGAAACGAGACGAAGGAGGGTGGAAGAGAGCGAAACGAGATGAAGGAGGGTGAAGGAGAGCAAAAAGAGACAAAGGAGAGTGAGAGGTAGCGAAACGAGACGAAGGAGGGTAAAAGAGAGCAAAACGAGACAAAGGAGGGTGAAAGAGAGCGAAACGAGACGAAGGAGGGTGAAAAAGAGCGAAAGGAGACGAAGGAGGTTGAAAGAGAGCGAAACGAGATGAAGGAGGGTGAAAGAGAGCGAAACGAGACGAAGGAGGGTGAAAGAGGGCGAAACGAGACAAAGGAGGGTGGAAGAGAGCGAAACGAGACGAAGGAGGGTGAGAGAAAGCACAACGAGATGAAGGAGGGTGAAAGAGAGCAAAACGAGACGAAGGAGGGTGAAAGAGATCGAAACGAGATGAAGGAGGGTGAAGGAGGGCGAAACAAGACGAAGGAGGGTGGAAGAGAGCGATACGAGACGAAGGAGGGAGAAAAAGAGCGAAACGATACGAAGGAGGGTGAAAGAGAGCGAAGCGAGACAAAGGAGGTTGGAAGAAGGCGAAACGAGATGAAGGAGGGTGGAAGAGAGCGAAACGAGACGAAGGAGGGTGAAGGAGAGCGATACGAGGCGAAGGAGGGTGAAAGAGAGCGAAACGAGATGAAGGAGGGTGAAAGAGAGCGAAACGAGACGAAGGAGGGTGAAAGAGGGTGAAACGAGACAAAGGAGGGTGGAAGAGAGCGAAACGAGACGAAGGAGGGTGAGAGAGAGCGAAAGTAGACGAAGGAGGGTCAAAGAGAGCGAAACGAGACGAAGGAGGGTGAAAAAGAGCGAAACGAGACGAAGGAGTTTGAAAGAGAGCGAAACGAGATGAAGGAGGGTGAAAGAGAGCGAAACGAGACGAAGGAGGGTGAAAGAGGGCGAAACGAGACAAAGGAGGGTGGAAGAGAGCGAAACGAGACAAAGGAGGGTGAGAGATAGCGAAACGAGATGAAGGAGGTTGAAAGAGAGCAAAACGAGACGAAGGAGGGTGAAAGAGAGCGAAACGAGATGAAGGAGGGTGAAGGAGGGCGAAACGAGACGAAGGAGGGTGGAAGAGAGCGATACGAGACGAAGGAGGGAGAACGAGAGCGAAACGATATGAAGGAGGGTGAAAGAGAGCGAAGCGAGACAAAGGAGGTTGGAAGAAGGCGAAACGAGACGAAGGAGGGTGGAAGAGTGCGAAACGAGACGAAGGAGGGTGAAAGAGGGCGAAACGAGATGAAGGAGGGTGAGAGATAGCGAAACGAGACGAAGGAGGGTGAAAGAGATCGAAACGAGACGAAGGAGGGTGAAGGAGGGCGAAACGAGACGAAGGAGGGTGGAAGAGAGCGATACGAGACGAAGGAGGGAGAAAAAGAGCGAAACGATACGAAGGAGGGTGAAAGAGAGCGAAGCGAGACAATGGAGGTTGGAAGAAGGCGAAACGAGACGAAGGAGGGTGGAAGAGAGCGAAGCGAGACGAAGGAGGGTGAAGGAGAGCGATACGAGGCGAAGGAGGGTGAAAGAGAGCGAAACGAGATGAAGGAGGGTGAAAGAGAGCGAAACGAGACGAAGGAGGGTGAAAGAGGGCGAAACGAGACAAAGGAGGGTGGAAGAGAGCGAAACAAGACGAAGGAGGGTGAGAGAGAGCGAAAGTAGACGAAGGAGGGTCAAAGAGAGCGAAACGAGACGAAGGAGGGTGAAAAAGAGCGAAACGAGACGAAGGAGTTTGAAAGAGAGCGAAACGAGATGAAGGAGGGTGAAAGAGAGCGAAACGAGACGAAGGAGGGTGAAAGAGGGCGAAACGAGACAAAGGAGGGTGGAAGAGAACGAAACAAGACAAAGGAGGGTGAGCGATAGCGAAACGAGATGAAGGAGGGTGAAAGAAAGCAAAACGAGACGAAGGATGGTGAAAGAGAGCGAAACGAGACGAAGGAGGGTGAAGGAGGGCGAAACGAGACGAAGGAGGGTGGAAGAGAGCGATACGAGACGAAGGAGGGAGAAAGAGAGTGAAACGAGACGAAGGAGGGAGAAAGAGAGTGAAACGATACGAAGGAGGGTGAAAGAGAGCGAAGCGAGACAAAGGAGGTTGGAAGAAGGCGAAACGAGACGAAGGAGGGTGGAAGAGAGCGAAACGAGACGAAGGAGGGTGAAAGAGGGCGAAACGAGATGAAGGAGGGTGAGAGATAGCGAAACGAGATGAAGGAGGGTGAAAGAGAGCAAAACGAGACGAAGGAGGGTGAAAGAGAGCGAAACGAGACGAAGGAGGGTGAAGGAGGGCGAAACGAGGCGAAGGAGGGTGGAAGAGAGCAATACGAGACGAAGGAGTGAGAAAGAGAGCGAAACGAAGCGAAGGAGGGTGAAAGAGAGCGAAACGAAACGAAGGAGGGTGAAAGAGAGCGAAACGAGACGAAGGAAGGTGAAAGAGAGCGAAACGAGACGAAGGAAGGTGAAAGAGAGCAAAACGAGTCTAAGGAGGGTGAAAGAGAGCGAAACGAGACGAAGGAGGGTGAAAGAGAGCGAAACTAGACGCAGGAGGGTCAAAGAGAGCAAAACGAGACGAAGGAGGGTGAGAGATAGCGAAACGAGATGAAGGAGGGTGAAAGAGAGCAAAACGAGACGAAGGAGGGTGAAAGAGAGCGAAACGAGACGAAGGAGGGTGAAGGAGGGCGAAACGAGACGAAGGAGGTTGGAAGAAGGCGAAACGAGACGAAGGAGGGTGGAAGAGAGCGAAACGAGACGAAGGAGGGTGAAAGAGGGCGAAACGAGACAAAGGAGGGTGGAAGAGAGCGAAACGAGACGAAGGAGGGTGAGAGATAGCGAAACGAGATGAAGGGGGGTGAAAGAGAGCAAAACGAGACGAAGGAGGGTGAAAGTGAGCGAAACGAGACGAAGGAGGGTGAAGGAGGGCGAAACGAGGCGAAGGAGGGTGGAAGAGAGCGATACGAGACGAAGGAGTGAGAAAGAGAGCGAAACGATACGAAGGAGGGTGAAAGAGAGCGAAGCAAGACACAGGAGGTTGGAAGAAGGCGAAACGAGACAAAGGAGGGTGAAGGAGAGCGATACGAGGCGAAGGAGGGTGAAAGAGAGCAAAATGAGACGAAGGATGGTGAAAGAGAGCGAAACGAGGCGATGGAGGGTGAAAGAGAGCGAAACGAAACGAAGGAGGGTAAAAGAGAGCGAAACGAGACGAAGGAAGGTGAAAGAGAGCGAAACGAGACGAAGGAAGGTGAAAGAGAGCAAAACGAGTCTAAGGAGGGTGAAAGAGAGCGAAACGAGACGAAGGAGGGTGAAAGAGGTGAAACGAGACGAAGGAGGGTGAAAGAGAGCGAAACGAGATGAAGGAGGATGAAAGAGAGCGAAACGAGACGAAGGAGGGTGAAAGAGGGCGAAACGAGACAAAGGAGGGTGGAAGAGAGCGAAACGAGACGAAGGAGGGTGAGAGATAGCGAAACGAGATGAAGGAGGGTGAAAGAGAGCAAAACGAGACGAAGGAGGGTGAAAGAGAGTGAAACGAGACGAAGGAGGGTGAAGGAGGGCAAAACGAGACGAAGGAGGGTGGAAGAGAGCGATACGAGACGAAGGAGGGAGAAAGAGAGCGAAACGATATGAAGGAGGGGGAAAGAGAGCGAAGCGAGACAAAGGAGGTTGGAAGAAGGCAAAACGAGACGAAGGAGGGTGGAAGAGAGCGAAACGAGACGAAGGAGGGTGAAGGAGGGCGAAACGAGACGAAGGAGGGCGGAAGAGAGCGATACGAGACGAAGGAGGGAGAAAGAGAGCGAAACGATACGAAGGAGGGTGAAAGAGAGCGAAGCGAGACAAAGGAGGTTGGAAGAAGGCGAAACGAGACGAAGGAGGGTGGAAGAGAGCGAAACGAGACGAAGGAGGGTGAAAGAGGGCGAAACGAGACGAAGGAGGGTGAGAGATAGCGAAACGAGATGAAGGAGGGTGAAAGAGAGCAAAACGAGACGAAGGAGGGTGAAAGTGAGCGAAACGAGACGAAGGAGGGTGAAGGAGGGCGAAACGAGGCGATGGAGGGTGGAAGAGAGCGATACGAGACGAAGGAGTGAGAAAGAGAGCGAAACGATACGAAGGAGGGTGAAAGAGAGCGAAGCAAGACACAGGAGGTTGGAAGAAGGCGAAACGAGACGAAGGAGGGTGAAGGAGAGCGATACGAGGCGAAGGAGGGTGAAAGAGAGCAAAATGAGACGAAGGATGGTGAAAGAGAGCGAAACGAGGCGAAGGAGGGTGAAAGAGAGCGAAACGAAACGAAGGAGGGTGAAAGAGAGCGAAACGAGACGAAGGAAGGTGAAAGAGAGCGAAACGAGACGAAGGAAGGTGAAAGAGAGCAAAACGAGTCTAAGGAGGGTGAAAGAGAGCGAAACGAGACGAAGGAGGGTGAAAGAGGTGAAACGAGACGAAGGAGGGTGAAAGAGAGCGAAACGAGATGAAGGAGGATGAAAGAGAGCGAAACGAGACGAAGGAGGGTGAAAGAGGGCGAAACGAGACAAAGGAGGGTGGAAGAGAGCGAAACGAGACGAAGGAGGGTGAGAGACAGCGAAACGAGATGAAGGAGGGTGAAAGAGAGCAAAACGAGACGAAGGAGGGTGAAAGAGAGCGAAACGAGACGAAGGAGGGTGAAGGAGGGCAAAACGAGACGAAGGAGGGTGGAAGAGAGCGATACGAGACGAAGGAGGGAGAAAGAGAGCGAAACGATATGAAGGAGGGTGAAAGAGAGCGAAGCGAGACAAAGGAGGTTGGAAGAAGGCGAAACGAGACGAAGGAGGGTGGAAGAGAGCGAAACGAGATGAAGGAGGGTGAAGGAGAGCAAAAAGAGACAAAGGAGAGTGAGAGGTAGCGAAACGAGACGAAGGAGGGTAAAAGAGAGCAAAACGAGACAAAGGAGGGTGAAAGAGAGCGAAACGAGACGAAGGAGGGTGAAAAAGAGCGAAAGGAGACGAAGGAGGTTGAAAGAGAGCGAAACGAGATGAAGGAGGGTGAAAGAGAGCGAAACGAGACGAAGGAGGGTGAAAGAGGGCGAAACGAGACAAAGGAGGGTGGAAGAGAGCGAAACGAGACGAAGGAGGGTGAGAGAAAGCACAACGAGATGAAGGAGGGTGAAAGAGAGCAAAACGAGACGAAGGAGGGTGAAAGAGATCGAAACGAGATGAAGGAGGGTGAAGGAGGGCGAAACAAGACGAAGGAGGGTGGAAGAGAGCGATACGAGACGAAGGAGGGAGAAAAAGAGCGAAACGATACGAAGGAGGGTGAAAGAGAGCGAAGCGAGACAAAGGAGGTTGGAAGAAGGCGAAACGAGATGAAGGAGGGTGGAAGAGAGCGAAACGAGACGAAGGAGGGTGAAGGAGAGCGATACGAGGCGAAGGAGGGTGAAAGAGAGCGAAACGAGATGAAGGAGGGTGAAAGAGAGCGAAACGAGACGAAGGAGGGTGAAAGAGGGTGAAACGAGACAAAGGAGGGTGGAAGAGAGCGAAACGAGACGAAGGAGGGTGAGAGAGAGCGAAAGTAGACGAAGGAGGGTCAAAGAGAGCGAAACGAGACGAAGGAGGGTGAAAAAGAGCGAAACGAGACGAAGGAGTTTGAAAGAGAGCGAAACGAGATGAAGGAGGGTGAAAGAGAGCGAAACGAGACGAAGGAGGGTGAAAGAGGGCGAAACGAGACAAAGGAGGGTGGAAGAGAGCGAAACGAGACAAAGGAGGGTGAGAGATAGCGAAACGAGATGAAGGAGGTTGAAAGAGAGCAAAACGAGACGAAGGAGGGTGAAAGAGAGCGAAACGAGATGAAGGAGGGTGAAGGAGGGCGAAACGAGACGAAGGAGGGTGGAAGAGAGCGATACGAGACGAAGGAGGGAGAACGAGAGCGAAACGATATGAAGGAGGGTGAAAGAGAGCGAAGCGAGACAAAGGAGGTTGGAAGAAGGCGAAACGAGACGAAGGAGGGTGGAAGAGTGCGAAACGAGACGAAGGAGGGTGAAAGAGGGCGAAACGAGATGAAGGAGGGTGAGAGATAGCGAAACGAGATGAAGGAGGGTGAAAGAGAGCAAAACGAGATGAAGGAGGGTGAAAGAGAGCGAAACGAGACGAAGGAGGGTGAAGGAGGGCGAAACGAGGCGAAGGAGGGTGTTACGAGACGAAGGAGTGAGAAAGAGAGCGAAACGATACGAAGGAGGGTGAAAGAGAGCGAAGCAAGACACAGGAGGTTGGAAGAAGGCGAAACGAGACGAACGAGGGTGAAGGAGAGCGATACGAGGCGAAGGAGGGTGAAAGAGAGCAAAATGAGACGAAGGATGGTGAAAGAGAGCGAAACGAGGCGAAGGAGGGTGAAAGAGAGCGAAACGAAACGAAGGAGGGTGAAAGAGAGCGAAACGAGACGAAGGAAGGTGAAAGAGAGCGAAACGAGACGAAGGAAGGTGAAAGAGAGCAAAACGAGTCTAAGGAGGGTGAAAGAGAGCGAAACGAGACGAAGGAGGGTGAAAGAGAGCGAAACTAGACGAAGGAGGGTCAAAGAGAGCGAAACGAGACGAAGGAGGGTGAGAGATAGCGAAACGAGATGAAGGAGGGTGAAAGAGAGCAAAACGAGACGAAGGAGGGTGAAAGAGAGCGAAACGAGACGAAGGAGGGTGAAGGAGGGCGAAACGAGTCGAAGGAAGGTGAAAGAGAGCAATACGAGCCTAAGGAGGGTGAAAGAGAGCGAAACAAGACGAAGGAGGGTGAAAGAGAGCGAAACTAGACGAAGGAGGGTCAAAGATAGCGAAACGAGACGAAGGAGGGTGAGAGATTGCGAAACGAGATGAAGGAGGGTGAAAGAGAGCAAAACGAGACGAAGGAGGGTGAAAGAGAGCGAAACGAGACGAAGGAGGGTGAAGGAGGGCGAAACGAGACGAAGGAGGGTGGAAGAGAGCGATACGAGACGAAGGAGGGAGAAAGAGAGCAAAACGATACGAAGGAGGGTGAAAGAGAGCGAAACGAGATGAAGGAGGGTGAAAGAGAGCAAAACGAGACGAAGGAGGGTGAAAGAGAGCGAAACGAGATGAAGGAGGGTGAAGGAGGGCGAAACGAGACGAAGGAGGGTGGAAGAGAGCGATACGAGACGAAGGAGGGAGAAAGAGTGCGAAACGATACGAAGGAGGGTGAAAGAGAGGGAAGCGAGACAAAGGAGGTTGGAAGAAGGCGAAACGAGACGAAGGAGGGTGGAAGAGAGCGAAACGAGATGAAGGAGGGTGAAGGAGAGCAAAAAGAGACAAAGGAGAGTGAGAGGTAGCGAAACGAGACGAAGGAGGGTAAAAGAGAGCAAAACGAGACAAAGGAGGGTGAAAGAGAGCGAAACGAGACGAAGGAGGGTGAAAAAGAGCGAAAGGAGACGAAGGAGGTTGAAAGAGAGCGAAACGAGATGAAGGAGGGTGAAAGAGAGCGAAACGAGACGAAGGAGGGTGAAAGAGGGCGAAACGAGACAAAGGAGGGTGGAAGAGAGCGAAACGAGACGAAGGAGGGTGAGAGAAAGCACAACGAGATGAAGGAGGGTGAAAGAGAGCAAAACGAGACGAAGGAGGGTGAAAGAGATCGAAACGAGATGAAGGAGGGTGAAGGAGGGCGAAACAAGACGAAGGAGGGTGGAAGAGAGCGATACGAGACGAAGGAGGGAGAAAAAGAGCGAAACGATACGAAGGAGGGTGAAAGAGAGCGAAGCGAGACAAAGGAGGTTGGAAGAAGGCGAAATGAGATGAAGGAGGGTGGAAGAGAGCGAAACGAGGCGAAGGAGGGTGAAGGAGAGCGATACGAGGCGAAGGAGGGTGAAAGAGAGCGAAACGAGATGAAGGAGGGTGAAAGAGAGCGAAACGAGACGAAGGAGGGTGAAAGAGGGCGAAACGAGACAAAGGAGGGTGGAAGAGAGCGAAACGAGACGAAGGAGGGTGAGAGAGAGCGAAAGTAGACGAAGGAGGGTCAAAGAGAGCGAAACGAGACGAAGGAGGGTGAAAAAGAGCGAAACGAGACGAAGGAGTTTGAAAGAGAGCGAAACGAGATGAAGGAGGGTGAAAGAGAGCGAAACGAGACGAAGGAGGGTGAAAGAGGGCGAAACGAGACAAAGGAGGGTGGAAGAGAGCGAAACGAGACAAAGGAGGGTGAGAGATAGCGAAACGAGATGAAGGAGGGTGAAAGAGAGCAAAACGAGACGAAGGAGGGTGAAAGAGAGCGAAACGAGATGAAGGAGGGTGAAGGAGGGCGAAACGAGACGAAGGAGGGTGGAAGAGAGCGATACGAGACGAAGGAGGGAGAACGAGAGCGAAACGATACAAAGGAGGGTGAAAGAGAGCGAAGCGAGACAAAGGAGGTTGGAAGAAGGCGAAACGAGACGAAGGGGGGGGAAGAGTGCGAAACGAGACGAAGGAGGGTGAAAGAGGGCGAAACGAGATGAAGGAGGGTGAGAGATAGCGAAACGAGATGAAGGAGGGTGAAAGAGAGCAAAACGAGATGAAGGAGGGTGAAAGAGAGCGAAACGAGACGAAGGAGGGTGAAGGAGGGCGAAACGAGGCGAAGGAGGGTGTTACGAGACGAAGGAGTGAGAAAGAGAGCGAAACGATACGAAGGAGGGTGAAAGAGAGCGAAGCAAGACACAGGAGGTTGGAAGAAGGCGAAACGAGACGAACGAGGGTGAAGGAGAGCGATACGAGGCGAAGGAGGGTGAAAGAGAGCAAAATGAGACGAAGGATGGTGAAAGAGAGCGAAACGAGGCGAAGGAGGGTGAAAGAGAGCGAAACGAAACGAAGGAGGGTGAAAGAGAGCGAAACGAGACGAAGGAAGGTGAAAGAGAGCGAAACGAGACGAAGGAAGGTGAAAGAGAGCAAAACGAGTCTAAGGAGGGTGAAAGAGAGCGAAACGAGACGAAGGAGGGTGAAAGAGAGCGAAACTAGACGAAGGAGGGTCAAAGAGAGCGAAACGAGACGAAGGAGGGTGAGAGATAGCGAAACGAGATGAAGGAGGGTGAAAGAGAGCAAAACGAGACGAAGGAGGGTGAAAGAGAGCGAAACGAGACGAAGGAGGGTGAAGGAGGGCGAAACGAGTCGAAGGAAGGTGAAAGAGAGCAAAACGAGCCTAAGGAGGGTGAAAGAGAGCGAAACAAGACGAAGGAGGGTGAAAGAGAGCGAAACTAGACGAAGGAGGGTCAAAGAGAGCGAAACGAGACGAAGGAGGGTGAGAGATTGCGAAACGAGATGAAGGAGGGTGAAAGAGAGCAAAACGAGACGAAGGAGGGTGAAAGAGAGCGAAACGAGATGAAGGAGGGTGAAGGAGGGCGAAACGAGACGAAGGAGGGTGGAAGAGAGCGATACGAGACGAAGGAGGGAGAAAGAGAGCGAAACGATACGAAGGAGGGTGAAAGAGAGCGAAACGAGATGAAGGAGGGTGAAAGAGAGCAAAACGAGACGAAGGAGGGTGAAAGAGAGCGAAACGAGATGAAGGAGGGTGAAGGAGGGCAAAACGAGACGAAGGAGGGTGGAAGAGAGCGATACGAGACGAAGGAGGGAGAAAGAGTGCGAAACGATACGAAGGAGGGTGAAAGAGAGGGAAGCGAGACAAAGAAGGTTGGAAGAAGGCGAAAAGAGACGAAGGAGGGTGGAAGAGAGCGAAACGAGACGAAGGAGGGTGAAAGAGGGCGAAACGAGATGAAGGAGGGTGAGAGATAGCGAAACGAGATGAAGGAGGGTGAAAGAGAGCAAAACGAGATGAAGGAGGGTGAAAGAGAGCGAAACGAGACGAAGGAGGGTGAAGGAGGGCGAAACGAGGCGAAGGAGGGTGTTACGAGACGAAGGAGTGAGAAAGAGAGCGAAACGATACGAAGGAGGGTGAAAGAGAGCGAAGCAAGACACAGGAGGTTGGAAGAGAGCGAAACGAGACGAAGGAGGGTGAGAGATAGCGAAACGAGATGAAGGAGGGTGAAAGAGAGCAAAACGAGACGAAGGAGGGTGAAAGAGAGTGAAACGAGACGAAGGAGGGTGAAGGAGGGCAAAACGAGACGAAGGAGGGTGGAAGAGAGCGATACGAGACGAAGGAGGGAGAAAGAGAGCGAAACGATATGAAGGAGGGGGAAAGAGAGCGAAGCGAGACAAAGGAGGTTGGAAGAAGGCAAAACGAGACGAAGGAGGGTGGAAGAGAGCGAAACGAGACGAAGGAGGGTGAAGGAGGGCGAAACGAGACGAAGGAGGGCGGAAGAGAGCGATACGAGACGAAGGAGGGAGAAAGAGAGCGAAACGATACGAAGGAGGGTGAAAGAGAGCGAAGCGAGACAAAGGAGGTTGGAAGAAGGCGAAACGAGACGAAGGAGGGTGGAAGAGAGCGAAACGAGACGAAGGAGGGTGAAAGAGGGCGAAACGAGACGAAGGAGGGTGAGAGATAGCGAAACGAGATGAAGGAGGGTGAAAGAGAGCAAAACGAGACGAAGGAGGGTGAAAGTGAGCGAAACGAGACGAAGGAGGGTGAAGGAGGGCGAAACGAGGCGAAGGAGGGTGGAAGAGAGCGATACGAGACGAAGGAGTGAGAAAGAGAGCGAAACGATACGAAGGAGGGTGAAAGAGAGCGAAGCAAGACACAGGAGGTTGGAAGAAGGCGAAACGAGACGAAGGAGGGTGAAGGAGAGCGATACGAGGCGAAGGAGGGTGAAAGAGAGCAAAATGAGACGAAGGATGGTGAAAGAGAGCGAAACGAGGCGAAGGAGGGTGAAAGAGAGCGAAACGAAACGAAGGAGGGTGAAAGAGAGCGAAACGAGACGAAGGAAGGTGAAAGAGAGCGAAACGAGACGAAGGAAGGTGAAAGAGAGCAAAACGAGTCTAAGGAGGGTGAAAGAGAGCGAAACGAGACGAAGGAGGGTGAAAGAGGTGAAACGAGACGAAGGAGGGTGAAAGAGAGCGAAACGAGATGAAGGAGGATGAAAGAGAGCGAAACGAGACGAAGGAGGGTGAAAGAGGGCGAAACGAGACAAAGGAGGGTGGAAGAGAGCGAAACGAGACGAAGGAGGGTGAGAGACAGCGAAACGAGATGAAGGAGGGTGAAAGAGAGCAAAACGAGACGAAGGAGGGTGAAAGAGAGCGAAACGAGACGAAGGAGGGTGAAGGAGGGCAAAACGAGACGAAGGAGGGTGGAAGAGAGCGATACGAGACGAAGGAGGGAGAAAGAGAGCGAAACGATATGAAGGAGGGTGAAAGAGAGCGAAGCGAGACAAAGGAGGTTGGAAGAAGGCGAAACGAGACGAAGGAGGGTGGAAGAGAGCGAAACGAGATGAAGGAGGGTGAAGGAGAGCAAAAAGAGACAAAGGAGAGTGAGAGGTAGCGAAACGAGACGAAGGAGGGTAAAAGAGAGCAAAACGAGACAAAGGAGGGTGAAAGAGAGCGAAACGAGACGAAGGAGGGTGAAAAAGAGCGAAAGGAGACGAAGGAGGTTGAAAGAGAGCGAAACGAGATGAAGGAGGGTGAAAGAGAGCGAAACGAGACGAAGGAGGGTGAAAGAGGGCGAAACGAGACAAAGGAGGGTGGAAGAGAGCGAAACGAGACGAAGGAGGGTGAGAGAAAGCACAACGAGATGAAGGAGGGTGAAAGAGAGCAAAACGAGACGAAGGAGGGTGAAAGAGATCGAAACGAGATGAAGGAGGGTGAAGGAGGGCGAAACAAGACGAAGGAGGGTGGAAGAGAGCGATACGAGACGAAGGAGGGAGAAAAAGAGCGAAACGATACGAAGGAGGGTGAAAGAGAGCGAAGCGAGACAAAGGAGGTTGGAAGAAGGCGAAACGAGATGAAGGAGGGTGGAAGAGAGCGAAACGAGACGAAGGAGGGTGAAGGAGAGCGATACGAGGCGAAGGAGGGTGAAAGAGAGCGAAACGAGATGAAGGAGGGTGAAAGAGAGCGAAACGAGACGAAGGAGGGTGAAAGAGGGTGAAACGAGACAAAGGAGGGTGGAAGAGAGCGAAACGAGACGAAGGAGGGTGAGAGAGAGCGAAAGTAGACGAAGGAGGGTCAAAGAGAGCGAAACGAGACGAAGGAGGGTGAAAAAGAGCGAAACGAGACGAAGGAGTTTGAAAGAGAGCGAAACGAGATGAAGGAGGGTGAAAGAGAGCGAAACGAGACGAAGGAGGGTGAAAGAGGGCGAAACGAGACAAAGGAGGGTGGAAGAGAGCGAAACGAGACAAAGGAGGGTGAGAGATAGCGAAACGAGATGAAGGAGGTTGAAAGAGAGCAAAACGAGACGAAGGAGGGTGAAAGAGAGCGAAACGAGATGAAGGAGGGTGAAGGAGGGCGAAACGAGACGAAGGAGGGTGGAAGAGAGCGATACGAGACGAAGGAGGGAGAACGAGAGCGAAACGATATGAAGGAGGGTGAAAGAGAGCGAAGCGAGACAAAGGAGGTTGGAAGAAGGCGAAACGAGACGAAGGAGGGTGGAAGAGTGCGAAACGAGACGAAGGAGCGTGAAAGAGGGCGAAACGAGATGAAGGAGGGTGAGAGATAGCGAAACGAGATGAAGGAGGGTGAAAGAGAGCAAAACGAGATGAAGGAGGGTGAAAGAGAGCGAAACGAGACGAAGGAGGGTGAAGGAGGGCGAAACGAGGCGAAGGAGGGTGTTACGAGACGAAGGAGTGAGAAAGAGAGCGAAACGATACGAAGGAGGGTGAAAGAGAGCGAAGCAAGACACAGGAGGTTGGAAGAAGGCGAAACGAGACGAACGAGGGTGAAGGAGAGCGATACGAGGCGAAGGAGGGTGAAAGAGAGCAAACTGAGACGAAGGATGGTGAAAGAGAGCGAAACGAGGCGAAGGAGGGTGAAAGAGAGCGAAACGAAACGAAGGAGGGTGAAAGAGAGCGAAACGAGACGAAGGAAGGTGAAAGAGAGCGAAACGAGACGAAGGAAGGTGAAAGAGAGCAAAACGAGTCTAAGGAGGGTGAAAGAGAGCGAAACGAGACGAAGGAGGGTGAAAGAGAGCGAAACTAGACGAAGGAGGGTCAAAGAGAGCGAAACGAGACGAAGGAGGGTGAGAGATAGCGAAACGAGATGAAGGAGGGTGAAAGAGAGCAAAACGAGACGAAGGAGGGTGAAAGAGAGCGAAACGAGACGAAGGAGGGTGAAGGAGGGCGAAACGAGTCGAAGGAAGGTGAAAGAGAGCAATACGAGCCTAAGGAGGGTGAAAGAGAGCGAAACAAGACGAAGGAGGGTGAAAGAGAGCGAAACTAGACGAAGGAGGGTCAAAGATAGCGAAACGAGACGAAGGAGGGTGAGAGATTGCGAAACGAGATGAAGGAGGGTGAAAGAGAGCAAAACGAGACGAAGGAGGGTGAAAGAGAGCGAAACGAGACGAAGGAGGGTGAAGGAGGGCGAAACGAGACGAAGGAGGGTGGAAGAGAGCGATACGAGACGAAGGAGGGAGAAAGAGAGCAAAACGATACGAAGGAGGGTGAAAGAGAGCGAAACGAGATGAAGGAGGGTGAAAGAGAGCAAAACGAGACGAAGGAGGGTGAAAGAGAGCGAAACGAGATGAAGGAGGGTGAAGGAGGGCGAAACGAGACGAAGGAGGGTGGAAGAGAGCGATACGAGACGAAGGAGGGAGAAAGAGTGCGAAACGATACGAAGGAGGGTGAAAGAGAGGGAAGCGAGACAAAGGAGGTTGGAAGAAGGCGAAACGAGACGAAGGAGGGTGGAAGAGAGCGAAACGAGATGAAGGAGGGTGAAGGAGAGCAAAAAGAGACAAAGGAGAGTGAGAGGTAGCGAAACGAGACGAAGGAGGGTAAAAGAGAGCAAAACGAGACAAAGGAGGGTGAAAGAGAGCGAAACGAGACGAAGGAGGGTGAAAAAGAGCGAAAGGAGACGAAGGAGGTTGAAAGAGAGCGAAACGAGATGAAGGAGGGTGAAAGAGAGCGAAACGAGACGAAGGAGGGTGAAAGAGGGCGAAACGAGACAAAGGAGGGTGGAAGAGAGCGAAACGAGACGAAGGAGGGTGAGAGAAAGCACAACGAGATGAAGGAGGGTGAAAGAGAGCAAAACGAGACGAAGGAGGGTGAAAGAGATCGAAACGAGATGAAGGAGGGTGAAGGAGGGCGAAACAATACGAAGGAGGGTGGAAGAGAGCGATACGAGACGAAGGAGGGAGAAAAAGAGCGAAACGATACGAAGGAGGGTGAAAGAGAGCGAAGCGAGACAAAGGAGGTTGGAAGAAGGCGAAACGAGATGAAGGAGGGTGGAAGAGAGCGAAACGAGGCGAAGGAGGGTGAAGGAGAGCGATACGAGGCGAAGGAGGGTGAAAGAGAGCGAAACGAGATGAAGGAGGGTGAAAGAGAGCGAAACGAGACGAAGGAGGGTGAAAGAGGGCGAAACGAGACAAAGGAGGGTGGAAGAGAGCGAAACGAGACGAAGGAGGGTGAGAGAGAGCGAAAGTAGACGAAGGAGGGTCAAAGAGAGCGAAACGAGACGAAGGAGGGTGAAAAAGAGCGAAACGAGACGAAGGAGTTTGAAAGAGAGCGAAACGAGATGAAGGAGGGTGAAAGAGAGCGAAACGAGACGAAGGAGGGTGAAAGAGGGCGAAACGAGACAAAGGAGGGTGGAAGAGAGCGAAACGAGACAAAGGAGGGTGAGAGATAGCGAAACGAGATGAAGGAGGGTGAAAGAGAGCAAAACGAGACGAAGGAGGGTGAAAGAGAGCGAAACGAGATGAAGGAGGGTGAAGGAGGGCGAAACGAGACGAAGGAGGGTGGAAGAGAGCGATACGAGACGAAGGAGGGAGAACGAGAGCGAAACGATACAAAGGAGGGTGAAAGAGAGCGAAGCGAGACAAAGGAGGTTGGAAGAAGGCGAAACGAGACGAAGGAGGGTGGAAGAGTGCGAAACGAGACGAAGGAGGGTGAAAGAGGGCGAAACGAGATGAAGGAGGGTGAGAGATAGCGAAACGAGATGAAGGAGGGTGAAAGAGAGCAAAACGAGATGAAGGAGGGTGAAAGAGAGCGAAACGAGACGAAGGAGGGTGAAGGAGGGCGAAACGAGGCGAAGGAGGGTGTTACGAGACGAAGGAGTGAGAAAGAGAGCGAAACGATACGAAGGAGGGTGAAAGAGAGCGAAGCAAGACACAGGAGGTTGGAAGAAGGCGAAACGAGACGAACGAGGGTGAAGGAGAGCGATACGAGGCGAAGGAGGGTGAAAGAGAGCAAAATGAGACGAAGGATGGTGAAAGAGAGCGAAACGAGGCGAAGGAGGGTGAAAGAGAGCGAAACGAAACGAAGGAGGGTGAAAGAGAGCGAAACGAGACGAAGGAAGGTGAAAGAGAGCGAAACGAGACGAAGGAAGGTGAAAGAGAGCAAAACGAGTCTAAGGAGGGTGAAAGAGAGCGAAACGAGACGAAGGAGGGTGAAAGAGAGCGAAACTAGACGAAGGAGGGTCAAAGAGAGCGAAACGAGACGAAGGAGGGTGAGAGATAGCGAAACGAGATGAAGGAGGGTGAAAGAGAGCAAAACGAGACGAAGGAGGGTGAAAGAGAGCGAAACGAGACGAAGGAGGGTGAAGGAGGGCGAAACGAGTCGAAGGAAGGTGAAAGAGAGCAAAACGAGCCTAAGGAGGGTGAAAGAGAGCGAAACAAGACGAAGGAGGGTGAAAGAGAGCGAAACTAGACGAAGGAGGGTCAAAGAGAGCGAAACGAGACGAAGGAGGGTGAGAGATTGCGAAACGAGATGAAGGAGGGTGAAAGAGAGCAAAACGAGACGAAGGAGGGTGAAAGAGAGCGAAACGAGATGAAGGAGGGTGAAGGAGGGCGAAACGAGACGAAGGAGGGTGGAAGAGAGCGATACGAGACGAAGGAGGGAGAAAGAGAGCGAAACGATACGAAGGAGGGTGAAAGAGAGCGAAACGAGATGAAGGAGGGTGAAAGAGAGCAAAACGAGACGAAGGAGGGTGAAAGAGAGCGAAACGAGATGAAGGAGGGTGAAGGAGGGCGAAACGAGACGAAGGAGGGTGGAAGAGAGCGATACGAGACGAAGGAGGGAGAAAGAGTGCGAAACGATACGAAGGAGGGTGAAAGAGAGGGAAGCGAGACAAAGAAGGTTGGAAGAAGGCGAAAAGAGACGAAGGAGGGTGGAAGAGAGCGAAACGAGACGAAGGAGGGTGAAAGAGGGCGAAACGAGATGAAGGAGGGTGAGAGATAGCGAAACGAGATGAAGGAGGGTGAAAGAGAGCAAAACGAGATGAAGGAGGGTGAAAGAGAGCGAAACGAGACGAAGGAGGGTGAAGGAGGGCGAAACGAGGCGAAGGAGGGTGTTACGAGACGAAGGAGTGAGAAAGAGAGCGAAACGATACGAAGGAGGGTGAAAGAGAGCGAAGCAAGACACAGGAGGTTGGAAGAAGGCGAAACGAGACGAACGAGGGTGAAGGAGAGCGATACGAGGCGAAGGAGGGTGAAAGAGAGCAAAATGAGACGAAGGATGGTGAAAGAGAGCGAAACGAGGCGAAGGAGGGTGAAAGAGAGCGAAACGAAACGAAGGAGGGTGAAAGAGAGCGAAACGAGACGAAGGAAGGTGAAAGAGAGCGAAACGAGACGAAGGAAGGTGAAAGAGAGCAAAACGAGTCTGAGGAGGGTGAAAGAGAGCGAAACGAGACGATGGAGGGTGAAAGAGAGCGAAACTAGACGAAGGAGGGTCAAAGAGAGCGAAACGAGACGAAGGAGGGTGAGAGATAGCGAAACGAGATGAAGGAGGGTGAAAGAGAGCAAAACGAGACGAAGGAGGGTGAAAGAGAGCGAAACGAGACGAAGGAGGGTGAAGGAGGGCGAAACGAGTCGAAGGAAGGTGAAAGAGAGCAGAACGAGCTTAAGGAGGGTGAAAGAGAGCGAAACAAGACGAAGGAGGGTGAAAGAGAGCGAAACTAGACGAAGGAGGGTCAAAGAGAGCGAAACGAGACGAAGGAGGGTGAGAGATAGCGAAACGAGATGAAGGAGGGTGAAAGAGAGCAAAACGAGACGAAGGAGGGTGAAAGAGAGCGAAACGAGACGAAGGAGGGTGAAGGAGGGCGAAACGAGACGAAGGAGGGTGGAAGAGAGCGATACGAGACGAAGGAGGGAGAAAGAGAGCGAAACGATACGAAGGAGGGTGAAAGAGAGCGAAGCGAGACAAAGGAGGTTGGAAGAAGGCGAAACGAGACGAAGGAGGGTGGAAGAGAGCGTAACGAGATGAAGGAGGGTGAAAGAGGGCGAAACGAGACAAAGGAGGGTGGAAGAGAGCGAAACGAGACGAAGGAGGGTGAGAGATAGCGAAACGAGATGAAGGAGGGTGAAAGTGAGCAAAACGAGACGAAGGAGGGTGAAAGTGAGCGAAACGAGACGAAGGAGGGTGAAGGAGGGCGAAACGAGGCGAAGGAGGGTGGAAGAGAGCGATACGAGATGAAGGAGTGAGAAAGAGAGCGAAACGATACGAAGGAGGGTGAAAGAGAGCGAAGCAAGACACAGGAGGTTGGAAGAAGGCGAAACGAGACGAAGGAGGGTGAAGGAGAGCGATACGAGGCGAAGGAGGGTGAAAGAGAGCAAAATGAGACGAAGGATGGTGAAAGAGTGGGAAACGAGGCGAAGGAGGGTGAAAGAGAGCGAAACGAAACGAAGGAGGGTGAAAGAGAGCGAGACGAGACGAAGGAAGGTGAAAGAGAGCGAAACGAGACGAAGGAAGGTGAAAGAGAGCAAAACGAGTCTAAGGAGGGTGAAAGAGAGCGAAACGAGACGAAGGAGGGTGAAAGAGAGCAAAACTAGACGAAGGAGGGTCAAAGAGAGCGAAACGAGACGAAGGAGGGTGAAAGAGAGCGAAAGTAGACGACGGAGGGTCAAAGAGAGCGAAACGAGACGAAGGAGGGTGAAAAAGAGCGAAACGAGACGAAGGAGGTTGAAAGAGAGCGAAACGAGACGAAGGAAGGTGAAAGAGAGCGAAACGAGACGAAGGAGGGTGAAGGAGAGCGATACGAGGCGAAGGAGGGTGAAAGAGAGCAAAACGAGACGAAGGAAGGTGAAAGAGAGCGAAACGAGACGAAAGAGGGTGAAAGAGAGCGAAACAAAACGAAGGAGGGTGAAAAAAAGCGAAACGAGATGAAGGAAGGTGAAAGAGAGCGAAACGAGATGAAGGAAGGTGAAAGAGAGCGAAACGAGACAAAGGAGGTTCAAAGATAACGAAACGAGACGAAGGAGGGTGGAAGAGAGTGAAACGAGACGAAGGAGGGTGAGATATAGCGAAACGAGATGAAGGAGGGTGAATGAGAGCAAAACGAGACGAAGGAGGGTGAAAGAGAGCGAAACGAGACGAAGGAATGTCAAAGAGAGTTAAACGAGACGAAGGAGGGTGAAAGAGAGTGAAACGAGATGAAGGAGGGTGAAAGAGAGCGAAACGAGACGAAGGAGGGTGAAGGAGAGCGAAACGAGACGAAGGAGGGCGAAAGAGAGCGAAGCGAGACAAAGGAGGTTGGAAGAAGGTGAAACGAGACGAAGGAGGGTGGAAGAGAGTGAAACGAGACGAAGGAGGGTGAAGGAGAGCGATACGAGGCGAAGGAGGGTGAAAGAGAGCAAAACGAGACGAAGGAAGGTGAAAGAGAGCGAAACGAGACGAAAGAGGGTGAAAGAGAGCGAAACAAAACGAAGGAGGGTGAAAAAAAGCGAAACGAGATGAAGGAAGGTGAAAGAGAGCGAAACGAGATGAAGGAAGGTGAAAGAGAGCGAAACGAGACAAAGGAGGTTCAAAGATCACGAAACGAGACGAAGGAGGGTGGAAGAGAGTGAAACGAGACGAAGGAGGGTGAGATATAGCGAAACGAGATGAAGGAGGGTGAATGAGAGCAAAACGAGACGAAGGAGGGTGAAAGAGAGCGAAACGAGACGAAGGAATGTCAAAGAGAGTTAAACGAGACGAAGGAGGGTGAAAGAGAGTGAAACGAGATGAAGGAGGGTGAAAGAGAGCGAAACGAGACGAAGGAGGGTGAAAGAGAGCAAAACTAGACGAAGGAGGGTCAAAGAGAGTGAAACGAGACGAAGGAGGGTGAAAAAGAGCGAAACGAGACGAAAGAGGTTGAAAGAGAGCGAAACGAGACGAAGGATGGTGAAAGAGAGCGAAACGAGATGAGGGAGGGTGAAAGAGGGTGATACGAGATGAAGGAGGGTGAAAGAGAGCGAAAAGAGACAAAAGAGGGTGTGAGGTAGCGAAACAAGACGACGGAGGGTGAAAGAGAGCAAAACAAGACGAAGGAGGTGAAAGAGAGTGAAACGAGACGAAGGAGGGTGAAAGAGGTGAAACGAGACGAAGGAGGGTGAAAGAGAGCGAAACGAGACGAAGGAAGGTGAAAGAGAGCGAAACGAGACGAAGGAAGGTGAAAGAGAGCAAAACGAGTCTAAGGAGGGTGAAAGAGAGCGAAACGAGACGAAGGAGGGTGAAAGAGAGCGAAACTAGACGAAGGAGGGTCAAAGAGAGCGAAACGAGACGAAGGAGGGTGAAAGAGAGCGAAAGTAGACGACGGAGGGTCAAAGAGAGCGAAACGAGACGAAGGAGGGTGAAAAAGAGCGAAACGAGACGAACGAGGTTGAAAGAGAGCGAAACGAGACGAAGGAAGGTGAAAGAGAGCGAAACAAGACGAAGGAGGGTGGAAGAGAGCGAAACTAGACGAAGGAGGGTGAAAGAAAGTGAAACGAGACGAAGGAGGGTGAAAGAGAGCAAAACGAGATGAAGGAGGGTGAAAGAGAGCAAAACGAGACGAAGGAGGGTGAAGGAGGGCGAAACGAGACGAAGGAGGTGGAAGAAGGTGAAACGAGACGAAGGAGGGTGGAAGAGAGTGAAACGAGACGAAGGAGGGTGAAGGAGAGCGATACGAGGCGAAGGAGGGTGAAAGAGAGCAAAACGAGACGAAGGAAGGTGAAAGAGAGCGAAACGAGACGAAAGAGGGTGAAAGAGAGCAAAACGAAACGAAGGAGGGTGAAAAAAAGCGAAACGAGACGAAGGAAGGTGAAAGAGAGCGAAACGAGATGAAGGAAGGTGAAAGAGAGCGAAACGAGACAAAGGAGGTTCAAAGATCACGAAACGAGACGAAGGAGGGTGGAAGAGAGTGAAACGTGACGAAGGAGGGTGAGATATAGCGAAACGAGATGAAGGAGGGTGAATGAGAGCGAAACGAGGCGAAGGAGGGTGAAAGAGAGCGAAACGAGACGAAGGAGGGTCAAAGAGAGCTAAACGAGACGAAGGAGGGTGAAAGAGAGTGAAACGAGATGAAGGAGGGTGAAAGAGAGCGAAACGAGACGAAGGAGGGTGAAAGAGAGCGAAACTAGACGAAGGAGGGTCAAAGAGAGTGAAACGAGACGAAGGAGGGTGAAAAAGAGCGAAACGAGACGAAGGAGGTTGAAAGAGAGCGAAACGAGACGAAGGAGGGTGAAAGAGAGCGAAACGAGATGAAGGATGGTGAAAGAGGGCGATACGAGACGAAGGAGGGTGAAAGAGAGCGAAAAGAGACAAAAGAGGGTGAGAGGTAGCGAAACAAGACGACGGACGGTGAAAGAGAGCAAAACGAGACGAAGGAGGGTGAAAGAGAGTGAAACGAGACGAAGGAGGCTGAAAGAGGTGAAACGAGACGAAGGAGGGTGAAAGAGAGCGAAACGAGACGAAGGAAAGTGAAAGAGAGCGAAACGAGATGAAGGAAGGTGAAAGAGAGCAAAACGAGTCTAAGGAGGGTGAAAGAGAGCGAAACGAGACGAAGGAGGGTGAAAGAGGTGAAACGAGACGAAGGAGGGTGAAAGAGAGCGAAACGAGATGAAGGAGGATGAAAGAGAGCGAAACGAGACGAAGGAGGGTGAAAGAGGGCGAAACGAGACAAAGGAGGGTGGAAGAGAGCGAAACGAGACGAAGGAGGGTGAAAGAGAGCGAAACGAGACGAAGGAGGGTGAAGGAGGGCAAAACGAGACGAAGGAGGGTGGAAGAGAGCGATACGAGACGAAGGAGGGAGAAAGAGAGCGAAACGATATGAAGGAGGGTGAAAGAGAGCGAAGCGAGACAAAGGAGGTTGGAAGAAGGCGAAACGAGACGAAGGAGGGTGGAAGAGAGCGAAACGAGACGAAGGAGGGTGAAAGAGGGCGAAACGAGATGAAGGAGGGTGAGAGATAGCGAAACGAGATGAAGGAGGGTGAAAGAGAGCAAAACGAGACGAAGGAGGGTGAAAGAGAGCGAAACGAGACGAAGGAGGGTGAAGGAGGGCGAAACGAGGCGAAGGAGGGTGTTACGAGACGAAGGAGTGAGAAAGAGAGCGAAACGATACGAAGGAGGGTGAAAGAGAGCGAAGCAAGACACAGGAGGTTGGAAGAAGGCGAAACGAGACGAACGAGGGTGAAGGAGAGCGATACGAGGCGAAGGAGGGTGAAAGAGAGCAAAATGAGACGAAGGGTGGTGAAAGAGAGCGAAACGAGGCGAAGGAGGGTGAAAGAGAGCGAAACGAAACGAAGGAATGTGAAAGAGAGCGAAACGAGACGAAGGAAGGTGAAAGAGAGCGAAATGAGACGAAGGAAGGTGAAAGAGAGCAAAACGAGTCTAAGGAGGGTGAAAGAGAGCGAAACGAGACGAAGGAGGGTGAAAGAGAGCGAAACTAGACGAAGGAGGGTCAAAGAGAGCGAAACGAGACGAAGGAGGGTGAGAGATAGCGAAACGAGATGAAGGAGGGTGAAAGAGAGCAAAACGAGACGAAGGAGGGTGAAAGAGAGCGAAACGAGACGAAGGAGGGTGAAGGAGGGCGAAACGAGACGAAGGAAGGTGAAAGAGAGCAAAAGGAGCCTAAGGAGGGTGAAAGAGAGCGAAACAAGACGAAGGAGGGTGAAAGAGAGCGAAACTAGACGAAGGAGGGTCAAAGAGAGCGAAACGAGACGAAGGAGGGTGAGAGATAGCGAAACGAGATGAAGGAGGGTGAAAGAGAGCAAAACGAGACGAAGGAGGGTGAAAGAGAGCGAAACGAGACGAAGGAGGGTGAAGGAGGGCGAAACGAGACGAAGGAGGGTGGAAGAGAGCGATACGAGACGAAGGAGGGAGAAAGAGAGCGAAACGATACGAAGGAGGGTGAAAGAGAGCGAAGCGAGACAAAGGAGGTTGGAAGAAGGCGAAACGAGACGAAGGAGGGTGGAAGAGAGCGAAACGAGACGAAGGAGGGTGAAAGAGGGTGAAACGAGACAAAGGAGTGTGGAAGAGAGCGAAACGAGACGAAGGAGGGTGAGAGATAGCGAAACGAGATGAAGGAGGGTGAAAGTGAGCAAAACCAGACGAAGGAGGGTGAAAGTGAGCGAAACGAGACGAAGGAGGGTGAAGGAGGGCGAAACGAGGCGAAGGAGGGTGGAAGAGAGCGATACGAGACGAAGGAGTGAGAAAGAGAGCGAAACGATACGAAGGAGGGTGAAAGAGAGCGAAGCAAGACACAGGAGGTTGGAAGAAGGCGAAACAAGACGAAGGAGGGTGAAGGAGAGCGATACGAGGCGAAGGAGGGTGAAAGAGAGCAAAATGAGACGAAGGATGGTGAAAGAGTGCGAAACGAGGCGAAGGAGGGTGAAAGAGAGCAAAACTAGACGAAGGAGGGTCAAAGAGAGCGAAACGAGACGAAGGAGGGTGAAAGAGAGCGAAAGTAGACGACGGAGGGTCAAAGAGAGCGAAACAAGACGAAGGAGGGTGAAAAAGAGCGAAATGAGACAAAGGAGGTTGAAAGAGAGCGAAACGAGACGAAGGAAGGTGAAAGAGAGCGAAACGATATGAAGGAGGGCGAAAGAGAGCGAAGCGAGACAAAGGAGGTTGGAAGAAGGTGAAACGAGACGAAGGAGGGTGGAAGAGAGTGAAACGAGACGAAGGAGGGTGAAGGAGAGCGATACGAGGCGAAGGAGGGTGAAAGAGAGCAAAACGAGACGAAGGAAGGTGAAAGAGAGCGAAACGAGACGAAAGAGGGTGAAAGAGAGCGAAACAAAACGAAGGAGGGTGAAAAAAAGCGAAACGAGATGAAGGAAGGTGAAAGAGAGCGAAACGAGATGAAGGAAGGTGAAAGAGAGCGAAACGAGACAAAGGAGGTTCAAAGATCACGAAACGAGATGAAGGAGGGTGGAAGAGAGTGAAACGAGACGAAGGAGGGTGAGATATAGCGAAACGAGATGAAGGAGGGTGAATGAGAGCAAAACGAGACGAAGGAGGGTGAAAGAGAGCGAAACGAGATGAAGGAGGGTGAAGGAGGGCGAAACGAGGCGAAGGAGGGTGGAAGAGAGCGATACGAGACGAAGGAGTGAGAAAGAGAGCGAAACGATATGAAGGAGGGTGAAAGAGAGCGAAGCAAGACACAGGAGGTTGGAAGAAGGCGAAACGAGACGAAGGAGGGTGAAGGAGAGCGATACGAGGCGAAGGAGGGTGAAAGAGAGCAAAATGAGACGAAGGATGGTGAAAGAGTGCGAAACGAGGCGAAGGAGGGTGAAAGAGAGCGAAACGAAACGAAGGAGGGTGAAAGAGAGCGAAACGAGACGAAGGAAGGTGAAAGAGAGCGAAACGAGACGAAGGAAGGTGAAAGAGAGCAAAACGAGTCTAAGGAGGGTGAAAGAGAGCGAAACGAGACGAAGGAGGGTGAAAGAGAGCAAAACTAGACGAAGGAGGGTCAAAGAGAGCGAAACGAGACGAAGGAGGGTGAAAGAGAGCGAAAGTAGACGACGGAGGGTCAAAGAGAGCGAAACGAGACGAAGGAGGGTGAAAAAGAGCGAAACGAGACGAAGGAGGTTGAAAGAGAGCGAAACGAGACGAAGGAAGGTGAAAGAGAGCGAAACGATATGAAGGAGGGCGAAAGAGAGCGAAGCGAGACAAAGGAGGTTGGAAGAAGGTGAAACGAGACGAAGGAGGGTGGAAGAGAGTGAAACGAGACGAAGGAGGGTGAAGGAGAGCGATACGAGGCGAAGGAGGGTGAAAGAGAGCAAAACGAGACGAAGGAAGGTGAAAGAGAGCGAAACGAGACGAAAGAGGGTGAAAGAGAGCGAAACAAAACGAAGGAGGGTGAAAAAAAGCGAAACGAGATGAAGGAAGGTGAAAGAGAGCGAAACGAGATGAAGGAAGGTGAAAGAGAGCGAAACGAGACAAAGGAGGTTCAAAGATCACGAAACGAGACGAAGGAGGGTGGAAGAGAGTGAAACGAGACGAAGGAGGGTGAGATATAGCGAAACGAGATGAAGGAGGGTGAATGAGAGCAAAACGAGACGAAGGAGGGTGAAAGAGAGCGAAACGAGACGAAGGAATGTCAAAGAGAGTTAAACGAGACGAAGGAGGGTGAAAGAGAGTGAAACGAGATGAAGGAGGGTGAAAGAGAGCGAAACGAGACGAAGGAGGGTGAAAGAGAGCAAAACTAGACGAAGGAGGGTCAAAGAGAGTGAAACGAGACGAAGGAGGGTGAAAAAGAGCGAAACGAGACGAAAGAGGTTGAAAGAGAGCGAAACGAGACGAAGGATGGTGAAAGAGAGCGAAACGAGATGAGGGAGGGTGAAAGAGGGTGATACGAGATGAAGGAGGGTGAAAGAGAGCGAAAAGAGACAAAAGAGGGTGTGAGGTAGCGAAACAAGACGACGGAGGGTGAAAGAGAGCAAAACAAGACGAAGGAGGTGAAAGAGAGTGAAACGAGACGAAGGAGGGTGAAAGAGGTGAAACGAGACGAAGGAGGGTGAAAGAGAGCGAAACGAGACGAAGGAAAGTGAAAGAGAGCGAAACGAGATGAAGGAAGGTGAAAGAGAGCGAAACGAGTCTAAGGAGGGTGAAAGAGAGCGAAACGAGACGAAGGAGGGTGAAAGAGAGCGAAAGTAGACAAAGGAGGGTCAAGAGAGCGAAACGAGACGAAGGAGGTTGAAAGAGAGCGAAACGAGACGAAGGAGGGTGGAAGAGAGCGAAACGAGACGAAGGAGGGTAAGAGGTAGCGAAACGAGATGAAGGAGTGTGAAAGAGAGCAAAACGAGACGAAGGAGGGTGAAAGAGAGCGAAACGAGCCGAAGGAGGGTGAAGGAGGGCAAAACGAGACGAAGGAGGGTGGAAGAGAGCGATACGAGACGAAGGAGGGAGAAAGACAGTGAAACGATACGAAGGAGGGTGAAAGAGAGCGAAGCGAGACAAAGGAGGTTGGAAGAAGGCGAAGCGAGACGAAGGAGGGTGGAAGAGAGTGAAACGAGACGAAGGAGGGTGAAGGAGAGCGATACGAGGCGAAGGAGGGTGAAAGAGAGCAAAACGTGACGAAGGATTGTGAAAGAGAGCGAAACAAGGCGAAGGAGGGTGAAAGAGAGCGAAACTAGACGAAGGAGGGTGAAAGAGAGCGAAACGAGACGAAGGAAGGTGAAAGAGAGCGAAACGAGACGAAGGAAGGTGAAAGAGAGCAAAACGAGTCTAAGGAGGGTGAAAGAGATCGAAACGAGACGAAGGAGGGTGAAGGAGGGCGAAACGAGACGAAGGAGGGTGGAAGAGAGCGATACGAGACGAAGGAGGGAGAAAAAGAGCGAAACGATACGAAGGAGGGTGGAAGAGAGCGAAACGAGACGAAGGAGGGTGAAGGAGAGCGATACGAGGCGAAGGAGGGTGAAAGAGAGCGAAACGAGATGAAGGAGGGTGAAAGAGAGCGAAACGAGACGAAGGAGGGTGAAAGAGGGCGAAACGAGACAAAGGAGGGTGGAAGAGAGCGAAACGAGACGAAGGAGGGTGAGAGAGAGCGAAAGTAGACGAAGGAGGGTCAAAGAGAGCGAAACGAGACGAAGGAGGGTGAAAAAGAGCGAAACGAGACGAAGGAGGTTGAAAGAGAGCGAAACGAGATGAAGGAGGGTGAAAGAGAGCGAAACGAGACGAAGGAGGGTGAAAGAGGGCGAAACGAGACAAAGGAGGGTGGAAGAGAGCGAAACGAGACAAAGGAGGGTGAGAGATAGCGAAACGAGATGAAGGAGGGTGAAAGAGAGCAAAACGAGACGAAGGAGGGTGAA
The DNA here is from genome assembly GCF_047496885.1 of Scyliorhinus torazame. Classification (NCBI taxonomy): domain Eukaryota; kingdom Metazoa; phylum Chordata; class Chondrichthyes; order Carcharhiniformes; family Scyliorhinidae; genus Scyliorhinus; species Scyliorhinus torazame. The sequence goes on along the minus strand of NC_092732.1, from coordinate 46,974,030 downwards.
AGAGAGCGAAACGAGACGAAGGAGGGTGAAGGAGGGCGAAACGAGACGAAGGAAGGTGAATGAGAGCAAAACGAGTCTAAGGAGGGTGAAAGAGAGCGAAACGAGACGAAAGAGGGTGAAAGAGAGCGAAACTAGACGAAGGAGGGTCAAAGAGAGCGAAACGATACGAAGGAGGGTGAGAGATAGCGAAACGAGATGAAGGAGGGTGAAAGAGAGCAAAACGAGACGAAGGAGGGTGAAAGAGAGCGAAACGAGACGAAGGAGGGTGAAGGAGGGCGAAACGAGACGAAGGAGGGTGGAAGAGAGCGATACGAGACGAAGGAGGGAGAAAGAGAGCGAAACGATACGAAGGAGGGTGAAAGAGAGCGAAGCGAGACAAAGGAGGTTGGAAGAAGGTGAAACGAGACGAAGGAGGGTGGAAGAGAGCGAAACGAGACGAAGGAGGGTGAAAGAGGGCGAAACGAGGCAAAGGAGGGTGGAAGAGAGCGAAACGAGACGAAGGAGGGTGAGAGATAGCGAAACGAGATGAAGGAGGGTGAAAGAGAGCAAAACGAGACGAAGGAGGGTGAAAGTTAGCGAAACGAGACGAAGGAGTGTGAAGGAGGGCGAAACGAGGCGAAGGAGGGTGGAAGAGAGCGATACGAGACGAAGGAGTGAGAAAGAGGGCGAAACGAGACAAAGGAGGGTGAAAGAGAGCGAAACGAGACGAAGGAGGGTGAAAGAGGGCGAAACGAGACAAAGGAGGGTGGAAGAGAGCGAAACGAGACAAAGGAGGGTGAGAGACAGCGAAACGAGATGAAGGAGGGTGAAAGAGTGCAAAACGAGACGAAGGAGGGTGAAAGAGAGCGAAACGAGACGAAGGAGGGTGAAGGAGGGCGAAACGAGACGACGGAGGGTGGAAGAGAGCGATACGAGACGAAGGAGGGAGAAAGAGAGCGAAACGATACGAAGGAGGGTGAAAGAGAGCGAAGCGAGACAAAGGAGGTTGGAAGAAGGCGAAACGAGACGAAGGAGGGTGGAAGAGAGCGAAACGAGACGAAGGAGGGTGAAAGAGGGCGAAACGAGATGAAGGAGGTTGAGAGATAGCGAAACGAGATGAAGGAGGGTGAAAGAGAGCAAAACGAGACGAAGGAGGGTGAAAGAGAGCGAAACGAGACGAAGGAGGGTGAAGGAGGGCGAAACGAGGCGAAGGAGGGTGGAAGAGAGCAATACGAGACGAAGGAGTGAGAAAGAGAGCGAAACAAAACGAAGGAGGGTGAAAAAAAGCGAAACGAGATGAAGGAAGGTGAAAGAGAGCGAAACGAGATGAAGGAAGGTGAAAGAGAGCGAAACGAGACAAAGGAGGTTCAAAGATCACGAAACGAGATGAAGGAGGGTGGAAGAGAGTGAAACGAGACGAAGGAGGGTGAGATATAGCGAAACGAGATGAAGGAGGGTGAATGAGAGCAAAACGAGACGAAGGAGGGTGAAAGAGAGCGAAACGAGATGAAGGAGGGTGAAGGAGGGCGAAACGAGGCGAAGGAGGGTGGAAGAGAGCGATACGAGACGAAGGAGTGAGAAAGAGAGCGAAACGATATGAAGGAGGGTGAAAGAGAGCGAAGCAAGACACAGGAGGTTGGAAGAAGGCGAAACGAGACGAAGGAGGGTGAAGGAGAGCGATACGAGGCGAAGGAGGGTGAAAGAGAGCAAAATGAGACGAAGGATGGTGAAAGAGTGCGAAACGAGGCGAAGGAGGGTGAAAGAGAGCGAAACGAAACGAAGGAGGGTGAAAGAGAGCGAAACGAGACGAAGGAAGGTGAAAGAGAGCGAAACGAGACGAAGGAAGGTGAAAGAGAGCAAAACGAGTCTAAGGAGGGTGAAAGAGAGCGAAACGAGACGAAGGAGGGTGAAAGAGAGCAAAACTAGACGAAGGAGGGTCAAAGAGAGCGAAACGAGACGAAGGAGGGTGAAAGAGAGCGAAAGTAGACGACGGAGGGTCAAAGAGAGCGAAACGAGACGAAGGAGGGTGAAAAAGAGCGAAACGAGACGAAGGAGGTTGAAAGAGAGCGAAACGAGACGAAGGAAGGTGAAAGAGAGCGAAACGATATGAAGGAGGGCGAAAGAGAGTGAAGCGAGACAAAGGAGGTTGGAAGAAGGTGAAACGAGACGAAGGAGGGTGGAAGAGAGTGAAACGAGACGAAGGAGGGTGAAGGAGAGCGATACGAGGCGAAGGAGGGTGAAAGAGAGCAAAACGAGACGAAGGAAGGTGAAAGAGAGCGAAACGAGACGAAAGAGGGTGAAAGAGAGCGAAACAAAACGAAGGAGGGTGAAAAAAAGCGAAACGAGATGAAGGAAGGTGAAAGAGAGCAAAACGAGATGAAGGAAGGTGAAAGAGAGCGAAACGAGACAAAGGAGGTTCAAAGATCACGAAACGAGACGAAGGAGGGTGGAAGAGAGTGAAACGAGACGAAGGAGGGTGAGATATAGCGAAACGAGATGAAGGAGGGTGAATGAGAGCAAAACGAGACGAAGGAGGGTGAAAGAGAGCGAAACGAGACGAAGGAATGTCAAAGAGAGTTAAACGAGACGAAGGAGGGTGAAAGAGAGTGAAACGAGATGAAGGAGGGTGAAAGAGAGCGAAACGAGACGAAGGAGGGTGAAAGAGAGCAAAACTAGACGAAGGAGGGTCAAAGAGAGTGAAACGAGACGAAGGAGGGTGAAAAAGAGCGAAACGAGACGAAAGAGGTTGAAAGAGAGCGAAACGAGACGAAGGATGGTGAAAGAGAGCGAAACGAGATGAGGGAGGGTGAAAGAGGGTGATACGAGATGAAGGAGGGTGAAAGAGAGCGAAAAGAGACAAAAGAGGGTGTGAGGTAGCGAAACAAGACGACGGAGGGTGAAAGAGAGCAAAACAAGACGAAGGAGGTGAAAGAGAGTGAAACGAGACGAAGGAGGGTGAAAGAGGTGAAACGAGACGAAGGAGGGTGAAAGAGAGCGAAACGAGACGAAGGAAAGTGAAAGAGAGCGAAACGAGATGAAGGAAGGTGAAAGAGAGCGAAACGAGTCTAAGGAGGGTGAAAGAGAGCGAAACGAGACGAAGGAGGGTGAAAGAGAGCGAAAGTAGACAAAGGAGGGTCAAGAGAGCGAAACGAGACGAAGGAGGTTGAAAGAGAGCGAAACGAGACGAAGGAGGGTGGAAGAGAGCGAAACGAGACGAAGGAGGGTAAGAGATAGCGAAACGAGATGAAGGAGTGTGAAAGAGAGCAAAACGAGATGAAGGAGGGTGAAAGAGAGCGAAACGAGCCGAAGGAGGGTGAAGGAGGGCAAAACGAGACGAAGGAGGGTGGAAGAGAGCGATACGAGACGAAGGAGGGAGAAAGACAGTGAAACGATACGAAGGAGGGTGAAAGAGAGCGAAGCGAGACAAAGGAGGTTGGAAGAAGGCGAAGCGAGACGAAGGAGGGTGGAAGAGAGTGAAACGAGACGAAGGAGGGTGAAGGAGAGCGATACGAGGCGAAGGAGGGTGAAAGAGAGCAAAACGTGACGAAGGATTGTGAAAGAGAGCGAAACAAGGCGAAGGAGGGTGAAAGAGAGCGAAACTAGACGAAGGAGGGTGAAAGAGAGCGAAACGAGACGAAGGAAGGTGAAAGAGAGCGAAACGAGACGAAGGAAGGTGAAAGAGAGCAAAACGAGTCTAAGGAGGGTGAAAGAGATCGAAACGAGACGAAGGAGGGTGAAGGAGGGCGAAACGAGACGAAGGAGGGTGGAAGAGAGCGATACGAGACGAAGGAGGGAGAAAAAGAGCGAAACGATACGAAGGAGGGTGGAAGAGAGCGAAACGAGACGAAGGAGGGTGAAGGAGAGCGATACGAGGCGAAGGAGGGTGAAAGAGAGCGAAACGACATGAAGGAGGGTGAAAGAGAGCGAAACGAGACGAAGGAGGGTGAAAGAGGGCGAAACGAGACAAAGGAGGGTGGAAGAGAGCGAAACGAGACGAAGGAGGGTGAGAGAGAGCGAAAGTAGACGAAGGAGGGTCAAAGAGAGCGAAACGAGACGAAGGAGGGTGAAAAAGAGCGAAACGAGACGAAGGAGGTTGAAAGAGAGCGAAACGAGATGAAGGAGGGTGAAAGAGAGCGAAACGAGACGAAGGAGGGTGAAAGAGGGCGAAACGAGACAAAGGAGGGTGGAAGAGAGCGAAACGAGACAAAGGAGGGTGAGAGATAGCGAAACGAGATGAAGGAGGGTGAAAGAGAGCAAAACGAGACGAAGGAGGGTGAAAGAGAGCGAAACGAGACGAAGGAGGGTGAAGGAGGGCGAAACGAGACGAAGGAAGGTGAATGAGAGCAAAACGAGTCTAAGGAGGGTGAAAGAGAGCGAAACGAGACGAAAGAGGGTGAAAGAGAGCGAAACTAGACGAAGGAGGGTCAAAGAGAGCGAAACGATACGAAGGAGGGTGAGAGATAGCGAAACGAGATGAAGGAGGGTGAAAGAGAGCAAAACGAGACGAAGGAGGGTGAAAGAGAGCGAAACGAGACGAAGGAGGGTGAAGGAGGGCGAAACGAGACGAAGGAGGGTGGAAGAGAGCGATACGAGACGAAGGAGGGAGAAAGAGAGCGAAACGATACGAAGGAGGGTGAAAGAGAGCGAAGCGAGACAAAGGAGGTTGGAAGAAGGTGAAACGAGACGAAGGAGGGTGGAAGAGAGCGAAACGAGACGAAGGAGGGTGAAAGAGGGCGAAACGAGGCAAAGGAGGGTGGAAGAGAGCGAAACGAGACGAAGGAGGGTGAGAGATAGCGAAACGAGATGAAGGAGGGTGAAAGAGAGCAAAACGAGACGAAGGAGGGTGAAAGTTAGCGAAACGAGACGAAGGAGTGTGAAGGAGGGCGAAACGAGGCGAAGGAGGGTGGAAGAGAGCGATACGAGACGAAGGAGTGAGAAAGAGGGCGAAACGAGACAAAGGAGGGTGAAAGAGAGCGAAACGAGACGAAGGAGGGTGAAAGAGGGCGAAACGAGACAAAGGAGGGTGGAAGAGAGCGAAACGAGACAAAGGAGGGTGAGAGACAGCGAAACGAGATGAAGGAGGGTGAAAGAGTGCAAAACGAGACGAAGGAGGGTGAAAGAGAGCGAAACGAGACGAAGGAGGGTGAAGGAGGGCGAAACGAGACGACGGAGGGTGGAAGAGAGCGATACGAGACGAAGGAGGGAGAAAGAGAGCGAAACGATACGAAGGAGGGTGAAAGAGAGCGAAGCGAGACAAAGGAGGTTGGAAGAAGGCGAAACGAGACGAAGGAGGGTGGAAGAGAGCGAAACGAGACGAAGGAGGGTGAAAGAGGGCGAAACGAGATGAAGGAGGTTGAGAGATAGCGAAACGAGATGAAGGAGGGTGAAAGAGAGCAAAACGAGACGAAGGAGGGTGAAAGAGAGCGAAACGAGACGAAGGAGGGTGAAGGAGGGCGAAACGAGGCGAAGGAGGGTGGAAGAGAGCAATACGAGACGAAGGAGTGAGAAAGAGAGCGAAACGATACGAAGGAGGGTGAAAGAGAGCGAAGCAAGACACAGGAGGTTGGAAGAAGGCGAAACGAGACGAACGAGGGTGAAGGAGAGCGATACGAGGCGAAGCAGGGTGAAAGAGAGCAAAATGAGACGAAGGATGGTGAAAGAGAGCGAAACGAGGCGAAGGAGGGTGAAAGAGAGCGAAACGAAACGAAGGAGGGTGAAAGAGAGCGAAACGAGACGAAGGAAGGTGAAAGAGAGCGAAACGAGACGAAGGAAGGTGAATGAGAGCAAAACGTGTCTAAGGAGGGTGAAAGAGAGCGAAACGAGACGAAAGAGGGTGAAAGAGAGCGAAACTAGACGAAGGAGGGTCAAAGAGAGCGAAACGAGACGAAGGAGGGTGAGAGATAGCGAAACGAGATGAAGGAGGGTGAAAGAGAGCAAAACGAGACGAAGGATCGTGAAAGAGAGCGAAACGACACGAAGGAGGGTGAAGGAGGGCGAAACGAGACGAAAGAGGGTGGAAGAGAGCGATACGAGACGAAGGAGGGAGAAAGAGAGTGAAACGATACGAAGGAGGGTGAAAGAGAGCGAAGCGAGACAAAGGAGGTTGGAAGAAGGCGAAACGAGACGAAGGAGGGTGGAAGAGAGCGAAACGAGACGAAGGAGGGTGAAAGAGGGCGAAACGAGGCAAAGGAGGGTGGAAGAGAGCGAAACGAGACGAAGGAGGGTGAGAGATAGCGAAACGAGATGAAGGAGGGTGAAAGAGAGCAAAACGAGACGAAGGAGGGTGAAAGTGAGCGAAACGAGACGAAGGAGGGTGAAGGAGAGCAAAACGAGATGAAGGAGGGTGAAAGAGAGCAAAACGAGACGAAGGAGGGTGAAGGAGGGCGAAACGAGACGAAGGAGGTGGAAGAAGGTGAAACGAGACGAAGGAGGGTGGAAGAGAGTGAAACGAGACGAAGGAGGGTGAAGGAGAGCGATACGAGGCGAAGGAGGGTGAAAGAGAGCAAAACGAGACGAAGGAAGGTGAAAGAGAGCGAAACGAGACGAAAGAGGGTGAAAGAGAGCAAAACGAAACGAAGGAGGGTGAAAAAAAGCGAAACGAGACGAAGGAAGGTGAAAGAGAGCGAAACGAGATGAAGGAAGGTGAAAGAGAGCGAAACGAGACAAAGGAGGTTCAAAGATCACGAAACGAGACGAAGGAGGGTGGAAGAGAGTGAAACGTGACGAAGGAGGGTGAGATATAGCGAAACGAGATGAAGGAGGGTGAATGAGAGCGAAACGAGGCGAAGGAGGGTGAAAGAGAGCGAAACGAGACGAAGGAGGGTCAAAGAGAGCTAAACGAGACGAAGGAGGGTGAAAGAGAGTGAAACGAGATGAAGGAGGGTGAAAGAGAGCGAAACGAGACGAAGGAGGGTGAAAGAGAGCGAAACTAGACGAAGGAGGGTCAAAGAGAGTGAAACGAGACGAAGGAGGGTGAAAAAGAGCGAAACGAGACGAAGGAGGTTGAAAGAGAGCGAAACGAGACGAAGGAGGGTGAAAGAGAGCGAAACGAGATGAAGGATGGTGAAAGAGGGCGATACGAGACGAAGGAGGGTGAAAGAGAGCGAAAAGAGACAAAAGAGGGTGAGAGGTAGCGAAACAAGACGACGGACGGTGAAAGAGAGCAAAACGAGACGAAGGAGGGTGAAAGAGAGTGAAACGAGACGAAGGAGGCTGAAAGAGGTGAAACGAGACGAAGGAGGGTGAAAGAGAGCGAAACGAGACGAAGGAAAGTGAAAGAGAGCGAAACGAGATGAAGGAAGGTGAAAGAGAGCGAAACGAGTCTAAGGAGGGTGAAAGAGAGCGAAACGAGACGAAGGAGGGTGAAAGAGAGCGAAAGTAGACGAAGGAGGGTCAAGAGAGCGAAACGAGACGAAGGAGGTTGAAAGAGAGCGAAACGAGACGAAGGAGGGTGGAAGAGAGCGAAACGAGACGAAGGAGGGTAAGAGATAGCGAAACGAGATGAAGGAGGGTGAAAGAGAGCAAAACGAGACGAAGGAGGGTGAAAGAGAGCGAAACGTGCCGAAGGAGGGTGAAAGAGGGCAAAACGAGACGAAGGAGGGTGGAAGAGAGCGATACGAGACGAAGGAGGGAGAAAGAGAGTGAAACGATACGAAGGAGGGTGAAAGAGAGCGAAGCAAGACAAAGGAGGTTGGAAGAAGGCGAAGCGAGACGAAGGAGGGTGGAAGAGAGTGAAACGAGACGAAGGAGGGTGAAGGAGCGCGATACGAGGCGAAGGAGGGTGAAAGAGAGCAAAACGTGACGAAGGATTGTGAAAGAGAGCGAAACAAGGCGAAGGAGGGTGAAAGAGAGCGAAACTAGACGAAGGAGCGTCAAAGAGAGCGAAACGAGACGAAGGAGGGCGAAAGAGAGCGAAAGTAGACGACGGAGGGTCAAAGAGAGCGAAACGAGACGAAGGAGGGTGAAAAAGAGCGAAACGAGACGAAGGAGGTTGAAAGAGAGCGAAACGAGACGAAGGAGGGTGAAAGAGAGCGAATCGAGACGAAGGAGGGTGGAAGAGAGCGAAACGAGACGAAGGAGGGTGAAAGAAAGCGAAACGAGACGAAGGAGGGTGAAAGAGAGCAAAACGAGATGAAGGAGGGTGAAAGAGAGCGAAACGAGATGAAGGAGGGTGAAGGAGGGCGAAACGAGACGAAGGAGGTTGGAAGAGAGCGAAACGAGACGAAGGAGGGAGAAAGAGAGCGAAACGATTCGAAGGAGGGTGAAAGAGAGCGAAGCGAGACAAAGGAGGTTGGAAGAAGGCGAAACGAGACGAAGGAGGGTGAAAGGGAGCGAAACGAGACAAAGGAGGTTGAAAGAAGGCGAAACGAGATGAAGGAGGGTGGAAGAGAGCAAAACTAGACGAAGGAGGGTGAAGGAGGGCGAAACGATACGAAGGAGGGTGAAAGAGAGCGAAGCAAGACAAAGGAGGTTGGAAGAAGGCGAAACGAGACGAAGGAGGGTGGAAGAGAGTGAAACGAGACGAAGGAGGGTGAAAGAGAGCGAAGCGAGACAAAGGAGGTTGGAAGAACGCGAAACGAGACGAAGGAGGGTGGAAGAGAGTAAAACGAGACGAAGGAGGGTGGAAGAGAGCGAAACGAGCCGAAGGAGGGTAAGAGATAGCGAAACGAGATGAAGGAGGGTGAAAGAGAGCAAAACGAGACGAAGGAGGGTGAAAGAGAGCGAAATGAGATGAAGGAGGGTGAAGGAGGGCAAAACGAGACGAAGGAGGGTGGAAGAGAGCGATACGAGACGAAGGAGGGAGAAAGAGAGTGAAACGATACGAAGGAGGGTGAAAGAGAGCGAAGCGAGACAAAGGAGGTTGGAAGAAGGCAAAGCGAGACGAAGGAGGGTGGAAGAGAGTGAAACGAGACGAAGGAGGGAGAAGGAGAGCGATACGAGGCGAAGGAGGGTGAAAGAGAGCAAAACGTGACGAAGGATTGTGAAAGAGAGCGAAACAAGGCGAAGGAGGGTGAAAGAGAGCGAAACTAGACGAAGGAGGGTCAAAGAGAGCGAAACGAGACGAAGGAGGGTGAAAGAGAGCGAAAGTAGACGACGGAGGGTCAAAGAGAGCGAAACGAGACGAAGGAGGGTGAAAAAGAGCGAAACGAGACGAAGGAGGGTGAAAGAGAGCGAAACGAGACAAAGGAGGGTGGAAGAGAGCGAAACGAGATGAAGGAGGTGAAAGAAAGCGAAACGAGACGAAGGAGGGTGAAAGAGAGCGAAAGGAGATGAAGGAGGGTGAAAGAGAGCGAAACGAGATGAAGGAGGGTGAAGGAGGGCGAAACGAGACGAAGGAGGGTGGAAGAGAGCGAAACGAGACGAAGGAGGGAGAAAGAGAGCGAAACGATACGAAGGAGGGTGAAAGAGAGCGAAGCGAGACAAAGGAGGTTGGAAGAAGGCGAAACGAGACGAAGGAGGGTGGAAGAGAGCGAAACGAGACGAAGGAAGGTGAAAGAGAGCGAAACGAAACAAAGGAGGTTGAAAGAAGGCGAAACGAGATGAAGGAGGGTGGAAGAGAGCGAAACGAGACGAAGGAGGGAGAAAGAGAGCGAAACGATACGAAGGAGGGTGAAAGAGAGCGAAGCGAGACAAAGGAGTTTGGAAGAAGGCGATACGAGATGAAGGAGGGTGGAAGAGAGCAAAACGAGACGAAGGAGGGTGGAAGATCACGAAACGAGACGAAGGAAGGTGAAAGAGAGCGAAACGAGACGAAGGAAGGTGAAAGAGAGCGAAACGAGACAAAGGAGGTTGAAAGAAGGCGAAACGAGATGAAGGAGGGTGGAAGAGAGCAAAACGAGACGAAGGAGGGTGAAAGATCATGAAACGAGACGAAGGAGGGTGGAAGAGAGTGAAACGAGACGAAGGAGGGTGAGATATAGCGAAACGAGATGAAGGAGGGTGAATGAGAGCGAAACGAGGCGAAGGAGGGTGAAAGAGAGCGAAACGAGACGAAGGAGGGTCAAGAGAGCTAAACGAGATGAAGGAGGGTGAAAGAGAGTGAAACGAGATGAAGGAGGGTGAAAGAGAGCGAAACAAGACGAAGGAGGGTGAAAGAGAGCGAAACTAGACGAAGGAGGGTCAAAGAGAGCGAAACGAGACGAAGGAGGGTGAAAAAGAGCGAAACGAGACGAAGGAGGTTGAAAGAGAGCGAAACGAGACGAAGGAGGGTGAAAGAGAGCGAAACGAGATGAAGGAGGGTGAAAGAGGGCGAAACGAGACGAAGGAGGGTGAAAGAGAGCGAAAAGAGACAAAAGAGGGTGAGAGCTAGCGAAACGAGACGACGGAGGTTGAAAGAGAGCAAAACGAGTCGAAGGAGGGTGAAAGAGAGTGAAACGAGACGAAGGAGGGTGAAAGAGGTGAAACGAGACGAAGGAGGGTGAAAGAGAGCGAAACGAGACGAAGGAAAGTGAAAGAGAGCGAAACGAGATGAAGGAAGGTGAAAGAGAGCGAAACGATCCTAAGGAGGGTGAAAGAGAGCGAAACGAGACGAAGGAGGGTGAAAGAGAGCGAAAGTAGACGAAGGAGGGTCAAAGAGAGCGAAACGAGACGAAGGAGGGTGAAAAAGAGCGAAACGAGACGAAGGAGGTTGAAAGAGAGCGAAACGAGACGAAGGAGGGTGGAAGCGAGCGAAACGAGACGAAGGAGGGGAAGAGATAGCGAAACGAGATGAAGGAGGGTGAAAGAGAGCAAAACGAGACGAAGGAGGGTGAAAGAGAGCGAAACGAGACGAAGGAGGGTGAAGGAGGGCAAAACGAGACGAAGGAGGGTGGAAGAGAGCGATACGAGACGAAGGAGGGAGAAAGAGAGTGAAACGATACGAAGGAGGGTGAAAGAGAGCGAAGCGAGACAAAGGATGTTGGAAGCAGGCGAAGCGAGACGAAGGAGGGTGGAAGAGAGTGAAACGAGACGAAGGAGGGTGAAGGAGAGCGATACGAGGCGAAGGAGGGTAAGAGAGCAAAACGTGACGAAGGATTGTGAAAGAGAGCGAAACAAGGCGAAGGAGCGTGAAAGAGAGCGAAACGAAACGAAGGAGGGTGAAAGAGAGCGAAACGAGATGAAGGAAGGTGAAAGAGAGCGAAACTAGACGAAGGAAGGTGAAAGAGAGCAAAACGAGTCTAAGGAGGGTGAAAGAGAGCGAAACGAGACGAAGGAGGGTGAAAGAGAGCGAAACTAGACGAAGGAGGGTCAAAGAGAGCGAAACGAGACGAAGGAGGGTGAAAGAGAGCGAAACGATACGAAGGAGGGCGAAAGAGAGCGAAGCGAGACAAAGGAGGTTGGAAGAAGGTGAAACGAGACGAAGGAGGGTGGAAGAGAGTGAAACGAGACGAAGGAGGGTGAAGGAGAGCGATACGAGGCGAAGGAGGGTGAAAGAGAGCAAAACGAGACGAAGGAAGGTGAAAGAGAGCGAAACGAGATGAAGGAAGGTGAAAGAGAGCGAAACGAGACAAAGGAGGTTCAAAGATCACAAAACGAGACGAAGGAGGGTGGAAGAGAGTGAAACGAGACGAAGGAGGGTGAGATATAGCGAAACGAGATGAAGGAGGGTGAATGAGAGCAAAACGAGACGAAGGAGGGTGAAAGAGAGCGAAACGAGACGAAGGAATGTCAAAGAGAGTTAAACGAGACGAAGGAGGGTGAAAGAGAGTGAAACGAGATGAAGGAGGGTGAAAGAGAGCGAAACGAGACGAAGGAGGGTGAAAGAGAGCAAAACTAGACGAAGGAGGGTCAAAGAGAGTGAAACGAGACGAAGGAGGGTGAAAAAGAGCGAAACGAGACGAAAGAGGTTGAAAGAGAGCGAAACGAGACGAAGGAGGGTGAAAGAGAGCGAAACGAGATGAGGGAGGGTGAAAGAGGGTGATACGAGATGAAGGAGGGTGAAAGAGAGCGAAAAGAGACAAAAGAGGGTGTGAGGTAGCGAAACAAGACGACGGAGGGTGAAAGAGAGCAAAACGAGACGAAGGAGGTGAAAGAGAGTGAAACGAGACGAAGGAGGGTGAAAGAGGTGAAACGAGACGAAGGAGGGTGAAAGAGAGCGAAACGAGACGAAGGAAAGTGAAAGAGAGCGAAACGAGATGAAGGAAGGTGAAAGAGAGCGAAACGAGTCTAAGGAGGGTGAAAGAGAGCGAAACGAGACGAAGGAGGGTGAAAGAGAGCGAAAGTAGACAAAGGAGGGTCAAGAGAGCGAAACGAGACGAAGGAGGTAGAAAGTGAGCGAAACGAGACGAAGGAGGGTGGAAGAGAGCGAAACGAGACGAAGGAGGGTAAGAGATAGCGAAACGAGATGAAGGAGTGTGAAAGAGAGCAAAACGAGACGAAGGAGGGTGAAAGAGAGCGAAACGAGCCGAAGGAGGGTGAAGGAGGGCAAAACGAGACGAAGGAGGGTGGAAGAGAGCGATACGAGACGAAGGAGGGAGAAAGACAGTGAAACGATACGAAGGAGGGTGAAAGAGAGCGATACGAGGCGAAGGAGGGTGAAAGAGAGCAAAACGTGACGAAGGATTGTGAAAGAGAGCGAAACAAGGCGAAGGAGGGTGAAAGAGAGCGAAACTAGACGAAGGAGGGTGAAAGAGAGCGAAACGAGACGAAGGAAGGTGAAAGAGAGCGAAACGAGACGAAGGAAGGTGAAAGAGAGCAAAACGAGTCTAAGGAGGGTGAAAGAGTTCGAAACGAGACGAAGGAGGGTGAAGGAGGGCGAAACGAGACGAAGGAGGGTGGAAGAGAGCGATACGAGACGAAGGAGGGAGAAAAAGAGCGAAACGATACGAAGGAGGGTGGAAGAGAGCGAAACGAGACGAAGGAGGGTGAAGGAGAGCGATACGAGGCGAAGGAGGGTGAAAGAGAGCGAAACGAGATGAAGGAGGGTGAAAGAGAGCGAAACGAGACGAAGGAGGGTGAAAGAGGGCGAAACGAGACAAAGGAGGGTGGAAGAGAGCGAAACGAGACGAAGGAGGGTGAGAGAGAGCGAAAGTCGACGAAGGAGGGTCAAAGAGAGCGAAACGAGACGAAGGAGGGTGAAAAAGAGCGAAACGAGACGAAGGAGGTTGAAAGAGAGCGAAACGAGATGAAGGAGGATGAAAGAGAGCGAAACGAGACGAAGGAGGGTGAAAGAGGGCGAAACGAGACAAAGGAGGGTGGAAGAGAGCGAAACGAGACAAAGGAGGGTGAGAGATAGCGAAACGAGATGAAGGAGGGTGAAAGAGAGCAAAACGAGACGAAGGAGGGTGAAAGAGAGCGAAACGAGACGAAGGAGGGTGAAGGAGGGCGAAACGAGACGACGGAGGGTGGAAGAGAGCGATACGAGACGAAGGAGGGAGAAAGAGAGCGAAACGATACGAAGGAGGGTGAAAGAGAGCGAAGCTAGACAAAGGAGGTTGGAAGAAGGCGAAACGAGACGAAGGAGGGTGGAAGAGAGCGAAACGAGACGAAGGAGGGTGAAAGAGGGCGAAACGAGATGAAGGAGGTTGAGAGATAGCGAAACGAGATGAAGGAGGGTGAAAGAGAGCAAAACGAGACGAAGGAGGGTGAAAGAGAGCGAAACGAGACGAAGGAGGGTGAAGGAGGGCGAAACGAGGCGAAGGAGGGTGGAAGAGAGCAATACGAGACGAAGGAGTGAGAAAGAGAGCGAAACGATACGAAGGAGTGTGAAAGAGAGCGAAGCAAGACACAGGAGGTTACAAGAAGGCGAAACGAGACGAACGAGGGTGAAGGAGAGCGATACGAGGCGAAGCAGGGTGAAAGAGAGCAAAATGAGACGAAGGATGGTGAAAGAGAGCGAAACGAGGCGAAGGAGGGTGAAAGAGAGCGAAACGAAATGAAGGAGGGTGAAAGAGAGCGAAACGAGATGAAGGAGGGTGAAAGAGAGCGAAACGAGATGAAGGAGGGTGAAGGAGGGCGAAACGAGACGAAGGAGGGTGGAAGAGAGCGAAACGAGACGAAGTATGAGAAAGAGAGCGAAACGATACGAAGGAGGGTGAAAGAGAGCGAAGCGAGACAAAGGAGGTTGGAAGAAGGCGAAACGAGACGAAGGAGGGTGGAAGAGAGCGATACGAGACGAAGGAGTGAGAAAGAGGGCGAAACGAGACAAAGGAGGGTGAAAGAGAGCGAAACGAGACGAAGGAGGGTGAAAGAGGGCGAAACGAGACAAAGGAGGGTGGAAGAGAGCGAAACGAGACAAAGGAGGGTGAGAGATAGCGAAACGAGATGAAGGAGGGTGAAAGAGAGCAAAACGAGACGAAGGAGGGTGAAAGAGAGCGAAACGAGACGAAGGAGGGTGAAGGAGTGCGAAACGAGACGACGGAGGGTGGAAGAGAGCGATACAAGACGAAGGAGGGAGAAAGAGAGCGAAACGATACGAAGGAGGGTGAAAGAGAGCGAAGCGAGACAAAGGAGGTTGGAAGAAGGCGAAACGAGACGAAGGAGGTTGGAAGAGAGTGAAACGAGACGAAGGAGGGTGAAAGAGGGCGAAACGAGATGAAGGAGGTTGAGAGATAGCGAAACGAGATGAAGGAGGGTGAAAGAGAGCAAAACGTGACGAAGGAGGGTGAAAGAGAGCGAAACGAGACGAAGGAGGGTGAAGGAGGGCGAAACGAGGCGAAGGAGGGTGGAAGAGAGCAATACGAGACGAAGGAGTGAGAAAGAGAGCGAAACGATACGAAGGAGGGTGAAAGAGAGCGAAGCAAGACACAGGAGGTTGGAAGAAGGCGAAACGAGACGAACGAGTGTGAAGGAGAGCGATACGAGGCGAAGCAGGGTGAAAGAGAGCAAAATGAGACGAAGGATGGTGAAAGAGAGCGAAACGAGGCGAAGGAGGGTGAAAGAGAGCGAAAAGAAACGAAGGAGGGTGAAAGAGAGCGAAACGAGACGAAGGAAGGTGAAAGAGAGCGAAACGAGACGAAGGAAGGTGAAAGAGAGCGAAACTAGACGAAGGAGGGTCAAAGAGAGCGAAACGAGACGAAGGAGGGTGAGAGATAGCGAAACGAGATGAAGGAGTGTGAAAGAGAGCAAAACGAGACGAAGGATCGTGAAAGAGAGCGAAACGACACGAAGGAGGGTGAAGGAGGGCGAAACGAGACGAAGGAGGGTGGAAGAGAGCGATACGAGACGAAGGAGGGAGAAAGAGAGTGAAACGATACGAAGGAGGGTGAAAGAGAGCGAAGCGAGACAAAGGAGGTTGGAAGAAGGCGAAACGAGACGAAGGAGGGTGGAAGAGAGCGAAACGAGACGAAGGAGGGTGAAAGAGGGCGAAACGAGGCAAAGGAGGGTGGAAGAGAGCGAAACGAGACGAAGGAGGGTGAGAGATAGCGAAACGAGATGAAGGAGGGTGAAAGAGAGCAAAACGAGACGAAGGAGGGTGAAAGTGAGCGAAACGAGACGAAGGAGTGTGAAGGAGGGCGAAACGAGGCGAAGGAGGGTGGAAGAGAGCGATACGAGACGAAGGAGTGAGAAAGAGAGCGAAACGATACGAAGTAGGGTGAAAGAGAGCGAAGCAAGACACAGGAGGTTGGAAGAAGGCGTAACGAGACGAAGGAGGGTGAAGGAGAGCGATACGAGGCGAAGGAGGGTGAAAGAGAGCAAAATGAGACGAAGGATGGTGAAAGAGAGCGAAACGAGGCGAAGGAGGGTGAAAGAGAGCGAAACGAAACGAAGGAGGGTGAAAGAGAGCGAAACGAGACGAAGGAAGGTGAAAGAGAGCAAAACGAGACGAAGGAATGTACAAGAGAGCAAAACGAGTCTAAGGAGGGTGAAAGAGAGCGAAACGAGACGAAGGAGGGTGAAAGAGAGCGAAACTAGACGAAGGAGGGTCAAAGAGAGCGAAACGAGACGAAGGAGGGTGAAAGAGAGCGAAAGTAGACGACGGAGGGTCAAAGAGAGCGAAACGAGACGAAGGAGGGTGAAAAAGAGCGAAACGAGACGAAGGAGTTTGAAAGAGAGCGAAACGAGACGAAGGAAGGTGAAAGAGAGCGAAACAAGACGAAGGAGGATGGAAGAGAGCGAAACGAGACGAAGGAGGGTGAAAGAAAGCGAAACGAGATGAAGGAGGGTGAAAGAGAGCAAAACGAGATGCAGGAGGGTGAAAGAGAGCAAAACGAGACGAAGGAGGGTGAAGGAGGGCGAAACGAGACGAAGGAGGTGGAAGAAGGTGAAACGAGACGAAGGAGGGTGGAAGAGAGTGAAACGAGACGAAGGAGGGTGAAGGAGAGCGATACGAGGCGAAGGAGGGTGAAAGAGAGCGAAACGAGACAAAGGAGGTTCAAAGATCACGAAACGAGACGAAGGAGGGTGGAAGAGAGTGAAACGTGACGAAGGAGGGTGAGATATAGCGAAACGAGATGAAGGAGGGTGAATGAGAGCGAAACGAGGCGAAGGAGGGTGAAAGAGAGCGAAACGAGACGAAGGAGGGTCAAAGAGAGCTAAACGAGATGAAGGAGGGTGAAAGAGAGTGAAACGAGATGAAGGAGGGTGAAAGAGAGCGAAACGAGACGAAGGAGGGTGAAAGAGAGCGAAACTAGACGAAGGAGGGTCAAAGAGAGTGAAACGAGACGAAGGAGGGTGAAAAAGAGCGAAACGAGACGAAGGAGGTTGAAAGAGAGCGAAACGAGACGAAGGAGGGTGAAAGAGAGCGAAACGAGATGAAGGATGGTGAAAGAGGGCGATACGAGAC
This sequence comes from Scyliorhinus torazame, assembly GCF_047496885.1. Classification (NCBI taxonomy): domain Eukaryota; kingdom Metazoa; phylum Chordata; class Chondrichthyes; order Carcharhiniformes; family Scyliorhinidae; genus Scyliorhinus; species Scyliorhinus torazame. The sequence goes on along the minus strand of NC_092732.1, from coordinate 46,957,349 downwards.
GAAGGAGGGTGAAAGAGAGCGAAAAGAGACAAAAGAGGGTGAGAGGTAGCGAAACAAGACGACGGAGGGTTAAAGAGAGCAAAACGAGACGAAGGAGGGTGAAAGAGAGTGAAACGAGACGAAGGAGGCTGAAAGAGGTGACACGAGACGAAGGAGGGTGAAAGAGAGCGAAACGAGACGAAGGAAAGTGAAAGAGAGCGAAACGAGATGAAGGAAGGTGAAAGAGAGCGAAACGAGTCTAAGGAGGGTGAAAGAGAGCGAAACGAGACGAAGGAGGGTGAAAGAGAGCGAAAGTAGACGAAGGAGGGTCAAGAGAGCGAAACGAGACGAAGGAGGTTGAAAGAGAGCGAAACGAGACGAAGGAGGGTGCAAGAGAGCGAAACGAGACGAAGGAGGGTAAGAGATAGCGAAACGAGATGAAGGAGGGTGAAAGAGAGCAAAACGAGACGAAGGAGGGTGAAAGAGAGCGAAACGAGCCGAAGGAGGGTGAAGGAGGGCAAAACGAGACGAAGGAGGGTGGAAGAGAGCGATACGAGACGAAGGAGGGAGAAAGAGAGTGAAACGATACGAAGGAGGGTGAAAGAGAGCGAAGCAAGACAAAGGAGGTTGGAAGAAGGCGAAGCGAGACGAAGGAGGGTGGAAGAGAGTGAAACGAGACGAAGGAGGGTGAAGGAGAGCGATACGAGGCGAAGGAGGGTGAAAGAGAGCAAAACGTGACGAAGGATTGTGAAAGAGAGCGAAACAAGGCGAAGGAGGGTGAAAGAGAGCGAAACTAGACGAAGGAGCGTCAAAGAGAGCGAAACGAGACGAAGGAGGGCGAAAGAGAGCGAAAGTAGACGACGGAGGGTCAAAGAGAGCGAAACGAGACGAAGGAGGGTGAAAAAGAGCGAAACGAGACGAAGGAGGTTGAAAGAGAGCGAAACGAGACGAAGGAGGGTGAAAGAGAGCGAAACGAGACGAAGGAGGGTGGAAGAGAGCGAAACGAGACGAAGGAGGGTGAAAGAAAGCGAAACGAGACGAAGGAGGGTGAAAGAGAGCAAAACGAGATGAAGGAGGGTGAAAGAGAGCGAAACGAGATGAAGGAGGGTGAAGGAGGGCGAAACGAGACAAAGGAGGTTGGAAGAGAGCGAAACGAGACGAAGGAGGGTGAGAGATAGCGAAACGAGATGAAGGAGGGTGAAAGAGAGCAAAACGAGACGAAGGAGGGTGAAAGAGAGCGAAACGAGACGAAGGAGGGTGAAGGAGGGCGAAACGAGACGACGGAGGGTGGAAGAGAGCGATACGAGACGAAGGAGGGAGAAAGAGAGCGAAACGATACGAAGGAGGGTGAAAGAGAGCGAAGCTAGACAAAGGAGGTTGGAAGAAGGCGAAACGAGACGAAGGAGGGTGGAAGAGAGCGAAACGAGACGAAGGAGGGTGAAAGAGGGCGAAACGAGATGAAGGAGGTTGAGAGATAGCGAAACGAGATGAAGGAGGGTGAAAGAGAGCAAAACGAGACGAAGGAGGGTGAAAGAGAGCGAAACGAGACGAAGGAGGGTGAAGGAGGGCGAAACGAGGCGAAGGAGGGTGGAAGAGAGCAATACGAGACGAAGGAGTGAGAAAGAGAGCGAAACGATACGAAGGAGTGTGAAAGAGAGCGAAGCAAGACACAGGAGGTTACAAGAAGGCGAAACGAGACGAACGAGGGTGAAGGAGAGCGATACGAGGCGAAGCAGGGTGAAAGAGAGCAAAATGAGACGAAGGATGGTGAAAGAGAGCGAAACGAGGCGAAGGAGGGTGAAAGAGAGCGAAACGAAATGAAGGAGGGTGAAAGAGAGCGAAACGAGATGAAGGAGGGTGAAAGAGAGCGAAACGAGATGAAGGAGGGTGAAGGAGGGCGAAACGAGACGAAGGAGGGTGGAAGAGAGCGAAACGAGACGAAGTATGAGAAAGAGAGCGAAACGATACGAAGGAGGGTGAAAGAGAGCGAAGCGAGACAAAGGAGGTTGGAAGAAGGCGAAACGAGACGAAGGAGGGTGGAAGAGAGCGATACGAGACGAAGGAGTGAGAAAGAGGGCGAAACGAGACAAAGGAGGGTGAAAGAGAGCGAAACGAGACGAAGGAGGGTGAAAGAGGGCGAAACGAGACAAAGGAGGGTGGAAGAGAGCGAAACGAGACAAAGGAGGGTGAGAGATAGCGAAACGAGATGAAGGAGGGTGAAAGAGAGCAAAACGAGACGAAGGAGGGTGAAAGAGAGCGAAACGAGACGAAGGAGGGTGAAGGAGTGCGAAACGAGACGACGGAGGGTGGAAGAGAGCGATACAAGACGAAGGAGGGAGAAAGAGAGCGAAACGATACGAAGGAGGGTGAAAGAGAGCGAAGCGAGACAAAGGAGGTTGGAAGAAGGCGAAACGAGACGAAGGAGGGTGGAAGAGAGTGAAACGAGACGAAGGAGGGTGAAAGAGGGCGAAACGAGATGAAGGAGGTTGAGAGATAGCGAAACGAGATGAAGGAGGGTGAAAGAGAGCAAAACGTGACGAAGGAGGGTGAAAGAGAGCGAAACGAGACGAAGGAGGGTGAAGGAGGGCGAAACGAGGCGAAGGAGGGTGGAAGAGAGCAATACGAGACGAAGGAGTGAGAAAGAGAGCGAAACGATACGAAGGAGGGTGAAAGAGAGCGAAGCAAGACACAGGAGGTTGGAAGAAGGCGAAACAAGACGAACGAGGGTGAAGGAGAGCGATACGAGGCGAAGCAGGGTGAAAGAGAGCAAAATGAGACGAAGGATGGTGAAAGAGAGCGAAACGAGGCGAAGGAGGGTGAAAGAGAGCGAAAAGAAACGAAGGAGGGTGAAAGAGAGCGAAACGAGACGAAGGAAGGTGAAAGAGAGCGAAACGAGACGAAGGAAGGTGAAAGAGAGCGAAACTAGACGAAGGAGGGTCAAAGAGAGCGAAACGAGACGAAGGAGGGTGAGAGATAGCGAAACGAGATGAAGGAGTGTGAAAGAGAGCAAAACGAGATGAAGGATCGTGAAAGAGAGCGAAACGACACGAAGGAGGGTGAAGGAGGGCGAAACGAGACGAAGGAGGGTGGAAGAGAGCGATACGAGACGAAGGAGGGAGAAAGAGAGTGAAACGATACGAAGGAGGGTGAAAGAGAGCGAAGCGAGACAAAGGAGGTTGGAAGAAGGCGAAACGAGACGAAGGAGGGTGGAAGAGAGCGAAACGAGACGAAGGAGGGTGAAAGAGGGCGAAACGAGGCAAAGGAGGGTGGAAGAGAGCGAAACGAGACGAAGGAGGGTGAGAGATAGCGAAACGAGATGAAGGAGGGTGAAAGAGAGCAAAACGAGACGAAGGAGGGTGAAAGTGAGCGAAACGAGACGAAGGAGTGTGAAGGAGGGCGAAACGAGGCGAAGGAGGGTGGAAGAGAGCGATACGAGACGAAGGAGTGAGAAAGAGAGCGAAACGATACGAAGTAGGGTGAAAGAGAGCGAAGCAAGACACAGGAGGTTGGAAGAAGGCGTAACGAGACGAAGGAGGGTGAAGGAGAGCGATACGAGGCGAAGGAGGGTGAAAGAGAGCAAAATGAGACGAAGGATGGTGAAAGAGAGCGAAACGAGGCGAAGGAGGGTGAAAGAGAGCGAAACGAAACGAAGGAGGGTGAAAGAGAGCGAAACGAGACGAAGGAAGGTGAAAGAGAGCAAAACGAGACGAAGGAATGTGAAAGAGAGCAAAACGAGTCTAAGGAGGGTGAAAGAGAGCGAAACGAGACGAAGGAGGGTGAAAGAGAGCGAAACTAGACGAAGGAGGGTCAAAGAGAGCGAAACGAGACGAAGGAGGGTGAAAGAGAGCGAAAGTAGACGACGGAGGGTCAAAGAGAGCGAAACGAGATGAAGGAGGGTGAAAAAGAGCGAAACGAGACGAAGGAGTTTGAAAGAGAGCGAAACGAGACGAAGGAAGGTGAAAGAGAGCGAAACAAGACGAAGGAGGATGGAAGAGAGCGAAACGAGACGAAGGAGGGTGAAAGAAAGCGAAACGAGATGTAGGAGGGTGAAAGAGAGCAAAACGAGATGCAGGAGGGTGAAAGAGAGCAAAACGAGACGAAGGAGGGTGAAGGAGGGCGAAACGAGACGAAGGAGGTGGAAGAAGGTGAAACGAGACGAAGGAGGGTGGAAGAGAGTGAAACGAGACGAAGGAGGGTGAAGGAGAGCGATACGAGGCGAAGGAGGGTGAAAGAGAGCGAAACGAGACAAAGGAGGTTCAAAGATCACGAAACGAGACGAAGGAGGGTGGAAGAGAGTGAAACGTGACGAAGGAGGGTGAGATATAGCGAAACGAGATAAAGGAGGGTGAATGAGAGCGAAACGAGGCGAAGGAGGGTGAAAGAGAGCGAAACGAGACGAAGGAGGGTCAAAGAGAGCTAAACGAGATGAAGGAGGGTGAAAGAGAGTGAAACGAGATGAAGGAGGGTGAAAGAGAGCGAAACGAGACGAAGGAGGGTGAAAGAGAGCGAAACTAGACGAAGGAGGGTCAAAGAGAGTGAAACGAGACGAAGGAGGGTGAAAAAGAGCGAAACGAGACGAAGGAGGTTGAAAGAGAGCGAAACGAGACGAAGGAGGGTGAAAGAGAGCGAAACGAGATGAAGGATGGTGAAAGAGGGCGATACGAGACGAAGGAGGGTGAAAGAGAGCGAAAAGAGACAAAAGAGGGTGAGAGGTAGCGAAACAAGACGACGGAGGGTTAAAGAGAGCAAAACGAGACGAAGGAGGGTGAAAGAGAGTGAAACGAGACGAAGGAGGCTGAAAGAGGTGACACGAGACGAAGGAGGGTGAAAGAGAGCGAAACGAGACGAAGGAAAGTGAAAGAGAGCGAAACGAGATGAAGGAAGGTGAAAGAGAGCGAAACGAGTCTAAGGAGGGTGAAAGAGAGCGAAACGAGACGAAGGAGGGTGAAAGAGAGCGAAAGTAGACGAAGGAGGGTCAAGAGAGCGAAACGAGACGAAGGAGGTTGAAAGAGAGCGAAACGAGACGAAGGAGGGTGGAAGAGAGCGAAACGAGACGAAGGAGGGTAAGAGATAGCGAAACGAGATGAAGGAGGGTGAAAGAGAGCAAAACGAGACGAAGGAGGGTGAAAGAGAGCGAAACGAGCCGAAGGAGGGTGAAGGAGGGCAAAACGAGACGAAGGAGGGTGGAAGAGAGCGATACGAGACGAAGGAGGGAGAAAGAGAGTGAAACGATACGAAGGAGGGTGAAAGAGAGCGAAGCAAGACAAAGGAGGTTGGAAGAAGGCGAAGCGAGACGAAGGAGGGTGGAAGAGAGTGAAACGAGACGAAGGAGGGTGAAGGAGAGCGATACGAGGCGAAGGAGGGTGAAAGAGAGCAAAACGTGACGAAGGATTGTGAAAGAGAGCGAAACAAGGCGAAGGAGGGTGAAAGAGAGCGAAACTAGACGAAGGAGCGTCAAAGAGAGCGAAACGAGACGAAGGAGGGCGAAAGAGAGCGAAAGTAGACGACGGAGGGTCAAAGAGAGCGAAACGAGACGAAGGAGGGTGAAAAAGAGCGAAACGAGACGAAGGAGGTTGAAAGAGAGCGAAACGAGACGAAGGAGGGTGAAAGAGAGCGAAACGAGACGAAGGAGGGTGGAAGAGAGCGAAACGAGACGAAGGAGGGTGAAAGAAAGCGAAACGAGACGAAGGAGGGTGAAAGAGAGCAAAACGAGATGAAGGAGGGTGAAAGAGAGCGAAACGAGATGAAGGAGGGTGAAGGAGGGCGAAACGAGACGAAGGAGGTTGGAAGAGAGCGAAACGAGACGAAGGAGGGAGAAAGAGAGCGAAACGATACGAAGGAGGGTGAAAGAGAGCGAAGCGAGACAAAGGAGGTTGGAAGAAGGCGAAACGAGACGAAGGAGGGTGAAAGAGAGCGAAACGAGACAAAGGAGGTTGAAAGAAGGCGAAACGAGATGAAGGAGGGTGGAAGAGAGCAAAACGAGACGAAGGAGGGTGAAGGAGGGCGAAACGATACGAAGGAGGGTGAAAGAGAGCGAAGCGAGACAAAGGAGGTAGGAAGAAGGCGAAACGAGACGAAGGAGGGTGGAAGAGAGTGAAACGAGACGAAGGAGGGTGAAAGAGAGCGAAGCGAGACGAAGGAGGGTGAAAGAGAGCGAAACGAGACGAAGGAGGGTGAAAGAGAGTGAAACGAGGCGAAGGAAGGTGAAAGAGTACAAATCGAGACAAAGGAGTGTGAAAGAGAGCAAAACGAGACGAAGGAAGGTGAAAGAGAGCGAACCAAAACGAAGGAGGGTGGAAGAGAGCGATACGAGACGAAGGAGGGTGAAAGAGAGGGACCGAGACGAAGGAGGGTGAAAGAGTGCGAAACGAGACGAAGGAGGGTGAAAAAGATTGAAACGAGACGAAGGAGGGTGAAAGAGAGCGAAACGAGATGAAGGAGGGTGAAAGAGAGCGAAACGTGACAAAGGAGGGTGAAAGAGGCTGAAACGAGACGAAGGAGGGTGGAAGTGAGCGAAACGAGAGGAAGGACGGTGAAAGAGAGCGAAACGAGATGAAGGAGGGTGAAAGAGAGCGAAAGAGATGAAGGAGGGTGAAGGAGGGCGAAAGTAGACGAAGGAGGGTCAAGAGAGCGAAACGAGACGAAGGAGGTTGAAAGAGAGCGAAACGAGACGAAGGAGGGTGGAAGAGAGCGAAACGAGACGAAGGAGGGTAAGAGATTGCGAAACGAGATGAAGGAGGGTGAAAGAGAGCAAAACGAGACGAAGGAGGGTGAAAGAGAGCGAAACGAGCCGAAGGAGGGTGAAGGAGGGCAAAACGAGACGAAGGAGGGTGGAAGAGAGCGATACGAGACGAAGGAGGGAGAAAGAGAGTGAAACGATACGAAGGAGGGTGAAAGAGAGCGAAGCAAGACAAAGGAGGTTGGAAGAAGGCGAAGCGAGACGAAGGAGGGTGGAAGAGAGTGAAACGAGACGAAGGAGGGTGAAAGAGAGCGAAACGAGACGAAGGAGGGTGAAAGAGAGCGAAAGTAGACGAAGGAGGGTCAAGAGAGCGAAACGAGACGAAGGAGGTTGAAAGAGAGCGAAACGAGACGAAGGAGGGTGGAAGAGAGCGAAACGAGACGAAGGAGGGTAAGAGATAGCGAAACGAGATGAAGGAGGGTGAAAGAGAGCAAAACGAGACGAAGGAGGGTGAAAGAGAGCGAAACGAGCCGAAGGAGGGTGAAGGAGGGCAAAACGAGACGAAGGAGGGTGGAAGAGAGCGATACGAGACGAAGGAGGGAGAAAGAGAGTGAAACGATACGAAGGAGGGTGAAAGAGAGCGAAGCAAGACAAAGGAGGTTGGAAGAAGGCGAAGCGAGACGAAGGAGGGTGGAAGAGAGTGAAACGAGACGAAGGAGGGTGAAGGAGAGCGATACGAGGCGAAGGAGGGTGAAAGAGAGCAAAACGTGACGAAGGATTGTGAAAGAGAGCGAAACAAGGCGAAGGAGGGTGAAAGAGAGCGAAACTAGACGAAGGAGCGTCAAAGAGAGCGAAACGAGACGAAGGAGGGCGAAAGAGAGCGAAAGTAGACGACGGAGGGTCAAAGAGAGCGAAACGAGACGAAGGAGGGTGAAAAAGAGCGAAACGAGACGAAGGAGGTTGAAAGAGAGCGAAACGAGACGAAGGAGGGTGAAAGAGAGCGAAACGAGACGAAGGAGGGTGGAAGAGAGCGAAACGAGACGAAGGAGGGTGAAAGAAAGCGAAACGAGACGAAGGAGGGTGAAAGAGAGCAAAACGAGATGAAGGAGGGTGAAAGAGAACGAAACGAGATGAAGGAGGGTGAAGGAGGGCGAAACGAGACGAAGGAGGTTGGAAGAGAGCGAAACGAGACGAAGGAGGGAGAAAGAGAGCGAAACGATACGAAGGAGGGTGAAAGAGAGCGAAGCGAGACAAAGGAGGTTGGAAGAAGGCGAAACGAGACGAAGGAGGGTGAAAGAGAGCGAAACGAGACAAAGGAGGTTGAAAGAAGGCGAAACGAGATGAAGGAGGGTGGAAGAGAGCAAAACGAGACGAAGGAGGGTGAAGGAGGGCGAAACGATACGAAGGAGGGTGAAAGAGAGCGAAGCGAGACAAAGGAGGTAGGAAGAAGGCGAAACGAGACGAAGGAGGGTGGAAGAGAGTGAAACGAGACGAAGGAGGGTGAAAGAGAGCGAAGCGAGACGAAGGAGGGTGAAAGAGAGCGAAACGAGACGAAGGAGGGTGAAAGAGAGTGAAACGAGGCGAAGGAAGGTGAAAGAGTACAAATCGAGACAAAGGAGTGTGAAAGAGAGCAAAACGAGACGAAGGAAGGTGAAAGAGAGCGAACCAAAACGAAGGAGGGTGGAAGAGAGCGATACGAGACGAAGGAGGGTGAAAGAGAGGGACCGAGACGAAGGAGGGTGAAAGAGTGCGAAACGAGACGAAGGAGGGTGAAAAAGATTGAAACGAGACGAAGGAGGGTGAAAGAGAGCGAAACGAGATGAAGGAGGGTGAAAGAGAGCGAAACGTGACAAAGGAGGGTGAAAGAGGCTGAAACGAGACGAAGGAGGGTGGAAGTGAGCGAAACGAGAGGAAGGACGGTGAAAGAGAGCGAAACGAGATGAAGGAGGGTGAAAGAGAGCGAAAGAGATGAAGGAGGGTGAAGGAGGGCGAAACGAGACGAAGGAGGGTGGAAGAGAGCGAAACGAGACGAAGGAGGGAGAAAGAGAGCGAAACGATACGAAGGAGGGTGAAAGAGAGCGAATCGAGACAAAGGAGGTTGGAAGAAGGCGAAACGAGACGAAGGAGGGTGGAAGAGAGCGAAACGAGACGAAGGAATGTGAAAGAGAGCGAAACGAAACAAAGGAGGTTGAAAGAAGGCGAAACGAGATGAAGGAGGGTGGAAGAGAGCGAAACGAGACGAAGGAGGGAGAAAGAGAGCAAAACGATACGAAGGAGGGTGAAAGAGAGCGAAGCGAGACAAAGGAGTTTGGAAGAAGGCGATACGAGATGAAGGAGGGTGGAAGAGAGCAAAACGAGACGAAGGAGGGTGGAAGATCACGAAACGAGACGAAGGAAGGTGAAAGAGAGCGAAACGAGACGAAGGAAGGTGAAAGAAGGCGAAACGAGATGAAGGAGGGTGGAAGAGAGCAAAACGAGACGAAGGAGGGTGAAAGATCACGAAACGAGACGAAGGAGGGTGGAAGAGAGTGAAACGAGACGAAGGAGGGTGAGATATAGCGAAACGAGATGAAGGAGGGTGAATGAGAGCGAAACGAGGCGAAGGAGGGTGAAAGAGAGCGAAACGAGACGAAGGAGGGTCAAGAGAGCTAAACGAGACGAAGGAGGGTGAAAGAGAGTGAAACGAGATGAAGGAGGGTGAAAGAGAGCGAAACAAGACGAAGGAGGGTGAAAGAGAGCGAAACTAGACGAAGGAGGGTCAAAGAGAGCGAAACGAGACGAAGGAGGGTGAAAAAGAGCGAAACGAGACGAAGGAGGTTGAAAGAGAGCGAAACGAGACGAAGGAGGGTGAAAGAGAGCGAAACGAGATGAAGGAGGGTGAAAGAGGGCGAAACGAGACGAAGGAGGGTGAAAGAGAGCGAAAAGCGACAAAAGAGGGTGAGAGCTAGCGAAACGAGACGACGGAGGTTGAAAGAGAGCAAAACGAGTCGAAGGAGGGTGAAAGAGTGTGAAACGAGACGAAGGAGGGTGAAAGAGGTGAAACGAGACGAAGGAGGGTGAAAGAGAGCGAAACGAGACGAAGGAAAGTGAAAGAGAGCGAAACGAGATGAAGGAAGGTGAAAGAGAGCGAAACGAGCCTAAGGAGGGTGAAAGAGAGCGAAACGAGACGAAGGATTGTGAAAGAGAGCGAAACAAGGCGAAGGAGGGTGAAAGAGAGCGAAACTAGACGAAGGAGCGTCAAAGAGAGCGAAACGAGACGAAGGAGGGCGAAAGAGAGCGAAAGTAGACGACGGAGGGTCAAAGAGAGCGAAACGAGACGAAGGAGGGTGAAAAAGAGCGAAACGAGACGAAGGAGGTTGAAAGAGAGCGAAACGAGACGAAGGAGGGTGAAACAGAGCGAAACGAGGCGAAGGAGGGTGGAAGAGAGCCAAACGAGACGAAGGAGGGTGAAAGAAAGCGAAACGAGACGAAGGAGGGTGAAAGAGAGCAAAACGAGATGAAGGAGGGTGAAAGAGAGCGAAACGAGATGAAGGAGGGTGAAGGAGGGCGAAACGAGGCGAAGGAGGTTGGAAGAGAGCGAAACGAGACGAAGGAGGGAGAAAGAGAGCGAAACGATACGAAGGAGGGTGAAAGAGAGCGAAGCGAGACAAAGGAGGTTGGAAGAAGGCGAAACGAGACGAAGGAGGGTGAAAGAGAGCGAAACGAGACAAAGGAGGTTGAAAGAAGGCGAAACGAGATGAAGGAGGGTGGAAGAGAGCAAAACGAGACGAAGGAGGGTGAAGGAGGGCGAAACGATACGAAGGAGGGTGAAAGAGAGCGAAGCGAGACAAAGGAGGTTGGAAGAAGGCGAAACGAGACGAAGGAGGGTGGAAGAGAGTGAAACGAGACGAAGGAGGGTGAAAGAGAGCGAAGCGAGACGAAGGAGGGTGAAAGAGAGCGAAACGAGACGAAGGAGGGTGAACGAGAGTGAAACGAGGCGAAGGAAGGTGAAAGAGTACAAATCGAGACAAAGGAGTGTGAAAGAGAGCAAAACGAGACGAAGGAAGGTGAAAGAGAGCGAACCAAAACGAAGGAGGGTGGAAGAGAGCGATACGAGACGAAGGAGGGTGAAAGAGAGCGAAACGAGACGAAGGAGGGTGAAAGAGTGCGAAACGAGACGAAGGAGGGTGAAAAAGATTGAAACGAGACGAAGGAGGGTGAAAGAGAGCGAAACGAGATGAAGGAGGGTGAAAGAGAGCGAAACGTGACAAAGGAGGGTGAAAGAGGCTGAAACGAGACGAAGGAGGGTGGAAGTGAGCGAAACGAGAGGAAGGACGGTGAAAGAGAGCGAAACGAGATGAAGGAGGGTGAAAGAGAGCGAAACGAGATGAAGGAGGGTGAAGGAGGGCGAAACGAGACGAAGGAGGGTGGAAGAGAACGAAACGAGACGAAGGAGGGAGAAAGAGAGCGAAACGATACGAAGGAGGGTGAAAGAGAGCGAAGCGAGACAAAGGAGGTTGGAAGAAGGCGAAACGAGACGAAGGAGGGTGGAAGAGAGCGAAACGAGACGAAGGAAGGTGAAAGAGAGCGAAACGAAACAAAGGAGGTTGAAAGAAGGCGAAACGAGATGAAGGAGGGTGGAAGAGAGCGAAACGAGACGAAGGAGGGAGAAAGAGAGCGAAACGATACGAAGGAGGGTGAAAGAGAGCGAAGCGAGACAAAGGAGTTTGGAAGAAGGCGATACGAGATGAAGGAGGGTGGAAGAGAGCAAAACGAGACGAAGGAGGGTGGAAGATCACGAAACGAGACGAAGGAAGGTGAAAGAGAGCGAAACGAGACGAAGGAAGGTGAAAGAGAACGAAACGAGACAAAGGAGGTTGAAAGAAGGCGAAACGAGATGAAGGAGGGTGGAAGAGAGCAAAACGAGACGAAGGAGGGTGAAAGATCACGAAACGAGACGAAGGAGGGTGGAAGAGAGTGAAACGAGACGAAGGAGGGTGAGATATAGCGAAACGAGATGAAGGAGGGTGAATGAGAGCGAAACGAGGCGAAGGAGGGCGAAAGAGAGCGAAACGAGGCGAAGGAGGGTCAAGAGAGCTAAACGAGACGAAGGAGGGTGAAAGAGAGTGATACGAGATGAAGGAGGGTGAAAGAGAGCGAAACAAGACGAAGGAGGGTGAAAGAGAGCGAAACTAGACGAAGGAGGGTCAAAGAGAGCGAAACGAGACGAAGGAGGGTGAAAAAGAGCGAAACGAGACGAAGGAGGTTGAAAGAGAGCGAAACGAGACGAAGGAGGGTGAATGAGAGCGAAACGAGATGAAGGAGGGTGAAAGAGGGCGAAACGCGACGAAGGAGGGTGAAAGAGAGCGAAAAGAGACAAAAGAGGGTGAGAGCTAGCGAAACGAGACGACGGAGGTTGAAAGAGAGCAAAACGAGTCGAAGGAGGGTGAAAGAGAGCGAAACGAGACGAAGGAAAGTGAAAGAGAGCGAACCGAGATGAAGGAAGGTGAAAGAGAGCGAAACGAGCCTAAGGAGGGTGAAAGAGAGCGAAACGAGACGAAGGAGGGTGAAAGAGAGCGAAAGTAGACGAAGGAGGGTGAAAGAGAGCGAAACAAGGCGAAGGAGGGTGAAAGAGAGCGAAACTAGACGAAGGAGCGTCAAAGAGAGCGAAACGAGACGAAGGAGGGCGAAAGAGAGCGAAAGTAGACGACGGAGGGTCAAACAGAGCGAAACGAGACGAAGGAGGGTGAAAAAGAGCGAAACGAGACGAAGGAGGTTGAAAGAGAGCGAAACGAGACGAAGGAGGGTGAAAGAGAGCGAAACGAGACGAAGGAGGGTGGAAGAGAGCGAACCGAGACGAAGGAGGGTGAAAGAAAGCGAAACGAGACGAAGGAGGGTGAAAGAGAGCAAAACGAGATGAAGGAGGGTGAAAGAGAGCGAAACGAGATGAAGGAGGGTGAAGGAGGGCGAAATGAGATGAAGGAGGGTGAAGGAGGGCGAACCAAAACGAAGGAGGGTGGAAGAGAGCGATACGAGACGAAGGAGGGTGAAAGAGAGCGAAACGAGACGAAGGAGGGTGAAAGAGTGCGAAACGAGACGAAGGAGGGTGAAAAAGATTGAAACGAGATGAAGGAGGGTGAAAGAGAGCGAAACGAGATGAAGGAGGGTGAAAGAGAGCGAAACGTGACAAAGGAGGGTGAAAGAGGCTGAAACGAGACGAAGGAGGGTGGAAGTGAGCGAAACGAGAGGAAGGACGGTGAAAGAGAGCGAAACGAGATGAAGGAGGGTGAAAGAGAGCGAAACGAGATGAAGGAGGGTGAAGGAGGGCGAAACGAGACGAAGGAGGGTGGAAGAGAGCGAAACGAGACGAAGGAGGGAGAAAGAGAGCGAAACGATACGAAGGAGGGTGAAAGAGAGCGAAGCGAGTCAAAGGAGGTTGGAAGAAGGCGAAACGAGACGAAGGAGGGTGGAAGAGAGCGAAACGAGACGAAGGAAGGTGAAAGAGAGCGAAACGAAACAAAGGAGGTTGAAAGAAGGCGAAACGAGATGAAGGAGGGTGGAAGAGAGCGAAACGAGACGAAGGAGGTTGAAAGAGAGCGAAACGAGACGAAGGAGGGTGAAAGAGAGCGAAACGAGACGAAGGAGGGTGGAAGAGAGCGAAACGAGACGAAGGAGGGTGAAAGAAAGCGAAGCGAGACGAAGGAGGGTGAAAGAGAGCGAAACGAGACGAAGGAGGGTGAAAGAGAGTGAAACGAGGCGAAGGAAGGTGAAAGAGTACAAATCGAGACAAAGGAGTGTGAAAGAGAGCAAAACGAGACGAAGGAAGGTGAAAGAGAGCGAACCAAAACGAAGGAGGGTGGAAGAGAGCGATACGAGACGAAGGAGGGTGAAAGAGAGCGAAACGAGACGAAGGAGGGTGAAAGAGTGCGAAACGAGACGAAGGAGGGTGAAAAAGATTGAAACGAGACGAAGGAGGGTGAAAGAGAGCGAAACGAGACGAAGGAGGGTGAAAGAGAGTGAAACGAGGCGAAGGAAGGTGAAAGAGTACAAATCGAGACAAAGGAGTGTGAAAGAGAGCAAAACGAGACGAAGGAAGGTGAAAGAGAGCGAACCAAAACGAAGGAGGGTGGAAGAGAGCGATACGAGACGAAGGAGGGTGAAAGAGAGCGAAACGAGACGAAGGAGGGTGAAAGAGTGCGAAACGAGACGAAGGAGGGTGAAAAAGATTGAAACGAGACGAAGGAGGGTGAAAGAGAGCGAAACGAGATGAAGGAGGGTGAAAGAGAGCGAAACGTGACAAAGGAGGGTGAAAGAGGCTGAAACGAGACGAAGGAGGGTGGAAGTGAGCGAAACGAGAGGAAGGACGGTGAAATAGAGCGAAACGAGATGAAGGAGGGTGAAAGAGAGCGAAACGAGATGAAGGAGGGTGAAGGAGGGCGAAACGAGACGAAGGAGGGTGGAAGAGAGCGAAACGAGACGAAGGAGGGAGAAAGAGAGCGAAACGATACGAAGGAGGGTGAAAGAGAGCGAAGCGAGACAAAGGAGGTTGGAAGAAGGCGAAACGAGACGAAGGAGGGTGGAAGAGAGCGAAACGAGACGAAGGAAGGTGAAAGAGAGCGAACCGAAACAAAGGAGGTTGAAAGAAGGCGAAACGAGATGAAGGAGAGTGGAAGAGAGCGAAACGAGACGAAGGAGGGAGAAAGAGAGCGAAACGATACGAAGGAGGGTGAAAGAGAGCGAAGCGAGACAAAGGAGTTTGGAAGAAGGCGATACGAGATGAAGGAGGGTGGAAGAGAGCAAAACGAGACGAAGGAGGGTGGAAGATCACGAAACGAGACGAAGGAAGGTGAAAGAGAGCGAAACGAGACGAAGGAAGGTGAAAGAGAGCGAAACGAGACAAAGGAGGTTGAAAGAAGGCGAAACGAGATGGAGGAGGGTGGAAGAGAGCAAAACGAGACGAAGGAGGGTGAAAGATCACGAAACGAGACGAAGGAGGGTGGAAGAGAGTGAAACGATACGAAGGAGGGTGAGATATAGCGAAACGAGATGAAGGAGGGTGAATGAGAGCGAAACGAGGCGAAGGAGGGTGAAAGAGAGCGAAACGAGACGAAGGAGGGTCAAGAGAGCTAAACGAGACGAAGGAGGGTGAAAGAGAGTGAAACGAGATGAAGGAGGGTGAAAGAGAGCGAAACAAGACGAAGGAGGGTGAAAGAGAGCGAAACTAGACGAAGGAGGGTCAAAGAGAGCGAAACGAGACGAAGGAGGGTGAAAAAGAGCGAAACGAGACGAAGGAGGTTGAAAGAGAGCGAAACGAGACGAAGGAGGGTGAAAGAGAGCGAAACGAGATGAAGGAGGGTGAAAGAGGGCGAAACGAGACGAAGGAGGGTGAAAGAGAGCGAAAAGAGACAAAAGAGGGTGAGAGCTAGCGAAACGAGACGACGGAGGTTGAAAGAGAGCAAAACGAGTCGAAGGAGGGTGAAAGAGAGTGAAACGAGACGAAGGAGGGTGAAAGAGGTGAAACGAGACGAAGGAGGGTGAAAGAGAGCGAAACGAGACGAAGGAAAGTGAAAGAGAGCGAAACGAGATGAAGGAAGGTGAAAGAGAGCGAAACGAGCCTAAGGAGGGTGAAAGAGAGCGAAACGAGACGAAGGAGGGTGAAAGAGAGCGAAAGTAGACGAAGGAGGGTCAAAGAGAGCGAAACGAGACGAAGGAGGGTGAAAAAGAGCGAAACGAGACGAAGGAGGTTGAAAGAGAGCGAAACGAGACGAAGGAGGGTGGAAGCGAGCGAAACGAGACGAAGGAGGGTAAGAGATAGCGAAACGAGATGAAGGAGGGTGAAAGAGAGCAAAACGAGACGAAGGAGGGTGAAAGAGAGCGAAACGAGACGAAGGAGGGTGAAGGAGGGCAAAACGAGACGAAGGAGGGTGGAAGAGAGCGATACGAGACGAAGGAGGGAGAAAGAGAGTGAAACGATACGAAGGAGGGTGAAAGAGAGCGAAGCGAGACAAAGGATGTTGGAAGCAGGCGAAGCGAGACGAAGGAGGGTGGAAGAGAGTGAAACGAGACGAAGGAGGGTGAAGGAGAGCGATATGAGGCGAAGGAGGGTAAGAGAGCAAAACGTGACGAAGGATTGTGAAAGAGAGCGAAACAAGGCGAAGGAGGGTGAAAGAGAGCGAAACGAAACGAAGGAGGGTGAAAGAGAGCGAAACGAGATGAAGGAAGGTGAAAGAGAGCGAAACTAGACGAAGGAAGGTGAAAGAGAGCAAAACGAGTCTAAGGAGGGTGAAAGAGAGCGAAACGAGACGAAGGAGGGTGAAAGAGAGCGAAACTAGACGAAGGAGGGTCAAAGAGAGCGAAACGAGACGAAGGAGGGTGAAAGAGAGCGAAACGATACGAAGGAGGGCGAAAGAGAGCGAAGCGAGACAAAGGAGGTTGGAAGAAGGTGAAACGAGACGAAGGAGGGTGGAAGAGAGTGAAACGAGACGAAGGAGGGTGAAATAGAGCGAAACAAAACGAAGGAGGGTGAAAAAAAGCGAAACGAGATGAAGGAAGGCGAAAGAGAGCGAAACAAGATGAAGGAAGGTGAAAGAGAGCGAAACGAGACAAAGGAGGTTCAAAGATCACGAAACGAGACGAAGGAGGGTGGAAGAGAGTGAAACGAGACGAAGGAGGGTGAGGTATAGCGAAACGAGATGAAGGACGGTGAATGAGAGCAAAACGAGACGAAGGAGGGTGAAAGAGAGCGAAACGAGACGAAGGAATGTCAAAGAGAGTTAAACGAGACGAAGGAGGGTGAAAGAGAGTGAAACGAGATGAAGGAGGGTGAAAGAGAGCGAAACGAGACGAAGGAGGGTGAAAGAGAGCAAAACTAGACGAAGGAGGGTCAAAGAGAGTGAAACGAGACGAAGGAGGGTGAAAAAGAGCGAAACGAGACGAAAGAGGTTGAAAGAGAGCGAAACGAGACGAAGGAGGGTGAAAGAGAGCGAAACGAGATGAGGGAGGGTGAAAGAGGGTGATACGAGATGAAGGAGGGTGAAAGAGAGCGAAAAGAGACAAAAGAGGGTGTGAGGTAGCGAAACAAGACGACGGAGGGTGAAAGAGAGCAAAACGAGACGAAGGAGGTGAAAGAGAGTGAAACGAGACGAAGGAGGGTGAAAGAGGTGAAACGAGACGAAGGAGGGTGAAAGAGAGCGAAACGAGACGAAGGAAAGTGAAAGAGAGCGAAACGAGATGAAGGAAGGTGAAAGAGAGCGAAACGAGTCTAAGGAGGGTGAAAGAGAGCGAAACGTGACAAAGGAGGGTGAAAGAGGCTGAAACGAGACGAAGGAGGGTGGAAGTGAGCGAAACGAGAGGAAGGACGGTGAAAGAGAGCGAAACGAGATGAAGGAGGGTGAAAGAGAGCGAAACGAGATGAAGGAGGGTGAAAAAGATTGAAACGAGACGAAGGAGGGTGAAAGAGAGCGAAACGAGATGAAGGAGGGTGAAAGAGAGCGAAACGTGACAAAGGAGGGTGAAAGAGGCTGAAACGAGACGAAGGAGGGTGGAAGTGAGCGAAACGAGAGGAAGGACGGTGAAAGAGAGCGAAGCGAGACAAAGGAGGTTGGAAGAAGGCGAAACGAGACGAAGGAGGGTGGAAGAGAGCGAAACGAGACGAAGGAAGGTGAAAGAGAGCGAAACGAAACAAAGGAGGTTGAAAGAAGGCGAAACGAGATGAAGGAGGGTGGAAGAGAGCGAAACGAGACGAAGGAGGGAGAAAGAGAGCGAAACGATACGAAGGAGGGTGAAAGAGAGCGAAGCGAGACAAAGGAGTTTGGAAGAAGGCGATACGAGATGAAGGAGGGTGGAAGAGAGCAAAACGAGACGAAGGAGGGTGGAAGATCACGAAACGAGACGAAGGAAGGTGAAAGAGAGCGAAACGAGACGAAGGAAGGTGAAAGAGAGCGAAACGAGACAAAGGAGGTTGAAAGAAGGCGAAACGAGATGAAGGAGGGTGGAAGAGAGCAAAACGAGACGAAGGAGGGTGAAAGATCACGAAACGAGACGAAGGAGGTTGGAAGAGAGTGAAACGAGACGAAGGAGGGTGAGATATAGCGAAACGAGATGAAGGAGGGTGAATGAGAGCGAAACGAGGCGAAGGAGGGTGAAAGAGAGCGAAACGAGACGAAGGAGGGTCAAGAGAGCTAAACGAGACGAAGGAGGGTGAAAGAGAGTGAAACGAGATGAAAGAGGGTGAAAGAGAGCGAAACAAGACGAAGGAGGGTTAAAGAGAGCGAAACTAGACGAAGGAGGGTCAAAGAGAGCGAAACGAGACGAAGGAGGGTGAAAAAGAGCGAAACGAGACGAAGGAGGTTGAAAGAGAGCGAAACGAGACGAAGGAGGGTGAAAGAGAGCGAAACGAGATGAAGGAGGGTGAAAGAGGGCGAAACGAGACGAAGGAGGGTGAAAGAGAGCGAAAAGAGACAAAAGAGGGTGAGAGCCAGCGAAACGAGACGACGGAGGTTGAAAGAGAGCAAAACGAGTCGAAGGAGGGTGAAAGAGAGTGAAACGAGACGAAGGAGGGTGAAAGAGAGCAAAACGAGACGAAGGAGGTGAAAGAGAGTGAAACGAGACGAAGGAGGGTGAAAGAGGTGAAACGAGACGAAGGAGGGTGAAAGAGAGCGAAACGAGACGAAGGAAAGTGAAAGAGAGCGAAACGAGATGAAGGAAGGTGAAAGAGAGCGAAACGAGTCTAAGGAGGGTGAAAGAGAGCGAAACGTGACAAAGGAGGGTGAAAGAGGCTGAAACGAGACGAAGGAGGGTGGAAGTGAGCGAAACGAGAGGAAGGACGGTGAAAGAGAGCGAAACGAGATGAAGGAGGGTGAAAGAGAGCGAAACGAGATGAAGGAGGGTGAAAAAGATTGAAACGAGACGAAGGAGGGTGAAAGAGAGCGAAACGAGATGAAGGAGGGTGAAAGAGAGCGAAACGTGACAAAGGAGGGTGAAAGAGGCTGAAACGAGACGAAGGAGGGTGGAAGTGAGCGAAACGAGAGGAAGGACGGTGAAAGAGAGCGAAGCGAGACAAAGGAGGTTGGAAGAAGGCGAAACGAGACGAAGGAGGGTGGAAGAGAGCGAAACGAGACGAAGGAAGGTGAAAGAGAGCGAAACGAAACAAAGGAGGTTGAAAGAAGGCGAAACGAGATGAAGGAGGGTGGAAGAGAGCGAAACGAGACGAAGGAGGGAGAAAGAGAGCGAAACGATACGAAGGAGGGTGAAAGAGAGCGAAGCGAGACAAAGGAGTTTGGAAGAAGGCGATACGAGATGAAGGAGGGTGGAAGAGAGCAAAACGAGACGAAGGAGGGTGGAAGATCACGAAACGAGACGAAGGAAGGTGAAAGAGAGCGAAACGAGACGAAGGAAGGTGAAAGAGAGCGAAACGAGACAAAGGAGGTTGAAAGAAGGCGAAACGAGATGAAGGAGGGTGGAAGAGAGCAAAACGAGACGAAGGAGGGTGAAAGATCACGAAACGAGACGAAGGAGGTTGGAAGAGAGTGAAACGAGACGAAGGAGGGTGAGATATAGCGAAACGAGATGAAGGAGGGTGAATGAGAGCGAAACGAGGCGAAGGAGGGTGAAAGAGAGCGAAACGAGACGAAGGAGGGTCAAGAGAGCTAAACGAGACGAAGGAGGGTGAAAGAGAGTGAAACGAGATGAAAGAGGGTGAAAGAGAGCGAAACAAGACGAAGGAGGGTTAAAGAGAGCGAAACTAGACGAAGGAGGGTCAAAGAGAGCGAAACGAGACGAAGGAGGGTGAAAAAGAGCGAAACGAGACGAAGGAGGTTGAAAGAGAGCGAAACGAGACGAAGGAGGGTGAAAGAGAGCGAAACGAGATGAAGGAGGGTGAAAGAGGGCGAAACGAGACGAAGGAGGGTGAAAGAGAGCGAAAAGAGACAAAAGAGGGTGAGAGCTAGCGAAACGAGACGACGGAGGTTGAAAGAGAGCAAAACGAGTCGAAGGAGGGTGAAAGAGAGTGAAACGAGACGAAGGAGGGTGAAAGAGGTGAAACGAGACGAAGGAGGGTGAAAGAGAGCGAAACGAGACGAAGGAAAGTGAAAGAGAGCGAAACGAGATGAAGGAAGGTGAAAGAGAGCGAAACGAGCCTAAGGAGGGTGAAAGAGAGCGAAACGAGACGAAGGAGGGTGAAAGAGAGCGAAAGTAGACGAAGGAGGGTCAAAGAGAGCGAAACGAGACGAAGGAGGGTGAAAAAGAGCGAAACGAGACGAAGGAGGTTGAAAGAGAGCGAAACGAGACGAAGGAGGGTGGAAGCGAGCGAAACGAGACGAAGGAGGGGAAGAGATAGCGAAACGAGATGAAGGAGGGTGAAAGAGAGCAAAACGAGACGAAGGAGGGTGAAAGAGAGCGAAACGAGACGAAGGAGGGTGAAGGAGGGCAAAACGAGACGAAGGAGGGTGGAAGAGAGCGATACGAGACGAAGGAGGGAGAAAGAGAGTTAAACGATACGAAGGAGGGTGAAAGAGAGCGAAGCGAGACAAAGGATGTTGGAAGCAGGCGAAGCGAGACGAAGGAGGGTGGAAGAGAGTGAAACGAGACGAAGGAGGGTGAAGGAGAGCGATACGAGGCGAAGGAGGGTAAGAGAGCAAAACGTGACGAAGGATTGTGAAAGAGAGCGAAACAAGGCGAAGGAGGGTGAAAGAGAGCGAAACGAGATGAAGGAAGGTGAAAGAGAGCGAAACTAGACGATGGAAGGTGAAAGAGAGCAAAACGAGTCTAAGGAGGGTGAAAGAGAGCGAAACGAGACGAAGGAGGGTGAAAGAGAGCGAAACTAGACGAAGGAGGGTCAAAGAGAGCGAAACGAGACGAAGGAGGGTGAAAGAGAGCGAAACGATACGAAGGAGGGCGAAAGAGAGCGAAGCGAGACAAAGGAGGTTGGAAGAAGGTGAAACGAGACGAAGGAGGGTGGAAGAGAGTGAAACGAGACGAAGGAGGGTGAAGGAGAGCGATACGAGGCGAAGGAGGGTGAAAGAGAGCAAAACGAGACGAAGGAAGGTGAAAGAGAGCGAAACGAGACGAAAGAGGGTGAAAGAGAGCGAAACAAAACGAAGGATGGTGAAAAAAAGCGAAACGAGATGAAGGAAGGTGAAAGAGAGCGAAACGAGATGAAGGAAGGTGAAAGAGAGCGAAACGAGACAAAGGAGGTTCAAAGATCACGAAACGAGACGAAGGAGGGTGGAAGAGAGTGAAACGAGACGAAGGAGGGTGAGATATAGCGAAACGAGATGAAGGACGGTGAATGAGAGCAAAACGAGACGAAGGAGGGTGAAAGAGAGCGAAACGAGACGAAGGAATGTCAAAGAGAGTTAAACGAGACGAAGGAGGGTGAAAGAGAGTGAAACGAGATGAAGGAGGGTGAAAGAGAGCGAAACGAGACGAAGGAGGGTGAAAGAGAGCAAAACTAGACGAAGGAGGGTCAAAGAGAGTGAAACGAGACGAAGGAGGGTGAAAAAGAGCGAAACGAGACGAAAGAGGTTGAAAGAGAGCGAAACGAGACGAAGGAGGGTGAAAGAGAGCGAAACGAGATGAGGGAGGGTGAAAGAGGGTGATACGAGATGAAGGAGGGTGAAAGAGAGCGAAAAGAGACAAAAGAGGGTGTGAGGTAGCGAAACAAGACGACGGAGGGTGAAAGAGAGCAAAACGAGACGAAGGAGGTGAAAGAGAGTGAAACGAGACGAAGGAGGGTGAAAGAGGTGAACGAGACGAAGGAGGGTGAAAGAGAGCGAAACGAGACGAAGGAAAGTGAAAGAGAGCGAAACGAGATGAAGGAAGGTGAAAGAGAGCGAAACGAGTCTAAGGAGGGTGAAAGATTGCGAAACGAGACGAAGGAGGGTGAAAGAGAGCGAAAGTAGACAAAGGAGGGTCAAGAGAGCGAAACGAGACGAAGGAGGTTGAAAGAGAGCGAAACGAGACGAAGGAGGGTGGAAGAGAGCGAAACGAGACGAAGGAGGGTGAAAGAGAGCGAAAGTAGACATAGGAGGGTCAAGAGAGCGAAACGAGACGAAGGAGGTTGAAAGAGAGCGAAACGAGACGAAGGAGGGTGGAAGAGAGCGAAACGAGACGAAGGAGGGTAAGAGATAGCGAAACGAGATGAAGGAGTGTGAAAGAGAGCAAAACGAGACGAAGGAGGGTGAAAGAGAGCGAAACGAGCCGAAGGAGGGTGAAGGAGGGCAAAACGAGACGAAGGAGGGTGGAAGAGAGCGATACGAGACGAAGGAGGGAGAAAGACAGTGAAACGATACGAAGGAGGGTGAAAGAGAGCGAAGCGAGACAAAGGAGGTTGGAAGAAGGCGAAGCGAGACGAAGGAGGGTGGAAGAGAGTGAAACGAGACGAAGGAGGGTGAAGGAGAGCGATAGGAGGCGAAGGAGGGTGAAAGAGAGCAAAACGTGACGAAGGATTGTGAAAGAGAGCGAAGCAAGGCGAAAGAGGGTGAAAGAGAGCGAAACTAGACGAAGGAGGGTGAAAGAGAGCGAAACGAGACGAAGGAAGGTGAAAGAGAGCGAAACGAGACGAAGGAAGGTGAAAGAGAGCAAAACGAGTCTAAGGAGGGTGAAACAGATCGAAAGGAGACGAAGGAGGGTGAAGGAGGGCGAAACGAGACGAAGGAGGGTGGAAGAGAGCGATACGAGACGAAGGAGGGAGAAAAAGAGCGAAACGATACGAAGGAGGGTGGAAGAGAGCGAAACGAGACGAAGGAGGGTGAAGGAGAGCGATACGAGGCGAAGGAGGGTGAAAGAGAGCGAAACGAGATGAAGGAGGGTGAAAGAGAGCGAAACGAGACGAAGGAGGGTGAAAGAGGGCGAAACGAGACAAAGGAGGGTGGAAGAGAGCGAAACGAGACGAAGGAGGGTGAGAGAGAGCGAAAGTAGACGAAGGAGGGTCAAAGAGAGCGAAACGAGACGAAGGAGGGTGAAAAAGAGCGAAACGAGACGAAGGAGGTTGAAAGAGAGCGAAACGAGATGAAGGAGGGTGAAAGAGGGCGAAACGAGACGAAGGAGGGTGAAAGAGAGCGAAAAGAGACAAAAGAGGGTGAGAGCTAGCGAAACGAGACGACGTAGGTTGAAAGAGAGCAAAACGAGTCGAAGGAGGGTGAAAGAGAGTGAAACGAGACGAAGGAGGGTGAAAGAGGTGAAACGAGACGAAGGAGGGTGAAAGAGAGCGAAACGAGACGAAGGAAAGTGAAAGAGAGCGAAACGAGATGAAGGAAGGTGAAAGAGAGCGAAACGAGCCTAAGGAGGGTGAAAGAGAGCGAAACGAGACGAAGGAGGGTGAAAGAGAGCGAAAGTAGACGAAGGAGGGTCAAAGAGAGCGAAACGAGACGAAGGAGGGTGAAAAAGAGCGAAACGAGACGAAGGAGGTTGAAAGAGAGCGAAACGAGACGAAGGAGGGTGGAAGCGAGCGAAACGAGACGAAGGAGGGTAAGAGATAGCGAAACGAGATGAAGGAGGGTGAAAGAGAGCAAAACGAGACGAAGGAGGGTGAAAGAGAGCGAAACGAGACGAAGGAGGGTGAAGGAGGGCAAAACGAGACGAAGGAGGGTGGAAGAGAGCGATACGAGACGAAGGAGGGAGAAAGAGAGTGAAACGATACGAAGGAGGGTGAAAGAGAGCGACGCGAGACAAAGGATGTTGGAAGCAGGCGAAGCGAGACGAAGGAGGGTGGAAGAGAGTGAAACGAGACGAAGGAGGGTGAAGGAGAGCGATACGAGGCGAAGGAGGGTAAGAGAGCAAAACGTGACGAAGGATTGTGAAAGAGAGCGAAACAAGGCGAAGGAGGGTGAAAGAGAGCGAAACGAAACGAAGGAGGGTGAAAGAGAGCGAAACGAGATGAAGGAAGGTGAAAGAGAGCGAAACTAGACGAAGGAAGGTGAAAGAGAGCAAAACGAGTCTAAGGAGGGTGAAAGAGAGCGAAACGAGACGAAGGAGGGTGAAAGAGAGCGAAACTAGACGAAGGAGGGTCAAAGAGAGCGAAACGAGACGAAGGAGGGTGAAAGAGAGCGAAACGATACGAAGGAGGGCGAAAGAGAGCGAAGCGAGACAAAGGAAGTTGGAAGAAGGTGAAACGAGACGAAGGAGGGTGGAAGAGAGTGAAACGAGACGAAGGAGGGTGAAGGAGAGCGATACGAGGCGAAGGAGGGTGAAAGAGAGCAAAACGAGACGAAGGAAGGTGAAAGAGAGCGAAACGAGACGAAAGAGGGTGAAAGAGAGCGAAACAAAACGAAGGAGGGTGAAAAAAAGCGAAACGAGATGAAGGAAGGTGAAAGAGAGCGAAACGAGATGAAGGAAGGTGAAAGAGAGCGAAACGAGACAAAGGAGGTTCAAAGATCACGAAACGAGACGAAGGAGGGTGGAAGAGAGTGAAACGAGACGAAGGAGGGTGAGATATAGCGAAACGAGATGAAGGACGGTGAATGAGAGCAAAACGAGACGAAGGAGGGTGAAAGAGAGCGAAACGAGACGAAGGAATGTCAAAGAGAGTTAAACGAGACGAAGGAGGGTGAAAGAGAGTGAAACGAGATGAAGGAGGGTGAAAGAGAGCGAAACGAGACGAAGGAGGGTGAAAGAGAGCAAAACTAGACGAAGGAGGGTCAAAGAGAGTGAAACGAGACGAAGGAGGGTGAAAAAGAGCGAAACGAGACGAAAGAGGTTGAAAGAGAGCGAAACGAGACGAAGGAGGGTGAAAGAGAGCGAAACGAGATGAGGGAGGGTGAAAGAGGGTGATACGAGATGAAGGAGGGTGAAAGAGAGCGAAAAGAGACAAAAGAGGGTGTGAGGTAGCGAAACAAGACGACGGAGGGTGAAAGAGAGCAAAACGAGACGAAGGAGGTGAAAGAGAGTGAAACGAGACGAAGGAGGGTGAAAGAGGTGAAACGAGACGAAGGAGGGTGAAAGAGAGCGAAACGAGACGAAGGAAAGTGAAAGAGAGCGAAACGAGATGAAGGAAGGTGAAAGAGAGCGAAACGAGTCTAAGGAGGGTGAAAGAGAGCGAAACGTGACAAAGGAGGGTGAAAGAGGCTGAAACGAGACGAAGGAGGGTGGAAGTGAGCGAAACGAGAGGAAGGACGGTGAAAGAGAGCGAAACGAGATGAAGGAGGGTGAAAGAGAGCGAAACGAGATGAAGGAGGGTGAAAAAGATTGAAACGAGACGAAGGAGCGTGAAAGAGAGCGAAACGAGATGAAGGAGGGTGAAAGAGAGCGAAACGTGACAAAGGAGGGTGAAAGAGGCTGAAACGAGACGAAGGAGGGTGGAAGTGAGCGAAACGAGAGGAAGGACGGTGAAAGAGAGCTAAACGAGATGAAGGAGGGTGAAAGAGAGCGAAACGAGATGAAGGAGGGTGAAGGAGGGCGAAACGAGACGAAGGAGGGTGGAAGAGAGCGAAACGAGACGAAGGAGGGAGAAAGAGAGCGAAACGATACGAAGGAGGGTGAAAGAGAGCGAAGCGAGACAAAGGAGGTTGGAAGAAGGCGAAACGAGACGAAGGAGGGTGGAAGAGAGCGAAACGAGACGAAGGAAGGTGAAAGAGAGCGAAACGAAACAAAGGAGGTTGAAAGAAGGCGAAACGAGATGAAGGAGGGTGGAAGAGAGCGAAACGAGACGAAGGAGGGAGAAAGAGAGCGAAACGATACGAAGGAGGGTGAAAGAGAGTGAAGCGAGACAAAGGAGGGTGGAAGAGAGCAAAACGAGACGAAGGAGGGTGAAAGATCACGAAACGAGACGAAGGAGGGTGGAAGAGAGTGAAACGAGACGAAGGAGGGTGAGATATAGCGAAACGAGATGAAGGAGGGTGAATGAGAGCGAAAGTAGACAAAGGAGGGTCAAGAGAGCGAAACGAGACGAAGGAGGTTGAAAGAGAGCGAAACGAGACGAAGGAGGGTGGAAGAGAGCGAAACGAGACGAAGGAGGGTGAAAGAGAGCGAAAGTAGACAAAGGAGGGTCAAGAGAGCGAAACGAGACGAAGGAGGTTGAAAGAGAGCGAAACGAGACGAAGGAGGGTGGAAGAGAGCGAAACGAGACGAAGGAGGGTAAGAGATAGCGAAACGAGATGAAGGAGTGTGAAAGAGAGCAAAACGAGACGAAGGAGGGTGAAAGAGAGCGAAACGAGCCGAAGGAGGGTGAAGGAGGGCAAAACGAGACGAAGGAGGGTGGAAGAGAGCGATACGAGACGAAGGAGGGAGAAAGACAGTGAAACGATACGAAGGAGGGTGAAAGAGATCGAAGCGAGACAAAGGAGGTTGGAAGAAGGCGAAGCGAGACGAAGGAGGGTGGAAGAGAGTGAAACGAGACGAAGGAGGGTGAAGGAGAGCGATACGAGGCGAAGGAGGGTGAAAGAGAGCAAAACGTGACGAAGGATTGTGAAAGAGAGCGAAGCAAGGCGAAAGAGGGTGAAAGAGAGCGAAACTAGACGAAGGAGGGTGAAAGAGAGCGAAACGAGACGAAGGAAGGTGAAAGAGAGCGAAACGAGACGAAGGAAGGTGAAAGAGAGCAAAACGAGTCTAAGGAGGGTGAAACAGATCGAAACGAGACGAAGGAGGGTGAAGGAGGGCGAAACGAGACGAAGGAGGGTGGAAGAGAGCGATACGAGACGAAGGAGGGAGAAAAAGAGCGAAACGATACGAAGGAGGGTGGAAGAGAGCGAAACGAGACGAAGGAGGGTGAAGGAGAGCGATACGAGGCGAAGGAGGGTGAAAGAGAGCGAAACGAGATGAAGGAGGGTGAAAGAGAGCGAAACGAGACGAAGGAGGGTGAAAGAGGGCGAAACGAGACAAAGGAGGGTGGAAGAGAGCGAAACGAGACGAAGGAGGGTGAGAGAGAGCGAAAGTAGACGAAGGAGGGTCAAAGAGAGCGAAACGAGACGAAGGAGGGTGAAAAAGAGCGAAACGAGACGAAGGAGGTTGAAAGAGAGCGAAACGAGATGAAGGAGGGTGAAAGAGGGCGAAACGAGACGAAGGAGGGTGAAAGAGAGCGAAAAGAGACAAAAGAGGGTGAGAGCTAGCGAAACGAGACGACGTAGGTTGAAAGAGAGCAAAACGAGTCGAAGGAGGGTGAAAGAGAGTGAAACGAGACGAAGGAGGGTGAAAGAGGTGAAACGAGACGAAGGAGGGTAAAAGAGAGCGAAACGAGACGAAGGAAAGTGAAAGAGAGCGAAACGAGATGAAGGAAGGTGAAAGAGAGCGAAACGAGCCTAAGGAGGGTGAAAGAGAGCGAAACGAGACGAAGGAGGGTGAAAGAGAGCGAAAGTAGACGAAGGAGGGTCAAAGAGAGCGAAACGAGACGAAGGAGGGTGAAAAAGAGCGAAACGAGACGAAGGAGGTTGAAAGAGAGCGAAACGAGACGAAGGAGGGTGGAAGCGAGCGAAACGAGACGAAGGAGGGTAAGAGATAGCGAAACGAGATGAAGGAGGGTGAAAGAGAGCAAAACGAGACGAAGGAGGGTGAAAGAGAGCGAAACGAGACGAAGGAGGGTGAAGGAGGGCAAAACGAGACGAAGGAGGGTGGAAGAGAGCGATACGAGACGAAGGAGGGAGAAAGAGAGTGAAACGATACGAAGGAGGGTGAAAGAGAGCGAAGCGAGACAAAGGATGTTGGAAGCAGGCGAAGCGAGACGAAGGAGGGTGGAAGAGAGTGAAACGAGACGAAGGAGGGTGAAGGAGAGCGATACGAGGCGAAGGAGGGTAAGAGAGCAAAACGTGACGAAGGATTGTGAAAGAGAGCGAAACAAGGCGAAGGAGGGTGAAAGAGAGCGAAACGAAACGAAGGAGGGTGAAAGAGAGCGAAACGAGATGAAGGAAGGTGAAAGAGAGCGAAACTAGACGAAGGAAGGTGAAAGAGAGCAAAACGAGTCTAAGGAGGGTGAAAGAGAGCGAAACGAGACGAAGGAGGGTGAAAGAGAGCGAAACTAGACGAAGGAGGGTCAAAGAGAGCGAAACGAGACGAAGGAGGGTGAAAGAGAGCGAAACGATACGAAGGAGGGCGAAAGAGAGCGAAGCGAGACAAAGGAGGTTGGAAGGAGGTGAAACGAGACGAAGGAGGGTGGAAGAGAGTGAAACGAGACGAAGGATGGTGAAGGAGAGCGATACGAGGCGAAGGAGGGTGAAAGAGAGCAAAACGAGACGAAGGAAGGTGAAAGAGAGCGAAACGAGACGAAAGAGGGTGAAAGAGAGCGAAACAAAACGAAGGAGGGTGAAAAAAAGCGAAACGAGATGAAGGAAGGTGAAAGAGAGCGAAACGAGATGAAGGAAGGTGAAAGAGAGCGAAACGAGACAAAGGAGGTTCAAAGATCACGAAACGAGACGAAGGAGGGTGGAAGAGAGTGAAACGAGACGAAGGAGGGTGAGATATAGCGAAACGAGATGAAGGACGGTGAATGAGAGCAAAACGAGACGAAGGAGGGTGAAAGAGAGCGAAACGAGACGAAGGAATGTCAAAGAGAGTTAAACGAGACGAAGGAGGGTGAAAGAGAGTGAAACGAGATGAAGGAGGGTGAAAGAGAGCGAAACGAGACGAAGGAGGGTGAAAGAGAGCAAAACTAGACGAAGGAGGGTCAAAGAGAGTGAAACGAGACGAAGGAGGGTGAAAAAGAGCGAAACGAGACGAAAGAGGTTGAAAGAGAGCGAAACGAGACGAAGGAGGGTGAAAGAGAGCGAAACGAGATGAGGGAGGGTGAAAGAGGGTGATACGAGATGAAGGAGGGTGAAAGAGAGCGAAAAGAGACAAAAGAGGGTGTGAGGTAGCGAAACAAGACGACGGAGGGTGAAAGAGAGCAAAACGAGACGAAGGAAAGTGAAAGAGAGCGAAACGAGATGAAGGAAGGTGAAAGAGAGCGAAACGAGTCTAAGGAGAGTGGAAGAGAGCGAAACGTGACAAAGGAGGGTGAAAGAGGCTGAAACGAGACGAAGGAGGGTGGAAGTGAGCGAAACGAGAGGAAGGACGGTGAAAGAGAGCGAAACGAGATGAAGGAGGGTGAAAGAGAGCGAAACGAGATGAAGGAGGGTGAAAAAGATTGAAACGAGACGAAGGAGCGTGAAAGAGAGCGAAACGAGATGAAGGAGGGTGAAAGAGAGCGAAACGTGACAAAGGAGGGTGAAAGAGGCTGAAACGAGACGAAGGAGGGTGGAAGTGAGCGAAACGAGAGGAAGGACGGTGAAAGAGAGCTAAACGAGATGAAGGAGGGTGAAAGGGAGCGAAACGAGATGAAGGAGGGTGAAGGAGGGCGAAACGAGACGAAGGAGGGTGGAAGAGAGCGAAACGAGACGAAGGAGGGAGAAAGAGAGCGAAACGATACGAAGGAGGGTGAAAGAGAGCGAAGCGAGACAAAGGAGGTTGGAAGAAGGCGAAACGAGACGAAGGAGGGTGGAAGAGAGCGAAACGAGACGAAGGAAGGTGAAAGAGAGCGAAACGAAACAAAGGAGGTTGAAAGAAGGCGAAACGAGATGAAGGAGGGTGGAAGAGAGCGAAACGAGACGAAGGAGGGAGAAAGAGAGCGAAACGATACGAAGGAGGGTGAAAGAGAGTGAAGCGAGACAAAGGAGGGTGGAAGAGAGCAAAACGAGACGAAGGAGGGTGAAAGATCACGAAACGAGACGAAGGAGGGTGGAAGAGAGTGAAACGAGACGAAGGAGGGTGAGATATAGCGAAACGAGATGAAGGAGGGTGAATGAGAGCGAAACGAGGCGAAGGAGGGTGAAAGAGAGCGAAACGAGACGAAGGAGGGTCAAGAGAGCTAAACGAGACGAAGGAGGGTGAAAGAGAGTGAAACGAGATGAAGGAGGGTGAAAGAGAGCGAAACAAGACGAAGGAGGGTTAAAGAGAGCGAAACTAGACGAAGGAGGGTCAAAGAGAGCGAAACGAGACGAAGGAGGGTGAAAAAGAGCGAAACGAGACGAAGGAGGTTGAAAGAGAACGAAACGAGACGAAGGAGGGTGAAAGAGAGCGAAACGAGATGAAGGAGGGTGAAAGAGGGCGAAACGAGACGAAGGAGGGTGAAAGAGAGCGAAAAGAGACAAAAGAGGGTGAGAGCTAGCAAAACGAGACGACGGAGGTTGAAAGAGAGCAAAACGAGTCGAAGGAGGGTGAAAGAGAGTGAAACGAGACGAAGGAGGGTGAAAGAGGTGAAACGAGACGAAGGAGGGTGAAAGAGAGCGAAACGAGACGAAGGAAAGTGAAAGAGAGCGAAACGAGATGAAGGAAGGTGAAAGAGAGCGAAACGAGCCTAAGGAGGGTGAAAGAGAGCGAAACGAGACGAAGGAGGGTGAAAGAGAGCGAAAGTAGACGAAGGAGGGTCAAAGAGAGCGAAACGAGACGAAGGAGGGTGAAAAAGAGCGAAACGAGACGAAGGAGGTTGAAAGAGAGCGAAACGAGACGAAGGAGGGTGGAAGCGAGCGAAACGAGACGAAGGAGGGTAAGAGATAGCGAAACGAGATGAAGGAGGGTGAAAGAGAGCAAAACGAGACGAAGGAGGGTGAAAGAGAGCGAAACGAGACGAAGGAGGGTGAAGGAGGGCAAAACGAGACGAAGGAGGGTGGAAGAGAGCGATACGAGACGAAGGAGGGAGAAAGAGAGTTAAACGATACGAAGGAGGGTGAAAGAGAGCGAAGCGAGACAAAGGATGTTGGAAGCAGGCGAAGCGAGACGAAGGAGGGTGGAAGAGAGTGAAACGAGACGAAGGATGGTGAAGGAGAGCGATACGAGGCGAAGGAGGGTGAAAGAGAGCAAAACGAGACGAAGGAAGGTGAAAGAGAGCGAAACGAGACGAAAGAGGGTGAAAGAGAGCGAAACAAAACGAAGGAGGGTGAAAAAAAGCGAAACGAGATGAAGGAAGGTGAAAGAGAGCGAAACGAGATGAAGGAAGGTGAAAGAGAGCGAAACGAGACAAAGGAGGTTCAAAGATCACGAAACGAGACGAAGGAGGGTGGAAGAGAGTGAAACGAGACGAAGGAGGGTGAGATATAGCGAAACGAGATGAAGGACGGTGAATGAGAGCAAAACGAGACGAAGGAGGGTGAAAGAGAGCGAAACGAGACGAAGGAATGTCAAAGAGAGTTAAACGAGACGAAGGAGGGTGAAAGAGAGTGAAACGAGATGAAGGAGGGTGAAAGAGAGCGAAACGAGACGAAGGAGGGTGAAAGAGAGCAAAACTAGACGAAGGAGGGTCAAAGAGAGTGAAACGAGACGAAGGAGGGTGAAAAAGAGCGAAACGAGACGAAAGAGGTTGAAAGAGAGCGAAACGAGACGAAGGAGGGTGAAAGAGAGCGAAACGAGATGAGGGAGGGTGAAAGAGGGTGATACGAGATGAAGGAGGGTGAAAGAGAGCGAAAAGAGACAAAAGAGGGTGTGAGGTAGCGAAACAAGACGACGGAGGGTGAAAGAGAGCAAAACGAGACGAAGGAAAGTGAAAGAGAGCGAAACGAGATGAAGGAAGGTGAAAGAGAGCGAAACGAGTCTAAGGAGAGTGGAAGAGAGCGAAACGTGACAAAGGAGGGTGAAAGAGGCTGAAACGAGACGAAGGAGGGTGGAAGTGAGCGAAACGAGAGGAAGGACGGTGAAAGAGAGCTAAACGAGATGAAGGAGGGTGAAAGGGAGCGAAACGAGATGAAGGAGGGTGAAGGAGGGCGAAACGAGACGAAGGAGGGTGGAAGAGAGCGAAACGAGACGAAGGAGGGAGAAAGAGAGCGAAACGATACGAAGGAGGGTGAAAGAGAGCGAAGCGAGACAAAGGAGGTTGGAAGAAGGCGAAACGAGACGAAGGAGGGTGGAAGAGAGCGAAACGAGACGAAGGAAGGTGAAAGAGAGCGAAACGAAACAAAGGAGGTTGAAAGAAGGCGAAACGAGATGAAGGAGGGTGGAAGAGAGCGAAACGAGACGAAGGAGGGAGAAAGAGAGCGAAACGATACGAAGGAGGGTGAAAGAGAGTGAAGCGAGACAAAGGAGGGTGGAAGAGAGCAAAACGAGACGAAGGAGGGTGAAAGATCACGAAACGAGACGAAGGAGGGTGGAAGAGAGTGAAACGAGACGAAGGAGGGTGAGATATAGCGAAACGAGATGAAGGAGGGTGAATGAGAGCGAAACGAGGCGAAGGAGGGTGAAAGAGAGCGAAACGAGACGAAGGAGGGTCAAGAGAGCTAAACGAGACGAAGGAGGGTGAAAGAGAGTGAAACGAGATGAAGGAGGGTGAAAGAGAGCGAAACAAGACGAAGGAGGGTTAAAGAGAGCGAAACTAGACGAAGGAGGGTCAAAGAGAGCGAAACGAGACGAAGGAGGGTGAAAAAGAGCGAAACGAGACGAAGGAGGTTGAAAGAGAACGAAACGAGACGAAGGAGGGTGAAAGAGAGCGAAACGAGATGAAGGAGGGTGAAAGAGGGCGAAACGAGACGAAGGAGGGTGAAAGAGAGCGAAAAGAGACAAAAGAGGGTGAGAGCTAGCAAAACGAGACGACGGAGGTTGAAAGAGAGCAAAACGAGTCGAAGGAGGGTGAAAGAGAGTGAAACGAGACGAAGGAGGGTGAAAGAGGTGAAACGAGACGAAGGAGGGTGAAAGAGAGCGAAACGAGACGAAGGAAAGTGAAAGAGAGCGAAACGAGATGAAGGAAGGTGAAAGAGAGCGAAACGAGCCTAAGGAGGGTGAAAGAGAGCGAAACGAGACGAAGGAGGGTGAAAGAGAGCGAAAGTAGACGAAGGAGGGTCAAAGAGAGCGAAACGAGACGAAGGAGGGTGAAAAAGAGCGAAACGAGACGAAGGAGGTTGAAAGAGAGCGAAACGAGACGAAGGAGGGTGGAAGCGAGCGAAACGAGACGAAGGAGGGTAAGAGATAGCGAAACGAGATGAAGGAGGGTGAAAGAGAGCAAAACGAGACGAAGGAGGGTGAAAGAGAGCGAAACGAGACGAAGGAGGGTGAAGGAGGGCAAAACGAGACGAAGGAGGGTGGAAGAGAGCGATACGAGACGAAGGAGGGAGAAAGAGAGTTAAACGATACGAAGGAGGGTGAAAGAGAGCGAAGCGAGACAAAGGATGTTGGAAGCAGGCGAAGCGAGACGAAGGAGGGTGGAAGAGAGTGAAACGAGACGAAGGAGGGTGAAGGAGAGCGATACGAGGCGAAGGAGGGTAAGAGAGCAAAACGTGACGAAGGATTGTGAAAGAGAGCGAAACAAGGCGAAGGAGGGTGAAAGAGAGCGAAACGAAACGAAGGAGGGTGAAAGAGAGCGAAACGAGATGAAGGAAGGTGAAAGAGAGCGAAACTAGACGATGGAAGGTGAAAGAGAGCAAAACGAGTCTAAGGAGGGTGAAAGAGAGCGAAACGAGACGAAGGAGGGTGAAAGAGAGCGAAACTAGACGAAGGAGGGTCAAAGAGAGCGAAACGAGACGAAGGAGGGTGAAAGAGAGCGAAACGATACGAAGGAGGGCGAAAGAGAGCGAAGCGAGACAAAGGAGGTTGGAAGAAGGTGAAACGAGACGAAGGAGGGTGGAAGAGAGTGAAACGAGACGAAGGAGGGTGAAGGAGAGCGATACGAGGCGAAGGAGGGTGAAAGAGAGCAAAACGAGACGAAGGAAGGTGAAAGAGAGCGAAACGAGACGAAAGAGGGTGAAAGAGAGCGAAACAAAACGAAGGAGGGTGAAAAAAAGCGAAACGAGATGAAGGAAGGTGAAAGAGAGCGAAACGAGATGAAGGAAGGTGAAAGAGAGCGAAACGAGACAAAGGAGGTTCAAAGATCACGAAACGAGACGAAGGAGGGTGGAAGAGAGTGAAACGAGACGAAGGAGGGTGAGATATAGCGAAACGAGATGAAGGACGGTGAATGAGAGCAAAACGAGACGAAGGAGGGTGAAAGAGAGCGAAACGAGACGAAGGAATGTCAAAGAGAGTTAAACGAGACGAAGGAGGGTGAAAGAGAGTGAAACGAGATGAAGGAGGGTGAAAGAGAGCGAAACGAGACGAAGGAGGGTGAAAGAGAGCAAAACTAGACGAAGGAGGGTCAAAGAGAGTGAAACGAGACGAAGGAGGGTGAAAAAGAGCGAAACGAGACGAAAGAGGTTGAAAGAGAGCGAAACGAGACGAAGGAGGGTGAAAGAGAGCGAAACGAGATGAGGGAGGGTGAAAGAGGGTGATACGAGATGAAGGAGGGTGAAAGAGAGCGAAAAGAGACAAAAGAGGGTGTGAGGTAGCGAAACAAGACGACGGAGGGTGAAAGAGAGCAAAACGAGACGAAGGAGGTGAAAGAGAGTGAAACGAGACGAAGGAGGGTGAAAGAGGTGAACGAGACGAAGGAGGGTGAAAGAGAGCGAAACGAGACGAAGGAAAGTGAAAGAGAGCGAAACGAGATGAAGGAAGGTGAAAGAGAGCGAAACGAGTCTAAGGAGGGTGAAAGAGAGCGAAACGAGACGAAGGAGGGTGAAAGAGAGCGAAAGTAGACAAAGGAGGGTCAAGAGAGCGAAACGAGACGAAGGAGGTTGAAAGAGAGCAAAACGAGACGAAGGAGGGTGGAAGAGAGCGAAACGAGACGAAGGAGGGTGAAAGAGAGCGAAAGTAGACAAAGGAGGGTCAAGAGAGCGAAACGAGACGAAGGAGGTTGAAAGAGAGCGAAACGAGACGAAGGAGGGTGGAAGAGAGCGAAACGAGACGAAGGAGGGTAAGAGATAGAGAAACGAGATGAAGGAGTGTGAAAGAGAGCAAAACGAGACGAAGGAGGGTGAAAGAGAGCGAAACGAGCCGAAGGAGGGTGAAGGAGGGCAAAACGAGACGAAGGAGGGTGGAAGAGAGCGATACGAGACGAAGGAGGGAGAAAG
The DNA here is from genome assembly GCF_047496885.1 of Scyliorhinus torazame. Lineage (NCBI taxonomy): Eukaryota > Metazoa > Chordata > Chondrichthyes > Carcharhiniformes > Scyliorhinidae > Scyliorhinus > Scyliorhinus torazame. Next base: position 46,922,888 of record NC_092732.1, on the reverse strand, counting down.
ACAGTGAAACGATACGAAGGAGGGTGAAAGAGAGCGAAGCGAGACAAAGGAGGTTGGAAGAAGGCGAAGCGAGACGAAGGAGGGTGGAAGAGAGTGAAACGAGACGAAGGAGGGTGAAGGAGAGCGATACGAGGCGAAGGAGGGTGAAAGAGAGCAAAACGTGACGAAGGATTGTGAAAGAGAGCGAAGCAAGGCGAAGGAGGGTGAAAGAGAGCGAAACTAGACGAAGGAGGGTGAAAGAGAGCGAAACGAGACGAAGGAAGGTGAAAGAGAGCGAAACGAGACGAAGGAAGGTGAAAGAGAGCAAAACGAGTCTAAGGAGGGTGAAAGAGATCGAAACGAGACGAAGGAGGGTGAAGGAGGGCGAAACGAGACGAAGGAGGGTGGAAGAGAGCGATACGAGACGAAGGAGGGAGAAAAAGAGCGAAACGATACGAAGGAGGGTGGAAGAGAGCGAAACGAGACGAAGGAGGGTGAAGGAGAGCGATACGAGGCGAAGGAGGGTGAAAGAGAGCGAAACGAGATGAAGGAGGGTAAAAGAGAGCGAAACGAGACGAAGGAGGGTGAAAGAGGGCGAAACGAGACAAAGGAGGGTGGAAGAGAGCGAAACGAGACGAAGGAGGGTGAGAGAGAGCGAAAGTAGACGAAGGAGGGTCAAAGAGAGCGAAACGAGACGAAGGAGGGTGAAAAAGAGCGAAACGAGACGAAGGAGGTTGAAAGAGAGCGAAACGAGATGAAGGAGGGTGAAAGAGAGCGAAACGAGACGAAGGAGGGTGAAAGAGGGCGAAACGAGACAAAGGAGGGTGGAAGAGAGCGAAACGAGACAAAGGAGGGTGAGAGATAGCGAAACGAGATGAAGGAGGGTGAAAGAGAGCAAAACGAGACGAAGGAGGGTGAAAGAGAGCGAAACGAGACGAAGGAGGGTGAAGGAGGGCGAAACGAGACGACGGAGGGTGGAAGAGAGCGATACGAGACGAAGGAGGGAGAAAGAGAGCGAAACGATACGAAGGAGGGTGAAAGAGAGCGAAGCGAGACAAAGGAGGTTGGAAGAAGGCGAAACGAGACGAAGGAGGGTGGAAGAGAGCGAAACGAGACGAAGGAGGGTGAAAGAGGGCGAAACGAGATGAAGGAGGTTGAGAGATAGCGAAACGAGATGAAGGAGGGTGAAAGAGAGCAAAACGAGACGAAGGAGGGTGAAAGAGAGCGAAACGAGATGAAGGAGGGTGAAGGAGGGCGAAACGAGGCGAAGGAGGGTGGAAGAGAGCAATACGAGACGAAGGAGTGAGAAAGAGAGCGAAACGATACGAAGGAGGGTGAAAGAGAGCGAAGCAAGACACAGGAGGTTGGAAGAAGGCGAAACGAGACGAACGAGGGTGAAGGAGAGCGATACGAGGCGAAGCAGGGTGAAAGAGAGCAAAATGAGACGAAGGATGGTGAAAGAGAGCGAAACGAGGCGAAGGAGGGTGAAAGAGAGCGAAACGAAACGAAGGAGGGTGAAAGAGAGCGAAACGAGACGAAGGAAGGTGAAAGAGAGCGAAACGAGACGAAGGAAGGTGAATGAGAGCAAAACGAGTCTAAGGAGGGTGAAAGAGAGCGAAACGAGACGAAAGAGGGTGAAAGAGAGCGAAACTAGACGAAGGAGGGTCAAAGAGAGCGAAACGATACGAAGGAGGGTGAGAGATAGCGAAACGAGATGAAGGAGGGTGAAAGAGAGCAAAACGAGACGAAGGAGGGTGAAAGAGAGCGAAACGAGACGAAGGAGGGTGAAGGAGGGCGAAACGAGATGAAGGAGGGTGGAAGAGAGCGATACGAGACGAAGGAGGGAGAAAGAGAGCGAAACGATACGAAGGAGGGTGAAAGAGAGCGAAGCGAGACAAAGGAGGTTGGAAGAAGGTGAAACGAGACGAAGGAGGGTGGAAGAGAGCGAAACGAGACGAAGGAGGGTGAAAGAGGGCGAAACGAGGCAAAGGAGGGTGGAAGAGAGCGAAACGAGACGAAGGAGGGTGAGAGATAGCGAAACGAGATGAAGGAGGGTGAAAGAGAGCAAAACGAGACGAAGGAGGGTGAAAGTTAGCGAAACGAGACAAAGGAGTGTGAAGGAGGGCGAAACGAGGCGAAGGAGGGTGGAAGAGAGCGATACGAGACGAAGGAGTGAGAAAGAGGGCGAAACGAGACAAAGGAGGGTGAAAGAGAGCGAAACGAGACGAAGGAGGGTGAAAGAGGGCGAAACGAGACAAAGGAGGGTGGAAGAGAGCGAAACGAGACAAAGGAGGGTGAGAGATAGCGAAACGAGATGAAGGAGGGTGAAAGAGAGCAAAACGAGACGAAGGAGGGTGAAAGAGAGCGAAACGAGACGAAGGAGGGTGAAGGAGGGCGAAACGAGACGACGGAGGGTGGAAGAGAGCGATACGAGACGAAGGAGGGAGAAAGAGAGCGAAACGATACGAAGGAGGGTGAAAGAGAGCGAAGCAAGACACAGGAGGTTGGAAGAAGGCGAAACGAGACGAACGAGGGTGAAGGAGAGCGATACGAGGCGAAGCAGGGTGAAAGAGAGCAAAATGAGACGAAGGATGGCGAAAGAGAGCGAAACGAGGCGAAGGAGGGTGAAAGAGAGCGAAACGAAACGAAGGAGGGTGAAAGAGAGCGAAACGAGACGAAGGAAGGTGAAAGAGAGCGAAACGAGACGAAGGAAGGAGAATGAGAGCAAAACGAGTCTAAGGAGGGTGAAAGAGAGCGAAACGAGACGAAAGAGGGTGAAAGAGAGCGAAACTAGACGAAGGAGGGTCAAAGAGAGCGAAACGAGACGAAGGAGGGTGAGAGATAGCGAAACGAGATGAAGGAGGGTGAAAGAGAGCAAAACGAGACGAAGGAGCGTGAAAGAGAGCGAAACGACACGAAGGAGGGTGAAGGAGGGCGAAACGAGACGAAGGAGGGTGGAAGAGAGCGATACGAGACGAAGGAGGGAGAAAGAGAGTGAAACGATACGAAGGAGGGTGAAAGAGAGCGAAGCGAGACAAAGGAGGTTGGAAGAAGGCGAAACGAGACGAAGGAGGGTGGAAGAGAGCGAAACGAGACGAAGGAGGGTGATAGAGGGCGAAACGAGGCAAAGGAGGGTGGAAGAGAGCGAAACGAGACGAAGGAGGGTGAGAGATAGCGAAACGAGATGAAGGAGGGTGAAAGAGAGCAAAATGAGACGAAGGATGGTGAAAGAGAGCGAAACGAGGCGAAGGAGGGTCAAAGAGAGCTAAACGAGACGAAGGAGGGTGAAAGAGAGTGAAACGAGATGAAGGAGGGTGAAAGAGAGCGAAACGAGACGAAGGAGGGTGAAAGAGAGCGAAACTAGACGAAGGAGGGTCAAAGAGAGTGAAACGAGACGAAGGAAGGTGAAAGAGAGCAAAACGAGTCTAAGGAGGGTGAAAGAGAGCGAAACGAGACGAAGGAGGGTGAAAGAGAGCGAAACTAGACGAAGGAGGGTCAAAGAGAGCGAAACGAGACGAAGGAGGGTGAAAGAGAGCGAAAGTAGACGACGGAGGGTCAAAGAGAGCGAAACGAGACGAAGGAGGGTGAAAAAGAGCGAAACGAGACGAAGGAGGTTGAAAGAGAGCGAAACGAGACGAAGGAAGGTGAAATAGAGCGAAACAAGACGAAGGAGGGTGGAAGAGAGCGAAACGAGACGAAGGAGGGTGAAAGAAAGTGAAACGAGACGAAGGAGGGTGAAAGAGAGCAAAACGAGATGAAGGAGGGTGAAAGAGAGCAAAACGAGACGAAGGAGGGTGAAGGAGGGCGAAACGAGACGAAGGAGGTGGAAGAAGGTGAAACGAGACGAAGGAGGGTGGAAGAGAGTGAAACGAGACGAAGGAGGGTGAAGGAGAGCGATACGAGGCGAAGGAGGGTGAAAGAGAGCAAAACGAGACGAAGGAAGGTGAAAGAGAGCGAAACGAGACGAAAGAGGGTGAAAGAGAGCAAAACGAAACGAAGGAGGGTGAAAAAAAGCGAAACGAGACGAAGGAAGGTGAAAGAGAGCGAAACGAGATGAAGGAAGGTGAAAGAGAGCGAAACGAGACAAAGGAGGTTCAAAGATCACGAAACGAGACGAAGGAGGGTGGAAGAGAGTGAAACGTGACGAAGGAGGGTGAGATATAGCGAAACGAGATGAAGGAGGGTGAATGAGAGCGGAACGAGGCGAAGGAGGGTGAAAGAGAGCGAAACGAGACGAAGGAGGGTGAAAGAGAGCTAAACGAGACAAAGGAGGGTGAAAGAGAGTGAAACGAGATGAAGGAGGGTGAAAGAGAGCGAAACGAGACGAAGGAGGGTGAAAGAGAGCGAAACTAGACGAAGGAGGGTCAAAGAGAGTGAAACGAGACGAAGGATGGTGAAAAAGAGCGAAACGAGACGAAGGAGGTTGAAAGAGAGCGAAACGAGACGAAGGAGGGTGAAAGAGAGCGAAACGAGATGAAGGATGGTGAAAGAGGGCGATACGAGACGAAGGAGGGTGAAAGAGAGCGAAACGAGACGAAGGAATGTCAAAGAGAGTTAAACGAGACGAAGGAGGGTGAAAGAGAGTGAAACGAGATGAAGGAGGGTGAAAGAGAGCGAAACGAGACGAAGGAGGGTGAAAGAGAGCAAAACTAGACGAAGGAGGGTCAAAGAGAGTGAAACGAGACGAAGGAGGGTGAAAAAGAGCGAAACGAGACGAAAGAGGTTGAAAGAGAGCGAAACGAGACGAAGGAGGGTGAAAGAGAGCGAAACGAGATGAGGGAGGGTGAAAGAGGGTGATACGAGATGAAGGAGGGTGAAAGAGAGCGAAAAGAGACAAAAGAGGGTGTGAGGTAGCGAAACAAGACGACGGAGGGTGAAAGAGAGCAAAACGAGACGAAGGAGGTGAAAGAGAGTGAAACGAGACGAAGGAGGGTGAAAGAGGTGAACGAGACGAAGGAGGGTGAAAGAGAGCGAAACGAGACGAAGGAAAGTGAAAGAGAGCGAAACGAGATGAAGGAAGGTGAAAGAGAGCGAAACGAGTCTAAGGAGGGTGAAAGAGAGCGAAACGAGACGAAGGAGGGTGAAAGAGAGCGAAAGTAGACAAAGGAGGGTCAAGAGAGCGAAACGAGACGAAGGAGGTTGAAAGAGAGCAAAACGAGACGAAGCAGGGTGGAAGAGAGCGAAACGAGACGAAGGAGGGTGAAAGAGAGCGAAAGTAGACAAAGGAGGGTCAAGAGAGCGAAACGAGACGAAGGAGGTTGAAAGAGAGCGAAACGAGACGAAGGAGGGTGGAAGAGAGCGAAACGAGACGAAGGAGGGTAAGAGATAGAGAAACGAGATGAAGGAGTGTGAAAGAGAGCAAAACGAGACGAAGGAGGGTGAAAGAGAGTGAAACGAGCCGAAGGAGGGTGAAGGAGGGCAAAACGAGACGAAGGAGGGTGGAAGAGAGCGATACGAGACGAAGGAGGGAGAAAGACAGTGAAACGATACGAAGGAGGGTGAAAGAGAGCGAAGCGAGACAAAGGAGGTTGGAAGAAGGCGAAGCGAGACGAAGGAGGGTGGAAGAGAGTGAAACGAGACGAAGGAGGGTGAAGGAGAGCGATACGAGGCGAAGGAGGGTGAAAGAGAGCAAAACGTGACGAAGGATTGTGAAAGAGAGCGAAGCAAGGCGAAGGAGGGTGAAAGAGAGCGAAACTAGACGAAGGAGGGTGAAAGAGAGCGAAACGAGACGAAGGAAGGTGAAAGAGAGCGAAACGAGACGAAGGAAGGTGAAAGAGAGCAAAACGAGTCTAAGGAGGGTGAAAGAGATCGAAACGAGACGAAGGAGGGTGAAGGAGGGCGAAACGAGACGAAGGAGGGTGGAAGAGAGCGATACGAGACGAAGGAGGGAGAAAAAGAGCGAAACGATACGAAGGAGGGTGGAAGAGAGCGAAACGAGACGAAGGAGGGTGAAGGAGAGCGATACGAGGCGAAGGAGGGTGAAAGAGAGCGAAACGAGATGAAGGAGGGTAAAAGAGAGCGAAACGAGACGAAGGAGGGTGAAAGAGGGCGAAACGAGACAAAGGAGGGTGGAAGAGAGCGAAACGAGACGAAGGAGGGTGAGAGAGAGCGAAAGTAGACGAAGGAGGGTCAAAGAGAGCGAAACGAGACGAAGGAGGGTGAAAAAGAGCGAAACGAGACGAAGGAGGTTGAAAGAGAGCGAAACGAGATGAAGGAGGGTGAAAGAGAGCGAAACGAGACGAAGGAGGGTGAAAGAGGGCGAAACGAGACAAAGGAGGGTGGAAGAGAGCGAAACGAGACAAAGGAGGGTGAGAGATAGCGAAACGAGATGAAGGAGGGTGAAAGAGAGCAAAACGAGACGAAGGAGGGTGAAAGAGAGCGAAACGAGACGAAGGAGGGTGAAGGAGGGCGAAACGAGACGACGGAGGGTGGAAGAGAGCGATACGAGACGAAGGAGGGAGAAAGAGAGCGAAACGATACGAAGGAGGGTGAAAGAGAGCGAAGCGAGACAAAGGAGGTTGGAAGAAGGCGAAACGAGACGAAGGAGGGTGGAAGAGAGCGAAACGAGACGAAGGAGGGTGAAAGAGGGCGAAACGAGATGAAGGAGGTTGAGAGATAGCGAAACGAGATGAAGGAGGGTGAAAGAGAGCAAAACGAGACGAAGGAGGGTGAAAGAGAGCGAAACGAGATGAAGGAGGGTGAAGGAGGGCGAAACGAGGCGAAGGAGGGTGGAAGAGAGCAATACGAGACGAAGGAGTGAGAAAGAGAGCGAAACGATACGAAGGAGGGTGAAAGAGAGCGAAGCAAGACACAGGAGGTTGGAAGAAGGCGAAACGAGACGAACGAGGGTGAAGGAGAGCGATACGAGGCGAAGCAGGGTGAAAGAGAGCAAAATGAGACGAAGGATGGTGAAAGAGAGCGAAACGAGGCGAAGGAGGGTGAAAGAGAGCGAAACGAAACGAAGGAGGGTGAAAGAGAGCGAAACGAGACGAAGGAAGGTGAAAGAGAGCGAAACGAGACGAAGGAAGGTGAATGAGAGCAAAACGAGTCTAAGGAGGGTGAAAGAGAGCGAAACGAGACGAAAGAGGGTGAAAGAGAGCGAAACTAGACGAAGGAGGGTCAAAGAGAGCGAAACGATACGAAGGAGGGTGAGAGATAGCGAAACGAGATGAAGGAGGGTGAAAGAGAGCAAAACGAGACGAAGGAGGGTGAAAGAGAGCGAAACGAGACGAAGGAGGGTGAAGGAGGGCGAAACGAGATGAAGGAGGGTGGAAGAGAGCGATACGAGACGAAGGAGGGAGAAAGAGAGCGAAACGATACGAAGGAGGGTGAAAGAGAGCGAAGCGAGACAAAGGAGGTTGGAAGAAGGTGAAACGAGACGAAGGAGGGTGGAAGAGAGCGAAACGAGACGAAGGAGGGTGAAAGAGGGCGAAACGAGGCAAAGGAGGGTGGAAGAGAGCGAAACGAGACGAAGGAGGGTGAGAGATAGCGAAACGAGATGAAGGAGGGTGAAAGAGAGCAAAACGAGACGAAGGAGGGTGAAAGTTAGCGAAACGAGACAAAGGAGTGTGAAGGAGGGCGAAACGAGGCGAAGGAGGGTGGAAGAGAGCGATACGAGACGAAGGAGTGAGAAAGAGGGCGAAACGAGACAAAGGAGGGTGAAAGAGAGCGAAACGAGACGAAGGAGGGTGAAAGAGGGCGAAACGAGACAAAGGAGGGTGGAAGAGAGCGAAACGAGACAAAGGAGGGTGAGAGATAGCGAAACGAGATGAAGGAGGGTGAAAGAGAGCAAAACGAGACGAAGGAGGGTGAAAGAGAGCGAAACGAGACGAAGGAGGGTGAAGGAGGGCGAAACGAGACGACGGAGGGTGGAAGAGAGCGATACGAGACGAAGGAGGGAGAAAGAGAGCGAAACGATACGAAGGAGGGTGAAAGAGAGCGAAGCAAGACACAGGAGGTTGGAAGAAGGCGAAACGAGACGAACGAGGGTGAAGGAGAGCGATACGAGGCGAAGCAGGGTGAAAGAGAGCAAAATGAGACGAAGGATGGCGAAAGAGAGCGAAACGAGGCGAAGGAGGGTGAAAGAGAGCGAAACGAAACGAAGGAGGGTGAAAGAGAGCGAAACGAGACGAAGGAAGGTGAAAGAGAGCGAAACGAGACGAAGGAAGGAGAATGAGAGCAAAACGAGTCTAAGGAGGGTGAAAGAGAGCGAAACGAGACGAAAGAGGGTGAAAGAGAGCGAAACTAGACGAAGGAGGGTCAAAGAGAGCGAAACGAGACGAAGGAGGGTGAGAGATAGCGAAACGAGATGAAGGAGGGTGAAAGAGAGCAAAACGAGACGAAGGATCGTGAAAGAGAGCGAAACGACACGAAGGAGGGTGATGGAGGGCGAAACGAGACGAAGGAGGGTGGAAGAGAGCGATACGAGACGAAGGAGGGAGAAAGAGAGTGAAACGATACGAAGGAGGGTGAAAGAGAGCGAAGCGAGACAAAGGAGGTTGGAAGAAGGCGAAACGAGACGAAGGAGGGTGGAAGAGAGCGAAACGAGACGAAGGAGGGTGAAAGAGGGCGAAACGAGGCAAAGGAGGGTGGAAGAGAGCGAAAGGAGACGAAGGAGGGTGAGAGATAGCGAAACGAGATGAAGGAGGGTGAAAGAGAGCAAAATGAGACGAAGGATGGTGAAAGAGAGCGAAACGAGGCGAAGGAGGGTCAAAGAGAGCTAAACGAGACGAAGGAGGGTGAAAGAGAGTGAAACGAGATGAAGGAGGGTGAAAGAGAGCGAAACGAGACGAAGGAGGGTGAAAGAGAGCGAAACTAGACGAAGGAGGGTCAAAGAGAGTGAAACGAGACGAAGGAAGGTGAAAGAGAGCAAAACGAGTCTAAGGAGGGTGAAAGAGAGCGAAACGAGACGAAGGAGGGTGAAAGAGAGCGAAACTAGACGAAGGAGGGTCAAAGAGAGCGAAACGAGACGAAGGAGGGTGAAAGAGAGCGAAAGTAGACGACGGAGTGTCAAAGAGAGCGAAACGAGACGAAGGAGGGTGAAAAAGAGCGAAACGAGACGAAGGAGGTTGAAAGAGAGCGAAACGAGACGAAGGAAGGTGAAATAGAGCGAAACAAGACGAAGGAGGGTGGAAGAGAGCGAAACGAGACGAAGGAGGGTGAAAGAAAGTGAAACGAGACGAAGGAGGGTGAAAGAGAGCAAAACGAGATGAAGGAGGGTGAAAGAGAGCAAAACGAGACGAAGGAGGGTGAAGGAGGGCGAAACGAGACGAAGGAGGTGGAAGAAGGTGAAACGAGACGAAGGAGGGTGGAAGAGAGTGAAACGAGACGAAGGAGGGTGAAGGAGAGCGATACGAGGCGAAGGAGGGTGAAAGAGAGCAAAACGAGACGAAGGAAGGTGAAAGAGAGCGAAACGAGACGAAAGAGGGTGAAAGAGAGCAAAACGAAACGAAGGAGGGTGAAAAAAAGCGAAACGAGACGAAGGAAGGTGAAAGAGAGCGAAACGAGATGAAGGAAGGTGAAAGAGAGCGAAACGAGACAAAGGAGGTTCAAAGATCACGAAACGAGACGAAGGAGGGTGGAAGAGAGTGAAACGTGACGAAGGAGGGTGAGATATAGCGAAACGAGATGAAGGAGGGTGAATGAGAGCGGAACGAGGCGAAGGAGGGTGAAAGAGAGCGAAACGAGACGAAGGAGGGTGAAAGAGAGCTAAACGAGACAAAGGAGGGTGAAAGAGAGTGAAACGAGATGAAGGAGGGTGAAAGAGAGCGAAACGAGACGAAGGAGGGTGAAAGAGAGCGAAACTAGACGAAGGAGGGTCAAAGAGAGTGAAACGAGACGAAGGATGGTGAAAAAGAGCGAAACGAGACGAAGGAGGTTGAAAGAGAGCGAAACGAGACGAAGGAGGGTGAAAGAGAGCGAAACGAGATGAAGGATGGTGAAAGAGGGCGATACGAGACGAAGGAGGGTGAAAGAGAGCGAAAAGAGACAAAAGAGGGTGAGAGGTAGCGAAACAAGACGACGGAGGGTGAAAGAGAGCAAAACGAGACGAAGGAGGGTGAAAGAGAGCGAAACGAGACGAAGGAGGCTGAAAGAGGTGAAACGAGACGAAGGAGGGTGAAAGAGAGCGAAACGAGACGAAGGAATGTGAAAGAGAGCGAAACGAGATGAAGGAAGGTGAAAGAGAGCGAAACGAGTCTAAGGAGGGTGAAAGAGAGCGAAACGAGACGAAGGAGGTTGAAAGAGAGCGAAACGAGACGAAGGAGGGTGGAAGAGAGCGAAACGAGACGAAGGAGGGTAAGAGATAGCGAAACGAGATGAAGGAGGGTGAAAGAGAGCAAAACGAGACGAAGGAGGGTGAAAGAGAGCGAAACGAGCTGAAGGAGGGTGAAGGAGGGCAAAACGAGACGAAGGAGGGTGGAAGAGAGCGATACGAGACGAAGGAGGGAGAAAGAGAGTGAAACGATACGAAGGAGGGTGAAAGAGAGCGAAGCAAGACAAAGGAGGTTGGAAGAAGGCGAAGCGAGACGAAGGAGGGTGGAAGAGAGTGAAACGAGACGAAGGAGGGTGAAGGAGAGCGATACGAGGCGAAGGAGGGTGAAAGAGAGCGAAACGAGACGAATGAGGGTGGAAGAGAGCGAAACGAGACGACGGAGGGTGAAAGAGAGCGAAACGAGACAAACGAGGGTGAGAGAGAGCAAAACGAGCCGAAGGAGGGTGAAAGAGAGCGAAACGAGACGAAGGAGGGTCAAAGAGAGCGAAACAAGCCGATGGAGGGTGAACGAGTGGAAACGAAACGAAGGAGGGTGGAAGAGAGCGAAACGAGACGAAGGAGGGTGAAAGAGAGCGAAACGAGATGAAGGAGGGTGAAAGAGAGCGAACGAGATTTAGGAAGGTGAAAGAGAGCTAAACGAGACGAAGGAGGGTGAAAGAGAGCTAAACGAGACGAAGGAGGGTGAAAGAGAGCTAAAAGAGAAGAAGGAGGGTGAAAGAGAGCGAAACGAGACGAAGGAGAGTGAAAGAGAGCGAAACGAGATGAAGGAGGGTGAAAGAGAGCGAAACGAGATTTAGGAAGGTGAAAGAGAGCTAAACGAGACGAAGGAGGGTGAAAGAGAGCGAAACGAGACAGTGGAGGGTGAAAGAGAGCGAAAAGAGGCGAAGGAAGGTGAAAGAGAGTGAAACGAGACGAAGGAGGGTGAAAGAGAACAAAACGATACGAAGGAGTGGGAAAGAGAGCGAAACGAGACGAAGGAGGGAGAAGGAAGGCGACACGAGACGAAGGAGGGTGAAAGAGAGCAAAACGAGATGAAGGAGGGTGAGAGAGAGCGAAACGAGATTAAGGAGGGTGGAAGAGAGCGAAACGAGGCGGAGGAGGGTGAGAGATAGCGAAACGAGATGCAGGAGGGTGAAAGAGTGCGAAACGAGATGAAGGAGTGTGAAAGAGAGCGAAACGAGACGAAGGACTTGAAGGAGGGCGAAACGAGACGAAGGAGGGTGGAAGAGAGCGAAACGAGATGATGGAGAGTGAAAGAGAGGGAAACGAGACGAAGGAGGGTGAAAGAAAGCGAAACGAGGCGAAGGAGGGATTAAGAGAGCGAACCGAGCAAAGGAGGGTCAAAGAGAGCGAAACGAGACGAAGGAGGGCGAAAGAGAGCGAAACGAGATGAAGGAGGGTGAAAGAGAGTGAAACGAGGCGATGGAAGGTGAAAGACAGTGAAACGACTCAAAGGAGGGTGAAAGAGAGCGAAACGAGATGAAGGAGGGTGAATGAGAGCAAAACGAGACAAACGAGGGTGAAAGAGGGTGAAACGAGACGAAGGAGGGTGGAAGAGAGCGAAACGAGACGAACGAGGGTGAAAGAGAGCGAAACGAGATGAATGAGGGTGGAAGAGTGCGAAACGAGACGACAGAGGGTGAAAGAGAGCGAAACGAGACGAACGAGGGTGAAAGAGAGCAAAACGAGCCGAAGGAGGGTGAAAGAGAGCGAAACGAGATGAACGAGGGTCAAAGATAGCGAAACGAGCCGAAGGAGGGTGAAAGAGTGCGAAACGAGACGAAGGAGGGTGGAAGAGAGCGAAACGAGACAAAGGAGGGTGAAAGGGAGCGAAACGAGAGGAAGGAGGGTGAGGGAGAGCGAAACGAGCCGAAGGAGAGTGAAAGAGAGCGAAACGAGACGAAGGAGTGTGAAAGAGAGCGCAACGAGATGAAGGAGGGTGAAAGAGAGCGAAACGAGCCGAAGGAGGGTGAAAGAGAGCGAAACGAGCCGAAGGAGGGTGAAAGAGAGCGAAACGAGACGAAGGAGGGTGGAAGAGAGCGAAACGTGACGAAGGAGGGTGAAAGAGAGCGAAACGAGATGAAGGAGAGTGAAAGAGAGCGAAAGGAGACGAAGGATGGTTAAAGAGAGCGAAACGAGACGAAGAAGGGTGGAAGAGAGCAAAACGAGACGAAGGAGGGTGAAAGAGAGCGAAACGAGTCGAAGGAGGGTGAAAGAGAGCGAAACGAGACGAAGGAGGGTGGAAGAGAGCGAAACGTGACGAAGGAGGGTGAAAGAGAGCGAAACGAGATGAAGGAGAGTGAAAGAGAGCGAAAGGAGACGAAGGATGGTTAAAGAGAGCGAAACGAGACGAAGAAGGGTGGAAGAGAGCGAAACGAGCCGAAGGAGGGTGAAAGAGAGCGAAACGAGATGAAGGAGGGTGAAAGAGAGCGAAACGAGCCGAAGGAGGGTGAAAGAGAGCAAAACGAGACGAAGGAGGGTGAAAGAGAGCGAAACGAGCCGAAGGAGGGTGAAAGAGAGCGAAACGAGACGAAGGAGGGTGGAAGAGAGCGAAACGAGCCGAAGGAGGGTGAAAGAGAGCGAAACGAGATGAAGGAGGGTGAAAGAGAGCGAAACAAGATGAAGGAGGGTGAAAGAGAGCGAAACGAAACGAAGGAGGGTGAAAGAGAGTGAAACGAGACGAAGGAGGGTGAAAGAGAGCGAAACGAGATGAAGGAGGGTGAAAGAGAGTGAAACGAGACGACGGAGGGTAAAAGAGAGTGGAACGAGATGAGGGAGGGCGAAAGAGAGCGAAACGAGATGAAGGAGGGTGAAAGAGAGGGAAACGAGACGAATGATTGTGAAAGACGGAGAAACGAGACAAAGAAGGGTGAAAGAGAGCTAAACGAGACGAAGGAGGGTGAAAGAGAGCGAAACGAGACGAATGAAGGTGGAAGAGAGCGAAACGAGACGACGGAGGGTGAAAGAGAGCGAAACGAGACAAACGAGGGTGAGAGAGAGCAAAACGAGCCGAAGGAGGGTGAAAGAGAGCGAAACGAGACGAAGGAGGGTCAAAGAGAGCGAAACAAGCCGATGGAGGGTGAAAGAGAGCGAAACGAGATGAAGGAGGGTGAAAGAGAGCGAAACGAGATGAACGAGGGTCAAAGATAGCGAAACGTGCCGAAGGAGGGTGAAAGAGTGCGAAACGAGACGAAGGAGGGTGGAAGAGAGCGAAACGAGACAAAGGAGGGTGAAAGGGAGCGAAACGAGAGGAAGGAGGGTGAGGGAGAGCGAAACGAGCCGAAGGAGGGTGAAAGAGAGCGAAACGAGACGAAGGAGTGTGAAAGAGAGCGAAACGAGATGAAGGAGGGTCAAAGAGAGCGAAACGAGATGAAGGAGGGTGAAAGAGAGTGAAACGAGGCGAAGGAAGGTGAAAGAGTGCGAATCGAGACAAAGAAGGGTGAAAGAGAGCGAACCGAGTCGAAGGAGGGTGGAAGAGAGCGAAACGAGACGAATCAGTGTGAAAGAGAGCAAAACGAGATGAAGGAGGGTGAAAGAGAGCGAAACGAGCCGAAGGAGGGTGAAAGAGAGCAAAACGAGACGAAGGAGGGTGAAAGAGAGCGAAACGAGCCGAAGGAGGGTGAAAGAGAGCGAAACGAGACGAAGGAGGGTGGAAGAGAGCGAAACGTGACGAAGGAGGGTGAAAGAGAGCGAAACGAGATGAAGGAGAGTGAAAGAGAGCGAAAGGAGACGAAGGATGGTTAAAGAGAGCGAAACGAGACGAAGAAGGGTGGAAGAGAGCGAAACGAGCCGAAGGAGGGTGAAAGAGAGCGAAACGAGATGAAGGAGGGTGAAAGAGAGCGAAACGAGCCGAAGGAGGGTGAAAGAGAGCAAAACGAGACGAAGGAGGGTGAAAGAGAGCGAAACGAGCCGAAGGAGGGTGAAAGAGAGCGAAACGAGACGAAGGAGGGTGGAAGAGAGCGAAACGAGCCGAAGGAGGGTGAAAGAGAGCGAAACGAGATGAAGGAGGGTGAAAGAGAGCGAAACAAGATGAAGGAGGGTGAAAGAGAGCGAAACGAAACGAAGGAGGGTGAAAGAGAGTGAAACGAGACGAAGGAGGGTGAAAGAGAGCTAAACGAGATGAAGGAGGGTGAAAGAGAGTGAAACGAGACGACGGAGGGTAAAAGAGAGTGGAACGAGATGAGGGAGGGCGAAAGAGAGCGAAACGAGATGAAGGAGGGTGAAAGAGAGGGAAACGAGACGAAGGATTGTGAAAGACGGAGAAACGAGACAAAGAAGGGTGAAAGAGAGCTAAACGAGACGAAGGAGGGTGAAAGAGAGCGAAACGAGACGAATGAGGGTGGAAGAGAGCGAAACGAGACGACGGAGGGTGAAAGAGAGCGAAACGAGACAAACGAGGGTGAGAGAGAGCAAAACGAGCCGAAGGAGGGTGAAAGAGAGCGAAACGAGACGAAGGAGAGTCAAAGAGAGCGAAACAAGCCGATGGAGGGTGAACGAGTGGAAACGAAACGAAGGAGGGTGGAAGAGAGCAAAACGAGACGAAGGAGGGTGAAAGAGAGCGAAACGAGATGAAGGAGGGTGAAAGAGAGCGAAACGAGATGAACGAGGGTCAAAGATAGCAAAACGTGCCGAAGGAGGGTGAAAGAGTGCGAAACGAGACGAAGGAGGGTGGAAGAGAGCGAAACGAGACAAAGGAGGGTGAAAGGGAGCGAAACGAGAGGAAGGAGGGTGAAAGAGAGGGAAACGAGGCGAAGGCGGGTGAAAGAGAGCAAAATGAGACGAAGGAGGGTCAAAGAGAGATAAACGAGACGAAGGAAGGTGAAAGAGCGCGAACAGAGATGAAGGAGGGTGAAAGAGAGCGAAACGAGCCGATGGAGGGTGAATGAGAGCGAAACGAGATGAAGGAGGGTGAAAGAGAGCGAAACGAGCCGAAGGAGGGTGAAAGAGAGCGAAACAAGATGAAGGAGGGTGAAAGAGAGCGAAACAAGATGAAGGAGGGCGAAAGAGAGCGAAACGAAACGAAGGAGGGTGAAAGAGAGTGAAACGAGACGAAGGAGGGTGAAAGAGAGCTAAACGAGATGAAGGAGGGTGAAAGAGAGTGAAACGAGACGACGGAGGGTAAAAGAGAGTGGAACGAGATGAGGGAGGGCGAAAGAGAGCGAAACGAGATGAAGGAGGGTGAAAGAGAGGGAAACGAGACGAAGGATTGTGAAAGACGGAGAAACGAGACAAAGAAGGGTGAAAGAGAGCTAAACGAGACGAAGGAGGGTGAAAGAGAGCGAAACGAGACGAATGAGGGTGGAAGAGAGCGAAACGAGACGACGGAGGTTGAAAGAGAGCGAAACGAGACAAACGAGGGTGAGAGAGAGCAAAACGAGCCGAAGGAGGGTGAAAGAGAGCGAAACGAGACGAAGGAGGGTCAAAGAGAGCGAAACAAGCCGATGGAGGGTGAACGAGTGGAAACGAAACGAAGGAGGGTGGAAGAGAGCGAAACGAGACGAAGGAGGGTGAAAGAGAGCGAAACGAGATGAAGGAGGGTGAAAGAGAGCGAAACGAGATTTAGGAAGGTGAAAGAGAGCTAAACGAGACGAAGGAGGGTGAAAGAGAGCTAAACGAGACGAAGGAGGGTGAAAGAGAGCTAAACGAGAAGAAGGAGGGTGAAAGAGAGCGAAACGAGACGAAGGAGAGTGAAAGAGAGCGAAACGAGATGAAGGAGGGTGAAAGAGAGCGAAACGAGATTTAGGAAGGTGAAAGAGAGCTAAACGAGACGAAGGAGGGTGAAAGAGAGCGAAACGAGACGAAGGAGTGTGAAAGAGAGTGAAACGAGGCGATGGAAGGTGAAAGACAGCGAAACGACTCAAAGGAGGGTGAAAGAGCGCGAAACGAGATGAAGGAGGTTGAATGAGAGCAAAACGAGACAAACGAGGGTGAAAGAGGGTGAAAGGAGACGAAGGAGGGTGGAAGAGAGCGAAACGAGATGAACGAGGGTGAAAGAGAGCGAAATGAAATGAATGAGGGTGAAAGAGAGCAAAACGAGTCGAAGGAGGGTGAAAGAGGGTGAAACGAGATGAAGGAGTGTGAAAGAGAGCGAAACGAGACGAAGGACTTGAAGGAGGGCGAAACGAGACGAAGGAGGGTGGAAGAGAGCGAAACGAGATGATGGAGAGTGAAAGAGAGGGAAACGAGACGAAGGAGGGTGAAAGAAAGCGAAACGAGGCGAAGGAGGGATTAAGAGAGCGAACCGAGCAAAGGAGGGTCAAAGAGAGCGAAACGAGACGAAGGAGGGTGAAAGAGAGCGAAACGAGATGAAGGAGGGTGAAAGAGAGTGAAACGAGGCGATGGAAGGTGAAAGACAGCGAAACGACTCAAAGGAGGGTGAAAGAGAGCGAAACGAGATGAAGGAGGGTGAATGAGAGCAAAACGAGACAAACGAGGGTGAAAGAGGGTGAAACGAGACGAAGGAGGGTGGAAGAGAGCGAAACGAGACGAACGAGGGTGAAAGAGAGCGAAACGAGATGAATGAGGGTGGAAGAGTGCGAAACGAGACGACAGAGGGTGAAAGAGAGCGAAACGAGACGAACGAGGGTGAAAGAGAGCAAAACGAGCCGAAGGAGGGTGAAAGAGAGCGAAACGAGATGAACGAGGGTCAAAGATAGCGAAACGAGCCGAAGGAGGGTGAAAGAGTGCGAAACGAGACGAAGGAGGGTGGAAGAGAGCGAAACGAGACAAAGGAGGGTGAAAGGGAGCGAAACGAGAGGAAGGAGGGTGAGGGAGAGCGAAACGAGCCGAAGGAGAGTGAAAGAGAGCGAAACGAGACGAAGGAGTGTGAAAGAGAGCGCAACGAGATGAAGGAGGGTGAAAGAGAGCGAAACGAGCCGAAGGAGGGTGAAAGAGAGCAAAACGAGACGAAGGAGGGTGAAAGAGAGCGAAACGAGCCGAAGGAGGGTGAAAGAGAGCGAAACGAGACGAAGGAGGGTGGAAGAGAGCGAAACGTGACGAAGGAGGGTGAAAGAGAGCGAAACGAGATGAAGGAGAGTGAAAGAGAGCGAAAGGAGACGAAGGATGGTTAAAGAGAGCGAAACGAGACGAAGAAGGGTGGAAGAGAGCAAAACGAGACGAAGGAGGGTGAAAGAGAGCGAAACGAGCCGAAGGAGGGTGAAAGAGAGCGAAACGAGACGAAGGAGGGTGGAAGAGAGCGAAACGTGACGAAGGAGGGTGAAAGAGAGCGAAACGAGATGAAGGAGAGTGAAAGAGAGCGAAAGGAGACGAAGGATGGTTAAAGAGAGCGAAACGAGACGAAGAAGGGTGGAAGAGAGCGAAACGAGCCGAAGGAGGGTGAAAGAGAGCGAAACGAGATGAAGGAGGGTGAAAGAGAGCGAAACGAGCCGAAGGAGGGTGAAAGAGAGCAAAACGAGACGAAGGAGGGTGAAAGAGAGCGAAACGAGCCGAAGGAGGGTGAAAGAGAGCGAAACGAGACGAAGGAGGGTGGAAGAGAGCGAAACGAGCCGAAGGAGGGTGAAAGAGAGCGAAACGAGATGAAGGAGGGTGAAAGAGAGCGAAACAAGATGAAGGAGGGTGAAAGAGAGCGAAACGAAACGAAGGAGGGTGAAAGAGAGTGAAACGAGACGAAGGAGGGTGAAAGAGAGCGAAACGAGATGAAGGAGGGTGAAAGAGAGTGAAACGAGACGACGGAGGGTAAAAGAGAGTGGAACGAGATGAGGGAGGGCGAAAGAGAGCGAAACGAGATGAAGGAGGGTGAAAGAGAGGGAAACGAGACGAATGATTGTGAAAGACGGAGAAACGAGACAAAGAAGGGTGAAAGAGAGCTAAACGAGACGAAGGAGGGTGAAAGAGAGCGAAACGAGACGAATGAAGGTGGAAGAGAGCGAAACGAGACGACGGAGGGTGAAAGAGAGCGAAACGAGACAAACGAGGGTGAGAGAGAGCAAAACGAGCCGAAGGAGGGTGAAAGAGAGCGAAACGAGACGAAGGAGGGTCAAAGAGAGCGAAACAAGCCGATGGAGGGTGAAAGAGAGCGAAACGAGATGAAGGAGGGTGAAAGAGAGCGAAACGAGATGAACGAGGGTCAAAGATAGCGAAACATGCCGAAGGAGGGTGAAAGAGTGCGAAACGAGACGAAGGAGGGTGGAAGAGAGCGAAACGAGACAAAGGAGGGTGAAAGGGAGCGAAACGACTCAAAGGAGGGTGAAAGAGCGCGAAACGAGATGAAGGAGGTTGAATGAGAGCAAAACGAGACAAACGAGGGTGAAAGAGGGTGAAAGGAGACGAAGGAGGGTGGAAGAGAGCGAAACGAGATGAACGAGGGTGAAAGAGAGCGAAATGAAATGAATGAGGGTGAAAGAGAGCAAAACGAGTCGAAGGAGGGTGAAAGAGGGTGAAACGAGATGAAGGAGTGTGAAAGAGAGCGAAACGAGACGAAGGACTTGAAGGAGGGCGAAACGAGACGAAGGAGGGTGGAAGAGAGCGAAACGAGATGATGGAGAGTGAAAGAGAGGGAAACGAGACGAAGGAGGGTGAAAGAAAGCGAAACGAGGCGAAGGAGGGATTAAGAGAGCGAACCGAGCAAAGGAGGGTCAAAGAGAGCGAAACGAGACGAAGGAGGGTGAAAGAGAGCGAAACGAGATGAAGGAGGGTGAAAGAGAGTGAAACGAGGCGATGGAAGGTGAAAGACAGCGAAACGACTCAAAGGAGGGTGAAAGAGAGCGAAACGAGATGAAGGAGGGTGAATGAGAGCAAAACGAGACAAACGAGGGTGAAAGAGGGTGAAACGAGACGAAGGAGGGTGGAAGAGAGCGAAACGAGACGAACGAGGGTGAAAGAGAGCGAAACGAGATGAATGAGGGTGGAAGAGTGCGAAACGAGACGACAGAGGGTGAAAGAGAGCGAAACGAGACGAACGAGGGTGAAAGAGAGCAAAACGAGCCGAAGGAGGGTGAAAGAGAGCGAAACGAGATGAACGAGGGTCAAAGATAGCGAAACGAGCCGAAGGAGGGTGAAAGAGTGCGAAACGAGACGAAGGAGGGTGGAAGAGAGCGAAACGAGACAAAGGAGGGTGAAAGGGAGCGAAACGAGAGGAAGGAGGGTGAGGGAGAGCGAAACGAGCCGAAGGAGAGTGAAAGAGAGCGAAACGAGACGAAGGAGTGTGAAAGAGAGCGCAACGAGATGAAGGAGGGTGAAAGAGAGCGAAACGAGCCGAAGGAGGGTGAAAGAGAGCAAAACGAGACGAAGGAGGGTGAAAGAGAGCGAAACGAGCCGAAGGAGGGTGAAAGAGAGCGAAACGAGACGAAGGAGGGTGGAAGAGAGCGAAACGTGACGAAGGAGGGTGAAAGAGAGCGAAACGAGATGAAGGAGAGTGAAAGAGAGCGAAAGGAGACGAAGGATGGTTAAAGAGAGCGAAACGAGACGAAGAAGGGTGGAAGAGAGCAAAACGAGACGAAGGAGGGTGAAAGAGAGCGAAACGAGCCGAAGGAGGGTGAAAGAGAGCGAAACGAGACGAAGGAGGGTGGAAGAGAGCGAAACGTGACGAAGGAGGGTGAAAGAGAGCGAAACGAGATGAAGGAGAGTGAAAGAGAGCGAAAGGAGACGAAGGATGGTTAAAGAGAGCGAAACGAGACGAAGAAGGGTGGAAGAGAGCGAAACGAGCCGAAGGAGGGTGAAAGAGAGCGAAACGAGATGAAGGAGGGTGAAAGAGAGCGAAACGAGCCGAAGGAGGGTGAAAGAGAGCAAAACGAGACGAAGGAGGGTGAAAGAGAGCGAAACGAGCCGAAGGAGGGTGAAAGAGAGCGAAACGAGACGAAGGAGGGTGGAAGAGAGCGAAACGAGCCGAAGGAGGGTGAAAGAGAGCGAAACGAGATGAAGGAGGGTGAAAGAGAGCGAAACAAGATGAAGGAGGGTGAAAGAGAGCGAAACGAAACGAAGGAGGGTGAAAGAGAGTGAAACGAGACGAAGGAGGGTGAAAGAGAGCGAAACGAGATGAAGGAGGGTGAAAGAGAGTGAAACGAGACGACGGAGGGTAAAAGAGAGTGGAACGAGATGAGGGAGGGCGAAAGAGAGCGAAACGAGATGAAGGAGGGTGAAAGAGAGGGAAACGAGACGAATGATTGTGAAAGACGGAGAAACGAGACAAAGAAGGGTGAAAGAGAGCTAAACGAGACGAAGGAGGGTGAAAGAGAGCGAAACGAGACGAATGAAGGTGGAAGAGAGCGAAACGAGACGACGGAGGGTGAAAGAGAGCGAAACGAGACAAACGAGGGTGAGAGAGAGCAAAACGAGCCGAAGGAGGGTGAAAGAGAGCGAAACGAGACGAAGGAGGGTCAAAGAGAGCGAAACAAGCCGATGGAGGGTGAAAGAGAGCGAAACGAGATGAAGGAGGGTGAAAGAGAGCGAAACGAGATGAACGAGGGTCAAAGATAGCGAAACATGCCGAAGGAGGGTGAAAGAGTGCGAAACGAGACGAAGGAGGGTGGAAGAGAGCGAAACGAGACAAAGGAGGGTGAAAGGGAGCGAAACGAGAGGAAGGAGGGTGAGGGAGAGCGAAACGAGCCGAAGGAGGGTGAAAGAGAGCGAAACGAGACGAAGGAGTGTGAAAGAGAGCGAAACGAGATGAAGGAGGGTCAAAGAGAGCGAAACGAGATGAAGGAGGGTGAAAGAGAGTGAAACGAGGCGAAGGAAGGTGAAAGAGTGCGAATCGAGACAAAGAAGGGTGAAAGAGAGCGAACCGAGTCGAAGGAGGGTGGAAGAGAGCGAAACGAGACGAATCAGTGTGAAAGAGAGCAAAACGAGATGAAGGAGGGTGAAAGAGAGCGAAACGAGCCGAAGGAGGGTGAAAGAGAGCAAAACGAGACGAAGGAGGGTGAAAGAGAGCGAAACAAGATGAAGGAGGGTGAAAGAGAGCGAAACGAAACGAAGGAGGGTGAAAGAGAGTGAAACGAGACGAAGGAGGGTGAAAGAGAGCTAAACGAGATGAAGGAGAGTGAAAGAGAGCGAAAGGAGACGAAGGATGGTTAAAGAGAGCGAAACGAGACGAAGAAGGGTGGAAGAGAGCGAAACGAGCCGAAGGAGGGTGAAAGAGAGCGAAACGAGATGAAGGAGGGTGAAAGAGAGCGAAACGAGCCGAAGGAGGGTGAAAGAGAGCAAAACGAGACGAAGGAGGGTGAAAGAGAGCGAAACGAGCCGAAGGAGGGTGAAAGAGAGCGAAACGAGACGAAGGAGGGTGGAAGAGAGCGAAACGAGCCGAAGGAGGGTGAAAGAGAGCGAAACGAGATGAAGGAGGGTGAAAGAGAGCGAAACAAGATGAAGGAGGGTGAAAGAGAGCGAAACGAAACGAAGGAGGGTGAAAGAGAGTGAAACGAGACGAAGGAGGGTGAAAGAGAGCTAAACGAGATGAAGGAGGGTGAAAGAGAGTGAAACGAGACGACGGAGGGTAAAAGAGAGTGGAACGAGATGAGGGAGGGCGAAAGAGAGCGAAACGAGATGAAGGAGGGTGAAAGAGAGGGAAACGAGACGAAGGATTGTGAAAGACGGAGAAACGAGACAAAGAAGGGTGAAAGAGAGCTAAACGAGACGAAGGAGGGTGAAAGAGAGCGAAACGAGACGAATGAGGGTGGAAGAGAGCGAAACGAGACGACGGAGGGTGAAAGAGAGCGAAACGAGACAAACGAGGGTGAGAGAGAGCAAAACGAGCCGAAGGAGGGTGAAAGAGAGCGAAACGAGACGAAGGAGAGTCAAAGAGAGCGAAACAAGCCGATGGAGGGTGAACGAGTGGAAACGAAACGAAGGAGGGTGGAAGAGAGCAAAACGAGACGAAGGAGGGTGAAAGAGAGCGAAACGAGATGAAGGAGGGTGAAAGAGAGCGAAACAAGATGAACGAGGGTCAAAGATAGCAAAACGTGCCGAAGGAGGGTGAAAGAGTGCGTAACGAGACGAAGGAGGGTGGAAGAGAGCGAAACGAGACAAAGGAGGGTGAAAGGGAGCGAAACGAGAGGAAGGAGGGTGAAAGAGAGGGAAACGAGGCGAAGGCGGGTGAAAGAGAGCAAAATGAGACGAAGGAGGGTCAAAGAGAGATAAACGAGACGAAGGAAGGTGAAAGAGCGCGAACAGAGATGAAGGAGGGTGAAAGAGAGCGAAACGAGCCGATGGAGGGTGAATGAGAGCGAAACGAGATGAAGGAGGGTGAAAGAGAGCGAAACGAGCCGAAGGAGGGTGAAAGAGAGCGAAACAAGATGAAGGAGGGTGAAAGAGAGCGAAACAAGATGAAGGAGGGCGAAAGAGAGCGAAACGAAACGAAGGAGGGTGAAAGAGAGTGAAACGAGACGAAGGAGGGTGAAAGAGAGCTAAACGAGATGAAGGAGGGTGAAAGAGAGTGAAACGAGACGACGGAGGGTAAAAGAGAGTGGAACGAGATGAGGGAGGGCGAAAGAGAGCGAAACGAGATGAAGGAGGGTGAAAGAGAGCGAAACGAGACGAATGAGGGTGGAAGAGAGCGAAACGAGACGACGGAGGTTGAAAGAGAGCGAAACGAGACAAACGAGGGTGAGAGAGAGCAAAACGAGCCGAAGGAGGGTGAAAGAGAGCGAAACGAGACGAAGGAGGGTCAAAGAGAGCGAAACAAGCCGATGGAGGGTGAACGAGTGGAAACGAAACGAAGGAGGGTGGAAGAGAGCGAAACGAGACGAAGGAGGGTGAAAGAGAGCGAAACGAGATGAAGGAGAGTGAAAGAGAGCGAAAAGAGGCGAAGGAAGGTGAAAGAGAGTGAAACGAGACGAAGGAGGGTGAAAGAGAACAAAACGATACGAAGGAGTGGGAAAGAGAGCGAAACGAGACGAAGGAGGGAGAAGGAAGGCGACACGAGACGAAGGAGGGTGAAAGAGAGCAAAACGAGATGAAGGAGGGTGAGAGAGAGCGAAACGAGATTAAGGAGGGTGGAAGAGAGCGAAACGAGGCGGAGGAGGGTGAGAGATAGCGAAACGAGATGCAGGAGGGTGAAAGAGAGCGAAACGAGATGAAGGAGTGTGAAAGAGAACGAAACGAGACGAAGGACTTGAAGGAGGGCGAAACGAGACGAAGGAGGGTGGAAGAGAGCGAAACGAGATGATGGAGAGTGAAAGAGAGGGAAACGAGACGAAGGAGGGTGAAAGAAAGCGAAACGAGGCGAAGGAGGGTTTAAGAGAGCGAACCGAGCAAAGGAGGGTCAAAGAGAGCGAAACGAGACGAAGGAGGGTGAAAGAGAGCGAAACGAGACGAAGGAGGGTGAAAGAGAGTGAAACGAGGCGATGGAAGGTGAAAGACAGCGAAACGACTCAAAGGAGGGTGAAAGAGAGCGAAACGAGATGAAGGAGGGTGAATGAGAGCAAAACGAGACAAACGAGGGTGAAAGAGGGTGAAACGAGACGAAGGAGGGTGGAAGAGAGCGAAACGAGACGAACGAGGGTGAAAGAGAGCGAAACGAGATGAATGAGGGTGGAAGAGTGCGAAACGAGACGACAGAGGGTGAAAGAGAGCGAAACGAGACGAACGAGGGTGAAAGAGAGCAAAACGAGCCGAAGGAGGGTGAAAGAGAGCGAAACGAGATGAAGGAGGGTGAAAGAGAGCGAAACGAGATGAACGAGGGTCAAAGATAGCGAAACGTGCCGAAGGAGGGTGAAAGAGTGCGAAACGAGACGAAGGAGGGTGGTAGAGAGCGAAACGAGACAAAGGAGGGTGAAAGGGAGCGAAACGAGAGGAAGGAGGGTGAGGGAGAGCGAAACGAGCCGAAGGAGGGTGAAAGAGAGCGAAACGAGACGAAGGAGTGGGAAAGAGAGCGAAACGAGATGAAGGAGGGTCAAAGAGAGCGAAACGAGATGAAGGAGGGTGAAAGAGAGTGAAACGAGGCGAAGGAAGGTGAAAGAGTGCGAATCGAGACAAAGGAGGGTGAAAGAGAGCGAACCGAGTCGAAGGAGGGTGGAAGAGAGCGAAACGAGACGAATCAGTGTGAAAGAGAGCGCAACGAGATGAAGGAGGGTGAAAGAGAGCGAAACGAGCCGAAGGAGGGTGAAAGAGAGCAAAACGAGACGAAGGAGGGTGAAAGAGAGCGAAACGAGCCGAAGGAGGGTGAAAGAGAGCGAAACGAGACGAAGGAGGGTGGAAGAGAGCGAAACGTGACGAAGGAGGGTGAAAGAGAGCGAAACGAGATGAAGGAGAGTGAAAGAGAGCGAAAGGAGACGAAGGATGGTTAAAGAGAGCGAAACGAGACGAAGAAGGGTGTAAGAGAGCAAAACGAGACGAAGGAGGGTGAAAGAGAGCGAAACGAGCCGAAGGAGGGTGAAAGAGAGCGAAACGAGACGAAGGAGGGTGGAAGAGAGCGAAACGTGACGAAGGAGGGTGAAAGAGAGCGAAACGAGACGAAGGATTGTGAAAGACGGAGAAACGAGACAAAGAAGGGTGAAAGAGAGCTAAACGAGACGAAGGAGGGTGAAAGAGAGCGAAACGAGACGAATGAGGGTGGAAGAGAGCGAAACGAGACGACGGAGGTTGAAAGAGAGCGAAACGAGACAAACGAGGGTGAGAGAGAGCAAAACGAGCCGAAGGAGGGTGAAAGAGAGCGAAACGAGACGAAGGAGGGTCAAAGAGAGCGAAACAAGCCGATGGAGGGTGAACGAGTGGAAACGAAACGAAGGAGGGTGGAAGAGAGCGAAACGAGACGAAGGAGGGTGAAAGAGAGCGAAACGAGATGAAGGAGAGTGAAAGAGAGCGAAAAGAGGCGAAGGAAGGTGAAAGAGAGTGAAACGAGACGAAGGAGGGTGAAAGAGAACAAAACGATACGAAGGAGTGGGAAAGAGAGCGAAACAAGACGAAGGAGGGAGAAGGAAGGCGACACGAGACGAAGGAGGGTGAAAGAGAGCAAAACGAGATGAAGGAGGGTGAGAGAGAGCCAAACGAGATTAAGGAGGGTGGAAGAGAGCGAAACGAGGCGGAGGAGGGTGAGAGATAGCGAAACGAGATGCAGGAGGGTGAAAGAGAGCGAAACGAGATGAAGGAGTGTGAAAGAGAACGAAACGAGACGAAGGACTTGAAGGAGGGCGAAACGAGACGCAGGAGGGTGGAAGAGAGCGAAACGAGATGATGGAGAGTGAAAGAGAGGGAAACGAGACGAAGGAGGGTGAAAGAAAGCGAAACGAGGCGAAGGAGGGTTTAAGAGAGCGAACCGAGCAAAGGAGGGTCAAAGAGAGCGAAACGAGACGAAGGAGGGTGAAAGAGAGCGAAACGAGACGAAGGAGGGTGAAAGAGAGTGAAACGAGGCGATGGAAGGTGAAAGACAGCGAAACGACTCAAAGGAGGGTGAAAGAGAGCGAAACGAGATGAAGGAGGGTGAATGAGAGCAAAACGAGACAAACGAGGGTGAAAGAGGGTGAAACGAGACGAAGGAGGGTGGAAGAGAGCGAAACGAGACGAACGAGGGTGAAAGAGAGCGAAACGAGATGAATGAGGGTGGAAGAGTGCGAAACGAGACGACAGAGGGTGAAAGAGAGCGAAACGAGACGAACGAGGGTGAAAGAGAGCAAAACGAGCCGAAGGAGGGTGAAAGAGAGCGAAACGAGATGAAGGAGGGTGAAAGAGAGCGAAACGAGATGAACGAGGGTCAAAGATAGCGAAACGTGCCGAAGGAGGGTGAAAGAGTGCGAAACGAGACGAAGGAGGGTGGAAGAGAGCGAAACGAGACAAAGGAGGGTGAAAGGGAGCGAAACGAGAGGAAGGAGGGTGAGGGAGAGCGAAACGAGCCGAAGGAGGGTGAAAGAGAGCGAAACGAGACGAAGGAGTGGGAAAGAGAGCGAAACGAGATGAAGGAGGGTCAAAGAGAGCGAAACGAGATGAAGGAGGGTGAAAGAGAGTGAAACGAGGCGAAGGAAGGTGAAAGAGTGCGAATCGAGACAAAGGAGGGTGAAAGAGAGCGAACCGAGTCGAAGGAGGGTGGAAGAGAGCGAAACGAGACGAATCAGTGTGAAAGAGAGCGCAACGAGATGAAGGAGGGTGAAAGAGAGCGAAACGAGCCGAAGGAGGGTGAAAGAGAGCAAAACGAGACGAAGGAGGGTGAAAGAGAGCGAAACGAGCCGAAGGAGGGTGAAAGAGAGCGAAACGAGACGAAGGAGGGTGGAAGAGAGCGAAACGTGACGAAGGAGGGTGAAAGAGAGCGAAACGAGATGAAGGAGAGTGAAAGAGAGCGAAAGGAGACGAAGGATGGTTAAAGAGAGCGAAACGAGACGAAGAAGGGTGTAAGAGAGCAAAACGAGACGAAGGAGGGTGAAAGAGAGCGAAACGAGCCGAAGGAGGGTGAAAGAGAGCGAAACGAGACGAAGGAGGGTGGAAGAGTGCGAAACGTGACGAAGGAGGGTGAAAGAGAGCGAAACGAGACGAAGGAGGGTGAAAGAGAGCGAAACGAGCCGAAGGAGGGTGAAAGAGAGCGAAACGAGACGAAGGAGGGTGGAAGAGAGCGAAACGAGCCGAAGGAGGGTGAAAGAGAGCGAAACGAGATGAAGGAGGGTGAAAGAGAGCGAAACAAGATGAAGGAGGGTGAAAGAGAGCGAAACGAAACGAAGGAGGGTGAAAGAGAGTGAAACGAGACGAAGGAGGGTGAAAGAGAGCAAAACGAGATGAAGGAGGGTGAAAGAGAGTGAAACGAGTCGACGGAGGGTAAAAGAGAGTGGAACGAGATGAGGGAGGGCGAAAGAGAGCGAAACGAGATGAAGGAGGGTGAAAGAGAGGGAAACGAGACGAAGGATTGTGAAAGACGGAGAAACGAGACAAAGAAGGGTGAAAGAGAGCTAAACGAGACGAAGGAGGGTGAAAGAGAGCGAAACGAGACGAATGAGGGTGGAAGAGAGCGAAACGAGACGACGGAGGGCGAAAGAGAGCGAAACGAGACAAACGAGGGTGAGAGAGAGCAAAACGAGCCGAAGGAGGGTGAAAGAGAGCGAAACGAGACGAAGGAGGGTCAAAGAGAGCGAAGCAAGCCGATGGAGGGTGAACGAGTGGAAACGAAATGAAGGAGGGTGGAAGAGAGCAAAACGAGAGGAAGGAGGGTGAGGGAGAGCGAAACGAGCCGAAGGAGGGTGAAAGAGAGCGAAACGAGACGAAGGAGTGTGAAAGAGAGCGAAACGAGATGAAGGAGGGTCAAAGAGAGCGAAACGAGATGAAGGAGGGTGAAAGAGAGTGAAACGAGGCGAAGGAAGGTGAAAGAGTGCGAATCGAGACAAAGGTGGGTGAAAGGGAGCGAAACGAGAGGAAGGAGGGTGAGGGAGAGCGAAACGAGCCGAAGGAGGGTGAAAGAGAGCGAAACGAGACGAAGGAGTGTGAAAGAGAGCGAAACGAGATGAAGGAGGGTCAAAGAGAGCGAAACGAGATGAAGGAGGGTGAAAGAGAGTGAAACGAGGCGAAGGAAGGTGAAAGAGTGCGAATCGAGACAAAGGAGGGTGAAAGAGAGCGAACCGAGTCGAAGGAGGGTGGAAGAGAGCGAAACGAGACGAATCAGTGTGAAAGAGAGCAAAACGAGATGAAGGAGGGTGAAAGAGAGCGAAACGAGCCGAAGGAGGGTGAAAGAGAGCAAAACGAGACGAAGGAGGGTGAAAGAGAGCGAAACGAGCCGAAGGATGGTGAAAGAGAGCGAAACGAGACGAAGGAGGGTGGAAGAGAGCGAAACGTGACGAAGGAGGGTGAAAGAGAGCGAAACGAGATGAAGGAGAGTGAAAGAGAGCGAAAGGAGACGAAGGATGGTTAAAGAGAGCGAAACGAGACGAAGAAGGGTGGAAGAGAGCGAAACGAGCCGAAGGAGGGTGAAAGAGAGCGAAACGAGATGAAGGAGGGTGAAAGAGAGCGAAACGAGCCGAAGGAGGGTGAAAGAGAGCAAAACGAGACGAAGGAGGGTGAAAGAGAGCGAAACGAGCCGAAGGAGGGTGAAAGAGAGCGAAACGAGACGAAGGAGGGTGGAAGAGAGCGAAACGAGCCGAAGGAGGGTGAAAGAGAGCGAAACGAGATGAAGGAGGGTGAAAGAGAGCGAAACAAGATGAAGGAGGGTGAAAGAGAGCGAAACGAAACGAAGGAGGGTGAAAGAGAGTGAAACGAGACGAAGGAGGGTGAAAGAGAGCTAAACGAGATGAAGGAGGGTGAAAGAGAGTGAAACGAGACGACGGAGGGTAAAAGAGAGTGGAACGAGATGAGGGAGGGCGAAAGAGAGCGAAACGAGATGAAGGAGGGTGAAAGAGAGGGAAACGAGACGAAGGATTGTGAAAGACGGAGAAACGAGACAAAGAAGGGTGAAAGAGAGCGAAACGAGACGACGGAGGGTGAAAGAGAGCGAAACGAGACGAACGAGGGTGAGAGAGAGCAAAACGAGCCGAAGGAGGGTGAAAGAGAGCGAAACGAGACGAAGGAGGGTCAAAGAGAGCGAAACAAGCCGATGGAGGGTGAACGAGTGGAAACGAAACGAAGGAGGGTGGAAGAGAGCGAACCGAGTCGAAGGAGGGTGGAAGAGAGCGAAACGAGACGAATCAGTGTGAAAGAGAGCGCAACGAGATGAAGGAGGGTGAAAGAGAGCGAAACGAGCCGAAGGAGGGTGAAAGAGAGCAAAACGAGACGAAGGAGGGTGAAAGAGAGCGAAACGAGCCGAAGGAGGGTGAAAGAGAGCGAAACGAGACGAAGGAGGGTGGAAGAGAGCGAAACGTGACGAAGGAGGGTGAAAGAGAGCGAAACGAGATGAAGGAGAGTGAAAGAGAGTGAAAGGAGACGAAGGATGGTTAAAGAGAGCGAAACGAGACGAAGAAGGGTGTAAGAGAGCAAAACGAGACGAAGGAGGGTGAAAGAGAGCGAAACGAGCCGAAGGAGGGTGAAAGAGAGCGAAACGAGACGAAGGAGGGTGGAAGAGAGCGAAACGTGACGAAGGAGGGTGAAAGAGAGCGAAACGAGACGAAGGATTGTGAAAGACGGAGAAACGAGACAAAGAAGGGTGAAAGAGAGCTAAACGAGACGAAGGAGGGTGAAAGAGAGCGAAACGAGACGAATGAGGGTGGAAGAGAGCGAAACGAGACGACGGAGGTTGAAAGAGAGCGAAACGAGACAAACGAGGGTGAGAGAGAGCAAAACGAGCCGAAGGAGGGTGAAAGAGAGCGAAACGAGACGAAGGAGGGTCAAAGAGAGCGAAACAAGCCGATGGAGGGTGAACGAGTGGAAACGAAACGAAGGAGGGTGGAAGAGAGCGAAACGAGACGAAGGAGGGTGAAAGAGAGCGAAACGAGATGAAGGAGAGTGAAAGAGAGCGAAAAGAGGCGAAGGAAGGTGAAAGAGAGTGAAACGAGACGAAGGAGGGTGAAAGAGAACAAAACGATACGAAGGAGTGGGAAAGAGAGCGAAACAAGACGAAGGAGGGAGAAGGAAGGCGACACGAGACGAAGGAGGGTGAAAGAGAGCAAAACGAGATGAAGGAGGGTGAGAGAGAGCGAAACGAGATTAAGGAGGGTGGAAGAGAGCGAAACGAGGCGGAGGAGGGTGAGAGATAGCGAAACGAGATGCAGGAGGGTGAAAGAGAGCGAAACGAGATGAAGGAGTGTGAAAGAGAACGAAACGAGACAAAGGACTTGAAGGAGGGCGAAACGAGACGAAGGAGGGTGGAAGAGAGCGAAACGAGATGATGGAGAGTGAAAGAGAGGGAAACGAGACGAAGGAGGGTGAAAGAAAGCGAAACGAGGCGAAGGAGGGTTTAAGAGAGCGAACCGAGCAAAGGAGGGTCAAAGAGAGCGAAACGAGACGAAGGAGGGTGAAAGAGAGCGAAACGAGACGAAGGAGGGTGAAAGAGAGTGAAACGAGGCGATGGAAGGTGAAAGACAGCGAAACGACTCAAAGGAGGGTGAAAGAGAGCGAAACGAGATGAAGGAGGGTGAATGAGAGCAAAACGAGACAAACGAGGGTGAAAGAGGGTGAAACGAGACGAAGGAGGGTGGAAGAGAGCGAAACGAGACGAACGAGGGTGAAAGAGAGCGAAACGAGATGAATGAGGGTGGAAGAGTGCGAAACGAGACGACAGAGGGTGAAAGAGAGCGAAACGAGACGAACGAGGGTGAAAGAGAGCAAAACGAGCCGAAGGAGGGTGAAAGAGAGCGAAACGAGATGAAGGAGGGTGAAAGAGAGCGAAACGAGATGAACGAGGGTCAAAGATAGCGAAACGTGCCGAAGGAGGGTGAAAGAGTGCGAAACGAGACGAAGGAGGGTGGAAGAGAGCGAAACGAGACAAAGGAGGGTGAAAGGGAGCGAAACGAGAGGAAGGAGGGTGAGGGAGAGCGAAACGAGCCGAAGGAGGGTGAAAGAGAGCGAAACGAGACGAAGGAGTGGGAAAGAGAGCGAAACGAGATGAAGGAGGGTCAAAGAGAGCGAAACGAGATGAAGGAGGGTGAAAGAGAGTGAAACGAGGCGAAGGAAGGTGAAAGAGTGCGAATCGAGACAAAGGAGGGTGAAAGAGAGCGAACCGAGTCGAAGGAGGGTGGAAGAGAGCGAAACGAGACGAATCAGTGTGAAAGAGAGCGCAACGAGATGAAGGAGGGTGAAAGAGAGCGAAACGAGCCGAAGGAGGGTGAAAGAGAGCAAAACGAGACGAAGGAGGGTGAAAGAGAGCGAAACGAGCCGAAGGAGGGTGAAAGAGAGCGAAACGAGACGAAGGAGGGTGGAAGAGAGCGAAACGTGACGAAGGAGGGTGAAAGAGAGCGAAACGAGATGAAGGAGAGTGAAAGAGAGCGAAAGGAGACGAAGGATGGTTAAAGAGAGCGAAACGAGTCGAAGAAGGGTGTAAGAGAGCAAAACATGACGAAGGAGGGTGAAAGAGAGCGAAACGAGCCGAAGGAGGGTGAAAGAGAGCGAAACGAGACGAAGGAGGGTGGAAGAGTGCGAAACGTGACGAAGGAGGGTGAAAGAGAGCGAAACGAGACGAAGGAGGGTGAAAGAGAGCGAAACGAGCCGAAGGAGGGTGAAAGAGAGCGAAACGAGACGAAGGAGGGTGGAAGAGAGCGAAACGAGCCGAAGGAGGGTGAAAGAGAGCGAAACGAGATGAAGGAGGGTGAAAGAGAGCGAAACAAGATGAAGGAGGGTGAAAGAGAGCGAAACGAAACGAAGGAGGGTGAAAGAGAGTGAAACGAGACGAAGGAGGGTGAAAGAGAGCAAAACGAGATGAAGGAGGGTGAAAGAGAGTGAAACGAGTCGACGGAGGGTAAAAGAGAGTGGAACGAGATGAGGGAGGGCGAAAGAGAGCGAAACGAGATGAAGGAGGGTGAAAGAGAGGGAAACGAGACGAAGGATTGTGAAAGACGGAGAAACGAGACAAAGAAGGGTGAAAGAGAGCTAAACGAGACGAAGGAGGGTGAAAGAGAGCGAAACGAGACGAATGAGGGTGGAAGAGAGCGAAACGAGACGACGGAGGGCGAAAGAGAGCGAAACGAGACAAACGAGGGTGAGAGAGAGCAAAACGAGCCGAAGGAGGGTGAAAGAGAGCGAAACGAGACGAAGGAGGGTCAAAGAGAGCGAAGCAAGCCGATGGAGGGTGAACGAGTGGAAACGAAATGAAGGAGGGTGGAAGAGAGCAAAACGAGAGGAAGGAGGGTGAGGGAGAGCGAAACGAGCCGAAGGAGGGTGAAAGAGAGCGAAACGAGACGAAGGAGTGTGAAAGAGAGCGAAACGAGATGAAGGAGGGTCAAAGAGAGCGAAACGAGATGAAGGAGGGTGAAAGAGAGTGAAACGAGGCGAAGGAAGGTGAAAGAGTGCGAATCGAGACAAAGGTGGGTGAAAGGGAGCGAAACGAGAGGAAGGAGGGTGAGGGAGAGCGAAACGAGCCGAAGGAGGGTGAAAGAGAGCGAAACGAGACGAAGGAGTGTGAAAGAGAGCGAAACGAGATGAAGGAGGGTCAAAGAGAGCGAAACGAGATGAAGGAGGGTGAAAGAGAGTGAAACGAGGCGAAGGAAGGTGAAAGAGTGCGAATCGAGACAAAGGAGGGTGAAAGAGAGCGAACCGAGTCGAAGGAGGGTGGAAGAGAGCGAAACGAGACGAATCAGTGTGAAAGAGAGCAAAACGAGATGAAGGAGGGTGAAAGAGAGCGAAACGAGCCGAAGGAGGGTGAAAGAGAGCAAAACGAGACGAAGGAGGGTGAAAGAGAGCGAAACGAGCCGAAGGATGGTGAAAGAGAGCGAAACGAGACGAAGGAGGGTGGAAGAGAGCGAAACGTGACGAAGGAGGGTGAAAGAGAGCGAAACGAGATGAAGGAGAGTGAAAGAGAGCGAAAGGAGACGAAGGATGGTTAAAGAGAGCGAAACGAGACGAAGAAGGGTGGAAGAGAGCGAAACGAGCCGAAGGAGGGTGAAAGAGAGCGAAACGAGATGAAGGAGGGTGAAAGAGAGCGAAACGAGCCGAAGGAGGGTGAAAGAGAGCAAAACGAGACGAAGGAGGGTGAAAGAGAGCGAAACGAGCCGAAGGAGGGTGAAAGAGAGCGAAACGAGACGAAGGAGGGTGGAAGAGAGCGAAACGAGCCGAAGGAGGGTGAAAGAGAGCGAAACAAGATGAAGGAGGGTGAAAGAGAGCGAAACGAAACGAAGGAGGGTGAAAGAGAGTGAAACGAGACGAAGGAGGGTGAAAGAGAGCTAAACGAGATGAAGGAGGGTGAAAGAGAGTGAAACGAGACGACGGAGGGTAAAAGAGAGTGGAACGAGATGAGGGAGGGCGAAAGAGAGCGAAACGAGATGAAGGAGGGTGAAAGAGAGGGAAACGAGACGAAGGATTGTGAAAGACGGAGAAACGAGACAAAGAAGGGTGAAAGAGAGCGAAACGAGACGACGGAGGGTGAAAGAGAGCGAAACGAGACGAACGAGGGTGAGAGAGAGCAAAACGAGCCGAAGGAGGGTGAAAGAGAGCGAAACGAGACGAAGGAGGGTCAAAGAGAGCGAAACAAGCCGATGGAGGGTGAACGAGTGGAAACGAAACGAAGGAGGGTGGAAGAGAGCAAAACGAGACGAAGGAGGGTGAAAGAGAGCGAAACGAGATGAAGGAGGGTGAAAGAGAGCGAAACGAGATGAACGAGGGTCAAAGATAGCGAAACGTGCCGAAGGAGGGTGAAAGAGTGCGAAACGAGACGAAGGAGGGTGGAAGAGAGCGAAACGAGACAAAGGAGGGTGAAAGGGAGCGAAACGAGAGGAAGGAGGGTGAGGGAGAGCGAAACGAG
Source organism: Scyliorhinus torazame (assembly GCF_047496885.1). Taxonomy (NCBI): domain Eukaryota; kingdom Metazoa; phylum Chordata; class Chondrichthyes; order Carcharhiniformes; family Scyliorhinidae; genus Scyliorhinus; species Scyliorhinus torazame. The sequence goes on along the minus strand of NC_092732.1, from coordinate 46,889,397 downwards.
CCGAAGGAGGGTGAAAGAGAGCGAAACGAGACGAAGGAGTGTGAAAGAGAGCGAAACGAGATGAAGGAGGGTCAAAGAGAGCGAAACGAGATGAAGGAGGGTGAAAGAGAGTGAAACGAGGCGAAGGAAGGTGAAAGAGTGCGAATCGAGACAAAGGAGGGTGAAAGAGAGCGAACCGAGTCGAAGGAGGGTGGAAGAGAGCGAAACGAGACGAATCAGTGTGAAAGAGAGCAAAACGAGATGAAGGAGGGTGAAAGAGAGCGAAACGAGCCGAAGGAGGGTGAAAGAGAGCAAAACGAGACGAAGGAGGGTGAAAGAGAGCGAAACGAGCCGAAGGAGGGTGAAAGAGAGCGAAACGAGACGAAGGAGGGTGGAAGAGAGCGAAACGTGACGAAGGAGGGTGAAAGAGAGCGAAACGAGATGAAGGAGAGTGAAAGAGAGCGAAAGGAGACGAAGGATGGTTAAAGAGAGCGAAACGAGACGAAGAAGGGTGGAAGAGAGCGAAACGAGCCGAAGGAGTGTGAAAGAGAGCGAAACGAGATGAAGGAGGGTGAAAGAGAGCGAAACGAGCCGAAGGAGGGTGAAAGAGAGCAAAACGAGACGAAGGAGGGTGAAAGAGAGCGAAACGAGCCGAAGGAGGGTGAAAGAGAGCGAAACGAGACGAAGGAGGGTGGAAGAGAGCGAAACGAGCCGAAGGAGGGTGAAAGAGAGCGAAACGAGATGAAGGAGGGTGAAAGAGAGCGAAACAAGATGAAGGAGGGTGAAAGAGAGCGAAACGAAACGAAGGAGGGTGAAAGAGAGTGAAACGAGACGAAGGAGGGTGAAAGAGAGCTAAACGAGATGAAGGAGGGTGAAAGAGAGTGAAACGAGACGACGGAGGGTAAAAGAGAGTGGAACGAGATGAGCGAGGGCGAAAGAGAGCGAAACGAGATGAAGGAGGGTGAAAGAGAGGGAAACGAGACGAAGGATTGTGAAAGACGGAGAAACGAGACAAAGAAGGGTGAAAGAGAGCTAAACGAGACGAAGGAGGGTTGAAAGAGAGCGAAACGAGACGAATGAGGGTGGAAGAGAGCGAAACGAGACGACGGAGGGTGAAAGAGAGCGAAACGAGACAAACGAGGGTGAGAGAGAGCAAAACGAGCCGAAGGAGGGTGAAAGAGAGCGAAACGAGACGAAGGAGGGTCAAAGAGAGCGAAACAAGCCGATGGAGGGTGAACGAGTGGAAACGAAACGAAGGAGGGTGGAAGAGAGCGAAACGAGACGAAGGAGGGTGAAAGAGAGCGAAACGAGATGAAGGAGGGTGAAAGAGAGCGAAACGAGATTTAGTAATGTGAAAGAGAGCTAAACGAGACGAAGGAGGGTGAAAGAGAGCTAAACGAGACGAAGGAGGGTGAAAGAGAGCTAAACGAGAAGAAGGAGGGTGAAAGAGAGCGAAACGAGACGAAGGAGAGTGAAAGAGAGCGAAACGAGATGAAGGAGGGTGAAAGAGAGCGAAACGAGATTTAGGAAGGTGAAAGAGAGCTAAACGAGACGAAGGAGGGTGAAAGAGAGCGAAACGAGACAATGGAGGGTGAAAGAGAGCGAAAAGAGGTGAAGGAAGGTGAAAGAGAGTGAAACGAGACGAAGGAGGGTGAACAGAACAAAACGATACGACGGAGTGGGAAAGAGAGCGAAACGAGACGAAGGAGGGAGAAGGAAGGCGACACGAGACGAAGGAGGGTGAAAGAGAGCAAAACGAGATGAAGGAGGGTGAGAGAGAGCGAAACGAGATTAAGGAGGGTGGAAGAGAGCGAAACGAGACGAAGGAGGGTGAGAGATAGCGAAACGAGATGCAGGAGGGTGAAAGAGAGCGAAACGAGATGAAGGAGTGTGAAAGAGAGCGAAACGAGACGAAGGACTTGAAGGAGGGCGAAACGAGACGAAGGAGGGTGGAAGAGAGCGAAACGAGATGATGGAGAGTGAAAGAGAGGGAAACGAGACGAAGGAGGGTGAAAGAAAGCGAAACGAGGCGAAGGAGGGTTTAAGAGAGCGAAACGAGCAAAGGAGGGTCAAAGAGAGCGAAACGAGACGAAGGAGGGTGAAAGAGAGCGAAACGAGACGAAGGAGGGTGAAAGAGAGTGAAACGAGGCGATGGAAGGTGAAAGACAGCGAAACGACTCAAAGGAGGGTGAAAGAGAGCGAAACGAGATGAAGGAGGGTGAATGAGAGCAAAACGAGACAAACGAGGGTGAAAGAGGGTGAAACGAGACGAAGGAGGGTGGAAGAGAGCGAAACGAGACGAACGAGGGTGAAAGAGAGCGAAACGAGATGAATGAGGGTGGAAGAGTGCGAAACGAGACGACAGAGGGTGAAAGAGAGCGAAACGAGACGAACGAGGGTGAAAGAGAGCAAAACGAGCCGAAGGAGGGTGAAAGAGAGCGAAACGAGATGAACGAGGGTCAAAGATAGCGAAACGAGCCGAAGGAGGGTGAAAGAGTGCGAAACGAGACGAAGGAGGGTGGAAGAGAGCGAAACGAGACAAAGGAGGGTGAAAGGGAGCGAAACGAGAGGAAGGAGGGTGAGGGAGGGCGAAACGAGCCGAAGGAGGGTGAAAGAGAGCGAAACGAGACGAAGGAGTGTGAAAGAGAGCGAAACGAGATGAAGGAGGGTCAAAGAGAGCGAAACGAGATGAAGGAGGGTGAAAGAGAGTGAAACGAGGCGAAGGAAGGTGAAAGAGTGCGAATCGAGACAAAGGAGGGTGAAAGAGAGCGAACCGAGTCGAAGGAGGGTGGAAGAGAGCGAAACGAGATGAATCAGTGTGAAAGAAAGCGAAACGAGATGAAGGAGGGTGAAAGAGAGCGAAACGAGCCGAAGGAGGGTGAAAGAGAGCAAAACGAGATGAAGGAGGGTGAAAGAGAGCGAAACGAGCCGAAGGAGGGTGAAAGAGAGCGAATCGAGACGAAGGAGGGTGGAAGAGAGCGAAACGTGACGAAGGAGGGTGAAAGAGAGCGAAACGAGATGAAGGAGAGTGAAAGAGAGCGAAAGGAGACGAAGGATGGTTAAAGAGAGCGAAACGAGACGAAGAAGGGTGAGAGAGTGGGAAACGAGAAGAAGGAGGGTGGAAAGAGCGAAACGAGACGAATGAGGGTCAAAGAGAGCGAAACGAGACGAAGGAGGGTGGAAGAGAGCGAAACGAGATGAAGGAGGGTCAAAGAGAGCGAAACGAGACGAAGGAGGGTGGAAGTGGACGAAACGAGACGAAGGAGGGTGAAAGAGAGCGAAACGAGATGAAGGAGGGTGAAAGAGAGCAAAACGAAACGAAGGAGTGTGAAAGAGTGTGAAACAAGACGTAGGAGGGTGAAAGAGAGCTAAACGAGACGAAGGAGGGTGAAAGAGAGCGAAACGAAACGAAGGAGAGTGAAAGAAAGTGAAACGAGATGAAGGAGGGTGAAAGAGAGCAAAACGAGCCGAAGGAGGGTGAAAGAGAGCGAAACGAGATGAACAAGGGTCAAAGATAGCGAAACGAGCCGAATGAGGGTGAAAGAGTGCGAAACGAGACGAAGGAGGGTGGAAGAGAGCGAAGCGAGACAAAGGAGGGTGGAAGGGAGCGAAACGAGAGGAAGGAGGGTGAGGGAGAGCGAAACGAGCCGAAGGAGGGTGAAAGAGAGCGAAACGAGACGAAGGAGTGTGAAAGAGAGCGAAACGAGATGAAGGAGGGTCAAAGAGAGCGAAACGAGATGAAGGAGGGTGAAAGAGAGTGAAACGAGGCGAAGGAAGGTGAAAGAGTGAGAATCGAGACAAAGGAGGGTGAAAGAGAGCGAACCAAGTAGAACGAGGGTGAAAGAGGGCGAAACGAGACGAAGGAGGGTGGAAGAGAGCGAAATGAGACGAAGCAGGGTGAAAGAGAGCGAAACGAGATGATGGAGAGTGAAAGAGAGGGAAACGAGACGAAGGAGGGTGAAAGAAAGCGAAACGAGGCGAAGGAGGGTTTAAGAGAGCGAACCGAGCAAAGAGGGTCAAAGAGAGCGAAACGAGACGAAGGAGGGTGAAAGAGAGCGAAACGAGACGAAGGAGGGTGAAAGAGAGTGAAACGAGGCGATGGAAGGTGAAAGACAGCGAAACGACTCAAAGGAGGGTGAAATAGAGCGAAACGAGATGAAGGAGGGTGAATGAGAGCAAAACGAGACAAACGAGGGTGAAAGAGGGTGAAACGAGACGAAGGAGGGTGGAAGAGAACGAAACGTGACGAACGAGGGTGAAAGAGAGCGAAACGAGATGAACGAGGGTCAAAGATTGCGAAACGAGCCGAAGGAGGGTGAAAGAGTGCGAAACGAGACGAAGGAGGGTGGAAGAGAGCGAAACGAGACAAAGGAGGGTGGAAGGGAGCGAAACGAGAGGAAGGAGGGTGAGGGAGAGCGAAACGAGCCGAAGGAGGGTGAAAGAGAGCGAAACGAGACGAAGGAGTGTGAAAGAGAGCGAAACGAGATGAAGGAGGGTCAAAGAGAGCGAAACGAAATGAAGGAGGGTGAAAGAGAGTGAAACGAGGCGAAGGAAGGTGGAAGAGAGCGAAACGAGACGACGGAGGGCGAAAGAGAGCGAAACGAGACAAACGAGGGTGAGAGAGAGCAAAACGAGCCGAAGGAGGGTGAAAGAGAGCGAAACGAGACGAAGGAGGGTCAAAGAGAGCGAAGCAAGCCGATGGAGGGTGAACGAGTGGAAACGAAATGAAGGAGGGTGGAAGAGAGCAAAACGAGAGGAAGGAGGGTGAGGGAGAGCGAAACGAGCCGAAGGAGGGTGAAAGAGAGCGAAACGAGACGAAGGAGTGTGAAAGAGAGCGAAACGAGATGAAGGAGGGTCAAAGAGAGCGAAACGAGATGAAGGAGGGTGAAAGAGAGTGAAACGAGGCGAAGGAAGGTGAAAGAGTGCGAATCGAGACAAAGGTGGGTGAAAGGGAGCGAAACGAGAGGAAGGAGGGTGAGGGAGAGCGAAACGAGCCGAAGGAGGGTGAAAGAGAGCGAAACGAGACGAAGGAGTGTGAAAGAGAGCGAAACGAGATGAAGGAGGGTCAAAGAGAGCGAAACGAGATGAAGGAGGGTGAAAGAGAGTGAAACGAGGCGAAGGAAGGTGAAAGAGTGCGAATCGAGACAAAGGAGGGTGAAAGAGAGCGAACCGAGTCGAAGGAGGGTGGAAGAGAGCGAAACGAGACGAATCAGTGTGAAAGAGAGCAAAACGAGATGAAGGAGGGTGAAAGAGAGCGAAACGAGCCGAAGGAGGGTGAAAGAGAGCAAAACGAGACGAAGGAGGGTGAAAGAGAGCGAAACGAGCCGAAGGATGGTGAAAGAGAGCGAAACGAGACGAAGGAGGGTGGAAGAGAGCGAAACGTGACGAAGGAGGGTGAAAGAGAGCGAAACGAGATGAAGGAGAGTGAAAGAGAGCGAAAGGAGACGAAGGATGGTTAAAGAGAGCGAAACGAGACGAAGAAGGGTGGAAGAGAGCGAAACGAGCCGAAGGAGGGTGAAAGAGAGCGAAACGAGATGAAGGAGGGTGAAAGAGAGCGAAACGAGCCGAAGGAGGGTGAAAGAGAGCAAAACGAGACGAAGGAGGGTGAAAGAGAGCGAAACGAGCCGAAGGAGGGTGAAAGAGAGCGAAACGAGACGAAGGAGGGTGGAAGAGAGCGAAACGAGCCGAAGGAGGGTGAAAGAGAGCGAAACGAGATGAAGGAGGGTGAAAGAGAGCGAAACAAGATGAAGGAGGGTGAAAGAGAGCGAAACGAAACGAAGGAGGGTGAAAGAGAGTGAAACGAGACGAAGGAGGGTGAAAGAGAGCTAAACGAGATGAAGGAGGGTGAAAGAGAGTGAAACGAGACGACGGAGGGTAAAAGAGAGTGGAACGAGATGAGGGAGGGCGAAAGAGAGCGAAACGAGATGAAGGAGGGTGAAAGAGAGGGAAACGAGACGAAGGATTGTGAAAGACGGAGAAACGAGACAAAGAAGGGTGAAAGAGAGCGAAACGAGACGACGGAGGGTGAAAGAGAGCGAAACGAGACGAACGAGGGTGAGAGAGAGCAAAACGAGCCGAAGGAGGGTGAAAGAGAGCGAAACGAGACGAAGGAGGGTCAAAGAGAGCGAAACAAGCCGATGGAGGGTGAACGAGTGGAAACGAAACGAAGGAGGGTGGAAGAGAGCAAAACGAGACGAAGGAGGGTGAAAGAGAGCGAAACGAGATGAAGGAGGGTGAAAGAGAGCGAAACGAGATGAACGAGGGTCAAAGATAGCGAAACGTGCCGAAGGAGGGTGAAAGAGTGCGAAACGAGACGAAGGAGGGTGGAAGAGAGCGAAACGAGACAAAGGAGGGTGAAAGGGAGCGAAACGAGAGGAAGGAGGGTGAGGGAGAGCGAAACGAGCCGAAGGAGGGTGAAAGAGAGCGAAACGAGACGAAGGAGTGTGAAAGAGAGCGAAACGAGATGAAGGAGGGTCAAAGAGAGCGAAACGAGATGAAGGAGGGTGAAAGAGAGTGAAACGAGGCGAAGGAAGGTGAAAGAGTGCGAATCGAGACAAAGGAGGGTGAAAGAGAGCGAACCGAGTCGAAGGAGGGTGGAAGAGAGCGAAACGAGACGAATCAGTGTGAAAGAGAGCAAAACGAGATGAAGGAGGGTGAAAGAGAGCGAAACGAGCCGAAGGAGGGTGAAAGAGAGCAAAACGAGACGAAGGAGGGTGAAAGAGAGCGAAACGAGCCGAAGGAGGGTGAAAGAGAGCGAAACGAGACGAAGGAGGGTGGAAGAGAGCGAAACGTGACGAAGGAGGGTGAAAGAGAGCGAAACGAGATGAAGGAGAGTGAAAGAGAGCGAAAGGAGACGAAGGATGGTTAAAGAGAGCGAAACGAGACGAAGAAGGGTGGAAGAGAGCGAAACGAGCCGAAGGAGTGTGAAAGAGAGCGAAACGAGATGAAGGAGGGTGAAAGAGAGCGAAACGAGCCGAAGGAGGGTGAAAGAGAGCAAAACGAGACGAAGGAGGGTGAAAGAGAGCGAAACGAGCCGAAGGAGGGTGAAAGAGAGCGAAACGAGACGAAGGAGGGTGGAAGAGAGCGAAACGAGCCGAAGGAGGGTGAAAGAGAGCGAAACGAGATGAAGGAGGGTGAAAGAGAGCGAAACAAGATGAAGGAGGGTGAAAGAGAGCGAAACGAAACGAAGGAGGGTGAAAGAGAGTGAAACGAGACGAAGGAGGGTGAAAGAGAGCTAAACGAGATGAAGGAGGGTGAAAGAGAGTGAAACGAGACGACGGAGGGTAAAAGAGAGTGGAACGAGATGAGCGAGGGCGAAAGAGAGCGAAACGAGATGAAGGAGGGTGAAAGAGAGGGAAACGAGACGAAGGATTGTGAAAGACGGAGAAACGAGACAAAGAAGGGTGAAAGAGAGCTAAACGAGACGAAGGAGGGTTGAAAGAGAGCGAAACGAGACGAATGAGGGTGGAAGAGAGCGAAACGAGACGACGGAGGGTGAAAGAGAGCGAAACGAGACAAACGAGGGTGAGAGAGAGCAAAACGAGCCGAAGGAGGGTGAAAGAGAGCGAAACGAGACGAAGGAGGGTCAAAGAGAGCGAAACAAGCCGATGGAGGGTGAACGAGTGGAAACGAAACGAAGGAGGGTGGAAGAGAGCGAAACGAGACGAAGGAGGGTGAAAGAGAGCGAAACGAGATGAAGGAGGGTGAAAGAGAGCGAAACGAGATTTAGTAATGTGAAAGAGAGCTAAACGAGACGAAGGAGGGTGAAAGAGAGCTAAACGAGACGAAGGAGGGTGAAAGAGAGCTAAACGAGAAGAAGGAGGGTGAAAGAGAGCGAAACGAGACGAAGGAGAGTGAAAGAGAGCGAAACGAGATGAAGGAGGGTGAAAGAGAGCGAAACGAGATTTAGGAAGGTGAAAGAGAGCTAAACGAGACGAAGGAGGGTGAAAGAGAGCGAAACGAGACAATGGAGGGTGAAAGAGAGCGAAAAGAGGTGAAGGAAGGTGAAAGAGAGTGAAACGAGACGAAGGAGGGTGAACAGAACAAAACGATACGAAGGAGTGGGAAAGAGAGCGAAACGAGACGAAGGAGGGAGAAGGAAGGCGACACGAGACGAAGGAGGGTGAAAGAGAGCAAAACGAGATGAAGGAGGGTGAGAGAGAGCGAAACGAGATTAAGGAGGGTGGAAGAGAGCGAAACGAGACGAAGGAGGGTGAGAGATAGCGAAACGAGATGCAGGAGGGTGAAAGAGAGCGAAACGAGATGAAGGAGTGTGAAAGAGAGCGAAACGAGACGAAGGACTTGAAGGAGGGCGAAACGAGACGAAGGAGGGTGGAAGAGAGCGAAACGAGATGATGGAGAGTGAAAGAGAGGGAAACGAGACGAAGGAGGGTGAAAGAAAGCGAAACGAGGCGAAGGAGGGTCAAAGAGAGCGAAACGAGATGAAGGAGGGTGAAAGAGAGTGAAACGAGGCGAAGGAAGGTGAAAGAGTGCGAATCGAGACAAAGGAGGGTGAAAGAGAGCGAACCGAGTCGAAGGAGGGTGGAAGAGAGCGAAACGAGACGAATCAGTGTGAAAGAGAGCAAAACGAGATGAAGGAGGGTGAAAGAGAGCGAAACGAGCCGAAGGAGGGTGAAAGAGAGCAAAACGAGACGAAGGAGGGTGAAAGAGAGCGAAACGAGCCGAAGGATGGTGAAAGAGAGCGAAACGAGACGAAGGAGGGTGGAAGAGAGCGAAACGTGACGAAGGAGGGTGAAAGAGAGCGAAACGAGATGAAGGAGAGTGAAAGAGAGCGAAAGGAGACGAAGGATGGTTAAAGAGAGCGAAACGAGACGAAGAAGGGTGGAAGAGAGCGAAACGAGCCGAAGGAGGGTGAAAGAGAGCGAAACGAGATGAAGGAGGGTGAAAGAGAGCGAAACGAGCCGAAGGAGGGTGAAAGAGAGCAAAACGAGACGAAGGAGGGTGAAAGAGAGCGAAACGAGCCGAAGGAGGGTGAAAGAGAGCGAAACGAGACGAAGGAGGGTGGAAGAGAGCGAAACGAGCCGAAGGAGGGTGAAAGAGAGCGAAACGAGATGAAGGAGGGTGAAAGAGAGCGAAACAAGATGAAGGAGGGTGAAAGAGAGCGAAACGAAACGAAGGAGGGTGAAAGAGAGTGAAACGAGACGAAGGAGGGTGAAAGAGAGCTAAACGAGATGAAGGAGGGTGAAAGAGAGTGAAACGAGACGACGGAGGGTAAAAGAGAGTGGAACGAGATGAGGGAGGGCGAAAGAGAGCGAAACGAGATGAAGGAGGGTGAAAGAGAGGGAAACGAGACGAAGGATTGTGAAAGACGGAGAAACGAGACAAAGAAGGGTGAAAGAGAGCGAAACGAGACGACGGAGGGTGAAAGAGAGCGAAACGAGACGAACGAGGGTGAGAGAGAGCAAAACGAGCCGAAGGAGGGTGAAAGAGAGCGAAACGAGACGAAGGAGGGTCAAAGAGAGCGAAACAAGCCGATGGAGGGTGAACGAGTGGAAACGAAACGAAGGAGGGTGGAAGAGAGCAAAACGAGACGAAGGAGGGTGAAAGAGAGCGAAACGAGATGAAGGAGGGTGAAAGAGAGCGAAACGAGATGAACGAGGGTCAAAGATAGCGAAACGTGCCGAAGGAGGGTGAAAGAGTGCGAAACGAGACGAAGGAGGGTGGAAGAGAGCGAAACGAGACAAAGGAGGGTGAAAGGGAGCGAAACGAGAGGAAGGAGGGTGAGGGAGAGCGAAACGAGCCGAAGGAGGGTGAAAGAGAGCGAAACGAGACGAAGGAGTGTGAAAGAGAGCGAAACGAGATGAAGGAGGGTCAAAGAGAGCGAAACGAGATGAAGGAGGGTGAAAGAGAGTGAAACGAGGCGAAGGAAGGTGAAAGAGTGCGAATCGAGACAAAGGAGGGTGAAAGAGAGCGAACCGAGTCGAAGGAGGGTGGAAGAGAGCGAAACGAGACGAATCAGTGTGAAAGAGAGCAAAACGAGATGAAGGAGGGTGAAAGAGAGCGAAACGAGCCGAAGGAGGGTGAAAGAGAGCAAAACGAGACGAAGGAGGGTGAAAGAGAGCGAAACGAGCCGAAGGAGGGTGAAAGAGAGCGAAACGAGACGAAGGAGGGTGGAAGAGAGCGAAACGTGACGAAGGAGGGTGAAAGAGAGCGAAACGAGATGAAGGAGAGTGAAAGAGAGCGAAAGGAGACGAAGGATGGTTAAAGAGAGCGAAACGAGACGAAGAAGGGTGGAAGAGAGCGAAACGAGCCGAAGGAGTGTGAAAGAGAGCGAAACGAGATGAAGGAGGGTGAAAGAGAGCGAAACGAGCCGAAGGAGGGTGAAAGAGAGCAAAACGAGACGAAGGAGGGTGAAAGAGAGCGAAACGAGCCGAAGGAGGGTGAAAGAGAGCGAAACGAGACGAAGGAGGGTGGAAGAGAGCGAAACGAGCCGAAGGAGGGTGAAAGAGAGCGAAACGAGATGAAGGAGGGTGAAAGAGAGCGAAACAAGATGAAGGAGGGTGAAAGAGAGCGAAACGAAACGAAGGAGGGTGAAAGAGAGTGAAACGAGACGAAGGAGGGTGAAAGAGAGCTAAACGAGATGAAGGAGGGTGAAAGAGAGTGAAACGAGACGACGGAGGGTAAAAGAGAGTGGAACGAGATGAGCGAGGGCGAAAGAGAGCGAAACGAGATGAAGGAGGGTGAAAGAGAGGGAAACGAGACGAAGGATTGTGAAAGACGGAGAAACGAGACAAAGAAGGGTGAAAGAGAGCTAAACGAGACGAAGGAGGGTTGAAAGAGAGCGAAACGAGACGAATGAGGGTGGAAGAGAGCGAAACGAGACGACGGAGGGTGAAAGAGAGCGAAACGAGACAAACGAGGGTGAGAGAGAGCAAAACGAGCCGAAGGAGGGTGAAAGAGAGCGAAACGAGACGAAGGAGGGTCAAAGAGAGCGAAACAAGCCGATGGAGGGTGAACGAGTGGAAACGAAACGAAGGAGGGTGGAAGAGAGCGAAACGAGACGAAGGAGGGTGAAAGAGAGCGAAACGAGATGAAGGAGGGTGAAAGAGAGCGAAACGAGATTTAGTAATGTGAAAGAGAGCTAAACGAGACGAAGGAGGGTGAAAGAGAGCTAAACGAGACGAAGGAGGGTGAAAGAGAGCTAAACGAGAAGAAGGAGGGTGAAAGAGAGCGAAACGAGACGAAGGAGAGTGAAAGAGAGCGAAACGAGATGAAGGAGGGTGAAAGAGAGCGAAACGAGATTTAGGAAGGTGAAAGAGAGCTAAACGAGACGAAGGAGGGTGAAAGAGAGCGAAACGAGACAATGGAGGGTGAAAGAGAGCGAAAAGAGGTGAAGGAAGGTGAAAGAGAGTGAAACGAGACGAAGGAGGGTGAACAGAACAAAACGATACGAAGGAGTGGGAAAGAGAGCGAAACGAGACGAAGGAGGGAGAAGGAAGGCGACACGAGACGAAGGAGGGTGAAAGAGAGCAAAACGAGATGAAGGAGGGTGAGAGAGAGCGAAACGAGATTAAGGAGGGTGGAAGAGAGCGAAACGAGACGAAGGAGGGTGAGAGATAGCGAAACGAGATGCAGGAGGGTGAAAGAGAGCGAAACGAGATGAAGGAGTGTGAAAGAGAGCGAAACGAGACGAAGGACTTGAAGGAGGGCGAAACGAGACGAAGGAGGGTGGAAGAGAGCGAAACGAGATGATGGAGAGTGAAAGAGAGGGAAACGAGACGAAGGAGGGTGAAAGAAAGCGAAACGAGGCGAAGGAGGGTTTAAGAGAGCGAACCGAGCAAAGGAGGGTCAAAGAGAGCGAAACGAGACGAAGGAGGGTGAAAGAGAGCGAAACGAGACGAAGGAGGGTGAAAGAGAGTGAAACGAGGCGATGGAAGGTGAAAGACAGCGAAACGACTCAAAGGAGGGTGAAAGAGAGCGAAACGAGATGAAGGAGGGTGAATGAGAGCAAAACGAGACAAACGAGGGTGAAAGAGGGTGAAACGAGACGAAGGAGGGTGGAAGAGAGCGAAACGAGACGAACGAGGGTGAAAGAGAGCGAAACGAGATGAATGAGGGTGGAAGAGTGCGAAACGAGACGACAGAGGGTGAAAGAGAGCGAAACGAGACGAACGAGGGTGAAAGAGAGCAAAACGAGCCGAAGGAGGGTGAAAGAGAGCGAAACGAGATGAACGAGGGTCAAAGATAGCGAAACGAGCCGAAGGAGGGTGAAAGAGTGCGAAACGAGACGAAGGAGGGTGGAAGAGAGCGAAACGAGACAAAGGAGGGTGAAAGGGAGCGAAACGAGAGGAAGGAGGGTGAGGGAGGGCGAAACGAGCCGAAGGAGGGTGAAAGAGAGCGAAACGAGACGAAGGAGTGTGAAAGAGAGCGAAACGAGATGAAGGAGGGTCAAAGAGAGCGAAACGAGATGAAGGAGGGTGAAAGAGAGTGAAACGAGGCGAAGGAAGGTGAAAGAGTGCGAATCGAGACAAAGGAGGGTGAAAGAGAGCGAACCGAGTCGAAGGAGGGTGGAAGAGAGGGAAACGAGATGAATCAGTGTGAAAGAAAGCGAAACGAGATGAAGGAGGGTGAAAGAGAGCGAAACGAGCCGAAGGAGGGTGAAAGAGAGCAAAACGAGATGAAGGAGGGTGAAAGAGAGCGAAACGAGCCGAAGGAGGGTGAAAGAGAGCGAATCGAGACGAAGGAGGGTGGAAGAGAGCGAAACGTGACGAAGGAGGGTGAAAGAGAGCGAAACGAGATGAAGGAGAGTGAAAGAGAGCGAAAGGAGACGAAGGATGGTTAAAGAGAGCGAAACGAGACGAAGAAGGGTGAGAGAGTGGGAAACGAGAAGAAGGAGGGTGGAAAGAGCGAAACGAGACGAATGAGGGTCAAAGAGAGCGAAACGAGACGAAGGAGGGTGGAAGAGAGCGAAACGAGATGAAGGAGGGTCAAAGAGAGCGAAACGAGACGAAGGAGGGTGGAAGTGGACGAAACGAGACGAAGGAGGGTGAAAGAGAGCGAAACGAGATGAAGGAGGGTGAAAGAGAGCAAAACGAAACGAAGGAGTGTGAAAGAGTGTGAAACAAGACGTAGGAGGGTGAAAGAGAGCTAAACGAGACGAAGGAGGGTGAAAGAGAGCGAAACGAAACGAAGGAGAGTGAAAGAAAGTGAAACGAGATGAAGGAGGGTGAAAGAGAGCAAAACGAGCCGAAGGAGGGTGAAAGAGAGCGAAACGAGATGAACAAGGGTCAAAGATAGCGAAACGAGCCGAATGAGGGTGAAAGAGTGCGAAACGAGACGAAGGAGGGTGGAAGAGAGCGAAGCGAGACAAAGGAGGGTGGAAGGGAGCGAAACGAGAGGAAGGAGGGTGAGGGAGAGCGAAACGAGCCGAAGGAGGGTGAAAGAGAGCGAAACGAGACGAAGGAGTGTGAAAGAGAGCGAAACGAGATGAAGGAGGGTCAAAGAGAGCGAAACGAGATGAAGGAGGGTGAAAGAGAGTGAAACGAGGCGAAGGAAGGTGAAAGAGTGAGAATCGAGACAAAGGAGGGTGAAAGAGAGCGAACCAAGTAGAACGAGGGTGAAAGAGGGCGAAACGAGACGAAGGAGGGTGGAAGAGAGCGAAATGAGACGAAGCAGGGTGAAAGAGAGCGAAACGAGATGATGGAGAGTGAAAGAGAGGGAAACGAGACGAAGGAGGGTGAAAGAAAGCGAAACGAGGCGAAGGAGGGTTTAAGAGAGCGAACCGAGCAAAGAGGGTCAAAGAGAGCGAAACGAGACGAAGGAGGGTGAAAGAGAGCGAAACGAGACGAAGGAGGGTGAAAGAGAGTGAAACGAGGCGATGGAAGGTGAAAGACAGCGAAACGACTCAAAGGAGGGTGAAATAGAGCGAAACGAGATGAAGGAGGGTGAATGAGAGCAAAACGAGACAAACGAGGGTGAAAGAGGGTGAAACGAGACGAAGGAGGGTGGAAGAGAACGAAACGTGACGAACGAGGGTGAAAGAGAGCGAAACGAGATGAACGAGGGTCAAAGATTGCGAAACGAGCCGAAGGAGGGTGAAAGAGTGCGAAACGAGACGAAGGAGGGTGGAAGAGAGCGAAACGAGACAAAGGAGGGTGGAAGGGAGCGAAACGAGAGGAAGGAGGGTGAGGGAGAGCGAAACGAGCCGAAGGAGGGTGAAAGAGAGCGAAACGAGACGAAGGAGTGTGAAAGAGAGCGAAACGAGATGAAGGAGGGTCAAAGAGAGCGAAACGAAATGAAGGAGGCTGAAAGAGAATGAAACGAGGCGAAGGAAGGTGAAAGAGTGCGAATCGAGACAAAGGAGGGTGAAAGAGAGCGAACCGAGTCGAACGAGGGTGAAAGAGAGTGAAACGAGACGAAGGAGGGTGAAAGAGAGCGAAACGAGATGAAGGAGGGTGAAAGAGAGTGAAACGAGACGACGGAGGGTAAAAGAGAGTGGAACGAGATGAGGGAGGGCGAAAGAGAGCGAAACGAGATGAAGGAGGGTGAAAGAGAGGGAAACGAGACGAAGGATTGTGAAAGACGGAGAAACGAGACAAAGAAGGGTGAAAGAGAGCTAAACGAGACGAAGGAGGGTGAAAGTGGGCGAAACGAGACGAAGGAGGGTGGAAGAGAGCGAAACGAGACGAATCAGTGTCAAAGAGAGCGAAACGAGATGAAGGAGGGTCAAAGAGAGCGAAACGAGATGAAGGAGGATGAAAGAGAGTGAAACGAGGGGAAGGAAGGTGAAAGAGTGCGAATCGAGACAAAGGAGGGTGAAAGAGAGCGAACCGAGTCGAACGAGGGTGAAAGTGGGCGAAACGAGACGAAGGAGGGTGAAAGAGAGCGAAACGAGATGAAGGAGGGTGGAAGAGAGCGAAACGAGACGACGGAGGGTGAAAGAGAGCGAAACGAGACAAACGAGGGTGAGAGAGAGCAAAACGAGCCGAAGGAGGGTGAAAGAGAGCGAAACGAGACGAAGGAGGGTCAAAGAGAGCGAAACAAGCCGATGGAGGGTGAACGAGTGGAAACGAAACGAAGGAGGGTGGAAGAGAGCAAAACGAGACGAAGGAGGGTGAAAGAGAGCGAAACGAGATGAAGGAGGGTGAAAGAGAGCGAAACGAGATGAACGAGGGTCAAAGATAGCGAAACGTGCCGAAGGAGGGTGAAAGAGTGCGAAACGAGACGAAGGAGGGTGGAAGAGAGCGAAACGAGACAAAGGAGGGTGAAAGGGAGCGAAACGAGAGGAAGGAGGGTGAGGGAGAGCGAAACGAGCCGAAGGAGGGTGAAAGAGAGCGAAACGAGACGAAGGAGTGTGAAAGAGAGCGAAACGAGATGAAGGAGGGTCAAAGAGAGCGAAACGAGATGAAGGAGGGTGAAAGAGAGTGAAACGAGGCGAAGGAAGGTGAAAGAGTGCGAATCGAGACAAAGGAGGGTGAAAGAGAGCGAACCGAGTCGAAGGAGGGTGGAAGAGAGCGAAACGAGACGAATCAGTGTGAAAGAGAGCAAAACGAGATGAAGGAGGGTGGAAGAGAGCGAAACGAGACGAATCAGTGTGAAAGAGAGCAAAACGAGATGAAGGAGGGTGGAAGAGAGCGAAACGAGACGAAGGAGGGTGGAAGAGAGCGAAACGAGACGAATCAGTGTGAAAGAGAGCAAAACGAGATGAAGGAGGGTGAAAGAGAGCGAAACGAGCCGAAGGAGGGTGAAAGAGAGCAAAACGAGACGAAGGAGGGTGAAAGAGAGCGAAACGAGCCGAAGGAGGGTGAAAGAGAGCGAAACGAGACGAAGGAGGGTGGAAGAGAGCGAAACGTGACGAAGGAGGGTGAAAGAGAGCGAAACGAGATGAAGGAGAGTGAAAGAGAGCGAAAGGAGACGAAGGATGGTTAAAGAGAGCGAAACGAGACGAAGAAGGGTGGAAGAGAGCGAAACGAGCCGAAGGAGGGTGAAAGAGAGCGAAACGAGATGAAGGAGGGTGAAAGAGAGCGAAACGAGACGAAGGAGGGTGAAAGAGAGCGAAACGAGCCGAAGGAGGGTGAAAGAGAGCGAAACGAGACGAAGGAGGGTGGAAGAGAGCGAAACGAGCCGAAGGAGGGTGAAAGAGAGCGAAACGAGATGAAGGAGGGTGAAAGAGAGCGAAACAAGATGAAGGAGGGTGAAAGAGAGCGAAACGAAACGAAGGAGGGTGAAAGAGAGTGAAACGAGACGAAGGAGGGTGAAAGAGAGCTAAACGAGATGAAGGCGGGTGAAAGAGAGTGAAACGAGACGACGGAGGGTAAAAGAGAGTGGAACGAGATGAGGGAGGGCGAAAGAGAGCGAAACGAGATGAAGGAGGGTGAAAGAGAGGGAAACGAGACGAAGGATTGTGAAAGACGGAGAAACGAGACAAAGAAGGGTGAAAGAGAGCTAAACGAAACGAAGGAGGGTGAAAGAGAGCGAAACGAGACGAATGAGGGTGGAAGAGAGCGAAACAAGCCGATGGAGGGTGAACGAGTGGAAACGAAACGAAGGAGGGTGGAAGAGAGCGAAACGAGACGAAGGAGGGTGAACGAGTGGAAACGAAACGAAGGAGGGTGGAAGAGAGCGAAACGAGACGAAGGAGGGTGAAAGAGAGCGAAACGAGATGAAGGAGGGTGAAAGAGAGCGAAACGAGATTTAGGAAGGTGAAAGAGAGCTAAACGAGACGAAGGAGGGTGAAAGAGAGCTAAACGAGACGAAGGAGGGTGAAAGAGAGCTAAACGAGAAGAAGGAGGGTGAAAGAGAGCGAAACGAGACGAAGGAGAGTGAAAGAGAGCGAAACGAGATGAAGGAGGGTGAAAGAGAGCGAAACGAGATTTAGGAAGGTGAAAGAGAGCTAAACGAGACGAAGGAGGGTGAAAGAGAGCGAAACGAGACAATGGAGGGTGAAAGAGAGCGAAAAGAGGCGAAGGAAGGTGAAAGAGAGTGAAACGAGACGAAGGAGGGTGAACAGAACAAAACGATACGAAGGAGTGGGAAAGAGAGCGAAACGAGACGAAGGAGGGAGAAGGAAGGCGACACGAGACGAAGGAGGGTGAAAGAGAGCAAAACGAGATGAAGGAGGGTGAGAGAGAGCGAAACGAGATTAAGGAGGGTGGAAGAGAGCGAAACGAGACGAAGGAGGGTGAGAGATAGCGAAACGAGATGCAGGAGGGTGAAAGAGAGCGAAACGAGATGAAGGAGTGTGAAAGAGAGCGAAACGAGACGAAGGACTTGAAGGAGGGCGAAACGAGACGAAGGAGGGTGGAAGAGAGCGAAACGAGATGATGGAGAGTGAAAGAGAGAGAAACGAGACGAAGGAGGGTGAAAGAAAGCGAAACGAGGCGAAGGAGGGTTTAAGAGAGCGAACCGAGCAAAGGAGGGTCAAAGAGAGCGAAACGAGACGAAGGAGGGTGAAAGAGAGCGAAACGAGACGAAGGAGGGTGAAAGAGAGTGAAACGAGGCGATGGAAGGTGAAAGACAGCGAAACGACTCAAAGGAGGGTGAAAGAGAGCGAAACGAGATGAAGGAGGGTGAATGAGAGCAAAACGAGACAAACGAGGGTGAAAGAGGGTGAAACGAGACGAAGGAGGGTGGAAGAGAGCGAAACGAGACGAACGAGGGTGAAAGAGAGCGAAACGAGATGAATGAGGGTGGAAGAGTGCGAAACGAGACGACAGAGGGTGAAAGAGAGCGAAACGAGACGAACGAGGGTGAAAGAGAGCAAAACGAGCCGAAGGAGGGTGAAAGAGAGCGAAACGAGATGAACGAGGGTCAAAGATAGCGAAACGAGCCGAAGGAGGGTGAAAGAGTGCGAAACGAGACGAAGGAGGGTGGAAGAGAGCGAAACGAGACAAAGGAGGGTGAAAGGGAGCGAAACGAGAGGAAGGAGGGTGAGGGAGGGCGAAACGAGCCGAAGGAGGGTGAAAGAGAGCGAAACGAGACGAAGGAGTGTGAAAGAGAGCGAAACGAGATGAAGGAGGGTCAAAGAGAGCGAAACGAGATGAAGGAGGGTGAAAGAGAGTGAAACGAGGCGAAGGAAGGTGAAAGAGTGCGAATCGAGACAAAGGAGGGTGAAAGAGAGCGAACCGAGTCGAAGGAGGGTGGAAGAGAGCGAAACGAGACGAATCAGTGTGAAAGAGAGCGAAACGAGATGAAGGAGGGTGAAAGAGAGCGAAACGAGCCGAAGGAGGGTGAAAGAGAGCGAAACGAGATGAAGGAGGGTGAAAGAGAGCGAAACGAGCCGAAGGAGGGTGAAAGAGAGCGAAACGAGACGAAGGAGGGTGGAAGAGAGCGAAACGTGACGAAGGAGGGTGAAAGAGAGCGAAACGAGATGAAGGAGAGTGAAAGAGAGCGAAAGGAGACGAAGGATGGTTAAAGAGAGCGAAACGAGACGAAGAAGGGTGAGAGAGTGGGAAACGAGAAGAAGGAGGGTGGAAAAGAGCGAAACGAGACGAATGAGGGTCAAAGAGAGCGAAACGAGACGAAGGAGGGTGGAAGAGAGCGAAACGAGATGAAGGAGGGTCAAAGAGAGCGAAACGAGACGAAGGAGGGTGGAAGTGGACGAAACGAGACGAAGGAGGGTGAAAGAGAGCGAAACGAGATGAAGGAGGGTGAAAGAGAGCAAAACGAAACGAAGGAGTGTGAAAGAGTGTGAAACAAGACGAAGGAGGGTGACAGAGAGCTAAACGAGACGAAGGAGGGTGAAAGAGAGCGAAACGAAACGAAGGAGAGTGAAAGAAAGTGAAACGAGATGAAGGAGGGTGAAAGAGAGCAAAACGAGCCGAAGGAGGGTGAAAGAGAGCGAAACGCGATGAACAAGGGTCAAAGATAGCGAAACGAGCCGAATGAGGGTGAAAGAGTGCGAAACGAGACGAAGGAGGGTGGAAGAGAGCGAAACGAGACAAAGGAGGGTGGAAGGGAGCGAAACGAGAGGAAGGAGGGTGAGGGAGAGCGAAACTAGCCGAAGGAGTGTGAAAGAGAGCGAAACGAGACGAAGGAGTGTGAAAGAGAGCGAAACGAGATGAAGGAGGGTCAAAGAGAGCGAAACGAGATGAAGGAGGGTGAAAGAGAGTGAAACGAGGCGAAGGAAGGTGAAAGAGTGAGAATCGAGACAAAGGAGGGTGAAAGAGAGCGAACCAAGTAGAACGAGGGTGAATGAGGGCGAAACGAGACGAAGGAGGGTGGAAGAGAGCGAAATGAGACGAAGCAGGGTGAAAGAGAGCGAAACGAGATGATGGAGAGTGAAAGAGAGGGAAACGAGACGAAGGAGGGTGAAAGAAAGCGAAACGAGGCGAAGGAGGGTTTAAGAGAGCGAACCGAGCAAAGAGGGTCAAAGAGAGCGAAACGAGACGAAGGAGGGTGAAAGAGAGCGAAACGAGACGAAGGAGGGTGAAAGAGAGTGAAACGAGGCGATGGAAGGTGAAAGACAGCGAAACGACTCAAAGGAGGGTGAAATAGAGCGAAACGAGATGAAGGAGGGTGAATGAGAGCAAAACGAGACAAACGAGGGTGAAAGAGGGTGAAACGAGACGAAGGAGGGTGGAAGAGAGCGAAACGAGACGAACGAGGGTGAAAGAGAGCGAAACGAGATGAATGAGGGTGGAAGAGTGCGAAACGAGACGACAGAGGGTGAAAGAGAGCGAAACGAGACGAACGAGGGTGAAAGAGAGCAAAACGAGCCGAAGGAGGGTGAAAGAGAGCGAAACGAGATGAACGAGGGTCAAAGATAGCGAAACGAGCCGAAGGAGGGTGAAAGAGTGCGAAACGAGACGAAGGAGGGTGGAAGAGACCGAAACGAGACAAAGGAGGGTGGAAGGGAGCGAAACTAGAGGAAGGAGGGTGAGGGAGAGCGAAACGAGCCGAAGGAGGGTGAAAGAGAGCGAAACGAGACGAAGGAGTGTGAAAGAGAGCGAAACGAGATGAAGGAGGGTCAAAGAGAGCGAAACGAAATGAAGGAGGCTGAAAGAGAATGAAACGAGGCGAAGGAAGGTGAAAGAGTGCGAATCGAGACAAAGGAGGGTGAAAGAGAGCGAACCGAGTCGAACGAGGGTGAAAGTGGGCGAAACGAGACGAAGGAGGGTGGAAGAGAGCGAAACGAGACGAATCAGTGTGAAAGAGAGCGAAACGAGATGAAGGAGGGTCAAAGAGAGCGAAACGAGATGAAGGAGGATGAAAGAGAGTGAAACGAGGCGAAGGAAGGTGAAAGAGTGCGAATCGAGACAAAGGAGGGTGAAAGAGAGCGAACCGAGTCGAACGAGGGTGAAAGTGGGCGAAACAAGACGAAGGAGGGTGAAAGAGAGCGAAACGAGATGAAGGAGGGTGGAAGAGAGCGAAACGTGACGAAGGAGGGTGAAAGAGAGTGAAACGAGATGAAGGAGAGTGAAAGAGAGCGAAAGGAGACGAAGGATGGTTAAAGAGAGCGAAACGAGACGAAGAAGGGTGAGAGAGTGCGAAACGAGAAGAAGGAGGGTGGAAAAGAGCGAAATGAGACGAATGAGGGTCAAAGAGAGCGAAACGAGACGAAGGAGGGTGGAAGAGAGCGAAACGAGATGAAGGAGGGTGAAAGAGAGCGAAACGAGACGAAGGAGGGTGGAAGAGGACAAAACGAGACGAAGGAGGGTGAAAGAGAGCGAAACGAGATGAAGGAGGGTGAAAGAAAGTGAAACGAGATGAAGGAGGGTGAAAGAGAGCTAAACGAGACGAAGGATTGTGAGAGACGGAAAAACGAGACAAAGGAGGGTGAAAGAGAGCGAAACGAGACGAAGGAGGGTGAAAGAGAGCGAAACGAGATGAACGAGGGTGAAAGAGAGCAAAACGAGATGAAGGATGGTGGAAGAGAGCGAAACGAGATGAAGGAGGGTGAAAGAGAGCGAAACGAGACGAAGGAGGGTGAAAGAGAGCGAAACGAGACGAAGGAGGGTGAAAGAGAGAGAAACGAGACGAAGGAGTATGAAAGAGAGCGAAACGAGATCAAGGAAGGTGAATGAGAGCGAAGCGAGACAAAGGAGTGTGAAAGAGAGCGCAACGAGCCGAAGGAGGGTGAAAGAGAGCAAAACGAGACGAAGGAGGGTCAAAGAAAGCGAAACGAGACGAATGAGGGTGAAAGAGAGCGAAACGAGACGAAGGAGGGTGAAACAGAGTGAAACGAGGCGATGGAAGGTTAAAGACAGCGAAACGACTCAAAGGAGGGTGAAAGAGAGCGAAACGAGATGAAGGAGGGTGAATGAGAGCAAAACGAGACAAAGGAGGGTGAAAGAGGGTGAAACGAGACGAAGGAGGGTGGAAGAGAGCGAAACGAGACGAACGAGGGTAAAAGAGAGCGAAACGAGATGAATGAGGGTGGAAGAGTGCGAAACGAGACGACAGAGGGTGAAAGAGAGCGAAACGAGACGAACGAGGGTGAAAGAGAGCAAAACGAGCCGAAGGAGGGTGAAAGAGAGCGAAACGAGATGAACGAGGGTCAAAGATAGCGAAACGAGCCGAAGGAGGGTGAAAGAGTGCGAAACGAGACGAAGGAGGGTGGAAGAAAGCGAAACGAGAAGAAGGAGTGTGAAAGAGAGCGAAACGAGATGAAGGAGTGTCAAAGAGAGCGAAACGAGATGAAGGAGGGTGAAAGAGAGTGAAACGAGGCGAAGGAAGGTGAAAGAGTGCGAATCGAGACAAAGGAGGGTGAAAGAGAGCGAACCGAGTCGAACGAGGGTGAAAGAGGGTGAAACGAGACGAAGGAGGGTGGAAGAGAGCGAAATGAGATGAAGCAGTGTGAAAGAGAGCGAAACGAGATGAAGGAGGGTGAAAGAGAGCGAAACGAGCCGAAGGAGGGTGAAAGAGAGCAAAACGAGACGAAGGAGGGTGAAAGAGAGCGAAACGAGCCGAAGGAGGGTGAAAGAGAGCGAAACGAGACGAAGGAGGGTGGAAGAGAGCGAAACGTGACGAAGGAGGGTGAAAGAGAGCGAAACGAGATGAAGGAGAGTGAAAGAGAGCGAAAGGAGACGAAGGATGGTTAAAGAGAGCGAAACGAGACGAAGAAGGGTGAGAGAGTGCGAAACGAGAAGAAGGAGGGTGGAAAAGAGCGAAACGAGACGAATGAGGGTCAAAGAGAGCGAAACGAGACGAAGGAGGGTGGAAGAGAGCGAAACGAGATGAAGGAGGGTCAAAGAGAGTGAAACGAGACGAAGGAGGGTGGAAGAGGACGAAACGAGACGAAGGAGGGTGAAAGAGAGCGAAACGAGATGAAGGAGGGTGAAAGAGAGCAAAACGAAACGAAGGAGTGTGAAAGAGTGTGAAACAAGATGAAGGAGGGTGAAAGAGAGCTAAACGAGACGAAGGAGGGTGAAAGAGAGCGAAACGAAACGAAGGAGAGTGAAAGAAAGTGAAACGAGACGAAGGAGGGTGAAAGAGAGCTAAACGAGACGAAGGATTGTGAGAGACGGAAAAACGAGACAAAGGAGGGTGAAAGAGAGCGAAACGAGACGAAGGAGGGTGAAAGAGAGCGAAACGAGATGAATGAGGGTGGAAGAGAGCGAAACGAGACGACGGAGGGTGAAAGAGAGCGAAACGAAACGAACGAGGGTGAAAGAGAGAAAAACGAGATGAAGGAGGGTGGAAGAGAGCGAAACGAGATGAAGGAGGGTGAAAGAGAGCGAAACGAGATGAAGGAGGGTGAAAGAGAGCGAAACTAGACGAAGGAGGGTGAAAGAGAGAGAAATGAGACGAAGGAGTATGAAAGAGAGTGAAACGAGATGAAGGAAGGTGAATGAGAGCGAAGCGAGACAAAGGAGTGTGAAAGAGAGCGCAACGAGCCGAAGGAGGGTGAAAGAGAGCAAAACGAGACGAAGGAAGATGAAAGAAAGCTAAACAAGACGAAGGAGGGTGAAAGACAGCGAAACGAGACAAAGGAGGGTGAAAGAGAGCGACACGAGGCGAAGGAAGGTGAAAGAGAGCGAAACGAGACGAAGGAGGGTGAAAGAGAACAAAACGAGATGAAGGAGAGGGAAAGAGAGTGAAACGAGACGAAGGAGGGTGAAAGAAGGCGAAACGAGTCGAAGGAGGGTGGAAGAGAGCAAAACGAGACGAAGGAGGGTGAAAGAGAGCGAAACGAGACGAAGGAGGGTCAAAGAGAGCGAAACGAGACGAAGGAGGGCGAAACGAGACGAAGGAGGGTGGAAGAGAGTGAAACGAGACGAAGGAGGGTGAAAGAGAGTGAAACGAGAGGAAGGAGGGTGAAAGAGAGCGAAACGAGGCGAAGGAGGGTGACAGAGAACGAAACGAGACGAATGAGGGTCAAGAGAACGAAACGAGACGAAGGAAGGTGAAGGAGAGCGAACCTAGATGAAGGAGGGTGAAATAGGGCGAAACGAGACGAAGGAGGGTGAAAAAGAGCGAAGCGAGATGAAGGAGGGTGAAAGAGAGCGAAACGAGCCGAAGGAGGGTGAACGAGTGCGAAACGAGATGAAGGAGGGTGAAAGATAGCGAAACGAGCCGAAGGAGGGTGAAAGAGAGTGAAACGAGACGAAGGTGGGTGAAAGAGAGCGAAACAAGACAAGGAGGGTGAAAGAGAGCGAAACGAAATGAAGTAGAGTGCAAGAGAGCGAAACGAGATGAAGGAGTATGTGAGATAGCGAAACGAGATGAAGGAGGGTGATAGAGAGCGAAACGAGATGAAGGAGGGTGAAGGAGAGCGAAACGAGACGAAGGAGGGCGAAACGAGACGAAGGAGGGTGGAAGAGAGTGAAACGAGACGAAGGAGGGTGAAAGAGAGTGAATCGAGAGGAAGGAGGGTGAAAGAGAGCGAAACGAGGCGAAGGAGGGTGACAGAGAGCGAAACGAGACGAATGAGGGTCAAGAGAGCGAAACGAGACGATGGAAGGTGAAGGAGAGCGAACCTAGACGAAGGAGGGTGAAATAGGGCGAAACGAGACGAAGGAGGGTGGAAGAGAGTGAAACGAGACGAAGGAGGGTGAAAAAGAGCAAAGCGAGATGAAGGAGGGTGAAAGAGAGCGAAATGAGCCGAAGGAGGGTGAACGAGTGCGAAACGAGATGAAGGAGGGTGAAAGAGAGCGAAACGAGCCGAAGGAGGGTGAAAGAGAGTGAAACGAGACGAAGGTGGGTGAAAGAGAGCGAAACAAGACGAAGGAGGGTGAAAGAGAGCGAAACGAAACGAAGGAGAGTGCAAGAGCGTGAAACGAGACGAAGGAGGGCGAAAGAGAGCTAAACGAGACGAAGGAGGGTCAAAGAGAGCGAAACGAGATGAAGGACGGTAAAAGAAAGCGAAACGAGACGAAGGAGGGTGAAAGAGAGCGAAAGGAGTCGAAGGAGGGTGAAAGAGAGCGAAACGAGATGAAGGAGGGTGAAAGAGAGCGAAACGAGACGAAGGAGGGTGAAAGAGAGCGAAACGAGACGAAGGAGAGTGAAAGAGAGCGAAACGAGATGAAGGAGGGTGAAAGAGAGTGAAACGAGATTTAGGAAGGTGAAAGAGAGCTAAACGAGACGAAGGAGGGAGAAAGAGAGCGAAACGAGACAAAGGAGGGTGAAAGAGAGCGAAACGAGGCGAAGGAAGGTGAAAGAGAACAAAACGATACGAAGGAGTGGGAAAGAGAGCGAAACGAGACGAAGGAGGGAGAAGGAAGGCGACACGAGACGAAGGAGGGTGAAAGAGAGCGAAACGAGATTAAGGAGGGTGGAAGAGAGCGAAACGAGAAGAAGGAGGGTGAGAGATAGCGAAACGAGACGCAGGAGGGTGAAAGAGAGCGAAACGAGATGAAGGAGTGTGAAAGAGAGCGAAACGAGACGAACGACTTTGAATGAGGGCGAAACGAGACGAAGGAGGGTGGAAGAGAGCGAAACGAGATGATGGAGAGTGAAAGAGAGGGAAACGAGACGAAGGAGGGTGAAAGAAAGCGAAACGAGGCGAAGGAGGGTTTAAGAGAGCGAACCGAGCAAAGGAGGGTCAAAGAGAGTGAAACGAGACGAAGGAGGGTGAAAGAGAGCGAAACGAGACGAAGGAGGGTGAAAGAGAGTGAAACGAGGCGATGGAAGGTGAAAGACAGCAAAACGACTCAAAGGAGGGTTTAAAGAGAGTGAAACGAGATGAAGGAGGGTGAATGAGAGCAAAACGAGACAAAGGAGGGTGAAAGAGGGTGAAACGAGACGAAGGAGGGTGGAAGAGAGCGAAACGAGACGAAGGAGGGTGAAAGAGAGCGAAACGAGACGAAGGAGAGTGAAAGAGAGCGAAACGAGATGAAGGAGGGTGAAAGAGAGCGAAACGAGATTTAGGAAGGTGAAAGAGAGCTAAACGAGACGAAGGAGGGTGAAAGAGAGCGAAACGAGACGAAGGAGAGTGAAAGAGAGCGAAACGAGATGAAGGAGGGTGAAAGAGAGCGAAACGAGATTTAGGAAGGTGAAAGAGAGCTAAACGAGACGAAGGAGGGTGAAAGAGAGCGAAACGAGACAAAGGAGGGTGAAAGAGAGCGAAACGAGGCGAAGGAAGGTGAAAGAGAGTGAAACGAGACGAAGGAGGGTGAAAGAGAACAAAACGATACGAAGGAGTGGGAAAGAGAGCGAAACGAGACGAAGGAGGGAGAAGGAAGGCGACACGAGACGAAGGAGGGTGAAAGAGAGCAAAACGAGATGAAGGAGGGTGAGAGAGCGCGAAACGAGATTAAGGAGGGTGGAAGAGAGCGAAATGAGACGAAGGAGGGTGAGAGATAGCGAAACGAGACGCAGGAGGGTGAAAGAGAGCGAAACGAGATGAAGGAGTGTGAAAGAGAGCGAAACGAGACGAAGGACTTTGAATGAGGGCGAAACGAGACGAAGGAGGGTGGAAGAGAGCGAAACGAGATGATGGAGAGTGAAAGAGAGGGAAACGAGATGAAGGAGAGTGAAAGAAAGCGAAACGAGGCGAAGGAGGGTTTAAGAGAGCGAACCGAGCAAAGGAGGGTAAAAGAGAGCGAAACGAGACGAAGGAGGGTGAAAGAGAGCGAAACGAGACGAAGGAGGGTGAAAGAGAGTGAAACGAGGCGATGGAAGGTGAAAGACAGCAAAACGACTCAAAGGAGGGTGAAAGAGAGCGAAACGAGATGAAGGAGGGTGAATGAGAGCAAAACGAGACAAAGGAGGGTGAAAGAGGGTGAAACGAGACGAAGGAGGGTGGAAGAGAGCGAAACGAGACGAACGAGGGTGAAAGAGAGCGAAACGAGATGAACGAGGGTCAAAGATAGCGAAACGAGCCGAAGGAGGGTGAAAGAGTGCGAAACGAGACGAAGGAGGGTGGAAGAGAGCGAAATGAGACAGAGGAGGGTGGAAGGGAGCGAAACGAGAGGAAGGAGGGTGAGGGAGAGCGAAACGAGCCGAAGGAGGGTGAAAGAGAGCGAAACGAGATGAAGGAGGGTCAAAGAGAGCGAAACGAGATGAAGGAGGGTGAAAGAGAGTGAAACGAGGCGAAGGAAGGTGAAAGAGTGCGAATCGAGACAAAGGAGGGTGAAAGAGAGCGAACCGAGTCGAACGAGGGTGAAAGAGGGCGAAATGAGACGAAGGAGGGTGGAAGAGAGCGAAACGAGACGAAGCAGTGTGAAAGAGAGCGAAACGAGATGAAGGAGGGTGAAAGAGAGCAAAACGAGCCGAAGGAGGGTGAAAGAGAGCAAAACGAGACGAAGGAGGGTGAAAGAGAGCGAAACGAGCCGAAGGAGGGTGAAAGAGAGCAAAACGAGACGAAGGAGGGTGGAAGAGAGCGAAACGTGACGAAGGAGGGTGAAAGAGAGCGAAACGAGATGAAGGAGAGTGAAAGAGAGCGAAAGGAGATGAAGGATGGGTAAAGAGAGCGAAACGAGACGAAGGAGGGTGGAAGAGGACGAAACGAGACGAAGGAGGGTGAAAGAGAGCGAAACGAGATGAAGGAGGGTGAAAGAGAGCAAAACGAGATGAAGGAGGGTCAAAGAGAGCGAAACGAGACGAAGGAGGGTGGAAGAGGACGAAACGAGACGAAGGAGGGTGAAAGAGAGCGAAACGAGATGAAGGAGGGTGGAAAAGAGCGAAACAAGACGAATGAGGGTCAAAAAGAGCGAAACGAGACGAAGGAGGGTGGAAGAGAGCGAAACGAGATGAAGGAGGGTCAAAGAGAGCGAAACGAGATGAAGGAGGGTGGAAGAGGACGAAACGAGACGAAGGAGGGTGAAAGAGAGTGAAACGAGACGAAGGAGGGTGAAAGAAGGCGAAACGAGACGAAGGAGGGTGGAAGAGAGCGAAACGAGACGAAGGAGGGTGAAAGAGAGCGAAACGAGACGAAGGAGGGTCAAAGAGAGCGAAACGAGACGAAGGAGGGCGAAACGAGACGAAGGAGGTTGGAAGAGAGTGAAACGGGACGAAGGAGGGTGAAAGAGAGTGAAACGAGAGGAAGGAGGGTGAAAGAGAGCGAAACGAGGCGAAAGAGGGTGACAGAGAGCGAAACGAGACGAATGAGGGTCAAGAGAGCGAAACGAGACGAAGGAGGGTGAAAGAGAGTGAAACGAGGCGAAGGAAGGTGAAAGAGTGCGAATCGAGACAAAGGAGGGTGAAAGAGAGCGAACCGAGTCGAACGAGGGTGAAAGAGGGCGAAATGAGACGAAGGAGGGTGGAAGAGAGCGAAACGAGACGAAGCAGTGTGAAAGAGAGCGAAACGAGATGAAGGAGGGTGAAAGAGAGCAAAACGAGCCGAAGGAGGGTGAAAGAGAGCAAAACGAGACAAAGGAGGGTGAAAGAGAGCGAAACGAGCCGAAGGAGGGTGAAAGAGAGCAAAACGAGACGAAGGAGGGTGGAAGAGAGCGAAACGTGACGAAGGAGGGTGAAAGAGAGCGAAACGAGATGAAGGAGAGTGAAAGAGAGCGAAAGGAGATGAAGGATGGGTAAAGAGAGCGAAACGAGATGAAGAAGGGTGAGAGAGTGCGAAACGAGAAGAAGGAGGGTGGAAAAGAGCGAAACAAGACGAATGAGGGTCAAAGAGAGCGAAACGAGACGAAGGAGGGTGGAAGAGAGCGAAACGAGATGAAGGAGGGTCAAAGAGAGCGAAACGAGACGAAGGAGGGTGGAAGAGGACGAAACGAGACGAAGGAGGGTGAAAGAGAGCGAAACGAGATGAAGGAGGGTGAAAGAGAGCGAAACGAGACGAAGGAGTATGAAAGAAAGTGAAACGAGACGAAGGAGGGTGAAAGAGAGCTAAACGAGACGAAGGATTGTGAGAGACGGAGAAACGAGACAAAGGAGGGTGAAAGAGAGCGAAACGAGACGAAGGAGGGTGAAAGAGAGCGAAACGAGATGAATGAGGGTGGAAGAGAGCGAAACGAGATGAAGGAGGGTGAAAGAGAGCGAAACGAGACGAAGGAGGGTGAAAGAGAGCGAAACGAGACGAAGGAGGGAGAAAGAGAGAGAAACGAGACGAAGGAGTATGAAAGAGAGCGAAACGAGATCAAGGAAGGTGAATGAGAGCGAAGCGAGACAAAGGAGGGTGAAAGAGAGCGCAACGAGCCGAAGGAGGGTGAAAGAGAGCAAAACGAGACGAAGGAGGGTCAAAGAGAGCGAACCGAGGCGAAGGAGGGTGAAAGAGAGCGAAACGAGACGAAGGATGGTGGAAGAGAGCGAAACGAGACGAAGGAGGGTGAAAGAGAGCGAAACGAGACGAAGGAAGGTGAAAGAAAGCTAAACAAGACGAAGGAGGGTGAAAGACAGCGAAACGAGACAAAGGAGGGTGAAAGAGAGCGAAACGAGGCGAAGAAAGGTGAAAGAGAGCGAAACGAGACGAAGGAGGGTGAAAGAGAACAAAACGAAATGAAGGAGGGGGAAAGAGAGTGAAACGAGACGAAGGAGGGTGAAAGAAGGCGAAACGAGACGAAGGAGGGTGGAAGAGAGCGAAACGAGACGAAGGAGGGTGAAAGAGAGCGAAACGAGACGAAGGAGGGTCAAAGAGAGCGAAATGAGACGAAGGAGGACGAAACGAGACGAAGGAGGTTGGAAGAGAGTGAAACGGGACGAAGGAGGGTGAAAGAGAGTGAAACGAGAGGAAGGAGGGTGAAAGAGAGCGAAACGAGACGAAGGAGGGTGAAAGAGAGTGAAACGAGACGAAGGAGGGTGAAAGAAGGCGAAACGAGACGAAGGAGGGTGGAAGAGAGCGAAACGAGACGAAGGAGGGTGAAAGAGAGCGAAACGAGACGAAGGAGGGTCAAAGAGAGCGAAACGAGACGAAGGAGGGCGAAACGAGACGAAGGAGGTTGGAAGAGAGTGAAACGGGACGAAGGAGGGTGAAAGAGAGTTAAACGAGAGGAAGGAGGGTGAAAGAGAGCGAAACGAGGCGAAGGAGGGTGACAGAGAGCGAAACGAGACGAATGAGGGTCAAGAGAGCGAAACGAGACGAAGGAGGGTGAAAGAGAGTGAAACGAGGCGAAGGAAGGTGAAAGAGTGCGAATCGAGACAAAGGAGGGTGAAAGAGAGCGAACCGAGTCGAACGAGGGTGAAAGAGGGCGAAATGAGACGAAGGAGGGTGGAAGAGAGCGAAACGAGACGAAGCAGTGTGAAAGAGAGCGAAACGAGATGAAGGAGGGTGAAAGAGAGCAAAACGAGCCGAAGGAGGGTGAAAGAGAGCAAAACGAGACAAAGGAGGGTGAAAGAGAGCGAATCGAGCCGAAGGAGGGTGAAAGAGAGCAAAACGAGACGAAGGAGGGTGGAAGAGAGCGAAACGTGACGAAGGAGGGTGAAAGAGAGCGAAACGAGATGAAGGAGAGTGAAAGAGAGCGAAAGGAGATGAAGGATGGGTAAAGAGAGCGAAACGAGACGAAGAAGGGTGAGAGAGTGTGAAACGAGAAGAAGGAGGGTGGAAAAGAGCGAAACAAGACGAATGAGGGTCAAAGAGAGCGAAACGAGACGAAGGAGGGTGGAAGAGAGCGAAACGAGATGAAGGAGGGTCAAAGAGAGCGAAACGAGACGAAGGAGGGTGGAAGAGGACGAAACGAGACGAAGGAGGGTGAAAGAGAGCGAAACGAGATGAAGGAGGGTGAAAGAGAGCAAAACGAAACGAAGGAGTGTGAAAGAGTGTGAAACAAGACAAAGGAGGGTGAAAGAGAGCTAAACGAGACGAAGGAGGGTGAAAGAGAGCGAAACGAAACGAAGAAGAGTGAAAGAAAGTGAAACGAGACGAAGGAGGGTGAAAGAGAGCTAAACGAGACGAAGGATTGTGAGAGACGGAGAAACGAGACAAAGGAGGGTGAAAGAGAGCGAAACGAGACGAAGGAGGGTGAAAGAGAGCGAAACGAGATGAATGAGGGTGGAAGAGAGCGAAACGAGATGAAGGAGGGTGAAAGAGAGCGAAACGAGACGAAGGAGGGCGAAAGAGAGCGAAACGAGACGAAGGAGGGTGAAAGAGAGAGAAACGAGACGAAGGAGTATGAAAGAGAGCGAAACGAGATCAAGGAAGGTGAATGAGAGCGAAGCGAGACAAAGGAGGGTGAAAGAGAGCGCAACGAGCCGAAGGAGGGTGAAAGATTGCAAAACGAGACGAAGGAGGGTCAAAGAGAGCGAACCGAGGCGAAGGAGGGTGAAAGAGAGCGAAACGAGACGAAGGATGGTGGAAGAGAGCGAAACGAGACGAAGGAGGGTGAAAGAGAGCGAAACGAGACGAAGGAAGGTGAAAGAAAGCTAAACAAGACGAAGGAGGGTGAAAGACAGCGAAACGAGACAAAGGAGGGTGAAAGAGAGCGAAACGAGGCGAAGAAAGGTGAAAGAGAGCGAAACGAGACGAAGGAGGGTGAAAGAGAACAAAACGAAATGAAGGAGGGGGAAAGAGAGTGAAACGAGACGAAGGAGGGTGAAAGAAGGCGAAACGAGACGAAGGAGGGTGGAAGAGAGCGAAACGAGACGAAGGAGGGTGAAAGAGAGCGAAACGAGACGAAGGAGGGTCAAAGAGAGCGAAACGAGACGAAGGAGGGCGAAACGAGACGAAGGAGGTTGGAAGAGAGTGAAACGGGACGAAGGAGGGTGAAAGAGAGTGAAACGAGAGGAAGGAGGGTGAAAGAGAGCGAAACGAGGCGAAGGAGGGTGACAGAGAGCGAAACGAGACGAATGAGGGTCAAGAGAGCGAAACGAGACGAAGAAAGGTGAAGGAGAGCGAACCTAGACGAAGGAGGGTGAAATAGGGCGAAACGAGACGAAGGAGGGTGGAAGAGAGTGAAACGAGACGAAGGAGGGTGAAAAAGAGCGAAGCGAGATGAAGGAGGGTGAAAGAGAGCGAAACGAGCCGAAGGAGGGTGAACGAGTGCGAAACGAGATGAAGGAGGGTGAAAGAGAGCGAAACGAGCCGAAGGAGGGCGAAAGAGAGTGAAACGAGACGAAGGTGGGTGAAAGAGAGCGAAACAAGACGAAGGAGGGTGAAAGAGAGCGAAACGAAACCAAGGAGAGTGCAAGAGAGCGAAACGAGACGAAGGAGTATGTGAGATAGCGAAACGAGGTGAAGGAAGGTGATAGAGAGCGAAACGAGATGAAGGAGGGTGAAAGAGAGCGAAACGAGAAGAAGGAGGGCGAAACGAGACGAAGGAGGGTGGAAGAGAGTGAAACGAGACGAAGGAGGGTGAAAGAGAGTGAAATGAGAGGAAGGAGGGTGAAAGAGAGCGAAACGAGGCGAAGGAGGGTGACAGAGAGCGAAACGAGACGAATGAGGGTCAAGAGAGCGAAACGAGACGAAGGAAGGTGAATGAGAGCGAACCTAGACGAAGGCGGGTGAAATAGGGCGAAACAAGACGAAGGAGGGTGGAAGAGATTGAAACGAGACGAAGGAGGGTGAAAAAGAGCGAAGCGAGATGAAGGAGGGTGAAAGAGAGCGAAACGACCCGAAGGAGGGTGAACGAGTGCGAAACGAGATGAAGGAGTGTGAAAGAGAGCGAAACGAGCCGAAGGAGGGCGAAAGAGAGTGAAACGAGACGAAGGTGGGTGAAAGAGAGCGAAACAAGACGAAGGAGGGTGAAAGAGAGCGAAACGAAACGAAGGAGAGTGCAAGAGAGCGAAACGAGACGAAGGAGAATGTGAGATAGCGAAACGAGATGAAGGAGGGTGATAGAGAGCGAAACGAGATGAAGGAGGGTGAAAGAGAGCGAAACGAGATGAAGGAGGGCGAAACGAGACGAAGGAGGGTGGAAGAGAGTGAAACGAGACGAAGGAGGGTGAAAGAGAGTGAAACGAGAGGAAGGAGGGTGAAAGAGAGCGAAACGAGGCGAAGGAGGGTGACAGAGAGCGAATTGAGAGGAAGGAGGGTGAGGGAGAGCGAAACGAGCCGAAGGAGGGTGAAAGAGAGCGAAACGAGACGAAGGAGTGTGAAAGAGAGCGAAACGAGATGAAGGAGGGTCAAAGAGAGCGAAACGAGATGAAGGAGGGTGAAAGAGAGTGAAACAAGGCGAAGGAAGGTGAAAGAGTGCGACTCGAGACAAAGGAGGGTGAAAGAGAGCGAACCGAGTCGAACGAGGATGAAAGAGAGCGAAACGAGACGAAGGAGGGTGAGAGAGTGCGAAACGAGAAGAAGGAGGGTGGAAAAGAGCGAAACAAGACGAATGAGGGTCAAAGAGAGCGAAACGAGACGAAGGAGGGTGGAAGAGAGCGAAACGAGATGAAGGAGGGTCAAAGAGAGCGAAACGAGACGAAGGAGGGTGGAAGAGGACGAAACGAGACGAAGGAGGGTGAAAGAGAGCGAAACGAGATGAAGGAGGGTGAAAGAGAGCAAAACGAAACGAAGGAGTGTGAAAGAGTGTGAAACAAGACAAAGGAGGGTGAAAGAGAGCTAAACGAGACGAAGGAGGGTGAAAGAGAGCGAAACGAAACGAAGGAGAGTGAAAGAAAGTGAAACGAGACGAAGGAGGGTGAAAGAGAGCTAAACGAGACGAAGGATTGTGAGAGACGGAGAAACGAGACAAAGGAGGGTGAAAGAGAGCGAAACGAGACGAAGGAGGGTGAAAGAGAGCGAAACGAGATGAATGAGGGTGGAAGAGAGCGAAACGAGATGAAGGAGGGTGAAAGAGAGCGAAACGAGACGAAGGAGGGTGAAAGAGAGCGAAACGAGACGAAGGAGGGTGAAAGAGAGAGAAACGAGACGAAGGAGTATGAAAGAGAGCGAAACGAGATCAAGGAAGGTGAATGAGAGCGAAGCGAGACAAAGGAGGGTGAAAGAGAGCGCAACGAGCCGAAGGAGGGTGAAAGAGAGCAAAACGAGACGAAGGAGGGTCAAAGAGAGCGAACCGAGGCGAAGGAGGGTGAAAGAGAGCGAAACGAGACGAAGGATGGTGGAAGAGAGCGAAACGAGAGGAAGGAGGGTGAAAGAGAGCGAAACGAGACGAAGGAAGGTGAAAGAAAGCTAAACAAGACGAAGGAGGGTGAAAGACAGCGAAACGAGACAAAGGAGGGTGAAAGAGAGCGAAACGAGGCGAAGAAAGGTGAAAGAGAGCGAAACGAGACGAAGGAGGGTGAAAGAGAACAAAACGAAATGAAGCAGGGGGAAAGAGAGTGAAACGAGACGAAGGAGGGTGAAAGAAGGCGAAACGAGACGAAGGAGGGTGGAAGAGAGCGAAACGAGACGAAGGAGGGTGAAAGAGAGCGAAACGAGACGAAGGAGGGTCAAAGAGAGCGAAACGAGACGAAGGAGGGCGAAACGAGACGAAGGAGGTTGGAAGAGAGTGAAACGGGACGAAGGAGGGTGAAAGAGAGTGAAACGAGAGGAAGGAGGGTGAAAGAGAGCGAAACGAGGCGAAGGAGGGTGACAGAGAGCGAAACGAGACGAATGAGGGTCAAGAGAGCGAAACGAGACGAAGGAAGGTGAAGGAGAGCGAACCTAGACGAAGGAGGGTGAAATAGGGCGAAACGAGACGAAGGAGGGTGGAAGAGAGTGAAACGAGACGAAGGAGGGTGAAAAAGAGCAAAGCGAGATGAAGGAGGGTGAAAGAGAGCGAAACGAGCCGAAGGAGGGTGAACGAGTGCGAAACGAGATGAAGGAGGGTGAAAGAGAGCGAAACGAGCCGAAGGAGGGCGAAAGAGAGTGAAACGAGACGAAGGTGGGTGAAAGAGAGCGAAACAAGACGAAGGAGGGTGAAAGAGAGCGAAACGAAACCAAGGAGAGTGCAAGAGAGCGAAACGAGACGAAGGAGTATGTGAGATAGCGAAACGAGGTGAAGGAAGGTGATAGAGAGCGAAACGAGATGAAGGAGGGTGAAAGAGAGCGAAACGAGAAGAAGGAGGGCGAAACGAGACGAAGGAGGGTGGAAGAGAGTGAAACGAGACGAAGGAGGGTGAAAGAGAGTGAAACGAGAGGAAGGAGGGTGAAAGAGAGCGAAACGAGGCGAAGGAGGGTGACAGAGAGCGAAACGAGACGAATGAGGGTCAAGAGAGCGAAACGAGACGAAGGAAGGTGAAGGAGAGCGAACCTAGACGAAGGCGGGTGAAATAGGGCGAAACAAGACGAAGGAGGGTGGAAGAGAGTGAAACGAGACGAAGGAGGGTGAAAAAGAGCGAAGCGAGATGAAGGAGGGTGAAAGAGAGCGAAACGAGCCGAAGGAGGGTGAACGAGTGCGAAACGAGATGAAGGAGTGTGAAAGAGAGCGAAACGAGCCGAAGGAGGGCGAAAGAGAGTGAAACGAGACGAAGGTGGGTGAAAGAGAGCGAAACAAGACGAAGGAGGGTGAAAGAGAGCGAAACGAAACGAAGGAGAGTGCAAGAGAGCGAAACGAGACGAAGGAGAATGTGAGATAGCGAAACGAGATGAAGGAGGGTGATAGAGAGCGAAACGAGATGAAGGAGGGTGAAAGAGAGCGAAACGAGATGAAGGAGGGCGAAACGAGACGAAGGAGGGTGGAAGAGAGTGAAACGAGACGAAGGAGGGTGAAAGAGAGTGAAACGAGAGGAAAGAGGGTGAAAGAGAGCGAAACGAGGCGAAGGAGGGTGACAGAGAGCGAATTGAGAGGAAGGAGGGTGAGGGAGAGCGAAACGAGCCGAAGGAGGGTGAAAGAGAGCGAAACGAGACGAAGGAGTGTGAAAGAGAGCGAAACGAGATGAAGGAAGGTCAAAGAGAGCGAAACGAGATGAAGGAGGGTGAAAGAGAGTGAAACAAGGCGAAGGAAGGTGAAAGAGTGCGACTCGAGACAAAGGAGGGTGAAAGAGAGCGAACCGAGTCGAACGAGGATGAAAGAGGGCGAAACGAGACGGAGGAGGGTGGAAGAGAGCGAAACGAGACGAAGCAGTGTGAAAGAGAGCGAAACGAGATGAAGGAGGGTGAAAGAGAGCGAAAAAAGACGAAGGAGGGTGAAAGAGAGCGAAACGAGCCGAAGGAGGGTGAAAGAGAGCAAAACGAGACGAAGGAGGGTGGAAGAGAGCGAAACGTGACGAAGGAGGGTGAAAGAGAGCGAAACGAGATGAAGGAGGGTGAAAGAGAGCAAAACGAAACGAAGGAGTGTGAATGAGTGTGAAACAAGACAAAGGAGGGTGAAAGAGAGCTAAACGAGACGAAGGAGGGTGAAAGAGAGCAAAACGAAACGAAGGAGAGTGAAAGAAAGTGAAACGAGACGAAGGAGGGTGAAAGAGAGCTAAACGAGACAAAGGATTATGAGAGACGGAGAAACGAGACAAAGGAGGGTGAAAGAGAGCGAAACGAGACGAAGGAGGGTGAAAGAGAGCGAAACGAGATGAATGAGGGTGGAAGAGAGCGAAACGAGACGGCGGAGGGTGAAAGAGAGCGAAACGAAACGAACGAGGGTGAAAGAGAGCAAAACGAGATGAAGGAGGGTGGAAGAGAGCGAAACGAGATGAAGGAGGGTGAAAGAGTGCGAAACGAGACGAAGGAGGGTGAAAGAGAGCAAAACGAGACGAAGGAGGGTGAAAGAGAGAGAAACGAGACGAAGGAGTATGAAAGAGAGCAAAACGAGATCAAGGAAGGTGAATGAGAGCGAAGCGAGACAAAGGAGGGTGAAAGAGAGCGCAACGAGCCGAAGGAGGGTGAAAGAGAGCAAAACGAGACGAAGGAGACACAAAGAGAGCGAAACGAGGCGAAGGAGGGTGAAAGAGAGCAAAACGAGACGAAGGATGGTGAAAGAGAGCGAAACGAGACGAAGGAGGGTGAAAGAGAGCAAAACGAGACGAAGGAAGGTGAAAGAAAGCTAAACAAGATGAAGGAGGGTGAAAGACAGCGAAACGAGACAAAGGAGGGTGAAAGAGAGCGAAACGAGGCGAAGGAAGGTGAAAGAGAGCGAAACGAGACGAAGGAGGGTGAAAGAGAACAAAACGAGATGAAGGAGGGGGAAAGAGAGTGAAACGAGACGAAGGAGGGTGAAAGAAGGCGAAACGAGACGAAGGAGGGTGGAAGAGAGCGAAACGAGACGAAGGAGGGTGAAAGAGAGCGAAACGAGACGAAGGAGGATCAAAGAGAGTGAAACGAGACGAAGGAGGGCGAAACGAGACGAAGGAGGGTGGAAGAGAGTGAAACGGGACGAAGGAGGGTGAAAGAGAGTGAAACGAGAGGAAGGAGGGTGAAAGAGAGCGAAACGAGGCGAAGGAGGGTGACAGAGAGCGAAACGAGACGAATGAGGGTCAAGAGAGCGAAACGAGACGAGGAAAGGTGAAGGAGAGTGAACCGAGATGAAGGAGGGTGAAAAAGGGCGAAACGAGACGAAGGAGGGTGGAAGAGAGTGAAACGAGACGAAGGAGGGTGAAAAAGAGCGAAGCGAGATGAAGGAGGGTGAAAGAGAGCGAAACGAGCCGAAGGAGGGTGAACGAGTGCGAAACGAGATGAAGGAGGGTGAAAGAGAGCGAAACGAGCCGAAGGAGGGGGAAAGAGAGTGAAACGAGACGAAGGTGGGTGAATGAGAGCGAAACAAGACGAAGGAGGGTGAAAGAGAGCGAAACGAAACGAAGGAGAGTGCAAGAGAGCGAAACGAGACGAAGGAGTATGTGAGATAGCGAAACGAGATGAAGGAGGGTGATAGAGAGCGAAACGAGATGAAGGAGGGTGAAAGAGAGCGAAACGAGACGAAGGAGGGCGAAACGAGACGAAGGAGGGTGGAAGAGAGTGAAACGAGACGAAGGAGGGTGAAAGAGAGTGAAACGAGAGGAAGGAGGGTGAAAGAGAGCGAAACGAGGCGAAGGAGGGTGACAGAGAGCGAAACGAGACGAATGAGGGTCAAGAGAGCGAAACGAGACGAAGGAAGGTGAAGGAGAGCGAACCTAGACGAAGGAGGGTGAAATAGGGCGAAACGAGACGAAGGAGGGTGAAAAAGTGCGAAGCGAGATGAAGGAGGGTGAAAGAGAGCGAAACGAGCCGAAGGAGGGTGAACGAGTGCGAAACGAGATGAAGGAGGGTGAAAGAGAGCGAAACGAGCCGAAGGAGGGTGAAAGAGAGTGAAACGAGACGAAGGTGGGTGAAAGAGAGCGAAACAAGACGAAGGAGGGTGAAAGAGAGCGAAACGAAACGAAGGAGAGTGCAAGAGAGTGAAACGAGACGAAGGAGGGCGAAAGAGAGCTAAACGAGACGAAGCAGGGTCAAAGAGAGCGAAACGAGATGAAGGACGGTAAAAGAAAGCGAAACGAGACGAAGGAGGGTGAAAGAGAGCGAAAGGAGTCGAAGGAGGGTGAAAGAGAGCGAAACGAGACGAAGGAGGGTGAAAGTGAGGGAAACGAGAAGAAGGAGGGTGAAAGAGACCGAAACGAGATGAAGGAGGGTGAAAGAGAGCGAAACGAGACGAAGGAGGGTGAAAGTGAGGGAAACGAGAAGAAGGAGGGTGAAAGAGAACGAAACGAGACGAAGGAGGGTGAAAGAGAGCAAAACGAGACGAAGGATTGTGAAAGACGGAGAAACGAGACAAAGAAGGGTGAAAGAGAGCGAAACGAGCCGAAGGAGGGTGAAAGAGAGCGAAACGAGATGAATGAGGGTGGAAGAGAGCGAAACGAGACGACGGAGGGAGAAAGAGAACGAAACGAGACGAACGAGTGTGAAAGAGAGCAAACCGAGCCGAAGGAGGGTGAAAGAGAGCGAAACGAGATGAAGGAGGGTCAAAGAGAGCAAAACGAGCCGTTGGAGGGTCAAAGAGTGCGAAACGAGATGAAGGAGGGGGAAAGAGAGCGAAACGAGATGAAGGAGGGGGAAAGAGAGCGAAACGAGGCGAAGGAGGGTGAAAAAGAGTGAAACAAGACGAAGGAGGTGGAAAGAGAGCGTAACGAGATGAAGGAGGGTGAAAGAGAGCGAAACGAGGCGAAGGAAGGTGAAAGAGAGCGAAACGAGACGAAGGAGGGTGAAAGAGAACAAAACGAGATGAAGGAGGGGGAAAGAGAGTGAAACGAGACGAAGGAGGGTGAAAGAAGGCGAAACGAGACGAAGGAGGGTGGAAGAGAGCGAAACGAGACGAAGGAGGGTGAAAGAGAGCGAAACGAGACGAAGGAGGGCGAAACGAGACGAAGGAGGGTGGAAGAGAGTGAAACGGGACGAAGGAGGGTGAAAGAGAGTGAAACGGGAGGAAGGAGGGTGAAAGAGAGCGAAACGAGGCGAAGGAGGGTGACAGAGAGCGAAACGAGACGAATGAGGGTCAAGAGAGCGAAACGAGACGAAGGAAGGTGAAGGAGAGCGAACCTAGACGAAGGAGGGTGAAATAGGGCGAAACGAGACGAAGGAGGGTGGAAGAGAGTGAGACGAGACGATGAAGGGTGAAAAAGAGAGAAGCGAGATGAAGGAAGGTGAAAGAGAGCGAAACGAGCCGAAGGAGGGTGAACGAGTGCGAAACGAGATGAAGGAGGGTGAAAGGGAGCGAAACGAGCCGAAGGAGGGTGAAAGAGAGTGAAACGAGACGAAGGTGGGTGAAAGAGAGCAAAACGAAACGAAGGAGAGTGCAAGAGAGCGAAACGAGACGAAGGAGTACGTGAGATAGCGAAACGAGATGAAGGAGGGTGATAGAGAGCGAAATGAGATGAAGGAGGGTGAAAGAGAGCGAAACGAGACGAAGGAGGGCGAAACGAGACGAAGGAGGGTGGAAGAGAGTGAAACGAGACGAAGGAGGGTGAAAGAGAGTGAAACGAGAGGAAGGAGGGTGAAAGAGAGCGAAACGAGGCGAAGGAGGGTGACAGAGAGCGAAACGAGACGAAGGAGGGTGAAAGAGAGCGAAACGAAACGAAGGAGAGTGCAAGAGAGCGAAACGAGACGAAGGAGTATGTGAGATAGCGAAACGAGATGAAGGAGGGTGATAGAGAGCGAAACGAGATGAAGGAGGGTGAAAGAGAGCGAAACGAGACGAAGGAGGGCGAAACGAGACGAAGGAGGGTGGAAGAGAGTGAAACGAGACGAAGGAGGGTGAAAGAGAGTGAAACGAGAGGAAGGAGGGTGAAAGAGAGCGAAACGAGGCGAAGGAGGGTGACAGAGAGCGAAACGAGACGAATGAGGGTCAAGAGAGCGAAACGAGACGAAGGAAGGTGAAGGAGAGCGAACCTAGACGAAGGAGGGTGAAATAGGGCGAAACGAGACGAAGGAGGGTGAAAAAGTGCGAAGCGAGATGAAGGAGGGTGAAAGAGAGCGAAACGAGCCGAAGGAGGGTGAACGAGTGCGAAACGAGATGAAGGAGGGTGAAAGAGAGCGAAACGAGCCGAAGGAGGGTGAAAGAGAGTGAAACGAGACGAAGGTGGGTGAAAGAGAGCGAAACAAGACGAAGGAGGGTGAAAGAGAGCGAAACGAAACGAAGGAGAGTGCAAGAGAGTGAAACGAGACGAAGGAGGGCGAAAGAGAGCTAAACGAGACGAAGCAGGGTCAAAGAGAGCGAAACGAGACGAAGGACGGTAAAAGAAAGCGAAACGAGACGAAGGAGGGTGAAAGAGAGCGAAAGGAGTCGAAGGAGGGTGAAAGAGAGCGAAACGAGACGAAGGAGGGTGAAAGTGAGGGAAACGAGAAGAAGGAGGGTGAAAGAGACCGAAACGAGATGAAGGAGGGTGAAAGAGAGCGAAACGAGACGAAGCAGGGTGAAAGTGAGGGAAACGAGAAGAAGGAGGGTGAAAGAGAACGAAACGAGACGAAGGAGGGTGAAAGAGAGCAAAACGAGACGAAGGATTGTGAAAGACGGAGAAACGAGACAAAGAAGGGTGAAAGAGAGCGAAACGAGCCGAAGGAGGGTGAAAGAGAGCGAAACGAGATGAATGAGGGTGGAAGAGAGCGAAACGAGACGACGGAGGGAGAAAGAGAACGAAACGAGACGAACGAGGGTGAAAGAGAGCAAACCGAGCCGAAGGAGGGTGAAAGAGAGCGAAACGAGATGAAGGAGGGTCAAAGAGAGCAAAACGAGCCGTTGGAGGGTCAAAGAGTGCGAAACGAGATGAAGGAGGGGGAAAGAGAGCGAAACGAGATGAAGGAGGGGGAAAGAGAGCGAAACGAGGCGAAGGAGGGTGAAAAAGAGTGAAACAAGACGAAGGAGGTTGAAAGAGAACAAAACGAGATGAAGGAGGGGGAAAGAGAGTGAAACGAGACGAAGGAGGGTGAAAGAAGGCGAAACGAGACGAAGGAGGGTGGAAGAGAGCGAAACGAGACGAAGGAGGGTGAAAGAGAGCGAAACGAGACGAAGGAGGGTCAAAGAGAGCGAAACGAGACGAAGGAGGGCGAAATGAGACGAAGGAGGGTGGAAGAGAGTGAAACGGGACGAAGGAGGGTGAAAGAGAGTGAAACGGGAGGAAGGAGGGTGAAAGAGAGCGAAACGAGGCGAAGGAGGGTGACAGAGAGCGAAACGAGACGAATGAGGGTCAAGAGAGCGAAACGAGACGAAGGAAGGTGAAGGAGAGCGAACCTCGACGAAGGAGGGTGAAATAGGGCGAAACGAGACGAAGGAGGGTGGAAGAGAGTGAGACGAGACGATGAAGGGTGAAAAAGAGCGAAGCGAGATGAAGGAGGGTGAAAGAGAGCGAAACGAGCCGAAGGAGGGTGAACGAGTGCGAAACGAGATGAAGGAGGGTGAAAGGGAGCGAAACGAGCCGAAGGAGGGTGAAAGAGAGTGAAACGAGACGAAGGTGGGTGAAAGAGAGCAAAACGAAACGAAGGAGAGTGCAAGAGAGCGAAACGAGACGAAGGAGTACGTGAGATAGCGAAACGAGATGAAGGAGGGTGATAGAGAGCGAAATGAGATGAAGGAGGGTGAAAGAGAGCGAAATGAGATGAAGGAGGGTGAAAGAGAGCGAAATGAGATGAAGGAGGGTGAAAGAGAGCGAAACGAGACGAAGGAGTACGTGAGATAGCGAAACGAGATGAAGGAGGGTGATAGAGAGCGAAATGAGATGAAGGAGGGTGAAAGAGAGCGAAACGAGACGAAGGAGGGCGAAACGAGACGAAGGAGGGTGGAAGAGAGTGAAACGAGACGAAGGAGGGTGAAAGAGAGTGAAACGAGAGGAAGGAGGGTGAAAGAGAGCGAAACGAGGCGAAGGAGGGTGACAGAGAGCGAATCTCGTTTCGCTCTCTTTCGCCCTCCCTCATCTCGTTCCACTCTCTTTTACCCTCCGTCGTCTCGTTTCACTCTCTTTCACCCTCCTTCATCTCGTTTAGCTCTCTTTCACCCTCCTTCATCTCGTTTCGCTCTCTTTCACCCTCCTTCGTCTCGTTTCGCTCTCTTTCACCCTCCTTCGTCTCGTTTCGCCCTCTTTCACACTCCTTCCTCTCGGTTCGCTCTCTTTCACCTTCCTTCGTCTCGTTTCGCTCTCTTTCACCCTCCTTTGTCTCGATTCGCACTCTTTCACCTTCCTTCGCGTCTTTTCACTCTCTTTCACCCTCCTTCATCTCATTTCGCTCTCTTTCATCCTCCGTCATCTCGTTTCGCTCTCTTTCACACTCCTTCATCTCGTTTCGCTCTCTTTCCCCCTACTTCGTATCGTTTCGCTATCTCTCACCCTCCTTTGTCTCGTTTCGCTCTCTTTCACCCTCCTTCGTCTCGTTTCGCTTTCTTTCGCCCTCCTTCATCTCGTTTCGCTCTCTTTCACCCTCCTTCGTCTCGTTTCGCTCTCTTTCACCCTCCTTCGTCTCGTTTCGCTCTCTTTCACCCTCCTTCACCTCGTTTCGCTCTCTTTCACCCTCCTTCGTCTCGTGTCGCTCTCTTTCACCCTCCTTCGACTCGTTTCGCTCTCTTTGACCCTCCTTCGTCTCGTTTAGCTCTCTTTCATCCTCCTTCGTCTCGTTTCACTCACTTTCACTCTCCTTCATTTCGTTTCATTTCTTTCACCCTCCTTCATCTCGTTTAGCTCTCTTCCACCCTCCTTCGTCTTGTTTCACGCTCTTTCACATTCCTTCATTTCGTTTCGCTCTCTTTCACCCTCCTTCGTCTCGTTTCGCTCTCGTTCACCCTCCTTCATCTCGTTTCGCTCTCTTCCACCCTTCTTCGTCTCGTTTCGCTCTCTTTGACCCTACTTCGTCTCATTTCGCTCTCTTCCACCCTCCTTCGTCTCGTTTCGCTCTCTTTGACACTCCTTCGTCTCGTTTCGCTCTCTTCCACCCTCCTTCATCTCGTTTCGCCCTCTCTCACCCATCTTCGTCTCGTTTCGCTCTCTTTCACCCTCCTTCATCTCCTTTCGCTCTCTTTCACCCTCCTTTGTCTCGTTTCGCTCTCTTTCGCACTCCTTCGTCTCGTTTCGCTCTCTTCCACCCTCCTTCGTCTCGTTTCGCTCTCATTCACCCTCCTTCGGCTCGTTTCACTCTCTTTCACCCTCCTTCGTCTCGTTTCGCTCTCTTTCACCCTCCTTCGTCTCGTTTCGCTCTCTTTCACCCTCCTTCACCTCGTTTCGCTCTCTTTCACCCTCCTTCGTCTCGTGTCGCTCTCTTTCACCCTCCTTCGACTCGTTTCGCTCTCTTTGACCCTCCTTCGTCTCGTTTAGCTCTCTTTCATCCTCCTTCGTCTCATTTCACTCACTTTCACTCTCCTTCATTTCGTTTCATTTCTTTCACCCTCCTTCATCTCGTTTAGCTCTCTTCCACCCTCCTTCGTCTTGTTTCACGCTCTTTCACATTCCTTCATTTCGTTTCGCTCTCTTTCACCCTCCTTCGTCTCGTTTCGCTCTCGTTCACCCTCCTTCATCTCGTTTCGCTCTCTTCCACCCTTCTTCGTCTCGATTCGCTCTCTTTGACCCTACTTCGTCTCATTTCGCTCTCTTCCACCCTCCTTCGTCTCGTTTCGCTCTCTTTGACACTCCTTCGTCTCGTTTCGCTCTCTTCCACCCTCCTTCATCTCGTTTCGCCCTCTCTCACCCATCTTCGTCTCGTTTCGCTCTCTTTCACCCTCCTTCATCTCCTTTCGCTCTCTTTCACCCTCCTTTGTCTCGTTTCGCTCTCTTTCGCACTCCTTCGTCTCGTTTCGCTCTCTTCCACCCTCCTTCGTCTCGTTTCGCTCTCATTCACCCTCCTTCGGCTCGTTTCACTCTCTTTCACCCTCCTTCATCTCGTTTCGCTCTCTTTCACCCTCCTTCGGCACGTTTTGCTCTCTTTCACCCTCCTTTATCTCGTTTCGCTCTCTTTCACCCTCCTTCGTCTCGATTCGCTCTCTTTCACCCTCCTTCGTCTCGTTTCGCCCTCTTTCACCCTCCTTCCTCTCGGTTCGCTCTCTTTCACCTTCCTTCGTCTCGTTTCGCTCTCTTTCA
Source organism: Scyliorhinus torazame (assembly GCF_047496885.1). Lineage (NCBI taxonomy): Eukaryota > Metazoa > Chordata > Chondrichthyes > Carcharhiniformes > Scyliorhinidae > Scyliorhinus > Scyliorhinus torazame. The sequence goes on along the minus strand of NC_092732.1, from coordinate 46,845,804 downwards.
CCCTCCTTTGTCTCGATTCGCACTCTTTCACCTGCCTTCGCCTCGTTTCACTCTCTTTCACACTCCTTCATCTCGTTTCGCTCTCTTTCATCCTCCTTCATCTCGTTTCGCTCTCTTTCACACTCCTTCGTCTCGTTTCGCTCTCTTTCACCCTCCTTCGTCTCGTTTCGCTATCTCTCACCCTCCTTTGTCTCGTTTCGCTCTCTTTCGCCCTCCTCCGTCTCGTTTCGCTCTCTTTCACCCTCCTTCATCTCGTCTCGCTCTCTTTCACCCTCCTTTGTCTCGTTTCGCTCTCTTTCACCCTCCTTCATCTCGTTTCGCTCTCACTCACCCTCCTTCGTCTCGTTTCGCTCTCTTTCACCCTCCTTCGTCTCGTTTCGCCTTCTTTCAACCTCCTTCGTCTCGTTTCGGTCTCTTTCCCCCTCCTTCATCCTGTTTCGATCTCTTTCACCCTCCTTCGTCTCGTTTCGCCCTTCTTCACCCTCCTTCATCTCTTTTCGCTCTCTTTCACCCTCCTTTGTCTCGATTCGCACTCTTTCACCTTCCGTCGCCTCGTTTCACTTTCTGTCACCCTCCTTCATCTCGTTTTGCTCTCTTTCATCCTCCTTCGTCTCGCTTCGCTCTGTTTCACCCTCCTTCGCCTCGTTTCGCTCTCTGTCACTCTCCTTCATCTCGTTTTGCTCTCTTTCATCCTCCATCGTCTCGTTTCGCTCTCTTTCACCCTCCTTCGCCTCGTTTCGCTCTCTTCCACCCTCCTTCGTCTCGTTTCGCCCTCCTTCACCCTCCTTCCTCTCGGTTCGCTCTCTTTCACCTTCCTTCGTCTCGTCTCGCTCTCTTTCACCCTCCTTTGTCTCGATTCGCACTCTTTCACCTTCCTTCGCCTCGTTTCACTCTCTTTCACACTCCTTCATCTCGTTTCGCTCTCTTTCATCCTCCTTCATCTCATTTCGCTCTCTTTCACACTCCTTCATCTCGTTTCGCTCTCTTTCACCCTCCTTCGTCTCGTTTCGCTATCTCTCACCCTCCTTTGTCTCGTTTCGCTCTCTTTCGCCCTCCTCCGTCTCGTTTCGCTCTCTTTCACCCTCCTTCGTCTCGTCTCGCTCTCTTTCACCCTCTTTTGTCTCGTTTCGCTCTCTTTCACCCTCCTTCATCTCGTTTCGCTCTCACTCACCCTCCTTCGTCTCATTTCGCTCTCTTTCACCCTCCTTCGTCTCGTTTCGCCTTCTTTCAACCTCCTTCGTCTCGTTTCGCTCTCTTACCCCCTCCTTCATCTTGTTTCGATCTCTTTCACCCCCCTTCGTCTCGTTTAGCCCTTCTTCACCCTCCTTCATCTCTTTTCGCTCTCTTTCACCCTCCTTTGTCTCGATTCGCACTCTTTCACCTTCCGTCGCCTCGTTTCACTCTCTGTCACCCTCCTTCATCTCGTTTTGCTCTCTTTCATCCTCCTTCGTCTCGCTTCGCTCTGTTTCACCCTCCTTCGCCTCGTTTCGCTCTCTGTCACTCTCCTTCATCTCGTTTTGCTCTCTTTCATCCTCCTTCGTCTCGTTTCGCTCTCTTTCACCCTCCTTCACCTCGTTTCGCTCTCTTCCACCCTCCTTCGTCTCGTTTCGCCCTCCTTCACCCTCCTTCGTCTCGTTTCCCTCTCTTTCACACTCCTTCGTCTCGTTTCGCCCTCCTTCACCCTCCTTCATCTCTTTTTGCTCGCTTTCACCCTCCTTTGTCTCGATTTGCACTCTTTCACCTTCCGTCGCCTCGTTTCACTCTCTGTCACCCTCCTTCATCTCGTTTTGCTCTCTTTCATCCTCCTTCGTTTCGCTTCGCTCTGTTTCACCCTCCTTCGCCTCGTTTCGCTCTCTGTCACCCTCCTTCATCTCGTTTTGCTCTCTTTCATCCTCCTTCATCTCGTTTCGCTCTCTTTCACCCTCCTTCGCCTCGTTTCGCTCTCTTCCACCCTCCTTCGTCTCGTTTCGCCCTCCTTCACCCTCCTTCGTCTCGTTTCGCTCTCTTTCACACTCCTTCGTCTCGTTTCACTCTCTTTCACCCTCCTTTGACTCATTTCGCTGTCTTTCACCTTCCTTCGCCTCGTTTCACTCTCTTTCACGCTCCTTCATCTCGTTTCGCTCTCTTTCACCCTCCTTCGTCTCGTTTCGCTCTCTTTGACCCTCCTTCGTCTCGTTTCGCTCTCCTTCACCCTCCTTCGCCTCGTTTCGCTCTCGTTCACCCTCCTCCGTCCCGTTTCAATCTCTTTCACCCTCCTTCGTCTCGTTCCACTCTGTTCCACCTTCCTTCGTCTCGGTTTGCCCTCCTTCACTCTCCATCGTCTCGTTTCGCTCTCTTTCACCCTCCTTCGTCTCGTTTCGCTATCTCTCAACCTCCTTGGTCTCGTTTCGCTCTCTTTCACCCTCCTTCATCTCGTTTCGCTCTCACTCACCCTCCTTCATCTCGTTTCGCTCTCTTTCACCCTCCTTCATCTCGTTTCGCCTTCTTTCATCCTCCATCGTCTCGTTTCACTCTCTTTCACCCTCCTTCGCCTCGTTTCGCTCTCTTTCACCCTCCTTCATCTCGTTTCACTCTCTTTCACCCTCCTTCGTCTCGTTTTGCTCTCTTCCACCCTCCTTCGTCTCGTTTCACCCTCCTTCACCCTCCTTCGTCTCGTTTCGCTCTCTTTCACACTGCATCGTCTCGTTTCGCTCTCTTTCACCCTCCTTCGTCTCGTTTCGCTTTCTCTCACCCTCCTTCGTCTCGTTTCGCTCTCTTCCACCCTCCTTCATCTCGTTTCGCTCTCTCTCACCCTCCTTCGTCTTGTTTCAATCTCTTCCTCCCTCCTTCGTCTCGTTTTGCCTTCTTTCACCCTCCTTCGTCTCGTTTCGTTCTCTTTCCCACTCCTTCGTCTCCTTTCGCTCTCTTTCACCCTCCTTCATCTCGTTTCGCTCTCTTACGCACTCCTTCGTCTCGTTTCGCTCTCTTCCACGCTCCTTCGTCTCGTTTCGCTCTCATTCACCCTCATTCGGCTCGTTTCACTCTCTTTCACCCTCCTTCATCTCGTTTCGCTCTCTTTCACTCTCCTTCGGCTCGTTTTTCTCTCTTTCACCCTCCTTCATCTCGTTTCGCTGTCTTTCACCCTCCTTCGTCTCGTTTCGCTCTCTATCACCCTCATTCGTCTCGTTTCGCCCTCTTTCACCCTCCTTCCTCTCGGTTCGCTCTCTTTCACCTTCCTTCGTCTCGTTTCGCTCTCTTTCACCCTCCTTTGTCTCGATTCGCACTCTTTCACCTTCCTTCGCCTCGTTTCACTCTCTTTCACCCTCCTTCATCTCGTTTCGCTCTCTTTCACACTCCTTCATCTCGTTTCGCTCTCTTTCACCCTCCTTCATCTCGTTTCGCTATCTCTCACCCTCCTTTGTCTCGTTTCGCTCTCTTTCACCCTCCTTCGTCTCGTTTCGCTCTCTTTCACCCTCCTTCGTCTCGTTTCACTCTCTTTCACCCTCCTTCGTCTCGTTTCACTCTCTTTCACCCTCGTTCGTCTCGTTTCGCTCTCTTTCACCCTCCTTCGCCTCGTTTCCCTCTCTTTCACCCTCCTTCGTCTTGTGTCGCTCTCTTTCACCCTCCTTCGTCTCGTTTCGCTCTCTTTGACCCTCTGTCGTCTCATTTCGCTCTCTTTCACCCTCCTTCGTCTCGTTTCGCTCTCGTTCACCCTCCTTCGTCTCGTTTCACTCTCTTTCACCCTCCTTCGTCTCGTTTCGCTCTCTTTCACCCTCGTTCGTCTCGTTTCGCTCTCTTTCACCCTCCTTCATCTCCTTTCGCTCTCTTTCTCCCTCCTTCGTCTCGTTTCGCTCTCTTTCGCACTCCTTCGTCTCGTTTCGCTCTGTTCCACCCTTCTTCGTCTCGTTTTGCTCTCATTCACCCTCCTTCGGCTCGTTTCACTCTCTTTCACCCTCCTTCATCTAGTTTCGCTCTCTTTCACCCTCCTTCGGCTCGTTTTGCTCTCTTTCACCCTCCTTTATCTCGTTTCGCTGTCTTTCACCCTCCTTCATCTCGTTTCGCTCTCTTTCACCCTTCTTCATCTCGTTTCGCCCTCTTTCACCCTCCTTCGCCTCGTTTCGCTCTCTTCCACCCTCCTTCGTCTCGTTTCGCCCTCCTTCACCCTCCTTCGTCTCGTTTCGCTCTCTTTCACACTCCTTCGTCTCGTTTCACTCTCTTTCACCCTCCTTTGACTCATTTCGCTGTCTTTCACCTTCCTTCGCCTCGTTTCACTCTCTTTCACGCTCCTTCATCTCGTTTTGCTCTCTTTGACCCTCCTTGGTCTCGTTTCGCTCTCTTTGACCCTCCTTCGTCTCGTTTCGCTCTCCTTCACACTCCTTCGCCTCGTTTCGCTCTCGTTCACCCTCCTCCGTCTCGTTTCAATCTCTTTCACCCTCCTTCGTCTCGTTCCACTCTGTTCCACCCTCCTTCGTCTCGTTTCGCCTTCTTTCATCCTCCATCATCTCGTTTCACTCTCTTTCACCCTCCTTCGCCTCGTTTCGCTCTCTTTCACCCTCCTTCATCTCGTTTCACTCTCTTTCACCCTCCTTCGTCTCGTTTTGCTCTCTTCCACCCTCCTTCGTCTCGTTTCACCCTCCTTCACCCTCCTTCGTCTCGTTTCGCTCTCTTTCACACTGCATCGTCTCGTTTCACTCTCTTTCACCCTCCTTCGTCTCGTTTCGCTATCTCTCACCCTCCTTCGTCTCGTTTCGCTCTCTTCCACCCTCCTTCGTCTCGTTTCGCTCTCTCTCACCCTCCTTCGTCTCGTTTCACTCTCTTCCTCCCTCCTTCGTCTCGTTTTGCCTTCTTTCACCCTCCTTCGTCTCGTTTCGCTCTCTTTCCCCCTCCTTCATCTCGTTTTGCCCTCTCTCACCCTTCTTCGTCTCGTTTCGCTCTCTTTCACCCTCCTTCGTCTCCTTTCACTCTCTTTCACCCTCCTTCGTCTCGTTTCGCTCTCTTACGCACTCCTTCGTCTCGTTTCGCTCTCTTCCACGCTCCTTCGTCTCGTTTCGCTCTCATTCACCCTCCTTCGGCTCGTTTCCCTCTCTTTCACCCTCCTTCATCTCGTTTCGCTCTCTTTCACCCTCCTTCCGCTCGTTTTTCTCTCTTTCACCCTCCTTCATCTCGTTTCGCTGTCTTTCACCCTCCTTCGTCTCGTTTCGCTCTCTTTCACCCTCATTCGTCTCGTTTCGCTCTCTTTCACCCTCCTTCGACTCGTTTTGCTTTCTTTCACCCTCCTTCGTCTCGTTTCGCTCTCTTTGACCCTCCGTCGTCTCGTTTAGCTCTCTTTCACCCTCCTTCGTCTCGTTTCACTCTCTTTCACTCTCCTTCATTTCGTTTCATCTCTTTCACCCTCATTCATCTCGTTTAGCTCTCTTCCACCCTCCTTCGTCTCGTTTCACGCTCTTTCACATTCCTTCGTTTCGTTTCGCTCTCTTTCACCCTCCTTTGTCTCGTTTCGCTCTCGTTCACCCTCCTTCATCTCGTTTCGCTCTCTTCCACCCTTCTTCGTCTCGTTTCGCTCTCTTTGACCCTACTTCGTCTCGTTTCACTCTCTTACATCCTCCTTCGTTTCCTTTCGCTGTCTTTCTCCCTCCTTCGTCTCGTTTCGCTCTCGTTCACCCTCCTTCATCTCGTTTCGCTCTCTTCCACCCTTCTTCGTCTCGTTTCGCTCTCTTTCACCCTCCTTCGTCTCCTTTCGCTCTCTTTCTCCCTCCTTCGTCTCGTTTCGCTCTCTTTCGCACTCCTTCGTCTCGATTCGCTCTGTTCCACCCTTCTTCGTCTCGTTTCGCTGTCATTCACCCTCCTTCGGCTCGTTTCACTCTCTTTCACCCTCCTTCATCTCGTTTCGCTCTCTTTCACCCTCCTTCGGCTCGTTTTGCTCTCTTTCACCCTCCTTTATCTCGTTTCGCTGTCTTTCACCCTCCTTCATCTCGTTTCGCTCTCTTTCACCCTTCTTCGTCTCGTTTCGCCCTCTTTCACCCTCCTTCCTCTCGGTTCGCTCTCTTTCACCCTCCTTCGCCTCGTTTCCCTCTCTTTCACCCTCCTTCGTCTTGTGTCGCTCACTTTCACCCTCCTTCGTCTCGTTTCGCTCTCTTTGACCCTCCGTCGTCTCATTTCGCTCTCTTTCACCCTCCTTCGTCTCGTTTCGGTCTCGTTCACCCTCCTTCGTCTCGTTTCACTCTCTTTCACCCTCCTTCGTCTCGTTTCGCTCTCTTTCACCCTCGTTCGTCTCGTTTCGCTCTCTTTCACCCTCCTTCGTCTCCTTTCGCTCTCTTTCTCCCTCCTTCGTATCGTTTCGCTCTCTTTCGCACTCCTTCATCTCGTTTCGCTCTGTTCCACCCTTCTTCGTCTCGTTTTGCTCTCATTCACCCTCCTTCGGCTCGTTTCACTCTCTTTCACCCTCCTTCATCTAGTTTCGCTCTCTTTCACCCTCCTTCGGCTCGTTTTGCTCTCTTTCACCCTCCTTTATCTCGTTTCGCTGTCTTTCACCCTCCTTCATCTCGTTTCGCTCTCTTTGACCCTTCTTCGTCTCGTTTCGCCCTCTTTCACCCTCCTTCGCCTCGTTTCGCTCTCTTCCACCCTCCTTCATCTCGTTTCGCCCTCCTTCACCCTCCTTCGTCTCGTTTCGCTCTCTTTCACACTCCTTCGTCTCGTTTCACTCTCTTTCACCCTCCTTTGACTCATTTCGCTGTCTTTCACCTTCCTTCGCCTCGTTTCACTCTCTTTCACGCTCCTTCATCTCGTTTCGCTCTCTTTGACCCTCCTTGGTCTCGTTTCGCTCTCTTTGACCCTCCTTCGTCTCGTTTCGCTCTCCTTCACACTCCTTCGCCTCGTTTCGCTCTCGTTCACCCTCCTCCGTCTCGTTTCAATCTCTTTCACCCTCCTTCGTCTCGTTCCACTCTGTTCCACCCTCCTTCGTCTCGGTTCGCCCTCCTTCACTCTCCATCGTCTCGTTTCGCTCTCTTTCACCCTCCTTCGTCTCGTTTCGCTATCTCTCACCCTCCTTGGTCTCGTTTCGCTCTCTTTCACCCTCCTTCATCTCGTTTCGCTCTCACTCACCCTCCTTCGTCTCGTTTCGCTCTCTTTCACCCTCCTTCGTCTCGTTTCGCCTTCTTACATCCTCCATCATCTCGTTTCACTCTCTTTCACCCTCCTTCGCCTCGTTTCGCTCTCTTTCACCCTCCTTCATCTCGTTTCACTCTCTTTCACCCTCCTTCGTCTCGTTTTGCTCTCTTCCACCCTCCTTCGTCTCGTTTCACCCTCCTTCACCCTCCTTCGTCTCGTTTCGCTCTCTTTCACACTGCATCGTCTCGTTTCACTCTCTTTCACCCTCCTTCGTCTCGTTTCGCTCTCTTCCACCCTCCTTCGTCTCGTTTCGCTCTCTCTCACCCTCCTTCGTCTCGTTTCACTCTCTTCCTCCCTCCTTCGTCTCGTTTTGCCTTCTTTCACCCTCCTTCGTCTCGTTTCGCTCTCTTTCCCCCTCCTTCGTCTCGTTTTGCCCTCTCTCACCCTTCTTCGTCTCGTTTCGCTCTCTTTCACCCTCCTTCGTCTCCTTTCACTCTCTTTCACCCTCCTTCGTCTCGTTTCGCTCTCTTACGCACTCCTTCGTCTCGTTTCGCTCTCTTCCACGCTCCTTCGTCTCGTTTCGCTCTCATTCACCCTCCTTCGGCTCGTTTCCCTCTCTTTCACCCTCCTTCATCTCGTTTCGCTCTCTTTCACCCTCCTTCCGCTCGTTTTTCTCTCTTTCACCCTCCTTCATCTCGTTTTGCTGTCTTTCACCCTCCTTCGTCTCGTTTCGCTCTCTTTCACCCTCATTCGTCTCGTTTCGCTCTCTTTCACCCTCCTTCGTCTCGTTTTGCTTTCATTCACCCTCCTTCGTCTCGTTTCACTCTCTTTCACCCTCCTTCGTCTCGTTTCGTTCTCTTTCACCCTCCTTCGTCTCGTTTCGCTCTCTTTCACCCTCCTTCGCCTCGTTTCCCTCTCTTTCACCCTCCTTCGTCTTGTGTCGCTCTCTTTCACCCTCCTTCGTCTCGTTTCGCTCTCTTTGACCCTCCGTCGTCTCGTTTAGCTCTCTTTCACCCTCCTTCGTCTCGTTTCACTCTCTTTCACTCTCCTTCATTTCGTTTCATCTCTTTCACCCTCATTCATCTCGTTTAGCTCTCTTCCACCCTCCTTCGTCTCGTTTCACGCTCTTTCACATTCCTTCGTTTCGTTTCGCTCTCTTTCACCCTCCTTTGTCTCGTTTCGCTCTCGTTCACCCTCCTTCATCTCGTTTCGCTCTCTTCCACCCTTCTTCGTCTCGTTTCGCTCTCTTTGACCCTACTTCGTCTCGTTTCACTCTCTTACATCCTCCTTCGTCTCCTTTCGCTCTCTTTCTCCCTCCTTCGTATCGTTTCACTCTCGTTCACCCTCCTTCATCTCGTTTCGCTCTCTTCCACCCTTCTTCGTCTCGTTTCGCTCTCTTTCACCCTCCTTCGTCCCCTTTCGCTCTCTTTCTCCCTCCTTCGTCTCGTTTCGCTCTCTTTCGCACTCCTTCGTCTCGTTTCGCTCTGTTCCACCCTTCTTCGTCTCGTTTCGCTCTCATTCACCCACCTTCGGCTCGTTTCACTCTCTTTCACCCTCCTTCATCTCGTTTCGCTCTCTTTCACCCTCCTTCGGCTCGTTTTGCTCTCTTTCACCCTCCTTTATCTCGTTTCGCTGTCTTTCACCCTCCTTCATCTCGTTTCGCTCTCTTTCACCCTTCTTCGTCTCGTTTCGCCCTCTTTCACCCTCCTTCCTCTCGGTTGGCTCTCTTTCACCTTCCTTCGTCTCGTTTCGCTCTCTTTCACCCTCCTTTGTCTCGATTCGCACTCTTTCACCTTCCTTCTCCTCGTTTCACTCTCTTTCACCCTCCTTCATCTCGTTTCGCTCTATTTCATCCTCCATCATCTCGTTTCGCTCTCTTTCACACTCCTTCGTCTCGTTTCGCTCTCTTTCACCCTCCTTCGTCTCGTTTCGCTATCTCTCACCCTCTTTTGTCTTGTTTCGCTCTCTTTCACCCTCCTCCGTCTCTTTTCGCTCTCTTTCACACTCCTTCGTCTCGTTTCGCTCTCTTTCACCCTCCTTTGTCTCGTTTCGCTCTCTTTCACCCTCCTTCATCTCGTTTCGCTCTCACTCACCCTCCTTCGTCTCGTTTCGCTCTCGTTCACCCTCCTTCATCTCGTTTCGCTCTCTTCCACCCTTCTTCGTCTCGTTTCGCTCTCTTTCACCCTCCTTCATCTCCTTTCGCTCTCTTTCTCCCTCCTTCGTCTCGTTTCGCTCTCTTTCGCACTCCTTCGTCTCGTTTCGCTCTGTTCCACCCTTCTTCGTCTCGTTTCGCTCTCATTCACCCTCCTTCGGCTCGTTTCACTCTCTTTCACCCTCCTTCATCTCGTTTCGCTCTCTTTCACCCTCCTTCGGCTCGTTTTGCTCTCTTTCACCCTCCTTTATCTCGTTTCGCTGTCTTTCACCCTCCTTCATCTCGTTTCGCTCTCTTTCACCCTTCTTCGTCTCGTTTCGCCCTCTTTCACCCTCCTTCCTCTCGGTTCACTCTCTTGCACCTTCCTTCGTCTCGTTTCGCTCTCTTTCACCCTCCTTTGTCTCGATTCGCACTCTTTCACCTTCCTTCTCCTCGTTTCACTCTCTTTCACCCTCCTTCATCTCGTTTCGCTCTCTTTCATCCTCCTTCATCTCGTTTTGCTCTCTTTCACACTCCTTCGTCTCGTTTCGCTCTCTTTCACCCTTCTTTGTCTCGTTTCGCTATCTCTCACCCTCCTTGTCTTGTTTCGCTCTCTTTCACCCTCCTCCATCTCGTTTCGCTCTCTTTCACCCTCCTTCGTCTCGTTTCGCTCTCTTTCACCCTCCTTTGTCTCGTTTCGCTCTCTTTCACCCTCCTTCATCTCGTTTCGCTCTCACTCACCGTCCTTCATCTCGTTTCGCTCTCGTTCACCCTTCTTCGTCTCGTTTCGCTCTCTTTCACCCTCCTTCGTCTCCTTTCGCTCTCTTTCTCCCTCCTTCGTCTCGTTTCGCTCTCTTTCGCACTCCTTCGACTCGTTTCGCTCTGTTCCACCGTTCTTCGTCTCGTTTCGCTCTCATTCACCCTCCTTCGGCTCGTTTCACTCTCTTTCACCCTCCTTCATCTCGTTTCGCTCTCTTTCACCCTCCTTCGGCTCGTTTTGCTCTCTTTCACCCTCCTTTATCTCGTTTCGCTGTCTTTCACCCTCCTTCATCTCGTTTCGCTCTCTTTCACCCTTCTTCGTCTCGTTTCGCATTCTTTTAACCTCCTTCGTCTCGTTTTGCTCTCTTTAACCCTCCTTCCTCTCGGTTCGCTCTCTTTCACCTTCCTTCGTCTCGTTTCGCTCTCTTTCACCCTCCTTTGTCTCGATTCGCACTCTTTCACCTTCCTTCTCCTCGTTTCACTCTCTTTCACCCTCCTTCATCTCGTTTCGCTCTCTTTCATCCTCCTTCATCTCGTTTCGCTCTCTTTCACACTCCTTCGTCTCGTTTCGCTCTCTTTCACCCTCCTTCGTCTCGTTTCGCTATCTCTCACCCTCCTTTGTCTTGTTTCGCTCTCTTTCACCCTCCTCCGTCTCGTTTCGCTCTCTTTCACCCTCCTTCGTCTCGTTTCGCTCTCTTTCACCCTCCTTTGTCTCGTTTCGCTCTCTTTCACCCTCCTTCATCTCGTTTCGCTCTCACTCACCCCCCTTCGTCTCGTTTCGCTCTCTTTCACACTCCTTCGTCTCGTTTCGCCTTCTTTCAACCTCCTTCGTCTCGTTTCGCTCTCTTTAACCCTCCTTCGTCTTTCGATCTCTTTCACCCTCCTTCGTCTCGTTTCGCACTTCTTCACCCTCCTTCATCTCTTTTCGCTCTCTTTCACCCTCCTTTGTCTCGATTCGCACTCTTTCACCTTCCGTCGCCTCGTTTCACTCTCTGTCACCCTCCTTCATCTCGTTTTGCTCTCTTTCATCCTCCTTCGTCTCGCTTTGCTCTGTTTCACCCTCCTTCGCCTCGTTTTGCTCTCTGTCACCCTCCTTCATCTCGTTTTGCACTCTTTCATCCTCCTTTGTCTCGTTTCGCTCTCTTTCACCCTCCTTCGCCTCGTTTCGCTCTCTTCCACCCTCCTTCGTCTCGTTTGGCCCTCCTTCGTCTCGTTTCGCTCTCTTTCACACTCCTTCGTCTCGTTTCGCCCTCCTTCACCCTCCTTCATCTCTTTTCTCTCTCTTTCACCCTCCTTTGTCTCGATTCGCACTCTTTCACCTTCCGTCGCCTCGTTTCACTCTCTGTCACCCTCCTTCATCTCGTTTTGCTCTCTTTCATCCTCCTTCGTTTCGCTTCGCTCTGTTTCACCCTCCTTCGCTTCGTTTCGCTCTCTGTCACCCTCCTTCGTCTCGTTTCGCTCTCTTTCACCCTCCTTCGCCTCGTTTCGCTCTCTTCCACCCTCCTTCGTCTCGTTTCGCCCTCCTTCACCCTCCTTCGTCTCGTTTCGCTCTCTTTCACACTCCTTCGTCTCGTTTCGCTCTCTTTCACCCTCCTTTGACTCATTTCGCTGTCTTTCACCTTCCTTCGCCTCGTTTCACTCTCTTTCACGCTCCTTCATCTCGTTTCGCTCTCTTTCACCCTCCTTCGTCTCATTTCGCTCTCTTTGACCCTCCTTCGTCTCGTTTCGCTCTCCTTCACCCTCCTTCGCCTCGTTTCGCTCTCGTTTACCCTCCACCGTCTCGTTTCAATCTCTTTCACCCTCCTTCATCTCGTTCCACTCTGTTCCACCCTCCTTCGTCTCGGTTCGCCCTCCTTCACTCTCCATCGTCTCGTTTCGCTCTCTTTCACACTCCTTCATCTCGTTTCGCTTTCTTTCACCCTCCTTCATCTCGTTTCGCTATCTCTCACCCTCCTTGGTCTCGTTTCGCTCTCTTTCACCCTCCTTCATCTCGTTTCGCTCTCACTCACCCTCCTTCGTCTCGTTTCGCTCTCTTTCACCCTCCTTCGTCTCGGTTCGCTATCTCTCACCCTCCGTTGTCTCGTTTCACTCTCTTTCACCCTCCTTCGCCTCGTTTCGCTCTCTTTCACCCTCCTACATCTCGTTTCACTCTCTTTCACCCTCCTTCGTCTCGTTTTGCTCTCTTCCACCCTCCTTCGTCTCGTTTCACTCTCTTCCTCCCTCCTTCGTCTCGTTTTGCCTTCTTTCACCCTCCTTCGTCTCGTTTCGCTCTCTTTCCCCCTCCTTCGTATCGTTTCGCCCTCTCTCACCCTTCTTCGTCTCGTTTTGCTCTCTTTCACCCTCCTTCGTCTCCTTTCGCTCTCTTTCACCCTCCTTCGTCTCGTTTCGCTCTCTTTCGCAGTCCTTCGTCTCGTTTCGCTCTCTTCCACGCTCCTTCGTCTCGTTTCGCTCTCATTCACCCTCCTTCGGCTCGTTTCACTCTCTTTCACCCTCCTTCATCTCGTTTCGCTCTCTTTCACCCTCCTTCGGCTCGTTTTTCTCTCTTTCACCCTCCTTCATCTCGTTTCGCTGTCTTTCACCCCCCTTCGTCTCGTTTCGCTCTCTTTCACCCTCATTCGTCTCGTTTCGTCCTCTTTCACCCTCCTTCCTCTCGGTTCGCTCTATTTCACCTTCCTTCGTCTCGTTTCGCTCTCTTTCACCGTCCTTTGTCTCGATTCGCACTCTTTTACCTTCCTTCGCCTCGTTTCACTCTCTTTCACCCTCCTTCATCTCGTTTCGCTCTCTTTCATCCTCCTTCATCTCGTTTCGCTCTCTTTCACACTCCTTCATCTCGTTTCGCTCTCTTTCACCCTCCTTCGTCTCGTTTCGCTATCTCTCACCCTCCTTTGTCTCGTTTCACTCTCTTTCACCCTCCTTCGTCTCGTTTCGCTTTGTTTCACCCTCCTTCGTCTCGTTTCACTCTCTTTCACCCTCCTTCGTCTCGTTTCGCTCTCTTTCACCCTCCATCGTCTCGTTTCGCTCTCTTTCACCCTCCTTCGTCTCCTTTCGCTCTCTATCACCCTCCTTCGTCTCGTTTCGCTCTCTTACGCACTCCTTCGTCTCGTTTCGCTCTCTTCCACGCTCCTTCGTCTCGTTTCGCTCTCATTCACCCTCCTTCGGCTCGTTTCACTCTCTTTCACCCTCCTTCATCTCGTTTCGCTCTCTTTCACCCTCCTTCGGCTCGTTTTTCTCTCTTTCACCCTCCTTCATCTCGTTTCGCTGTCTTTCACCCTCCTTCGTCTCGTTTCGCTCTCTTTCACCCTCATTCGTCTCGTTTCGCCCTCTTTCACCCTCCTTCCTCTCGGTTCGCTCTCTTTCACCTTCCTTCGCCTCGTTTCACTCTCTTTCACCCTCCTTCATCTCGTTTCGCTCTCTTTCATCCTCCTTCATCTCGTTTCGCTCTCTTTCACACTCCTTCATCTCGTTTCGCTCTCTTTCACCCTCCTTCATCTCGTTTCGCTATCTCTCACCCTCCTTTGTCTCGTTTCACTCTCTTTCACCCTCCTTCGTCTCGTTTCGCTCTCTTTCACCCTCCTTCGTCTCGTTTCACTCTCTTTCACCCTCCTTCGTCTCGTTTCGCTCTCTTTCACCCTCGTTCGTCTCGTTTCGCTCTCTTTCACCCTCCTTCGCCTCGTTTCCCTCTCTTTCACCCTCCTTCATCTTGTGTCGCTCTCTTTCACCCTCCTTCGTCTCGTTTCGCTCTCTTTGACCCTCCGTCGTCTCATTTCGCTCTCTTTCACCCTCCTTCGTCTCGTTTCGCTCTCTTCCACCCTTCTTCGTCTCGTTTCGCTCTCTTTCACCCTCCTTCGTCTCCTTTCGCTCTCTTTCTCCCTCCTTCGTCTCGTTTCGCTCTCTTTCGCACTCCTTCGTCTCGTTTCGCTCTGTTCCACCCTTCTTCGTCTCGTTTCGCTCTCATTCACCCTCCTTCGGCTCGTTTCACTCTCTTTCAACCTCCTTCATCTCGTTTCGCTCTCTTTGACCCTCCGTCGTCTCATTTCGCTCTCTTTCACCCTCCTTCATCTCGTTTCGCTCTCTTCCACCCTTCTTCGTCTCGTTTCGCTCTCTTTCACCCTCCTTCGTCTCCTTTCGCTCACTTTCTCCCTCCTTCGTCTCGTTTCGCTCTCTTTCGCACTCCTTCGTCTCGTTTCGCTCTGTTCCACCCTTCTTCGTCTCGTTTCGCTCTCATTCACCCTCCTTCGGCTCGTTTCACTCTCTTTCACCCTCCTTCATCTCGTTTCGCTCTCTTTCACCCTCCTTCGGCTCGTTTTGCTCTCTTTCACCCTCCTTTATCTCGTTTCGCTGTTTTTCACCCTCCTTCATCTCGTTTCGCTCTCTTTCACCCTTCTTCGGCTCGTTTCGCTCTCTTTCACCCTCCTTCGTCTCGTTTCGCTCTCTTTCACCCTCCTTCGTCTCGTTTCGCTCTCTTTCACCCTCCTTCGTCTCGTTTCGCTCTCTTTCACCCTCCTTCATCTCGTTTCGCTCTCACTCACCCTCCTTCGTCTCGTTTCGCTCTCTTTCACCCTCCTTCGTCTCGTTTCGCCTTCTTTCACCCTCCTTCGTCTCGTTTCGCTCTCTTTCCCCCTCCTTCGTCTTGTTTTGATCTCTTTCACCCTCCTTCATCTCGTTTCGCTCTCTTTCACCCTCCTTCGGCTCGTTTTGCTCTCTTTCACCCTCCTTTATCTCGTTTCGCTGTCTTTCACCCTCCTTCATCTCGTTTCGCTCTCTTTCACCCTTCTTCGTCTCGTTTCGCTCTCTTTCACCCTCCTTCGTCTCGTTTCGCTCTCTTTCACCCTCCTTCGTCTCGTTTCGCTCTCTTTCACCCTCCTTCGTCTCGTTTCGCTCTCTTTCACCCTCCTTCATCTCGTTTCGCTCTCACTCACCCTCCTTCGTCTCGTTTCGCTCTCTTTCACCCTCCTTCGTCTCGTTTCGCCTTCTTTCACCCTCCTTCGTCTCGTTTCGCTCTCTTTCCCCCTCCTTCGTCTTGTTTTGATCTCTTTCACCCTCCTTCGTCTCGTTTCGCCCTCCTTCACCCTCCTTCAACTCTTTTCGCTCTCTTTCACCCTCCTTTGTCTCGATTCGCACTCTTTCACCTTCCGTCGCCTCGTTTCACTCTCTGTCACCCTCCTTCATCTCGTTTTGCTCTCTTTCATCCTCCTTCGTCTCGTTTCGCTCTGTTTCACCCTCCTTCGCCTCGTTTCGCTCTCTGTCACCCTCCTTCATCTCGTTTTGCTCTCTTTCATCCTCCTTCGTCTCGTTTTGCTCAATTTCACCCTCCTTCGCCTCGTTTCGCTCTCTTTCACCCTCCTTCGTCTCGTTTCGCTCTCTTTCACCCTCCTTCGTCTCGTTTCGCTCTCTTCCACCCTCCTTCGTCTTATTTCACCCTCCTTCACCCTCCTCCGTCTCGTTTCGCTCTCTTTCACACTCCTTCATCTCGTTTCGCTCTATTTCACCCTCCTTTGACTCATTTCGCTGTCTTTCACCTTCCTTCGCCTCGTTTCACTCTCTTTCAACCTCCTTCATCTCGTTTCGATCTCTTTCACCCTCCTTCGTCTCGTTTCGATCTCTTTGACCCTCCTACGTCTCGTTTCGCTCTCCTTCACCCTCCTTCGCCTCGTTTCGCTATCGTTCACCCTCCACCGTCTCGTTTCAATGTCTTTCGCCCTCCTTCGTCTCGTTTCGCTCTGTTCCACCCTCCTTCGTCTCGGTTCGCCCTCCTTCACTCTCCATCGTCTCGTTTCGCTCTCTTTCACACTCCTTCATCTCGTTTCGCTTTCTTTCACCCTCCTTCGTCTCGTTTCGCTATCTCTCACCCTCCTTCGTCTCGTTTCGCTCTCTTTCACCCAACTTCATCTCGTTTCGCTCTCACTCACCCTCCTTCGTCTCGTTTCGCTCTCTTTCACCCTCCTTCGTCTCGTTTCGCCTTCTTTCATCCTCCTTCATCTCGTTTCACTCTCTTTCACCCTCCTTTGCCTCGCTTCGCTCTCTTTCACCCTCCTTCGTCTCGTTTCACTATCTTTCACCCTCCTTCGTCTCGTTTTGCTCTCTTCCACCCTCCTTCGTCTCGTTTCACCCTCCTTCACCCTCCTTCGTCTCGTTTCACACTCTTTCACACTGCATCGTCTCGTTTCGCTCTCTTCCACCCTCCTTCGTCTCGTTTGGCTCTCTCTCACCCTCCTTCATCTCGTTTCACTCTCTTCCTCCCTCCTTCGTCTCGTTTTGCCTACTTTCACCCTCCTTCGTCTCGTTTCGCTCTCTTTCCCCCTCCTTCGTCTCGTTTCGTTCTCGTTCACCCTCCTTCGTCTCGTTTCGCTCTCTTTCACCTTCCTTCGCCTCGTTTCGCTCTCTTTCACCCTCCTTTGTCTCGTTTGGCTCTTTTTCACCCTCCTTCGTCTCGTTTAGCTCTCTTTCACCTTCCTTCGTCTCGTTTCGCTCTCTTTCACCCTCGTTCGTCTCGTTTCGCTCTCTTCCACCCTCCTTTGTCTCGTTTCGCTCTCTTCCACCCTCCTTCTTCTCGTTTCGCCTTCTTTCACCCTCTTTCATCTTGTTTCACTCTCTTTCCCCCTCCTTCATCTCGTTTCGCTCTCACTCACCCTCCTTCGTCTCGTTTCGCTCTCTTTCACCCTCCTTCGTCTCGTTTCGCCTTCTTTCATCCTCCATCGTCTCGTTTCACTCTCTTTCACCCTCCTTCGCCTCGTTTCGCTCTCTTTCACCCTCCTTCATCTCGTTTCACTCTCTTTCACTCTCCTTCGTCTCGTTTTGCTCTCTTCCACCCTCCTTCGTCTCGTTTCACCCTCCTTCACCCTCCTTCGTCTTGTTTCACTCTCTTTCACACTGCATCGTCTCGTTTCGCTCTCTTTCACCCTCCTTCGTCTCGTTTCGCTATCTCTCACCCTCCTTCGTCTCGTTTCGCTCTCTTCCACCCTCCTTCATCTCGTTTCGCTCTCTCTCACCCTCCTTCGTCTTGTTTCACTCTTCCTCCCTCCTTCGTCTCGTTTTGCCTTCTTTCACCCTCCTTCGTCTCGTTTCGTTCTCTTTCCCACTCCTTCGTCTCGTTTTGCTCTCTTTCATCCTCCTTCGTCTCGTTTCGCTCTGTTTCACCCTCCTTCGCCTCGTTTCGCTCTCTGTCACCCTCCTTCATCTCGTTTTGCTCTCTTTCATCCTCCTTCGTCTCGTTTTGCTCAATTTCACCCTCCTTCGCCTCGTTTCGCTCTCTTTCACCCTCCTTCGTCTCGTTTCGCTCTCTTTCACCCTCCTTCGTCTCGTTTCGCTCTCTTCCACCCTCCTTCGTCTTATTTCGCCCTCCTTCACCCTCCTCCGTCTCGTTTCGCTCTCTTTCACACTCCTTCATCTCGTTTCGCTCTATTTCACCCTCCTTTGACTCATTTCGCTGTCTTTCACCTTCCTTCGCCTCGTTTCACTCTCTTTCAACCTCCTTCATCTCGTTTCGATCTCTTTCACCCTCCTTCGTCTCGTTTCGATCTCTTTGACCCTCCTACGTCTCGTTTCGCTCTCCTTCACCCTCCTTCGCCTCGTTTCGCTATCGTTCACCCTCCACCGTCTCGTTTCAATGTCTTTCGCCCTCCTTCGTCTCGTTTCGCTCTGTTCCACCCTCCTTCGTCTCGGTTCGCCCTCCTTCACTCTCCATCGTCTCGTTTCGCTCTCTTTCACACTCCTTCATCTCGTTTCGCTTTCTTTCACCCTCCTTCGTCTCGTTTCGCTATCTCTCACCCTCCTTCGTCTCGTTTCGCTCTCTTTCACCCAACTTCATCTCGTTTCGCTCTCACTCACCCTCCTTCGTCTCGTTTCGCTCTCTTTCACCCTCCTTCGTCTCGTTTCGCCTTCTTTCATCCTCCTTCATCTCGTTTCACTCTCTTTCACCCTCCTTTGCCTCGCTTCGCTCTCTTTCACCCTCCTTCGTCTCGTTTCACTATCTTTCACCCTCCTTCGTCTCGTTTTGCTCTCTTCCACCCTCCTTCGTCTCGTTTCACCCTCCTTCACCCTCCTTCGTCTCGTTTCACACTCTTTCACACTGCATCGTCTCGTTTCGCTCTCTTCCACCCTCCTTCGTCTCGTTTGGCTCTCTCTCACCCTCCTTCATCTCGTTTCACTCTCTTCCTCCCTCCTTCGTCTCGTTTTGCCTACTTTCACCCTCCTTCGTCTCGTTTCGCTCTCTTTCCCCCTCCTTCGTCTCGTTTCGTTCTCGTTCACCCTCCTTCGTCTCGTTTCGCTCTCTTTCACCTTCCTTCGCCTCGTTTCGCTCTCTTTCACCCTCCTTTGTCTCGTTTGGCTCTTTTTCACCCTCCTTCGTCTCGTTTAGCTCTCTTTCACCTTCCTTCGTCTCGTTTCGCTCTCTTTCACCCTCGTTCGTCTCGTTTCGCTCTCTTCCACCCTCCTTTGTCTCGTTTCGCTCTCTTCCACCCTCCTTCTTCTCGTTTCGCCTTCTTTCACCCTCTTTCATCTCGTTTCACTCTCTTTCCCCCTCCTTCATCTCGTTTCGCTCTCACTCACCCTCCTTCGTCTCGTTTCGCTCTCTTTCACCCTCCTTCGTCTCGTTTCGCCTTCTTTCATCCTCCATCGTCTCGTTTCACTCTCTTTCACCCTCCTTCGCCTCGTTTCGCTCTCTTTCACCCTCCTTCATCTCGTTTCACTCTCTTTCACTCTCCTTCGTCTCGTTTTGCTCTCTTCCACCCTCCTTCGTCTCGTTTCACCCTCCTTCACCCTCCTTCGTCTTGTTTCACTCTCTTTCACACTGCATCGTCTCGTTTCGCTCTCTTTCACCCTCCTTCGTCTCGTTTCGCTATCTCTCACCCTCCTTCGTCTCGTTTCGCTCTCTTCCACCCTCCTTCATCTCGTTTCGCTCTCTCTCACCCTCCTTCGTCTTGTTTCACTCTTCCTCCCTCCTTCGTCTCGTTTTGCCCTCTCTCACCCTTCTTCGTCTCTTTTCGCTCTCTTTCACCCTCCTTCGTCTCCTTTCGCTCTCTTTCACCCTCCTTCGTCTCGTTTCGCTCTCTTACGCACTCCTTCGTCTCGTTTCGCTCTCTTCCACGCTCCTTCGTCTCGTTTCGCTCTCATTCACCCTCCTTCGGCTCGTTTCACTCTCTTTCACCCTCCTTCATCTCGTTTCGCTCTCTTTAACCCTCCTTCGGCTCGTTTTTCTCTCTTTCACCCTCTTTCATCTCGTTTCGCTGTCTTTCACCCTCCTTCGTCTCGTTTCGCTCTCTTTCACCCTCATTCGTCTCGTTTCGCCCTCTTTCACCCTCCTTCCTCTCGGTTCGCTCTCTTTCACCTTCCTTCGTCTCGTTTCGCTCTCTTTCACCCTCCTTTGTCTCGATTCGCACTCTTTCACCTTCCTTCGCCTCGTTTCACTCTCTTTCACCAGCCTTCATCTCGATTCGCTATCTTTCACCCTCCTTCATCTCGTTTCGCTATCTCTCACCCTCCTTTGTCTCGTTTCACTCTCTTTCACCCTCCTTCGCCTCGTTTCGCTCTCTTTCACCCTCCTTCATCTCGTTTCACTCTCTTTCACTCTCCTTCGTCTCGTTTTGCTCTCTTCCACCCTCCTTCGTCTCGTTTCACCCTCCTTCACCCTCCTTCGTCTTGTTTCGCTCTCTTTCACACTGCATCGTCTCGTTTCGCTCTCTGTCACCCTCCTTCGTCTCGTTTCGCTATCTCTCACCCTCCTTCGTCTCGTTTCGCTCTCTTCCACCCTCCTTCATCTCGTTTCGCTCTCTCTCACCCTCCTTCGTCTTGTTTCACTCTCTTCCTCCCTCCTTCGTCTCGTTTTGCCTTCTTTCACCCTCCTTCGTCTCGTTTCGTTCTCTTTCCCACTCCTTCGTCTCGTTTCGCCCTCTCTCACCCTTCTTCGTCTCGTTTCGCTCTCTTTCACCCTCCTTCGTCTCCTTTCGCTCTCTTTCACCCTCCTTCGTCTCGTTTCGCTCTCTTACGCACTCCTTCGTCTCATTTCGCTCTCTTCCACGCTCCTTCGTCTCGTTTCGCTCTCATTCACCCTCCTTCGGCTCGTTTCACTCTCTTTCACCCTCCTTCATCTCGTTTCGCTCTCTTTAACCCTCCTTCGGCTCGTTTTTCTCTCTTTCACCCTCTTTCATCTCGTTTCGCTGTCTTTCACCCTCCTTCGTCTCGTTTCGCTCTCTTTCACCCTCATTCGTCTCGTTTCGCCCTCTTTCACCCTCCTTCCTCTCGGTTCGCTCTCTTTCACCTTCCTTCGTCTCGTTTCGCTCTCTTTCACCCTCCTTTGCCTCGATTCGCACTCTTTCACCTTCCTTCGCCTCGTTTCACTCTCTTTCACCCTCCTTCATCTCGATTCGCTCTCTTTCACCCTCCTTCATCTCGTTTCGCTATCTCTCACCCTCCTTTGTCTCGTTTCACTCTCTTTCACCCTCCTTCGTCTCGTTTCGCTCTCTTTCACCCTCCTTCGTCTCGTTTCACTCTCTTTCACCCTCCTTCGTCTCGTTTCGCTCTCTTTCACCCTCGTTCGTCTCGTTTCACTCTCTTTCCCCCTCCTTCATCTCGTTTCGCTCTCACTCACCCTCCTTCGTCTCGTTTCGCTCTCTTTCACCCTCCATCGTCTCGTTTCGCCTTCTTTCATCCTCCATCGTCTCGTTTCACTCTCTTTCACCATCCTTCGCCTCGTTTCGCTCTCTTTCACCCTCCTTCATCTCGTTTCACTCTCTTTCACCCTCCTTCGTCTCGTTTTGCTCTCTTCCACCCTCCTTCGTCTCGTTTCACCCTCCTTCACCCTCCTTCGTCTCGTTTCGCTCTCTTTCACACTGCATCGTCTCTTTTCGCTCTCTTTCACCCTCCTTCGTCTCGTTTCGCTATCTCTCACCCTCCTTCGTCTCGTTTCGCTCTCTTCCACCCTCCTTCGTCTCGTTTCGCTCTCTCTCACCCTCCTTCGTCTTGTTTCACTCTCTTCCTCCCTCCTTCGTCTCGTTTTGCCTTCTTTCACCCTCCTTCGTCTCGTTTCGTTGTCTTTCCCACTCCTTCGTCTCGTTTCGCCCTCTCTCACCCTTCTTCGTCTCGTTTCGCTCTCTTTCACCCTCCTTCGTCTCCTTTCGCTCTCTTTCACCCTCCTTCGTCTCGTTTCGTTCTCTTTCCCACACCTTCGTCTCGTTTCGCCCTCTCTCACCCTTCTTCGTCTCGTTTCGCTCTCTTTCACCTCCTTCGTCTCCTTTCGCTCTCTTTCACCCTCCTTCGTCTCGTTTCGCTCTCTTACGCACTCCTTCGTCTCGTTTCGCTCTCTTCCACGCTCCTTCGTCTCGTTTCGCTCTCATTCAC
Source organism: Scyliorhinus torazame (assembly GCF_047496885.1). Lineage (NCBI taxonomy): Eukaryota > Metazoa > Chordata > Chondrichthyes > Carcharhiniformes > Scyliorhinidae > Scyliorhinus > Scyliorhinus torazame. The sequence goes on along the minus strand of NC_092732.1, from coordinate 46,824,494 downwards.
CCTCCTTCGGCTCGTTTCACTCTCTTTCACCCTCCTTCATCTCGTTTCGCTCTCTTTCACCCTCCTTCGGCTCGTTTTTCTCTCTTTCACCCTCCTTCATCTCGTTTCGCTGTCTTTCACCCTCCTTCGTCTCGTTTCGCTCTCTTTCACCCTCATTCGTCTCGTTTCGCCCTCTTTCACCCTCCTTCCTCTCGGTTCGCTCTCTTTCACCTTCCTTCGTCTCGTTTCGCTCTCTTTCACCCTCCTTTGTCTCGATTCGCACTCTTTCACCTTCCTTCGCCTCGTTTCACTCTCTTTCACCCTCCTTCATCTCGTTTCGCTCTCATTCATCCTCCTTCATCTCGTTTCGCTCTCTTTCACACTCCTTCATCTCCATTCGCTCTCTTTCACCCTCCTTCATCTCGTTTCGCTATCTCTCACCCTCCTTTGTCTCGTTTCACTCTCTTTCACCCTCCTTCGTCTCGTTTCGCTCTCTTTCACCCTCCTTCGTCTCGTTTCACTCTCTTTCACCCTCCTTCGCCTCGTTTCGCTCTCTTTCACCCTCCTTCATCTCGTTTCACTCTCTTTCACCCTCCTTCGTCTCGTTTTGCTCTCTTCCACCCTCCTTCGTCTCGTTTCACCCTCCTTCACCCTCCTTCGTCTCGTTTCGCTCTCTTTCACACTGCATCGTCTCTTTTCGCTCTCTTTCACCCTCCTTCGTCTCGTTTCGCTATCTCTCACCCTCCTTCGTCTCGTTTCGCTCTCTTCCACCCTCCTTCGTCTCGTTTCGCTCTCTCTCACCCTCCTTCGTCTTGTTTCACTCTCTTCCTCCCTCCTTCGTCTCGTTTTGCCTTCTTTCACCCTCCTTCGTCTCGTTTCGTTGTCTTTCACACTCCTTCGTCTCGTTTCGCCCTCTCTCACCCTTCTTCGTCTCGTTTCGCTCTCTTTCACCCTCCTTCGTCTCCTTTCGCTCTCTTTCACCCTCCTTCGTCTCGTTTCGTTCTCTTTCCCACTCCTTCGTCTCGTTTCGCCCTCTCTCACCCTTCTTCGTCTCGTTTCGCTCTCTTTCACCCTCCTTCGTCTCCTTTCGCTCTCTTTCACCCTCCTTCGTCTCGTTTCGCTCTCTTACGCACTCCTTCGTCTCGTTTCGCTCTCTTCCACGCTCCTTCGTCTCGTTTCGCTCACATTCACCCTCCTTCGGCTCGTTTCACTCTCTTTCACCCTCCTTCATCTCGTTTCGCTCTCTTTCACCCTCCTTCGGCTCGTTTTTCTCTCTTTCACCCTCCTTCATCTCGTTTCGCTGTCTTTCACCCTCCTTCGTCTCGTTTCGCTCTCTTTCACCCTCATTCGTCTCGTTTCGCCCTCTTTCACCCTCCTTCCTCTCGGTTCGCTCTCTTTCACCTTCCTTCGTCTCGTTTCGCTCTCTTTCACCCTCCTTTGTCTCGATTCGCACTCTTTCACCTTCCTTCGCCTCGTTTCACTCTCTTTCACCCTCCTTCATCTCGTTTCGCTCTCATTCATCCTCCTTCATCTCGTTTCGCTCTCTTTCACACTCCTTCATCTCGTTTCGCTCTCTTTCACCCTCCTTCATCTCGTTTCGCTATCTCTCACCCTCCTTTGTCTCGTTTCACTCTCTTTCACCCTCCTTCGTCTCGTTTCGCTCTCTTTCACCCTCCTTCGTCTCGTTTCACTCTCTTTCACTCTCCTTCGTCTCGTTTCGCTCTCTTTCACCCTCGTTCGTCTCGTTTCGCTCTCTTTCACCCTCCTTCGCCTCGTTTCCCTCTCTTTCACCCTCCTTCGTCTTGTGTCGCTCTCTTTCACCCTCCTTCGTCTCGTTTCGCTCTCTTTGACCCTCCCTCGTCTCATTTCGCTCTCTTTCACCCTCCTTCGTCTCGTTTCGCTCTCGTTCACCCTCCTTCATCTCGTTTCGCTCTCTTCCACCCTTCTTCGTCTCGTTTCGCTCTCTTTCACCCTCCTTCGTCTCCTTTCGCTCTCTTTCTCCCTCCTTCGTCTCGTTTCGCTCTCTTTCGCACTCCTTCGTCTCGTTTCGCTCTGTTCCACCCTTCTTCGTCTCGTTTCGCTCTCATTCACCCTCCTTCGGCTCGTTTCACTCTCTTTCACCCTCCTTCATCTCGTTTCGCTCTCTTTCACCCTCCTTCGGCTCGTTTTGCTCTCTTTCACCCTCCATTATCTCGTTTCGCTGTCTTTCACCCTCCTTCATCTCGTTTCGCTCTCTTTCACCCTTCTTCATCTCGTTTCGCCCTCTTTCACCCTCCTTCGCCTCGTTTCGCTCTCTTCCACCCTCCTTCGTCTCGTTTCGCCCTCCTTCACCCTCCTTCGTCTCGTTTCGCTCTCTTTCACACTCCTTCGTCTCGTTTCACTCTCTTTCACCCTCCTTTGACTCATTTCGCTGTCTTTCACCTTCCTTCGCTTCGTTTCACTCTCTTTCACGCTCCTTCATCTCGTTTCGCTCTCTTTGACCCTCCTTGGTCTCGTTTCGCTCTCTTTGACCCTCCTTCGTCTCGTTTCGCTCTCCTTCACCCTCCTTCGCCTCGTTTCGCTCTCGTTCACCCTCCTCCGTCTCGTTTCAATCTCTTTCACCCTCCTTCGTCTCGTTCCACTCTGTTCCACCCTCCTTCGTCTCGGTTCGCCCTCCTTCACTCTCCATCGTCTCGTTTCGCTCTCTTTCACCCTCCTTCGTCTCGTTTCGCTTTGTTTCACCCTCCTTCGTCTCGTTTCACTCTCTTTCACCCTCCTTCGTCTCGTTTCGCTCTCTTTCACCCTCCTTCGTCTCGTTTCGCTCTCTTTCACCCTCCTTCGCCTTGTTTCCCTCTCTTTCACCCTCCTTCGTCTCGTGTCGCTCTCTTTCACCCTCCTTCGTCTCGTTTCGCTCTCTTTGACCCTCCGTCGTCTCGTTTAGCTCTCTTTCACCCTCCTTCGTCTCGTTTCACTCTCTTTCACTCTCCTTCATTTCGTTTCATCTCTTTCACCCTCCTTCATCTCGTTTAGCTCTCTTCCACCCTCCTTCGTCTCGTTTCACGCTCTTTCACATTCCTTCGTTTCGTTTCGCTCTCTTTCACCCTCCTTCGTCTCGTTTCGCTCTCGTTCACCCTCCTTCATCTCGTTTCGCTCTCTTCCACCCTTCTTCATCTCGTTTCGCTCTCTTTGACCCTACTTCGTCTCATTTCGCTCTCTTCCACCCTCCTTCGTCTCGTTTCGCTCTCTTTGACACTCCTTCGTCTCGGTTCGCTCTCTTCCACCCTCCTTCATCTCGTTTCGCCCTCTCTCACCCTCCTTCGTCTCCTTTCGCTCTCTTTCTCCCTCCTTCGTCTCGTTTCGCTCTCTTTCGCACTCCTTCGTCTTGTTTCGCTCTGTTCCATCCTTCTTCGTCTCGTTTCGCTCTCATTCACCCTCCTTTGGCTCGTTTCACTCTCTTTCACCCTCCTTCATCTCGTTTCGCTCTCTTTCATCCTCCTTCGTCTCGTTTTGCTCAATTTCACCCTCCTTCATCTCGTTTCGCTATCTCTCACCCTCCTTTGTCTCGTTTCACTCTCTTTCACCCTCCTTCGTCTCGTTTCGCTCTCTTTCACCGTCCTTCGTCTCGTTTCCCTCTCTTTCACCCTCCTTCGTCTTGTGTCGCTCTCTTTCACCCTCCTTCATCTCGTTTCGCTCTCTTTGACCCTCCGTCGTCTCATTTCGCTCTCTTTCACCCTCCTTCATCTCGTTTCGCTCTCTTCCACCCTTCTTCGTCTCGTTTCGCTCTCTTTCACCCTCCTTCGTCTCCTTTCGCTCTCTTTTTCCCTCCTTCGTCTCGTTTCGCTCTCTTTCGCACTCCTTCGTCTCGTTTCGCTCTGTTCCACCCTTCTTCGTCTCGTTTCGCTCTCATTCACCCTCCTTCGGCTCGTTTCACTCTCTTTCACCCTCCTTCATCTCGTTTCGCTCTCTTTGACCCTCCGTCGTCTCATTTCGCTCTCTTTCACCCTCCTTCATCTCGTTTCGCTCTCTTCCACCCTTCTTCGTCTCGTTTCGCTCTCTTTCACCCTCCTTCGTCTACTTTCGCTCTCTTTCTCCCTCCTTCGTCTCGTTTCGCTCTCTTTCGCACTCCTTCGTCTCGTTTCGCTCTGTTCCACCCTTCTTCGTCTCGTTTCGCTCTCATTCACCCTCCTTCGGCTCGTTTCACTCTCTTTCACCCTCCTTCATCTCGTTTCGCTCTCTTTCACCCTCCTTCGGCTCGTTTTGCTCTCTTTCACCCTCCTTTATCTCGTTTCGCTGTCTTTCACCCTCCTTCATCTCGTTTCGCTCTCTTTCACCCTTCTTCGTCTCGTTTCGCTCTCTTTCACCCTCCTTCGTCTCGTTTCGCTCTCTTTCACCCTCCTTCGTCTCGTTTCGCTCTCTTTCACCCTCCTTCGTCTCGTTTCGCTCTCTTTCACCCTCCTTCATCTCGTTTCGCTCTCACTCACCCTCCTTCGTCTCGTTTCGCTCTCTTTCACCCTCCTTCGTCTCGTTTCGCCTTCTTTCACCCTCCTTCGTCTCGTTTCGCTCTCTTTCCCCCTCCTTCGTCTTGTTTTGATCTCTTTCACCCTCCTTCGTCTCGTTTCGCCCTGCTTCACCCTCCTTCAAATCTTTTCGCTCTCTTTCACCCTCCTTTGTCTCGATTCGCACTCTTTCACCTTCCGTCGCCTCGTTTCACTCTCTGTCACCCTCCTTCATCTCGTTTTGCTCTCTTTCATCCTCCTTCGTCTCGTTTTGCTCTGTTTCACCCTCCTTCGCCTCGTTTCGCTCTCTGTCACCCTCCTTCATCTCGTTTTGCTCTCTTTCATCCTCCTTCGTCTCGTTTTGCTCAATTTCACCCTCCTTCGCCTCGTTTCGCTCTCTTTCACCCTCCTTCGTCTCGTTTCGCTCTCTTTCACCCTCCTTCGTCTCGTTTCGCTCTCTTCCACCCTCCTTCGTCTTATTTCGCCCTCCTTCACCCTCCTCCGTCTCGTTTCGCTCTCTTTCACACTCCTTCATCTCGTTTCGCTCTATTTCACCCTCCTTTGACTCATTTCGCTGTCTTTCACCTTCCTTCGCCTCATTTCACTCTCTTTCAACCTCCTTCATCTCGTTTCGCTCTCTTTCACCCTCCTTCGTCTCGTTTCGATCTCTTTGACCCTCCTACGTCTCGTTTCGCTCTCCTTCACCCTCCTTCGCCTCGTTTCGCTATCGTTCACCCTCCTCCGTCTCGTTTCAATCTCTTTCGCCCTCCTTCGTCTCGTTTCGCTCTGTTCCACCCTCCTTCGTCTCGGTTCGCCCTCCTTCACTCTCCATCGTCTCGTTTCGCTCTCTTTCACACTCCTTCATCTCGTTTCGCTTTCTTTCACCCTCCTTCGTCTCGTTTCGCTATCTCCCACCCTCCTTCGTCTCGTTTCGCTCTCTTTCCCCCTCCTTCGTCTTGTTTTGATCTCTTTCACCCTCCTTCGTCTCGTTTCGCCCTCCTTCACCCTCCTTCAACTCTTTTCGCTCTCTTTCACCCTCCTTTGTCTCGATTCGCACTCTTTCACCTTCCGTCGCCTCGTTTCACTCTCTGTCACCCTCCTTCATCTCGTTTTGCTCTCTTTCATCCTCCTTCGTCTCGTTTCGCTCTGTTTCACCCTCCTTCGCCTCGTTTCGCTCTCTGTCACCCTCCTTCATCTCGTTTTGCTCTCTTTCATCCTCCTTCGTCTCGTTTTGCTCAATTTCACCCTCCTTCGCCTCGTTTCGCTCTCTTTCACCCTCCTTCGTCTCGTTTCGCTCTCTTTCACCCTCCTTCGTTTCGTTTCGCTCTCTTCCACCCTCCTTCGTCTAATTTCGCCCTCCTTCACCCTCCTCCGTCTCGTTTCGCTCTCTTTCACACTCCTTCATCTCGTTTCGCTCTATTTCACCCTCCTTTGACTCATTTCGCTGTCTTTCACCTTCCTTCGCCTCGTTTCACTCTCTTTCAACCTCCTTCATCTCGTTTCGCTCTCTTTCACCCTCCTTCGTCTCGTTTCGATCTCTTTGACCCTCCTACGTCTCGTTTCGCTCTCCTTCACCCTCCTTCGCCTCGTTTCGCTATCGTTCACCCTCCTCCGTCTCGTTTCAATCTCTTTCGCCCTCCTTCGTCTCGTTTCGCTCTGTTCCACCCTCCTTCGTCTCGGTTCGCCCTCCTTCACTCTCCATCGTCTCGTTTCGCTCTCTTTCACACTCCTTCATCTCGTTTCGCTTTCTTTCACCCTCCTTCGTCTCGTTTCGCTATCTCTCACCCTCCTTCGTCTCGTTTCGCTCTCTTTCACCCAACTTCATCTCGTTTCGCTCTCACTCACCCTCCTTCGTCTCGTTTCGCTCTCTTTCACCCTCCTTCGTCTCGTTTCGCTCTCTTTCCCCCTCCTTCGTCTCGTTTCATTCTCGTTCACCCTCCTTCGTCTCGTTTCGCTCTCATTCACCTTCCTTCGCCTCGTTTCACTCTCTTTCACCCTCCTTTGTCTCGTTTGGCTCTTTTTCACCCTCCTTCGTCTCGTTTAGCTCTCTTTCACCTTCCTTCGTCTCGTTTCACTCTCTTTCACCCTCCTTCGTCTCGTTTCGCTCTCTTCCACCCTCCTTCGTCTCGTTTCACTCTCATTCACCTTCCTTCGCCTCGTTTCGCTCTCTTTCACCCTCCTTTGTCTCGTTTGGCTCTTTTTCACCCTCCTTCGTCTCGTTTAGCTCTCTTTCACCTTCCTTCGTCTCGTTTCGCTCTCTTTCACCCTCCTTCGTCTCGTTTCGCTCTCTTTCACCCTCCTTCGTCTCGTTTCACTCTCTTTCACCCTCCTTCGTCTCGTTTCGCTCTCTTTCACCCTCGTTCGTCTCGTTTCACTCTCTTTCCCCCTCCTTCATCTCGTTTCGCTCTCACTCACCCTCCTTCGTCTCGTTTCGCTCTCTTTCACCCTCCTTCGTCTCGTTTCGCCTTCTTTCATCCTCCATCGTCTCGTTTCACTCTCTTTCACCCTCCTTCGCCTCGTTTCGCTCTCTTTCACCCTCCTTCATCTCGTTTCACTCTCTTTCACCCTCCTTCGTCTCGTTTTGCTCTCTTCCACCCTCCTTCGTCTCGTTTCACCCTCCTTCACCCTCCTTCGTCTCGTTTCGCTCTCTTTCACACTGCATCGTCTCGTTTCGCTCTCTTTCACCCTCCTTCGTCTCGTTTCGCTATCTCTCACCCTCCTTCGTCTCGTTTCGCTCTCTTCCACCCTCCTTCGTCTCGTTTCGCTCTCTCTCACCCTCCTTCGTCTTGTTTCACTCTCTTCCTCCCTCCTTCGTCTCGTTTTGCCTTCTTTCACCCTCCTTCGTCTCGTTTCGTTCTCTTTCCCACTCCTTCGTCTCGTTTCGCCCTCTCTCACCCTTCTTCGTCTCGTTTCGCTCTCTTTCACCCTCCTTCGTCTCCTTTCGCTCTCTTTCACCCTCCTTCGTCTCGTTTCGCTCTCTTACGCACTCCTTCGTCTTGTTTCGCTCTCTTCCACGCTCCTTCGTCTCGTTTCGCTCTCATTCACCCTCCTTCGGCTCGTTTCACTCTCTTTCACCCTCCTTCATCTCGTTTCGCTCTCTTTCACCCTCCTTCGGCTCGTTTTTCTCTCTTTCACCCTCCTTCATCTCGTTTCGCTGTCTTTCACCCTCCTTCGTCTCGTTTCGCTCTCTTTCACCCTCATTCGTCTCGTTTCGCCCTCTTTCACCCTCCTTCCTCTCGGTTCGCTCTCTTTCACCTTCCTTCGTCTCGTTTCGCTCTCTTTCACCCTCCTTTGTCTCGATTCGCACTCTTTCACCTTCCTTCGCCTCGTTTCACTCTCTTTCACCCTCCTTCGTCTCGTTTCGCTCTCTTTCACCCTCCTTCGTCTCGTTTCACTCTCTTTCACCCTCCTTCGTCTCGTTTCGCTCTCTTTCACACTCGTTCGTCTCGTTTCACTCTCTTTCCCCCTCCTTCATCTCGTTTCGCTCTCACTCACCCTCCTTCGTCTCGTTTCGCTCTCTTTCACCCTCCTTCGTCTCGTTTCGCCTTCTTTCATCCTCCTTCGTCTCGTTTCACTCTCTTTCACCCTCCTTCGCCTCGTTTCGCTCTCTTTCACCCTCCTTCAACTCGTTTCACTCTCTTTCACCCTCCTTCGTCTCGTTTTGCTCTCTTCCACCCTCCTTCGTCTCGTTTCACCCTCCTTCGTCTCGTTTCGCTCTCTTTCACACTGCATCGTCTCGTTTCGCTCTCTTTCACCCTCCTTCGTCTCGTTTCGCTATCTCTCACCCTCCTTCGTCTCGTTTCGCTCTCTTCCACCCTCCTTCGTCTCGTTTCGCTCTCTCTCACCCTCCTTCGTCTTGTTTCACTCTCTTCCTCCCTCCTTCGTCTCGTTTTGCCTTCTTTCACCCTCCTTCGTCTCGTTTCGTTCTCTTTCCCACTCCTTCGTCTCGTTTCACCCTCTCTCACCCTTCTTCGTCTCGTTTCGCTCTCTTTCACCCTCCTTCCTCTCCTTTCGCTCTCTTTCACCCTCCTTCGTCTCGTTTCGCTCTCTTACGCACTCCTTCGTCTCGTTTCGCTCTCTTCCACGCTCCTTCGTCTCGTTTCGCTCTCATTCACCCTCCTTCGGCTCGTTTCACTCTCTTTCACCCTCCTTCATCTCGTTTCGCTCTCTTTCACCTTCCTTCGTCTCGTTTCGCTCTCTTTCACCCTCCTTTGTCTCGATTCGCACTCTTTCACCTTCCTTCGCCTCGTTTCACTCTCTTTCACCCTCCTTCATCTCGATTCGCTCTCTTTCATCCTCCTTCATCTCGTTTCGCTCTCTTTCACCCTCCTTCATCTCGTTTCGCTATCTCTCACCCTCCTTTGTCTCGTTTCACTCTCTTTCACCCTCCTTCGTCTCGTTTCGCTCTCTTTCACCCTCCTTCGTCTCGTTTCACTCTCTTTCACCCTCCTTCGTCTCGTTTCGCTCTCTTTCACCCTCGTTCGTCTCGTTTCACTCTCTTTCCCCCTCCTTCATCTCGTTTCGCTCTCACTCACCCTCCTTCGTCTCGTTTCGCTCTCTTTCACCCTCCTTCGTCTCGTTTCGCCTTCTTTCATCCTCCTTCGTCTCGTTTCACTCTCTTTCACCCTCCTTCGCCTCGTTTCGCTCTCTTTCACCCTCCTTCAACTCGTTTCACTCTCTTTCACCCTCCTTCGTCTCGTTTTGCTCTCTTCCACCCTCCTTCGTCTCGTTTCACCCTCCTTCACCCTCCTTCGTCTCGTTTCGCTCTCTTTCACACTGCATCGTCTCGTTTCGCTCTCTTTCACCCTCCTTCGTCTCGTTTCGCAACTCTGACCCTCCTTCGTCTCGTTTCGCTCTCTTCATCCCTCCTTCGTCTCGTTTCGCTCTCTCTCACCCTCCTTCGTCTTGTTTCACTCTCTTCCTCCCTCCTTCGTCTCGTTTTGCCTTCTTTCACCCTCCTTCGTCTCGTTTCGTTCTCTTTCCCACTCCTTCGTCTCGTTTCGCTCTCTTTCACCCTCCTTCGTCTCCTTTCGCTCTCTTTCACCCTCCTTCGTCTCGTTTCGCTCTCTTACGCACTCCTTCGTCTCGTTTCGCTCTCTTCCACGCTCCTTCGTCTCGTTTCGCGCTCATTCACCCTCCTTCGGCTCGTTTCACTCTCTTTCACCCTCCTTCATCTCGTTTCGCTCTCTTTCACCCTCCTTCGGCTCGTTTTTCTCTCTTTCACCCTCCTTCATCTCGTTTCGCTGTCTTTCACCCTCCTTCGTCTCGTTTCGCTCTCTTTCACCCTCATTCGTCTCGTTTCGCCCTCTTTCACCCTCCTTCCTCTCGGTTCGCTCTCTTTCACCTTCCTTCGTCTCGTTTCGCTCTCTTTCACCCTCCTTTGTCTCGATTCGCACTCTTTCACCTTCCTTCGCCTCGCTTCACTCTCTTTCACCCTCCTTCATCTCGTTTCGCTCTCTTTCATCCTCCTTCATCTCGTTTCGCTCTCTTTCACACTCCTTCATCTCGTTTCGCTCTCTTTCACCCTCCTTCGTCTCGTTTCGCCTTCTTTCATCCTCCTTCGTCTCGTTTCACTCTCTTTCACCCTCCTTCGCCTCGTTTCGCTCTCTTTCACCCTCCTTCAACTCGTTTCACTCTCTTTCACCCTCCTTCGTCTCGTTTTGCTCTCTTCCACCCTCCTTCGTCTCGTTTCACCCTCCTTCACCCTCCTTCGTCTCGTTTCGCTCTCTTTCACACTGCATCGTCTCGTTTCGCTCTCTTTCACCCTCCTTCATCTCGTTTCGCTATCTCTCACCCTCCTTCGTCTCGTTTCGCTCTCTTCCACCCTCCTTCGTCTCGTTTCGCTCTCTCTCACCCTCCTTCGTCTTGTTTCACTCTCTTCCTCCCTCCTTCGTCTCGTTTTGCCTTCTTTCACCCTCCTTCGTCTCGTTTCGTTCTCTTTCCCACTCCTTCGTCTCGTTTCACCCTCTCTCACCCTTCTTCGTCTCGTTTCGCTCTCTTTCACCCTCCTTCCTCTCCTTTCGCTCTCTTTCACCCTCCTTCGTCTCGTTTCGCTCTCTTACGCACTCCTTCGTCTCGTTTCGCTCTCTTCCACGCTCCTTCGTCTCGTTTCGCTCTCATTCACCCTCCTTCGGCTCGTTTCACTCTCTTTCACCCTCCTTCATCTCGTTTCGCTCTCTTTCACCTTCCTTCGTCTCGTTTCGCTCTCTTTCACCCTCCTTTGTCTCGATTCGCACTCTTTCACCTTCCTTCGCCTCGTTTCACTCTCTTTCACCCTCCTTCATCTCGATTCGCTCTCTTTCATCCTCCTTCATCTCGTTTCGCTCTCTTTCACACTCCTTCATCTCGTTTCGCTCTCTTTCACCCTCCTTCATCTCGTTTCGCTATCTCTCACCCTCCTTTGTCTCGTTTCACTCTCTTTCACCCTCCTTCGTCTCGTTTCGCTCTCTTTCACCCTCCTTCGTCTCGTTTCACTCTCTTTCACCCTCCTTCGTCTCGTTTCGCTCTCTTTCACCCTCGTTCGTCTCGTTTCACTCTCTTTCCCCCTCCTTCATCTCGTTTCGCTCTCACTCACCCTCCTTCGTCTCGTTTCGCTCTCTTTCACCCTCCTTCGTCTCGTTTCGCCTTCTTTCATCCTCCTTCGTCTCGTTTCACTCTCTTTCACCCTCCTTCGCCTCGTTTCGCTCTCTTTCACCCTCCTTCAACTCGTTTCACTCTCTTTCACCCTCCTTCGTCTCGTTTTGCTCTCTTCCACCCTCCTTCGTCTCGTTTCACCCTCCTTCACCCTCCTTCGTCTCGTTTCGCTCTCTTTCACACTGCATCGTCTCGTTTCGCTCTCTTTCACCCTCCTTCGTCTCGTTTCGCTATCTCTGACCCTCCTTCGTCTCGTTTCGCTCTCTTCATCCCTCCTTCGTCTCGTTTCGCTCTCTCTCACCCTCCTTCGTCTTGTTTCACTCTCTTCCTCCCTCCTTCGTCTCGTTTTGCCTTCTTTCACCCTCCTTCGTCTCGTTTCGTTCTCTTTCCCACTCCTTCGTCTCGTTTCACCCTCTCTCACCCTTCTTCGTCTCGTTTCGCTCTCTTTCACCCTCCTTCGTCTCCTTTCGCTCTCTTTCACCCTCCTTCGTCTCGTTTCGCTCTCTTACGCACTCCTTCGTCTCGTTTCGCTCTCTTCCACGCTCCTTCGTCTCGTTTCGCTCTCATTCACCCTCCTTCGGCTCGTTTCACTCTCTTTCACCCTCCTTCATCTCGTTTCGCTGTCTTTCACCCTCCTTCGTCTCGTTTCGCTCTCTTTCACCCTCATTCGTCTCGTTTCGCCCTCTTTCACCCTCCTTCCTCTCGGTTCGCTCTCTTTCACCTTCCTTCGTCTCGTTTCGCTCTCTTTCACCCTCCTTTGTCTCGATTCGCACTCTTTCACCTTCCTTCGCCTCGCTTCACTCTCTTTCACCCTCCTTCATCTCGTTTCGCTCTCTTTCATCCTCCTTCATCTCGTTTCGCTCTCTTTCACACTCCTTCATCTCGTTTCGCTCTCTTTCACCCTCCTTCGTCTCGTTTCGCCTTCTTTCATCCTCCTTCGTCTCGTTTCACTCTCTTTCACCCTCCTTCGCCTCGTTTCGCTCTCTTTCACCCTCCTTCAACTCGTTTCACTCTCTTTCACCCTCCTTCGTCTCGTTTTGCTCTCTTCCACCCTCCTTCGTCTCGTTTCACCCTCCTTCACCCTCCTTCGTCTCGTTTCGCTCTCTTTCACACTGCATCGTCTCGTTTCGCTCTCTTTCACCCTCCTTCATCTCGTTTCGCTATCTCTCACCCTCCTTCGTCTCGTTTCGCTCTCTTCCACCCTCCTTCGTCTCGTTTCGCTCTCTCTCACCCTCCTTCGTCTTGTTTCACTCTCTTCCTCCCTCCTTCGTCTCGTTTTGCCTTCTTTCACCCTCCTTCGTCTCGTTTCGTTCTCTTTCCCACTCCTTCGTCTCGTTTCACCCTCTCTCACCCTTCTTCGTCTCGTTTCGCTCTCTTTCACCCTCCTTCCTCTCCTTTCGCTCTCTTTCACCCTCCTTCGTCTCGTTTCGCTCTCTTACGCACTCCTTCGTCTCGTTTCGCTCTCTTCCACGCTCCTTCGTCTCGTTTCGCTCTCATTCACCCTCCTTCGGCTCGTTTCACTCTCTTTCACCCTCCTTCATCTCGTTTCGCTCTCTTTCACCTTCCTTCGTCTCGTTTCGCTCTCTTTCACCCTCCTTTGTCTCGATTCGCACTCTTTCACCTTCCTTCGCCTCGTTTCACTCTCTTTCACCCTCCTTCATCTCGATTCGCTCTCTTTCATCCTCCTTCATCTCGTTTCGCTCTCTTTCACACTCCTTCATCTCGTTTCGCTCTCTTTCACCCTCCTTCATCTCGTTTCGCTATCTCTCACCCTCCTTTGTCTCGTTTCACTCTCTTTCACCCTCCTTCGTCTCGTTTCGCTCTCTTTCACCCTCCTTCGTCTCGTTTCACTCTCTTTCACCCTCCTTCGTCTCGTTTCGCTCTCTTTCACCCTCCTTCGTCTCGTTTCACTCTCTTTCCCCCTCCTTCATCTCGTTTCGCTCTCACTCACCCTCCTTCGTCTCGTTTCGCTCTCTTTCACCCTCCTTCGTCTCGTTTCGCCTTCTTTCATCCTCCTTCGTCTCGTTTCACTCTCTTTCACCCTCCTTCGCCTCGTTTCGCTCTCTTTCACCCTCCTTCAACTCGTTTCACTCTCTTTCACCCTCCTTCGTCTCGTTTTGCTCTCTTCCACCCTCCTTCGTCTCGTTTCACCCTCCTTCACCCTCCTTCGTCTCGTTTCGCTCTCTTTCACACTGCATCGTCTCGTTTCGCTCTCTTTCACCCTCCTTCGTCTCGTTTCGCTATCTCTGACCCTCCTTCGTCTCGTTTCGCTCTCTTCATCCCTCCTTCGTCTCGTTTCGCTCTCTCTCACCCTCCTTCGTCTTGTTTCACTCTCTTCCTCCCTCCTTCGTCTCGTTTTGCCTTCTTTCACCCTCCTTCGTCTCGTTTCGTTCTCTTTCCCACTCCTTCGTCTCGTTTCACCCTCTCTCACCCTTCTTCGTCTCGTTTCGCTCTCTTTCACCCTCCTTCGTCTCCTTTCGCTCTCTTTCACCCTCCTTCGTCTCGTTTCGCTCTCTTACGCACTCCTTCGTCTCGTTTCGCTCTCTTCCACGCTCCTTCGTCTCGTTTCGCTCTCATTCACCCTCCTTCGGCTCGTTTCACTCTCTTTCACCCTCCTTCATCTCGTTTCGCTCTCTTTCACCCTCCTTCGGCTCGTTTTTCTCTCTTTCACCCTCCTTCATCTCGTTTCGCTGTCTTTCACCCTCCTTCGTCTCGTTTCGCTCTCTTTCACCCTCATTCGTCTCGTTTCGCCCTCTTTCACCCTCCTTCCTCTCGGTTCGCTCTCTTTCACCTTCCTTCGTCTCGTTTCGCTCTCTTTCACCCTCCTTTGTCTCGATTCGCACTCTTTCACCTTCCTTCGCCTCGTTTCACTCTCTTTCACCCTCCTTCATCTCGTTTCGCTCTCTTTCATCCTCCTTCATCTCGTTTCGCTCTCTTTCACACTCCTTCATCTCGTTTCGCTCTCTTTCACCCTCCTTCATCTCGTTTCGCTATCTCTCACCCTCCTTTGTCTCGTTTCACTCTCTTTCACCCTCCTTCGTCTCGTTTCGCTCTCTTTCACCGTCCTTCGTCTCGTTTCACTCTCTTTCACTCTCCTTCGTCTCGTTTCGCTCTCTTTCACCCTCGTTCGTCTCGTTTCGCTCTCTTTCACCCTCCTTCGCCTCGTTTCACTCTCTTTCACCCTCCTTTGACTCATTTCGCTGTCTTTCACCTTCCTTCGCTTCGTTTCACTCTCTTTCACGCTCCTTCATCTCGTTTCGCTCTCTTTGACCCTCCTTGGTCTCGTTTCGCTCTCTTTGACCCTCCTTCGTCTCGTTTCGCTCTCCTTCACCCTCCTTCGCCTCGTTTCGCTCTCGTTCACCCTCCTCCGTCTCGTTTCAATCTCTTTCACCCTCCTTCGTCTCGTTCCACTCTGTTCCACCCTCCTTCGTCTCGGTTCGCCCTCCTTCACTCTCCATCGTCTCGTTTCGCTCTCTTTCACCCTCCTTCGTCTCGTTTCGCTTTGTTTCACCCTCCTTCGTCTCGTTTCACTCTCTTTCACCCTCCTTCGTCTCGTTTCGCTCTCTTTCACCCTCCTTCGTCTCGTTTCGCTCTCTTTCACCCTCCTTCGCCTTGTTTCCCTCTCTTTCACCCTCCTTCGTCTCGTGTCGCTCTCTTTCACCCTCCTTCGTCTCGTTTCGCTCTCTTTGACCCTCCGTCGTCTCGTTTAGCTCTCTTTCACCCTCCTTCGTCTCGTTTCACTCTCTTTCACTCTCCTTCATTTCGTTTCATCTCTTTCACCCTCCTTCATCTCGTTTAGCTCTCTTCCACCCTCCTTCGTCTCGTTTCACGCTCTTTCACATTCCTTCGTTTCGTTTCGCTCTCTTTCACCCTCCTTCGTCTCGTTTCGCTCTCGTTCACCCTCCTTCATCTCGTTTCGCTCTCTTCCACCCTTCTTCATCTCGTTTCGCTCTCTTTGACCCTACTTCGTCTCATTTCGCTCTCTTCCACCCTCCTTCGTCTCGTTTCGCTCTCTTTGACACTCCTTCGTCTCGGTTCGCTCTCTTCCACCCTCCTTCATCTCGTTTCGCCCTCTCTCACCCTCCTTCGTCTCCTTTCGCTCTCTTTCTCCCTCCTTCGTCTCGTTTCGCTCTCTTTCGCACTCCTTCGTCTTGTTTCGCTCTGTTCCATCCTTCTTCGTCTCGTTTCGCTCTCATTCACCCTCCTTTGGCTCGTTTCACTCTCTTTCACCCTCCTTCATCTCGTTTCGCTCTCTTTCATCCTCCTTCGTCTCGTTTTGCTCAATTTCACCCTCCTTCATCTCGTTTCGCTATCTCTCACCCTCCTTTGTCTCGTTTCACTCTCTTTCACCCTCCTTCGTCTCGTTTCGCTCTCTTTCACCGTCCTTCGTCTCGTTTCCCTCTCTTTCACCCTCCTTCGTCTTGTGTCGCTCTCTTTCACCCTCCTTCATCTCGTTTCGCTCTCTTTGACCCTCCGTCGTCTCATTTCGCTCTCTTTCACCCTCCTTCATCTCGTTTCGCTCTCTTCCACCCTTCTTCGTCTCGTTTCGCTCTCTTTCACCCTCCTTCGTCTCCTTTCGCTCTCTTTTTCCCTCCTTCGTCTCGTTTCGCTCTCTTTCGCACTCCTTCGTCTCGTTTCGCTCTGTTCCACCCTTCTTCGTCTCGTTTCGCTCTCATTCACCCTCCTTCGGCTCGTTTCACTCTCTTTCACCCTCCTTCATCTCGTTTCGCTCTCTTTGACCCTCCGTCGTCTCATTTCGCTCTCTTTCACCCTCCTTCATCTCGTTTCGCTCTCTTCCACCCTTCTTCGTCTCGTTTCGCTCTCTTTCACCCTCCTTCGTCTACTTTCGCTCTCTTTCTCCCTCCTTCGTCTCGTTTCGCTCTCTTTCGCACTCCTTCGTCTCGTTTCGCTCTGTTCCACCCTTCTTCGTCTCGTTTCGCTCTCATTCACCCTCCTTCGGCTCGTTTCACTCTCTTTCACCCTCCTTCATCTCGTTTCGCTCTCTTTCACCCTCCTTCGGCTCGTTTTGCTCTCTTTCACCCTCCTTTATCTCGTTTCGCTGTCTTTCACCCTCCTTCATCTCGTTTTGCTCTCTTTCACCCTTCTTCGTCTCGTTTCGCTCTCTTTCACCCTCCTTCGTCTCGTTTCGCTCTCTTTCACCCTCCTTCGTCTCGTTTCGCTCTCTTTCACCCTCCTTCGTCTCGTTTCGCTCTCTTTCACCCTCCTTCATCTCGTTTCGCTCTCACTCACCCTCCTTCGTCTCGTTTCGCTCTCTTTCACCCTCCTTCGTCTCGTTTCGCCTTCTTTCACCCTCCTTCGTCTCGTTTCGCTCTCTTTCCCCCTCCTTCGTCTTGTTTTGATCTCTTTCACCCTCCTTCGTCTCGTTTCGCCCTGCTTCACCCTCCTTCAAATCTTTTCGCTCTCTTTCACCCTCCTTTGTCTCGATTCGCACTCTTTCACCTTCCGTCGCCTCGTTTCACTCTCTGTCACCCTCCTTCATCTCGTTTTGCTCTCTTTCATCCTCCTTCGTCTCGTTTTGCTCTGTTTCACCCTCCTTCGCCTCGTTTCGCTCTCTGTCACCCTCCTTCATCTCGTTTTGCTCTCTTTCATCCTCCTTCGTCTCGTTTTGCTCAATTTCACCCTCCTTCGCCTCGTTTCGCTCTCTTTCACCCTCCTTCGTCTCGTTTCGCTCTCTTTCACCCTCCTTCGTCTCGTTTCGCTCTCTTCCACCCTCCTTCGTCTTATTTCGCCCTCCTTCACCCTCCTCCGTCTCGTTTCGCTCTCTTTCACACTCCTTCATCTCGTTTCGCTCTATTTCACCCTCCTTTGACTCATTTCGCTGTCTTTCACCTTCCTTCGCCTCATTTCACTCTCTTTCAACCTCCTTCATCTCGTTTCGCTCTCTTTCACCCTCCTTCGTCTCGTTTCGATCTCTTTGACCCTCCTACGTCTCGTTTCGCTCTCCTTCACCCTCCTTCGCCTCGTTTCGCTATCGTTCACCCTCCTCCGTCTCGTTTCAATCTCTTTCGCCCTCCTTCGTCTCGTTTCGCTCTGTTCCACCCTCCTTCGTCTCGGTTCGCCCTCCTTCACTCTCCATCGTCTCGTTTCGCTCTCTTTCACACTCCTTCATCTCGTTTCGCTTTCTTTCACCCTCCTTCGTCTCGTTTCGCTATCTCCCACCCTCCTTCGTCTCGTTTCGCTCTCTTTCCCCCTCCTTCGTCTTGTTTTGATCTCTTTCACCCTCCTTCGTCTCGTTTCGCCCTCCTTCACCCTCCTTCAACTCTTTTCGCTCTCTTTCACCCTCCTTTGTCTCGATTCGCACTCTTTCACCTTCCGTCGCCTCGTTTCACTCTCTGTCACCCTCCTTCATCTCGTTTTGCTCTCTTTCATCCTCCTTCGTCTCGTTTCGCTCTGTTTCACCCTCCTTCGCCTCGTTTCGCTCTCTGTCACCCTCCTTCATCTCGTTTTGCTCTCTTTCATCCTCCTTCGTCTCGTTTTGCTCAATTTCACCCTCCTTCGCCTCGTTTCGCTCTCTTTCACCCTCCTTCGTCTCGTTTCGCTCTCTTTCACCCTCCTTCGTTTCGTTTCGCTCTCTTCCACCCTCCTTCGTCTAATTTCGCCCTCCTTCACCCTCCTCCGTCTCGTTTCGCTCTCTTTCACACTCCTTCATCTCGTTTCGCTCTATTTCACCCTCCTTTGACTCATTTCGCTGTCTTTCACCTTCCTTCGCCTCGTTTCACTCTCTTTCAACCTCCTTCATCTCGTTTCGCTCTCTTTCACCCTCCTTCGTCTCGTTTCGATCTCTTTGACCCTCCTACGTCTCGTTTCGCTCTCCTTCACCCTCCTTCGCCTCGTTTCGCTATCGTTCACCCTCCTCCGTCTCGTTTCAATCTCTTTCGCCCTCCTTCGTCTCGTTTCGCTCTGTTCCACCCTCCTTCGTCTCGGTTCGCCCTCCTTCACTCTCCATCGTCTCGTTTCGCTCTCTTTCACACTCCTTCATCTCGTTTCGCTTTCTTTCACCCTCCTTCGTCTCGTTTCGCTATCTCTCACCCTCCTTCGTCTCGTTTCGCTCTCTTTCACCCAACTTCATCTCGTTTCGCTCTCACTCACCCTCCTTCGTCTCGTTTCGCTCTCTTTCACCCTCCTTCGTCTCGTTTCGCTCTCTTTCCCCCTCCTTCGTCTCGTTTCATTCTCGTTCACCCTCCTTCGTCTCGTTTCGCTCTCATTCACCTTCCTTCGCCTCGTTTCACTCTCTTTCACCCTCCTTTGTCTCGTTTGGCTCTTTTTCACCCTCCTTCGTCTCGTTTAGCTCTCTTTCACCTTCCTTCGTCTCGTTTCACTCTCTTTCACCCTCCTTCGTCTCGTTTCGCTCTCTTCCACCCTCCTTCGTCTCGTTTCACTCTCATTCACCTTCCTTCGCCTCGTTTCGCTCTCTTTCACCCTCCTTTGTCTCGTTTGGCTCTTTTTCACCCTCCTTCGTCTCGTTTAGCTCTCTTTCACCTTCCTTCGTCTCGTTTCGCTCTCTTTCACCCTCCTTCGTCTCGTTTCGCTCTCTTTCACCCTCCTTCGTCTCGTTTCACTCTCTTTCACCCTCCTTCGTCTCGTTTCGCTCTCTTTCACCCTCGTTCGTCTCGTTTCACTCTCTTTCCCCCTCCTTCATCTCGTTTCGCTCTCACTCACCCTCCTTCGTCTCGTTTCGCTCTCTTTCACCCTCCTTCGTCTCGTTTCGCCTTCTTTCATCCTCCATCGTCTCGTTTCACTCTCTTTCACCCTCCTTCGCCTCGTTTCGCTCTCTTTCACCCTCCTTCATCTCGTTTCACTCTCTTTCACCCTCCTTCGTCTCGTTTTGCTCTCTTCCACCCTCCTTCGTCTCGTTTCACCCTCCTTCACCCTCCTTCGTCTCGTTTCGCTCTCTTTCACACTGCATCGTCTCGTTTCGCTCTCTTTCACCCTCCTTCGTCTCGTTTCGCTATCTCTCACCCTCCTTCGTCTCGTTTCGCTCTCTTCCACCCTCCTTCGTCTCGTTTCGCTCTCTCTCACCCTCCTTCGTCTTGTTTCACTCTCTTCCTCCCTCCTTCGTCTCGTTTTGCCTTCTTTCACCCTCCTTCGTCTCGTTTCGTTCTCTTTCCCACTCCTTCGTCTCGTTTCGCCCTCTCTCACCCTTCTTCGTCTCGTTTCGCTCTCTTTCACCCTCCTTCGTCTCCTTTCGCTCTCTTTCACCCTCCTTCGTCTCGTTTCGCTCTCTTACGCACTCCTTCGTCTTGTTTCGCTCTCTTCCACGCTCCTTCGTCTCGTTTCGCTCTCATTCACCCTCCTTCGGCTCGTTTCACTCTCTTTCACCCTCCTTCATCTCGTTTCGCTCTCTTTCACCCTCCTTCGGCTCGTTTTTCTCTCTTTCACCCTCCTTCATCTCGTTTCGCTGTCTTTCACCCTCCTTCGTCTCGTTTCGCTCTCTTTCACCCTCATTCGTCTCGTTTCGCCCTCTTTCACCCTCCTTCCTCTCGGTTCGCTCTCTTTCACCTTCCTTCGTCTCGTTTCGCTCTCTTTCACCCTCCTTTGTCTCGATTCGCACTCTTTCACCTTCCTTCGCCTCGTTTCACTCTCTTTCACCCTCCTTCGTCTCGTTTCGCTCTCTTTCACCCTCCTTCGTCTCGTTTCACTCTCTTTCACCCTCCTTCGTCTCGTTTCGCTCTCTTTCACACTCGTTCGTCTCGTTTCACTCTCTTTCCCCCTCCTTCATCTCGTTTCGCTCTCACTCACCCTCCTTCGTCTCGTTTCGCTCTCTTTCACCCTCCTTCGTCTCGTTTCGCCTTCTTTCATCCTCCTTCGTCTCGTTTCACTCTCTTTCACCCTCCTTCGCCTCGTTTCGCTCTCTTTCACCCTCCTTCAACTCGTTTCACTCTCTTTCACCCTCCTTCGTCTCGTTTTGCTCTCTTCCACCCTCCTTCGTCTCGTTTCACCCTCCTTCACCCTCCTTCGTCTCGTTTCGCTCTCTTTCACACTGCATCGTCTCGTTTCGCTCTCTTTCACCCTCCTTCGTCTCGTTTCGCTATCTCTCACCCTCCTTCGTCTCGTTTCGCTCTCTTCCACCCTCCTTCGTCTCGTTTCGCTCTCTCTCACCCTCCTTCGTCTTGTTTCACTCTCTTCCTCCCTCCTTCGTCTCGTTTTGCCTTCTTTCACCCTCCTTCGTCTCGTTTCGTTCTCTTTCCCACTCCTTCGTCTCGTTTCACCCTCTCTCACCCTTCTTCGTCTCGTTTCGCTCTCTTTCACCCTCCTTCCTCTCCTTTCGCTCTCTTTCACCCTCCTTCGTCTCGTTTCGCTCTCTTACGCACTCCTTCGTCTCGTTTCGCTCTCTTCCACGCTCCTTCGTCTCGTTTCGCTCTCATTCACCCTCCTTCGGCTCGTTTCACTCTCTTTCACCCTCCTTCATCTCGTTTCGCTCTCTTTCACCTTCCTTCGTCTCGTTTCGCTCTCTTTCACCCTCCTTTGTCTCGATTCGCACTCTTTCACCTTCCTTCGCCTCGTTTCACTCTCTTTCACCCTCCTTCATCTCGATTCGCTCTCTTTCATCCTCCTTCATCTCGTTTCGCTCTCTTTCACACTCCTTCATCTCGTTTCGCTCTCTTTCACCCTCCTTCATCTCGTTTCGCTATCTCTCACCCTCCTTTGTCTCGTTTCACTCTCTTTCACCCTCCTTCGTCTCGTTTCGCTCTCTTTCACCCTCCTTCGTCTCGTTTCACTCTCTTTCACCCTCCTTCGTCTCGTTTCGCTCTCTTTCACCCTCGTTCGTCTCGTTTCACTCTCTTTCCCCCTCCTTCATCTCGTTTCGCTCTCACTCACCCTCCTTCGTCTCGTTTCGCTCTCTTTCACCCTCCTTCGTCTCGTTTCGCCTTCTTTCATCCTCCTTCGTCTCGTTTCACTCTCTTTCACCCTCCTTCGCCTCGTTTCGCTCTCTTTCACCCTCCTTCAACTCGTTTCACTCTCTTTCACCCTCCTTCGTCTCGTTTTGCTCTCTTCCACCCTCCTTCGTCTCGTTTCACCCTCCTTCACCCTCCTTCGTCTCGTTTCGCTCTCTTTCACACTGCGTCGTCTCGTTTCGCTCTCTTTCACCCTCCTTCGTCTCGTTTCGCTATCTCTGACCCTCCTTCGTCTCGTTTCGCTCTCTTCATCCCTCCTTCGTCTCGTTTCGCTCTCTCTCACCCTCCTTCGTCTTGTTTCACTCTCTTCCTCCCTCCTTCGTCTCGTTTTGCCTTCTTTCACCCTCCTTCGTCTCGTTTCGTTCTCTTTCCCACTCCTTCGTCTCGTTTCGCTCTCTTTCACCCTCCTTCGTCTCCTTTCGCTCTCTTTCACCCTCCTTCGTCTCGTTTCGCTCTCTTACGCACTCCTTCGTCTCGTTTCGCTCTCTTCCACGCTCCTTCGTCTCGTTTCGCGCTCATTCACCCTCCTTCGGCTCGTTTCACTCTCTTTCACCCTCCTTCATCTCGTTTCGCTCTCTTTCACCCTCCTTCGGCTCGTTTTTCTCTCTTTCACCCTCCTTCATCTCGTTTCGCTGTCTTTCACCCTCCTTCGTCTCGTTTCGCTCTCTTTCACCCTCATTCGTCTCGTTTCGCCCTCTTTCACCCTCCTTCCTCTCGGTTCGCTCTCTTTCACCTTCCTTCGTCTCGTTTCGCTCTCTTTCACCCTCCTTTGTCTCGATTCGCACTCTTTCACCTTCCTTCGCCTCGCTTCACTCTCTTTCACCCTCCTTCATCTCGTTTCGCTCTCTTTCATCCTCCTTCATCTCGTTTCGCTCTCTTTCACACTCCTTCATCTCGTTTCGCTCTCTTTCACCCTCCTTCGTCTCGTTTCGCCTTCTTTCATCCTCCTTCGTCTCGTTTCACTCTCTTTCACCCTCCTTCGCCTCGTTTCGCTCTCTTTCACCCTCCTTCAACTCGTTTCACTCTCTTTCACCCTCCTTCGTCTCGTTTTGCTCTCTTCCACCCTCCTTCGTCTCGTTTCACCCTCCTTCACCCTCCTTCGTCTCGTTTCGCTCTCTTTCACACTGCATCGTCTCGTTTCGCTCTCTTTCACCCTCCTTCATCTCGTTTCGCTATCTCTCACCCTCCTTCGTCTCGTTTCGCTCTCTTCCACCCTCCTTCGTCTCGTTTCGCTCTCTCTCACCCTCCTTCGTCTTGTTTCACTCTCTTCCTCCCTCCTTCGTCTCGTTTTGCCTTCTTTCACCCTCCTTCGTCTCGTTTCGTTCTCTTTCCCACTCCTTCGTCTCGTTTCACCCTCTCTCACCCTTCTTCGTCTCGTTTCGCTCTCTTTCACCCTCCTTCCTCTCCTTTCGCTCTCTTTCACCCTCCTTCGTCTCGTTTCGCTCTCTTACGCACTCCTTCGTCTCGTTTCGCTCTCTTCCACGCTCCTTCGTCTCGTTTCGCTCTCATTCACCCTCCTTCGGCTCGTTTCACTCTCTTTCACCCTCCTTCATCTCGTTTCGCTCTCTTTCACCTTCCTTCGTCTCGTTTCGCTCTCTTTCACCCTCCTTTGTCTCGATTCGCACTCTTTCACCTTCCTTCGCCTCGTTTCACTCTCTTTCACCCTCCTTCATCTCGATTCGCTCTCTTTCATCCTCCTTCATCTCGTTTCGCTCTCTTTCACACTCCTTCATCTCGTTTCGCTCTCTTTCACCCTCCTTCATCTCGTTTCGCTATCTCTCACCCTCCTTTGTCTCGTTTCACTCTCTTTCACCCTCCTTCGTCTCGTTTCGCTCTCTTTCACCCTCCTTCGTCTCGTTTCACTCTCTTTCACCCTCCTTCGTCTCGTTTCGCTCTCTTTCACCCTCGTTCGTCTCGTTTCACTCTCTTTCCCCCTCCTTCATCTCGTTTCGCTCTCACTCACCCTCCTTCGTCTCGTTTCGCTCTCTTTCACCCTCCTTCGTCTCGTTTCGCCTTCTTTCATCCTCCTTCGTCTCGTTTCACTCTCTTTCACCCTCCTTCGCCTCGTTTCGCTCTCTTTCACCCTCCTTCAACTCGTTTCACTCTCTTTCACCCTCCTTCGTCTCGTTTTGCTCTCTTCCACCCTCCTTCGTCTCGTTTCACCCTCCTTCACCCTCCTTCGTCTCGTTTCGCTCTCTTTCACACTGCATCGTCTCGTTTCGCTCTCTTTCACCCTCCTTCGTCTCGTTTCGCTATCTCTGACCCTCCTTCGTCTCGTTTCGCTCTCTTCATCCCTCCTTCGTCTCGTTTCGCTCTCTCTCACCCTCCTTCGTCTTGTTTCACTCTCTTCCTCCCTCCTTCGTCTCGTTTTGCCTTCTTTCACCCTCCTTCGTCTCGTTTCGTTCTCTTTCCCACTCCTTCGTCTCGTTTCACCCTCTCTCACCCTTCTTCGTCTCGTTTCGCTCTCTTTCACCCTCCTTCGTCTCCTTTCGCTCTCTTTCACCCTCCTTCGTCTCGTTTCGCTCTCTTACGCACTCCTTCGTCTCGTTTCGCTCTCTTCCACGCTCCTTCGTCTCGTTTCGCTCTCATTCACCCTCCTTCGGCTCGTTTCACTCTCTTTCACCCTCCTTCATCTCGTTTCGCTCTCTTTCACCCTCCTTCGGCTCGTTTTTCTCTCTTTCACCCTCCTTCATCTCGTTTCGCTGTCTTTCACCCTCCTTCGTCTCGTTTCGCTCTCTTTCACCCTCATTCGTCTCGTTTCGCCCTCTTTCACCCTCCTTCCTCTCGGTTCGCTCTCTTTCACCTTCCTTCGTCTCGTTTCGCTCTCTTTCACCCTCCTTTGTCTCGATTCGCACTCTTTCACCTTCCTTCGCCTCGTTTCACTCTCTTTCACCCTCCTTCATCTCGTTTCGCTCTCTTTCATCCTCCTTCATCTCGTTTCGCTCTCTTTCACACTCCTTCATCTCGTTTCGCTCTCTTTCACCCTCCTTCATCTCGTTTCGCTATCTCTCACCCTCCTTTGTCTCGTTTCACTCTCTTTCACCCTCCTTCGTCTCGTTTCGCTCTCTTTCACCGTCCTTCGTCTCGTTTCACTCTCTTTCACTCTCCTTCGTCTCGTTTCGCTCTCTTTCACCCTCGTTCGTCTCGTTTCGCTCTCTTTCACCCTCCTTCGCCTCGTTTCCCTCTCTTTCACCCTCCTTCGTCTTGTGTCGCTCTCTTTCACCCTCCTTCGTCTCGTTTCGCTCTCTTTGACCCTCCGTCGTCTCATTTCGCTCTCTTTCACCCTCCTTCGTCTCGTTTCGCTCTCTTTCACCCTCCTTCGTCTCCTTTCGCTCTCTTTCACCCTCCTTCGTCTCGTTTCGCTCTCTTACGCACTCCTTCGTCTCCTTTCGCTCTCTTCCACGCTCCTTCGTCTCGTTTCGCTCTCATTCACCCTCCTTCAGCTCGTTTCACTCTCTTTCACCCTCCTTCATCTCGTTTCGCTCTCTTTCACCCTCCTTCGGCTCGTTTTTCTCTCTTTCACCCTCCTTCATCTCGTTTCGCTGTCTTTCACCCTCCTTCGTCTCGTTTCGCTCTCTTTCACCCTCATTCGTCTCGTTTCGCCCTCTTTCACCCTCCTTCCTCTCGGTTCGCTCTCTTTCACCTTCCTTCGTCTCGTTTCGCTCTCTTTCACCCTCCTTTGTCTCGATTCGCACTTTTTCACCTTCCTTCGCCTCGTTTCACTCTCTTTCACCCTCCTTCATCTCGTTTCGCTCTCTTTCATCCTCCTTCATCTCGTTTCGCTATCTCTCACCCTCCTTTGTCTCGTTTCACTCTCTTTCACCCTCCTTCGTCTCGTTTCGCTCTCTTTCACCCTCCTTCGTCTCGTTTCACTCTGTTTCACTCTCCTTCGTCTCGTTTCGCTCTCTTTCACCCTCGTTCGTCTCGTTTCGCTCTCTTTCACCCTCCTTCGCCTCGTTTCCCTCTCTTTCACCCTCCTTCGTCTTGTGTCGCTCTCTTTCACCCTCCTTCGTCTCGTTTCGCTCTCTTTGACCCTCCGTCGTCTCATTTCGCTCTCTTTCACCCTCCTTCGTCTCGTTTCGCTCTCGTTCACCCTCCTTCATCTCGTTTCGCTCTCTTCCACCCTTCTTCATCTCGTTTCGCTCTCTTTCACCCTCCTTCGTCTCCTTTCGCTCTCTTTCTCACTCCTTCGTCTCGTTTCGCTCTCTTTCGCACTCCTTCGTCTCGTTTCGCTCTGTTCCACCCTTCTTCGTCTCGTTTCGCTCTCATTCACCCTCCTTCGGCTCGTTTCACTCTCTTTCACCATCCTTCATCTCGTTTCGCTCTCTTTCACCCTCCTTCGGCTCGTTTTGCTCTCTTTCACCCTCCTTTATCTCGTTTCGCTGTCTTTCACCCTCCTTCATCTCGTTTCGCTCTCTTTCACCCTTCTTCGTCTCGTTTCGCCCTCTTTCACCCTCCTTCGCCTCGTTTCGCTCTCTTCCACCCTCCTTCGTCTCGTTTCGCCCTCCTTCACCCTCCTTCGTCTCGTTTCGCTCTCTTTCACACTCCTTCGTCTCGTTTCACTCTCTTTCACCCTCCTTTGACTCATTTCGCTGTCTTTCACCTTCCTTCGCTTCGTTTCACTCTCTTTCACGCTCCTTCATCTCGTTTCGCTCTCTTTGACCCTCCTTGGTCTCGTTTCGCTCTCTTTGACCCTCCTTCGTCTCGTTTCGCTCTCCTTCACCCTCCTTCGCCTCGTTTCGCTCTCGTTCACCCTCCTCCGTCTCGTTTCAATCTCTTTCACCCTCCTTCGTCTCGTTCCACTCTGTTCCACCCTCCTTCGTCTCGGTTCGCCCTCCTTCACTCTCCATCGTCTCGTTTCGCTCTCTTTCACCCTCCTTCGTCTCGTTTCGCTTTGTTTCACCCTCCTTCGTCTCGTTTCACTCTCTTTCACCCTCCTTCGTCTCGTTTCGCTCTCTTTCACCCTCCTTCGTCTCGTTTCGCTCTCTTTCACCCTCCTTCGCCTCGTTTCCCTCTCTTTCACCCTCCTTCGTCTCGTGTCGCTCTCTTTCACCCTCCTTCGTCTCGTTTCGCTCTCTTTGACCCTCCGTCGTCTCGTTTAGCTCTCTTTCACCCTTCGTCGTCTCTTTTCACTCTCTTTCACTGTCCTTCATTTCGTTTCATCTCTTTCACCCTCCTTCATCTCGTTTAGCTCTCTTCCACCCTCCTTCGTCTCGTTTCACGCTCTTTCACATTCCTTCGTTTCGTTTCGCTCTCTTTCACCCTCCTTCGTCTCGTTTCGCTCTCGTTCACCCTCCTTCATCTCGTTTCGCTCTCTTCCACCCTTCTTCATCTCGTTTCGCTCTCTTTGACCCTACTTCGTCTCATTTCGCTCTCTTCCACCCTCCTTCGTCTCGTTTCGCTCTCTTTGACACTCCTTCATCTCGGTTCGCTCTCTTCCACCCTCCTTCATCTCGTTTCGCCCTCTCTCACCCTTCTTCGTCTCGTTTCGCTCTCTTTCACCCTCCTTCGTCTCCTTTCGCTCTCTTTCTCCCTCCTTCATCTCGTTTCGCTCTCTTTCGCACTCCTTCGTCTTGTTTCGCTCTGTTCCACCCTTCTTCGTCTCGTTTCGCTCTCATTCACCCTCCTTCGGCTCGTTTCACGCTCTTTCACCCTCCTTCATCTCGTTTCGCTCTCTTTCACCCTCCTTCGGCTCGTTTTGCTCTCTTTCACCCTCCTTTATCTCGTTTCGCTCTCTTTCACCCTCCTTCGTCTCGTTTCGCTCTCTTTCACCCTTCTTCGTCTCGTTTCGCCCTCTTTCAACCTCCTTCCACTCGGTTCGCTCTCTTTCACCTTCCTTCGTCTCGTTTCGCTCTCTTTCACCCTCCTTTGTCTGGATTCGCACTCTTTCACCTTCCTTCTCCTCGTTTCACTCTCTTTCACCCTCCTTCATCTCGTTTCGCTCTCTTTCAGCCTCCTTCATCTCGTTTCGCTCTCTTTCACACTCCTTCGTCTCGTTTCACTCTCTTTCATCCTCCTTCATCTCGTTTCGCTATCTCTCACCCTCCTTTGTCTCGCTTCGCTCTCTTTCACCCTCCTTCGTCTCGTTTCGCTCTCTTTCACCCTCCGTCGTCTCGTTTAGCTCTCTTTCACCCTTCGTCGTCTCTTTTCACTCTCTTTCACTGTCCTTCATTTCGTTTCATCTCTTTCACCCTCCTTCATCTCGTTTAGCTCTCTTCCACCCTCCTTCGTCTCGTTTCACGCTCTTTCACATTCCTTCGTTTCGTTTCGCTCTCTTTCACCCTCCTTCGTCTCGTTTCGCTCTCGTTCACCCTCCTTCATCTCGTTTCGCTCTCTTCCACCCTTCTTCATCTCGTTTCGCTCTCTTTGACCCTACTTCGTCTCATTTCGCTCTCTTCCACCCTCCTTCGTCTCGTTTCGCTCTCTTTGACACTCCTTCATCTCGGTTCGCTCTCTTCCACCCTCCTTCATCTCGTTTCGCCCTCTCTCACCCTTCTTCGTCTCGTTTCGCTCTCTTTCACCCTCCTTCGTCTCCTTTCGCTCTCTTTCTCCCTCCTTCATCTCGTTTCGCTCTCTTTCGCACTCCTTCGTCTTGTTTCGCTCTGTTCCACCCTTCTTCGTCTCGTTTCGCTCTCATTCACCCTCCTTCGGCTCGTTTCACGCTCTTTCACCCTCCTTCATCTCGTTTCGCTCTCTTTCACCCTCCTTCGGCTCGTTTTGCTCTCTTTCACCCTCCTTTATCTCGTTTCGCTCTCTTTCACCCTCCTTCGTCTCGTTTCGCTCTCTTTCACCCTTCTTCGTCTCGTTTCGCCCTCTTTCAACCTCCTTCCACTCGGTTCGCTCTCTTTCACCTTCCTTCGTCTCGTTTCGCTCTCTTTCACCCTCCTTAGTCTGGATTCGCACTCTTTCACCTTCCTTCTCCTCGTTTCACTCTCTTTCACCCTCCTTCATCTCGTTTCGCTCTCTTTCATCCTCCTTCATCTCGTTTCGCTCTCTTTCACACTCCTTCGTCTCGTTTCACTCTCTTTCATCCTCCTTCATCTCGTTTCGCTATCTCTCACCCTCCTTTGTCTCGCTTCGCTCTCTTTCACCCTCCTTCGTCTCGTTTCGCTCTCTTTCACCCTCCTTCATCTCGTTTCGCTCTCTTTCACCCTCCTTCATCTCGTTTCGCTCTCACTCACCCTCCTTCGTCTCGTTTCGCTCTCTTTCACCCTCCTTCGTCTCGTTTTGCCTTCTTTCACCCTCCTTCGTCTCGTTTCGCTCTCTTTCCCCCTCGTTCGTCTTGTTTCGATCTCTTTCACCCTCCTTCGTCTCGTTTCGCCCTCCTTCACCCTCCTTCAACTCTTTTCGCTCTCTTTCACCCTCCTTTGTCTCGATTCGCACTCTTTCACCTTCCGTCGCCTCGTTTCACTCTCTGTCACCCTCCTTCATCTCGTTTTGCTCTCTTTCACCCTCCTTCGTCTCGTTTCGCTCTGTTTCACCCTCCTTCGCCTCGTTTCGCTCTCTGTCACCCTCCTTCATCTCGTTTTGCTCTCTTTCATCCTCCTTCGTCTCGTTTTGCTCAATTTCACCCTCCTTCGCCTCGTTTCGCTCTCTTTCACCCTCCTTCGTCTCGTTTCGCTCTCTTTCACCCTCCTTCGTCTCGTTTCGCTCTCTTCCACCCTCCTTCGTCTTATTTCGCCCTCCTTCACCCTCCTCCGTCTCGTTTCGCTCTCTTTCACACTCCTTCATCTCGTTTCGCTCTATTTTACCCTCCTTTGACTCATTTCGCTGTCTTTCACCTTCCTTCGCCTCGTTTCACTCTCTTTCAACCTCCCTCATCTCGTTTCGCTCTCTTTCACCCTCCTTCGTCTCGTTTCGATCTCTTTGACCCTCCTACGTCTCGTTTCGCTCTCCTTCACCCTCCTTCGCCTCGTTTCGCTATCGTTCACCCTCCTCCGTCTCGTTTCAATCTCTTTCGCCCTCCTTCGTCTCGTTTCGCTCTGTTCCACCCTCCTTCATCTCGGTTCGCCCTCCTTCACTCTCCATCGTCTCGTTTCGCTCTCTTTCACACTCCTTCATTTCGTTTCGCTTTCTTTCACCCTCCTTCGTCTCGTTTCGCTATCTCTCACCCTCCTTCGTCTCGTTTCGCTCTCTTTCACCCTCCTTCATCTCGTTTCGCTCTCACTCACCCTCCTTCGTCTCGTTTCGCTCTCTTTCACCCTCCTTCGTCTCGTTTCACCTTCTTTCATCCTCCTTCGTCTCATTTCACTCTCTTTCACCCTCCTTTGCCTCGCTTCGCTCTCTTTCACCCTCCTTCGTCTCGTTTCACTCTCTTTCACCCTCCTTCGTCTCGTTTTGCTCTCTTCCACCCTCCTTCGTCTCGTTTCACCCTCCTTCACCCTCCTTCGTCTCGTTTCGCTCTCTTTCACACTGCATCGTCTCGTTTCGCTCTCTTCCACCCTCCTTCGTCTCGTTTGGCTCTCTCTCACCCTCCTTCGTCTTGTTTCACTCTCTTCCTCCCTCCTTCGTCTCGTTTTGCCTACTTTCACCCTCCTTCGTCTCGTTTCGCTCTCTTTCCCCCTCCTTCGTCTCGTTTCCTTCTCGTTCACCCTCCTTCGTCTCGTTTCGCTCTCTTTCACCTTCCTTCGCCTCGTTTCGCTCTCTTTCACCCTCCTTTGTCTCGTTTGGCTCTTTTTCACCCTCCTTCGTCTCGTTTAGCTCTCTTTCACCTTCCTTCGTCTCGTTTCGCTCTCTTTCACCCTCGTTCGTCTCGTTTCGTTCTCTTCCACCCTCCTTTGTCTCGTTTCGCTCTCTTCCACCCTCCTTCTTCTCGTTTCGCCTTCTTTCACCCTCTTTCATCTCGTTTCACTCTCTTTCCCCCTCCTTCATCTCGTTTCGCTCTCACTCACCCTCCTTCGTCTCGTTTCGCTCTCTTTCACCCTCCTTCGTCTCGTTTCGCCTTATTTCATCCTCCATCGTCTCGTTTCACTCTCTTTCACCCTCCTACGCCTCGTTTCGCTCTCTTTCACCCTCCTTCATCTCGTTTCACTCTCTTTCACCCTCCTTCGTCTCGTTTTGCTCTCTTTCACCCTCCTTCGTCTCGTTTCACCCTCCTTCACCCTCCTTCATCTCGTTTCGCTCTCTTTCACACTGCATCGTCTCGTTTCGCTCTCTTTCACCCTCCTTCGTCTCGTTTCGCTATCTCTCACCCTCCTTCGTCTCGTTTCGCTCTCTTCCACCCTCCTTCGTCTCGTTTCGCTCTCTCTCACCCTCCTTCGTCTTGTTTCACTCTCTTCCTCCCTCCTTCGTCTCGTTTTGCCTTCTTTCACACTCCTTCGTCTCGTTTCGTTCTCTTTCCCACTCCTTCGTCTCGTTTCGCCCTCTCTCACCCTTCTTCGTCTCGTTTCGCTCTCTTTCACCCTCCTTCGTCTCCTTTCGCTCTCTTTCACCCTCCTTCGTCTCGTTTCGCTCTCTTACGCACTCCTTCGTCTCGTTTCGCTCTCTTCCACGCTCCTTCGTCTCGTTTCGCTCTCATTCACCCTCCTTCGGCTCGTTTCACTCTCTTTCACCCTCCTTCATCTCGTTTCGCTCTCTTTCACCCTCCTTCGGCTCGTTTTTCTCTCTTTCACCATCCTTCATCTCGTTTCGCTGTCTTTCACCCTCCTTCGTCTCGTTTCGCTCTCTTTCACCCTCATTCGTCTCGTTTCGCCCTCTTTCACCCTCCTTCCTCTCGGTTCGCTCTCTTTCACCTTCCTTCGTCTCGTTTCGCTCTCTTTCACCCTCCTTTGTCTCGATTCGCACTCTTTCACCTTCCTTCGCCTCGTTTCACTCTCTTTCACCCTCCTTCATCTCGTTTCGCTCTCTTTCATCCTCCTTCATCTCGTTTCGCTCTCTTTCACCCTCCTTTGTCTCGATTCGCACTCTTTCACCCTCCTTCGTCTCGTTTCACTCTCTTTCACCCTCCTTCGTCTCGTTTCGCTCTCTTTCACCCTCGGTCGTCTCGTTTCGCTCTCTTTCACCCTCCTTCGCCTCGTTTCCCTCTCTTTCACCCTCCTTCGTCTTGTGTCGCTCTCTTTCACCCTCCTTCGTCTCGTTTCGCTCTCTTTGACCCTCCGTCGTCTCATTTCGCTCTCTTTCTCCCTCCTTCGTCTCGTTTCGCTCTCGTTCATCCTCCTTCATCTCGTTTCGCTCTCTTCCACCCTTCTTCGTCTCGTTTCGCTCTCTTTCACCCGCCTTCGTCTCCTTTCGCTCTCTTTCTCCCTCCTTCGTCTCGTTTCGCTCTCTTTCGCACTCCTTCGTCTCGTTTCGCTCTGTTCCACCCTTCTTCGTCTCGTTTCGCTCTCATTCACCCTCCTTCGGCTTGTTTCACTCTCTTTCACCCTCCTTCATCTCGTTTCGCTCTCTTTCACCCTCCTTCGGCTCGTTTTGCTCTCTTTCACCCTCCTTTATCTCGTTTCGCTCTCTTTCACCCTCCTTCGTCTCGTTTCGCTCTCTTTCACCCTCCTTCGTCTCGTTTCGCCCTCTTTCACCCTCCTTCCTCTC
This sequence comes from Scyliorhinus torazame, assembly GCF_047496885.1. Taxonomy (NCBI): domain Eukaryota; kingdom Metazoa; phylum Chordata; class Chondrichthyes; order Carcharhiniformes; family Scyliorhinidae; genus Scyliorhinus; species Scyliorhinus torazame. The sequence goes on along the minus strand of NC_092732.1, from coordinate 46,792,966 downwards.
GGTTCGCTCTCTTTCACCTTCCTTCGTCTCGTTTCGCTCTCTTTCACCCTCCTTTGTCTGGATTCGCACTCTTTCACCTTCCTTCTCCTCGTTTCACTCTCTTTCACCCTCCTTCATCTCGTTTCGCTCTCTTTCATCCTCCTTCATCTCGTTTCGCTCTCTTTCACACTCCTTCGTCTCGTTTCACTCTCTTTCATCCTCCTTCATCTCGTTTCGCTATCTCTCACCCTCCTTTGTCTCGCTTCGCTCTCTTTCACCCTCCTTCGTCTCGTTTCGCTCTCTTTCACCCTCCTTCGTCTCGTTTCGCTCTCTTTCACCCTCCTTCGTCTCGTTTCGCTCTCTTTCACCCTCCTTCATCTCGTTTCGCTCTCACTCACCCTCCTTCGTCTCGTTTCGCTCTCTTTCACCCTCCTTCATCTCGTTTTGCCTTCTTTCACCCTCCTTCGTCTCGTTTCGCTCTCTTTCCCCCTCCTTCGTCTTGTTTCGATCTCTTTCACCCTCCTTCGTCTCGTTTCGCCCTCCTTCACCCTCCTTCAACTCTTTTCGCTCTCTTTCACCCTCCTTTGTCTCGATTCGCACTCTTTCACCTTCCGTCGCCTCGTTTCACTCTCTGTCACCCTCCTTCATCTCGTTTTGCTCTCTTTCATCCTCCTTCGTCTCGTTTCGCTCTGTTTCACCCTCCTTCGCCTCGTTTCGCTCTCTGTCACCCTCCTTCATCTCGTTTTGCTCTCTTTCATCCTCCTTCGTCTCGTTTTGCTCAATTTCACCCTCCTTCGCCTCGTTTCGCTCTCTTTCACCCTCCTTCGTCTCGTTTCGCTCTCTTTCACCCTCCTTCGTCTCGTTTCGCTCTCTTCCACCCTCCTTCGTCTTATTTCGCCCTCCTTCACCCTCCTCCGTCTCGTTTCGCTCTCTTTCACACTCCTTCATCTCGTTTCGCTCTATTTCACCCTCCTTTGACTCATTTCGCTGTCTTTCACCTTCCTTCGCCACGTTTCACTCTCTTTCAACCACCTTCATCTCGTTTCGCTCTCTTTCACCCTCCTTCGTCTCGTTTCGATCTCTTTGACCCTCCTACGTCTCGTTTCGCTCTCCTTCACCCTCCTTCGCCTCGTTTCGCTATCGTTCACCCTCCTCCGTCTCGTTTCAATCTCTTTCGCCCTCCTTCGTCTCGTTTCGCTCTGTTCCACCCTCCTTCGTCTCGGTTCGCCCTCCTTCACTCTCCATCGTCTCGTTTCGCTCTCTTTCACACTCCTTCATTTCCTTTCGCTTTCTTTCACCCTCCTTCGTCTCGTTTCGCTATCTCTCACCCTCCTTCGTCTCGATTCGCTCTCTTTCACCCTCCTTCATCTCGTTTCGCTCTCACTCACCCTCCTTCGTCTCGTTTCGCTCTCTTTCACCCTCCTTCGTCTCGTTTCGCCTTCTTTCATCCTCCTTCGTCTCATTTCACTCTCTTTCACCCTCCTTTGCCTCGCTTCGCTCTCTTTCACCCTCCTTCATCTCGTTTCACTCTCTTTCACCCTCCTTCGTCTCGTTTTGCGCTCTTCCACCCTCCTTCGTCTCGTTTCACCCTCCTTCACCCTCCTTCGTCTCGTTTCGCTCTCTTTCACACTGCATCGTCTCGTTTCGCTCTCTTCCACCCTCCTTCGTCTCGTTTGGCTCTCTCTCATCCTCCTTCGTCTTGTTTCACTCTCTTCCTCCCTCCTTCGTCTCGTTTTGCCTACTTTCACCCTCCTTCGTCTCGTTTCGCTCTCTTTCCCCCTCCTTCGTCTCGTTTCGTTCTCGTTCACCCTCCTTCGTCTCGTTTCGCACTCTTTCACCTTCCTTCGCCTCGTTTCGCTCTCTTTCACCCTCCTTTGTCTCGTTTGGCTCTTTTTCACCCTCCTTCGTCTCGTTTAGCTCTCTTTCACCTTCCTTCGTCTCGTTTCGCTCTCTTTCAACCTCGTTCGTCTCGTTTCGCTCTCTTCCACCCTCCTTTGTCTCGTTTCGCTCTCTTCCACCCTCCTTCTTCTCGTTTCGCCTTCTTTCACCCTCCTTCGTCTCGTTTCGCTCTCTTTCACCCTTCTTCGTCTCGTTTCGCCCTCTTTCACCCTCCTTCCTCTCGGTTCGCTCTCTTTTACCTTCCTTCGTCTCGTTTCGCTCTCTTTCACCCTCCTTTGTCTGGATTCGCACTCTTTCACCTTCCTTCTCCTCGTTTCACTCTCTTTCACCCTCCTTCATCTCGTTTCGCTCTCTTTCATCCTCCTTCATCTCGTTTCGCTCTCTTTCACACTCCTTCGTCTCGTTTCACTCTCTTTCATCCTCCTTCATCTCGTTTCACTATCTCTCACCCTCCTGTGTCTCGCTTCGCTCTCTTTCACCCTCCTTCGTCTCGTTTCGCTCTCTTTCACCCTCCTTCGTCTCGTTTCGCTCTCTTTCACCCTCCTTCGTCTCGTTTCGCTCTCTTTCACCCTCCTTCATCTCGTTTCGCTCTCACTCACCCTCCTTCGTCTCGTTTCGATCTCTTTCACCCTCCTTCGTCTCGTTTTGCCTTCTTTCACCCTCCTTCGTCTCGTTTCGCTCTCTTTCCCCCTCCTTCGTCTTGTTTCGAACTCTTTCACCCTCCTTCGTCTCGTTTCGACCTCCTTCACCCTCCTTCAACTCTTTTCGCTCTCTTTCACCCTCCTTTGTCTCGTTTCGCTCTCTTTCACCCTCCTTCGTCTCGTTTCGCCTTCTTTCATCCTCCTTCGTCTCATTTCACTCTCTTTCACCCTCCTTTGCCTCGCTTCACTCTCTTTCACCCTCCTTCGTCTCGTTTCACTCTCTTTCACCCTCCTTCGTCTCGTTTCGCTCTCTTTCACCCTCGTTCGTCTCGTTTCGCTCTCTTTCACCCTCCTTCGCCTCGTTTCCCTCTCTTTCACCCTCCTTCGTCTTGTGTCGCTCTCTTTCACCCTCCTTCGTCTAGTTTCGCTCTCTTTGACCCTCCGTCGTCTCATTTCGCTCTCTTTCACCCTCCTTCGTCTCGTTTCGCTCTCGTTCACCCTCCTTCGTCTCCTTTCGCTCTCTTTCTCCCTCCTTCGTCTCGTTTCGCTCTCTTTCGCACTCCTTCGTCTCGTTTCGCTCTGTTCCACCCTTCTTCGTCTCGTTTCGCTCTCATTCACCCTCCTTCGGCTCGTTTCACTCTCTTTCACCCTCCTTCATCTCGTTTCGCTCTCTTTCACCCTCCTTCGGCTCGTTTTGCTCTCTTTCACCCTCCTTTATCTCGTTTCGCTGTCTTTCACCCTCCTTCATCTCGTTTCGCTCTCTTTCACCCTTCTTCGTCTCGTTTCGCCCTCCTTCACCCTCCTTCGCCTCGTTTCGCTCTCTTCCACCCTCCTTCGTCTCGTTTCGCCCTCCTTCACCCTCCTTCGTCTCGTTTCGCTCTCTTTCACACTCCTTCGTCTCGTTTCACTCTCTTTCACCCTCCTTTGACTCATTTCGCTGTCTTTCACCTTCCTTCGCCTCGTTTCACTCTCTTTCACGCTCCTTCATCTCGTTTCGCTCTCTTTGACCCTCCTTGGTCTCGTTTCGCTCTCTTTGACCCTCCTTCGTCTCGTTTCGCTCTCCTTCACCCTCCTTCGCCTCGTTTCGCTCTCGTTCACCCTCCTCCGTCTCGTTTCAATCTCTTTCACCCTCCTGCGTCTCGTTCCACTCTGTTCCACCCTCCTTCGTCTCGGTTCGCCCTCCTTCACTCTCCATCGTCTCGTTTCGCTCTCTTTCACCCTCCTTCGTCTCGTTTCGCTATCTCTCACCCTCCTTGGTCTCGTTTCGCTCTCTTTCACCCTCCTTCATCTCGTTTCGCTCTCACTCACCCTCCTTCGTCTCGTTTCGCTCTCTTTCACCCTCCTTCGTCTCGTTTCACCTTCTTTCATCCTCCATCGTCTCGTTTCACTCTCTTTCACCCTCCTTCGCCTCGTTTCTCTCTCTTTCACCCTCCTTCATCTCGTTTCACTCTCTTTCACCCTCCTTCGTCTCGTTTTGCTCTCTTCCACCCTCCTTCGTCTCGTTTCACCCTCCTTCACCCTCCTTCGTCTCGTTTCGCTCTCTTTCACACTGCATCATCTCGTTTCTCTCTCTTTCACCCTCCTTCGTCTCGTTTCGCTATCTCTCACCCTCCTTTGTCTCGTTTCGCTCTCTTCCACCCTCCTTCGTCTCGTTTCGCTCTCTCTCACCCTCCTTCGTCTCGTTTCACTCTCTTCCTCCCTCCTTCGTCTCGTTTTGCCTTCTTTCACCCTCCTTCGTCTCGTTTCGCTCTCTTTCCCCCTCCTTCGTCTCGTTTTGCCCTCTCTCACCCTTCTTCGTCTCGTTTCGCTCTCTTTCACCCTCCTTCGTCTCCTTTCGCTCTCTTTCACCCTCCTTCGTATCGTTTCGCTCTCTTACGCACTCCTTCGTCTCGTTTCGCTCTCTTCCACGCTCCTTCGTCTCGTTTCGCTCTCATTCACCCTCCTTCGGCTCGTTTCACTCTCTTTCACCCTCCTTCATCTCGTTTCGCTCTCTTTCACCCTCCTTCCGCTCGTTTTTCTCTCTTTCACCCTCCTTCATCTCGTTTCGCTGTCTTTCACCCTCCTTCGTCTCGTTTCTCTCTCTTTCACCCTCATTCGTCTCGTTTCGCCCTCTTTCACCCTCCTTCCTCTCGGTTCGCTCTCTTTCACCTTCCTTCGTCTCGTTTCGCTCTCTTTCACCCTCCTTTGTCTCGATTCGCACGCTTTCACATTCCTTCGCCTCGTTTCACTCTCTTTCACCCTCCTTCATCTCGTTTCGCTCTCTTTCATCCTCCTTCATCTCGTTTCGCTATCTTTCACACTCCTTCATCTCGTTTCGCTCTCTTTCACCCTCCTTCATCTCGTTTCGCTATCTCTCACCCTCCTTTGTCTCGTTTCGCTCTCTTTCACCCTCCTTCGTCTCGTTTCGCTTTCTTTCACCCTCCTTCATCTCGTTTCACTCTCTTTCAACCTCCTTCGTCTCGTTTCGCTCTCTTTCACCATCCTTCGTCTCGTTTCGCTCTCTTTCACCCTCCTTCGCCTCGTTTCCCTCTCTTTCACCCTCCTTCGTCTTGTGTCGCTCTCTTTCACCCTCCTTCGTCTCCTTTCGCTCTCTTTCTCCCTCCTTCGTCTCGTTTCGCTCTCTTTCGCACTCCTTCGTCTCGTTTCGCTCTGTTCCACCCTTCTTCGTCTCGTTTCGCTCTCATTCACCCTCCTTCGGCTCGTTTCACTCTCTTTCACCCTCCTTCATCTCGTTTCGCTCTCTTTCACCCTCCTTCGGCTCGTTTTGCTCTCTTTCACCCTCCTTTATCTCGTTTCGCTGTCTTTCACCCTCCTTCATCTCGTTTCGCTCTCTTTCACCCTTCTTCGTCTCGTTTCGCCCCCCTTCACCCTCCTTCGCCTCGTTTCGCTCTCTTCCACCCTCCTTCGTCTCGTTTCGCCCTCCTTCACCCTCCTTCGTCTCGTTTCGCTCTCTTTCACACTCCTTCGTCTCGTTTCACTCTCTTTCACCCTCCTTTGACTCATTTCGCTGTCTTTCACCTTCCTTCGCCTCGTTTCACTCTCTTTCACGCTCCTTCATCTCGTTTCGCTCTCTTTGACCCTCCTTGGTCTCGTTTCGCTCTCTTTGACCCTCCTTCGTCTCGTTTCGCTCTCCTTCACCCTCCTTCGCCTCGTTTCGCTCTCGTTCACCCTCCTCCGTCTCGTTTCAATCTCTTTCACCCTCCTTCGTCTCGTTCCACTCTGTTCCACCCTCCTTCGTCTCGGTTCGCCCTCCTTCACTCTCCATCGTCTCGTTTCGCTCTCTTTCACCCTCCTTCGTCTCGTTTCGCTATCTCTCACCCTCCTTGGTCTCGTTTCGCTCTCTTTCACCCTCCTTCATCTCGTTTCGCTCTCACTCACCCTCCTTCGTCTCGTTTCGCTCTCTTTCACCCTCCTTCGTCTCGTTTCACCTTCTTTCATCCTCCATCGTCTCGTTTCACTCTCTTTCACCCTCCTTCGCCTCGTTTCTCTCTCTTTCACCCTCCTTCATCTCGTTTCACTCTCTTTCACCCTCCTTCGTCTCGTTTTGCTCTCTTCCACCCTCCTTCGTCTCGTTTCACCCTCCTTCACCCTCCTTCGTCTCGTTTCGCTCTCTTTCACACTGCATCATCTCGTTTCTCTCTCTTTCACCCTCCTTCGTCTCGTTTCGCTATCTCTCACCCTCCTTTGTCTCGTTTCGCTCTCTTCCACCCTCCTTCGTCTCGTTTCGCTCTCTCTCACCCTCCTTCGTCTCGTTTCACTCTCTTCCTCCCTCCTTCGTCTCGTTTTGCCTTCTTTCACCCTCCTTCGTCTCGTTTCGCTCTCTTTCCCCCTCCTTCGTCTCGTTTTGCCCTCTCTCACCCTTCTTCGTCTCGTTTCGCTCTCTTTCACCCTCCTTCGTCTCCTTTCGCTCTCTTTCACCCTCCTTCGTATCGTTTCGCTCTCTTACGCACTCCTTCGTCTCGTTTCGCTCTCTTCCACGCTCCTTCGTCTCGTTTCGCTCTCATTCACCCTCCTTCGGCTCGTTTCACTCTCTTTCACCCTCCTTCATCTCGTTTCGCTCTCTTTCACCCTCCTTCCGCTCGTTTTTCTCTCTTTCACCCTCCTTCATCTCGTTTCGCTGTCTTTCACCCTCCTTCATCTCGTTTCTCTCTCTTTCACCCTCATTCGTCTCGTTTCGCCCTCTTTCACCCTCCTTCCTCTCGGTTCGCTCTCTTTCACCTTCCTTCGTCTCGTTTCGCTCTCTTTCACCCTCCTTTGTCTCGATTCGCACGCTTTCACATTCCTTCCCCTCGTTTCACTCTCTTTCACCCTCCTTCATCTCGTTTCGCTCTCTTTCATCCTCCTTCATCTCGTTTCGCTATCTTTCACACTCCTTCATCTCGTTTCGCTCTCTTTCACCCTCCTTCATCTCGTTTCGCTATCTCTCACCCTCCTTTGTCTCGTTTCGCTCTCTTTCACCCTCCTTCGTCTCGTTTCGCTTTCTTTCACCCTCCTTCATCTCGTTTCACTCTCTTTCAACCTCCTTCGTCTCGTTTCGCTCTCTTTCACCATCCTTCGTCTCGTTTCGCTCTCTTTCACCCTCCTTCGCCTCGTTTCCCTCTCTTTCACCCTCCTTCGTCTTGTGTCGCTCTCTTTCACCCTCCTTCGTCTCCTTTCGCTCTCTTTCTCCCTCCTTCGTCTCGTTTCGCTCTCTTTCGCACTCCTTCGTCTCGTTTCGCTCTGTTCCACCCTTCTTCGTCTCGTTTCGCTCTCATTCACCCTCCTTCGGCTCGTTTCACTCTCTTTCACCCTCCTTCATCTCGTTTCGCTCTCTTTCACCCTCCTTCGGCTCGTTTTGCTCTCTTTCACCCTCCTTTATCTCGTTTCGCTGTCTTTCACCCTCCTTCATCTCGTTTCGCTCTCTTTCACCCTTCTTCATCTCGTTTCGCCCTCTTTCACCCTCCTTCGCCTCGTTTCTCTCTCTTCCACCCTCCTTCGTCTCGTTTCGCCCTCCTTCACCCTCCTTCGTCTCGTTTCGCTCACTTTCACACTCCTTCGTCTCGTTTCACTCTCTTTCACCCTCCTTTGACTCATTTCGCTGTCTTTCACCTTCCTTCGCCTTGTTTCACTCTCTTTCACGCTCCTTCATCTCGTTTCGCTCTCTTTGACCCTCCTTGGTCTCGTTTCGCTCTCTTTGACCCTCCTTCGTCTCGTTTCGCTCTCCTTCACCCTCCTTCGCCTCGTTTCGCTCTCGTTCACCCTCCTCCGTCTCGTTTCAATCTCTTTCACCCTCCTTCGTCTCGTTCCACTCTGTTCCACCCTCCTTCGTCTCGGTTCGCCCTCCTTCACTCTCCATCGTCTCGTTTCGCTCTCTTTCACCCTCCTTCGTCTCGTTTCGCTATCTCTCACCCTCCTTGGTCTCGTTTCGCTCTCTTTCACCCTCCTTCATCTCGTTTCGCTCTCACTCACCCTCCTTCGTCTCCTTTCGCTCTCTTTCACCCTCCTTCGTCTCGTTTCACCTTCTTTCATCCTCCATCGTCTCGTTTCACTCTCTTTCATCCTCCTTCGCCTCGTTTCGCTCTCTTTCACCCTCCTTCATCTCGTTTCACTCTCTTTCACCCTCCTTCGTCTCGTTTTGCTCTCTTCCACCCTCCTTCGTCTCGTTTCACCCTCCTTCACCCTCCTTCGTCTCGTTTCGCTCTCTTTCACACTGCATCGTCTCGTTTCACTCTCTTTCACCCTCCTTCGTCTCGTTTCGCTATCTCTCACCCTCCTTCGTCTCGTTTCGCTCTCTTCCACCCTCCTTCGTCTCGTTTCGCTCTCTCTCACCCTCCTTCGTCTCGTTTCACTCTCTTCCTCCCTCCTTCGTCTCGTTTTGCCTTCTTTCACCCTCCTTCGTCTCGTTTCGCTCTCTTTCCCCCTCCTTCGTCTCGTTTTGCCCTCTCTCACCCTTCTTCGTCTCGTTTCGCTCTCTTTCACCCTCCTTCGTCTCCTTTCGCTCTCTTTCACCCTCCTTCGCCTCGTTTCGCTCTCTTACGCACTCCTTCATCTCGTTTCGCTCTCTTCCACGCTCCTTCGTCTCGTTTCGCTCTCATTCACCCTCCTTCGGCTCGTTTCACTCTCTTTCACCCTCCTTCATCTCGTTTCGCTCTCTTTCACCCTCCTTCCGCTTGTTTTTCTCTCTTTCACCCTCCTTCATCTCGTTTCGCTGTCTTTCACCCTCCTTCGTCTCGTTTCGCTCTCTTTCACCCTCATTCGTCTCGTTTCGCCCTCTTTCACCCTCCATCCTCTCGGTTCGCTCTCTTTCACCTTCCTTCGTCTCGTTTCGCTCTCTTTCACCCTCCTTTGTCTCGATTCGCACGCTTTCACCTTCCTTCGCCTCGTTTCACTCTCTTTCACCCTCCTTCATCTCGTTTCACTCTCTTTCATCCTCCTTCATCTCGTTTCGCTCTCTTTCACACTCCTTCATCTCGTTTCGCTCTCTTTCACCCTCCTTCATCTCGTTTCACTATCTCTCACCCTCCTTTGTCTCGTTTCGCACTCTTTCACCCTCCTTCGTCTCGTTTCACTTTCTTTCACCCTCCTTCGTCTCGTTTCACTCTCTTTCACCCTCCTTCGTCTCGTTTCGCTCTCTTTCACCATCCTTCGTCTCGTTTCACTCTCTTTCACCCTCCTTCGCCTCGTTTCCCTCTCTTTCACCCTCCTTCGTCTTGTGTCGCTCTCTTTCACCCTCCTTCGTCTCGTTTCGCTCTCTTTGACCCTCCGTCGTCTCGTTTAGCTCTCTTTCACCCTCCTTCGTCTCGTTTCACTCTCTTTCACTCTCCTTCATTTAGTTTCATCTCTTTCACCCTCATTCATCTCGTTTAGCTCTCTTCCACCATCCTTCGTCTCGTTTCACGCTCTTTCACATTCCTTCGTTTCGTTTCGCTCTCTTTCACCCTCCTTCGTCTCGTTTCGCTCTCGTTCACCCTCCTTCATCTCGTTTCCCTCTCTTCCACCCTTCTTAGTCTCGTTTCGCTCTCTTTGACCCTACTTCGTCTCATTTCGCTCTCTTTCACCCTCCTTCGTCTCGTTTCGCTCTCGTTCACCCTCCTTCATCTCGTTTCGCTCTCTTCCACCCTTCTTCGTCTCGTTTCGCTCTCTTTCACCCTCCTTCGTCTCCTTTCGCTCTCTTTCTCCCTCCTTCGTCTCGTTTCGCTCTCTTTCGCACTCCTTCGTCTCGTTTCGCTCTGTTCCACCCTTCTTCGTCTCGTTTCGCTCTCATTCACCCTCCTTCGGCTCGTTTCACTCTCTTTCACCCTCCTTCATCTCGTTTCGCTCTCTTTCACCCTCCTTCGGCTCGTTTTGCTCTCTTTCACCCTCCTTTATCTCGTTTCGCTGTCTTTCACCCTCCTTCATCTCGTTTCGCTCTCTTTCACCCTTCTTCGTCTCGTTTCGCCCTCTTTCACCCTCCTTCCTCTCGGTTCGCTCTCTTTCACCTTCCTTCGTCTCGTTTCGCTCTCTTTCACCCTCCTTTGTCTCGATTCGCACTCTTTCACCTGCCTTCTCCTCGTTTCACTCTCTTTCACCCTCCTTCATCTCGTTTCGCTCTCTTTCATCCTCCTTCATCTCGTTTCGCTCTCTTTCACACTCCTTCGTCTCGTTTCGCTCTCTTTCACCCTCCTTCGTCTCGTTTCGCTATCTCTCACCCTCCTTTGTCTTGTTTCGCTCTCTTTCACCCTCCTCCGTCTCGTTTCGCTCTCTTTCACACTCCTTTGTCTCGTTTCGCTCTCTTTCACCCTCCTTCATCTCGTTTCGCTCTCACTCACCCTCCTTCGTCTCGTTTCGCTCTCGTTCACCCTCCTTCATCTCGTTTCACTCTCTTCCACCCTTCTTCGTCTCGTTTCGCTCTCTTTCACCCTCCTTCGTCGACTTTCGCTCTCTTTCTCCCTCCTTCGTCTCGTTTCGCTCTCTTTCGCACTCCTTCGTCTCGTTTCGCTCTGTTCCACCCTTCTTCGTCTCGTTTCGCTCTCATTCACCCTCCTTCGGCTCGTTTCACTCTCTTTCACCCTCCTTCATCTCGTTTCGCTCTCTTTCACCCTCCTTCGGCTCGTTTTGCTCTCTTTCACCCTCCTTTATCTCGTTTCGCTGTCTTTCACCCTCCTTCATCTCGTTTCGCTCTCTTTCACCCTTCTTCGTCTCGTTTCGCCCTCTTTCACCCTCCTTCCTCTCGGTTCGTTCTCTTTCACCTTCCTTCGTCTCGTTTCGCTCTCTTTCACCCTCCTTTGTCTCGATTCTCACTCTTTCACCTTCCTTCTCCTCGTTTCACTCTCTTTCACCCTCCTTCATCTCGTTTCGCTCTCTTTCATCCTCCTTCATCTCGTTTCGCTCTCTTTCACCCTCCTCCGTCTCGTTTCGCTCTCTTTCACCCTCCTTCGTCTCGTTTCGCTCTCTTTCACCCTCCTTTGTCTCGTTTCGCTCTCTTTCACCCTCCTTCATCTCGTTTCGCTCTCACTCACCCCCCTTCGTCTCGTTTCGCTCTCTTTCACACTCGTTCGTCTCGTTTCGCCTTCTTTCAACCTCCTTCGTCTCGTTTCGCACTCTTTAACCCTCCTTCGTCTTGTTTCGATCTCTTTCACCCTCCTTCGTCTCGTTTCGCCCTTCTTCACCCTCCTTCATCTCTTTTCGCTCTGTTTCACCCTCCTTTGTCTCGATTCGCACTCTTTCACCTTCCGTCGCCTCGTTTCACTCTCTGTCACCCTCCTTCATCTCGTTTTGCTCTCTTTCATCCTCCTTCGTCTCGCTTTGCTCTGTTTCACCCTCCTTCGCCTCGTTTCGCTCTCTGTCACCCTCCTTCATCTCGTTTTGCCCACCTTCACCCTCCTTCGTCTCGTTTCGCTCTCTTTCACACTCCTTCGTCTCGTTTCGCCCTCCTTCACCCTCCTTCATCTCTTTTCTCTCTCTTTCACCCTCCTTTGTCTCGATTCGCACTCTTTCACCTTCCGTCGCCTCGTTTCACTCTCTGTCACCCTCCTTCATCTCGTTTTGCTCTCTTTCACCCTCCTTCATCTCGTTTCGCTATCTCTCACCCTCCTTTGTCTCGTTTCGCTCTCTTTCACCCTCCTTCGTCTCGTTTCGCTTTCTTTCACCCTCCTTCATCTCGTTTCACTCTCTTTCAACCTCCTTCGTCTCGTTTCGCTCTCTTTCACCATCCTTCGTCTCGTTTCGCTCTCTTTCACCCTCCTTCGCCTCGTTTCCCTCTCTTTCACCCTCCTTCGTCTTGTGTCGCTCTCTTTCACCCTCCTTCGTCTCCTTTCGCTCTCTTTCTCCCTCCTTCGTCTCGTTTCGCTCTCTTTCGCACTCCTTCGTCTCGTTTCGCTCTGTTCCACCCTTCTTCGTCTCGTTTCGCTCTCATTCACCCTCCTTCGGCTCGTTTCACTCTCTTTCACCCTCCTTCATCTCGTTTCGCTCTCTTTCACCCTCCTTCGGCTCGTTTTGCTCTCTTTCACCCTCCTTTATCTCGTTTCGCTGTCTTTCACCCTCCTTCATCTCGTTTCGCTCTCTTTCACCCTTCTTCATCTCGTTTCGCCCTCTTTCACCCTCCTTCGCCTCGTTTCTCTCTCTTCCACCCTCCTTCGTCTCGTTTCGCCCTCCTTCACCCTCCTTCGTCTCGTTTCGCTCACTTTCACACTCCTTCGTCTCGTTTCACTCTCTTTCACCCTCCTTTGACTCATTTCGCTGTCTTTCACCTTCCTTCGCCTTGTTTCACTCTCTTTCACGCTCCTTCATCTCGTTTCGCTCTCTTTGACCCTCCTTGGTCTCGTTTCGCTCTCTTTGACCCTCCTTCGTCTCGTTTCGCTCTCCTTCACCCTCCTTCGCCTCGTTTCGCTCTCGTTCACCCTCCTCCGTCTCGTTTCAATCTCTTTCACCCTCCTTCGTCTCGTTCCACTCTGTTCCACCCTCCTTCGTCTCGGTTCGCCCTCCTTCACTCTCCATCGTCTCGTTTCGCTCTCTTTCACCCTCCTTCGTCTCGTTTCGCTATCTCTCACCCTCCTTGGTCTCGTTTCGCTCTCTTTCACCCTCCTTCATCTCGTTTCGCTCTCACTCACCCTCCTTCGTCTCCTTTCGCTCTCTTTCACCCTCCTTCGTCTCGTTTCACCTTCTTTCATCCTCCATCGTCTCGTTTCACTCTCTTTCATCCTCCTTCGCCTCGTTTCGCTCTCTTTCACCCTCCTTCATCTCGTTTCACTCTCTTTCACCCTCCTTCGTCTCGTTTTGCTCTCTTCCACCCTCCTTCGTCTCGTTTCACCCTCCTTCACCCTCCTTCGTCTCGTTTCGCTCTCTTTCACACTGCATCGTCTCGTTTCACTCTCTTTCACCCTCCTTCGTCTCGTTTCGCTATCTCTCACCCTCCTTCGTCTCGTTTCGCTCTCTTCCACCCTCCTTCGTCTCGTTTCGCTCTCTCTCACCCTCCTTCGTCTCGTTTCACTCTCTTCCTCCCTCCTTCGTCTCGTTTTGCCTTCTTTCACCCTCCTTCGTCTCGTTTCGCTCTCTTTCCCCCTCCTTCGTCTCGTTTTGCCCTCTCTCACCCTTCTTCGTCTCGTTTCGCTCTCTTTCACCCTCCTTCGTCTCCTTTCGCTCTCTTTCACCCTCCTTCGCCTCGTTTCGCTCTCTTACGCACTCCTTCATCTCGTTTCGCTCTCTTCCACGCTCCTTCGTCTCGTTTCGCTCTCATTCACCCTCCTTCGGCTCGTTTCACTCTCTTTCACCCTCCTTCATCTCGTTTCGCTCTCTTTCACCCTCCTTCCGCTTGTTTTTCTCTCTTTCACCCTCCTTCATCTCGTTTCGCTGTCTTTCACCCTCCTTCGTCTCGTTTCGCTCTCTTTCACCCTCATTCGTCTCGTTTCGCCCTCTTTCACCCTCCATCCTCTCGGTTCGCTCTCTTTCACCTTCCTTCGTCTCGTTTCGCTCTCTTTCACCCTCCTTTGTCTCGATTCGCACGCTTTCACCTTCCTTCGCCTCGTTTCACTCTCTTTCACCCTCCTTCATCTCGTTTCACTCTCTTTCATCCTCCTTCATCTCGTTTCGCTCTCTTTCACACTCCTTCATCTCGTTTCGCTCTCTTTCACCCTCCTTCATCTCGTTTCACTATCTCTCACCCTCCTTTGTCTCGTTTCGCACTCTTTCACCCTCCTTCGTCTCGTTTCACTTTCTTTCACCCTCCTTCGTCTCGTTTCACTCTCTTTCACCCTCCTTCGTCTCGTTTCGCTCTCTTTCACCATCCTTCGTCTCGTTTCACTCTCTTTCACCCTCCTTCGCCTCGTTTCCCTCTCTTTCACCCTCCTTCGTCTTGTGTCGCTCTCTTTCACCCTCCTTCGTCTCGTTTCGCTCTCTTTGACCCTCCGTCGTCTCGTTTAGCTCTCTTTCACCCTCCTTCGTCTCGTTTCACTCTCTTTCACTCTCCTTCATTTAGTTTCATCTCTTTCACCCTCATTCATCTCGTTTAGCTCTCTTCCACCATCCTTCGTCTCGTTTCACGCTCTTTCACATTCCTTCGTTTCGTTTCGCTCTCTTTCACCCTCCTTCGTCTCGTTTCGCTCTCGTTCACCCTCCTTCATCTCGTTTCCCTCTCTTCCACCCTTCTTAGTCTCGTTTCGCTCTCTTTGACCCTACTTCGTCTCATTTCGCTCTCTTTCACCCTCCTTCGTCTCGTTTCGCTCTCGTTCACCCTCCTTCATCTCGTTTCGCTCTCTTCCACCCTTCTTCGTCTCGTTTCGCTCTCTTTCACCCTCCTTCGTCTCCTTTCGCTCTCTTTCTCCCTCCTTCGTCTCGTTTCGCTCTCTTTCGCACTCCTTCGTCTCGTTTCGCTCTGTTCCACCCTTCTTCGTCTCGTTTCGCTCTCATTCACCCTCCTTCGGCTCGTTTCACTCTCTTTCACCCTCCTTCATCTCGTTTCGCTCTCTTTCACCCTCCTTCGGCTCGTTTTGCTCTCTTTCACCCTCCTTTATCTCGTTTCGCTGTCTTTCACCCTCCTTCATCTCGTTTCGCTCTCTTTCACCCTTCTTCGTCTCGTTTCGCCCTCTTTCACCCTCCTTCCTCTCGGTTCGCTCTCTTTCACCTTCCTTCGTCTCGTTTCGCTCTCTTTCACCCTCCTTTGTCTCGATTCGCACTCTTTCACCTGCCTTCTCCTCGTTTCACTCTCTTTCACCCTCCTTCATCTCGTTTCGCTCTCTTTCATCCTCCTTCATCTCGTTTCGCTCTCTTTCACACTCCTTCGTCTCGTTTCGCTCTCTTTCACCCTCCTTCGTCTCGTTTCGCTATCTCTCACCCTCCTTTGTCTTGTTTCGCTCTCTTTCACCCTCCTCCGTCTCGTTTCGCTCTCTTTCACACTCCTTTGTCTCGTTTCGCTCTCTTTCACCCTCCTTCATCTCGTTTCGCTCTCACTCACCCTCCTTCGTCTCGTTTCGCTCTCGTTCACCCTCCTTCATCTCGTTTCACTCTCTTCCACCCTTCTTCGTCTCGTTTCGCTCTCTTTCACCCTCCTTCGTCGACTTTCGCTCTCTTTCTCCCTCCTTCGTCTCGTTTCGCTCTCTTTCGCACTCCTTCGTCTCGTTTCGCTCTGTTCCACCCTTCTTCGTCTCGTTTCGCTCTCATTCACCCTCCTTCGGCTCGTTTCACTCTCTTTCACCCTCCTTCATCTCGTTTCGCTCTCTTTCACCCTCCTTCGGCTCGTTTTGCTCTCTTTCACCCTCCTTTATCTCGTTTCGCTGTCTTTCACCCTCCTTCATCTCGTTTCGCTCTCTTTCACCCTTCTTCGTCTCGTTTCGCCCTCTTTCACCCTCCTTCCTCTCGGTTCGTTCTCTTTCACCTTCCTTCGTCTCGTTTCGCTCTCTTTCACCCTCCTTTGTCTCGATTCTCACTCTTTCACCTTCCTTCTCCTCGTTTCACTCTCTTTCACCCTCCTTCATCTCGTTTCGCTCTCTTTCATCCTCCTTCATCTCGTTTCGCTCTCTTTCACCCTCCTCCGTCTCGTTTCGCTCTCTTTCACCCTCCTTCGTCTCGTTTCGCTCTCTTTCACCCTCCTTTGTCTCGTTTCGCTCTCTTTCACCCTCCTTCATCTCGTTTCGCTCTCACTCACCCCCCTTCGTCTCGTTTCGCTCTCTTTCACACTCGTTCGTCTCGTTTCGCCTTCTTTCAACCTCCTTCGTCTCGTTTCGCACTCTTTAACCCTCCTTCGTCTTGTTTCGATCTCTTTCACCCTCCTTCGTCTCGTTTCGCCCTTCTTCACCCTCCTTCATCTCTTTTCGCTCTGTTTCACCCTCCTTTGTCTCGATTCGCACTCTTTCACCTTCCGTCGCCTCGTTTCACTCTCTGTCACCCTCCTTCATCTCGTTTTGCTCTCTTTCATCCTCCTTCGTCTCGCTTTGCTCTGTTTCACCCTCCTTCGCCTCGTTTCGCTCTCTGTCACCCTCCTTCATCTCGTTTTGCCCTCCTTCACCCTCCTTCGTCTCGTTTCGCCCTCTTTCACACTCCTTCGTCTCGTTTCGCCCTCCTTCACCCTCCTTCATCTCTTTTCTCTCTCTTTCACCCTCCTTTGTCTCGATTCGCACTCTTTCACCTTCCGTCGCCTCGTTTCACTCTCTGTCACCCTCCTTCATCTCGTTTTGCTCTCTTTCACCCTCCTTCGTCTCCTTTCGCTCTCTTTCACCCTCCTTCGTCTCGTTTCGCTCTCTTACGCACTCCTTCATCTCGTTTCGCTCTCTTCCACGCTCCTTCGTCTCGTTTCGCTCTCATTCACCCTCCTTCGGCTCGTTTCACTCTCTTTCACCCTCCTTCATCTCGTTTCGCTCTCTTTCACCCTCCTTCCGCTCGTTTTTCTCTCTTTCACCCTCCTTCATCTCGTTTCGCTGTCTTTCACCCTCCTTCGTCTCGTTTCGCTCTCTTTCACCCTCATTCGTCTCGTTTCGCCCTCTTTCACCCTCCTTCCTCTCGGTTCGCTCTCTTTCACCTTCCTTCGTCTCGTTTCGCTCTCTTTCACCCTCCTTTGTCTCGATTCGCACGCTTTCACCTTCCTTCACCTCGTTTCACTCTCTTTCACCCTCCTTCATCTCGTTTCACTCTCTTTCATCCTCCTTCATCTCGTTTCGCTCTCTTTCACACTCCTTCATCTCGTTTCGCTCTCTTTCACCCTCCTTCATCTCGTTT
Organism: Scyliorhinus torazame; assembly: GCF_047496885.1. Classification (NCBI taxonomy): domain Eukaryota; kingdom Metazoa; phylum Chordata; class Chondrichthyes; order Carcharhiniformes; family Scyliorhinidae; genus Scyliorhinus; species Scyliorhinus torazame. The sequence goes on along the minus strand of NC_092732.1, from coordinate 46,776,284 downwards.
CGCTATCTCTCACCCTCCTTTGTCTCGTTTCGCACTCTTTCACCCTCCTTCGTCTCGTTTCACTTTCTTTCACCCTCCTTCGTCTCGTTTCACTCTCTTTCACCCTCCTTCGTCTCGTTTCGCTCTCTTTCACCATCCTTCGTCTCGTTTCACTCTCTTTCACCCTCCTTCGCCTCGTTTCCCTCTCTTTCACCCTCCTTCGTCTTGTGTCGCTCTCTTTCACCCTCCTTCGTCTCGTTTCGCTCTCTTTGACCCTCATTCGTCTCGTTTAGCTCTCTTTCACCCTCCTTCGTCTCGTTTCACTCTCTTTCACTCTCCTTCATTTAGTTTCATCTCTTTCACCCTCATTCATCTCGTTTAGCTCTCTTCCACCATCCTTCGTCTCGTTTCACGCTCTTTCACATTCCTTCGTTTCGTTTCGCTCTCTTTCACCCTCCTTCGTCTCGTTTCGCTCTCGTTCACCCTCCTTCATCTCGTTTCGCTCTCTTCCACCCTTCTTCGTCTCGTTTCGCTCTCTTTGACCCTACTTCGTCTCATTTCGCTCTCTTTCACCCTCCTTCGTCTCGTTTCGCTCTCGTTCACCCTCCTTCATCTCGTTTCGCTCTCTTCCACCCTTCTTCGTCTCGTTTCGCTCTCTTTCACCCTCCTTCGTCTCCTTTCGCTCTCTTTCTCCCTCCTTCGTCTCGTTTCGCTCTCTTTCGCACTCCTTCGTCTCGTTTCGCTCTGTTCCACCCTTCTTCGTCTCGTTTCGCTCTCATTCACCCTACTTCGGCTCGTTTCACTCTCTTTCACCCTCCTTCATCTCGTTTCGCTCTCTTTCACCCTCCTTCGACTCGTTTTGCTCTCTTTCACCCTCCTTTATCTCGTTTCGCTGTCTTTCACCCTCCTTCATCTCGTTTCGCTCTCTTTCACCCTTCTTCGTCTCGTTTCGCCCTCTTTCACCCTCCTTCCTCTCGGTTCGCTCTCTTTCACCTTCCTTCGTCTCGTTTCGCTCTCTTTCACCCTCCTTTGTGTCGATTCGCACTCTTTCACCTTCCTTCTCCTCGTTTCACTCTCTTTCACCCTCCTTCATCTCGTTTCGCTCTCTTTCATCCTCCTTCATCTCGTTTCGCTCTCTTTCACACTCCTTCGTCTCGTTTCGCTCTCTTTCACCCTCCTTCGTCTCGTTTCGCTCTCTTTCACCCTCCTTCGTCTCGTTTCGCTCTCGTTCACCCTCCTTCATCTCGTTTCCCTCTCTTCCACCCTTCTTAGTCTCGTTTCGCTCTCTTTGACCCTACTTCGTCTCATTTCGCTCTCTTTCACCCTCCTTCGTCTCGTTTCGCTCTCGTTCACCCTCCTTCATCTCGTTTCGCTCTCTTCCACCCTTCTTCGTCTCGTTTCGCTCTCTTTCACCCTCCTTCGTCTCCTTTCGCTCTCTTTCTCCCTCCTTCGTCTCGTTTCGCTCTCTTTCGCACTCCTTCGTCTCATTTCGCTCTGTTCCACCCTTCTTCGTCTCGTTTCGCTCTCATTCACCCTCCTTCGGCTCGTTTCACTCTCTTTCACCCTCCTTCATCTCGTTTCGCTCTCTTTCACCCTCCTTCGGCTCGTTTTGCTCTCTTTCACCCTCCTTTATCTCGTTTCGCTGTCTTTCACCCTCCTTCATCTCGTTTCGCTCTCTTTCACCCTTCTTCGTCTCGTTTCGCCCTCTTTCACCCTCCTTCCTCTCGGTTCGCTCTCTTTCACCTTCCTTCGTCTCGTTTCGCTCTCTTTCACCCTCCTTTGTCTCGATTCGCACTCTTTCACCTGCCTTCTCCTCGTTTCACTCTCTTTCACCCTCCTTCATCTCGTTTCGCTCTCTTTCATCCTCCTTCATCTCGTTTCGCTCTCTTTCACACTCCTTCGTCTCGTTTCGCTCTCTTTCACCCTCCTTCGTCTCGTTTCGCTATCTCTCACCCTCCTTTGTCTTGTTTCGCTCTCTTTCACCCTCCTCCGTCTCGTTTCGCTCTCTTTCACACTCCTTTGTCTCGTTTCGCTCTCTTTCACCCTCCTTCATCTCGTTTCGCTCTCACTCACCCTCCTTCGTCTCGTTTCGCTCTCGTTCACCCTCCTTCATCTCGTTTCACTCTCTTCCACCCTTCTTCGTCTCGTTTCGCTCTCTTTCACCCTCCTTCGTCGACTTTCGCTCTCTTTCTCCCTCCTTCGTCTCGTTTCGCTCTCTTTCGCACTCCTTCGTCTCGTTTCGCTCTGTTCCACCCTTCTTCGTCTCGTTTCGCTCTCATTCACCCTCCTTCGGCTCGTTTCACTCTCTTTCACCCTCCTTCATCTCGTTTCGCTCTCTTTCACCCTCCTTCGGCTCGTTTTGCTCTCTTTCACCCTCCTTTATCTCGTTTCGCTGTCTTTCACCCTCCTTCATCTCGTTTCGCTCTCTTTCACCCTTCTTCGTCTCGTTTCGCCCTCTTTCACCCTCCTTCCTCTCGGTTCGTTCTCTTTCACCTTCCTTCGTCTCGTTTCGCTCTCTTTCACCCTCCTTTGTCTCGATTCTCACTCTTTCACCTTCCTTCTCCTCGTTTCACTCTCTTTCACCCTCCTTCATCTCGTTTCGCTCTCTTTCATCCTCCTTCATCTCGTTTCGCTCTCTTTCACCCTCCTCCGTCTCGTTTCGCTCTCTTTCACCCTCCTTCGTCTCGTTTCGCTCTCTTTCACCCTCCTTTGTCTCGTTTCGCTCTCTTTCACCCTCCTTCATCTCGTTTCGCTCTCACTCACCCCCCTTCGTCTCGTTTCGCTCTCTTTCACACTCGTTCGTCTCGTTTCGCCTTCTTTCAACCTCCTTCGTCTCGTTTCGCACTCTTTAACCCTCCTTCGTCTTGTTTCGATCTCTTTCACCCTCCTTCGTCTCGTTTCGCCCTTCTTCACCCTCCTTCATCTCTTTTCGCTCTGTTTCACCCTCCTTTGTCTCGATTCGCACTCTTTCACCTTCCGTCGCCTCGTTTCACTCTCTGTCACCCTCCTTCATCTCGTTTTGCTCTCTTTCATCCTCCTTCGTCTCGCTTTGCTCTGTTTCACCCTCCTTCGCCTCGTTTCGCTCTCTGTCACCCTCCTTCATCTCGTTTTGCCCTCCTTCACCCTCCTTCGTCTCGTTTCGCTCTCTTTCACACTCCTTCGTCTCGTTTCGCCCTCCTTCACCCTCCTTCATCTCTTTTCTCTCTCTTTCACCCTCCTTTGTCTCGATTCGCACTCTTTCACCTTCCGTCGCCTCGTTTCACTCTCTGTCACCCTCCTTCATCTCGTTTTGCTCTCTTTCACCCTCCTTCGTCTCCTTTCGCTCTCTTTCACCCTCCTTCGTCTCGTTTCGCTCTCTTACGCACTCCTTCATCTCGTTTCGCTCTCTTCCACGCTCCTTCGTCTCGTTTCGCTCTCATTCACCCTCCTTCGGCTCGTTTCACTCTCTTTCACCCTCCTTCATCTCGTTTCGCTCTCTTTCACCCTCCTTCCGCTCGTTTTTCTCTCTTTCACCCTCCTTCATCTCGTTTCGCTGTCTTTCACCCTCCTTCGACTCGTTTCGCTCTCTTTCACCCTCATTCGTCTCGTTTCGCCCTCTTTCACCCTCCTTCCTCTCGGTTCGCTCTCTTTCACCTTCCTTCGTCTCGTTTCGCTCTCTTTCACCCTCCTTTGTCTCGATTCGCACGCTTTCACCTTCCTTCACCTCGTTTCACTCTCTTTCACCCTCCTTCATCTCGTTTCACTCTCTTTCATCCTCCTTCATCTCGTTTCGCTCTCTTTCACACTCCTTCATCTCGTTTCGCTCTCTTTCACCCTCCTTCATCTCGTTTCGCTATCTCTCACCCTCCTTTGTCTCGTTTCGCACTCTTTCACCCTCCTTCGTCTCGTTTCACTTTCTTTCACCCTCCTTCGTCTCGTTTCACTCTCTTTCACCCTCCTTCGTCTCGTTTCGCTCTCTTTCACCATCCTTCGTCTCGTTTCACTCTCTTTCACCCTCCTTCGCCTCGTTTCCCTCTCTTTCACCCTCCTTCGTCTTGTGTCGCTCTCTTTCACCCTCCTTCGTCTCGTTTCGCTCTCTTTGACCCTCATTCGTCTCGTTTAGCTCTCTTTCACCCTCCTTCGTCTCGTTTCACTCTCTTTCACTCTCCTTCATTTAGTTTCATCTCTTTCACCCTCATTCATCTCGTTTAGCTCTCTTCCACCATCCTTCGTCTCGTTTCACGCTCTTTCACATTCCTTCGTTTCGTTTCGCTCTCTTTCACCCTCCTTCGTCTCGTTTCGCTCTCGTTCACCCTCCTTCATCTCGTTTCGCTCTCTTCCACCCTTCTTCGTCTCGTTTCGCTCTCTTTGACCCTACTTCGTCTCATTTCGCTCTCTTTCACCCTCCTTCGTCTCGTTTCGCTCTCGTTCACCCTCCTTCATCTCGTTTCGCTCTCTTCCACCCTTCTTCGTCTCGTTTCGCTCTCTTTCACCCTCCTTCGTCTCCTTTCGCTCTCTTTCTCCCTCCTTCGTCTCGTTTCGCTCTCTTTCGCACTCCTTCGTCTCGTTTCGCTCTGTTCCACCCTTCTTCGTCTCGTTTCGCTCTCATTCACCCTACTTCGGCTCGTTTCACTCTCTTTCACCCTCCTTCATCTCGTTTCGCTCTCTTTCACCCTCCTTCGACTCGTTTTGCTCTCTTTCACCCTCCTTTATCTCGTTTCGCTGTCTTTCACCCTCCTTCATCTCGTTTCGCTCTCTTTCACCCTTCTTCGTCTCGTTTCGCCCTCTTTCACCCTCCTTCCTCTCGGTTCGCTCTCTTTCACCTTCCTTCGTCTCGTTTCGCTCTCTTTCACCCTCCTTTGTGTCGATTCGCACTCTTTCACCTTCCTTCTCCTCGTTTCACTCTCTTTCACCCTCCTTCATCTCGTTTCGCTCTCTTTCATCCTCCTTCATCTCGTTTCGCTCTCTTTCACACTCCTTCGTCTCGTTTCGCTCTCTTTCACCCTCCTTCGTCTCGTTTCGCTATCTCTCACCCTCCTTTGTCTTGTTTCGCTCTCTTTCACCCTCCTCCGTCTCGTTTCGCTCTCTTTCACCCTCCTTTGTCTCGTTTCGCTCTCTTTCACCCTCCTTCATCTCGTTTCGCTCTCACTCACCCTCCTTCGTCTCGTTTCGCTCTTGTTCACCCTCCTTCATCTCGTTTCACTCTCTTCCACCCTTCTTCGTCTCGTTTCGCTCTCTTTCACCCTCCTTCGTCGACTTTCGCTCTCTTTCTCCCTCCTTCGTCTCGTTTCGCTCTCTTTCGCACTCCTTCGTCTCGTTTCGCTCTGTTCCACCCTTCTTCGTCTCGTTTCGATCTCATTCACCCTCCTTCGGCTCGTTTCACTCTCTTTCACCCTCCTTCATCTCGTTTCGCTCTCTTTCACCCTCCTTCGGCTCGTTTTGCTCTCTTTCACCCTCCTTTATCTCGTTTCGCTGTCTTTCACCCTCCTTCATCTCGTTTCGCTCTCTTTCACCCTTCTTCGTCTCGTTTCGCCCTCTTTCACCCTCCTTCCTCTCGGTTCGTTCTCTTTCACCTTCCTTCGTCTCGTTTCGCTCTCTTTCACCCTCCTTTGTCTCGATTCTCACTCTTTCACCTTCCTTCTCCTCGTTTCACTCTCTTTCACCCTCCTTCATCTTGTTTCGCTCTCTTTCATCCTCCTTCATCTCGTTTCGCTCTCTTTCACCCTCCTCCGTCTCGTTTCGCTCTCTTTCACCCTCCTTCGTCTCGTTTCGCTCTCTTTCACCCTCCTTTGTCTCGTTTCGTTCTCTTTCACCCTCCTTCATCTCGTTTCGCTCTCACTCACCCCCCTTCGTCTCGTTTCGCTCTCTTTCACACTCGTTCGTCTCGTTTCGCCTTCTTTCAACCTCCTTCGTCTCGTTTCGCACTCTTTAACCCTCCTTCGTCTTTTTTCGATCTCTTTCACCCTCCTTCGTCTCGTTTCGCCCTTCTTCACCCTCCTTCATCTCTTTTCGCTCTGTTTCACCCTCCTTTGTCTCGATTCGCACTCTTTCACCTTCCGTCGCCTCGTTTCACTCTCTGTCACCCTCCTTCATCTCGTTTTGCTCTCTTTCATCCTCCTTCGTCTCGCTTTGCTCTGTTTCACCCTCCTTCGCCTCGTTTCGCTCTCTGTCACCCTCCTTCATCTCGTTTTGCCCTCCTTCACCCTCCTTCGTCTCGTTTCGCTCTCTTTCACACTCCTTCGTCTCGTTTCGCCCTCCTTCACCCTCCTTCATCTCTTTTCTCTCTCTTTCACCCTCCTTTGTCTCGATTCGCACTCTTTCACCTTCCGTCGCCTCGTTTCACTCTCTGTCACCCTCCTTCATCTCGTTTTGCTCTCTTTCATCCTCCTTCTTTTCGCTTCGCTCTGTTTCACCCTCCTTCGCTTCGTTTCGCTCTCTGTCACCATCCTTCGTCTCGTTTCGCTCTCTTTCACCCTCCTTCGCCTCGTTTCGCTCTCTTCCACCCTCCTTCGTCTCGTTTCGCCCTCCTTCACCCTCCTTCGTCTCGTTTCGCTCTCTTTCACACTCCTTCGTCTCGTTTCGCTCTCTTTCACCCTCCTTTGACTCATTTCGCTGTCTTTCACCTTCCTTCGCCTCGTTTCACTCTCTTTCACGCTCCTTCATCTCGTTTCGCTCTCTTTCACCCTCCTTCGTCTCGTTTCGCTCTCTTTGACCCTCCTTCGTCTCGTTTCGCTCTCCTTCACCATCCTTCGCCTCGTTTCACTCTCGTTCACCCTCCTCCGTCTCGTTTCAATCTCTTTCACCCTCCTTCGTCTCGTTCCACTCTGTTCCACCCTCCTTCGTCTCGGTTCGCCCTCCTTCACTCTCCATCGTCTCGTTTCGCTCTCTTTCACACTCCTTCATCTCGTTTCGCTTTCTTTCACCCTCCTTCGTCTCGTTTCGCTATCTCTCACCCTCCTTGGTCTCGTTTCGCTCTCGTTCACCCTCCTTCATCTCGTTTCTCTCTCACTCACCCTCCTTCGTCTCGTTTCGTTCTCTTTCACCCTCCTTCGTCTCGTTTCGCTATCTCTCACCCTCCGTTGTCTCGTTTCACTCTCTTTCACCCTCCTTCGCCTCGTTTCGCTCTCTTTCACCCTCCTTCATCTCGTTTCACTCTCTTTCACCCTCCTTCGTCTCGTTTTGCTCTCTTCCACCCTCCTTCGTCTCGTTTCACCCTCCTTCACCCTCCTTCGTCTCGTTTCGCTCTCTTTCACACTGCATCGTCTCGTTTCGCTCTCTTTCACCCTCCTTCGTCTCGTTTCGCTATCTCTCACCCTCCTTCGTCTCGGTTCGCTCTCTTCCACCCTCCTTCGTCTCGTTTCGCTCTCTCTCACCCTCCTTCGTCTCGTTTCACTCTCTTCCTCCCTCCTTCGTCTCGTTTTGCCTTCTTTCACCCTCCTTCGTCTCGTTTCGCTCTCTTTCCCCCTCCTTCGTCTCGTTTCGCCCTCTCTCACCCTTCTTCGTCTCGTTTTGCTCTCTTTCACCCTCCTTCATCTCCTTTCGCTCTCTTTCACCCTCCTTCATCTCGTTTCGCTCTCTTTCACACTCCTTCGTCTCGTTTCGCTCTCTTCCACGCTCCTTCGTCTCGTTTCGCTCTCATTCACCCTCCTTCGGCTCGTTTCACTCTCTTTCACCCTCCTTCATCTCGTTTCGCTCTCTTTCACCCTCCTTCGGCTCGTTTTTCTATCTTTCACCCTCCTTCATCTCGTTTCGCTGTCTTTCACCCTCCTTCGTCTCGTTTGGCTCTCTTTCACCCTCATTCGTCTCGTTTCGCCCTCTTTCACCCTCCTTCCTCTCGGTTCGCTCTCTTTCACCTTCCTTCGTCTCGTTTCGCTCTCTTTCACCCTCCTTTGTCTCGATTCGCACTCTTTTACCTTCCTTCGCCTCGTTTCACTCTCTTTCACCCTCCTTCATCTTGTTTCGCTCTCTTTCATCCTCCTTCATCTCGTTTCGCTCTCTTTCACACTCCTTCATCTCGTTTCGCTCTCTTTCACCCTCCTTCGTCTCGTTTCGCTATCTCTCACCCTCCTTTGTCTCGTTTCGCTCTCTTTCACCCTCCTTCGTCTCGTTTCACTTTGTTTCACCCTCCTTCGTCTCGTTTCACTCTCTTTCACCCTCCTTCGTCTCGTTTCGCTCTCTTTCACCCTCCTTCGTCTCGTTTCGCTCTCTTTCACCCTCCTTCGCCTCGTTTCCCTCTCTTTCACCCTTCTTCGTCTCGTGTCGCTCTCTTTCACCCTCCTTCGTCTCGTTTCGCTCTCTTTGACCCTCCGTCGTCTCGTTTAGCTCTCTTTCACCCTCCTTCGTCTCGTTTCACTCTCTTTCACTCTCCTTCATTTCGTTTCATCTCTTTCACCCTCCTTCATCTCGTTTAGCTCTCTTCCACCCTCCTTCGTCTCGTTTCACGCTCTTTCACATTCCTTCGTTTCGTTTGGCTCTCTTTCACCCTCCTTCGTCTCGTTTCGCTCTGGTTCACCCTCCTTCATCTCGTTTCGCTCTCTTCCACCCTTCTTCATCTCGTTTCGCTCTCTTTGACCCTACTTCGTCTCATTTCGCTCTCTTCCACCCTCCTTCGTCTCGTTTCGCTCTCTTTGACACTCCTTCGTCTCGGTTCGCTCTCTTCCACCCTCCTTCATCTCGTTTCGCCCTCTCTCACCCTTCTTCGTCTCGTTTCGCTCTCTTTCACCCTCCTTCGTCTCCTTTCGCTCTCTTTCTCCCTCCTTCGTCTCGTTTCGCTCTCTTTCGCACTCCTTCGTCTTGTTTCGCTCTGTTCCACCCTTCTTCGTCTCGTTTCGCTCTCATTCACCCTCCTTCGACTCGTTTAACTCTTTTTCACCCTCCTTCATCTCGTTTCGCTCTCTTTCACCCTCCTTCGGCTCGTTTTGCTCTCTTTCACCCTCCTTTATCTCGTTTCGCTCTCTTTCACCCTCCTTCGTCTCGTTTCGCTCTCTTTCACCCTTCTTCGTCTCGTTTCGCCCTCTTTCACCCTCCTTCCTCTCGGTTCGCTCTCTTTCACCTTCCTTCGTCTCGTTTCGCTCTCTTTCACCCTCCTTTGTCTGGATTCGCACTCTTTCACCTTCCTTCTCCTCGTTTCACTCTCTTTCACCCTCCTTCATCTCGTTTCGCTCTCTTTCATCCTCCTTCATCTCGTTTCGCTCTCTTTCACACTCCTTCGTCTCGTTTCACTCTCTTTCATCCTCCTTCATCTCGTTTCGCTATCTCTCACCCTCCTTTGTCTCGCTTCGCTCTCTTTCACCCTCCTTCGTCTCGTTTCGCTCTCTTTCACCCTCCTTCGTCTCGTTTCGCTCTCTTTCACCCTCCTTCGTCTCGTTTCGCTCTCTTTCACCCTCCTTCATCTCGTTTCGCTCTCACTCACCCTCCTTCGTCTCGTTTCGCTCTCTTTCACCCTCCTTCGTCTCGTTTCGCCTTCTTTCACCCTCCTTCGTCTCGTTTCGCTCTCTTTCCCCCTCCTTCGTCTTGTTTCGATGTCTTTCACCCTCCTTCGTCTCGTTTCGCCCTCCTTCACCCTCCTTCAACTCTTTTCGCTCTCTTTCACCCTCCTTTGTCTCGATTCGCACTCTTTCACCTTCCGTCGCCTCGTTTCACTCTCTGTCACCCTCCTTCATCTCGTTTTGCTCTCTTTCATCCTCCTTCGTCTCGTTTCGCTCTGTTTCACCCTCCTTCGCCTCGTTTCGCTCTCTGTCACCCTCCTTCATCTCGTTTTGCTCTCTTTCAACCTCCTTCGTCTCGTTTTGCTTAATTTCTCCCTCCTTCGCCTCGTTTCGCTCTCTTTCACCCTCCTTCGTCTCGTTTCGCTCTCTTTCACCCTCCTTCGTCTCGTTTCGCTCTCTTCCACCCTCCTTTGTCTTATGTCGCCCTCCTTCACCCTCCTCCGTCTCGTTTCGCTCTCTTTCACACTCCTTCATCTCGTTTCGCTCTATTTCACCCTCCTTTGACTCATTTCGCTGTCTTTCACCTTCCTTCGCCTCGTTTCACTCTCTTTCAACCTCCTTCATCTCGTTTTGCTCTCTTTCACCCTCCTTCGTCTCGTTTCGATCTCTTTGACCCTCCTACGTCTCGTTTCGCTCTCCTTCACACTCCTTCGTCTCGTTTCGCTATCTCTCACCCTCCTTCGTCTCGTTTCGCTCTCTTTCACCCTCCTTCATCTCGTTTCGCTCTCACTCACCCTCCTTCGTCTCGTTTCGCTCTCTTTCACCCTCCTTCATCTCGTTTCGCCTTCTTTCATCCTCCTTCGTCTCGTTTCACTCTCTTTCACCCTCCTTTGCCTCGCTTCGCTCTCTTTCACCCTCCTTCGTCTCGTTTCACTCTCTTTCACCCTCCTTCGTCTCGTTTTGCTCTCATCCACCCTCCTTCGTCTCGTTTCACCCTCCTTCACCCTCCTTCGTCTCGTTTCGCTCTCTTTCACACTGCAATGTCTCGTTTCGCTCTCTTCCACCCTCCTTCGTCTCGTTTGGCTCTCTCTCACCCTCCTCCGTCTCGTTTCACTCTCTTCCTCCCTCCTTCGTCTCGTTTTGCCTACTTTCACCCTCCTTCGTCTCGTTTCACTCTCTTTCCCCCTCCTTCGTCTCGTTTCGTTCTCGTTCACCCTCCTTCGTCTCGTTTCGCTCTCTTTCACCTTCCTTCGCCTCGTTTCGCACTCTTTCACCCTCCTTTGTCTCGTTTGGCTCTTTTTCACCCTCCTTCGTCTCGTTTAGCTCTCTTTCACCTTCCTTCGTCTCGTTTCGCTCTCTTTCATCCTCGTTCGTCTCGTTTCGCTCTCTTCCACCCTCCTTTGTCTCGTTTCGCTCTCTTCCACCCTCCTTCTTCTCGATTCGCCTTCTTTCACCCTCTTTCATCTCGTTTCACTCTCTTTCCCCCTCCTTCGTCTTGTTTCGATCTATTTCACCCTCCTTCGACTCGTTTCTCTCTCTTTCACCTTCCTTTGCCTCGTTTCACTCTCTTTCACCCTCCTTCATCTCGTTTCGCTCTCTTTTACCCTCCTTCGTCTCGTTTTGCTCTCTTTGACCCTCCTCCGTCTCGTTTCGCTCTCTTCCACCCTCCTTCGTCTCGTTTCACTCTCTTTGACCCTCCTTTATCTCGTTTCGCTCTCTTCCACCCTCCTTCATCTCGTTTCGCCCTCTCTCACCCATCTTCGTCTCGTTTCGCTCTCTTTCGCCCTCCTTCGTCTCGTTTCGCTCTCTTTCCCCCTCCTTCATCTCGTTTTGCACTCTTTCACCCTCCTTCGTCTTGTTTCGCTCTCTTTCACCCTCCTTCGTCTCGTTTTGCTCTCTTCCACCCTCCTTCGTCTCGTTTCGCCCACCTTCACCCTCCTTCGTCTCGTTTTGCTCTCTTTGACCCTCCTCCGTCTCGTTTCGCTCTCTTTCACCCTCCTTCATCTCGTTTCGCTCTCTTTCACCCTCCTTCGTCTCGTTTCGCTATCTCTCACCCTCCTTTGTCTCGTTTCGCTCTCTTTCACCCTCCTTCGTCTCGTTTCACTTTGTTTCACCCTCCTTCGTCTCGTTTCACTCTCTTTCACCCTCCTTCGTCTCGTTTCGCTCTCTTTCACCCTCCTTCGTCTCGTTTCGCTCTCTTTCACCCTCCTTCGCCTCGTTTCCCTCTCTTTCACCCTTCTTCGTCTCGTGTCGCTCTCTTTCACCCTCCTTCGTCTCGTTTCGCTCTCTTTGACCCTCCGTCGTCTCGTTTAGCTCTCTTTCACCCTCCTTCGTCTCGTTTCACTCTCTTTCACTCTCCTTCATTTCGTTTCATCTCTTTCACCCTTCTTCATCTCGTTTCGCTCTCTTTCACCCTCCTTCGGCTCGTTTTGCTCTCTTTCACCCTCCTTTATCTCGTTTCGCTCTCTTTCACCCTCCTTCATCTCGTTTCGCTCTCTTTCACCCTTCTTCGTCTCGTTTCGCCCTCTTTCACCCTCCTTCCTCTCGGTTCGCTCTCTTTCACCTTCCTTCGTCTCGTTTCGCTCTCTTTCACCCTCCTTTGTCTGGATTCGCACTCTTTCACCTTCCTTCTCCTCGTTTCACTCTCTTTCACCCTCCTTCATCTCGTTTCGCTCTCTTTCATCCTCCTTCATCTCGTTTCGCTCTCTTTCACACTCCTTCGTCTCGTTTCACTCTCTTTCATCCTCCTTCATCTCGTTTCGCTATCTCTCACCCTCCTTTGTCTCGCTTCGCTCTCTTTCACCCTCCTTCGTCTCGTTTCGCTCTCTTTCACCCTCCTTCGTCTCGTTTCGCTCTCTTTCACCCTCCTTCGTCTCGTTTCGCTCTCTTTCACCCTCCTTCATCTCGTTTCGCTCTCACTCACCCTCCTTCGTCTCGTTTCGCTCTCTTTCACCCTCCTTCGTCTCGTTTCGCCTTCTTTCACCCTCCTTCGTCTCGTTTCGCTCTCTTTCCCCCTCCTTCGTCTTGTTTCGATGTCTTTCACCCTCCTTCGTCTCGTTTCGCCCTCCTTCACCCTCCTTCAACTCTTTTCGCTCTCTTTCACCCTCCTTTGTCTCGATTCGCACTCTTTCACCTTCCGTCGCCTCGTTTCACTCTCTGTCACCCTCCTTCATCTCGTTTTGCTCTCTTTCATCCTCCTTCGTCTCGTTTCGCTCTGTTTCACCCTCCTTCGCCTCGTTTCGCTCTCTGTCACCCTCCTTCATCTCGTTTTGCTCTCTTTCAACCTCCTTCGTCTCGTTTTGCTTAATTTCTCCCTCCTTCGCCTCGTTTCGCTCTCTTTCACCCTCCTTCGTCTCGTTTCGCTCTCTTTCACCCTCCTTCGTCTCGTTTCGCTCTCTTCCACCCTCCTTTGTCTTATGTCGCCCTCCTTCACCCTCCTCCGTCTCGTTTCGCTCTCTTTCACACTCCTTCATCTCGTTTCGCTCTATTTCACCCTCCTTTGACTCATTTCGCTGTCTTTCACCTTCCTTCGCCTCGTTTCACTCTCTTTCAACCTCCTTCATCTCGTTTTGCTCTCTTTCACCCTCCTTCGTCTCGTTTCGATCTCTTTGACCCTCCTACGTCTCGTTTCGCTCTCCTTCACACTCCTTCGTCTCGTTTCGCTATCTCTCACCCTCCTTCGTCTCGTTTCGCTCTCTTTCACCCTCCTTCATCTCGTTTCGCTCTCACTCACCCTCCTTCGTCTCGTTTCGCTCTCTTTCACCCTCCTTCATCTCGTTTCGCCTTCTTTCATCCTCCTTCGTCTCGTTTCACTCTCTTTCACCCTCCTTTGCCTCGCTTCGCTCTCTTTCACCCTCCTTCGTCTCGTTTCACTCTCTTTCACCCTCCTTCGTCTCGTTTTGCTCTCTTCCACCCTCCTTCGTCTCGTTTCACCCTCCTTCACCCTCCTTCGTCTCGTTTCGCTCTCTTTCACACTGCAATGTCTCGTTTCGCTCTCTTCCACACTCCTTCGTCTCGTTTGGCTCTCTCTCACCCTCCTCCGTCTCGTTTCACTCTCTTCCTCCCTCCTTCGTCTCGTTTTGCCTACTTTCACCCTCCTTCGTCTCGTTTCGCTCTCTTTCCCCCTCCTTCGTCTCGTTTCGTTCTCGTTCACCCTCCTTCGTCTCGTTTCGCTCTCTTTCACCTTCCTTCGCCTCGTTTCGCACTCTTTCACCCTCCTTTGTCTCGTTTGGCTCTTTTTCACCCTCCTTCGTCTCGTTTAGCTCTCTTTCACCTTCCTTCGTCTCGTTTCGCTCTCTTTCATCCTCGTTCGTCTCGTTTCGCTCTCTTCCACCCTCCTTTGTCTCGTTTCGCTCTCTTCCACCCTCCTTCTTCTCGATTCGCCTTCTTTCACCCTCTTTCATCTCGTTTCACTCTCTTTCCCCCTCCTTCGTCTTGTTTCGATCTATTTCACCCTCCTTCGACTAGTTTCTCTCTCTTTCACCTTCCTTTGCCTCGTTTCACTCTCTTTCACCCTCCTTCATCTCGTTTCGCTCTCTTTTACCCTCCTTCGTCTCGTTTTGCTCTCTTTGACCCTCCTCCGTCTCGTTTCGCTCTCTTCCACCCTCCTTCGTCTCGTTTCACTCTCTTTGACCCTCCTTTATCTCGTTTCGCTCTCTTCCACCCTCCTTCATCTCGTTTCGCCCTCTCTCACCCATCTTCGTCTCGTTTCGCTCTCTTTCACCCTCCTTCGTCTCGTTTCGCTCTCTTTCCCCCTCCTTCATCTCGTTTTGCACTCTTTCACCCTCCTTCGTCTTGTTTCGCTCTCTTTCACCCTCCTTCGTCTCGTTTTGCTCTCTTCCACCCTCCTTCGTCTCGTTTCGCCCACCTTCACCCTCCTTCGTCTCGTTTTGCTCTCTTTGACCCTCCTCCGTCTCGTTTCGCTCTCTTTCACCCTCCTTCGTCTCGTTTCGCCCTCTCTCACCCATCTTCGTCTTGTTTTGCTCTCTTTCACCCTCCTTCGTCTCGTTTTGTACTCTTTCACCCTCCTTCGTCTTATTTCGCTCTCTTTTACCCTCCTTCGTCTCGCTTTGCTCTGTTTCACCCTCCTTCGCCTCGTTTTGCTCTCTGTCACCCTCCTTCATCTCGTTTTGCTCTCTTCCATCCTCCTTTGTCTCGTTTCGCTCTCTTTCACCCTCCTTCGCCTCGTTTCGCTCTCTTCCACCCTCCTTCGTCTCGTTTCGCCCTCCTTCACCCTCCTTCGTCTCGTTTCGCTCTCTTTCACACTCCTTCGTCTCGTTTCGCCCTCCTTCACCCTCCTTCATCTCTTTTCTCTCTCTTTCACCCTCCTTTGTCTCGATTCGCACTCTTTCACCTTCCGTCGCCTCGTTTCACTCTCTGTCACCCTCCTTCATCTCGTTTTGCTCTCTTTCATCCTCCTTCTTTTCGCTTCGCTCTGTTTCACCCTCCTTCGCTTCGTTTCGCTCTCTGTCACCCTCCTTCGTCTCGTTTCGCTCTTTCACCCTCCTTCGCCTCGTTTCGCTCTCTTCCACCCTCCTTCGTCTCGTTTCGCCCTCCTTCACCCTCCTTCGTCTCGTTTCGCTCTCTTTCACACTCCTTCGTCTCGTTTCGCTCTCTTTCACCCTCCTTTGACTCATTTCGCTGTCTTTCACCTTCCTTCGCCTCGTTTCACTCTCTTTCACCCTCCTTCGTCTCGTTTCGCTCTCTTTGACACTCCTTCGTCTCGTTTCGCTCTCCTTCACCCTCCTTCGCCTCGTTTCGCTCTCGTTCACCCTCCTCCGTCTCGTTTCAATCTCTTTCACCCTCCTTCGTCTCGTTCCACTCTGTTCCACCCTCCTTCGTCTCGGTTCGCCCTCCTTCACTCTCCATCGTCTCGTTTCGCTCTCTTTCACACTCCTTCATCTCGTTTCGCTTTCTTTCACCCTCCTTCGTCGCGTTTCGCTATCTCTCACCCTCCTTGGTCTCGTTTCGCTCTCTTTCACCCTCCTTCATCTCGTTTCTCTCTCACTCACCCTCCTTCGTCTCGTTTCGTTCTCTTTCACCCTCCTTCGTCTCGTTTCGCTATCTCTCACCCTCCGTTGTCTCGTTTCACTCTCTTTCACCCTCCTTCGCCTCGTTTCGCTCTCTTTCACCCTCCTTCATCTCGTTTCACTCTCTTTCACCCTCCTTCGTCTCGTTTTGCTCTCTTCCACCCTCCTTCGTCTCGTTTCACCCTCCTTCACCCTCCTTCGTCTCGTTTCGCTCTCTTTCACACTGCATCGTCTCGTTTCGCTCTCTTTCACCCTCCTTCATCTCGTTTCGCTATCTCTCACCCTCCTTCGTCTCGTTTCGCTCTCTTCCACCCTCCTTCGTCTCGTTTCGCTCTCTCTCACCCTCCTTCGTCTCGTTTCACTCTCTTCCTCCCTCCTTCGTCTCGTTTTGCCTTCTTTCACCCTCCTTCGTCTCGTTTCGCTCTCTTTCCCCCTCCTTCGTCTCGTTTCGCCCTCTCTCACCCTTCTTCGTCTCGTTTTGCTCTCTTTCACCCTCCTTCATCTCCTTTCGCTCTCTTTCACCCTCCTTCATCTCGTTTCGCTCTCTTTCACACTCCTTCGTCTCGTTTCGCTCTCTTCCACGCTCCTTCGTCTCGTTTCGCTCTCATTCACCCTCCTTCGGCTCGTTTCACTCTCTTTCACCCTCCTTCATCTCGTTTCGCTCTCTTTCACCCTCCTTCGGCTCGTTTTTCTATCTTTCACCCTCCTTCATCTCGTTTCGCTGTCTTTCACCCTCCTTCGTCTCGTTTCGCTCTCTTTCACCCTCATTCGTCTCGTTTCGCCCTCTTTCACCCTCCTTCCTCTCGGTTCGCTCTCTTTCACATTCCTTCGTCTCGTTTCGCTCTCTTTCACCCTCCTTTGTCTCGATTCGCACTCTTTTACCTTCCTTCGCCTCGTTTCACTCTCTTTCACCCTCCTTCATCTTGTTTCGCTCTCTTTCATCCTCCTTCATCTCGTTTCGCTCTCTTTCACACTCCTTCATCTCGTTTCGCTCTCTTTCACCCTCCTTCGTCTCGTTTCGCTATCTCTCACCCTCCTTTGTCTCGTTTCGCTCTCTTTCACCCTCCTTCGTCTCGTTTCGCTTTGTTTCACCCTCCTTCGTCTCGTTTCACTCTCTTTCACCCTCCTTCGTCTCGTTTCGCTCTCTTTCACCCTCCTTCGTCTCGTTTCGGTCTCTTTCACCCTCCTTCGCCTCGTTTCCCTCTCTTTCACCCTCCTTCGTCTCGTGTCGCTCTCTTTCACCCTCCTTCGTCTCGTTTCGCTCTCTTTGACCCTCCGTCGTCTCGTTTAGCTCTCTTTCACCCTCCTTCGTCTCGTTTCACTCTCTTTCACTCTCCTTCATTTCGTTTCATCTCTTTCACCCTCCTTCATCTCGTTTAGCTCTCTTCCACCCTCCTTCGTCTCGTTTCACGCTCTTTCACATTCCTTCGTTTCGTTTGGCTCTCTTTCACCCTCCTTCGTCTCGTTTCGCTCTGGTTCACCCTCCTTCATCTCGTTTCGCTCTCTTCCACCCTTCTTCATCTCGTTTCGCTCTCTTTGACCCTACTTCGTCTCATTTCGCTCTCTTCCACCCTCCTTCGTCTCGTTTCGCTCTCTTTGACACTCCTTCGTCTCGGTTCACTCTCTTCCACCCTCCTTCATCTCGTTTCGCCCTCTCTCACCCTTCTTCGTCTCGTTTCGCTCTCTTTCACCCTCCTTCGTCTCCTTTCGCTCTCTTTCTCCCTCCTTCGTCTCGTTTCGCTCTCTTTCGCACTCCTTCGTCTTGTTTCGCTCTGTTCCACCCTTCTTCGTCTCGTTTCGCTCTCATTCACCCTCCTTCGGCTCGTTTCACTCTCTTTCACCCTCCTTCATCTCGTTTCGCTCTCTTTCACCCTCCTTCGGCTCGTTTTGCTCTCTTTCACCCTCCTTTATCTCGTTTCGCTCTCTTTCACCCTCCTTCGTCTCGTTTCGCTCTCTTTCACCCTTCTTCGTCTCGTTTTGCCCTCTTTCACCCTCCTTCCTCTCGGTTCGCTCTCTTTCACCTTCCTTCGTCTCGTTTCGCTCTCTTTCACCCTCCTTTGTCTGGATTCGCACTCTTTCACCTTCCTTCTCCTCGTTTCACTCTCTTTCACCCTCCTTCATCTCGTTTCGCTCTCTTTCATCCTCCTTCATCTCGTTTCGCTCTCTTTCACACTCCTTCGTCTCGTTTCACTCTCTTTCATCCTCCTTCATCTCGTTTCGCTATCTCTCACCCTCCTTTGTCTCGCTTCGCTCTCTTTCACCCTCCTTCGTCTCGTTTCGCTCTCTTTCACCCTCCTTCGTCTCGTTTCGCTCTCTTTCACCCTCCTTCGTCTCGTTTCGCTCTCTTTCACCCTCCTTCATCTCGTTTCGCTCTCACTCACCCTCCTTCGTCTCGTTTCGCTCTCTTTCACCCTCCTTCGTCTCGTTTCGCCTTCTTTCACCCTCCTTCGTCTCGTTTCGCTCTCTTTCCCCCTCCTTCGTCTTGTTTCGATCTCTTTCACCCTCCTTCGTCTCGTTTCGCCCTCCTTCACCCTCCTTCAACTCTTTTCGCTCTCTTTCACCCTCCTTTGTCTCGATTCGC
The DNA here is from genome assembly GCF_047496885.1 of Scyliorhinus torazame. Taxonomy (NCBI): domain Eukaryota; kingdom Metazoa; phylum Chordata; class Chondrichthyes; order Carcharhiniformes; family Scyliorhinidae; genus Scyliorhinus; species Scyliorhinus torazame. The sequence goes on along the minus strand of NC_092732.1, from coordinate 46,758,288 downwards.
ACTCTTTCACCTTCCGTCGCCTCGTTTCACTCTCTGTCACCCTCCTTCATCTCGTTTTGCTCTCTTTCATCCTCCTTCGTCTCGTTTCGCTCTGTTTCACCCTCCTTCGCCTCGTTTCGCTCTCTGTCACCCTCCTTCATCTCGTTTTGCTCTCTTTCATCCTCCTTCGTCTCGTTTTGCTCAATTTCACCCTCCTTCGCCTCGTTTCGCTCTCTTTCACCCTCCTTCGTCTCGTTTCGCTCTCTTTCACCCTCCTTCGTCTCGTTTCGCTCTCTTCCACCCTCCTTTGTCTTATTTCGCCCTCCTTCACCATCCTCCGTCTCGTTTCGCTCTCTTTCACACTCCTTCATCTCGTTTCGCTCTATTTCACCCTCCTTTGACTCATTTCGCTGTCTTTCACCTTCCTTCGCCTCGTTTCACTCTCTTTCAACCTCCTTCATCTCGTTTTGCTCTCTTTCACCCTCCTTCGTCTCGTTTCGATCTCTTTGACCCTCCTACGTCTCGTTTCGCACTCCTTCACCCTCCTTCGCCTCGTTTCGCTATCGTTCACCCTCCTCCGTCTCGTTTCAATCTCTTTCGCCCTCCTTCGTCTCGTTTCGCTCTCTTTCACACTCCTTCATCTCGTTTCGCTTTCTTTCACCCTCCTTCGTCTCGTTTCGCTATCTCTCACCCTCCTTCGTCTCGTTTCACTCTCTTTCACCCTCCTTCATCTCGTTTCGCTCTCACTCACCCTCCTTCGTCTCGTTTCGCTCTCTTTCACCCTCCTTCGTCTCGTTTCGCCTTCTTTCATCCTCCTTCGTCTCGTTTCACTCTCTTTCACCCTCCTTTGCCTCGCTTCGCTCTCTTTCACCCTCCTTCGTCTCGTTTCACTCTCTTTCACCCTCCTTCGTCTCGTTTTGCTCTCTTCCACCCTCCTTCGTCTTGTTTCACCCTCCTTCACCCTCCTTCGTCTCGTTTCGCTCTCTTTCACACTGCATCGTCTCGTTTCGCTCTCTTCCACCCTCCTTCGTCTCGTTTGGCTCTCTCTCACCCTCCTTCGTCTCGTTTCACTCTCTTCCTCCCTCCTTCGTCTCGTTTTGCCTACTTTCACCCTCCTTCATCTTGTTTCGCTCTCTTTCCCCCTCCTTCGTCTCGTTTCGTTCTCGTTCACCCTCATTCGTCTCGTTTCGCTCTCTTTCACCTTCCTTCGCCTCGTTTCGCTCTCTTTCACCCTCCTTTGTCTCGTTTGGCTCTTTTTCACCCTCCTTCGTCTCGTTTAGCTCTCTTTCACCTTCCTTCGTCTCGTTTCGCTCTCTTTCACCCTCGTTCGTCTCGTTTCGCTCTCTTCCACCCTCCTTTGTCTCGTTTCGCTCTCTTCCACCCTCCTTCTTCTCGTTTCGCCTTCTTTCACCCTCTTTCATCTCGTTTCACTCTCTTTCCCCCTCCTTCGTCTTGTTTTGATCTATTTCACCCTCCTTCGACTCGTTTCTCTCTCTTTCACCTTCCTTTGCCTCGTTTCACTCTCTTTCACCCTCCTTCATCTCGTTTCGCTCTCTTTTACCCTCCTTCGTCTCGTTTTGCTCTCTTTGACCCTCCTCCGTCTCGTTTCGCTCTCTTCCACCCTCCTTCGTCTCGTTTCACTCTCTTTGACCCTCCTTTATCTCGTTTCGCTCTCTTCCACCCTCCTTCATCTCGTTTCGCCCTCTCTCACCCATCTGCGTCTCGTTTCGCTCTCTTTCACCCTCCTTCGTCTCGTTTCGCTCTCTTTCCCCCTCCTTCATCTCGTTTTGTACTCTTTCACCCTCCTTCGTCTTGTTTCGCTCTCTTTCACCCTCCTTCGTCTCGTTTTGCTCTCTTCCACCCTCCTTCGTCTCGTTTCGCCCACCTTCACCCTCCTTCGTCTCGTTTTGCTCTCTTTGACCCTCCTTCGTCTCGTTTCGCTCTCATCCACCCTCCTTCGTCTCGTTTCACTCTCTTTGACCCTCCTTTATCTCGTTTCGCTCTCTTCCACCCTCCTTCATCTCGTTTCGCCCTCTCTCACCCATCTTCGTCTCGTTTTGCTCTCTTTCACCCTCCTTCGTCTCGTTTCGCTCTCTTTCCCCCTCCTTCATGTCGTTTTGTACTCTTTCACCCTCCTTCGTCTTGTTTCGCTCTCTTTTACCCTCCTTCGTCTCGTTTTGCTCTCTTTGACCCTCCTCCGTCTCGTTTCGCTCTCTTCCACCCTCCTTCGTCTCGTTTCACTCTCTTTGACCCTCCTTTATCTCGTTTCGCTCTCTTCCACCCTCCGTTGTCTCGTTTCACTCTCTTTCACCCTCCTTCGTCTCGTTTCGCTCTCTTTCACCCTCCTTCGCCTCGTTTCGCTCTCTTTCACCCTCCTTCATCTCGTTTCACTCTCTTTCACCCTCCTTCGTCTCGTTTTGCTCTCTTCCACCCTCCTTCGTCTCGTTTCACCCTCCTTCACCCTCCTTCGTCTCGTTTCGATCTCTTTCACCCACCTTCGTCTCGTTTCGCTTTGTTTCACCCTCCTTCGTCTCGTTTCACTCTCTTTCACCCTCCTTCGTCTCGTTTCGCTCTCTTTCACCCTCCTTCGTCTCGTTTCGCTCTCTTTCACCCTCCTTCGCCTCGTTTCCCTCTCTTTCACCCTCCTTCGTCTCGTGTCGCTCTCTTTCACCCTCCTTCGTCTCGTTTCGCTCTCTTTGACCCTCCGTCGTCTCGTTTAGCTCTCTTTCACCCTCCTTCGTCTCGTTTCACTCTCTTTCACTCTCCTTCATTTCGTTTCATCTCTTTCACCCTCCTTCATCTCGTTTAGCTCTCTTCCACCCTCCTTCGTCTCGTTTCACGCTCTTTCACATTCCTTCGTTTCGTTTGTCTCTCTTTCACCCTCCTTCGTCTCGTTTCGCTCTGGTTCACCCTCCTTCATCTCGTTTCGCTCTCTTCCACCCTTCTTCATCTCGTTTCGCTCTCTTTGACCCTACTTCGTCTCATTTCGCTCTCTTCCACCCTCCTTCGTCTCGTTTCGCTCTCTTTGACACTCCTTCGTCTCGGTTCGCTCTCTTCCACCCTCCTTCATCTCGTTTCGCCCTCTCTCACCCTTCTTCGTCTCGTTTCGCTCTCTTTCACCCTCCTTCGTCTCCTTTCGCTCTCTTTCTCCCTCCTTCGTCTCGTTTCGCTCTGGTTCACCCTCCTTCATCTCGTTTCGCTCTCTTCCACCCTTCTTCATCTCGTTTCGCTCTCTTTGACCCTACTTCGTCTCATTTCGCTCTCTTCCACCCTCCTTCGTCTCGTTTCGCTCTCTTTGACACTCCTTCGTCTCGGTTCGCTCTCTTCCACCCTCCTTCATCTCGTTTCGCCCTCTCTCACCCTTCTTCGTCTCGTTTCGCTCTCTTTCACCCTCCTTCGTCTCCTTTCGCTCTCTTTCTCCCTCCTTCGTCTCGTTTCGCTCTCTATCGCACTCCTTCGTCTTGTTTCGCTCTGTTCCACCCTTCTTCGTCTCGTTTCGCTCTCATTCACCCTCCTTCGGCTCGTTTCACTCTCTTTCACCCTCCTTCATCTCGTTTCGCTCTCTTTCACCCTCCTTCGGCTCGTTTTGCTCTCTTTCACCCTCCTTTATCGCGTTTCGCTCTCTTTCACCCTCCTTCGTCTCGTTTCGCTCTCTTTCACCCTTCTTCGTCTCGTTTCGCCCTCTTTCACCCTCCTTCCTCTCGGTTCGCTCTCTTTCACCTTCCTTCGTCTCGTTTCGCTCTCTTTCACCCTCCTTTGTCTGGATTCGCACTCTTTCACCTTCCTTCTCCTCGTTTCACTCTCTTTCACCCTCCTTCATCTCGTTTCGCTCTCTTTCATCCTCCTTCATCTCGTTTCGCTCTCTTTCACCCTCCTTCGTCTCGTTTCGCTCTCTTTCACCCTCCTTCGTCTCGTTTCGCTCTCTTTCACCCTCCTTCATCTCGTTTCGCTCTCTCTCACCCTCCTTCGTCTCGTTTCGCTCTCTTTCACCCTCCTTCGTCTCGTTTCGCCTTCTTTCACCCTCCTTCGTCTCGTTTCGCTCTCTTTCCCCCTCCTTCGTCTTGTTTCGATCTCTTTCACCCTCCTTCGTCTCGTTTCGCCCTCCTTCACCCTCCTTCAACTCTTTTCGCTCTCTTTCACCCTCCTTTGTCTCGATTCGCACTCTTTCACCTTCCGTCGCCTCGTTTCACTCTCTGTCACCCTCCTTCATCTCGCTTTGCTCTCTTTCATCCTCCTTCGTCTCGTTTCGCTCTGTTTCACCCTCCTTCGCCTCGTTTCGCTCTCTGTCACCCTCCTTCATCTCGTTTTGCTCTCTTTCATCCTCCTTCGTCTCGTTTTGCTCAATTTCACCCTCCTTCGCCTCGTTTCGCTCTCTTTCAACCTCCTTCGTCTCGTTTCGCTCTCTTTCACCCTCCTTCGTCTCGTTTCGCTCTATTCCACCCTCCTTTGTCTTATTTCGCCCTCCTTCACCCTCCTCCGTCTCGTTTCGCTCTCTTTCACACTCCTTCATCTCGTTTCGCTCTATTTCACCCTCCGTCGTCTCGTTTAGCTCTCTTTCACCCTCCTTCGTCTCGTTTCACTCTCTTTCACTCTCCTTCATTTCGTTTCATCTCTTTCACCCTCCTTCATCTCGTTTAGCTCTCTTCCACCCTCCTTCGTCTCGTTTCACGCTCTTTCACATTCCTTCGTTTCGTTTGTCTCTCTTTCACCCTCCTTCGTCTCGTTTCGCTCTGGTTCACCCTCCTTCATCTCGTTTCGCTCTCTTCCACCCTTCTTCATCTCGTTTCGCTCTCTTTGACCCTACTTCGTCTCATTTCGCTCTCTTCCACCCTCCTTCGTCTCGTTTCGCTCTCTTTGACACTCCTTCGTCTCGGTTCGCTCTCTTCCACCCTCCTTCATCTCGTTTCGCCCTCTCTCACCCTTCTTCGTCTCGTTTCGCTCTCTTTCACCCTCCTTCGTCTCCTTTCGCTCTCTTTCTCCCTCCTTCGTCTCGTTTCGCTCTCTATCGCACTCCTTCGTCTTGTTTCGCTCTGTTCCACCCTTCTTCGTCTCGTTTCGCTCTCATTCACCCTCCTTCGGCTCGTTTCACTCTCTTTCACCCTCCTTCATCTCGTTTCGCTCTCTTTCACCCTCCTTCGGCTCGTTTTGCTCTCTTTCACCCTCCTTTATCTCGTTTCGCTCTCTTTCACCCTCCTTCGTCTCGTTTCGCTCTCTTTCACCCTTCTTCGTCTCGTTTCGCCCTCTTTCACCCTCCTTCCTCTCGGTTCGCTCTCTTTCACCTTCCTTCGTCTCGTTTCGCTCTCTTTCACCCTCCTTTGTCTGGATTCGCACTCTTTCACCTTCCTTCTCCTCGTTTCACTCTCTTTCACCCTCCTTCATCTCGTTTCGCTCTCTTTCATCCTCCTTCATCTCGTTTCGCTCTCTTTCACCCTCCTTCGTCTCGTTTCGCTCTCTTTCACCCTCCTTCGTCTCGTTTCGCTCTCTTTCACCCTCCTTCATCTCGTTTCGCTCTCTCTCACCCTCCTTCGTCTCGTTTCGCTCTCTTTCACCCTCCTTCGTCTCGTTTCGCCTTCTTTCACCCTCCTTCGTCTCGTTTCGCTCTCTTTCCCCCTCCTTCGTCTTGTTTCGATCTCTTTCACCCTCCTTCGTCTCGTTTCGCCCTCCTTCACCCTCCTTCAACTCTTTTCGCTCTCTTTCACCCTCCTTTGTCTCGATTCGCACTCTTTCACCTTCCGTCGCCTCGTTTCACTCTCTGTCACCCTCCTTCATCTCGCTTTGCTCTCTTTCATCCTCCTTCGTCTCGTTTCGCTCTGTTTCACCCTCCTTCGCCTCGTTTCGCTCTCTGTCACCCTCCTTCATCTCGTTTTGCTCTCTTTCATCCTCCTTCGTCTCGTTTTGCTCAATTTCACCCTCCTTCGCCTCGTTTCGCTCTCTTTCAACCTCCTTCGTCTCGTTTCGCTCTCTTTCACCCTCCTTCGTCTCGTTTCGCTCTATTCCACCCTCCTTTGTCTTATTTCGCCCTCCTTCACCCTCCTCCGTCTCGTTTCGCTCTCTTTCACACTCCTTCATCTCGTTTCGCTCTATTTCACCCTCCTTCGTCTCGTTTCGATCTCTTTGACCCTCCTACGTCTCGTTTCGCTCTCCTTCACCCTCCTTCGCCTCGTTTCGCTATCGTTCACCCTCCTCCGTCTCGTTTCAATCTCTTTCGCCCTCCTTCGTCTCGTTTCGCTCTCTTTCACACTTCTTCATCTCGTTTCGCTTTCTTTCACCCTCCTTCGTCTCGTTTCGCTATCTCTCACCCTACTTCGTCTCGTTTCGCTCTCTTTCACCCTCCTTCATCTCGTTTCGCTCTCACTCACCCTCCTTCGTCTCGTTTCGCTCTCTTTCACCCTCCGTCGTCTCGTTTCGCCTTCTTTCATCCTCCTTCGTCTCGTTTCACTCTCTTTCACCCTCCTTTGCCTCGCTTCGCTCTCTTTCACCCTCCTTCGTCTCGTTTCACTCTCTTTCACCCTCCTTCGTCTCGTTTTGCTCTCTTCCACCCTCCTTCGTCTCGTTTCACCCTCCTTCACCCTCCTTCGTCTCGTTTCGCTCTCTTTCACACTGCATCGTCTCGTTTCGCTCTCTTCCACCCTCCTTCGTCTCGTTTGGCTCTCTCTCACCCTCCTTCGTCTCGTTTCACTCTCTTCCTCCCTCCTTCGTCTCGTTTTGCCTACTTTCACCCTCCTTCGTCTCGTTTCGCTCTCTTTCCCCCTCCTTCGTCTCGTTTCGTTCTCGTTCACCCTCCTTCGTCTCGTTTCGCTCTCTTTCACCTTCCTTCGCCTCGTTTCGCTCTCTTTCACCCTCCTTTGTCTCGTTTGGCTCTTTTTCACCCTCCTTCGTCTCGTTTAGCTCTCTTTCACCTTCCTTCGTCTCGTTTCGCTCTCTTTCACCCTCGTTCGTCTCGTTTCACTCTCTTTGACCCTCCTTTATCTCGTTTCGCTCTCTTCCACCCTCCTTCATCTCGTTTCGCCCTCTCTCACCCATCTTCGTCTCGTTTCGCTCTCTTTCACCCTCCTTCGTCTCGTTTCGCTCTCTTTCCCCCTCCTTCATCTCGTTTTGTACTCTTTCACCCTCCTTTGTCTCGTTTCGCCCACCTTCACCCTCCTTCGTCTCGTTTTGCTCTCTTTGACCCTCCTCCGTCTCATTTCGCTCTCTTCCACCCTCCTTCGTCTCGTTTCACTCTCTTTGACCCTCCTTTATCTCGTTTCGCTCTCTTCCACCCTCCTTCATCTCGTTTCGCCCTCTCTCACCCATCTTCGTCTCGTTTTGCTCTCTTTCACCCTCCTTCGTCTCGTTTCGCTCTCTTTCCCCCTCCTTCATGTCGTTTTGTACTCTTTCACCCTCCTTCGTCTTGTTTCGCTCTCTTTTACCCTCCTTCGTCTCGTTTTGCTCTCTTTGACCCTCCTCCGTCTCGTTTCGCTCTCTTCCACCCTCCTTCGTCTCGTTTCACTCTCTTTGACCCTCCTTTATTTCGTTTCGCTCACTTCCACCCACCGTTGTCTCGTTTCACTCTCTTTCACCCTCCTTCGTCTCGTTTAGCTCTCTTTCACCCTCCTTCATCTCGTTTCGCTCTCACTCACCCTTCTTTGTCTCTTTTCGCTCTCTTTCGCCCTCCTTCGTCTCGTTTCGCCTTCTTTCACCCTCCTTCGTCTTGTTTCGCTCTTTTTCACCCTCCTTCGTCTTGTTTCGATCTCTTTCACCCTCCTTCGTCTCGTTTCTCTCTCTTTCACCTTCCTTTGCCTCGTTTCGCTCTCTTTCACCCTCCTTCGTCTCGTTTCGCTCTCTTTTACCCTCCTTCGTCTCGTTTCGCTCTCTTTGACCCTCCTTCGTCTCGTATAGCTCTCTTTCACCCTCCTTCGTCTCTTTTCGCTCTCTTCCACCCTCCTTCGTCTCGTTTCGCCCTCCTTCACCCTCCTTCGTCTCGTTTCTCTCTCTTTCACAATCCTTTTCTCGTTTCGCTTTCTTTCACCCTCCTTCGTCTCGTTTCGCTAACTCTCACCCTCCTTCGTCTCGTTTCGCTCTCTTTCACCCTCCTTCGTCTCGTTAAGCTCTCTCTCACCCTCCTTCGTCTCGTTTCACTTTCTTCCTCCCTCCTTCGTCTCGTTTCGCCTTCTTTCACCCTCCTTCGTCTCGTTTCGCTCTCTTTCTCCCTCCTTCGTCTCGTTTCGTTCTCTTTCACCCTCCTTCGTCTCGTTTCGCTCTCTTTCACCTTCGTTCGCCTCGTTTCGCTCTCTTTCACCCTCCTTTGTCTCGTTATGCTCTCTTTCACCCTCCTTCGTCTCGTTTAGCTCTCTTTCACCTTCCTTCATCTCGTTTCACTCTCTTTCACCCTCATTCGTCTTGTTTCGCTCTCTTCCACCCTCCTTTGTCTCGTTTCGCTCTCTTCCACCCTCCTTCGTCTCGTTTCGCTCTCTTTCACCCTCCTTCATCTCGTTTCGCTCTCTTTCACCCTCCTTCATCTCGTTTCGCTCTCTCTCACCCTCCTTCGTCTCGTTTCGCTCTCTTCCACAATCCTTCGTCTCGTTTCGCCTTCTTTCACCCTCCTTCATCTCGTTTCACCCTCCTTCACCCTCCTTCATCTCGTTTCGCTCTCTTTCACCCTCCTTCGTCTCGTTTCGCTCTCTTTCACCTTCCTTCGCCTCGTTTCACTCTGTTCCTCCCTCCTTCGTCTCGTTTTGCCTTCTTTCACCCTCCTTCGTCTCGTTTCGCTCTCTTTCCCCCTCCTTCATCTCGTTTCGCTCTCTTCCACCCTCCTTCATCTCGTTTCGCCCTCTCCCACCCTTCTTCGTCTCGTTTCGCTCTCTTTCACCCTCCTTCGTCTCCTTTCGCTCTCTTTCACCCTCCTTCGTCTCGTTTCGCTCTCTTTCGCACTCCTTCGACTCGTTTCGCTCTCTTCCACGCTCCTTCGTCTCGTTTCGCTCTCTTCCACCCTCCTTCATCTCGTTTCGCCCTCTCTCACCCATCTTCGTCTCGTTTTGCTCTCTTTCACCCTCCTTCGTCTCGTTTCGCTCTCTTTCCCCCTCCTTCATGTCGTTTTGTACTCTTTCACCCTCCTTCGTCTTGTTTCGCTCTCTTTTACCCTCCTTCGTCTCGTTTTGCTCTCTTTGACCCTCCTCCGTCTCGTTTCGCTCTCTTCCACCCTCCTTCGTCTCGTTTCACTCTCTTTGACCCTCCTTTATCTCGTTTCGCTCACTTCCACCCACCGTTGTCTCGTTTCACTCTCTTTCACCCTCCTTCGTCTCGTTTAGCTCTCTTTCACCCTCCTTCATCTCGTTTCGCTCTCACTCACCCTTCTTTGTCTCTTTTCGCTCTCTTTCGCCCTCCTTCGTCTCGTTTCGCCTTCTTTCACCCTCCTTCGTCTTGTTTCGCTCTTTTTCACCCTCCTTCGTCTTGTTTCGATCTCTTTCACCCTCCTTCGTCTCGTTTCTCTCTCTTTCACCTTCCTTTGCCTCGTTTCGCTCTCTTTCACCCTCCTTCGTCTCGTTTCGCTCTCTTTTACCCTCCTTCGTCTCGTTTCGCTCTCTTTGACCCTCCTTCGTCTCGTATAGCTCCCTTTCACCCTCCTTCGTCTCTTTTCGCTCTCTTCCACCCTCCTTCGTCTCGTTTCGCCCTCCTTCACCGTCCTTCGTCTCGTTTCTCTCTCTTTCACAATCCTTTTCTCGTTTCGCTCTCTTTCACCCTCCTTCGTCTCGTTTCGCTAACTCTCACCCTCCTTCGTCTCGTTTCGCTCTCTTTCACCCTCCTTCGTCTCGTTAAGCTCTCTCTCACCCTCCTTCGTCTCGTTTCACTCTCTTCCTCCCTCCTTCGTCTCGTTTCGCCTTCTTTCACCCTCCTTCGTCTCGTTTCGCTCTCTTTCCCCCTCCTTCGTCTCGTTTCGTTCTCTTTCATCCTCCTTCGTCTCGTTTCGCTCTCTTTCACCTTCGTTCGCCTCGTTTCGCTCTCTTTCACCCTCCTTTGTCTCGTTATGCTCTCTTTCACCCTCCTTCGTCTCGTTACACTGTCTTTCACCCTCCTTCATCTCGTTTCGCTCTCTTTCATCCTCCTTCGTCTCGTTTCGCTCTCATTCACCCTCCTTCGGCTCGTTTCACTCTCTTTCACCCTCCTTCATCTCGTTTCGCTCTCGTTCACCCTCCTTCGGCTCGTTTTTCTCTCTTTCACCCTCCTTCATCTCGTTTCGCTGTCTTTCACCTTCCTTCGTTTCGTTTCGCTCTCTTTCACCCTCCTTTGTCTCGATTCGCATTCTTTCACCTTCCTTCGCCTCGTTTCACTGTCTTTCACCCTCCTTCATCTCGTTTCGCTCTCTTTCATCCTCCTTCATCTCGTTTCGCTCTCTTTCACCCTCCTTCGTCTCGTTTTGCTCTCTCTCACCCTCCTTCGTCTCGTTTCACTCTCTTCCTCCCTCCTTTGTCTCGTTTCGCCTTTTTTCACCCTCCTTCGTCTCGTTTCGCTCTCTTTCCCCCTCCTTCGTCTCGTTTCGTTCTCTTTCACCCTCCTTCGTCTCGTTTCGCTCTCTTTCACCTTCCTTCGCCTCGTTTCGCTCTCTTTCACCCTCCTTTGTCTCGTTATGCTCTCTTTCACCCTCCTTCGTCTCGGTTAGCTCTCTTTCACCTTCCTTCGTCTCGTTTCGCTCTCTTTCACCCTCATTCGTCTCGTTTCGCTCTCTTCCACCCTCCTTTGTCTCGTTTCGCTCTCTTCCACCCTCCTTTGTCTCGTTTCGCTCTCTTTCACCCTCCTTCATCTCGTTTCGCTCTCTTTCACCCTCCTTCATCTCGTTTCGCTCTCTCTCACCCTCCTTCGTCTCGTTTCGCTCTCTTCCACAATCCTTCATCTCGTTTTGCCTTCTTTCACCCTCCTTCATCTCGTTTCACCCTCCTTCACCCTCCTTCATCTCGTTTCGCTCTCTTTCACCCTCCTTCGTCTCGTTTCGCTCTCTTTCACCTTCCTTCGCCTCGTTTCACTCTGTTCCTCCCTCCTTCGTCTCGTTTTGCCTTCTATCACCCTCCTTCGTCTCGTTTCGCTCTCTATCCCCCTCCTTCGTCTCGTTTCGCTCTCTTCCACCCTCCTTCATCTCGTTTCGCCCTCTCCCACCCTTCTTCGTCTCGTTTCGCCTTCTTTCACCCTCCTTCATCTCGTTTCACCCTCCTTCACCCTCCTTCATCTCGTTTCGCTCTCTTTCACCCTCCTTCGTCTCGTTTCGCTCTCTTTCACCTTCCTTCGCCTCGTTTCACTCTGTTCCTCCCTCCTTCGTCTCGTTTTGCCTTATTTCACCCTCCTTCGTCTCGTTTCGCCTTCTTTCACCCTCCTTCGTCTCGTTTCGCTCTCTTTCCCCCTCCTTCGTCTTGTTTCGATCTCTTTCACCCTCCTTCGTCTCGTTTCGCCCACCTTCACCCTCCTTCAACTCTTTTCGCTCTCTTTCACCCTCCTTTGTCTCGATTCGCACTCTTTCACCTTCCGTCGCCTCGTTTCACTCTCTGTCACCCTCCTTCATCTCGTTTTGCTCTCTTTCATCCTCCTTCGTCTCGTTTCGCTCTGTTTCACCCTCCTTCGCCTCGTTTCGCTCTCTGTCACCCTCCTTCATCTCGTTTTGCTCTCTTTCATCCTCCTTCGTCTCGTTTTGCTCAATTTCACCCTCCTTCGCCTCGTTTCGCTCTCTTTCACCCTCCTTCGTCTCGTTTCGCTCTCTTTCACCCTCCTTCGTCTCGTTTCGCTCTCTTCCACCCTCCTTTGTCTTATTTCGCCCTCCTTCACCCTCCTCCGTCTCGTTTCGCTCTGTTTCACACTCCTTCATCTCGTTTCGCTCTATTTCACCCTCCTTTGACTCATTTCGCTGTCTTTCACCTTCCTTCGCCTCGTTTCACTCTCTTTCAACCTCCTTCATCTCGTTTTGCTCTCTTTCACCCTCCTTCGTCTCGTTTCGATCTCTTTGACCCTCCTACGTCTCGTTTTGCTCTCCTTCACCCTCCTTCATCTCGTTTCGCTATCGTTCACCCTCCTCCGTCTCGTTTCAATCTCTTTCGCCCTCCTTCGTCTCGTTTCGCTCTCTTTCACACTCCTTCATCTCGTTTCGCTTTCTTTCACCCTCCTTCGTCTCGTTTCGCTATCTCTCACCCTCCTTCGTCTCGTTTCGCTCTCTTTCACCCTCCTTCATCTCGTTTCGCTCTCACTCACCCTCCTTCGTCTCGTTTCGCTCTCTTTCACCCTCCTTCGTCTCGTTTCGCCTTCTTTCATCCTCCTTCGTCTCGTTTCACTCTCTTTCACCCTCCTTTGCCTCGCTTCGCTCTCTTTCACCCTCCTTCGTCTCGTTTCACTCTCTTTCACCCTCCTTCGTCTCGTTTTGCTCTCTTCCACCCTCCTTCGTCTTGTTTCACCCTCCTTCACCCTCCTTCGTCTCGTTTCGCTCTCTTTCACACTGCATCGTCTCGTTTCGCTCTCTTCCACCCTCCTTCGTCTCGTTTGGCTCTCTCTCACCCTCCTTCGTCTCGTTTCACTCTCTTCCTCCCTCCTTCGTCTCGTTTTGCCTACTTTCACCCTCCTTCATCTCGTTTCGCTCTCTTTCCCCCTCCTTCGTCTCGTTTCGTTCTCGTTCACCCTCATTCGTCTCGTTTCGCTCTCTTTCACCTTCCTTCGCCTCGTTTCGCTCTCTTTCACCCTCCTTTGTCTCGTTTGGCTCTTTTTCACCCTCCTTCGTCTCGTTTAGCTCTCTTTCACCTTCCTTCGTCTCGTTTCGCTCTCTTTCACCCTCGTTCGTCTCGTTTCGCTCTCTTCCACCCTCCTTTGTCTCGTTTCGCTCTCTTCCACCCTCCTTCTTCTCATTTCGCCTTCTTTCACCCTCTTTCATCTCGTTTCACTCTCTTTCCCCCTCCTTCGTCTTGTTTTGATCTATTTCCCCCTCCTTCGACTCGTTTCTCTCTCTTTCACCTTCCTTTGCCTCGTTTCACTCTCTTTCACCCTCCTTCATCTCGTTTCGCTCTCTTTTACCCTCCTTCGTCTCGTTTTGCTCTCTTTGACCCTCCTCCGTCTCGTTTCGCTCTCTTCCACCCTCCTTCGTCTCGTTTCACTCTCTTTGACCCTCCTTTATCTCGTTTCGCTCTCTTCCACCCTCCTTCATCTCGTTTCGCCCTCTCTCACCCATCTTCGTCTCGTTTCGCTCTCTTTCACCCTCCTTCGTCTCGTTTCGCTCTCTTTCCCCCTCCTTCATCTCGTTTTGTACTCTTTCACCCTCCTTCGTCTTGTTTCGCTCTCTTTCACCCTCCTTCGTCTCGTTTTGCTCTCTTCCACCCTCCTTCGTCTCGTTTCGCCCACCTTCACCCTCCTTCATCTCGTTTTGCTCTCTTTGACCCTCCTCCTTCTCGTTTCGCTCTCTTCCACCCTCCTTCGTCTCGTTTCACTCTCTTTGACCCTCCTTTATCTCGTTTCGCTCTCTTCCACCCTCCTTCATCTCGTTTCGCCCTCTCTCACCCATCTTCGTCTCGTTTTGCTCTCTTTCACCCTCCTTCGTCTCGTTTCGCTCTCTTTCCCCCTCCTTCATGTCGTTTTGTACTCTTTCACCCTCCTTCGTCTTGTTTCGCTCTCTTTTACCCTCCTTCATCTCGTTTTGCTCTCTTTGACCCTCCTCCGTCTCGTTTCGCTCTCTTCCACCCTCCTTCGTCTCGTTTCACTCTCTTTGACCCTCCTTTATCTCGTTTCGCTCTCTTCCACCCTCCGTTGTCTCGTTTCACTCTCTTTCACCCTCCTTCGTCTCGTTTCGCTCTCTTTCACCCTCCTTCGCCTCGTTTCGCTCTCTTTCACCCTCCTTCATCTCGTTTCACTCTCTTTCACCCTCCTTCGTCTCGTTTTGCTCTCTTCCACCCTCCTTCGTCTCGTTTCACCCTCCTTCACCCTCCTTCGTCTCGTTTCACTCTCTTTCACCCTCCTTCGTCTCGTTTCGCTTTGTTTCACCCTCCTTCGTCTCGTTTCACTCTCTTTCACCCTCCTTCGTCTCGTTTCGCTCTCTTTCACCCTCCTTCGTCTCGTTTCGCTCTCTTTCACCCTCCTTCGCCTCGTTTCCCTCTCTTTCACCCTCCTTCGTCTCGTGTCGCTCTCTTTCACCCTCCTTCGTCTCGTTTTGCTCTCTTTGACCCTCCGTCGTCTCGTTTAGCTCTCTTTCACCTTCCTTCGTCTCGTTTCACTCTCTTTCACTCTCCTTCATTTCGTTTCATCTCTTTCACCCTCCTTCATCTCGTTTAGCTCTCTTCCACCCTCCTTCGTCTCGTTTCACGCTCTTTCACATTCCTTCGTTTCGTTTGTCTCTCTTTCACCCTCCTTCGTCTCGTTTCGCTCTGGTTCACCCTCCTTCATCTCGTTTCGCTGTCTTTCACCTTCCTTCGTTTCGTTTCGCTCTCTTTCACCCTCCTTTGTCTCGATTCGCATTCTTTCACCTTCCTTCGCCTCGTTTCACTGTCTTTCACCCTCCTTCATCTCGTTTCGCTCTCTTTCATCCTCCTTCATCTCGTTTCGCTCTCTTTCACCCTCCTTCGTCTCGTTTTGCTCTCTCTCACCCTCCTTCGTCTCGTTTCACTCTCTTCCTCCCTCCTTCGTCTCGTTTCGCCTTTTTTCACCCTCCTTCGTCTCGTTTCGCTCTCTTTCCCCCTCCTTCGTCTCGTTTCGTTCTCTTTCACCCTCCTTCGTCTCGTTTCGCTCTCTTTCACCTTCCTTCGCCTCGTTTCGCTCTCTTTCACCCTCCTTTGTCTCTTTATGCTCTCTTTCACCCTCCTTCGTCTCGTTTAGCTCTCTTTCACCTTCCTTCGTCTCGTTTCGCTCTCTTTCACCCTCATTCGTCTCGTTTCGCTCTCTTCCACCCTCCTTTGTCTCGTTTCGCTCTCTTCCACCCTCCTTTGTCTCGTTTCGCTCTCTTTCACCCTCCTTCATCTCGTTTCGCTCTCTTTCAACCTCCTTCATCTCGTTTTGCTCTCTTTCACCCTCCTTCGTCTCGTTTCGATCTCTTTGACCCTCCTACGTCTCGTTTCGCTCTCTTCCACCCTCCTTTGTCTTATTTCGCCCTCCTTCACCCTCCTCCGTCTCGTTTCGCTCTCTTTCACACTCCTTCATCTCGTTTCGCTCTATTTCACCCTCCTTTGACTCATTTCGCTGTCTTTCACCTTCCTTCGCCTCGTTTCACTCTCTTTCAACCTCCTTCATCTCGTTTTGCTCTCTTTCACCCTCCTTCGTCTCGTTTCGATCTCTTTGACCCTCCTACGTCTCGTTTTGCTCTCCTTCACCCTCCTTCGTCTCGTTTCGCTATCGTTCACCCTCCTCCGTCTCGTTTCAATCTCTTTCGCCCTCCTTCGTCTCGTTTCGCTCTCTTTCACACTCCTTCATCTCGTTTCGCTTTCTTTCACCCTCCTTCGTCTCGTTTCGCTATCTCTCACCCTCCTTCGTCTCGTTTCGCTCTCTTTCACCCTCCTTCATCTCGTTTCGCTCTCACTCACCCTCCTTCGTCTCGTTTCGCTCTCTTTCACCCTCCTTCGTCTCGTTTCGCCTTCTTTCATCCTCCTTCGTCTCGTTTCACTCTCTTTCACCCTCCTTTGCCTCGCTTCGCTCTCTTTCACCCTCCTTCGTCTCGTTTCACTCTCTTTCACCCTCCTTCGTCTCGTTTTGCTCTCTTCCACCCTCCTTCGTCTTGTTTCACCCTCCTTCACCCTCCTTCGTCTCGTTTCGCTCTCTTTCACACTGCATCGTCTCGTTTCGCTCTCTTCCACCCTCCTTCGTCTCGTTTGGCTCTCTCTCACCCTCCTTCGTCTCGTTTCACTCTCTTCCTCCCTCCTTCGTCTCGTTTTGCCTACTTTCACCCTCCTTCATCTCGTTTCGCTCTCTTTCCCCCTCCTTCGTCTCGTTTCGTTCTCGTTCACCCTCATTCGTCTCGTTTCGCTCTCTTTCACCTTCCTTCGCCTCGTTTCGCTCTCTTTCACCCTCCTTTGTCTCGTTTGGCTCTTTTTCACCCTCCTTCGTCTCGTTTAGCTCTCTTTCACCTTCCTTCGTCTCGTTTCGCTCTCTTTCACCCTCGTTCGTCTCGTTTCGCTCTCTTCCACCCTCCTTTGTCTCGTTTCGCTCTCTTCCACCCTCCTTCTTCTCATTTCGCCTTCTTTCACCCTCTTTCATCTCGTTTCACTCTCTTTCCCCCTCCTTCGTCTTGTTTTGATCTATTTCACCCTCCTTCGACTCGTTTCTCTCTCTTTCACCTTCCTTTGCCTCGTTTCACTCTCTTTCACCCTCCTTCATCTCGTTTCGCTCTCTTTTACCCTCCTTCGTCTCGTTTTGCTCTCTTTGACCCTCCTCCGTCTCGTTTCGCTCTCTTCCACCCTCCTTCGTCTCGTTTCACTCTCTTTGACCCTCCTTTATCTCGTTTCGCTCTCTTCCACCCTCCTTCATCTCGTTTCGCCCTCTCTCACCCATCTTCGTCTCGTTTCGCTCTCTTTCACCCTCCTTCGTCTCGTTTCGCTCTCTTTCCCCCTCCTTCATCTCGTTTTGTACTCTTTCACCCTCCTTCGTCTTGTTTCGCTCTCTTTCACCCTCCTTCGTCTCGTTTTGCTCTCTTCCACCCTCCTTCGTCTCGTTTCGCCCACCTTCACCCTCCTTCGTCTCGTTTTGCTCTCTTTGACCCTCCTCCGACTCGTTTCGCTCTCTTCCACCCTCCTTCGTCTCGTTTCACTCTCTTTGACCCTCCTTTATCTCGTTTCGCTCTCTTCCACCCTCCTTCATCTCGTTTCACTCTCTTTCACCCTCCTTCGTCTCGTTTTGCTCTCTTCCACCCTCCTTCGTCTCGTTTCACCCTCCTTCACCCTCCTTCGTCTCGTTTCACTCTCTTTCACCCTCCTTCGTCTCGTTTCGCTTTGTTTCACCCTCCTTCGTCTCGTTTCACTCTCTTTCACCCTCCTTCGTCTCGTTTCGCTCTCTTTCACCCTCCTTCGTCTCGTTTCGCTCTCTTTCACCCTCCTTCGCCTCGTTTCCCTCTCTTTCACCCTCCTTCGTCTCGTGTCGCTCTCTTTCACCCTCCTTCGTCTCGTTTCGCTCTCTTTGACCCTCCGTCGTCTCGTTTAGCTCTCTTTCACCTTCCTTCGTCTCGTTTCACTCTCTTTCACTCTCCTTCATTTCTTTTCATCTCTTTCACCCTCCTTCATCTCGTTTAGCTCTCTTCCACCCTCCTTCGTCTCGTTTCACGCTCTTTCACATTCCTTCGTTTCGTTTGTCTCTCTTTCACCCTCCTTCGTCTCGTTTCGCTCTGGTTCACCCTCCTTCATCTCGTTTCGCTCTCTTCCACCCTTCTTCATCTCGTTTCGCTCTCTTTGACCCTACTTCGTCTCATTTCGCTCTCTTCCACCCTCCTTCGTCTCGTTTCGCTCTCTTTGACACTCCTTCGTCTCGGTTCGCTCTCTTCCACCCTCCTTCATCTCGTTTCGCCCTCTCTCACCCTTCTTCGTCTCGTTTCGCTCTCTTTCACCCTCCTTCGTCTCCTTTCGCTCTCTTTCTCCCTCCTTCGTCTCGTTTCGCTCTCTTTCGCACTCCTTCGTCTTGTTTCGCTCTGTTCCACCCTTCTTCGTCTCGTTTCGCTCTCATTCACCCTCCTTCGGCTCGTTTCACTCTCTTTCACCCTCCTTCATCTCGTTTCGCTCTCTTTCACCCTCCTTCGGCTCGTTTTGCTCTCTTTCACCCTCCTTTATCTCGTTTCGCTCTCTTTCACCCTCCTTCGTCTCGTTTCGCTCTCTTTCACCCTTCTTCGTCTCGTTTCGCCCTCTTTCACCCTCCTTCCTCTCGGTTCGCTCTCTTTCACCTTCCTTCGTCTCGTTTCGCTCTCTTTCACCCTCCTTTGTCTGGATTCGCACTCTTTCACCTTCCTTCTCCTCGTTTTACTCTCTTTCACCCTCCTTCGTCTCGTTTCGCTCTCTTTTACCCTCCTTTGTCTCGCTTCGCTCTCTTTCACCCTCCTTCGTCTCGTTTCGCTCTCTTTCACCCTCCTTCGTCTCGTTTCGCTCTCTTTTACCCTCCTTCGTCTCGTTTCGCTCTCTTTCACCCTCCTTCATCTCGTTTCGCTCTCTCTCACCCTCCTTCGTCTCGTTTCGCTCTCTTTCACCCTCCTTCGTCTCGTTTCGCCTTCTTTCACCCTCCTTCGTCTCGTTTCGCTCTCTTTCCCCCTCCTTCGTCTTGTTTCGATCTCTTTCACCCTCCTTCGTCTCGTTTCGCCCTCCTTCACCCTCCTTCAACTCTTTTCGCTCTCTTTCACCCTCCTTTGTCTCGATTCGCACTCTTTCACCTTCCGTCGCCTCGTTTCACTCTCTGTCACCCTCCTTCATCTCGCTTTGCTCTCTTTCATCCTCCTTCGTCTCGTTTCGCTCTGTTTCACCCTCCTTCGCCTCGTTTCGCTCTCTGTCACCCTCCTTCATCTCGTTTTGCTCTCTTTCATCCTCCTTCGTCTCGTTTTGCTCAATTTCACCCTCCTTCGCCTCGTTTCGCTCTCTTTCACCCTCCTTCGTCTCGTTTCGCTCTCTTTCACCCTCCTTCGTCTCGTTTCGCTCTCTTCCACCCTCCTTTGTCTTATTTCGCCCTCCTTCACCCTCCTCCGTCTCGTTTCGCTCTCTTTCACACTCCTTCATCTCGTTTCGCTCTATTTCACCCTCCTTCGTCTCGTTTCGATCTCTTTGACCCTCCTACGTCTCGTTTCGCTCTCCTTCACCCTCCTTCGCCTCGTTTCGCTATCGTTCACCCTCCTCCGTCTCGTTTCAATCTCTTTCGCCCTCCTTCGTCTCGTTTCGCTCTCTTTCACACTCCTTCATCTCGTTTCGCTTTCTTTCACCCTCCTTCGTCTCGTTTCGCTATCTCTCACCCTCCTTCGTCTCGTTTCGCTCTCTTTCACCCTCCTTCATCTCGTTTCGCTCTCACTCACCCTCCTTCGTCTCGTTTCGCTCTCTTTCACCCTCCGTCGTCTCGTTTCGCCTTCTTTCATCCTCCTTCGTCTCGTTTCACTCTCTTTCACCCTCCTTTGCCTCGCTTCGCTCTCTTTCACCCTCCTTCGTCTCGTTTCACTCTCTTTCACCCTCCTTCGTCTCGTTTTGCTCTCTTCCACCCTCCTTCGTCTCGTTTCACCCTCCTTCACCCTCCTTCGTCTCGTTTTGCTCTCTTTCACACTGCATCGTCTCGTTTTGCTCTCTTCCACCCTCCTTCTTCTCGTTTGGCTCTCTCTCACCCTCCTTCGTCTCGTTTCACTCTCTTCCTCCCTCCTTCGTCTCGTTTTGCCTACTTTCACCCTCCTTCGTCTCGTTTCGCTCTCTTTCCCCATCCTTCGTCTCGTTTCGTTCTCGTTCACCCTCCTTCGTCTCGTTTCGCTCTCTTTCACCTTCCTTCGCCTCGTTTCGCTCTCTTTCACCCTCCTTTGTCTCGTTTGGCTCTTTTTCACCCTTCTTCGTCTCGTTTCGCTCTCTTTCACCCTCCTTCGTCTCCTTTCGCTCTCTTTCTCCCTCCTTCGTCTCGTTTCGCTCTCTTTCGCACTCCTTCGTCTTGTTTCGCTCTGTTCCACCCTTCTTCGTCTCGTTTCGCTCTCATTCACCCTCCTTCGGCTCGTTTCACTCTCTTTCACCCTCCTTCATCTCGTTTCGCTCTCTTTCACCCTCCTTCGGCTCGTTTTGCTCTCTTTCACCCTCCTTTATCTCGTTTCGCTCTCTTTCACCCTCCTTCGTCTCGTTTCGCTCTCTTTCACCCTTCTTCGTCTCGTTTCGCCCTCTTTCACCCTCCTTCCTCTCGGTTCGCTCTCTTTCACCTTCCTTCGTCTCGTTTCGCTCTCTTTCACCCTCCTTTGTCTGGATTCGCACTCTTTCACCTTCCTTCTCCTCGTTTCACTCTCTTTCACCCTCCTTCGTCTCGTTTCGCTCTCTTTTACCCTCCTTTGTCTCGCTTCGCTCTCTTTCACCCTCCTTCGTCTCGTTTCGCTCTCTTTCACCCTCCTTCGTCTCGTTTCGCTCTCTTTTACCCTCCTTCGTCTCGTTTCGCTCTCTTTCACCCTCCTTCATCTCGTTTCGCTCTCTCTCACCCTCTTTCGTCTCGTTTCGCTCTCTTTCACCCTCCTTCGTCTCGTTTCGCCTTCTTTCACCCTCCTTCGTCTCGTTTCGCTCTCTTTCCCCCTCCTTCGTCTTGTTTCGATCTCTTTCACCCTCCTTCGTCTCGTTTCGCCCTCCTTCACCCTCCTTCAACTCTTTTCGCTCTCTTTCACCCTCCTTTGTCTCGATTCGCACTCTTTCACCTTCCGTCACCTCGTTTCACTCTCTGTCACCCTCCTTCATCTCGCTTTGCTCTCTTTCATCCTCCTTCGTCTCGTTTCGCTCTGTTTCACCCTCCTTCGCCTCGTTTCGCTCTCTGTCACCCTCCTTCATCTCGTTTTGCTCTCTTTCATCCTCCTTCGTCTCGTTTTGCTCAATTTCACCCTCCTTCGCCTCGTTTCGCTCTCTTTCACCCTCCTTCGTCTCGTTTCGCTCTCTTGCACCCTCCTTCGTCTCGTTTCGCTCTCTTCCACCCTCCTTTGTCTTATTTCGCCCTCCTTCACCCTCCTCCGTCTCGTTTCGCTCTCTTTCACACTCCTTCATCTCGTTTCGCTCTATTTCACCCTCCTTCGTCTCGTTTCGATCTCTTTGACCCTCCTACGTCTCGTTTCGCTCTCCTTCACCCTCCTTCGCCTCGTTTCGCTATCGTTCACCCTCCTCCGTCTCGTTTCAATCTCTTTCGCCCTCCTTCGTCTCGTTTCGCTCTCTTTCACACTCCTTCATCTCGTTTCGCTTTCTTTCACCCTCCTTCGTCTCGTTTCGCTATCTCTCACCCTCCTTCGTCTCGTTTCGCTCTCTTTCACCCTCCTTCATCTCGTTTCGCTCTCACTCACCCTCCTTCGTCTCGTTTCGCTCTCTTTCACCCTCCGTCGTCTCGTTTCGCCTTCTTTCATCCTCCTTCGTCTCGTTTCACTCTCTTTCACCCTCCTTTGCCTCGCTTCGCTCTCTTTCACCCTCCTTCGTCTCGTTTCACTCTCTTTCACCCTCCTTCGTCTCGTTTTGCTCTCTTCCACCCTCCTTCGTCTCGTTTCACCCTCCTTCACCCTCCTTCGTCTCGTTTTGCTCTCTTTCACACTGCATCGTCTCGTTTTGCTCTCTTCCACCCTCCTTCTTCTCGTTTGGCTCTCTCTCACCCTCCTTCGTCTCGTTTCACTCTCTTCCTCCCTCCTTCGTCTCGTTTTGCCTACTTTCACCCTCCTTCGTCTCGTTTCGCTCTCTTTCCCCATCCTTCGTCTCGTTTCGTTCTCGTTCACCCTCCTTCGTCTCGTTTCGCTCTCTTTCACCTTCCTTCGCCTCGTTTCGCTCTCTTTCACCCTCCTTTGTCTCGTTTGGCTCTTTTTCACCCTTCTTCGTCTCGTTTCGCTCTCTTTCACCCTCCTTCGTCTCCTTTCGCTCTCTTTCTCCCTCCTTCGTCTCGTTTCGCTCTCTTTCGCACTCCTTCGTCTTGTTTCGCTCTGTTCCACCCTTCTTCGTCTCGTTTCGCTCTCATTCACCCTCCTTCGGCTCGTTTCACTCTCTTTCACCCTCCTTCATCTCGTTTCGCTCTCTTTCACCCTCCTTCGGCTCGTTTTGCTCTCTTTCACCCTCCTTTATCTCGTTTCGCTCTCTTTCACCCTCCTTCGTCTCGTTTCGCTCTCTTTCACCCTTCTTCGTCTCGTTTCGCCCTCTTTCACCCTCCTTCCTCTCGGTTCGCTCTCTTTCACCTTCCTTCGTCTCGTTTCGCTCTCTTTCACCCTCCTTTGTCTGGATTCGCACTCTTTCACCTTCCTTCTCCTCGTTTCACTCTCTTTCACCCTCCTTCGTCTCGTTTCGCTCTCTTTTACCCTCCTTTGTCTCGCTTCGCTCTCTTTCACCCTCCTTCGTCTCGTTTCGCTCTCTTTCACCCTCCTTCGTCTCGTTTCGCTCTCTTTTACCCTCCTTCGTCTCGTTTCGCTCTCTTTCACCCTCCTTCATCTCGTTTCGCTCTCTCTCACCCTCTTTCGTCTCGTTTCGCTCTCTTTCACCCTCCTTCGTCTCGTTTCGCCTTCTTTCACCCTCCTTCGTCTCGTTTCGCTCTCTTTCCCCCTCCTTCGTCTTGTTTCGATCTCTTTCACCCTCCTTCGTCTCGTTTCGCCCTCCTTCACCCTCCTTCAACTCTTTTCGCTCTCTTTCACCCTCCTTTGTCTCGATTCGCACTCTTTCACCTTCCGTCACCTCGTTTCACTCTCTGTCACCCTCCTTCATCTCGCTTTGCTCTCTTTCATCCTCCTTCGTCTCGTTTCGCTCTGTTTCACCCTCCTTCGCCTCGTTTCGCTCTCTGTCACCCTCCTTCATCTCGTTTTGCTCTCTTTCATCCTCCTTCGTCTCGTTTTGCTCAATTTCACCCTCCTTCGCCTCGTTTCCCTCTCTTTCACCCTCCTTCGTCTCGTTTCGCTCTCTTTCACCCTCCTTCGTCTCGTTTCGCTCTCTTCCACCCTCCTTTGTCTTATTTCGCCCTCCTTCACCCTCCTCCGTCTCGTTTCGCTCTCTTTCACACTCCTTCATCTCGTTTCGCTCTATTTCACCCTCCTTCGTCTCGTTTCGATCTCTTTGACCCTCCTACGTCTCGTTTCGCTCTCCTTCACCCTCCTTCGCCTCGTTTCGCTATCGTTCACCCTCCTCCGTCTCGTTTCAATCTCTTTCGCCCTCCTTCGTCTCGTTTCGCTCTCTTTCACACTCCTTCATCTCGTTTCGCTTTCTTTCACCCTCCTTCGTCTCGTTTCGCTATCTCTCACCCTCCTTCGTCTCGTTTCGCTCTCTTTCACCCTCCTTCATCTCGTTTCGCTCTCACTCACCCTCCTTCGTCTCGTTTCGCTCTCTTTCACCCTCCGTCGTCTCGTTTCGCCTTCTTTCATCCTCCTTCGTCTCGTTTCACTCTCTTTCACCCTCCTTTGCCTCGCTTCGCTCTCTTTCACCCTCCTTCGTCTCGTTTCACTCTCTTTCACCCTCCTTCGTCTCGTTTTGCTCTCTTCCACCCTCCTTCGTCTCGTTTCACCCTCCTTCACCCTCCTTCGTCTCGTTTCGCTCTCTTTCACACTGCATCGTCTCGTTTCGCTCTCTTCCACCCTCCTTCGTCTCGTTTGGCTCTCTCTCACCCTCCTTCGTCTCGTTTCACTCTCTTCCTCCCTCCTTCGTCTCGTTTTGCCTACTTTCACCCTCCTTCGTCTCGTTTCGCTCTCTTTCCCCATCCTTCGTCTCGTTTCGTTCTCGTTCACCCTCCTTCGTCTCGTTTCGCTCTCTTTCACCTTCCTTCGCCTCGTTTCGCTCTCTTTCACCCTCCTTTGTCTCGTTTGGCTCTTTTTCACCCTCCTTCGTCTCGTTTAGCTCTCTTTCACCTTCCTTCGTCTCGTTTCGCTCTCTTTCACCCTCGTTCGTCTCGTTTCGCTCTCTTCCACCCTCCTTTGTCTCGTTTCGCTCTCTTCCACCCTCCTTCTTCTCGTTTCGCCATCTTTCACCCTCTTTCATCTCGTTTCACTCTCTTTCCCCCTCCTTCGTCTTGTTTTGATCTATTTCACCCTCCTTCGACTCGTTTCTCTCTCTTTCACCTTCCTTTGCCTCGTTTCACTCTCTTTCACCCTCCTTCATCTCGTTTCGCTCTCTTTTACCCTCCTTCGTCTCGTTTTGCTCTCTTTGACCCTCCTCCATCTCGTTTTGCTCTCTTCCACCCTCCTTCGTCTCGTTTCACTCTCTTTGACCCTCCTTTATCTCGTTTCGCTCTCTTCCACCCTCCTTCATCTCGTTTCGCCCTCTCTCACCCATTTTCGTCTCGTTTCGCTCTCTTTCACCCTCCTTCGTCTCGTTTCGCTCTCTTTCCCCCTCCTTCATCTCGTTTTGTACTCTTTCACCCTCCTTCGTCTTGTTTCGCTCTCTTTCACCCTCCTTCGTCTCGTTTTGCTCTCTTCCACCCTCCTTCGTCTCGTTTCGCCCACCTTCACCCTCCTTCGTCTCGTTTTGCTCTCTTTGACCCTCCTCCGTCTCGTTTCGCTCTCTTCCACCCTCCTTCGTCTCGTTTCACTCTCTTTGACCCTCCCTTATCTCGTTTCGCTCTCTTCCACCCTCCTTCATCTCGTTTCGCCCTCTCTCACCCATCTTCGTCTCGTTTTGCTCTCTTTCACCCTCCTTCGTCTCGTTTCGCTCTCTTTCCCCATCCTTCGTCTCGTTTCGTTCTCGTTCACCCTCCTTCGTCTCGTTTCGCTCTCTTTCACCTTCCTTCGCCTCGTTTCGCTCTCTTTCACCCTCCTTTGTCTCGTTTGGCTCTTTTTCACCCTTCTTCGTCTCGTTTCGCTCTCTTTCACCCTCCTTCGTCTCCTTTCGCTCTCTTTCTCCCTCCTTCGTCTCGTTTCGCTCTCTTTCGCACTCCTTCGTCTTGTTTCGCTCTGTTCCACCCTTCTTCGTCTCGTTTCGCTCTCATTCACCCTCCTTCGGCTCGTTTCACTCTCTTTCACCCTCCTTCATCTCGTTTCGCTCTCTTTCACCCTCCTTCGGCTCGTTTTGCTCTCTTTCACCCTCCTTTATCTCGTTTCGCTCTCTTTCACCCTCCTTCGTCTCGTTTCGCTCTCTTTCACCCTTCTTCGTCTCGTTTCGCCCTCTTTCACCCTCCTTCCTCTCGGTTCGCTCTCTTTCACCTTCCTTCGTCTCGTTTCGCTCTCTTTCACCCTCCTTTGTCTGGATTCGCACTCTTTCACCTTCCTTCTCCTCGTTTCACTCTCTTTCACCCTCCTTCGTCTCGTTTCGCTCTCTTTTACCCTCCTTTGTCTCGCTTCGCTCTCTTTCACCCTCCTTCGTCTCGTTTCGCTCTCTTTCACCCTCCTTCGTCTCGTTTCGCTCTCTTTTACCCTCCTTCGTCTCGTTTCGCTCTCTTTCACCCTCCTTCATCTCGTTTCGCTCTCTCTCACCCTCTTTCGTCTCGTTTCGCTCTCTTTCACCCTCCTTCGTCTCGTTTCGCCTTCTTTCACCCTCCTTCGTCTCGTTTCGCTCTCTTTCCCCCTCCTTCGTCTTGTTTCGATCTCTTTCACCCTCCTTCGTCTCGTTTCGCCCTCCTTCACCCTCCTTCAACTCTTTTCGCTCTCTTTCACCCTCCTTTGTCTCGATTCGCACTCTTTCACCTTCCGTCACCTCGTTTCACTCTCTGTCACCCTCCTTCATCTCGCTTTGCTCTCTTTCATCCTCCTTCGTCTCGTTTCGCTCTGTTTCACCCTCCTTCGCCTCGTTTCGCTCTCTGTCACCCTCCTTCATCTCGTTTTGCTCTCTTTCATCCTCCTTCGTCTCGTTTTGCTCAATTTCACCCTCCTTCGCCTCGTTTCCCTCTCTTTCACCCTCCTTCGTCTCGTTTCGCTCTCTTTCACCCTCCTTCGTCTCGTTTCGCTCTCTTCCACCCTCCTTTGTCTTATTTCGCCCTCCTTCACCCTCCTCCGTCTCGTTTCGCTCTCTTTCACACTCCTTCATCTCGTTTCGCTCTATTTCACCCTCCTTCGTCTCGTTTCGATCTCTTTGACCCTCCTACGTCTCGTTTCGCTCTCCTTCACCCTCCTTCGCCTCGTTTCGCTATCGTTCACCCTCCTCCGTCTCGTTTCAATCTCTTTCGCCCTCCTTCGTCTCGTTTCGCTCTCTTTCACACTCCTTCATCTCGTTTCGCTTTCTTTCACCCTCCTTCGTCTCGTTTCGCTATCTCTCACCCTCCTTCGTCTCGTTTCGCTCTCTTTCACCCTCCTTCATCTCGTTTCGCTCTCACTCACCCTCCTTCGTCTCGTTTCGCTCTCTTTCACCCTCCGTCGTCTCGTTTCGCCTTCTTTCATCCTCCTTCGTCTCGTTTCACTCTCTTTCACCCTCCTTTGCCTCGCTTCGCTCTCTTTCACCCTCCTTCGTCTCGTTTCACTCTCTTTCACCCTCCTTCGTCTCGTTTTGCTCTCTTCCACCCTCCTTCGTCTCGTTTCACCCTCCTTCACCCTCCTTCGTCTCGTTTCGCTCTCTTTCACACTGCATCGTCTCGTTTCGCTCTCTTCCACCCTCCTTCGTCTCGTTTGGCTCTCTCTCACCCTCCTTCGTCTCGTTTCACTCTCTTCCTCCCTCCTTCGTCTCGTTTTGCCTACTTTCACCCTCCTTCGTCTCGTTTCGCTCTCTTTCCCCATCCTTCGTCTCGTTTCGTTCTCGTTCACCCTCCTTCGTCTCGTTTCGCTCTCTTTCACCTTCCTTCGCCTCGTTTCGCTCTCTTTCACCCTCCTTTGTCTCGTTTGGCTCTTTTTCACCCTCCTTCGTCTCGTTTAGCTCTCTTTCACCTTCCTTCGTCTCGTTTCGCTCTCTTTCACCCTCGTTCGTCTCGTTTCGCTCTCTTCCACCCTCCTTTGTCTCGTTTCGCTCTCTTCCACCCTCCTTCTTCTCGTTTCGCCATCTTTCACCCTCTTTCATCTCGTTTCACTCTCTTTCCCCCTCCTTCGTCTTGTTTTGATCTATTTCACCCTCCTTCGACTCGTTTCTCTCTCTTTCACCTTCCTTTGCCTCGTTTCACTCTCTTTCACCCTCCTTCATCTCGTTTCGCTCTCTTTTACCCTCCTTCGTCTCGTTTTGCTCTCTTTGACCCTCCTCCATCTCGTTTTGCTCTCTTCCACCCTCCTTCGTCTCGTTTCACTCTCTTTGACCCTCCTTTATCTCGTTTCGCTCTCTTCCACCCTCCTTCATCTCGTTTCGCCCTCTCTCACCCATTTTCGTCTCGTTTCGCTCTCTTTCACCCTCCTTCGTCTCGTTTCGCTCTCTTTCCCCCTCCTTCATCTCGTTTTGTACTCTTTCACCCTCCTTCGTCTTGTTTCGCTCTCTTTCACCCTCCTTCGTCTCGTTTTGCTCTCTTCCACCCTCCTTCGTCTCGTTTCGCCCACCTTCACCCTCCTTCGTCTCGTTTTGCTCTCTTTGACCCTCCTCCGTCTCGTTTCGCTCTCTTCCACCCTCCTTCGTCTCGTTTCACTCTCTTTGACCCTCCTTTATCTCGTTTCGCTCACTTCCACCCACCGTTGTCTCGTTTCACTCTCTTTCACCCTCCTTCGTCTCGTTTAGCTCTCTTTCACCCTCCTTCATCTCGTTTCGCTCTCACTCACCCTTCTTTGTCTCTTTTCGCTCTCTTTCGCCCTCCTTCATCTCGTTTCGCTCTCTCTCACCCTCCTTCGTCTCGTTTCGCTCTCTTCCACAATCCTTCGTCTCGTTTCGCCTTCTTTCACCCTCCTTCATCTCGTTTCACCCTCCTTCACCCTCCTTCATCTCGTTTCGCTCTCTTTCACCCTCCTTCGTCTCGTTTCGCTCTCTTTCACCTTCCTTCGCCTCGTTTCACTCTGTTCCTCCCTCCTTCGTCTCGTTTTGCCTTCTATCACCCTCCTTCGTCTCGTTTCGCTCTCTTTCCCCCTCCTTCGTCTCGTTTCGCTCTCTTCCACCCTCCTTCATCTCGTTTCGCCCTCTCCCACCCTTCTTCGTCTCGTTTCGCCTTCTTTCACCCTCCTTCATCTCGTTTCACCCTCCTTCACCCTTCTTCATCTCGTTTCGCTCTCTTTCACCCTCCTTCGTCTCGTTTCGCTCTCTTTCACCTTCCTTCGCCTCGTTTCACTCTGTTCCTCCCTCCTTCGTCTCGTTTTGCCTTCTTTCACCCTCCTTCATCTCGTTATGCCTTCTTTCACCCTCCTTCGTCTCGTTTCGCTCTCTTTGCTCCTTCGTCTTGTTTCGATCTCTTTCACCCTCCTTCGTCTCGTTTCGCCCACCTTCACCCTCCTTCAACTCTTTTCGCTCTCTTTCACCCTCCTTTGTCTCGATTCGCACTCTTTCACCTTCCGTCGCCTCGTTTCACTCTCTGTCACCCTCCTTCATCTCGTTTTGCTCTCTTTCATCCTCCTTCGTCTCGTTTCGCTCTGTTTCACCCTCCTTCGCCTCGTTTCGCTCTCTGTCACCCTCCTTCATCTCGTTTTGCTCTCTTTCACCCTCCTTCGTCTCGTTTCGCTCTCTTTCACCCTCCTTCGTCTCGTTTCGCTCTCTTCCACCCTCCTTTGTCTTATTTCGCCCTCCTTCACCCTCCTCCGTCTCGTTTCGCTCTCTTTCACACTCCTTCATCTCGTTTCGCTCTATTTCACCCTCCTTTGACTCATTTCGCTGTCTTTCACCTTCCTTCGCCTCGTTTCACTCTCTTTCAACCTCCTTCATCTCGTTTTGCTCTCTTTCACCCTCCTTCGTCTCGTTTCGATCTCTTTGACCCTCCTACGTCTCGTTTCGCTCTCCTTCACCCTCCTTCGCCTCGTTTCGCTATCGTTCACCCTCCTCCGTCTCGTTTCAATCTCTTTCGCCCTCCTTCGTCTCGTTTCGCTCTCTTTCACACTCCTTCGTCTCGTTTCGCTCTCTTTCACCCTCCTTCATCTCGTTTCGCTCTCACTCACCCTCCTTCGTCTCGTTTCGCTCTCTTTCACCCTCCTTCGTCTCGTTTCGCCTTCTTTCATCCTCCTGCGTCTCGTTTCACTCTCTTTCACCCTCCTTTGCCTCGCTTCGCTCACTTTCACCCTCCTTCGTCTCGTTTCACTCTCTTTCACCCTCCTTCGTCTCGTTTTGCTCTCTTCCACCCTCCTTCATCTCGTTTGGCTCTCTCTCACCCTCCTTCGTCTCGTTTCACTCTCTTCCTCCCTCCTTCGTCTCGTTTTGCCTACTTTCACCCTCCTTCATCTCGTTTCGCTCTCTTTCCCCCTCCTTCGTCTCGTTTCGTTCTCGTTCACCCTCATTCGTCTCGTTTCACCCTCCTTCACCCTCCTTCGTCTCGTTTCGCTCTCTTTCACACTGCATCGTCTCGTTTCGCTCTCTTCCACCCTCCTTCGTCTCGTTTGGCTCTCTCTCACCCTCCTTCGTCTCGTTTCACTCTCTTCCTCCCTCCTTCGTCTCGTTTTGCCTACTTTCACCCTCCTTCATCTCGTTTCGCTTTCTTCCCCCCTCCTTCGTCTCGTTTCGTTCTCGTTCACCCTCATTCGTCTCGTTTCGCTCTCTTTCACCTTCCTTCGCCTCGTTTCGCTCTCTTTCACCCTCCTTTGTCTCGTTTGGCTCTTTTTCACCCTCCTTCGTCTCGTTTAGCTCTCTTTCACCTTCCTTCGTCTCGTTTCGCTCTCTTTCACCCTCCTTCATCTCGTTTTGCTCTCTTCCACCCTCCTTCGTCTCGTTTCGCCCACCTTCACCCTCCTTCGTCTCGTTTTGCTCTCTTTGACCCTCCTCCGTCTCGTTTCGCTCTCTTCCACCCTCCTTCGTCTCGTTTCACTCTCTTTGACCCTCCTTTATCTCGTTTCGCTCTCTTCCACCCTCCTTCATCTCGTTTCGCCCTCTCTCACACATCTTCGTCTCGTTTTGCTCTCTTTCACCCTCCTTCGTCTCGTTTCGCTCTCTTTCCCCCTCCTTCATGTCGTTTTGTACTCTTTCACCCTCCTTCGCCTTGTTTCGCTCTCTTTTACCCTCCTTCGTCTCGTTTTGCTCTCTTTGACCCTCCTCCGTCTCGTTTCGCTCTCTTCCACCCTCCTTCGTCTCGTTTCACTCTCTTTGACCCTCCTTTATCTCGTTTCGCTCTCTTCCACCCTCCGTTGTCTCGTTTCACTCTCTTTCACCCTCCTTCGTCTCGTTTCGCTCTCTTTCACCCTCCTTCGCCTCGTTTCCCTCTCTTTCACCCTCCTTCGTCTCGTGTCGCTCTCTTTCACCCTCCTTCGTCTTGTTTCGCTCTCTTTGACCCTCCGTCGTCTCGTTTAGCTCTCTTTCACCTTCCTTCGTCTCGTTTCACTCTCTTTCACTCTCCTTCATTTCGTTTCATCTCTTTCACCCTCCTTCATCTCGTTTAGCTCTCTTCCACCCTCCTTCGTCTCGTTTCACGCTCTTTCACATTCCTTCGTTTCGTTTGTCTCTCTTTCACCCTCCTTCGTCTCGTTTCGCTCTGGTTCACCCTCCTTCATCTCGTTTCGCTCTCTTCCACCCTTCTTCATCTCGTTTCGCTCTCTTTGACCCTACTTCGTCTCATTTCGCTCTCTTCCACCCTCCTTCGTCTCGTTTCGCTCTCTTTGACACTCCTTCGTCTCGGTTCGCTCTCTTCCACCCTCCTTCATCTCGTTTCGCCCTCTCTCACCCTTCTTCGTCTCGTTTCGCTCTCTTTCACCCTCCTTCGTCTCCTTTCGCTCTCTTTCTCCCTCCTTCGTCTCGTTTCGCTCTCTTTCGCACTCCATCGTCTAGTTTCGCTCTGTTCCACCCTTCTTCGTCTCGTTTCGCTCTCATTCACCCTCCTTCGGCTCGTTTCACTCTCTTTCACCATCCTTCATCTCGTTTCGCTCTCTTTCACCCTCCTTCGGCTCGTTTTGCTCTCTTTCACCCTCCTTTATCTCGTTTCGCTCTCTTTCACCCTCCTTCGTCTCGTTTCGCTCTCTTTCACCCTTCTTCGTCTCGTTTCGCCCTCTTTCACCCTCCTTCCTCTCGGTTCGCACTCTTTCACCTTCCTTCGTCTCGTTTCGCTCTCTTTCACCCTCCTTTGTCTGGATTCGCACTCTTTCACCTTCCTTCTCCTCGTTTTACTCTCTTTCACCCTCCTTCGTCTCGTTTCGCTCTCTTTTACCCTCCTTTGTCTCGCTTCGCTCTCTTTCACCCTCCTTCGTCTCGTTTCGCTCTCTTTCACCCTCCTTCGTCTCGTTTCGCTCTCTTTTACCCTCCTTCGTCTCGTTTCGCTCTCTTTCACCCTCCTTCATCTCGTTTCGCTCTCTCTCACCCTCCTTCGTCTCGTTTCGCTCTCTTTCACCCTCCTTCGTCTCGTTTCGCCTTCTTTCACCCTCCTTCGTCTCGTTTTGCTCTCTTTCCCCCTCCTTCGTCTTGTTTCGATCTCTTTCACCCTCCTTCGTCTCGTTTCGCCCTCCTTCACCCTCCTTCAACTCTTTTCGCTCTCTTTCACCCTCCTTTGTCTCGATTCGCACTCTTTCACCTTCCGTCGCCTCGTTTCACTCTCTGTCACCCTCCTTCATCTCGCTTTGCTCTCTTTCATCCTCCTTCGTCTCGTTTCGCTCTGTTTCACCCTCCTTCGCCTCGTTTCGCTCTCTGTCACCCTCCTTCATCTCGTTTTGCTCTCTTTCATCCTCCTTCGTCTCGTTTTGCTCAATTTCACCCTCCTTCGCCTCGTTTCGCTCTCTTTCACCCTCCTTCGTCTCGTTTCGCTCTCTTTCACCCTCCTTCGTCTCGTTTCGCTCTCTTCCACCCTCCTTTGTCTTATTTCGCCCTCCTTCACCCTCCTCCGTCTCGTTTCGCTCTCTTTCACACTCCTTCATCTCGTTTCGCTCTATTTCACCCTCCTTCGTCTCGTTTCGATCTCTTTGACCCTCCTACGTCTCGTTTTGCTCTCCTTCACCCTCCTTCGCCTCGTTTCGCTATCGTTCACCCTCCTCCGTCTCGTTTCAATCTCTTTCGCCCTCCTTCGTCTCGTTTCGCTCTCTTTCACACTCCTTCATCTCGTTTCGCTTTCTTTCACCCTCCTTCGTCTCGTTTCGCTATCTCTCACCCTCCTTCGTCTCGTTTCGCTCTCTTTCACCCTCCTTCATCTCGTTTCGCTCTCACTCACCCTCCTTCGTCTCGTTTCGCTCTCTTTCACCCTCCGTCGTCTCGTTTCGCCTTCTTTCATCCTCCTTCGTCTCGTTTCACTCTCTTTCACCCTCCTTTGCCTCGCTTCGCTCTCTTTCACCCTCCTTCGTCTCGTTTCACTCTCTTTCACCCTCCTTCGTCTCGTTTTGCTCTCTTCCACCCTCCTTCGTCTCGTTTCACCCTCCTTCACCCTCCTTCGTCTCGTTTTGCTCTCTTTCACACTGCATCGTCTCGTTTTGCTCTCTTCCACCCTCCTTCTTCTCGTTTGGCTCTCTCTCACCCTCCTTCGTCTCGTTTCACTCTCTTCCTCCCTCCTTCGTCTCGTTTTGCCTACTTTCACCCTCCTTCGTCTCGTTTCGCTCTCTTTCCCCATCCTTCGTCTCGTTTCGTTCTCGTTCACCCTCCTTCGTCTCGTTTCGCTCTCTTTCACCTTCCTTCGCCTCGTTTCGCTCTCTTTCACCCTCCTTTGTCTCGTTTGGCTCTTTTTCACCCTTCTTCGTCTCGTTTCGCCCTCTTTCACCCTCCTTCCTCTCGGTTCGCTCTCTTTCACCTTCCTTCGTCTCGTTTCGCTCTCTTTCACCCTCCTTTGTCTGGATTCGCACTCTTTCACCTTCCTTCTCCTCGTTTTACTCTCTTTCACCCTCCTTCGTCTCGTTTCGCTCTCTTTTACCCTCCTTTGTCTCGCTTCGCTCTCTTTCACCCTCCTTCGTCTCGTTTCGCTCTCTTTCACCCTCCTTCGTCTCGTTTCGCTCTCTTTTACCCTCCTTCGTCTCGTTTCGCTCTCTTTCACCCTCCTTCATCTCGTTTCGCTCTCTCTCACCCTCCTTCGTCTCGTTTCGCTCTCTTTCACCCTCCTTCGTCTCGTTTCGCCTTCTTTCACCCTCCTTCGTCTCGTTTTGCTCTCTTTCCCCCTCCTTCGTCTTGTTTCGATCTCTTTCACCCTCCTTCGTCTCGTTTCGCCCTCCTTCACCCTCCTTCAACTCTTTTCGCTCTCTTTCACCCTCCTTTGTCTCGATTCGCACTCTTTCACCTTCCGTCGCCTCGTTTCACTCTCTGTCACCCTCCTTCATCTCGCTTTGCTCTCTTTCATCCTCCTTCGTCTCGTTTCGCTCTGTTTCACCCTCCTTCGCCTCGTTTCGCTCTCTGTCACCCTCCTTCATCTCGTTTTGCTCTCTTTCATCCTCCTTCGTCTCGTTTTGCTCAATTTCACCCTCCTTCGCCTCGTTTCGCTCTCTTTCACCCTCCTTCGTCTCGTTTCGCTCTCTTTCACCCTCCTTCGTCTCGTTTCGCTCTCTTCCACCCTCCTTTGTCTTATTTCGCCCTCCTTCACCCTCCTCCGTCTCGTTTCGCTCTCTTTCACACTCCTTCATCTCGTTTCGCTCTATTTCACCCTCCTTCGTCTCGTTTCGATCTCTTTGACCCTCCTACGTCTCGTTTTGCTCTCCTTCACCCTCCTTCGCCTCGTTTCGCTATCGTTCACCCTCCTCCGTCTCGTTTCAATCTCTTTCGCCCTCCTTCGTCTCGTTTCGCTCTCTTTCACACTCCTTCATCTCGTTTCGCTTTCTTTCACCCTCCTTCGTCTCGTTTCGCTATCTCTCACCCTCCTTCGTCTCGTTTCGCTCTCTTTCACCCTCCTTCATCTCGTTTCGCTCTCACTCACCCTCCTTCGTCTCGTTTCGCTCTCTTTCACCCTCCGTCGTCTCGTTTCGCCTTCTTTCATCCTCCTTCGTCTCGTTTCACTCTCTTTCACCCTCCTTTGCCTCGCTTCGCTCTCTTTCACCCTCCTTCGTCTCGTTTCACTCTCTTTCACCCTCCTTCGTCTCGTTTTGCTCTCTTCCACCCTCCTTCGTCTCGTTTCACCCTCCTTCACCCTCCTTCGTCTCGTTTTGCTCTCTTTCACACTGCATCGTCTCGTTTTGCTCTCTTCCACCCTCCTTCTTCTCGTTTGGCTCTCTCTCACCCTCCTTCGTCTCGTTTCACTCTCTTCCTCCCTCCTTCGTCTCGTTTTGCCTACTTTCACCCTCCTTCGTCTCGTTTCGCTCTCTTTCCCCATCCTTCGTCTCGTTTCGTTCTCGTTCACCCTCCTTCGTCTCGTTTCGCTCTCTTTCACCTTCCTTCGCCTCGTTTCGCTCTCTTTCACCCTCCTTTGTCTCGTTTGGCTCTTTTTCACCCTTCTTCGTCTCGTTTCGCTCTCTTTCACCCTCCTTCGTCTCCTTTCGCTCTCTTTCTCCCTCCTTCGTCTCGTTTCGCTCTCTTTCGCACTCCTTCGTCTTGTTTCGCTCTGTTCCACCCTTCTTCGTCTCGTTTCGCTCTCATTCACCCTCCTTCGGCTCGTTTCACTCTCTTTCAC
This sequence comes from Scyliorhinus torazame, assembly GCF_047496885.1. Lineage (NCBI taxonomy): Eukaryota > Metazoa > Chordata > Chondrichthyes > Carcharhiniformes > Scyliorhinidae > Scyliorhinus > Scyliorhinus torazame. The sequence goes on along the minus strand of NC_092732.1, from coordinate 46,724,238 downwards.
CCTCCTTCATCTCGTTTCGCTCTCTTTCACCCTCCTTCGGCTCGTTTTGCTCTCTTTCACCCTCCTTTATCTCGTTTCGCTCTCTTTCACCCTCCTTCGTCTCGTTTCGCTCTCTTTCACCCTTCTTCGTCTCGTTTCGCCCTCTTTCACCCTCCTTCCTCTCGGTTCGCTCTCTTTCACCTTCCTTCGTCTCGTTTCGCTCTCTTTCACCCTCCTTTGTCTGGATTCGCACTCTTTCACCTTCCTTCTCCTCGTTTCACTCTCTTTCACCCTCCTTCGTCTCGTTTCGCTCTCTTTTACCCTCCTTTGTCTCGCTTCGCTCTCTTTCACCCTCCTTCGTCTCGTTTCGCTCTCTTTCACCCTCCTTCGTCTCGTTTCGCTCTCTTTTACCCTCCTTCGTCTCGTTTCGCTCTCTTTCACCCTCCTTCATCTCGTTTCGCTCTCTCTCACCCTCTTTCGTCTCGTTTCGCTCTCTTTCACCCTCCTTCGTCTCGTTTCGCCTTCTTTCACCCTCCTTCGTCTCGTTTCGCTCTCTTTCCCCCTCCTTCGTCTTGTTTCGATCTCTTTCACCCTCCTTCGTCTCGTTTCGCCCTCCTTCACCCTCCTTCAACTCTTTTCGCTCTCTTTCACCCTCCTTTGTCTCGATTCGCACTCTTTCACCTTCCGTCACCTCGTTTCACTCTCTGTCACCCTCCTTCATCTCGCTTTGCTCTCTTTCATCCTCCTTCGTCTCGTTTCGCTCTGTTTCACCCTCCTTCGCCTCGTTTCGGTCTCTGTCACCCTCCTTCATCTCGTTTTGCTCTCTTTCATCCTCCTTCGTCTCGTTTTGCTCAATTTCACCCTCCTTCGCCTCGTTTCGCTCTCTTTCACCCTCCTTCGTCTCGTTTCGCTCTCTTTCACCCTCCTTCGTCTCGTTTCGCTCTCTTCCACCCTCCTTTGTCTTATTTCGCCCTCCTTCACCCTCCTCCGTCTCGTTTCGCTCTCTTTCACACTCCTTCATCTCGTTTCGCTCTATTTCACCCTCCTTCGTCTCGTTTCGATCTCTTTGACCCTCCTACGTCTCGTTTCGCTCTCCTTCACCCTCCTTCGCCTCGTTTCGCTATCGTTCACCCTCCTCCGTCTCGTTTCAATCTCTTTCGCCCTCCTTCGTCTCGTTTCGCTCTCTTTCACACTCCTTCATCTCGTTTCGCTTTCTTTCACCCTCCTTCGTCTCGTTTCGCTATCTCTCACCCTCCTTCGTCTCGTTTCGCTCTCTTTCACCCTCCTTCATCTCGTTTCGCTCTCACTCACCCTCCTTCGTCTCGTTTCGCTCTCTTTCACCCTCCGTCGTCTCGTTTCGCCTTCTTTCATCCTCCTTCGTCTCGTTTCACTCTCTTTCACCCTCCTTTGCCTCGCTTCGCTCTCTTTCACCCTCCTTCGTCTCGTTTCACTCTCTTTCACCCTCCTTCGTCTCGTTTTGCTCTCTTCCACCCTCCTTCGTCTCGTTTCACCCTCCTTCACCCTCCTTCGTCTCGTTTCGCTCTCTTTCACACTGCATCGTCTCGTTTCGCTCTCTTCCACCCTCCTTCGTCTCGTTTGGCTCTCTCTCACCCTCCTTCGTCTCGTTTCACTCTCTTCCTCCCTCCTTCGTCTCGTTTTGCCTACTTTCACCTTCCTTCGTCTCGTTTCGCTCTCTTTCCCCATCCTTCGTCTCGTTTCGTTCTCGTTCACCCTCCTTCGTCTCGTTTCGCTCTCTTTCACCTTCCTTCGCCTCGTTTCGCTCTCTTTCACCCTCCTTTGTCTAGTTTGGCTCTTTTTCACCCTCCTTCGTCTCGTTTAGCTCTCTTTCACCTTCCTTCGTCTCGTTTCGCTCTCTTTCACCCTCGTTCGTCTCGTTTCGCTCTCTTCCACCCTCCTTTGTCTCGTTTCGCTCTCTTCCACCCTCCTTCTTCTCGTTTCGCCATCTTTCACCCTCTTTCATCTCGTTTCACTCTCTTTCCCCCTCCTTCGTCTTGTTTTGATCTATTTCACCCTCCTTCGACTCGTTTCTCTCTCTTTCACCTTCCTTTGCCTCGTTTCACTCTCTTTCACCCTCCTTCATCTCGTTTCGCTCTCTTTTACCCTCCTTCGTCTCGTTTTGCTCTCTTTGACCCTCCTCCATCTCGTTTTGCTCTCTTCCACCCTCCTTCGTCTCGTTTCACTCTCTTTGACCCTCCTTTATCTCGTTTCGCTCTCTTCCACCCTCCTTCATCTCGTTTCGCCCTCTCTCACCCATTTTCGTCTCGTTTCGCTCTCTTTCACCCTCCTTCGTCTCGTTTCGCTCTCTTTCCCCCTCCTTCATCTCGTTTTGTACTCTTTCACCCTCCTTCGTCTTGTTTCGCTCTCTTTCACCCTCCTTCGTCTCGTTTTGCTCTCTTCCACCCTCCTTCGTCTCGTTTCGCCCACCTTCACCCTCCTTCGTCTCGTTTTGCTCTCTTTGACCCTCCTCCGTCTCGTTTCGCTCTCTTCCACCCTCCTTCGTCTCGTTTCACTCTCTTTGACCCTCCTTTATCTCGTTTCGCTCTCTTCCACCCTCCTTCATCTCGTTTCGCCCTCTCTCACCCATCTTCGTCTCGTTTTGCTCTCTTTCACCCTCCTTCGTCTCGTTTCGCTCTCTTTCCCCCTCCTTCATGTCGTTTTGTACTCTTTCATCCTCCTTCGTCTTGTTTCGCTCTCTTTTACCCTCCTTCGTCTCGTTTTGCTCTCTTTGACCCTCCTCCGTCTCGTTTCGCTCTCTTCCACCCTCCTTCGTCTCGTTTCACTCTTTTTGACCCTCCTTTATCTCGTTTCGCTCACTTCCACCCACCCTTGTCTCGTTTCACTCTCTTTCACCCTCCTTCGTCTCGTTTAGCTCTCTTTCACCCTCCTTCATCTCGTTTCGCTCTCACTCACCCTTCTTTGTCTCTTTTCGCTCTCTTTCGCCCTCCTTCATCTCGTTTCGCTCTCTCTCACCCTCCTTCGTCTCGTTTCGCTCTCTTCCACAATCCTTCGTCTCGTTTCGCCTTCTTTCACCCTCCTTCATCTCGTTTCACCCTCCTTCACCCTCCTTCATCTCGTTTGGCTCTCTTTCACCCTCCTTCGTCTCGTTTCGCTCTCTTTCACCTTCCTTCGCCTCGTTTCACTCTGTTCCTCCCTCCTTCGTCTCGTTTTGCCTTCTATCACCCTCCTTCGTCTCGTTTCGCTCTCTTTCCCCCTCCTTCGTCTCGTTTCGCTCTCTTCCACCCTCCTTCATCTCGTTTCGCCCTCTCCCACCCTTCTTCGTCTCGTTTCGCCTTCTTTCACCCTCCTTCATCTCGTTTCACCCTCCTTCACCCTTCTTCATCTCGTTTCGCTCTCTTTCACCCTCCTTCGTCTCGTTTCGCTCTCTTTCACCTTCCTTCGCCTCGTTTCACTCTGTTCCTCCCTCCTTCGTCTCGTTTTGCCTTCTTTCACCCTCCTTCGTCTCGTTATGCCTTCTTTCACCCTCCTTCGTCTCGTTTCGCTCTCTTTGCTCCTTCGTCTTGTTTCGATCTCTTTCACCCTCCTTCGTCTCGTTTCGCCCACCTTCACCCTCCTTCAACTCTTTTCGCTCTCTTTCACCCTCCTTTGTCTCGATTCGCACTCTTTCACCTTCCGTCGCCTCGTTTCACTCTCTGTCACCCTCCTTCATCTCGTTTTGCTCTCTTTCATCCTCCTTCGTCTCGTTTCGCTCTGTTTCACCCTCCTTCGCCTCGTTTCGCTCTCTGTCACCCTCCTTCATCTCGTTTTGCTCTCTTTCATCCTCCTTCGTCTCGTTTTGCTCAATTTCACCCTCCTTCGCCTCGTTTCGCTCTCTTTCACCCTCCTTCGTCTCGTTTCGCTCTCTTTCACCCTCCTTCGTCTCGTTTCGCTCTCTTCCACCCTCCTTTGTCTTATTTCGCCCTCCTTCACCCTCCTCCGTCTCGTTTCGCTCTCTTTCACACTCCTTCATCTCGTTTCGCTCTATTTCACCCTCCTTTGACTCATTTCGCTGTCTTTCACCTTCCTTCGCCTCGTTTCACTCTCTTTCAACCTCCTTCGTCTCGTTTCGCTCTCTTTCCCCCTCCTTCGTCTCGTTTCGCTCTCTTCCACCCTCCTTCATCTCGTTTCGCCCTCTCCCACCCTTCTTCGTCTCGTTTCGCTCTCTTTCACCCTCCTTCGTCTCCTTTCGTTCTCTTTCACCCTCCTTCGTCTCGTTTCGCACTCCTTCGACTCGTTTCGCTCTCTTCCACGCTATTTCGTCTCGTTTCGCTCTCATTCACCCTCCTTCGGCTCGTTTCACTCTCTTTCACCCTCCTTCATCTCGTTTCGCTCTCTTTCACCCTCCTTCGGCTCGTTTTTCTCTCTTTCACCCTCCTTCATCTCGTTTCGCTGTCTTTCACCTTCCTTCGTCTCGTTTCGCTCTCTTTCACCCTCCTGTGTCTCGATTCGCATTCTTTCACCTTCCTTCGCCTCGTTTCACTGTCTTTCACCCTCCTTCATCTCGTTTCGCTCACTTTCATCCTCCTTCATCTCGTTTCGCTCTCTTTGACCCTCCTTCGTCTCGTTTAGCTCTCTTTCACCCTCGTCTCGTTTCACTCTCTTTCACTCTCCTTCATTTCGTTTCATCTCTTTCACCCTCCTTCATCTCGTTTAGCCCTCTTCCACCCTCCTTCGTCTCGTTTCGCTCTCTTTCACCCTTCTTCGTCTCGTTTCGCTCTCTTTCACCCTCCTTCGTCTCGTTTCGCTCTCTTTCACCCTTCTTCGTCTCGTTTTGCTCTCTCTCACCCTCCTTCGTCTCGTTTCACTCTCTTCCTCCCTCCTTCGTCTCGTTTCGCCTTTTTTCACCGTCCTTCGTCTCGTTTCGCTCTCTTTCCCCCTCCTTCGTCTCGTTTCGTTCTCTTTCACCCTCCTTCGTCTCGTTTCGCTCTCTTTCACCTTCCTTCGCCTCGTTTCGCTCTCTTTCACCCTCCTTTGTCTCGTTATGCTCTCTTTCACCCTCCTTCGTCTCGTTTAGCTCTCTTTCACCTTCCTTCGTCTCGTTTCGCTCTCTTTCACCCTCATTCGTCTCGTTTCGCTCTCTTCCACCCTCCTTTGTCTCGTTTCGCTCTCTTCCACCGTCCTTTGTCTCGTTTTGCTCTCTTTCACCCTCCTTCATCTCGTTTCGCTCTCTTTCACCCTCCTTCATCTCGTTTCGCTCTCTCTCACCCTCCTTCGTCTCGTTTCGCTCTCTTCCACAATCCTTCGTCTCGTTTCGCCTTCTTTCACCCTCCTTCATCTCGTTTCACCCTCCTTCACCCTCCTTCATCTCGTTTCGCTCTCTTTCACCCTCCTTCGTCTCGTTTCGCTCTCTTTCACCTTCCTTCGCCTCGTTTCACTCTGTTCCTCCCTCCTTCGTCTCGTTTTGCCTTCTATCACCCTCCTTCGTCTCGTTTCGCTCTCTTTCCCCCTCCTTCGTCTCGTTTCGCTCTCTTCCACCCTCCTTCATCTCGTTTCGCCCTCTCCCACCCTTCTTCGTCTCGTTTCGCTCTCTTTCACCCTCCTTCGTCTCCTTTCGTTCTCTTTCACCCTCCTTCGTCTCGTTTCGCTCTCTTTCGCACTCCTTCGACTCGTTTCGCTCTCTTCCACGCTATTTCGTCTCGTTTCGCTCTCATTCACCCTCCTTCGGCTCGTTTCACTCTCTTTCACCCTCCTTCATCTCGTTTCGCTCTCTTTCACCCTCCTTCGGCTCGTTTTTCTCTCTTTCACCCTCCTTCATCTCGTTTCGCTGTCTTTCACCTTCCTTCGTCTCGTTTCGCTCTCTTTCACCCTCCTGTGTCTCGATTCGCATTCTTTCACCTTCCTTCGCCTCGTTTCACTGTCTTTCACCCTCCTTCATCTCGTTTCGCTCACTTTCATCCTCCTTCATCTCGTTTCGCTCTCTTTCACCCTCCTTCGCCTCGTTTCCCTCTCTTTCACCCTCCTTCGTCTCGTTTCGCTCTCTTTCACCCTCCTTCGCCTCGTTTCGCTCTCTTTGACCCTCCTTCGTCTCGTTTAGCTCTCTTTCACCCTCGTCTCGTTTCACTCTCTTTCACTCTCCTTCATTTCGTTTCATCTCTTTCACCCTCCTTCATCTCGTTTAGCCCTCTTCCACCCTCCTTCGTCTCGTTTCACGCTCTTTCACATTCCTTCGTCTCGTTTCGCTCTCGTTCACCCTCCTTCATCTCGTTTCGCTTTCTTCCACCCTTCTTCGTCTCATTTCGCTCTCTTTGACCCTACTTCGTCTCATTTCGCTCTCTTCCACCCTCCTTCGTCTCGTTTCGCTCTCTTTGACACTCCTTCGTCTCGGTTCGCTCTCTTCCACCCTCCTTCGTCTCGTATCGCTCTCTTCCACCCTCCTTCGTTTCGGTTCGCTCTCTTTCACCTTCCTTCGTCTCGTTTCGCTCTCTTTCACCCTCCTTTATCTCGATTCGCAATCTTTCACCTTCCTTCGTCTCGTTTCACTCTCTTTCACCCTCCTTCGTCTCGTTTCGCTCTCTTTGCCCCTCCTTCGTCTCGTTTCGTTCTCTTTCACCCTCCTTCGTCTCGTTTCGCTCTCTTTCACCTTCCTTCGCCTCGTTTCGCTCTCTTTCACCCTCCTTTGTCTCGTTATGCTCTCTTTCACCCTCCTTCGTCTCGTTTAGCTCTCTTTCACCATCCTTCGTCTCGTTTCGCTCTCTTTCACCCTCATTCGTCTCGTTTCGCTCTCTTCCACCCTCCTTTGTCTCGTTTCGCTCTCTTCCACCCTCCTTCGTCTCGTTTCGCTCTCTTTCACCCTCCTTCATCTCGTTTCGCTCTCTTTCACCCTCCTTCATCTCGTTTCGCTCTCTCTCACCCTCCTTCGTCTCGTTTCGCTCTCTTCCACAATCCTTCGTCTCGTTTCGCCTTCTTTCACCCTCCTTCATCTCGTTTCACCCTCCTTCACCCTCCTTCATCTCGTTTCGCTCTCTTTCACCCTCCTTCGTGTCGTTTCGCTCTCTTTCACCTTCCTTCGCCTCGTTTCACTCTGTTCCTCCCTCCTTCGTCTCGTTTTGCCTTCTATCACCCTCCTTCGTCTCGTTTCGCTCTCTTTCCCCCTCCTTCGTCTCGTTTCGCTCTCTTCCACCCTCCTTCATCTCGTTTCGCCCTCTCCCATCCTTCTTCGTCTCGTTTCGCTCTCTTTCACTCTCCTTCGTCTCCTTTCGCCCTCTCCCACCCTTCTTCGTCTCGTTTCGCTCTCTTTCACCCTCCTTCGTCTCCTTTCGCTCTCTTTCACCCTCCTTCGTCGCGTTTCGCTCTCTTTCGCACTCCTTCGACTCGTTTCGCTCTCTTCCACGCTATTTCGTCTCGTTTCGCTCTCATTCACCCTCCTTCGGCTCGTTTCACTCTCTTTCACCCTCCTTCATCTCGTTTCGCTCTCTTTCACCCTCCTTCGGCTCGTTTTTCTCTCTTTCACCCTCCTTCATCTCGTTTCGCTCTCTTTCACCCTCCTTCGTCTCGTTTCGCTAACTCTCACCCTCCTTCTTCTCGTTTCGCTCTCTTTCACCCTCCTTCGTCTCGTTTTGCTCTCTCTCACCCTCCTTCGTCTCGTTTCACTCTCTTCCTCCCTCCTTCGTCTCGTTTCGCCTTCTTTCACCCTCCTTCGTCTCGTTTCGCTCTCTTTCCCCCTCCTTCGTCTCGTTTCGTTCTCTTTCACCCTCCTTCGTCTCGTTTCGCTCTCTTTCACCTTCCTTCGCCTCGTTTCGCTATCTTTCACCCTCCTTTGTCTCGTTATGCTCTCTTTCACCCTCCTTCGTCTCGTTTAGCTCTCTTTCACCTTCCTTCGTCTCGTTTCGCTCTCTTTCACCCTCATTCGTCTTGTTTCGCTCTCTTCCACCCTCCTTTGTCTCGTTTCACTCTCTTCCACCCTTCTTCGTCTCGTTTCGCTCTCTTTCACCCTCCTTCATCTCGTTTCGCTCTCTTTCACCCTCCTTCATCTCGTTTCGCTCTCTCTCACCCTCCTTCGTCTCGTTTCGCTCTCTTCCACAATCCTTCGTCTCGTTTCGCCTTCTTTCACCCTCCTTCATCTCGTTTCACCCTCCTTCACCCTCCTTCATCTCGTTTCGCTCTCTTTCACCCTCCTTCGTCTCGTTTCGCTCTCTTTCACCTTCCTTCGCCTCGTTTCACTCTGTTCCTCCCTCCTTCGTCTCGTTTTGCCTTCTTTCACCCTCCTTCGTCTCGTTTCGCTCTCTTTCCCCCTCCTTCGTCTCGTTTCGCTCTCTTCCACCCTCCTTCATCTCGTTTCGCCCTCTCCCACCCTTCTTCGTCTCGTTTCGCTCTCTTTCACCCTCCTTCGTCTCCTTTCGCTCTCTTTCACCCTCCTTCGTCTCGTTTCGCTCTCTTTCGCACTCCTTCGACTCGTTTCGCTCTCTTCCACGCTCCTTCGTCTCGTTTCGCTCTCATTCACCCTCCTTCGGCTCGTTTCACTCTCTTTCACCCTCCTTCATCTCGTTTCGCTCTCTTTCACCCTCCTTCGGCTCGTTTTTCTCTCTTTCACCCTCCTTCACCTCGTTTCGCTGTCTTTCACCTTCCTTCGTTTCTTTTGGCTCTCTTTCACCCTCCTTTGTCTCGATTCGCATTCTTTCACCTTCCTTCGCCTCGTTTCACTGTCTTTCACCCTCCTTCATCTCGTTTCGCTCTCTTTCATCCTCCTTCATCTCATTTCGCTCTCTTTCACCCTCCTTCGTCTCGTTTTGCTCTCTCTCACCCTCCTTTGTCTCGTTTCACTCTCTTCCTCCCTCCTTCGTCTCGTTTCGCCTTTTTTCACCCTCCTTCGTCTCGTTTCGCTCTCTTTCCCCCTCCTTCGTCTCGTTTCGTTCTCTTTCACCCTCCTTCGTCTCGTTTCGCTCTCTTTCACCTTCCTTCGCCTCGTTTCGCTCTCTTTCACCCTCCTTTGTCTCGTTATGCTCTCTTTCACCCTCCTTCGTCTCGTTTAGCTCTCTTTCACCTTCCTTCGTCTCGTTTCGCTCTCTTTCACCCTCATTCGTCTCGTTTCGCTCTCTTCCACCCTCCTTTGTCTCGTTTCGCTCTCTTCCACCCTCCTTTGTCTCGTTTTGCTCTCTTTCACCCTCCTTCATCTCGTTTCGCTCTCTTTCACCCTCCTTCATCTCGTTTCGCTCTCTCTCACCCTCCTTCGTCTCGTTTCGCTCTCTTCCACAATCCTTCGTCTCGTTTCGCCTTCTTTCACCCTCCTTCATCTCGTTTCACCCTCCTTCACCCTCCTTCATCTCGTTTCGCTCTCTTTCACCTTCCTTCGCCTCGTTTCACTCTGTTCCTCCCTCCTTCGTCTCGTTTTGCCTTCTATCACCCTCCTTCGTCTCGTTTCGCTCTCTTTCCCCCTCCTTCGTCTCGTTTCGCTCTCTTCCACCCTCCTTCATCTCGTTTCGCCCTCTCCCACCCTTCTTCGTCTCGTTTCGCTCTCTTTCACCCTCCTTCGTCTCCTTTCGTTCTCTTTCACCCTCCTTCGTCTCGTTTCGCTCTCTTTCGCACTCCTTCGACTCGTTTCGCTCTCTTCCACGCTATTTCGTCTCGTTTCGCTCTCATTCACCCTCCTTCGGCTCGTTTCACTCTCTTTCACCCTCCTTCATCTCGTTTCGCTCTCTTTCACCCTCCTTCGGCTCGTTTTTCTCTCTTTCACCCTCCTTCATCTCGTTTCGCTGTCTTTCACCTTCCTTCGTCTCGTTTCGCTCTCTTTCACCCTCCTGTGTCTCGATTCGCATTCTTTCACCTTCCTTCGCCTAGTTTCACTGTCTTTCACCCTCCTTCATCTCGTTTCGCTCACTTTCATCCTCCTTCATCTCGTTTCGCTCTCTTTCACCCTCCTTCGCCTCGTTTCCCTCTCTTTCACCCTCCTTCGTCACGTTTCGCTCTCTTTCACCCTCCTTCGCCTCGTTTCGCTCTCTTTGACCCTCCTTCGTCTCGTTTAGCTCTCTTTCACCCTCGTCTCGTTTCACTCTCTTTCACTCTCCTTCATTTCGTTTCATCTCTTCCACCCTCCTTCGTCTCGTTTCACGCTCTTTCACATTCCTTCGTCTCGTTTCGCTATCGTTCACCCTCCTTCATCTCGTTTCGCTTTCTTCCACCCTTCTTCGTCTCATTTCGCTCTCTTTGACCCTACTTCGTCTCATTTCGCTCTCTTCCACCCTCCTTCGTTTCGGTTCGCTCTCTTTCACCTTCCTTCGTCTCGTTTCGCTCTCTTTCACCCTCCTTTATCTCGATTCGCAATCTTTCACCTTCCTTCGTCTCGTTTCACTCTCTTTCACCCTCCTTCGTCTCGTTTCGCTCTCTTTCACCCTCCTTCGTCTCGTTTCACTCTCTTTCACCCTCCTTCGTCTCGTTTCGCTCTCATTCACCCTCCTTCGGCTCGTTTCACTCTCTTTCACCCTCCTTCATCTCGTTACGCTCTCTTTCACCCTCCTTCGGCTCGTTTTGCTCTCTTTCACCCTCCTTTATCTCGTTTCGCTCTCTTTCACCCTCCTTCGTCTCGTTTTGCTCTCTTTCACCCTCCTTTGTCTCGTTTCGCCCTCTTTCACCCTCCTTCCTCTCGGTTCGCTCTCTCTCACCTTCCTTCGTCTCGTTTCGCTCTCTTTCACCCTCCTTCGTCTCGTTTCGCTCTCTTTCACCCTCCTTCGTCTCGTTTCACGCTCTTTCACATTCCTTCGTCTCGTTTCGCTCTCGTTCACCCTCCTTCATCTCGTTTCGCTTTCTTCCACCCTTCTTCGTCTCATTTCGCTCTCTTTGACCCTACTTCGCCTCGTTTCGCTCTCTTTCACCCTCCTTTGTCTCGTTATGCTCTCTTTCACCCTCCTTCGTCTCGTTTAGCTCTCTTTCACCTTCCTTCGTCTCGTTTCGCTCTCTTTCACCCTCATTCGTCTCGTTTCGCTCTCTTCCACCCTCCTTTGTCTCGTTTCGCTCTCTTCCACCCTCCTTTGTCTCGTTTTGCTCTCTTTCACCCTCCTTCATCTCGTTTCGCTCTCTTTCACCCTCCTTCATCTCGTTTCGCTCTCTCTCACCCTCCTTCGTCTCGTTTCGCTCTCTTCCACAATCCTTCGTCTCGTTTCGCCTTCTTTCACCCTCCTTCATCTCGTTTCACCCTCCTTCACCCTCCTTCATCTCGTTTCGCTCTCTTTCACCTTCCTTCGCCTCGTTTCACTCTGTTCCTCCCTCCTTCGTCTCGTTTTGCCTTCTATCACCCTCCTTCGTCTCGTTTCGCTCTCTTTCCCCCTCCTTCGTCTCGTTTCGCTCTCTTCCACCCTCCTTCATCTCGTTTCGCCCTCTCCCACCCTTCTTCGTCTTGTTTCGCTCTCTTTCACCCTCCTTCGTCTCCTTTCGTTCTCTTTCACCCTCCTTCGTCTCGTTTCGCTCTCTTTCGCACTCCTTCGACTCGTTTCGCTCTCTTCCACGCTATTTCGTCTCGTTTCGCTCTCATTCACCCTCCTTCGGCTCGTTTCACTCTCTTTCACCCTCCTTCATCTCGTTTCGCTCTCTTTCACCCTCCTTCGGCTCGTTTTTCTCTCTTTCACCCTCCTTCATCTCGTTTCGCTGTCTTTCACCTTCCTTCGTCTCGTTTCGCTCTCTTTCACCCTCCTGTGTCTCGATTCGCATTCTTTCACCTTCCTTCGCCTCGTTTCACTATCTTTCACCCTCCTTCATCTCGTTTCGCTCACTTTCATCCTCCTTCATCTCGTTTCGCTCTCTTTCACCCTCCTTCGCCTCGTTTCCCTCTCTTTCACCCTCCTTCGTCTCGTTTCGCTCTCTTTCACCCTCCTTCGCCTCGTTTCGCTCTCTTTGACCCTCCTTCGTCTCGTTTAGCTCTCTTTCACCCTCGTCTCGTTTCACTCTCTTTCACTCTCCTTCATTTCGTTTCATCTCTTCCACCCTCCTTCGTCTCGTTTCACGCTCTTTCACATTCCTTCGTCTCGTTTCGCTATCGTTCACCCTCCTTCATCTCGTTTCGCTTTCTTCCACCCTTCTTCGTCTCATTTCGCTCTCTTTGACCCTACTTCGTCTCATTTCGCTCTCTTCCACCCTCCTTCGTTTCGGTTCGCTCTCTTTCACCTTCCTTCGTCTCGTTTCGCTCTCTTTCACCCTCCTTTATCTCGATTCGCAATCTTTCACCTTCCTTCGTCTCGTTTCACTCTCTTTCACCCTCCTTCGTCTCGTTTCGCTCTCTTTCACCCTCCTTCGTCTCGTTTCACTCTCTTTCACCCTCCTTCGTCTCGTTTCGCTCTCTTCCACCCTCCTTCGTCTCGTTTCGCCCTCCTTCACCCTTCTTCGTCTCGTTTCGCTCTCTTTCACCCTCCTTCGTCTCGTTTCGCTCTCTTTCACCCTCCTTCGTCTCGTTTCGCTCTCTTTCGCACTCCTTCGTCTCGTTTCGCTCTCTTCCACCCTCCTTCGTCTCGTTTCGCTCTCATTCACCCTCCTTCGGCTCGTTTCACTCTCTTTCACCCTCCTTCATCTCGTTACGCTCTCTTTCACCCTCCTTCGGCTCGTTTTGCTCTCTTTCACCCTCCTTTATCTCGTTTCGCTCTCTTTCACCCTCCTTCGTCTCGTTTTGCTCTCTTTCACCCTCCTTTGTCTCGTTTCGCCCTCTTTCACCCTCCTTCCTCTCGGTTCGCTCTCTCTCACCTTCCTTCGTCTCGTTTCGCTCTCTTTCACCCTCCTTCGTCTCGTTTCGCTCTCTTTCACCCTCCTTCGTCTCGTTTCACGCTCTTTCACATTCCTTCGTCTCGTTTCGCTCTCGTTCACCCTCCTTCATCTCGTTTCGCTTTCTTCCACCCTTCTTCGTCTCATTTCGCTCTCTTTGACCCTACTTCGTCTCATTTCGCTCTCTTCCACCCTCCTTTGTCTCGTTTCGCTCTCTTTGACACTCCTTCGTCTCGGTTCGCTCTCTTCCACCCTCCTTCGTCTCGTATCGCTCTCTTCCACCCTCCTTCGTTTCGGTTCGCTCTCTTTCACCTTCCTTCGTCTCGTTTCGCTCTATTTCACCCTCCTTTCTCTCGATTCGCAATCTTTCACCTTCCTTCGTCTCGTTTCACTCTCTTTCACCCTCCTTCGTCTCGTTTCGCTCTCTTTCACCCTCCTTTGTCTCGTTTCACTCTCTTTCACCCTCCTTCGTCTCGTTTCGCTCTCTTCCACCCTCCTTCGTCTCGTTTCGCCCTCCTTCACCCTTCTTCGTCTCGTTTCGCTCTCTTTCACCCTCCTTCGTCTCGTTTCGCTCTCTTTCACTCTCCTTCATTTCGTTTCGCTCTCTTTGACCCTCCGTCTCGTTTCACCCTCCTTCACCCTTCTTCGTCTCGTTTCGCTCTCTTTCACCCTCCTTCGTCTCCTTCCGCTCTCTTTCACCCTCCTTCGTCTCGTTTCGCTCTCTTTCGCACTCCTTCGTCTCGTTTCGCTCTCTTCCACCCTCCTTCGTCTCGTTTCGCTCTCATTCACCCTCCTTCGGCTCGTTTCACTCTCTTTCACCCTCCTTCATCTCGTTACGCTCTCTTTCACCCTCCTTCGGCTCGTTTTGCTCTCTTTCACCCTCCTTTATCTCGTTTCGCTCTCTTTCACCCTCCTTCGTCTCGTTTCGCTCTCTTTCACCCTCCTTCGTCTCGTTTCGCCCTCTTTCACCCTCCTTCCTCTCGGTTCGCTCTCTCTCACCTTCCTTCGTCTCGTTTCGCTCTCTTTCACCCTCCTTCGTCTCGTTTCGCTCTCTTTCACCCTCCTTCGCCTCGTTTCGCTCTCTTTCATCCTCCTGCGTCTCGTGTCGCTCTCTTTCACCCTCCTTCGTCTCATTTCGCTCTCTTTGACCCTCCTTCGTCTCGTTTAGCTCTCTTTCACCCTCGTCTCATTTCACTCTCTTTCACTCTCCTTCATATCGTTTCATCTCTTTCACCCTCCTTCATCTCGTTTAGCTCTCTTCCACCCTCCTTCGTCTCATTTCACGCTCTTTCAAATTCCTTCGTTTCGCTCTCTTTCACCCTCCTTCGTCTCGTTTCGCTCTCTTTCACCCTCCTTCATCTCGTTTCGCTCTCTTCCACCCTTCTTCGTCTCATTTCGCTCTCTTTGACCCAACTTCGTCTCATTTCGCTCTCTTCCACCCTCCTTCGTCTCGTTTCGCTCTCTTTGACACTCCTTCGTCTCGGTTCGCGCTCTTCCACCCTCCTTCATCTCGATTCGCCCTCTCTCACCCTTCTTCGTCTCGTTTCCCTCTCTTTCACCCTCCTTCGTCTCCTTTCGCTCTCTTTCATCCTCCTTCGTCTCGTTTCGCTCTCTTTCGCACTCCTTCGTCTCGTTTCGCTCTCTTCCACCCTCCTTCGTCTCGTTTCGCTCTCAATCACCCTCCTTCGGCTCGTTACACTCTCTTTCACCCTCCTTCATCTCGTTACGCTCTCTTTCACCCTCCTTCGGCTCGTTTAGCTCTCTTTCACCCTCCTTTATCTCGTTTCGATCTCTTTCACCCTCCTTCGTCTCGTTTCGCTCTCTTTCACCCTCCTTCGTCTCGTTTCGCCTTCTTTCACCCTCCTTCCTCTCGGTTCGCTCTCTCTCACCTTCCTTCGTCTCGTTTCGCTCTCTTTCACCCTCCTTTGTCTCGATTCGCACTCTTTCACCTTCCTTCTCCTCGTTTCACTCACTTTCACCCTCTTTCATCTCGTTGCGCTCTCTTTCATCCTCCTTCATCTCGTTTCGCTCTCTTTCACACTCCTTCGTCTCGCTTCGCTCTCTTTCATCCTCCTTCGTCTCGTTTCGCTATCTCTCACCCTCCTTTGTCTCGTTTCGCTCTCTTTCACCCTCCTTCGTCTCGTTTCGCTCTCTTTCACCCTCCTTCGTCTCGTTTCGCTCTCTTTCACCCTCCTTCGTCTCGTTTCGCTCTCTTTCACCCTCCTTCATCTCGTTTCGCTCTCACTCACCCTCCTTCATCTCGTTTCGCTCTCTTTCACCCTCCTTCGTCTCGTTTCGCCTTCTTTCACCCTCCTTCGTCTCGTATCGCTCTCTTTCCCCCTCCTTCGTCTTGTTTCGATCTCTTTCACCCTCCTTCGCCTCGTTTCGCCCTCTTTCACCCTCCTTCATCTCTTTTCGCTCTCTTTAACCCTCCTTTGTCTCGATTCGCACTCTTTCACCTTCCGTCGCCTAGTTTCACTCTCTGTCACCCTCCTTCATCTCGTTTTGCTCTCTTTCATCCTCCTTCATCTCGTTTCGCTCTGTTTCACCCTCCTTCGCCTCGTTTCGCTCTCTGTCAACCTCCTTCATCTCGTTTTGCTCTCTTTCATCCTCCTTCTTCTCGTTTCGCTCACTTTCACCCTCCTTCGCCTCGTTTCGCTCTCTTTCACCCTCCTTCGTCTCGTTTCGCTCTCTTTCACCCTCCTTCGTCTCGTTTTACCTTCTGTCACCCTCCTTCGTCTCGTTTCGCTCTCTTTCCCCCTCCTTCGTCTCGTTTCGCTCTCTTCCACCCTCCTTCATCTCGTTTCGCCCTCTTTCATCCTCCTTCATCTCGTTTCGCTCTCTTTCACCCTCCTTCGCCTCGTTGCGCCCTCTTTCACCCTCCTTCCTCTCGGTTCGCTCTCTTTCACCTTCCTTCGTCTCGTTTCGCTCTCTTTCACCCTCCTTTGTCTCGATTCGCACTCTTTCACCTTCCTTCTCCTCGTTTCACTCTCTTTCAGCCTCCTTCATCTCGTTTCGCTCTCTTTCATCCTCCTTCATCTCGTTTCGCTCTCTTTCACACTCCTTCGTCTCGTTTCGCTCTCTTTCATCCTCCTTCATCTCGTTTCGCTATCTCTCACCCTCCTTTGTCTCGTTTCGCTCTCTTTCACCCTCCTTCATCTCGTTTCGCTCTCTTTCACCCTCCCTCGTCTCGTTTCGCTCTCTTTCACCCTCCTTCGGCTCATTTCACTCTCTATCACCCTCCTTCGTCTCGTTTCGCTCTCTTTGACGCTCCTTCGTCTCGTTTCGCCCTCCTTCACCCTCCTTCGTCTTGTTTCGCTCTCTTTCACCCTCCTTTGTCTCATTTCACTCTCTATCACCCTCCTTCTTCTCGTTTCGCTCTCTTTCACCCTCCTTCATCTCGTTTCGCTCTCACTCACCCTCCTTCGTCTCGTTTCGCTCTCTTTCACTCTCCTTCGTCTCGTTTCGCCTTCTTTCACCCTCCTTCGTCTCGTTTCGCTCTCTTTCCCCCTCCTTCGTCTTGTTTCGATCTCTTTCACCCTCCTTCGTCTCGTTTCACCCTCCTTCACCCTCCTTCATCTCTTTTCGCTCTCTTTAACCCTCCTTTGTCTCGAGTCGCAATCTTTCACCTTCCGTCGCCTCGTTTCACTCTCTGTCACCCTTCTTCATCTCGTTTTGCTCTCTTTCATCCTCCTTCATCTCGTTTCGCTCTGTTTCACCCTCCTTCGCCTCGTTTCGCTCTCTGTCACCCTCCTTCATCTCGTTTAGCTCTCCTTCACCCTCCTTCGCCTCGTTTCGCTCTCGTTCACCCTCCTCTGTCTCGTTTCAATCTCTTTCGCCCTCCTTGGTCTCGTTTCGCTCTGTTCCACCCTCCTTCGTCTCGGTTCGCCCTCCTTCACTCTCCATCGTCTCGTTTCGCTCTCTTTCACACTCCTTCATCTCGTTTCGCTTTCTTTCACCCTCCTTTGTCTCGTTTCGCTATCTCTCACCCTCCTTCGTCTCATTTCGCTCTCTTTCACCCTCCTTCATCTCGTTTCGCTCTCACTCACCCTCCTTCGTCTCGTTTCGCTCTCTTTCACCCTCCTTCGTCTTGTTTCGCCTTCTTTCATCCTCCTTCGTCTCGTTTCACTCTCTTTCACCCTCCTTCATCTCGTTTTGCTCTCTTCCACCCTCCTTCGTCTCGTTTCACCCTCCTTCACCCTCCTTCGTCTCGTTTCGCTACAACTCACCCTCCTTCGTCCTGTTTCGCTCTCTTCCACCCTCCTTCGTCTCGTTTGGCTCTCTCTCACCCTCCTTCGTCTCGTTTCACTCTCTTCCTCCCTCCTTCGTCTCGTTTTGCCTTCTTTCACCCTTCTTCGTCTCGTTTCGCTCTCTTTCACCCTCCTTCGTCTCGTTTTGTTCTCTTTCACCCTCCTTCGTCTCGTTTCGCTCTCTTTCACCTTCCTTCACCTCGTTTCGCTCTCTTTCACCCTCCTTTGTCTCGTTTGGCTCTCTTTCACCCTCCTTCGTCTCGTTTAGCTCTCTTTCACCTTCCTTCGTCTCGTTTCGCTCTCTTTCACCCTCGTTCATCTCGTTTCCCTCTCTTCCACCCTCCTTTGTCTCGTTTCGCTCTCTTCCACCCTCCTTCGTCTCGTTTCGCTCTCTCTCAACCTCCTTCGTCTCGTTTCGCTCTCTTTTCCCCTCCTTCGTCTTGTTTCGATCTATTTCACCCTCCTTCGACTCGTTTCTCTCTCTTTCACCTTCCTTTGCCTCGTTTCACTCTCTTTCACCCTCCTTCATCTCGTTTTGCTCTCTTTTACCCTCCTCCGCCTCGTTTCGCTCTCTTCCACCCTCCTTCGTCTCGTTTCACTCTCTTTGAGCCTCCTTCGTCTCGTTTTGCTCTCTTCCACCCTCCTTCATCTCGTTTCGCCCTCTCTCACCCTTCTTCGTCTCTTTTCACTCTCTTTCACCCTCCTTCATCTCGTTTCGCTCTCTTTCCCCCTCCTTCATCTCTTTTCGCTCTCTTCCACCCTCCTTCGTCTCGTTTCGCCCACCTTCACCCTCCTTCATCTCGTTTCGCTATCTCTCACCCTCCTTTGTCTCGTTTCACTCTCTTTCACCCTCCTTCGTCTCGTTTCGCTCTCTTTCACCCTCCTTCATCTCGTTTCGCTCTCACTCACCCTTCTTCGTCTCTTTTCACTCTCTTTCACCCTCCTTCGTCTCGTTTCGCCTTCTTTCACCCTCCTTCGTCTTGTTTCGCTCTTTTTCATCCTCCTTCGTCTTGTTTCGATCTCTTTCACCCTCCTTCGTCTCGTTTCTCTCTCTTTCACCTTCCTTTGCCTCGTTTCGCTCTCTTTCACCCTCCTTCGTCTCGTTTCGCTCTCTTTTACCCTCCTTCGTCTCGTTTCGCTCTCTTTGACCCTCCTTCGTCTCGTTTAGCTCTCTTTCACCCTATTTCGTCTCGTTTCGCTCTCTTCCACCTCCTTCGTCTCGTTTCGCCCTCCTTCACCCTCCTTCGTCTCGTTTCGCTCTCTTTCACACTCCTTCGTCTCGTTTCGCTCTCTTTCACCCTTCTTCGTCTCGTTTCGATATCTCTCACCCGCCTTCGTCTCGTTTCACTCTCTTCCTCCCTCCTTCGTCTCGTTTCGCCTTCTTTCACGCTCATTCGTCTCGTTTCGCTCTCTCTCACCCTCCTTCGTCTCGTTTCACTCTCTTCCTCCCTCCTTCGTCTCGTTTCGCCTTCTTTCACCCTCCTTCGTCTCGATTCGCTCTCTTTCCCCATCCTTCGTCTCGTTTTGTTCTCTTTCACCCTCCTTCGTCTCGTTTCGCTCTCTTTCACCTTCCTTCGCCTCGTTTCGCTCTCTTTCACCCTCCTTTGTCTCGTTTCGCTCTCTTTCACCCTCGTTCGTCTCGTTTCGCTCTCTTCCACCCTCCTTTGTCTCGTTTCGCTCTCTTCCACCCTCCTTCGTCTCGTTTCGCTCTCTTTCACCCTCCTTCGTCTCGTTTCGCTCTCTTTCACCCTCCTTCATCTCGTTTCGCTCTCTCTCACCCTCCTTCGTCTCGTTTCGCTCTCTTCCACCCTCCTTCGTCTCGTTTCGCCTTCTTTCACCCTCTTTCACCTCGTTTCACTCTCTTTCCCCCTCGTTCGTCTTGTTTCGATCTATTTCACCCTCCTTCGTCTCGTTTCTCTCTCTTTCACCTTCCTTTGCCTCGTTTCGCTCTCTTTCACCCTCCAACATCTCGTTTCGCTCTCTTTTACCCTCCTTCGACTCGTTTTGCTCTCTTTGACCCTCCTCCGTCTCGTTTCGCTCTATTCCACCCTCCTTCGTCTCGTTTCGCTCTCTTCCACCCTCCTTCGTCTCGTTTCGCCTTCTTTCACCCTCTTTCATCTCGTTTCACTCTCTTTCCCCCTCCTTCGTCTTGTTTCGATCTATTTCACCCTCCTTCGTCTCGTTTCTCTCTCTTTCACCTTCCTTTGCCTCGTTTCGCTCTCTTTCGCCCTCCTTCGTCTCGTTTCACTCTCTTTCACCCTTCTTCGTCTCGTTTTGCTCTCTTCCACCCTCCTTCGTCTCGTTTCACCCTCCTTCACCCTCCTTCGTCTCGTTTCGCTACAACTCACCCTCCTTCGTCCTGTTTCGCTCTCTTCCACCCTCCTTCGTCTCCTTTGGCTCTCTCTCACCCTCCTTCGTCTCGTTTCACTCTCTTCCTCCCTCCTTCGTCTCGTTTTGCCTTCTTTCACCCTTCTTCGTCTCGTTTCGCTCTCTTTCACCCTCCTTCGTCTCGTTTTGTTCTCTTTCACCCTCCTTCGTCTCGTTTCGCTCTCTTTCACCTTCCTTCACCTCGTTTCGCTCTCTTTCACCCTCCTTTGTCTCGTTTGGCTCTCTTTCACCCTCCTTCGTCTCGTTTAGCTCTCTTTCACCTTCCTTCGTCTCGTTTCGCTCTTTCACCCTCGTTCATCTCGTTTCCCTCTCTTCCACCCTCCTTTGTCTCGTTTCGCTCTCTTCCACCCTCCTTCGTCTCGTTTCGCTCTCTCTCAACCTCCTTCGTCTCGTTTCGCTCTCTTTCCCCTCCTTCGTCTTGTTTCGATCTATTTCACCCTCCTTCGACTCGTTTCTCTCTCTTTCACCTTCCTTTGCCTCGTTTCACTCTCTTTCACCCTCCTTCATCTCGTTTCGCTCTCTTTTACCCTCCTTCGTCTCGTTTTGCTCTCTTTGACCCTCCTCCGCTTCGTTTCGCTCTCTTCCACCCTCCTTCGTCTCGTTTCACTCTCTTTGACCCTCCTTCGTCTCGTTTCGCTCTCTTCCACCCTCCTTCATCTCGTTTCTCCCTCTCTCACCCTTCTTCGTCTCTTTTCGCTCTCTTTCACCCTCCTTCGTCTCGTTTCGCTCTCTTTCCCCCTCCTTCATCTCTTTTCGCTCTCTTCCACCCTCCTTCGTCTCGTTTCGCCCACCTTCACCCTCCTTCATCTCGTTTCGCTATCTCTCACCCTCCTTTGTCTCGTTTCACTCTCTTTCACCCTCCTTCATCTCGTTTCGCTCTCTTTCACCCTCCTTCATCTCGTTTCGCTCTCACTCACCCTTCTTCGTCTCTTTTCACTCTCTTTCACCCTCCTTCGTCTCGTTTCGCCTTCTTTCACCCTCCTTCATCTTGTTTCGCTCTTTTTCATCCTCCTTCGTCTTGTTTCGATCTCTTTCACCCTCCTTCGTCTCGTTTCGCTATCTCTCACCCGCCTTCGTCTCGTTTCGCTCTCTTCCACCCTCCTTCGTCTCGTTTCGCTCTCTCTCACCCTCCTTCGTCTCGTTTCACTCTCTTCCTCCCTCCTTCGTCTCGTTTCGCCTTCTTTCACGCTCCTTCGTCTCGTTTCGCTCTCTCTCACCCTCCTTCGTCTCGTTTCACTCTCTTCCTCCCTCCTTCGTCTCGTTTCGCCTTCTTTCACCCTCCTTCGTCTCGTTTCGCTCTCTTTCCCCCTCCTTCGTCTCGTTTTGTTCTCTTTCACCCTCCTTCGTCTCGTTTCGCTCTCTTTCACCTTCCTTCGCCTCGTTTCGCTCTCTTTCACCCTCCTTTGTCTCGTTTCGCTCTCTTTCACCCTCCTTCGTCTCGTTTTGTTCTCTTTCACCCTCCTTCGTCTCGTTTCGCTCTCTTTCACCTTCCTTCACCTCGTTTCGCTCTCTTTCACCCTCCTTTGTCTCGTTTGGCTCTCTTTCACCCTCCTTCGTCTCGTTTAGCTCTCTTTCACCTTCCTTCGTCTCGTTTCGCTCTCTTTCACCCTCGTTCATCTCGTTTCGCTCTCTTTGACCCTCCTTCGTCTCGTTTAGCTCTCTTTCACCCTCCTTCGTCTCGTTTCGCTCTCTTCCACCTCCTTCGTCTCGTTTCCCCCTCCTTCACCCTCCTTCGTCTCGTTTCGCTCTCTTTCACACTCCTTCATCTCGTTTCGCTCTCTTTCACCCTCCTTCGTCTCGTTTCGCTATCTCTCACCCGCCTTCGTCTCGTTTCGCTCTCTTCCACCCTCCTTCGTCTCGTTTCGCTCTCTCTCACCCTCCTTCGTCTCGTTTCACTCTCTTCCTCCCTCCTTCGTCTCGTTTCGCCTTCTTTCACGCTCCTTCGTCTCGTTTCGCTCTCTCTCACCCTCCTTCGTCTCGTTTCACTCTCTTCCTCCCTCCTTCATCTCGTTTCGCCTTCTTTCACCCTCCTTCGTCTCGTTTCGCTCTCTTTCCCCCTCCTTCGTCTCGTTTTGTTCTCTTTCACCCTCCTTCGTCTCGTTTCGCTCTCTTTCACCTTCCTTCGCCTCGTTTCGCTCTCTTTCACCCTCCTTTGTCTCGTTTCGCTCTCTTTCACCCTCGTTCGTCTCGTTTCGCTCTCTTCCACCCTCCTTTGTCTCGTTTCGCTCTCTTTGACCCTCCTTCGTCTCGTTTCGCTCTCTTTCACCCTCCTTCATCTCGTTTCGCTCTCTT
Source organism: Scyliorhinus torazame (assembly GCF_047496885.1). Taxonomy (NCBI): domain Eukaryota; kingdom Metazoa; phylum Chordata; class Chondrichthyes; order Carcharhiniformes; family Scyliorhinidae; genus Scyliorhinus; species Scyliorhinus torazame. The sequence continues at coordinate 46,702,633 of NC_092732.1, read as the reverse complement.
TCACCCTCCTTCATCTCGTTTCGCTCTCTCTCACCCTCCTTCGTCTCGTTTCGCTCTCTTCCACCCTCCTTCGTCTCGTTTCGCCTTCTTTCACACTCTTTCATCTCGTTTCACTCTCTTTCCCCCTCCTTCGTCTTGTTTCGATCTCTTCCACCCTCCTTCGTCTCGTTTCGCCTTCTTTCACCCTCTTTCATCTCGTTTCACTCTCTTTCCCCCTCCTTCGTCTTGTTTCGATCTATTTCACCCTCCTTCGTCTCGTTTCTCTCTCTTTCACCTTCCTTTGCCTCATTTCGCTCTCTTTCACCCTCCTTCGTCTCGTTTCGCTCTCTTCCACCCTCCTTCGTCTCGTTTGGCTCTCTCTCACCCTCCTTCGTCTCGTTTCACTCTCTTCCTCCCTCCTTCGTCTCGTTTCGCTCTCTTTCACCCTCCTTCGTCTCATTTTGTTCTCTTTCACCCTCCTTCATCTCGTTTCGCTCTCTTTCACCTTCCTTCACCTCGTTTCGCTCTCTTTCACCCTCCAACATCTCGTTTCGCTCTCTTTTACCCTCCTTCGACTCGTTTTGCTCTCTTTGACCCTCCTCCGTCTCGTTTCGCTCTATTCCACCCTCCTTCGTCTCGTTTCGCTCTCTTCCACCCTCCTTCGTCTCGTTTCGCCTTCTTTCACCCTCTTTCATCTCGTTTCACTCTCTTTCCCCCTCCTTCGTCTTGTTTCGATCTATTTCACCCTCCTTCGTCTCGTTTCTCTCTCTTTCACCTTCCTTTGCCTCGTTTCGCTCTCTTTCGCCCTCCTTCGTCTCGTTTCACTCTCTTTCACCCTCCTTCGTCTCGTTTTGCTCTCTTCCACCCTCCTTCGTCTCGTTTCACCCTCCTTCACCCTCCTTCATCTCGTTTCGCTACAACTCACCCTCCTTCGTCCTGTTTCGCTACTTCCACCCTCCTTCGTCTCGTTTGGCTCTCTCTCACCCTCCTTCGTCTCGTTTCACTCTCTTCCTCCCTCCTTCGTCTCGTTTTGCCTTCTTTCACCCTTCTTCGTCTCGTTTCGCTCTCTTTCACCCTCCTTCGTCTCGTTTTGTTCTCTTTCACCCTCCTTCGTCTCGTTTCGCTCTCTTTCACCTTCCTTCACCTCGTTTCGCTCTCTTTCACCCTCCTTTGTCTCGTTTGGCTCTCTTTCACCCTCCTTCGTCTCGTTTAGCTCTCTTTCACCTTCCTTCGTCTCGTTTCGCTCTTTCACCCTCGTTCATCTCGTTTCCCTCTCTTCCACCCTCCTTTGTCTCGTTTCGCTCTCTTCCACCCTCCTTCGTCTCGTTTGGCTCTCTCTCACCCTCCTTCGTCTCGTTTCACTCTCTTCCTCCCTCCTTCGTCTCGTTTTGCCTTCTTTCACCCTTCTTCGTCTCGTTTCGCTCTCTTTCACCCTCCTTCGTCTCGTTTTGTTCTCTTTCACCCTCCTTCGTCTCGTTTCGCTCTCTTTCACCCTCCTTCGTCTCGTTTTGTTCTCTTTCACCCTCCTTCGTCTCGTTTCGCTCTCTTTCACCTTCCTTCACCTCGTTTCGCTCTCTTTCACCCTCCTTTGTCTCGTTTGGCTCTCTTTCACCCTCCTTCGTCTCATTTAGCTCTCTTTCACCTTCCTTCGTCTCGTTTCGCTCTCTTTCACCCTCGTTCATCTCGTTTCCCTCTCTTCCACCCTCCTTTGTCTCGTTTCGCTCTCTTCCACCCACCTTCGTCTCGTTTCGCTCTCTCTCAACCTCCTTCGTCTCGTTTCGCTCTCTTTCCCCCTCCTTCGTCTTGTTTCGATCTATTTCACCCTCCTTCGACTCGTTTCTCTCTCTTTCACCTTCCTTTGCCTCGTTTCACTCTCTTTCACCCTCCTTCATCTCGTTTCGCTCTCTTTTACCCTCCTTCGTCTCGTTTTGCTCTCTTTGACCCTCCTCCGCCTCGTTTCGCTCTCTTCCACCCTCCTTCGTCTCGTTTCACTCTCTTTGACCCTCCTTCGTCTCGTTTCGCTCTCTTCCACCCTCCTTCATCTCGTTTCGCCCTCTCTCACCCTTCTTCGTCTCTTTTCGCTCTCTTTCACCCTCCTTCGTCTCGTTTCGCTCTCTTTCCCCCTCCTTCATCTCTTTTCGCTCTCTTCCACCCTCCTTCGTCTCGTTTCGCCCACCTTCACCCTCCTTCGTCTCGTTTCACTCTCTTCCTCCCTCCTTCGTCTCGTTTTGCCTTCTTTCACCCTTCTTCGTCTCGTTTCACTCTCTTTCACCCTCCTTCGTCTCGTTTTGTTCTCTTTCACCCTCCTTCATCTCGTTTCGCTCTCTTTCACCTTCCTTCACCTCGTTTCGCTCTCTTTCACCCTCCTTTGTCTCGTTTCGCTCTCTTTCACCCTCCTTCGTCTCGTTTAGCTCTCTTTCACCTTCCTTCGTCTTGTTTCGCTCTCTTTCACCCTCGTTCATCTCGTTTCCCTCTCTTCCACCCTCCTTTGTCTCGTTTCGCTCTCTTCCACCCTCCTTCGTCTCGTTTCGCTCTCTCTCAACCTCCTTCGTCTCGTTTCGCTCTCTTTCCCCCTCCTTCGTCTTGTTTCGATCTATTTCACCCTCCTTCGACTCGTTTCTCTCTCTTTCACCTTCCTTTGCCTCGTTTCACTCTCTTTCACCCTCCTTCATCTCGTTTCGCTCTCTTTTACCCTCCTTCGTCTCGTTTTGCTCTCTTTGACCCTCCTCCGCCTCGTTTCGCTCTCTTCCACCCTCCTTCGTCTCGTTTCACTCTCTGTGACCCTCCTTCGTCTCGTTTCGCTCTCTTCCACCCTCCTTCATCTCGTTTCGCCCTCTCTCACCCTTCTTCGTCTCTTTTCGCTCTCTTTCACCCTCCTTCGTCTCGTTTCGCTCTCTTTCCCCCTCCTTCATCTCTTTTCGCTCTCTTCCACCCTCCTTCGTCTCGTTTCGCCCACCTTCACCCTCCTTCATCTCGTTTCGCTATCTCTCACCCTCCTTTGTCTCGTTTCACTCTCTTTCACCCTCCTTCATCTCGTTTCGCTCTCTTTCACCCTCCTTCATCTCGTTTCGCTCTCACTCACCCTTCTTCGTCTCTTTTCACTCTCTTTCACCCTCCTTCGTCTCGTTTCGCCTTCTTTCACCCTCCTTCGTCTTGTTTCGCTCTTTTTCATCCTCCTTCGTCTTGTTTCGATCTCTTTGACCCTCCTTCGTCTCGTTTCTCTCTCTTTCACCTTCCTTTGCCTCGTTTCGCCCTCTTCCACCCTCCTTCGTCTCGTTTCGCTCTCTTTCACCCTCCTTCGTCTCGTTTCGCTATCTCTCACCCGCCTTCGTCTCGTTTCGCTCTCTTCCACCCTCCTTCGTCTCGTTTCGCTCTCTCTCACCCTCCTTCGTCTCGTTTCACTCTCTTCCTCCCTCCTTCGTCTTGTTTCACCTTCTTTCACGCTCCTTCATCTCGTTTCGCTCTCTCTCACCCTCCTTCGTCTCGTTTTACTCTCTTCCTCCCTCCTTCGTCTCGTTTCGCCTTCTTTCACCCTCCTTCGTCTCGTTTCGCTCTCTTTCCCCCTCCTTCGTCTCGTTTTGTTCTCTTTCACCCTCCTTCGTCTCGTTTCGCTCTCTTTCACGTTGCTTCGCCTCGTTTCGCTCTCTTTCACCCTCCTTTGTCTCGTTTCGCTCTCTTTCACCCTCGTTCGTCTTGTTTCGCTCTCTTCCACCCTCCTTTGTCTCGTTTCGCTCTCTTCCACCCTCCTTCGTCTCGTTTCGCTCTCTTTCACCCTCCTTCGTCTCGTTTCGCTCTCTTTCACCCTCCTTCATCTCGTTTCGCTCTCTCTCACCCTCCTTCGTCTCGTTTCGCTCTCTTCCACCCTCCTTCGTCTCGTTTCGCCTTCTTTCACCCTCTTTCATCTCGTTTCACTCTCTTTCCCCCTCCTTCGTCTTGTTTCGATCTATTTCACCCTCCTTCGTCTCGTTTCTCTCTCTTTCACCTTCCTTTGCCTCGTTTCGCTCTCTTTCACCCTCCATCATCTCGTTTCGCTCTCTTTTACCCTCCTTCGACTCGTTTTGCTCTCTTTGACCCTCCTCCGTCTCGTTTCGCTCTATTCCACCCTCCTTCGTCTCGTTTCACTCTCTTTCACACTCCTTCGTCTCGTTTCGCTCTCTTTCACCCTCCTTCGTCTCGTTTCGCTCTCTTTCACCCTCCTTCATCTCGGTGCACTCTCTCTCACCCTCCTTCGTCTCATTTCGGTCTCTTCCACCCTCGTTCGTATCGTTTTGCCTTCTTTCACCCTCTTTCATCTCGTTTCGCTCTCTTTCCCCCTCCTTCGTCTTGTTTCATTCTATTTCACCCTCCTTCGTCTCGTTTCTCTCTTTCACCTTCCTTTGCCTCTTTTCGCTCTCTTTCACCCTCCTTCATCTCGTTTCGCTCTCTTTTACCCTCCTTCGTCTCGTTTTGCTCTATTTGACCCTCCTCCGTCTCGTTTCGCTCTCTTCCACCCTCCTTCGTCTCGTTTCACTCTCTTTCACACTCCTTCGTCTCGTTTCGCTCTCTTTCACCCTCCTTCGTCTCGTTTCGCTCTCTTTCACCCTCCTTCATCTCGTTTCGCTCTCTCTCACCCTCCTTCGTCTCATGTCGGTCTCTTCCACCCTCCTTCGTCTCGTTTCACTCTCTTTCGTACTCCTTTGTCTTGTTTCGCTCTCTTTCACCCTCCTTCGTCTCGTTTCGCTCTCTTTCACCCTCCTTCATCTCGTTTCGCTCTCTCTCACCCTCCTTCGTCTCATTTCGGTCTCTTCCACCCTCCTTCGTATCGTTTTGCCTTCTTTCACCCTCTTTCATCTCGTTTCGCTCTCTTTCCCCCTCCTTCGTCTTGTTTCGTTCTATTTCACCCTCCTTCGTCTCGTTTCTCTCTTTCACCTTCCTTTGCCTCTTTTCGCTCTCTTTCACCCTCCTTCATCTCGTTTCGCTCTCTTTTACCCTCCTTCGTCTCGTTTTTGCTCTCTTTGACCCTCCTCCGTCTCGTTTCGCTCTCTTCCACCCTCCTTCGTCTCGTTTCACTCTCTTTCAAACTCCTTTGTCTCGTTTCGCTCTCTTTCACCCTCCTTCGACTCGTTTCGCTCCCTTTCACCCTCCTTCATCTCGTTTCGTTCTCCCTCACCCTCCTTCGTCTCATTTCGGTCTCTTCCACCCTCCTTCGTATCGTTTTGCCTTCTTTCACCCTCTTTCATCTCGTTTCGCTCTCTTTCCCCCTCCTTCGTCTTGCTTCGTTCTATTTCACCTTCCTTCGTCTCGTTTCTCTCTTTCACCTTCCTTTGCCTCTTTTCGCTCTCTTTCACCCTCCTTCATCTCGTTTCGCTCTCTTTTACCCTCCTTCGTCTCGTTTCGCTCTCTTTCAACCTCCTTCGTCTCGTTTAGCTCTCTTTCACACTCGTTCGTCTCGTTTCGCTCTCTTCCACCCTCCTTTGTCTCGTTTCGCTCTCTTTCACCCTCCTTCGATCGTTTCACTCTCTTTCACACTCCTTTAGCTCGTTTCATCCCGTTCACCCTCCATTGACTCGTTTCGCTGTCTTTCACCTTCCTTCGCCTCGTTTAACTCTCTTTCACCCTCCTTCGTCTCGTTTCGCTCTCTTTCACACTCCTTTGTCTCGTTTCGCTCTCTTTCACCCTCCTTCGTCTCGTTTAGCTCTCTTTCACCTTCCTTCGTCTCGTTTCGCTCTCTTTCACCCTCGTTCGTCTCGTTTCGCTCTCTTCCACCCTCCTTTGTCTCGTTTCGCTCTCTTCCACCCTCCTTCGTCTCGTTTCGCTCTCTTTCACCCTCCTTCGTCTCGTTTCGCTCTCTTTCACCCTCCTTCATCTCGTTTCGCTCTCTCTCACCCTCCTTCGTCTCGTTTCGCTCTCTTCCACCCGCCTTCGTCTCGTTTCGCCTTCTTTCACCCTCTTTCATCTCGTTTCACTCTCTTACCCCCTCCTTCGTCTTGTTTCGATCTATTTCACCCGCCTTCGTCTCGGTTCTCTCTCTTTCACCTTCCTTTGCCTCGTTTCGCTCTCTTTCACCCTCCATCATCTCGTTTCGCTCTCTTTTACCCTCCTTCGACTCGTTTTGCTCTCTTTGACGCTCCTTCCTCTCGTTTCGCTCTATTCCACCCACCTTCGTCTCCTTTCACTCTCTTTCACACTCCTTCGTCTCGTTTCGCTCTCTTTCACCCTCCTTCGTCTCGCTCTCTTTCACCCTCCTTCATCTCGTTTCACTCTCTCTCACCCTCCTTCGTCTCATTTCGGTCTCTTCCACCCTCCTTCGTATCGTTTTGCCTTCTTTCACCCTCTTTCATCTCGTTTCGCTCTCTTTCCCCCTCCTTCGTCTTGTTTCATTCTATTTCACCCTCCTTCGTCTCGTTTCTCTCTTTCACCTTCCTTTGCCTCTTTTCGCTCTCTTTCACCCTCCTTCATCTCGTTTCGCTCTCTTTTACCCTCCTTCGTCTCGTTTTGCTCTATTTGACCCTCCTCCGTCTCGTTTCGCTCTCTTCCACCCTCCTTCGTCTCGTTTCACTCTATTTCACACTCCTTCGTCTCGTTTCGCTCTCTTTCACCCTCCTTCGTCTCGTTTCGCTCTCTTTCACCCTGCTTCATCTCGTTTCGCTCTCTCTCACCCTCCTTCGTCTCATTTCGGTCTCTTCCACCCTCCTTCGTCTCGTTTCGCTCTCTTTCACCCTCCTTCATCTCGTTTCGCTCTCTCTCACCCTCCTTCGTCTCATTTCGGTCTCTTCCACCCTCCTTCGTATCGTTTTGCCTTCTTTCACCCTCTTTCATCTCGTTTCGCTCTCTTTCCCCCTCCTTCGTCTTGTTTTGTTCTATTTCACCCTCCTTCGTCTCGTTTCTCTCTTTCACCTTCCTTTGCCTCTTTTCGCTCTCTTTCACCCTCCTTCATCTCGTTTCGCTCTCTTTTACCCTCCTTCATCTCGTTTTTGCTCTCTTTGACCCTCCTCCGTCTCGTTTCACTCTCTTCCACCCTCCTTCATCTCGTTTCACTCTCTTTCACACTCCTTCGTCTCGTTTCGCTCTCTTTCACCCTCCTTCGACTCGTTTCGCTCTCTTTCACCCTCCTTCATCTCGTTTCGTTCTCTCTCACCCTCCTTCGTCTCATTTCGGTCTCTTCCACCCTCCTTCGTATCGTTTTGCCTTCTTTCACCCTCTTTCATCTCGTTTCGGTCTCATTCCCCCTCCTTCGTCTTGTTTCGTTCTATTTCACCCTCCTTCGTCTCGTTTCTCTCTTTCACCTTCCTTTGCCTCTTTTCGCTCTCTTTCACCCTCCTTCATCTCGTTTCGCTCTCTTTTACCCTCCTTCGTCTCGTTTCGCTCTCTTTCAACCTCCTTCGTCTCGTTTAGCTCTCTTTCACACTCGTTCATCTCGTTTCGCTCTCTTCCACCCTCCTTTGTCTCGTTTCGCTCTCTTTCACCCTCCTTCGATCGTTTCACTCGCTTTCACACTCCTTTAGCTCGTTTCATCCCGTTCACCCTCCATTGACTCGTTTCGCTGTCTTTCACCTTCCTTCGCCTCGTTTAACTCTCTTTCACCCTCCTTCGTCTCGTTTCGCTCTCTTTCACACTCCTTCGTCTCGTTTCGATCTCTTTGACACTCCTTCGTCTCATTTCGCTCTCTTTCACCCTCCTTCGCCTCGTTTCGCTCTCTTTCACCCTCCTTCGTCTCGTGTCGCTCTCTTTCACCCTCCTTCGTCTCGTTTCGCTCTCTTTCACCCTCCTTCGTCTCGTTTCGCTCTCTTTCACCCTCCTTCATCTCGTTTCGCTCTCTCTCACCCTCCTTCGTCTCATTTCGGTCTCTTCCACCCTCCTTCGTCTCGTTTCACTCTCTTTCACCCTCCTTCGTCTCGTTTCACTCTCTTCCACCATCCTTCATCTCGTTTCACTCTCTTTCACACTCCTTCGTCTCGTTTCGCACTCTTTCAGCCTCCTTCGACTCGTTTCGCTCTCTTTCACCCTCCTTCATCTCGTTTCGTTCTCTCTCACCCTCCTTCGTCTCATTTCGGTCTCTTCCACCCTCCTTCGTATCGTTTTGCCTTCTTTCACCCTCTTTCATCTCGTTTCGCTCTCATTCCCCCTCCTTCGTCTTGTTTCGTTCTATTTCACCCTCCTTCGTCTCGTTTCTCTCTTTCACCTTCCTTTGCCTCTTTTCGCTCTCTTTCACCCTCCTTCATCTCGTTTCGCTCTCTTTTACCCTCCTTCGTCTCGTTTCGCTCTCTTTCAACCTCCTTCGTCTCGTTTAGCTCTCTTTCACACTCGTTCGTCTCGTTTCGCTCTCTTCCACCCTCCTTTGTCTCGTTTCGCTCTCTTTCACCCTCCTTCGATCGTTTCACTCGCTTTCACACTCCTTTAGCTCGTTTCATCCCGTTCACCCTCCATTGACTCGTTTCGCTGTCTTTCACCTTCCTTCGCCTCGTTTAACTCTCTTTCACCCTCCTTCGTCTCGTTTCGCTCTCTTTCACACTCCTTCGTCTCGTTTCGATCTCTTTGACACTCCTTCGTCTCGTTTCGCTCTCTTTCACCCTCCTTCGCCTCGTTTCGCTCTCTTTCACCCTCCTTCGTCTCGTGTCGCTCTCTTTCTCCCTCCTTCGTCTCGTTTCGCTCTCTTTGACCCTCCTTCGTCTCGTTTCGCTCTCTTTCACCCTCCTTCACCTCGTTTCGCTCTCTTTCACCCTCCTTCGTCTCGTGTCGCTCTCTTTCACCCTCCTTCATCTCGTTTCGCTCTCTTTGACACTCCTTCGTCTCGTTTCGCTCTCTTCCACCCTCCTACATCTCGTTTCGCTCTCACTCACCCTCCTTCGGCTCGTTTCGCTCTCTTTCACCCTCCTTCATCTCGTTTCGCTCTCTTTCACCCTCCTTCGGCTTGTTTTGCTCTCTTTCACCCTCCTTCGTCACATTTCGCTCTCTTTCACCCTCCTTCGTCTCGTTTCGCTCTCTTCCACCCTCCTTCGTCTCGTTTCGCCCTCTTTCACCCTCCTTCCTCTCGGTTCGCTCTCTTTCACCTTCCTTCGTCTCGTTTCGCTCTCTTTCACCCTACTTCATCTCGTTTCGCTCTCTTTCATCCTCCTTCATCTCGTTTCGCTCTCTTTCACACTCCTTCGTCTCGTTTCGCTCTCTTTCACCCTCCTTCGTCTCGTTTCGCTATCTCTCACCCTCCTTTGTCTCGTTTCGCTCTCTTTCACCCTCCTTCATCTCGTTTCGCTCTCTTCCACCCTCCTTCGTCTCGTTTGGCTCTCTCTCACCCTCCTTCGTCTCGTTTCACTCTCTTCCTCCCTCCTTCGTCTCGTTTTGCCTTCTTTCACCCTCCTTCGTCTCGTTTCGCTCTCTTTCCCCCTCCTTCGTCTCGTTTCGTTCTCTTTCACCCTCCTTCGTCTTGTTTCGCTCTCTTTCACCTTCCTTCGCCTCGTTTCGCTCTCTTTCACCCCCCTTTGTCTCGTTTGGCTCTCTTTCACCCTCCTTCGTCTCGTTTAGCTCTCTTTCACCTTCCTTCGTCTCGTTCCGCTCTCTTTCACCCTCCTTCGTCTCGTTTCGCTCTCTTTCACCCTCCTTCATCTCGTTTCGCTCTCTCTCACCCTCCTTCGTCTCGTTTCGCTCTCTTCAACCCTCCTTCTTCTCGTTTCGCCTTCTTTCACCCTCTTTCATCTCGTTTCACTCTCTTTCCCCCTCCTTCGTCTTGTTTCGATCTATTTCACCCTCCTTCGACTCGTTTCTCTCTCTTTCACCTTCCTTTGCCTCGTTTCACTCTCTTTCACCATCCTTCATCTCGTTTCGCTCTCTTTTACCCTCCTTCGTCTCGTTTTGCTCTCTTTGACCCTCCTCCGCCTCGTTTCGCTCTCTTCCACCCTCCTTCATCTCGTTTCACTCTCTTTGACCGTCCTTCGTCTCGTTTCGCTCTCTTCCACCCTCCTTCATCTCGTTTCGCCCTCTCTCACCCTTCTTCGTCTCGTTTCGCTCTCTTTCACCCTCCTTCAACTCGTTTCGCTCTCTTTCCCCCTCCTTCATCTCGTTTCGTTCTCTTTCACCCTCCTTCGTCTCGTTTCGCTCTCTTTCACCCTCCTTCGTCTCGTTTCGCTCTCTTCCACCCTCCTTCGTCTCGTTTCGCCCACCTTCACCCTCCTTCATCTCGTTTCGCTTTCTCTCACCCTCCTTTGTCTCGTTTCACTCTCTTTCACCCTCCTTCGTCTCGTTTCGCTCTCTTTCACCCTCCTTCATCTCGTTTCGCTCTCACTCACCCTTCTTCGTCTCTATTCGCTCTCTTTCACCCTCCTTCGTCTCGTTTCGCCTTCTTTCACCCTCCTTCGTCTTGTATCGCTCTTTTTCACCCTCCTTCGTTTCGTTTCGCTCTCTTCCACCCTCCTTCGTCTCGTTTCGCCTTCTTTCACCCTCTTTCATCTCGTTTCACTCTCTTTCCACCTCCTTCGTCTTGTTTCGATCTATTTCACCCTCCTTCGTCTCGTTTCTCTCTCTTTCACCTTCCTTTGCCTCGTTTCGCTCTCTTTCACCCTCCATCATCTCGTTTCGCTCTCTTTTACCCTCCTTCGTCTCGTTTTGCTCTCTTTGACCCTCCTCCGTCTCATTTCGCTCACTTCCACCCTCCTTCGTCTCGTTTCACTCTCTTTCACACTCCTTCGTCTCGTTTCGCTCTCTTTCACCCTCCTTCGTTTCGTTTCGCTCTCTTTCACCCTCCTTCATCTCGTTTCGCTCTCTCTCACCCTCCTTCGTCTCATTTCGGTCTCTTCCACCCTCCTTCGTATCGTTTTGCCTTCTTTCACCCTCTTTCATCTCGTTTCGCTCTCTTTCCCCCTCCTTCGTCTTGTTTCGTTCTATTTCACCCTCCTTCGTCTCGTTTCTCTCTTTCACCTTCCTTTGCCTCTTTTCGCTCTCTTTCACCCTCCTTCATCTCGTTTCGCTCTCTTTTACCCTCCTTCGTCTCGTTTTGCTCTCTTTGACCCTCCTCCGTCTAGTTTCGCTCTCTTCCACCCTCCTTCGTCTCGTTTCACTCTCTTTCACACTCCTTCGTCTCGTTTTGCTCTCTTTGACCCTCCTCCGTCTAGTTTCGCTCTCTTCCACCCTCCTTCGTCTCGTTTCAATCTCTTTCACACTCCTTCGTCTCGTTTCTCTCTCTTTCACCCTCCTTCATCTCGTTTCGCTCTCTCTCACCCTCCTTCGTCTCATTTCGGTCTCTTCCACCCTCCTTCGTCTCGTTTCACTCTCTTTCACACTCCTTCGTCTCGTTTCGCTCTCTTTCACCCTCCTTCGTCTCGTTTCGCTCTCTTTCACCCTCCTTCATCTCGTTTCGCTCTCTCTCACCCTCCTTCGTCTCATTTCGGTCTCTTCCACCCTCCTTCGTCTCGTTTCACTCTCTTTCACACTCCTTCGTCTCGTTTCGCTCTCTTTCACCCTCCTTCGTCTCGTTTCGCTCTCTTTCACCCTCCTTCATCTCGTTTCGCTCTCTCTCACCCTCCTTCGTCTCATTTCGGTCTCTTCCACCCTCCTTCGTATCGTTTTGCCTTCTTTCACCCGCTTTCATCTCGTTTCGCTCTCTTTCCCCCTCCTTCATCTTGTTTCGTTCTATTTCACCCTCCTTCGTCTCGTTTCTCTCTTTCACCTTCCTTTGCCTCTTTTCGCTCTCTTTCACCCTCCTTCATCCGTTTCGCTCTCTTTTACCCTCCTTCGTCTCGTTTTGCTCTCTTTGACCCTCCTCCGTCTCGTTTCGCTCTCTTCCACCCTCCTTCGTCTCGTTTCACTCTCTTTCACACTCCTTCGTCTCGTTTCGCTCTCTTTCACCCTCCTTCGACTCGTTTCGCTCTCTTTCACCCTCCTTCATCTCGTTTCGCTCTCTCTCACCCTCCTTCGTCTCATTTCGGTCTCTTCCACCCTCCTTTGTATAGTTTTGCATTCTTTCACCCTCTTTCATCTCGTTTCGCTCTCTTTCCCCTCCTTCGTCTTGTTTCGTTCTATTTCACCCTCCTTCGTCTCGTTTCTCTCTTTCACCTTCCTTTGCCTCTTTTCGCTCTCTTTCACCCTCCTTCATCTCGTTTCGCTCTCTTTTACCCTCCTTCGTCTCGTTTCGCTCTCTTTCAACCTCCTTCGTCTCGTTTAGCTCTCTTTCACACTCGTTCGCCTCGTTTCGCTCTCTTCCACCCTCCTTTGTCTCGTTTCGCTCTCTTTCACCCTCCTTCGATCGTTTCACTCTCTTTCACATTCCTTTAGCTCGTTTCATCCCGTTCACCCTCCTTTGACTCGTTTCGCTGTCTTTCACCTTCCTTCGCCTCGTTTAACTCTCTTTCACCCTCCTTCGCCTCGTTTCGCTCTCTTTCACACTCCTTCGTCTCGTTTCGATCTCTTTGACACTCCTTTGTCTCGTTTCGCTCTCTTTCACCCTCCTTCGCCTCGTTTCGCTCTCTTTCACCCTCCTTCGTCTCGTGTCGCTCTCTTTCACCCTCCTTCGTCTCGTTTCGCTCTCTTTGACCCTCCTTCGTCTCGTTTCGCTCTCTTTCACCCTCCTTCACCTCGTTTCGCTCACTTTCACCCTCCTTCGTCTCGTGTCGCTCTCTTTCACCCTCCTTCATCTCGTTTCGCTCTCTTTGACACTCCTTCGTCTCGTTTCGCTCTCTTCCACCCTCCTACATCTCGTTTCGCCCTCTCTCACCCTTCTTCGTCTCGTTTTGCTCTCTTTCACCCTCCTTCGTCTCCTTTCGCTCTGTTTCACCCTCCTTTGTCTCGTTTCGCTCTCTTTCGCACTCCTTCGTCTCGTTTCGCTCTCTTCCACCCTCCTTCGTCTCATTTCGCTCTCATTCACCCTCCTTTGGCTCGTTTCGCTCTCTTTCACCCTCCTTCATCTCGTTTCGCTCTCTTTCAACCTACTTCGGCTTGTTTTGCTCTCTTTCACCCTCCTTCATCACATTTCGCTCTCTTCCACCCTCCTTCGTCTCGTTTCGCCCTCTTTCACCCTCCTTCCTCTCGGTTCGCTCTCTTTCACCTTCCTTCGTCTTGTTTCGCTCTGTTTCACCCTCCTTTGTCTCGATTCGCACTCTTTCACTTTCCTTCGCCTCGTTTCACTCTCTTTCACCCTCCTTCATCTCGTTTCGCTCTCTTTCATCCTCCTTCATCTCGTTTCGCTCTCTTTCACACTCCATCGTCTCGTTTTGCTCTCTTTCACCCTCCTTCGTCTCGTTTCGCTATCTCTCACCCTCCTTTGTCTCGTTTTGCTCTCTTTCACCCTCCTTCATCTCGTTTCGCTCTCTTCCACCCTCCTTCGTCTCGTTTCGCTCTCTTTCACCCTCCTTCGTCTCGTTTCGCTATCTCTCACCCTCCTTCGTCCTGTTTCGCTCTCTTCCACCCTCCTTCGTCTCGTTTGGCTCTCTCTCACCCTCCTTCGTCTCGTTTCACTCTCTTCCTCCCTCCTTCGTCTCGTTTTGCCTTCTTTCACCCTCCTTCGTCTCGTTTCGCTTTCTTTCCCCCTCCTTCGGCTCGTTTCGCTCTCTTTCACCTTCATTCGCCTCGTTTCGCTCTCTTTCACCCCCCTTTGTCTCGTTTGGCTCTCTTTCACCCTCCTTCGTCTCGTTTAGCTCTCCTTCACCTTCCTTCGTCTCGTTTCGCTCTCTTCCACCCTCCTTCGTCTCGTTTCGCTCTCTTTCACCCTCCTTCGTCTCGTTTCGCTCTCTTTCACCCTCCTTCATCTCGTTTCGCTCTCTCTCACCCTCCTTCATCTCGTTTCGCACTCTTCCACCCTCCTTCTTCTCGTTTCGACTTCTTTCACCCTCTTTCATCTCGTTTCACTCTCTTTCCCCCTCCTTCGTCTTGTTTCGATCTATTTCACCCTCCTTCGACTCGTTTCTCTCTCTTTCACCTTCCTTTGCCTCGTTTCACACTCTTTCACCATGCTTCATCTCGTTTCGCTCTCTTTTACCCTCCTTCGTCTCGTTTTGCTCTCTTTGACCCTCCTCCGCTTCGTTTCGCTCTCTTCCACCCTCCTTCGTCTCGTTTCACTCTCTTTGACGGTCCTTCGTCTCGTTTCGCTCTCTTCCACCCTCCTTCATCTCGTTTCGCCCTCTCTCACCCTTCTTCGTCTCGTTTCGCTCTCTTTCACCCTCCTTCGTCTCATTTCGCTCTCTTTCCCCCTCCTTCATCTCGTTTCGTTCTCTTTCACCCTCCTTCGTCTCGTTTCGCTCTCTTTCACCCTCCTTCGTCTCGTTTCGCTCTCTTCCACCCTCCTTCGTCTCGTTTCGCCCACCTTCACCCTCCTTCATCTCGTTTCGCTTTCTCTCACCCTCCTTTGTCTCGTTTCACTCTCTTTCACCCTCCTTCGTCTCGTTTCGCTCTCTTTCTCCCTCCTTCATCTCGTTTCGCTCTCACTCACCCTTCTTCGTCTCTTTTCGCTCTCTTTCACCCTCCTTCGTCTCGTTTCGCCTTCTTTCACCCTCCTTCGTCTTGTTTCGCTCTTTTTCACCCTCCTTCGTCTTGTTTCGATCTCTTTCACCCTCCTTCGTCTCGTTTCTCTCTCTTTCACCTTCCTTTGCCTCGTTTCTCTCTCTTTCACCCTCCTTCATCTCGTTTCGCTCTCTTTTACCCTCCTTCATCTCGTTTCGCTCTCTTTGACCCTCCTTTGTCTCGTTTAGCTCTCTTTCACCCTCCTTCGTCTCATTTCGCTCTCTTCCACCCTCGTTCGTCTCGTTTCGCCCTCCTTCACCCTCCTTCGTCTCGTTTCGCTCTCTTTCACACTCCTTCGTCTCGTTTCGCTCTCTTTCACCCTCCTTCGTCGCGTTTCGCTTTCTCTCACCCTCCTTCGTCTCGTTTCGCTCTCTTCCACCCTCCTTCGTCTCGTTTCGCTCTCTCTCACCCTCCTTCGTCTCGTTTCACTCTCTTCCTCCCTCCTTCGTCTCGTTTCGCCTTCTTTTACCCTCCTTCGTCTCGTTTCGCTCTGTTTCCCCCTCCTTCGTCTCGTTTCGCTCTCTTTCACCCTCCTTCGTCTCGTTTCGCTCTCTTTCACCCTCCTTCATCTCGTTTCGCTCTCTCTCACCCTCCTTCGTCTCATTTCGGTCTCTTCCACCCTCCATCGTATCGTTTTGCCTTCTTTCACCCTCTTTCATCTCGTTTAGCTCTCTTTCACCCTCCTTCGTCTCATTTCGCTCTCTTCCACCCTCGTTCGTCTCGTTTCGCCCTCCTTTACGCTCCTTCATCACGTTTCGCTCTCTTTCACCCTCCTTCATCCGTTTCGCTCTCTTTTACCCTCCTTCGTCTCGTTTTGCTCTCTTTGACCCTCCTCCGTCTCGTTTCGCTCTCTTCCACCCTCCTTCGTCTCGTTTCACTCTCTTTCACACTCCTTCGTCTCGTTTCGCTCTCTTTCACCCTCCTTCGACTCGTTTCGCTCTCTTTCACCCTCCTTCATCTCGTTTCGCTCTCTCTCACCCTCCTTCGTCTCATTTCGGTCTCTTCCACCCTCCTTTGTATAGTTTTGCATTCTTTCACCCTCTTTCATCTCGTTTCGCTCTCTTTCCCCTCCTTCGTCTTGTTTCGTTCTATTTCACCCTCCTTCGTCTCGTTTCTCTCTTTCACCTTCCTTTGCCTCTTTTCGCTCTCTTTCACTCTCCTTCATCTCGTTTCGCTCTCTTTTACCCTCCTTCGTCTCGTTTCGCTCTCTTTCAACCTCCTTCGTCTCGTTTAGCTCTCTTTCACACTCGTTCGCCTCGTTTCGCTCTCTTCCACCCTCCTTTGTCTCGTTTCGCTCTCTTTCACCCTCCTTCGATCGTTTCACTCTCTTTCACATTCCTTTAGCTCGTTTCATCCCGTTCACCCTCCTTTGACTCGTTTCGCTGTCTTTCACCTTCCTTCGCCTCGTTTAACTCTCTTTCAACCTCCTTCGCCTCGTTTCGCTCTCTTTCACACTCCTTCGTCTCGTTTCGATCTCTTTGACACTCCTTTGTCTCGTTTCGCTCTCTTTCACCCTCCTTCGCCTCGTTTCGCTCTCTTTCACCCTCCTTCGTCTCGTGTCGCTCTCTTTCACCCTCCTTCGTCTCGTTTCGCTCTCTTTGACCCTCCTTCGTCTCGTTTCGCTCTCTTTCACCCTCCTTCGCCTCGTTTCGCTCACTTTCACCCTCCTTCGTCTCGTGTCGCTCTCTTTCACCCTCCTTCATCTCGTTTCGCTCTCTTTGACACTCCTTCGTCTCGTTTCGCTCTCTTCCACCCTCCTACATCTCGTTTCGCCCTCTCTCACCCTTCTTCGTCTCGTTTTGCTCTCTTTCACCCTCCTTCGTCTCCTTTCGCTCTGTTTCACCCTCCTTTGTCTCGTTTCGCTCTCTTTCGCACTCCTTCGTCTCGTTTCGCTCTCTTCCACCCTCCTTCGTCTCATTTCGCTCTCATTCACCCTCCTTTGGCTCGTTTCGCTCTCTTTCACCCTCCTTCATCTCGTTTCGCTCTCTTTCAACCTACTTCGGCTTGTTTTGCTCTCTTTCACCCTCCTTCATCACATTTCGCTCTCTTCCACCCTCCTTCGTCTCGTTTCGCCCTCTTTCACCCTCCTTCCTCTCGGTTCGCTCTCTTTCACCTTCCTTCGTCTTGTTTCGCTCTGTTTCACCCTCCTTTGTCTCGATTCGCACTCTTTCACTTTCCTTCGCCTCGTTTCACTCTCTTTCACCCTCCTTCATCTCGTTTCGCTCTCTTTCATCCTCCTTCATCTCGTTTCGCTCTCTTTCACACTCCATCGTCTCGTTTTGCTCTCTTTCACCCTCCTTCGTCTCGTTTCGCTATCTCTCACCCTCCTTTGTCTCGTTTTGCTCTCTTTCACCCTCCTTCATCTCGTTTCGCTCTCTTCCACCCTCCTTCGTCTCGTTTCGCTCTCTTTCACCCTCCTTCGTCTCGTTTCGCTATCTCTCACCCTCCTTCGTCCTGTTTCGCTCTCTTCCACCCTCCTTCGTCTCGTTTGGCTCTCTCTCACCCTCCTTCGTCTCGTTTCACTCTCTTCCTCCCTCCTTCGTCTCGTTTTGCCTTCTTTCACCCTCCTTCGTCTCGTTTCGCTTTCTTTCCCCCTCCTTTGGCTCGTTTCGCTCTCTTTCACCTTCATTCGCCTCGTTTCGCTCTCTTTCACCCCCCTTTGTCTCGTTTGGCTCTCTTTCACCCTCCTTCGTCTCGTTTAGCCCTCCTTCACCTTCCTTCGTCTCGTTTCGCTCTCTTCCACCCTCCTTCGTCTCGTTTCGCTCTCTTTCACCCTCCTTCGTCTCGTTTCGCTCTCTTTCACCCTCCTTCATCTCGTTTCGCTCTCTCTCACCCTCCTTCATCTCGTTTCGCACTCTTCCACCCTCCTTCTTCTCGTTTCGACTTCTTTCACCCTCTTTCATCTCGTTTCACTCTCTTTCCCCCTCCTTCGTCTTGTTTCGATCTATTTCACCCTCCATCGACTCGTTTCTCTCTCTTTCACCTTCCTTTGCCTCGTTTCACACTCTTTCACCATGCTTCATCTCGTTTCGCTCTCTTTTACCCTCCTTCGTCTCGTTTTGCTCTCTTTGACCCTCCTCCGCTTCGTTTCGCTCTCTTCCACCCTCCTTCGTCTCGTTTCACTCTCTTTGACGGTCCTTCGTCTCGTTTCGCTCTCTTCCACCCTCCTTCATCTCGTTTCGCCCTCTCTCACCCTTCTTCGTCTCGTTTCGCTCTCTTTCACCCTCCTTCGTCTCATTTCGCTCTCTTTCCCCCTCCTTCATCTCGTTTCGTTCTCTTTCACCCTCCTTCGTCTCGTTTCGCTCTCTTTCACCTTCCTTCGTCTCGTTTCGCTCTCTTCCACCCTCCTTCGTCTCGTTTCGCCCACCTTCACCCTCCTTCATCTCGTTTCGCTTTCTCTCACCCTCCTTTGTCTCGTTTCACTCTCTTTCACCCTCCTTCGTCTCGTTTCGCTCTCTTTCTCCCTCCTTCATCTCGTTTCGCTCTCACTCACCCTTCTTCGTCTCTTTTCGCTCTCTTTCACCCTCCTTCGTCTCGTTTCGCCTTCTTTCACCCTCCTTCGTCTTGTTTCGCTCTTTTTCACCCTCCTTCGTCTTGTTTCGATCTCTTTCACCCTCCTTCGTCTCGTTTCTCTCTCTTTCACCTTCCTTTGCCTCGTTTCGCTCTCTTTCACCCTCCTTCATCTCGTTTCGCTCTCTTTTACCCTCCTTCATCTCGTTTCGCTCTCTTTGACCCTCCTTTGTCTCGTTTAGCTCTCTTTCACCCTCCTTCGTCTCATTTCGCTCTCTTCCACCCTCGTTCGTCTCGTTTCGCCCTCCTTCACCCTCCTTCGTCTCGTTTCGCTCTCTTTCACACTCCTTCGTCTCGTTTCGCTCTCTTTCACCCTCCTTCGTCGCGTTTCGCTATCTCTCACCCTCCTTCGTCTCGTTTCGCTCTCTTCCACCCTCCTTCGTCTCGTTTCGCTCTCTCTCACCCTCCTTCGTCTCGTTTCACTCTCTTCCTCCCTCCTTCGTCTCGTTTCGCCTTCTTTTACCCTCCTTCGTCTCGTTTCGCTCTGTTTCCCCCTCCTTCGTCTCATTTCGCTCTCTTTCACCCTCCTTCGTCTCGTTTCGCTCTCTTTCACCCTCCTTCATCTCGTTTCGCTCTCTCTCACCCTCCTTCGTCTCATTTCGGTCTCTTCCACCCTCCATCGTATCGTTTTGCCTTCTTTCACCCTCTTTCATCTCGTTTAGCTCTCTTTCACCCTCCTTCGTCTCATTTCGCTCTCTTCCACCCTCGTTCGTCTCGTTTCGCCCTCCTTTACGCTCCTTCATCACGTTTCGCTCTCTTTCACACTCCTTCATCTCGTTTCGCTCTCTTTCACCCTCCTTCGTCTCGTTTCGCTATCTCTCACCCTCCTTCGTCTCGTTTCGCTCTCTTCCACCCTCCTTCGTCTCGTTTCGCTCTCTCTCACCCTCCTTCGTCTCGTTTCACTCTCTTCCTCCCTCCTTCGTCTCGTTTCGCCTTCTTTCACCCTCCTTCGTCTCGTTTCGCTCTCTTTCCCCCTCCTTCGTCTCGTTTCGTTCTCTTTCACCCTTCTTCGTCGCGTTTCGCTCTCTTTCACCTTCCTTCGCCTCGTTTCGCTCTCTTTCACCCTCCTTCGTCTCGTTTCGCTCTCTTCCACCCTCCTTTGTCTCGTTTCGCTCTCTTCCACTCTCCTTCGTCTCGTTTCGCTCTCTTTCACCCTCCTTCGTCTCGTTTCGCTCTCTTTCACCCTCCTTCATCTCGT
This sequence comes from Scyliorhinus torazame, assembly GCF_047496885.1. Lineage (NCBI taxonomy): Eukaryota > Metazoa > Chordata > Chondrichthyes > Carcharhiniformes > Scyliorhinidae > Scyliorhinus > Scyliorhinus torazame. The sequence goes on along the minus strand of NC_092732.1, from coordinate 46,683,426 downwards.
TTCGCTCTCTCTCACCCTCCTTCGTCTCGTTTCACTCTCTTCCACCCTCCTTCATCTTGTTTCGCCTTCTTTCACCCTCTTTCATCTCGTTTCACTCTCTTTCCACCTCCTTCATCTTGTTTCGATCTATTTCACCCTCCTTCGTCTCGTTTCTCTCTCTTTCACCTCCCTTTGCCTCGTTTCGCTCTCTTTCACCCTCCATCATCTCGTTTCGCTCTCTTTTACCCTCCTTCGTCTCGTTTTGCTCTCTTTGACCCTCCTCCGCCTCGTTTCGCTCTCTTCCACCCTCCTTCGTCTCGTTTCACTCTCTTTCACACTCCTTCGTCTCGTTTCGCTCTCTTTCACCCTCCTTCGTCTCGTTTCGCTCTCTTTCACCCTCCTTCATCTCGTTTCGATCTCTTTCACCCTCCTTCATCTCGTTTCACTCTCTTTCCCCCTCCTTCATCTCGTTTCGCTCTCTCTCACCCTCCTTCGTCTCATTTCGGTCTCTTCCACCCTCCTTCGTCTCGTTTCATTCTCTTTCATACTCCTTCGTCTCGTTTCGCTCTCTTTCACCCTCTTTCATCTCGTTTCGCTCTCTTTCCCCCTCCTTCGTCTTGTTTCGTTCTATTTCACCCTCCTTCGTCTCGTTTCTCTCTTTCACCTTCCTTTGCCTCGTTTCGCTCTCTCTCACCCTCCTTCGTCTCGTTTCATTCTCTTCCTCCCTCCTTCGTCTCGTTTTGCCTTCTTTCACCCTCCTTCGTCTCGTTTCGCTCTCTTTCCCCCTCCTTCATCTCGTTTCGTTCTCTTTCACCCTCCTTCGTCTCGTTTCGCTCTCTTTCACCTTCCTTCGCCTCGTTTCGCTCTCTTTCACCCTCCTTTGTCTCGTTTGGCTCTCTTTCACCCTCCTTCATCTCGTTTAGCTCTCTTTCACCTTCCTTCATCTCGTTTCGCTCTCTTCCTCCCTCCTTCTACTCGTTTCGCCTTCTTTCACCCTCTTTCATCTCGTTTCACTCTCTTTCCCCCTCCTTCGTCTTGTTTCGATCTATTTCACCCTCCTTCGACTCGTTTCTCTCTCTTTCACCTTCCTTTGCCTCGTTTCACTCTCTTTCACCCTCCTTCATCTCGTTTCGCTCTCTTTTACCCTCCTTCGTCTCGTTTTGCTCTCTTTGACCCTCCTCCGCCTCGTTTCGCTCTCTTCCACCCTCCTTCGTCTCGTTTCACTCTCTTTGACCGTCCTTCGTCTCGTTTCGCTTTCTTCCACCCTCCTTCATCTCGTTTCGCCCTCTCTCACCCTTCTTCGTCTCGTTTCGCTCTCTTTCACCCTCCTTCGTCTCGTTTCACTCTCCTTCACCCTCCTTCGCCTCGTTTCACTCTCGTTCACCCTCCTCCGTCTCGTTTCGCTCTCTTTCACCCTCCTTCGTCTCGTTTCGCTCTCTTCCACCCTCCTTCGTCTCGTTTCGCCCACCTTCACCCTCCTTCATCTCGTTTCGCTTTCTCTCACCCTCCTTTGTCTCGTTTCTCTCTCACTCACCCTTCTTCGTCTCTTTTCGCTCTCTTTCACCCTCCTTCGTCTCGTTTCGCCTTCTTTCACCCTCCTTCGTCTTGTTTCGCTCTTTTTCACCCACCTTCATCTTGTTTCGATCTCTTTCACCCTCCTTCGTCTCGTTTCTCTCTCTTTCACCTTCCTTTGCCTCGTTTCGCTCTCTTTCACCCTCCTTCATCTCATTTCGCTCTCTTTTACCCTCCTTCATCTCGTTTCGCTCTCTTCAACCTCCTTCGTCTCGCTTAGCTCTCTTTCACACTCGTTCATCTCGTTTCGCTCTCTTCCACCCTCCTTTGTCTCGTTTCGCCCTCTTTCACCCTCCTTCGATCGTTTCACTCTCTTTCACACTCCTTTAGCTCGTTTCATCCCGTTCACCCTCCTTTGACTCGTTTCGCAGTCTTTCACCTTCCTTCGCCTCGTTTAACTCTCTTTCACCCTCCTTCGTCTCGTTTCGCTCTCTTTCACACTCCTTCGTCTCGTTTCGCTCTCTTTGACACTCCTTCGTCTCGTTTCGCTCTCTTTCACCCTCCTTCGCCTCGTTTCGCTCTCTTTCACCCTCCATCGTCTCGTTTCGTTCTCTTTGACACTCCTTTGTCTCGTTTCGCTCTCTTCCACCCTCCTTCATCTCGTTTCGCCCTCTCACACCGTTCTTCGTCTCGTTTCGCTCTCTTTCACCCTCCTTCGTCTCCTTTCGCTCTCTTTCACCCTCCTTTGTCTCGTTTCGCTCTTTTTCGCACTCCTTCGTCTCGTTTCGCTCTCTTCCACCCTCCTTCGTCTCGTTTCGCTCTCATTCACCCTCCTTCGGCTCGTTTCGCTCTCTTTCACCCTCCTTCATCTCGATTCGCTCTCTTTCACCCTCCTTCGGCTTGTTTTGCTCTCTTTCACCCTCCTTCATCACATTTCCCTCTCTTTCACCCTCCTTCGTCTCGTTTCGCTCTCTTCCACCCTCCTTCGTCTCATTTCACCCTCTTTCACCCTCCTTCCTCTCGGTTCGCTCTCTTTCACCTTCCTTCATCTCGTTTCGCTCTCTTTCACCCTCCTTCGTCTCGTTTCGCTATCTCTCACCCTCCTTTGTCTCGTTTCGCTCTCTTTCACCCTCCTTCATCTCGTTTCGCTCTCTTTCACCCTCCTTCGTCTCGTTTCGCTCTCTTTCACCCTCCTTCGTCTCGTTTCGCTCTCTTCCACCCTCCTTCGTCTCGATTCGCACTCTTTCACCTTCCTTCGCCTCGTTTCACTCTCTTTCACCCTCCTTCATCTCGTTTCGCTCTCTTTCACCCTCCTTCATCTCGTTTCGCTCTCTTTCACACTCCTTCGTCTCGTTTCGCTCTCTTTCACCCTCCTTCGTCTCGTTTCGCTATCTCTCACCCTCCTTTGTCTCGTTTCGCTCTCTTTCACCCTCCTTCATCTCGTTTCGCTCTCTTTCACCCTCCTTCGTCTCGTTTCGCTCTCTTTCACCCTCCTTCGTCTCGTTTCGCTCTCTTTCACCCTCCTTCATCTCGTTTCGCTCTCTTTCACCCTCCTTTGTCTCGTTTCGCTCTCATCCACCCTCCTTCGTCTCGTTTCGCCCACCTCCACTCTCCTTCATCTCGTTTCGCTATCTCTCACCCTCCTTTGTCTCGTTTCGCTCTCTTTCACCCTCCTTCGTCTCGTTTAGCTCTCTTTCACCCTCCTTCGTCTCGTTTCGCTCTCTTTCACCCTCCTTCCTCTCGTTTCGCTCTCACTCACCCTCCTTCGTCTCGTTTCGCTTTCTTTCACCCTCCTTCGTCTCGTTTTGCCTTCTTTCACCCTCCTTCGTCTCGTTTCGCTCTCTTTCCCCCTCCTTCGTCTTGTTTCGATCTCTTTCACCCTCCTTCATCTCGTTTCGCTCTCTTTCACCCTCTTTTGTCTCGTTTCGCTCTCATCCACCCTCCTTCGTCTCGTTTCGCCCACCTCCACTCTCCTTCATCTCGTTTCGCTATCTCTCACCCTCCTTTGTCTCGTTTCGCTCTCTTTCACCCTCCTTCGTCTCGTTTAGCTCTCTTTCACCCTCTTTCGTCTCGTTTCGCTCTCTTTCACCCTCCTTCCTCTCGTTTCGCTCTCACTCACCCTCCTTCGTCTCGTTTCGCTTTCTTTCACCCTCCTTCGTCTCGTTTTGCCTTCTTTCACCCTCCTTCGTCTCGTTTCGCTCTCTTTCCCCCTCCTTCGTCTTGTTTCGATCTCTTTCACCCTCATTCATCTCGTTTCTCTCTCTTTCACATTCCTTTGCCTCGTTTCGCTCTCTTTCACCCTCCTTCGTCTCGTTTCGCTCTCTTTTACCCTCCTTCGTCTCGTTTAGCTCTCTTTGACCCTCCTTCGTCTCGTTTAGCTCTCTTTCACCCATCTTTGTCTCGATTCGCACTCTTTCACCTTCCTTCGCCTCGTTTCACTCTCTGTCACCCTCTTTCATCTCGTTTCGCTCTCTTTCATCCTCCTTCGTCTCGTTTCACTCTCTTTCACCCTCCTTCGCCTCGTTTCGCTCTCTTTCACCCTCCTTCGTCTCGTTTCACTCTCTTTCACCCTCCTTCGTCTCGTTTCGCTCTCTTTCACCCTCCTTCGTCTCGTTTCGCCCTCCTTCACCCTCCTTCGTCTCGTTTCGCTCTCTTTCACACTGCATCGTCTCGTTTCGCTCTCTTTCACCCTCCTTCGTCTCGTTTCGCTATCTCTCACCGTCCTTCGTCTCGTTTCGCTCTCTTCCACCCTCCTTCGTCTCGTTTCGCTCTCTCTCACCCTCCTTCATCTCGTTTCACTCTCTTCCTCCCTCATTCGTCTCGTTTCGCCTTCTTTCACCCTCCTTCGTCTCGTTTCGCCCTCCTTCACCCTCCTTCGTCTCGTTTCGCTCTCTTTCACACTCCTTCATCTCGTTTCGCTCTCTCTCACCCTCCTTCGTCTCATTTCGGTCTCTTCCACCCTCCTTCGTAAAGTTTTGCCTTCTTTCACCCGCTTTCATCTCGTTTCGCTCTCTTTCCCCCTCCTTCATCTTGTTTCGTTCTATTTCACCCTCCTTCGTCTCGTTTCTCTCTTTCACCTTCCTTTGCCTCTTTTCGCTCTCTTTCACCCTCCTTCATCCGTTTCGCTCTCTTTTACCCTCCTTCGTCTCGTTTTGCTCTCTTTGACCCTCCTCCGTCTCGTTTCGCCCTCTTCCACCCTCCTTCGTCTCGTTTCACTCTCTTTCACACTCCTTCGTCTCGTTTCGCTCTCTTTCACCCTCCTTCGACTCGTTTCGCTCTCTTTCACCCTCCTTCATCTCGTTTCGCTCTCTCTCACCCTCCTTCGTCTCATTTCGGTCTCTTCCACCCTCCTTCGTATCGTTTTGCCTTCTTTCACCCTCTTTCATCTCGTTTCGCTCTCTTTCCCCTCCTTCGTCTTGTTTCGTTCTATTTCACCCTCCTTCGTCTCGTTTCTCTCTTTCACCTTCCTTTGCCTCTTTTCGCTCTCTTTCACCCTCCTTCATCTCGTTTTGCTCTCTTTTACCCTCCTTCGTCTCGTTTCGCTCTCTTTCAACCTCCTTCGTCTCGTTTAGCTCTCTTTCACACTCGTTCGCCTCGTTTTGCTCTCTTCTACCCTCCTTTGTCTCGTTTCGCTCTCTTTCACCCTCCTTCGATCGTTTCACTCTCTTTCACATTCCTTTAGCTCGTTTCATCCCGTTCACCCTCCTTTGACTCGTTTCGCTGTCTTTCACCTTCCTTCGCCTCGTTTAACTCTCTTTCACCCTCCTTCGCCTCGTTTCGCTCTCTTTCACACTCCTTCGTCTCGTTTCGATCTCTTTGACACTCCTTCGTCTCGTGTCGCTCTCTTTCACCCTCCTTCGTCTCGTTTCGCTCTCTTTGACCCTCCTTCGTCGCGTTTCGCTCTCTTTCACCCTCCTTCGCCTCGTTTCGCTCACTTTCACCCTCCTTCGTCTCGTGTCGCTCTCTTTCACCCTCCTTCATCTCGTTTCGCTCTCTTTGACACTCCTTCGTCTCGTTTCGCTCTCTTCCACCCTCCTACATCTCGTTTCGCTCTCTTCCACCCTCCTTCGTCTCCTTTCGCTCTGTTTCACCCTCCTTCGTCTCGTTTCGCTCTCTTTCGCACTCCTTCGTCTCGTTTCGCTCTCTTCCACCCTCCTTCGTCTCGTTTCGCTCTCATTCACCCTCCTTTGGCTCGTTTCGCTCTCTTTCACCCTCCTTCATCTCGTTTCGCTCTCTTTCAACCTACTTCGGCTTGTTTTGCTCTCTTTCACCCTCCTTCACCCTCCTTCATCACATTTCGCTCTCTTCCACCCTCCTTCGTCTCGTTTCGCCCTCTTTCACCCTCCTTCCTCTCGGTTCGCTCTCTTTCACCTTCCTTCGTCTTGTTTCGCTCTGTTTCACCCTCCTTTGTCTCGATTCGCACTCTTTCACTTTCCTTCGCCTCGTTTCACTCTCTTTCACCCTCCTTCATCTCGTTTCGCTCTCTTTCATCCTCCTTCATCTCGTTTCGCTCTCTTTCACACTCCATCGTCTCGTTTTGCTCTCTTTCACCCTCCTTTGTCTTGTTTCGCTATCTCTCACCCTCCTTTGTCTCGTTTCGCTCTCTTTCACCCTCCTTCATCTCGTTTCGCTCTCTTCCACCCTCCTTCGTCTCGTTTCGCTCTCTTTCACCCTCCTTCGTCTCGTTTCACTATCTCTCACCCTCCTTCGTCCTGTTTCGCTCTCTTCCACCCTCCTTCGTCTCGTTTGGCTCTCTCTCACCCTCCTTCGTCTCGTTTCACTCTCTTCCTCCCTCCTTCGTCTCGTTTTGCCTTCTTTCACCCTCCTTCGTCTCGTTTCGCTCTCTTTCCCCCTCCTTCGGCTCGTTTCGCTCTCTTTCACCTTCATTCGCCTCGTATCGCTCTCTTTCACCCCCCTTTGTCTCGTTTGGCTCTCTTTCACCCTCCTTCATCTCGATTCGCTCTCTTTCACCCTCCTTCGGCTTGTTTTGCTCTCTTTCACCCTCCTTCATCACATTTCCCTCTCTTTCACCCTCCTTCGTCTCGTTTCGCTCTCTTCCACCCTCCTTCGTCTCATTTCACCCTCTTTCACCCTCCTTCCTCTCGGTTCGCTCTCTTTCACCTTCCTTCGTCTCGTTTCGCTCTCTTTCACCCTCCTTTGTCTCGATTCGCACTCTTTCACCTTCCTTCGCCTCGTTTCACTCTCTTTCACCCTCCTTCATCTCGTTTCGCTCTCTTTCACCCTCCTTCATCTCGTTTCGCTCCCTTTCACACTCCTTCGTCTCGTTTCGCTCTCTTTCACCCTCCTTCGTCTCGTTTCGCTATCTCTCACCCTCCTTTGTCTCGTTTCGCTCTCTTTCACCCTCCTTCATCTCGTTTCGCTCTCTTTCACCCTCCTTCGTCTCGTTTCGCTCTCTTTCACCCTCCTTCGTCTTGTTTCGCTCTCTTTCACCCTCCTTCATCTCGTTTCGCTCTCTTTCACCCTCCTTTGTCTCGTTTCGCTCTCATCCACCCTCCTTCGTCTCGTTTCGCCCACCTCCACTCTCCTTCATCTCGTTTCGCTATCTCTCACCCTCCTTTGTCTCGTTTCGCTCTCTTTCACCCTCCTTCGTCTTGTTTAGCTCTCTTTCACCCTCCTTCGTCTCGTTTCGCTCTCTTTCACCCTCCTTCCTCTCGTTTCGCTCTCACTCACCCTCCTTCGTCTCGTTTCGCTCTCATCCACCCTCCTTCGTCTCGTTTCGCCCACCTCCACTCTCCTTCATCTCGTTTCGCTATCTCTCACCCTCCTTTGTCTCGTTTCGCTCTCTTTCACCCTCCTTCGTCTTGTTTAGCTCTCTTTCACCCTCCTTCGTCTCGTTTCGCTCTCTTTCACCCTCCTTCCTCTCGTTTCGCTCTCACTCACCCTCCTTCGTCTCGTTTCGCTTTCTTTCACCCTCCTTCGTCTCGTTTTGCCTTCTTTCACCCTCCTTCGTCTCGTTTCGCTCTCTTTCCCCCTCCTTCGTCTTGTTTCGATCTCTTTCACCCTCCTTCATCTCGTTTCTCTCTCTTTCACATTCCTTTGCCTCGTTTCCTCTCTTTCACCCTCCTTCGTCTCGTTTCGCTCTCTTTTACCCTCCTTCGTCTCGTTTAGCTCTCTTTGACCCTCCTTCGTCTCGTTTAGCTCTCTTTCACCCTTCTTTGTCTCGATTCGCACTCTTTCACCTTCCTTCGCCTCGTTTCACTCTCTGTCACCCTCTTTCATCTCGTTTCGCTCTCTTTCATCCTCCTTCGTCTCGTTTCACTCTCTTTCACCCTCCTTTGCCTCGTTTCGCTCTCTTTCACCCTCCTTCGTCTCGTTTCACACTCTTTCACCCTCCTTCGTCTCGTTTCGCTCTCTTTCACCCTCCTTCGTCTCGTTTCGCCCTCCTTCACCCTCCTTCGTCTCGTTTCGCTCTCTTTCACACTGCATCGTCTCGTTTCGCTCTCTTTCACCCTCCGTCGTCTCGTTTCGCTATCTCTCACCGTCCTTCGTCTCGTTTCGCTCTCTTCCACCCTCCTTCGTCTCGTTTCGCTCTCTCTCACCCTCCTTCATCTCGTTTCACTCTCTTCCTCCCTCCTTCGTCTCGTTTCGCCTTCTTTCACCCTCCTTCGTCTCGTTTCGCCCTCCTTCACCCTCCTTCGTCTCGTTTCGCTCTCTTTCACACTCCTTCATCTCGTTTCGCTCTCTCTCAACCTCCTTCGTCTCATTTCGGTCTCTTCCACCCTCCTTCGTATCGTTTTGCCTTCTTTCACCCGCTTTCATCTCGTTTCGCTCTCTTTCCCCCTCCTTCATCTTGTTTCGTTCTATTTCACCCTCCTTCGTCTCGTTTCTCTCTTTCACCTTCCTTTGCCTCTTTTCGCTCTCTTTCACCCTCCTTCATCCGTTTCGCTCTCTTTTACCCTCCTTCGTCTCGTTTTGCTCTCTTTGACCCTCCTCCGTCTCGTTTCGCTCTCTTCCACCCTCCTTCGTCTCGTTTCACTCTCTTTCACACTCCTTCGTCTCGTTTCGCTCTCTTTCACCCTCCTTCGACTCGTTTCGCTCTCTTTCACCCTCCTTCATCTCGTTTCGCTCTCTCTCACCCTCCTTCGTCTCATTTCGGTCTCTTCCACCCTCCTTCGTATCGTTTTGCCTTCTTTCACCCTCTTTCATCTCGTTTCGCTCTCTTTCCCCTCCTTCGTCTTGTTTCGTTCTATTTCACCCTCCTTCGTCTCGTTTCTCTCTTTCACCTTCCTTTGCCTCTTTTCGCTCTCTTTCACCCTCCTTCATCTCGTTTCGCTCTCTTTTACCCTCCTTCGTCTCGTTTCGCTCTCTTTCAACCTCCTTCGTCTCGTTTAGCTCTCTTTCACACTCGTTCGCCTCGTTTCGCTCTCTTCCACCCTCCTTTGTCTCGTTTCGCTCTCTTTCACCCTCCTTCGATCGTTTCACTCTCTTTCACATTCCTTTAGCTCGTTTCATCCCGTTCACCCTCCTTTGACTCGTTTCGCTGTCTTTCACCTTCCTTCGCCTCGTTTAACTCTCTTTCACCCTCCTTCGCCTCGTTTCGCTCTCTTTCACACTCCTTCGTCTCGTTTCGATCTCTTTGACACTCCTTTGTCTCGTTTCGCTCTCTTTCACCCTCCTTCGCCTCGTTTCGCTCTCTTTCACCCTCCTTCGTCTCGTGTCGCTCTCTTTCACCCTCCTTCGTCTCGTTTCGCTCTCTTTGACCCTCCTTCGTCGCGTTTCGCTCTCTTTCACCCTCCTTCGCCTCGTTTCGCTCACTTTCACCCTCCTTCGTCTCGTGTCGCTCTCTTTCACCCTCCTTCATCTCGGTTCGCTCTCTTTGACACTCCTTTGTCTCGTTTCGCTCTCTTCCACCCTCCTACATCTCGTTTCGCCCTCTCTCACCCTTCTTCGTCTCGTTTTGCTCTCTTTCACCCTCCTTCGTCTCCTTTCGCTCTGTTTCACCCTCCTTCGTCTCGTTTCGCTCTCTTTCGCGCTCCTTCGTCTCGTTTCGCTCTCTTCCACCCTCCTTCGTCTCGTTTCGCTCTCATTCACCCTCCTTTGGCTCGTTTCGCTCTCTTTCACCCTCCTTCATCTCGTTTCGCTCTCTTTCAACCTACTTCGGCTTGTTTTGCTCTCTTTCACCCTCCTTCATCACATTTCGCTCTCTTCCACCCTCCTTCGTCTCGTTTCGCCCTCTTTCACCCTCCTTCCTCTCGGTTCGCTCTCTTTCACCTTCCTTCGTCTTGTTTCGCTCTGTTTCACCCTCCTTTGTCTCGATTCGCACTCTTTCACTTTCCTTCGCCTCGTTTCACTCTCTTTCACCCTCCTTCATCTCGTTTCGCTCTCTTTCATCCTCCTTCATCCCGTTTCACTCTCTTTCACACTCCATCGTCTCGTTTTGCTCTCTTTCACCCTCCTTCGTCTTGTTTCGCTATCTCTCACCCTCCTTTGTCTCGTTTCGCTCTCTTTCACCCTCCTTCATCTCGTTTCGCTATCTTCCACCCTCCTTCGTCTCGTTTCGCTCTCTTTCACCCTCCTTCGTCTCGTTTCACTATCTCTCACCCTCCTTCGTCCTGTTTCGCTCTCTTCCACCCTCCTTCGTCTCGTTTGGCTCTCTCTCACCCTCCTTCGTCTCGTTTCACTCTCTTCCTCCCTCCTTCGTCTCGTTTTGCCTTCTTTCACCCTCCTTCGTCTCGTTTCGCTCTCTTTCCCCCTCCTTCGGCTCGTTTCGCTCTCTTTCACCTTCATTCGCCTCGTTTCGCTCTCTTTCACCCCCCTTTGTCTCGTTTGGCTCTCTTTCACCCTCCTTCGTCTCGTTTAGCTCTCCTTCACCTTCCTTCGTCTCGTTTCGCTCTCTTTCACCCTCGTTCGTCTCGTTTCGCTCTCTTCCACCCTCCTTTGTCTCGTTTCGCTCTCTTCCACCCTCCTTCGTCTCGTTTCGCTCTCTTTCACCCTCCTTCATCTCGTTTCGCTCAATTTCACCGTCCTTCATCTCGTTTCGCTCTCTCTCACCCTCCTTCGTCTCGTTTCGCACTCTTCCACCCTCCTTCTTCTCGTTTCGACTTCTTTCACCCTCTTTCATCTCGTTTCACTCTCTTTCCCCCACCTTCGTCTTGTTTCGATCTATTTCACACTCCTTCGACACGTTTCTCTCTCTTTCACCTTCCTTTGCCTCGTTTCACACTCTTTCACCATGCTTCATCTCGTTTCGCTCTCTTTTACCCTCCTTCGTCTTGTTTTGCTCTCTTTGACCCTCCTCCGCCTCGTTTCGCTCTCTTCCACCCTCCTTCGTCTCGTTTCACTCTCTTTGACCGTCCTTCGTCTCGTTTCGCTCTATTCCACCCTCCTTCATCTCGTTTCGCCCTCTCTCACCCTTCTTCGTCTCGTTTCGCTCTCTTTCACCCTCCTTCGTCTCGTTTCGCTCTCTTTCCCCCTCCTTCATCTCGTTTCCTTCTCTTTCACCCTCCTTCGTCTCGTTTCGCTCTCTTTCACCCTCCTTCGTCTCGTTTCGCTCTCTTCCACCCTCCTTCGTCTCGTTTCGCCCACCTTCACCCTCCTTCATCTCGTTTCGCTTTCTCTCACCCTCCTTTGTCTCGTTTCACTCTCTTTCACCCTCCTTCGTCTCGTTTCGCTCTCTTTCACCCTACTTCATCTCGTTTCGCTCTCACTCACCTTTCTTCATCTCTTTTCGCTCTCTTTCACCCTCCTTCGTCTCGTTTCGCCTTCTTTCACCCTCCTTCGTCTTGTTTCGCTCTTTTTCACCCTCCTTCATCTCGTTTCGCTCTCTTTGACCCTCCTTTGTCTCGTTTAGCTCTCTTTCACCCTCCTTCGTCTCATTTCGCTCTCTTCCACCCTCGTTGGTCTCGTTTCGCCCTCCTTCACCCCCTTCGTCTCGTTTCGCTCTCTTTCACACTCCTTCGTCTCGTTTCGCTCTCTTTCACTATCCTTCGTCTCGTTTCGCTATCTCTCACCCTTCTTCATCTCGTTTCGCTCTCTTCCACCCTCCTTCGTCTCGTTTCGCTCTCTCTTACCCTCCTTCGTCTCGTTTCACTCTCTTCCTCCCTCCTTCGTCTCGTTTCGCCTTCTTTTACCCTCCTTCGTCTTGTTTCGCTCTCTTTCCCCCTCCTTCGTCTCGTTTCGCTCTCTTTCACCCTCGTTCGTCTCGTTTCGCTCTCTTCCACCCTCCTTTGTCTCGTTTCGCTCTCTTCCACTCTCCTTCGTCTCGTTTCATTCTCTTTCACCCTCCTTCGTCTCGTTTCGCTCTCTTTCACCCTCCTTCATCTCGTTTCGCTCTCTCTCACCTCCTTCGTCTCGTTTCGCTCTCTTCCACCCTCCTTCATCTCGTTTCGCCTTCTTTCACCCTCTTTCATCTCGTTTCACTCTCTTTCCACCTCCTTCGTCTTGTTTCGATCTATTTCACCCTCCTTCGTATCGTTTCTCTCTCTTTCACCTTCGTTTGTCTCGTTTCGCTCTCTTTCACCCTCCATCATCTAGTTTCGCTCTCTTTTACCCTCCTTCGTCTCGTTTTGCTCTCTTTGACCCTCCTCCGTCTCGTTTCGCTCTCTTCCACCCTCCTTCGTCTCGTTTCACTCTCTTTCACACTCCTTCGTCTCGTTTCGCTCTCTTTCACCCTCCTTCGTCTCGTTTCGCTCTCTTTCACCCTCCTTCATCTCGTTTCGCTCTCTCTCACCCTCCTTCGTCTCATTTCGGTCTCTTCCACCCTCCTTCGTATCGTTTTGCGTTCTTTCACCCTCTTTCATCTCGTTTAGCTCTCTTTCACCCTCCTTCGTCTCATTTCGCTCTCTTCCACCCTATTTCGTCTCGTTTCGCCCTCCTTCACGCTCCTTCATCTCGTTTCGCTCTCTTTCACACTCCTTCATCTCGTTTCGCTCTCTTTCACCCTCCTTCGTCTCGTTTCGCTATCTCTCACCCTCCTTCGTCTCGTTTCGTTCTCTTCCACCCTCCTTCGTCTCGTTTCGCTCTCTCTCACCCTCCTTCGTCTCGTTTCACTCTCTTCCTCCCTCCTTCGTCTCGTTTCGCCTTCTTTCACCCTCCTTCGTCTCATTTCGCTCTCTTTCCCTCTCCTTCGTCTCGTTTCGTTCTCTTTCACCCTCCTTCGTCGCGTTTCGCTCTCTTTCACCTTCCTTCGCCTCGTTTCGCTCTCTTTCACCCTCCATCGTCTCGTTTCGCTCTCTTCCACCCTCCTTTGTCTCGTTTCGCTCTCTTCCACTCTCCTTCGTCTCGTTTCGCTCTCTTTCACCCTCCTTCGTCTCGTTTCGCTCTCTTTCACCCTCCTTCATCTCGTTTCGCTCTCTCTCACCCTCCTTCGTCTCGTTTCACTCTCTTCCACCCTCCTTCATCTCGTTTCGCCTTCTTTCACCCTCTTTCATCTCGTTTCACTCTCTTTCCACCTCCTTCGTCTTGTTTCGATCTATTTCACCCTCCTTCGTCTCGTTTCTCTCTCTTTCACCTTCCTTTGCCTCGTTTCGCTCTCTTTCACCGTCCATCATCTCGTTTCGCTCTCTTTTACCCTCCTTCGTCTCGTTTTGCTCTCTTTCACCCTCCTCCGCCTTGTTTCGCTCTCTTCCACCCTCCTTCGTCTCGTTTCACTCTCTTTCACACTCCTTCGTCTCGTTTCGCTCTCTTTCACCCTCCTTCGTCTCGTTTCGCTCTCTTTCACCCTCCTTCATCTCGTTTCGATCTCTTTCACCCTCCTTCATCTCGTTTCACTCTCTTTCCCCCTCCTTCATCTCGTTTCGCTCTCTCTCACCCTCCTTCGTCTCATTTCGGTCTCTTCCACCCTCCTTCGTCTCGTTTCATTCTCTTTCAAACTCCTTCGTCTCGTTTCGCTCTCTATCACCCTCCTTCGTCTCGTTTCGCTCTCTTTCACCCTCCTTCATCTCGTTTCGCTCTCTCTCACCCTCCTTCGTCTCATTTCGGTCTCTTCCACCCTCCTTCATATCGTTTTGCCTTCTTTCACCCTCTTTCATCTCGTTTCGCTCTCTTTCCCCCTCCTTCGTCTTGTTTCGTTCTATTTCACCCTCCTTCGTCTCGTTTCTCTCTTTCACCTTCCTTTGCCTCGTTTTGCTCTCTCTCACCCTCCTTCGTCTCGTTTCACTCTCTTCCTCCCTCCTTCGTCTCGTTTTGCCTTCTTTCACCCTCCTTCGTCTCGTTTCGCTCTCTTTCCCCCTCCTTCATCTCGTTTCGTTCTCTTTCACCCTCCTTCGTCTCGTTTCGCTCTCTTTCACCTTCCTTCGCCTCGTTTCGCTCTCTTTCACCCTCCTTTGTCTCGTTTGGCTCTCTTTCACCCTCCTTCGTCTCGTTTAGCTCTCTTTCACCTTCCTTCGTCTCGTTTCGCTCTCTTTCACCATCGTTCGTCTTGTTTCGCTCTCTTCCACCCTCCTTTGTCTCGTTTCGCTCTCTTCCACCCTCCTTCGTCTCGTTTCGCTCTCTTTCACCCTCCTTCGTCTCGTTTCGCTCTCTTTCACCCTCCTTCATCTCGTTTCGCTCTCTCTCACCCTCCTTCGTCTCGTTTCGCTCTCTTCCTCCCTCCTTCTACTCGGTTCGCTTTCTTTCACCCTCTTTCATCTCGTTTCACTCTCTTTCCCCCTCCTTCGTCTTGTTTCGATCTATTTCACCCTCCTTCGACTCGTTTCTCTCTCTTTCACCTTCCTTTGCCTCGTTTCACTCTCTTTCACCCTCCTTCGTCTCGTTTCACTCTCTTTGACCGTCCTTCGTCTCGTTTCGCTTTCTTCCACCCTCCTTCATCTCGTTTCGCCCTCTCTCACCCTTCTTCGTCTCGTTTCGCTCTCTTTCACCCTCCTTCGTCTCGTTTCGCTCTCCTTCACCCTCCTTCGCCTCGTTTCGCTCTCGTTCACCCTCCTCCGTCTCGTTTCGCTCTCTTTCACCCTCCTTCGTCTCGTTTCGCTCTCTTCCACCCTCCTTCGTCTCGTTTCGCCCACCTTCACCCTCCTTCATCTCGTTTCGCTTTCTCTCACCCTCCTTTGTCTCGTTTCTCTCTCACTCACCCTTCTTCGTCTCTTTTCGCTCTCTTTCACCCTCCTTCGTCTCGTTTCGCCTTCTTTCACCCTCCTTCGTCTTGTTTCGCTCTTTTTCACCCTCCTTCGTCTTGTTTCGATCTCTTTCACCCTCCTTCGTCTCGTTTCTCTCTCTTTCACCTTCCTTTGCCTCGTTTCGCTCTCTTTCACCCTCCTTCATCTCATTTCGCTCTCTTTTACCCTCCTTCGTCTCGTTTCGCTCTCTTTCAACCTCCTTCGTCTCGTTTAGCTAACTTTCACACTCGTTCGTCTCGTTTCGCTCTCTTCCACCCTCCTTTGTCTCGTTTCGCCCTCTTTCACCCTCATTCGATCGTTTCACTCTCTTTCACACTCCTTTAGCTCGTTTCATCCCGTTCACCCTCCTTTGACTCGTTTCGCTGTCTTTCACCTTCCTTCGCCTCGTTTAACTCTCTTTCACCCTCCTTCATCTCGTTTCGCTCTCTTTCACACTCCTTCGTCTCGTTTCGCTCTCTTTGACACTCCTTCGTCTCGTTTCGCTCTCTTTCACCCTCCTTCGCCTCGTTTCGCTCTCTTTCACCCTCCTTCGTCTCGTTTCGTTCTCTTTGACACTCCTTCGTCTCGTTTTGCTCTCTTCCACCCTCCTTCATCTCGTTTCGCCCTCTCACACCGTTCTTCGTCTCGTTTCGCTCTCTTTCACCCTCCTTCGTCTCCTTTCGCTCTCTTTCACCCTCCTTTGTCTCGTTTCGCTCTCTTTCGCACTCCTTCGTCTCGTTTCGCTCTCTTCCACCCTCCTTCGTCTCGTTTCGCTCTCATTCACACTCCTTCGGCTCGTTTCGCTCTCTTTCACCCTCCTTCATCTCGATTCGCTCTCTTTCACCCTCCTTCGGCTTGTTTTGCTCTCTTTCACCCTCCTTCATCACATTTCCCTCTCTTTCACCCTCCTTCGTCTCGTTTCGCTCTCTTCCACCCTCCTTCGTCTCATTTCGCCCTCTTGCACCCTCCTTCCTCTCGGTTCGCTCTCTTTCACCTTCCTTCGTCTCGTTTCGCTCTCTTTCACACTCCTTTGTCTCGATTCGCACTCTTTCACCTTCCTTCGCCTCGTTTCACTCTCTTTCACCCTCCTTCATCTCGTTTCGCTCTCTTTCATCCTCCTTCATCTCGTTTCGCTCTCTTTCACACTCCTTCGTCTCGTTTCGCTCTCTTTCACACTCCTTCGTCTCGTTTCGCTATCTCACACCCTCATTTGTCTCGTTTCGCTCTCTTTCACCCTCCTTCATCTCGTTTCGCTCTCTTTCACCCTCCTTCGTCTCGTTTCGCTCTCTTTCACCCTCCTTCGTCTCGTTTCGCTCTCTTTCACCCTCCTTCATCTCGTTTCGCTCTCTTTCACCCTCCTTTGTCTCGTTTCGCTCTCTTCCACCCTCCTTCGTCTCGTTTCGCCCACCTCCACTCTCCTTCATCTCGTTTCGCTATCTCTCACCCTCCTTTGTCTCGTTTCGCTCTCTTTCATCCTCCTTCGTCTCGTTTCACTCTCTTTCACCCTCCTTCGCCTCGTTTCGCTCTCTTTCACCCTCCTTCGTCTCGTTTCACTCTCTTTCACCCTCCTTCGTCTCGTTTCGCTCTCTTTCACCCTCCTTCATCTCGTTTCGCCCTCCTTCACCCTCCTTCGTCTCGTTTCGCTCTCTTTCACACTGCATCGTCTCGTTTCGCTCTCTTTCACCCTCCTTCGTCTCGTTTCGCTATCTCTCACCGTCCTTCGTCTCGTTTCGCTCTCTTCCACCCTCCTTCGTCTCGTTTCGCTCTCTCTCACCCTCCTTCGTCTCGTTTCACTCTCTTCCTCCCTCCTTCGTCTCGTTTCGCCTTCTTTCACCCTCCTTCATTTCTTTTCGCTCTCTTTCACTCTCCTTTGTCTCGATTCGCACTCTTTCACCTTCCGTCGCCTCGTTTCACTCTCTGTCACCCTCCTTCATCTCGTTTTGCTCTCTTTCATCCTCCTTCGTCTCGTTTCGCTCTGTTTCACCCTCCTTCGTCTCGTTTCGCTCTCCTTCACCCTCCTTCTCCTCGTTTCGCTCTCGTTCACCCTCCTCCGTCTCGTTTCAATCTCTTTCGCCCTCCTTCGTCTCGTTTCTCTCTGTTCCACCCTCCTTCGTTTCGGTTCGCCCTCCTTCACTCTCCATCGTCTCGTTTCACTCTCTTCCACCCTCCTTCATCTCGTTTCGCCTTCTTTCACCCTCTTTCATCTCGTTTCACTCTCTTTCCACCTCCTTCGTCTTGTTTCGATCTATTTCACCCTCCTTCGTCTCGTTTCTCTCTCTTTCACCTTCCTTTGCCTCGTTTCGCTCTCTTTCACCGTCCATCATCTCGTTTCGCTCTCTTTTACCCTCCTTCGTCTCGTTTTGCTCTCTTTCACCCTCCTCCGCCTTGTTTCGCTCTCTTCCACCCTCCTTCGTCTCGTTTCACTCTCTTTCACACTCCTTCGTCTCGTTTCGCTCTCTTTCACCCTCCTTCGTCTCGTTTCGCTCTCTTTCACCCTCCTTCATCTCGTTTCGATCTCTTTCACCCTCCTTCATCTCGTTTCACTCTCTTTCCCCCTCCTTCATCTCGTTTCGCTCTCTCTCACCCTCCTTCGTCTCATTTCGGTCTCTTCCACCCTCCTTTGTCTCGTTTCATTCTCTTTCAAACTCCTTCGTCTCGTTTCGCTCTCTATCACCCTCCTTCGTCTCGTTTCGCTCTCTTTCACCCTCCTTCATCTCGTTTCGCTCTCTCTCACCCTCCTTCGTCTCATTTCGGTCTCTTCCACCCTCCTTCATATCGTTTTGCCTTCTTTCACCCTCTTTCATCTCGTTTCGCTCTCTTTCCCCCTCCTTCGTCTTGTTTCGTTCTATTTCACCCTCCTTCGTCTCGTTTCTCTCTTTCACCTTCCTTTGCCTCGTTTCGCTCTCTCTCACCCTCCTTCGTCTCGTTTCACTCTCTTCCTCCCTCCTTCGTCTCGTTTTGCCTTCTTTCACCCTCCTTCGTCTCGTTTCGCTCTCTTTCCCCCTCCTTCATCTCGTTTCGTTCTCTTTCACCCTCCTTCGTCTCGTTTCGCTCTCTTTCACCTTCCTTCGCCTCGTTTCGCTCTCTTTCACCCTCCTTTGTCTCGTTTGGCTCTCTTTCACCCTCCTTCGTCTCGTTTAGCTCTCTTTCACCTTCCTTCGTCTCGTTTCGCTCTCTTTCACCATCGTTCATCTTGTTTCGCTCTCTTCCACCCTCCTTTGTCTCGTTTCGCTCTCTTCCACCCTCCTTCGTCTCGTTTCGCTCTCTTTCACCCTCCTTCGTCTCGTTTCGCTCTCTTTCACCCTCCTTCATCTCGTTTCGCTCTCTCTCACCCTCCTTCGTCTCGTTTCGCTCTCTTCCTCCCTCCTTCTACTCGGTTCGCTTTCTTTCACCCTCTTTCATCTCGTTTCACTCTCTTTCCCCCTCCTTCGTCTTGTTTCGATCTATTTCACCCTCCTTCGACTCGTTTCTCTCTCTTTCACCTTCCTTTGCCTCGTTTCACTCTCTTTCACCCTCCTTCGTCTCGTTTCACTCTCTTTGACCGTCTTTCGTCTCGTTTCGCTTTCTTCCACCCTCCTTCATCTCGTTTCGCCCTCTCTCACCCTTCTTCGTCTCGTTTCGCTCTCTTTCACCCTCCTTCGTCTCGTTTCGCTCTCCTTCACCCTCCTTCGCCTCGTTTCGCTCTCGTTCACCCTCCTCCGTCTCGTTTCGCTCTCTTTCACCCTCCTTCGTCTCGTTTCGCTCTCTTCCACCCTCCTTCGTCTCGTTTCGCCCACCTTCACCCTCCTTCATCTCGTTTCGATTTCTCTCACCCTCCTTTGTCTCGTTTCTCTCTCACTCACCCTTCTTCGTCTCTTTTCGCTCTCTTTCACCCTCCTTCGTCTCGTTTCGCCTTCTTTCACCCTCCTTCGTCTTGTTTCGCTCTTTTTCACCCTCCTTCGTCTTGTTTCGATCTCTTTCCCCCTCCTTCGTCTCGTTTCTCTCTCTTTCACCTTCCTTTGCCTCGTTTCGCTCTCTTTCACCCTCCTTCATCTCATTTCGCTCTCTTTTACCCTCCTTCGTCTCGTTTCGCTCTCTTTCAACCTCCTTCGTCTCGTTTAGCTAACTTTCACACTCGTTCGTCTCGTTTCGCTCTCTTCCACCCTCCTTTGTCTCGTTTCGCCCTCTTTCACCCTCATTCGATCGTTTCACTCTCTTTCACACTCCTTTAGCTCGTTTCATCCCGTTCACCCTCCTTTGACTCGTTTCGCTGTCTTTCACCTTCCTTCGCCTCGTTTAACTCTCTTTCACCCTCCTTCATCTCGTTTCGCTCTCTTTCACACTCCTTCGTCTCGTTTCGCTCTCTTTGACACTCCTTCGTCTCGTTTCGCTCTCTTTCACCCTCCTTCGCCTCGTTTCGCTCTCTTTCACCCTCCTTCGTCTCGTTTCGTTCTCTTTGACACTCCTTCGTCTCGTTTTGCTCTCTTCCACCCTCCTTCATCTCGTTTCGCCCTCTCACACCGTTCTTCGTCTCGTTTCGCTCTCTTTCACCCTCCTTCGTCTCCTTTCGCTCTCTTTCACCCTCCTTTGTCTCGTTTCGCTCTCTTTCGCACTCCTTCGTCTCGTTTCGCTCTCTTCCACCCTCCTTCGTCTCGTTTCGCTCTCATTCACACTCCTTCGGCTCGTTTCGCTCTCTTTCACCCTCCTTCATCTCGATTCGCTCTCTTTCACCCTCCTTCGGCTTGTTTTGCTCTCTTTCACCCTCCTTCATCACATTTCCCTCTCTTTCACCCTCCTTCGTCTCGTTTCGCTCTCTTCCACCCTCCTTCGTCTCATTTCGCCCTCTTGCACCCTCCTTCCTCTCGGTTCGCTCTCTTTCACCTTCCTTCGTCTCGTTTCGCTCTCTTTCACCCTCCATTGTCTCGATTCGCACTCTTTCACCTTCCTTCGCCTCGTTTCACTCTCTTTCACCCTCCTTCATCTCGTTTCGCTCTCTTTCATCCTCCTTCATCTCGTTTCGCTCTCTTTCACACTCCTTCGTCTCGTTTCGCTCTCTTTCACCCTCCTTCGTCTCGTTTCGCTATCTCACACCCTCATTTGTCTCGTTTCGCTCTCTTTCACCCTCCTTCATCTCGTTTCGCTCTCTTTCACCCTCCTTCGTCTCGTTTCGCTCTCTTTCACCCTCCTTCGTCTCGTTTCGCTCTCTTTCACCCTCCTTCATCTCGTTTCGCTCTCTTTCACCCTCCTTTGTCTCGTTTCGCTCTCTTCCACCCTCCTTCGTCTCGTTTCGCCCACCTCCACTCTCCTTCATCTCGTTTCGCTATCTCTCACCCTCCTTTGTCTCGTTTCGCTCTCTTTCATCCTCCTTCGTCTCGTTTCACTCTCTTTCACCCTCCTTCGCCTCGTTTCGCTCTCTTTCACCCTCCTTCGTCTCGTTTCACTCTCTTTCACCCTCCTTCGTCTCGTTTCGCTCTCTTTCACCCTCCTTCATCTCGTTTCGCCCTCCTTCACCCTCCCTCGTCTCGTTTCGCTCTCTTTCACACTGCATCGTCTCGTTTCGCTCTCTTTCACCCTCCTTCGTCTCGTTTCGCTATCTCTCACCGTCCTTCGTCTCGTTTCGCTCTCTTCCACCCTCCTTCGTCTCGTTTCGCTCTCTCTCACCCTCCTTCGTCTCGTTTCACTCTCTTCCTCCCTCCTTCGTCTCGTTTCGCCTTCTTTCACCCTCCTTCATTTCTTTTCGCTCTCTTTCACTCTCCTTTGTCTCGATTCGCACTCTTTCACCTTCCGTCGCCTCGTTTCACTCTCTGTCACCCTCCTTCATCTCGTTTTGCTCTCTTTCATCCTCCTTCGTCTCGTTTCGCTCTCTTTCACACTCCTTCGTCTCGTTTCGCTCTCCTTCACCCTCCTTCTCCTCGTTTCGCTCTCGTTCACCCTCCTCCGTCTCGTTTCAATCTCTTTCGCCCTCCTTCGTCTCGTTTCTCTCTGTTCCACCCTCCTTCGTTTCGGTTCGCCCTCCTTCACTCTCCATCGTCTCGTTTCGCTCCCTTTCACCCTCCTTCATCTCGTTTCGCTCTCACTCACCCTCCTTCGTCTCGTTTCGCTCTCTTTCACCTTCCTTCACCTCGTTTCGCTCTCTTTCACCCTCCTTTGTCTCGTTTCGCTCTCTTTCACCCTCCTTCGTCTCGTTTAGGTCTTTTTCACCCTCCTTCGACTCGTTTCGCCTTCCTTCACCCTCCTTAGTCTCGTTTCGCTCTCTTTCCCCCTCCTTCGTCTTGTTTCAATCTCTTTCACCCTCCTTCGTCTCGTTTCGCCCTCCTTCACCCTCCTTCATCTCTTTTCGCTCTCTTTCACCCTCCTTTGTCTCGATTCGCACTCTTTCACCTTCCGTCGCCTCGTTTCACTCTCTGTCACCATCCTTCATCTCGTTTTGCTCTCTTTCATCCTCCTTCGTCTCGTTTCGCTCTGTTTCACCCTCCTTCGCCTCGTTTCGCTCTCTGTCACCCTCCTTCATCTCGTTTTGCTCTCTTTCATCCTCCTTCGTCTCGTTTCGCTCACTTTCACCCTCCTTCGCCTCGTTTCGCTCTCTTTCACCCTCCTTCGTCTCGTTTCGCTCTCTTTCACCCTCCTTCGTCTCGTTTCGCTCTCTTCCACCCTCCTTCGTCTCGTTTCGCCCTCCTTCACCCTCCTTCGTCTCGTTTCGCTCTCTTTCACACTCCTTCATCTCGTTTCGCTCTCTTTCACCCTCCGTTGACTCATGTCGCTGTCTTCCACCTTCCTTCGCCTCGTTTCACTCTCTTTCACCCTCCTTCATCTCGTTTCGCTCTCTTTCACCCTCCTTCGTCTCGTTTCGCTCTCTTTGACCCTCCTTCGTCTCGTTTCGCTCTCCTTCACCCTCCTTCGCCTCGTTTCGCTCTCGTTCACCCTCCTCCGTCTCGTTTCAATCTCTTTCGCCCTCCTTCGTCTCGTTTCGCTCTGTTCCACCCTCCTTCGTTTCGGTTCGCCCTCCTTCACTCTCCATCGTCTCGTTTCGCTCTCTTTCACCCTCCTTAGTCTCGTTTCGCTCTCTTTCCCCCTCCTTCGTCTTGTTTCGATCTCTTTCACCCTCCTTCGTCTCGTTTCGCCCTCCTTCACCCTCCTTCATTTCTTTTCACTCTCTTTCACTCTCCTTTGTCTCGATTCGCACTCTTTCACCTTCCGTCGCCTCGTTTCACTCTCTGTCACCCTCCTTCATCTCGTTTTGCTCTCTTTCATCCTCCTTCGTCTCGTTTCGCTCTGTTTCACCCTCCTTCGCCTCGTTTCGCTCTCTGTCACCCTCCTTCATCTGGATTTGCTCTCTTTCATCCTCCTTCGTCTCGTTTCTCTCACTTTCACCCTCCTTCGCCTCGTTTCGCTCTCTTTCACCCTCCTTCGTCTCGTTTCGCTCTCTTTCACCCTCCTTCGTCTCGTTTCGCTCTCTTCCACCCTCCTTCGTCTCGTTTCGCCCTCCTTCACCCTCCTTCGTCTCGTTTCGCTCTCTTTCACACTCCTTCATCTCGTTTCGCCCTCTTTCACCCTCCTTTGTCTCGTTTCGCTCTCTTTCACCCTCCTTCGTCTCGTTTAGCTCTCTTTCACCCTCCTTCGATTCGTTTCGCCTTCTTTCACCCTCATTAGTCTCGTTTCGCTCTCTTTCCCCCTCCTTCATCTTGTTTCGATCTCTTTAACCCTCCTTCGTCTCGTTTCGCCCTCCTTCACCCTCCTTCATCTCTTTTCGCTCTCTTTCACCCTCCTTTGTCTCGATTCGCACTCTTTCACCTTCCGTCGCCTCGTTTCACTCTCTGTCACCCTCCTTCATCTCGTTTTGCTCTCTTTCATCCTCCTTCGTCTCGTTTCGCTCTGTTTCACCCTCCTTCGCCTCGTTTCGCTCTCTGTCACCCTCCTTCATCTCGTTTTGCTCTCTTTCATCCTCCTTCGTCTCGTTTCGCTCTCTTTCACCCTCCTTCGTCTCGTTTCGGTCTCTTCCACCCTCCTTCGTCTCGTTTCGCCCTCCTTCGTC
Organism: Scyliorhinus torazame; assembly: GCF_047496885.1. Lineage (NCBI taxonomy): Eukaryota > Metazoa > Chordata > Chondrichthyes > Carcharhiniformes > Scyliorhinidae > Scyliorhinus > Scyliorhinus torazame. The sequence continues at coordinate 46,660,872 of NC_092732.1, read as the reverse complement.
TCGTTTCGCTCTCTTTCACACTCCTTCATCTCGTTTCGCTCTCTTTCACCCTCCTTTGACTCATGTCGCTGTCTTTCACCTTCCTTCGCCTCGTTTCACTCTCTTTCACCCTCCTTCGTCTCGTTTCGCTCTCTTTGACCCACCTTCGTCTCGTTTCGCTCTCCTTCACCCTCCTTCGCCTCGTTTCGCTCTCGTTCACCCTCCTCCGTCTCGTTTCAATCTCTTTCGCCCTCCTTCGTCTCGTTTCGCTCTGATACACCCTCCTTCGTTTCGGTTCGCCCTCCTTCACTCTCCATCGTCTCGTTTCGCTCTCTTTCACACTCCTTCATCTCGTTTCGCTTTCTTTCACCCTCCTTCGTCTCGTTTCGCTATCTCTCACCCTCCTTCGTCTCGTTTCGCCTTCTTTCTTCCTCCTTCGTCTCGTTTCACTCTCTTTCACCCTCCTTCGTCTCGTTTTGCTCTCTTCCACCCTCCTTCGCCTCGTTTCGCTCTCGTTCACCCTCCTCCGTCTCGTTTCAATCTCTGACACCCTCCTTCGTCTCGTTTCGCTCTGTTACACCCTACTTCGTTTCGGTTCGCCCTCCTTAACTCTCCATCGTCTCGTTTCGCTCTCTTTCACCCTCCTTCATCTCGTTTCGCTCTCACTCACCCTCCTTCGTCTCGTTTCGCTCTCTTTCACCCTCCTTCGTCTCGTTTCGCCTTCTTTCATCCTCCTCCGTCTCGTTTCACTCTCTTTCACCCTCCTTCGCCTCGTTCCGCTCTCTTTCACCCTCCTTCGTCTCGTTTCACTCTCTTTCACTCTCCTTCGTCTCGTTTTGCTCTCTTCCACCCTCCTTCATCTCGTTTCACCCTCCTTTGTCTCGTTTCGCTCTCTTTCACACTGCATCGTCTCGTTTCGCTCTCTTTCACCCTCCTTCGTCTCGTTTCGCTATCGCTCGCCATCCTTCGTCCTGTTTAGCTCTCTTCCACCCTCCTTCGTCTCGTTTTGCCTTCGTTCACCCTTCTTCGTCTCGTTTCGCTCTCTTTCCCCCTCCTTCGTCTCGTTTCGTTCTCTTTCACCCTCCTTCGTCTCGTTTCGCTCTCTTTCACCTTCCTTCGCCTCGTTTCGCTCTCTTTCACCCTCCTTTGTCTCGTTTGGCTCTCTTTAACCCTCCTTCGTCTCGTTTAGCTCCCTTTCACCTTCCTTCGTCTCGTTTCGCTCTCTTTCACCCTCGTTTGTCTCGTTTCGCTCTCTTCCACCCTCCTTTGTCTCTTTTCTCTCTCTTCCACCCTCCTTCGTCTCGTTTCGCTCTCTTTCACCCTCCTTCGTCTCGTTTCGCTCTCTTTCACCCTCCTTCATCTCGTTTCGCTCTCTCCCACCCTCCTTCGTCTCGTTTCGCTCTCTTCCACCCTCCTTCTTCTCGTTTCTCCTTCTTTCACCCTCTTTCATCTCGTTTCACTCTCTTTCCCCCTCCTTCGTCTTGTTTCGATCTATTTCACCCTCCTTCGACTCGTTTCTCTCTCTTTCACCTTCCTTTGCCTCGTTTCACTCTCTTTCACCCTCCTTCACCTCGTTTCGCTCTCTTTTACCCTCCTTCATCTCGTTTTGCTCTCTTTGACCCTCCACCGTCTCATTTCGCTCTCTTCCACCCTCCTTCGTCTCGTTTCACTCTCTTTGACCCTCCTTCGTCTCGTTTCGCTCTGTTCCACCCTTCTTCATCTCGTTTCGCCCTCTCTCACCCTTCTTCGTCTCGTTTCGCTCTCTTTCACCCTCCTTCGTCTCGTTTCGCTCTCTTTCCCCTTCCTTCATCTCGTTTCGTTCTCTTTCACCCTCCTTCGTCTCGTTTCGCTCTCTTTCACCCTCCTTCGTCTCGTTTCGCTCTCTTCCACCCTCCTTCGTCTCGTTTCGCCCACCTTCACCCTCTTTCAACTCGTTTCGCTATCTCTCACCCTCCTTTGTCTCGTTTCACTCTCTTTCACCCTCCTTCGTCTCGTTTCGCTCTCTTTCACCCTCCTTCGCCTTGTTTCGCCTTCTTTCACCCTCCTTCGTCTTGTTTCGCTCTTTTTCACCCTCCTTCGTCTTGTTTCGATCTCTTTCACCCTCCTTCGTCTCGTTTCGCTCTCTTTCACCCTCCTTCGCCTTGTTTCGCCTTCTTTCACCCTCCTTCGTCTTGTTTCGCTCTTTTTCACCCTCCTTCGTCTTGTTTCGATCTCTTTCACCTTCCGTCGCCTCGTTTCTCTCTCTTTCACCTTCCTTTGCCTCGTTTCGCTCTCTTTTACCCTCCTTCATCTCGTTTTGCTCTCTTTGACCCTCCTCCGTCTCATTTCGCTCTCTTCCACCCTCATTCGTCTCGTTTCGCTCTCTTTCACCCTCCTTCGTCTCGTTTAGCTCTCTTTCACCCTCCTTCGACTCGTTTCGCCTTCTTTCACCCTCCTTAGTCTCGTTTCGCTCTCTTTCCCCCTCCTTCGTCTTGTTTCGATCTCTTTCACCCTCCTTCGTCTCGTTTCGCCCTCCTTCACCCTCCTTCATTTCTTTTCACTCTCTTTCACTCTCCTTTGTCTCGATTCGCACTCTTTCACCTTCCGTCGCCTCGTTTCACTCTCTGTCACCCTCCTTCATCTCGTTTTGCTCTCTTTCATCCTCCTTCGTCTCGTTTCGCTCTGTTTCACCCTCCTTCGCCTCGTTTCGCTCTCTGTCACCCTCCTTCATCTGGATTTGCTCTCTTTCATCCTCCTTCGTCTCGTTTCTCTCACTTTCACCCTCCTTCGCCTCGTTTCGCTCTCTTTCACCCTCCTTCGTCTCGTTTCGCTCTCTTTCACCCTCCTTCGTCTCGTTTCGCTCTCTTCCACCCTCCTTCGTCTCGTTTCGCCCTCCTTCACCCTCCTTCGTCTCGTTTCGCTCTCTTTCACACTCCTTCATCTCGTTTCGCCCTCTTTCACCCTCCTTTGTCTCGTTTCGCTCTCTTTCACCCTCCTTCGTCTCGTTTAGCTCTCTTTCACCCTCCTTCGATTCGTTTCGCCTTCTTTCACCCTCCTTAGTCTCGTTTCGCTCTCTTTCCCCCTCCTTCGTCTTGTTTCGATCTCTTTAACCCTCCTTCGTCTCGTTTCGCCCTCCTTCACCCTCCTTCATCTCTTTTCGCTCTCTTTCACCCTCCTTTGTCTCGATTCGCACTCTTTCACCTTCCGTCGCCTCGTTTCACTCTCTGTCACCCTCCTTCATCTCGTTTTGCTCTCTTTCATCCTCCTTCGTCTCGTTTCGCTCTGTTTCACCCTCCTTCGCCTCGTTTCGCTCTCTGTCACCCTCCTTCATCTCGTTTTGCTCTCTTTCATCCTCCTTCGTCTCGTTTCGCTCTCTTTCACCCTCCTTCGTCTCGTTTCGGTCTCTTCCACCCTCCTTCGTCTCGTTTCGCCCTCCTTCGTCTCGTTTCGCTCTCTTTCACACTCCTTCATCTCGTTTCGCTCTCTTTCACCCTCCTTTGACTCATGTCGCTGTCTTTCACCTTCCTTCGCCTCGTTTCACTCTCTTTCACCCTCCTTCGTCTCGTTTCGCTCTCTTTGACCCACCTTCGTCTCGTTTCGCTCTCCTTCACCCTCCTTCGCCTCGTTTCGCTCTCGTTCACCCTCCTCCGTCTCGTTTCAATCTCTTTCGCCCTCCTTCGTCTCGTTTCGCTCTGATACACCCTCCTTCGTTTCGGTTCGCCCTCCTTCACTCTCCATCGTCTCGTTTCGCTCTCTTTCACACTCCTTCATCTCGTTTCGCTTTCTTTCACCCTCCTTCGTCTCGTTTCGCTATCTCTCACCCTCCTTCGTCTCGTTTCGCCTTCTTTCTTCCTCCTTCGTCTCGTTTCACTCTCTTTCACCCTCCTTCGTCTCGTTTTGCTCTCTTCCACCCTCCTTCGCCTCGTTTCGCTCTCGTTCACCCTCCTCCGTCTCGTTTCAATCTCTGACACCCTCCTTCGTCTCGTTTCGCTCTGTTACACCCTACTTCGTTTCGGTTCGCCCTCCTTAACTCTCCATCGTCTCGTTTCGCTCTCTTTCACCCTCCTTCATCTCGTTTCGCTCTCACTCACCCTCCTTCGTCTCGTTTCGCTCTCTTTCACCCTCCTTCGTCTCGTTTCGCCTTCTTTCATCCTCCTCCGTCTCGTTTCACTCTCTTTCACCCTCCTTCGCCTCGTTCCGCTCTCTTTCACCCTCCTTCGTCTCGTTTCACTCTCTTTCACCCTCCTTCGTCTCGTTTTGCTCTCTTCCACCCTCCTTCATCTCGTTTCACCCTCCTTTGTCTCGTTTCGCTCTCTTTCACACTGCATCGTCTCGTTTCGCTCTCTTTCACCCTCCTTCGTCTCGTTTCGCTATCGCTCGCCATCCTTCGTCCTGTTTAGCTCTCTTCCACCCTCCTTCGTCTCGTTTTGCCTTCGTTCACCCTTCTTCGTCTCGTTTCGCTCTCTTTCCCCCTCCTTCGTCTCGTTTCGTTCTCTTTCACCCTCCTTCGTCTCGTTTCGCTCTCTTTCACCTTCCTTCGCCTCGTTTCGCTCTCTTTCACCCTCCTTTGTCTCGTTTGGCTCTCTTTAACCCTCCTTCGTCTCGTTTAGCTCCCTTTCACCTTCCTTCGTCTCGTTTCGCTCTCTTTCACCCTCGTTTGTCTCGTTTCGCTCTCTTCCACCCTCCTTTGTCTCTTTTCTCTCTCTTCCACCCTCCTTCGTCTCGTTTCGCTCTCTTTCACCCTCCTTCGTCTCGTTTCGCTCTCTTTCACCCTCCTTCATCTCGTTTCGCTCTCTCCCACCCTCCTTCGTCTCGTTTCGCTCTCTTCCACCCTCCTTCTTCTCGTTTCTCCTTCTTTCACCCTCTTTCATCTCGTTTCACTCTCTTTCCCCCTCCTTCGTCTTGTTTCGATCTATTTCACCCTCCTTCGACTCGTTTCTCTCTCTTTCACCTTCCTTTGCCTCGTTTCACTCTCTTTCACCCTCCTTCACCTCGTTTCGCTCTCTTTTACCCTCCTTCATCTCGTTTTGCTCTCTTTGACCCTCCACCGTCTCATTTCGCTCTCTTCCACCCTCCTTCGTCTCGTTTCACTCTCTTTGACCCTCCTTCGTCTCGTTTCGCTCTGTTCCACCCTTCTTCATCTCGTTTCGCCCTCTCTCACCCTTCTTCGTCTCGTTTCGCTCTCTTTCACCCTCCTTCGTCTCGTTTCGCTCTCTTTCCCCTTCCTTCATCTCGTTTCGTTCTCTTTCACCCTCCTTCGTCTCGTTTCGCTCTCTTTCACCCTCCTTCGTCTCGTTTCGCTCTCTTCCACCCTCCTTCGTCTCGTTTCGCCCACCTTCACCCTCTTTCAACTCGTTTCGCTATCTCTCACCCTCCTTTGTCTCGTTTCACTCTCTTTCACCCTCCTTCGTCTCGTTTCGCTCTCTTTCACCCTCCTTCGCCTTCTTTCACCCTCCTTCGTCTTGTTTCGCTCTTTTTCACCCTCCTTCGTCTTGTTTCGATCTCTTTCACCCTCCTTCGTCTCGTTTCGCTCTCTTTCACCCTCCTTCGCCTTGTTTCGCCTTCTTTCACCCTCCTTCGTCTTGTTTCGCTCTTTTTCACCCTCCTTCGTCTTGTTTCGATCTCTTTCACCCTCCTTCGTCTCGTTTCTCTCTCTTTCACCTTCCTTTGCCTCGTTTCGCTCTCTTTTACCCTCCTTCATCTCGTTTTGCTCTCTTTGACCCTCCTCCGTCTCATTTCGCTCTCTTCCACCCTCCTTCGTCTCATTTCACTCTCTTTGACCCTCCTTCATCTCGTTTCGCTCTCTTCCACCCTCCTTCATCTCGTTTCGCCCTCTCTCACCCTTCTTCGTCTCGTTTCGCTCTCTTTCACCCTCCTTCGTCTCGTTTCGCTCTCTTTCCCCTTCCTTCATCTCGTTTCGTTCTCTTTCACCCTCCTTCGTCTCGTTTCGCTCTCTTTCACCCTCCTTCGTCTCGTTTCGCTCTCTTCCACCCTCCTTCGTCTCGTTTCGCCCACCTTCACCCTCCTTCATCTCGTTTCGCTATCTCTCACCCTCCTTTGTCTCGTTTCACTCTCTTTCACCCTCCTTCGTCTCGTTTCGCTCTCTTTCACCCTCCTTCGTCTCGTTTCGCCTTCTTTCACCCTCCTCCGTCTTGTTTCGCTCTTTTTCACCCTCCTTCGTCTTGTTTCGATCTCTTTCACCCTCCTTCGTCTCGTTTCTCTCTCTTTCACCTTCCTTTGCCTCGTTTCGCTCTCTTTCACGCTCCTTCGTCCCGTTTCGCTCTCTTTTACCCTCCTTCGTCTCTTTTCGCTCTCTTTCCCCTTCCTTCATCTCGTTTCGTTCTCTTTCACCCTCCTTCGTCTCGTTTCGCTCTCTTTCACCCTCCTTCATCTCGTTTCGCTCTCTTTCACCCTCCTTTGACTCATGTCGCTGTCTTTCACCTTCCTTCGCCTCGTTTCACTCTCTTTCACCCTCCTTCATCTCGTTTCGCTCTCTTTCACCCTCCTTCGTCTCGTTTCGCTCTCTTTGACCCTCCTTCGTCTCGTTTCGCTCTCCTTCACCCTCCTTCGCCTCGTTTCGCTCTCGTTCTCCCTCCTCCGTCTCGTTTCAATCTCTTTCGCCCTCCTTCGTCTCGTTTCGCTCAGTTCCACCCTCCTTCGTTTCGGTTCGCCCTCCTTCACTCTCCATCGTCTCGTTTCGCTCTCTTTCACACTCCTTCATCTCGTTTCGCTTTCTTTCACCCTCCTTCGTCTCGTTTCGCTATCTCTCACCCTCCTTCGTCTCGTTTCGCTCTCTTTCACCCTCCTTCATCTCGTTTCGCTCTCACTCACCCTCCTTCGTCTCGTTTCGCTCTCTTTCACCTTCCTTCACCTCGTTTCTCTCTCTTCCACCCTCCTTCATCTCGTTTCACCCTCCTTCGTCTCGTTTCGCTCTCTTTCACACTGCATCGTCTCGTTTCAATCTCTGACACCCTCCTTCGTCTCGTTTCGCTCTGTTACACCCTACTTCGTTTCGGTTCGCCCTCCTTAACTCTCCATCGTCTCGTTTCGCTCTCTTTCACCCTCCTTCATCTCGTTTCGCTCTCACTCACCCTCCTTCGTCTCGTTTCGCTCTCTTTCACCCTCCTTCGTCTCGTTTCGCCTTCTTTCATCCTCCTCCGTCTCGTTTCACTCTCTTTCACCCTCCTTCGCCTCGTTCCGCTCTCTTTCACCCTCCTTCGTCTCGTTTCACTCTCTTTCACCCTCCTTCGTCTCGTTTTGCTCTCTTCCACCCTCCTTCATCTCGTTTCACCCTCCTTCGTCTCGTTTCGCTCTCTTTCACACTGCATCGTCTCGTTTCGCTCTCTTTCACCCTCCTTCGTCTCGTTTCGCTATCGCTCGCCATCCTTCGTCCTGTTTCGCTCTCTTCCACCCTCCTTCGTCTCGTTTGGCTCTCTCTCACCCTCCTTCGTCTCGTTTCACTCTCTTCCTCCCTCCTTCGTCTCGTTTTGCCTTCGTTCACCCTTCTTCGTCTCGTTTCGCTCTCTTTCCCCCTCCTTCGTCTCGTTTCGTTCTCTTTCACCCTCCTTCGTCTCGTTTCGCTCTCTTTCACCTTCCTTCGCCTCGTTTCGCTCTCTTTCACCCTCCTTTGTCTCGTTTGGCTCTCTTTAACCCTCCTTCGTCTCGTTTAGCTCCCTTTCACCTTCCTTCGTCTCGTTTCGCTCTCTTTCACCCTCGTTTGTCTCGTTTCGCTCTCTTCCACCCTCCTTTGTCTCTTTTCTCTCTCTTCCACCCTCCTTCGTCTCGTTTCGCTCTCTTTCACCCTCCTTCGTCTCGTTTCGCTCTCTTTCACCCTCCTTCATCTCGTTTCGCTCTCTCCCACCCTCCTTCGTCTCGTTTCGCTCTCTTCCACCCTCCTTCTTCTCGTTTCGCCTTCTTTCACCCTCTTTCATCTCGTTTCACTCTCTTTCCCCCTCCTTCGTCTTGTTTCGATCTATTTCACCCTCCTTCGACTCGTTTCTCTCTCTTTCACCTTCCTTTGCCTCGTTTCACTCTCTTTCACCCTCCTTCATCTCGTTTCGCTCTCTTTTACCCTCCTTCATCTCGTTTTGCTCTCTTTGACCCTCCACCGTCTCATTTCGCTCTCTTCCACCCTCCTTCGTCTCGTTTCACTCTCTTTGACCCTCCTTCGTCTCGTTTCGCTCTGTTCCACCCTTCTTCATCTCGTTTCGCCCTCTCTCACCCTTCTTCGTCTCGTTTCGCTCTCTTTCCCCTTCCTTCATCTCGTTTCGTTCTCTTTCACCCTCCTTCGTCTCGTTTCGCTCTCTTTCACCCTCCTTCGTCTCGTTTCGCTCTCTTCCACCCTCCTTCGTCTCGTTTCGCCCACCTTCACCCTCTTTCAACTCGTTTCGCTATCTCTCACCCTCCTTTGTCTCGTTTCACTCTCTTTCACCCTCCTTCGTCTCGTTTCGCTCTCTTTCACCCTCCTTCGCCTTGTTTCGCCTTCTTTCACCCTCCTTCGTCTTGTTTCGCTCTTTTTCACCCTCCTTCGTCTTGTTTCGATCTCTTTCACCCTCCTTCGTCTCGTTTCTCTCTCTTTCACCTTCCTTTGCCTCGTTTCGCTCTCTTTTACCCTCCTTCATCTCGTTTTGCTCTCTTTGACCCTCCTCCGTCTCATTTCGCTCTCTTCCACCCTCCTTCGTCTCGTTTCACTCTCTTTGACCCTCCTTCGTCTCGTTTCGCTCTCTTCCACCCTCCTTCATCTCGTTTCGCCCTCTCTCACCCTTCTTCGTCTCGTTTCGCTCTCTTTCACCCTCCTTCGTCTCGTTTCGCTCTCTTTCCCCTTCCTTCATCTCGTTTCGTTCTCTTTCACCCTCCTTCGTCTCGTTTCGCTCTCTTTCACCCTCCTTCGTCTCGTTTCGCTCTCTTCCACCCTCCTTCGTCTCGTTTCGCCCACCTTCACCCTCCTTCATCTCGTTTCGCTATCTCTCACCCTCCTTTGTCTCGTTTCACTCTCTTTCACCCTCCTTCGTCTCGTTTCGCTCTCTTTCACCCTCCTTCGTCTCGTTTCGCCTTCTTTCACCCTCCTCCGTCTTGTTTCGCTCTTTTTCACCCTCCTTCGTCTTGTTTCGATCTCTTTCACCCTCCTTCGTCTCGTTTCTCTCTCTTTCACCTTCCTTTGCCTCGTTTCGCTCTCTTTCACGCTCCTTTGCCTCGTTTCGCTCTCTTTCACGCTCCTTCGTCTCGTTTCGCTCTCTTTTACCCTCCTTCGTCTCTTTTCGCTCTCTTTCCCCTTCCTTCATCTCGTTTCGTTCTCTTTCACCCTCCTTCGTCTCGTTTCGCTCTCTTTCACCCTCCTTCATCTCGTTTCACTCTCTTTCACCCTCCTTTGACTCATGTCGCTGTCTTTCACCTTCCTTCGCCTCGTTTCACTCTCTTTCACCCTCCTTCATCTCGTTTCGCTCTCTTTCACCCTCCTTCGTCTCGTTTCGCTCTCTTTGACCCTCCTTCATCTCGTTTCGCTCTCCTTCACCCTCCTTCGCCTCGTTTCGCTCTCGTTCTCCCTCCTCCGTCTCGTTTCAATCTCTTTCGCCCTCCTTCGTCTCGTTTCGCTCTGTTCCACCCTCCTTCGTTTCGGTTCGCCCTCCTTCACTCTCCATCGTCTCGTTTCGCTCTCTTTCACACTCCTTCATCTCGTTTCGCTTTCTTTCACCCTCCTTCGTCTCGTTTCGCTATCTCTCACCCTCCTTCGTCTCGTTTCGCTCTCTTTCACCCTCCTTCATCTCGTTTCGCTCTCACTCACCCTCCTTCGTCTCGTTTCGCTCTCTTTCACCTTCCTTCACCTCGTTTCGCTCTCTTTCACCCTCCTTTGTCTCGTTTCGCTCTCATTCACCCTCCTTCGTCTCGTTTAGGTCTCTTTCACCCTCCTTCGACTCGTTTCGCCTTCTTTCACCCTCCTTAGTCTCGTTTCGCTCTCTTTCCCCCTCCTTCGTCTTGTTTCAATCTCTTTCACCCTCCTTCGTCTCGTTTCGCCCTCCTTCACCCTCCTTCATCTCTTTTCGCTCTCTTTCACCCTCCTTTGTCTCGATTCGCACTCTTTCACCTTCCGTCGCCTCGTTTCACTCTCTGTCACCCTCCTTCATCTCGTTTTGCTCTCTTTCATCCTCCTTCGTCTCGTTTCGCTCTGTTTCACCCTCCTTCGCCTCGTTTCGCTCTCTGTCACCCTTCTTCATCTCGTTTTGCTCTCTTTCACCCTCCTTCGTCTCGTTTCGCTCTCTTTCACCCTCCTTCGTCTCGTTTCGCTCTCTTCCACCCTCCTTCGTCTCGTTTCGCCCACCTTCACCCTCTTTCAACTCGTTTCGCTATCTCTCACCCTCCTTTGTCTCGTTTCACTCTCTTTCACCCTCCTTCATCTCGTTTCGCTATCTCTCACCCTCCTTTGTCTCGTTTCACTCTCTTTCACCCTCCTTCGTCTCGTTTCGCTCTCTTTCACCCTCCTTCGTCTCGTTTCGCCTTCTTTCACCCTCCTCCGTCTTGTTTCGCTCTTTTTCACCCTCCTTCGTCTTGTTTCGATCTCTTTCACCCTCCTTCGTCTCGTTTCTCTCTCTTTCACCTTCCTTTGCCTCGTTTCGCTCTCTTTCACGCTCCTTTGCCTCGTTTCGCTCTCTTTCACGCTCCTTCGTCTCGTTTCGCTCTCTTTTACCCTCCTTCGTCTCTTTTCGCTCTCTTTCCCCTTCCTTCATCTCGTTTCGTTCTCTTTCACCCTCCTTCGTCTCGTTTCGCTCTCTTTCACCCTCCTTCATCTCGTTTCGCTCTCTTTCACCCTCCTTTGACTCATGTCGCTGTCTTTCACCTTCCTTCGCCTCGTTTCACTCTCTTTCACCCTCCTTCATCTCGTTTCGCTCTCTTTCACCCTCCTTCGTCTCGTTTCGCTCTCTTTGACCCTCCTTCATCTCGTTTCGCTCTCCTTCACCCTCCTTCGCCTCGTTTCGCTCTCGTTCTCCCTCCTCCGTCTCGTTTCAATCTCTTTCGCCCTCCTTCGTCTCGTTTCGCTCTGTTCCACCCTCCTTCGTTTCGGTTCGCCCTCCTTCACTCTCCATCGTCTCGTTTCGCTCTCTTTCACACTCCTTCATCTCGTTTCGCTTTCTTTCACCCTCCTTCGTCTCGTTTCGCTATCTCTCACCCTCCTTCGTCTCGTTTCGCTCTCTTTCACCCTCCTTCATCTCGTTTCGCTCTCACTCACCCTCCTTCGTCTCGTTTCGCTCTCTTTCACCTTCCTTCACCTCGTTTCGCTCTCTTTCACCCTCTTTTGTCTCGTTTCGCTCTCATTCACCCTCCTTCGTCTCGTTTAGGTCTCTTTCACCCTCCTTCGACTCGTTTCGCCTTCTTTCACCCTCCTTAGTCTCGTTTCGCTCTCTTTCCCCCTCCTTCGTCTTGTTTCAATCTCTTTCACCCTCCTTCGTCTCGTTTCGCCCTCCTTCACCCTCCTTCATCTCTTTTCGCTCTCTTTCACCCTCCTTTGTCTCGATTCGCACTCTTTCACCTTCCGTCGCCTCGTTTCACTCTCTGTCACCCTCCTTCATCTCGTTTTGCTCTCTTTCATCCTCCTTCGTCTCGTTTCGCTCTGTTTCACCCTCCTTCGCCTCGTTTCGCTCTCTGTCACCCTTCTTCATCTCGTTTTGCTCTCTTTCACCCTCCTTCGTCTCGTTTCGCTCTCTTTCACCCTCCTTCGTCTCGTTTCGCTCTCTTCCACCCTCCTTCGTCTCGTTTCGCCCACCTTCACCCTCTTTCAACTCGTTTCGCTATCTCTCACCCTCCTTTGTCTCGTTTCACTCTCTTTCACCCTCCTTCGTCTCGTTTCGCTCTCTTTCACCCTCCTTCGCCTTGTTTCGCCTTCTTTCACCCTCCTTCGTCTTGTTTCGCTCTTTTTCACCCTCCTTCGTCTTGTTTCGATCTCTTTCACCCTCCTTCGTCTCGTTTCTCTCTCTTTCACCTTCCTTTGCCTCGTTTCGCTCTCTTTTACCCTCCTTCATCTCGTTTTGCTCTCTTTGACCCTCCTCCGTCTCATTTCGCTCTCTTCCACCCTCCTTCGTCTCGTTTCACTCTCTTTGACCCTCCTTCGTCTCGTTTCGCTCTCTTCCACCCTCCTTCATCTCGTTTCGCCCTCTCTCACCCTTCTTCGTCTCGTTTCGCTCTCTTTCACCCTCCTTCGTCTCGTTTCGCTCTCTTTCCCCTTCCTTCATCTCGTTTCGTTCTCTTTCACCCTCCTTCGTCTCGTTTCGCTCTCTTTCACCCTCCTTCGTCTCGTTTCGCTCTCTTCCACCCTCCTTCGTCTCGTTTCGCCCACCTTCACCCTCCTTCATCTCGTTTCGCTATCTCTCACCCTCCTTTGTCTCGTTTCACTCTCTTTCACCCTCCTTCGTCTCGTTTCGCTCTCTTTCACCCTCCTTCGTCTCGTTTCGCCTTCTTTCACCCTCCTCCGTCTTGTTTCGCTCTTTTTCACCCTCCTTCGTCTTGTTTCGATCTCTTTCACCCTCCTTCGTCTCGTTTCTCTCTCTTTCACCTTCCTTTGCCTCGTTTCGCTCTCTTTCACGCTCCTTCGTCTCGTTTCGCTCTCTTTTACCCTCATTTGTCTCTTTTCGCTCTCTTTCCCCTTCCTTCATCTCGTTTCGTTCTCTTTCACCCTCCTTCGTCTCGTTTCGCTCTCTTTCACCCTCCTTCATCTCGTTTCGCTCTCTTTCACCCTCCTTTGACTCATGTCGCTGTCTTTCACCTTCCTTCGCCTCGTTTCACTCTCTTTCACCCTCCTTCATCTCGTTTCGCTCTCTTTCACCCTCCTTCGTCTCGTTTCGCTCTCTTTGACCCTCCTTCATCTCGTTTCGCTCTCCTTCACCCTCCTTCGCCTCGTTTCGCTCTCGTTCTCCCTCCTCCGTCTCGTTTCAATCTCTTTCGCCCTCCTTCGTCTCGTTTCGCTCTGTTCCACCCTCCTTCGTTTCGGTTCGCCCTCCTTCACTCTCCATCGTCTCGTTTCGCTCTCTTTCACACTCCTTCATCTCGTTTCGCTTTCTTTCACCCTCCTTCGTCTCGTTTCGCTATCTCTCACCCTCCTTCGTCTCGTTTCGCTCTCTTTCACCCTCCTTCATCTCGTTTCGCTCTCACTCACCCTCCTTCGTCTCGTTTCGCTCTCTTTCACCTTCCTTCACCTCGTTTCGCTCTCTTTCACCCTCCTTTGTCTCGTTTCGCTCTCATTCACCCTCCTTCGTCTCGTTTAGGTCTCTTTCACCCTCCTTCGACTCGTTTCGCCTTCTTTCACCCTCCTTAGTCTCGTTTCGCTCTCTTTCCCCCTCCTTCGTCTTGTTTCAATCTCTTTCACCCTCCTTCGTCTCGTTTCGCCCTCCTTCACCCTCCTTCATCTCTTTTCGCTCTCTTTCACCCTCCTTTGTCTCGATTCGCACTCTTTCACCTTCCGTCGCCTCGTTTCACTCTCTGTCACCCTCCTTCATCTCGTTTTGCTCTCTTTCATCCTCCTTCGTCTCGTTTCGCTCTGTTTCACCCTGCTTCGCCTCGTTTCGCTCTCTGTCACCCTTCTTCATCTCGTTTTGCTCTCTTTCATCCTCCTTCGTCTCGTTTCTCTCACTTTCACCCTCCTTCGCCTCGTTTCGCTCTCTTTCACCCTCCTTCGTCTCGTTTCGCTCTCTTTCACCCTCCTTCGTCTCGTTTCGCTCTCTTCCACCCTCCTTCGTCTCGTTTCGCCCTCCTTCACCCTCCTTCGTCTCGTTTCGCTCTCTTTCACACTCCTTCATCTCGTTTCGCTCTCTTTCACCCTCCTTTGACTCATGTCGCTGTCTTTCACCTTCCTTCGCCTCGTTTCACTCTCTTTCACCCTCCTTCATCTCGTTTCGCTCTCTTTCACCCTCCTTCGTCTCGTTTCGCTCTCTTTGACCCTCCTTCGTCTCGTTTCGCTCTCCTTCACCCTCCTTCGCCTTGTTTCGCTCCCGTTCACCCTCCTCCGTCTCGTTTCAATCTCTTTCGCCCTCCTTCGTCTCGTTTCGCTGTGTTCCACCCTCCTTCGTTTCGGTTCGCCCTCCTTCACTCTCCATCGTCTCGTTTCGCTCTCTTTCACACTCCTTCATCTCGTTTCGCTTTCTTTCACCCTCCTTCGTCTCGTTTCGCTATCTCTCACCCTCCTTCGTCTCGTTTCGCTCTCTTTCACCCTCCTTCATCTCGTTTCGCTCTCACTCACCCTCCTTCGTCTCGTTTCACTCTCTTTCACTTTCCTTCGCCTCGTTTCACTCTCTTTCACCCTCCTTTGTCTCGTTTCGCTCTCTTTCACCCTCCTTCGTCTCGTTTAGCTCTCTTTCACCCTCCTTCAACTCGTTTCGCCTTCTTTCACCCTCCTTAGTCTCGTTTCGCTCTCTTTCCCCCTCCTTCGTCTTGTTTCGATCTCTTTCACCCTCCTTCGTCTCGTTTCGCCCTCCTTCACCCTCCTTCATCTCTTTTCGCTCTCTTTCCCCCTCCTTCGTCTTGTTTCGTTCTATTTCACCCTCCTTCGACTCGTTTCTCTCTCTTTCACCTTCCTTTGCCTCGTTTCACTCTCTTTCACCCTCCTTCATCTCGTTTCGCTCTCTTTTACCCTCCTTCATCTCGTTTTGCTCTCTTTGACCCTCCACCGTCTCATTTCGCTCTCTTCCACCCTCCTTCGTCTCGTTTCACTCTCTTTGACCCTCCTTCGTCTCGTTTCGCTCTGTTCCACCCTCCTTCATCTCGTTTCGCCCTCTCTCACCCTTCTTCGTCTCGTTTCGCTCTCTTTCACCCTCCTTCGTCTCGTTTCGCTCTCTTTCCCCTTCCTTCATCTCGTTTCGTTCTCTTTCACCCTCCTTCGTCTCGTTTCGCTCTCTTTCACCCTCCTTCGTCTCGTTTCGCTCTCTTCCACCCTCCTTCGTCTCGTTTCGCCCACCTTCACCCTCTTTCATCTCGTTTCGCTATCTCTCACCCTCCTTTGTCTCGTTTCACTCTCTTTCACCCTCCTTCGTCTCGTTTCGCTCTCTTTCACCCTCCTTCGCCTTATTTCGCCTTCTTTCACCCTCCTTCGTCTTGTTTCGCTCTTTTTCACCCTCCTTCGTCTTGTTTCGATCTCTTTCACCCTCCTTCGTCTCGTTTCTCTATCTTTCACCTTCCTTTGCCTCGTTTCGCTCTCTTTTACCCTCCTTCATCTCGTTTTGCTCTCTTTGACCCTCCTCCGTCTCATTTCGCTCTCTTCCACCCTCCTTCGTCTCGTTTCACTCTCTTTGACCCTCCTTCGTCTCGTTTCGCTCTCTTCCACCCTCCTTCATCTCGTTTCGCCCTCTCTCACCCTTCTTCGTCTCGTTTCGCTCTCTTTCACCCTCCTTCGTCTCGTTTCGCTCTCTTTCCCCTTCCTTCATCTCGTTTCGTTCTCTTTCACCCTCCTTCGTCTCGTTTCGCTCTCTTTCACCCTCCTTCGTCTCGTTTCGCTCTCTTCCACCCTCCTTCGTCTCGTTTCGCCCACCTTCACCCTCCTTCATCTCGTTTCGCTATCTCTCACCCTCCTTTGTCTCGTTTCACTCTCTTTCACCCTCCTTCGTCTCGTTTCGCTCTCTTTCACCCTCCTTCGTCTCGTTTCGCCTTCTTTCACCCTCCTCCGTCTTGTTTCGCTCTTTTTCACCCTCCTTCGTCTTGTTTCGATCTCTTTCACCCTCCTTTGTCTCGTTTCTCTCTCTTTCACCTTCCTTTGCCTCGTTTCGCTCTCTTTCACGCTCCTTCGTCTCGTTTCGCTCTCTTTTACCCTCCTTCGTCTCTTTTCGCTCTCTTTGACCCTCCTTCGTCTCGTTTAGCTCTGTTTCACCCTCCTTCGTCTCGTTTCGCTCTCTTCCACCCTCCTTCATCTCGTTTCGCCCTCTCTCACCCTTCTTCGACTCGTTTCGCTCTCTTTCACCCTCCTTCGTCTCGTTTCGCTCTCTTTCCCCTTCCTTCATCTCGTTTCGCTCTCTTTCACCCTCCTTCGTCTCGTTTCGCTCTCTTTCCCCTTCCTTCAGCTCGTTTCGTTCTCTTTCACCCTCCTTCGTCTCGTTTCGCTCTCTTTCACCCTCCTTCGTCTCGTTTCGCTCTCTTCCACCCTCCTTCGTCTCGTTTCGCCCACCTTCACCCTCCTTCATCTCGTTTCGCTATCTCTCACCCTCCTTTGTCTCGTTTCACTCTCTTTCACCCTCCTTCGTCTCGTTTCGCTCTCTTTCACCCTCCTTCGCCTCGTTTCGCCTTCGTTCACCCTCCTCCGTCTTGTTTCGCTCTTTTTCACCCTCCTTCGTCTTGTTTCGATCTCTTTCACCCTCCTTCGTCTCGTTTCTCTCTCTTTCACCTTCCTTTGCCTCGTTTCGCTCTCTTTCACGCTCCTTCGTCTCGTTTCGCTCTCTTTTACCCTCATTCGTCTCTTTTCGCTCTCTTTCCCCTTCCTTCATCTCGTTTCGTTCTCTTTCACCCTCCTTCGTCTCGTTTCGCTCTCTTTCACCCTCCTTCATCTCGTTTCGCTCTCTTTCACCCTCCTTTGACTCATGTCGCTGTCTTTCACCTTCCTTCGCCTCGTTTCACTCTCTTTCACCCTCCTTCATCTCGTTTCGCTCTCTTTCACCCTCCTTCGTCTCGTTTCGCTCTCTTTGACCCTCCTTCATCTCGTTTCGCTCTCCTTCACCCTCCTTCGCCTCGTTTCGCTCTCGTTCTCCCTCCTCCGTCTCGTTTCAATCTCTTTCGCCCTCCTTCGTCTCGTTTCGCTCTGTTCCACCCTCCTTCGTTTCGGTTCGCCCTCCTTCACTCTCCATCGTCTCGTTTCGCTCTCTTTCACACTCCTTCATCTCGTTTCGCTTTCTTTCACCCTCCTTCGTCTCGTTTCGCTATCTCTCACCCTCCTTCGTCTCGTTTCGCTCTCTTTCACCCTCCTTCATCTCGTTTCGCTCTCACTCACCCTCCTTCGTCTCGTTTCGCTCTCTTTCACCTTCCTTCACCTCGTTTCGCTCTCTTTCACCCTCCTTTGTCTCGTTTCGCTCTCATTCACCCTCCTTCGTCTCGTTTAGGTCTCTTTCACCCTCCTTCGACTCGTTTCGCCTTCTTTCACCCTCCTTAGTCTCGTTTCGCTCTCTTTCCCCCTCCTTCGTCTTGTTTCAATCTCTTTCACCCTCCTTCGTCTCGTTTCGCCCTCCTTCACCCTCCTTCATCTCTTTTCGCTCTCTTTCACCCTCCTTTGTCTCGATTCGCACTCTTTCACCTTCCGTCGCCTCGTTTCACTCTCTGTCACCCTCCTTCATCTCGTTTTGCTCTCTTTCATCCTCCTTCGTCTCGTTTCGCTCTGTTTCACCCTCCTTCGCCTCGTTTCGCTCTCTGTCACCCTTCTTCATCTCGTTTTGCTCTCTTTCATCCTCCTTCGTCTCGTTTCTCTCACTTTCACCCTCCTTCGCCTCGTTTCGCTCTCTTTAACCCTCCTTCGTCTCGTTTCGCTCTCTTTCACCCTCCTTCGTCTCGTTTCGCTCTCTTCCACCCTCCTTCGTCTCGTTTCGCCCTCCTTCACCCTCCTTCGTCTCGTTTCGCTCTCTTTCACACTCCTTCATCTCGTTTCGCTCTCTTTCACCCTCCTTTGACTCATGTCGCTGTCTTTCACCTTCCTTCGCCTCGTTTCACTCTCTTTCACCCTCCTTCATCTCGTTTCGCTCTCTTTCACCCTCCTTCGTCTCGTTTCGCTCTCTTTGACCCTCCTTCGTCTCGTTTCGCTCTCCTTCACCCTTCTTCGCCTTGTTTCGCTCCCGTTCACCCTCCTCCGTCTCGTTTCAATCTCTTTCGCCCTCCTTCGTCTCGTTTCGCTGTGTTCCACCCTCCTTCGTTTCGGTTCGCCCTCCTTCACTCTCCATCGTCTCGTTTCGCTCTCTTTCACACTCCTTCATCTCGTTTCGCTTTCTTTCACCCTCCTTCGTCTCGTTTCGCTATCTCTCACCCTCCTTCGTCTCGTTTCGCTCTCTTTCACCCTCCTTCATCTCGTTTCGCTCTCACTCACCCTCCTTCGTCTCGTTTCACTCTCTTTCACTTTCCTTCGCCTCGTTTCACTCTCTTTCACCCTCCTTTGTCTCGTTTCGCTCTCTTTCACCCTCCTTCGTCTCGTTTAGCTCTCTTTCACCCTCCTTCAACTCGTTTCGCCTTCTTTCACCCTCCTTAGTCTCGTTTCGCTCTCTTTCCCCCTCCTTCGTCTTGTTTCGATCTCTTTCACCCTCCTTCGTCTCGTTTCGCCCTCCTTCACCCTCCTTCATCTCTTTTCGCTCTCTTTCCCCCTCCTTCGTCTTGTTTCGTTCTATTTCACCCTCCTTCGACTCGTTTCTCTCTCTTTCACCTTCCTTTGCCTCGTTTCACTCTCTTTCACCCTCCTTCATCTCGTTTCGCTCTCTTTTACCCTCCTTCATCTCGTTTTGCTCTCTTTGACCCTCCACCGTCTCATTTCGCTCTCTTCCACCCTCCTTCGTCTCGTTTCACTCTCTTTGACCCTCCTTCGTCTCGTTTCGCTCTGTTCCACCCTCCTTCATCTCGTTTCGCCCTCTCTCACCCTTCTTCGTCTCGTTTCGCTCTCTTTCACCCTCCTTCGTCTCGTTTCGCTCTCTTTCCCCTTCCTTCATCTCGTTTCGTTCTCTTTCACCCTCCTTCGTCTCGTTTCGCTCTCTTTCACCCTCCTTCGTCTCGTTTCGCTCTCTTCCACCCTCCTTCGTCTCGTTTCGCCCACCTTCACCCTCTTTCATCTCGTTTCGCTATCTCTCACCCTCCTTTGTCTCGTTTCACTCTCTTTCACCCTCCTTCGTCTCGTTTCGCTCTCTTTCACCCTCCTTCGCCTTATTTCGCCTTCTTTCACCCTCCTTCGTCTTGTTTCGCTCTTTTTCACCCTCCTTCGTCTTGTTTCGATCTCTTTCACCCTCCTTCGTCTCGTTTCTCTATCTTTCACCTTCCTTTGCCTCGTTTCGCTCTCTTTTACCCTCCTTCATCTCGTTTTGCTCTCTTTGACCCTCCTCCGTCTCATTTCGCTCTCTTCCACCCTCCTTCGTCTCGTTTCACTCTCTTTGACCCTCCTTCGTCTCGTTTCGCTCTCTTCCACCCTCCTTCATCTCGTTTCGCCCTCTCTCACCCTTCTTCGTCTCGTTTCGCTCTCTTTCACCCTCCTTCGTCTCGTTTCGCTCTCTTTCCCCTTCCTTCATCTCGTTTCGTTCTCTTTCACCCTCCTTCGTCTCGTTTCGCTCTCTTTCACCCTCCTTCGTCTCGTTTCGCTCTCTTCCACCCTCCTTCGTCTCGTTTCGCCCACCTTCACCCTCCTTCATCTCGTTTCGCTATCTCTCACCCTCCTTTGTCTCGTTTCACTCTCTTTCACCCTCCTTCGTCTCGTTTCGCTCTCTTTCACCCTCCTTCGTCTCGTTTCGCCTTCTTTCACCCTCCTCCGTCTTGTTTCGCTCTTTTTCACCCTCCTTCGTCTTGTTTCGATCTCTTTCACCCTCCTTTGTCTCATTTCTCTCTCTTTCACCTTCCTTTGCCTCGTTTCGCTCTCTTTCACGCTCCTTCGTCTCGTTTCGCTCTCTTTTACCCTCCTTCGTCTCTTTTCGCTCTCTTTGACCATCCTTCGTCTCGTTTAGCTCTGTTTCACCCTCCTTCGTCTCGTTTCGCTCTCTTCCACCCTCCTTCATCTCGTTTCGCCCTCTCTCACCCTTCTTCGACTCGTTTCGCTCTCTTTCACCCTCCTTCGTCTCGTTTCGCTCTCTTTCCCCTTCCTTCATCTCGTTTCGTTCTCTTTCACCCTCCTTCGTCTCGTTTCGCTCTCTTTCACCCTCCTTCATCTCGTTTCGCTCTCTTTCACCCTCCTTTGACTCATGTCGCTGTCTTTCACCTTCCTTCGCCTCGTTTCACTCTCTTTCACCCTCCTTCATCTCGTTTCGCTCTCTTTCACCCTCCTTCGTCTCGTTTCGCTCTCTTTGACCCTCCTTCGTCTCGTTTCGCTCTCCTTCACCCTCCTTCGCCTCGTTTCGCTCTCGTTCTCCCTCCTCCGTCTCGTTTCAATCTCTTTCGCCCTCCTTCGTCTCGTTTCGCTCTGTTCCACCCTCCTTCGTTTCGGTTCGCCCTCCTTCACTCTCCATCGTCTCGTTTCGCTCTCTTTCACACTCCTTCATCTCGTTTCGCTTTCTTTCACCCTCCTTCGTCTCGTTTCGCTATCTCTCACCCTCCTTCGTCTCGTTTCGCTCTCTTTCACCCTCCTTCATCTCGTTTCGCTCTCACTCACCCTCCTTCGTCTCGTTTCGCTCTCTTTCACCTTCCTTCACCTCGTTTCGCTCTCTTTCACCCTCCTTTGTCTCGTTTCGCTCTCATTCACCCTCCTTCGTCTCGTTTAGGTCTCTTTCACCCTCCTTCGACTCGTTTCGCCTTCTTTCACCCTCCTTAGTCTCGTTTCGCTCTCTTTCCCCCTCCTTCGTCTTGTTTCAATCTCTTTCACCCTCCTTCGTCTCGTTTCGCCCTCCTTCACCCTCCTTCATCTCTTTTCGCACTCTTTCACCCTCCTTTGTCTCGATTCGCACTCTTTCACCTTCCGTCGCCTCGTTTCACTCTCTGTCACCCTCCTTCATCTCGTTTTGCTCTCTTTCATCCTCCTTCGTCTCGTTTCGCTCTGTTTCACCCTCCTTCGCCTCGTTTCGCTCTCTGTCACCCTTCTTCATCTCGTTTTGCTCTCTTTCATCCTCCTTCGTCTCGTTTCTCTCACTTTCACCCTCCTTCGCCTCGTTTCGCTCTCTTTCACCCTCCTTCGTCTCGTTTCGCTCTCTTTCACCCTCCTTCGTCTCGTTTCGCTCTCTTCCACCCTCCTTCGTCTCGTTTCGCCCTCCTTCACCCTCCTTCATCTCGTTTCGCTCTCTTTCACACTCCTTCATCTCGTTTCGCTCTCTTTCACCCTCCTTTGACTCATGTCGCTGTCTTTCACCTTCCTTCGCCTCGTTTCACTCTCTTTCACCCTCCTTCATCTCGTTTCGCTCTCTTTCACCCTCCTTCGTCTCGTTTCGCTCTCTTTGACCCTCCTTCGTCTCGTTTCGCTCTCCTTCACCCTCCTTCGCCTCGTTTCGCTCCCGTTCACCCTCCTCCGTCTCGTTTCAATCTCTTTCGCCCTCCTTCGTCTCGTTTCGCTGTGTTACACCCTCCTTCGTTTCGGTTCGCCCTCCTTCACTCTCCATCGTCTCGTTTCGCTCTCTTTCACACTCCTTCATCTCGTTTCGCTTTCTTTCACCCTCCTTCGTCTCGTTTCGCTATCTCTCACCCTCCTTCGTCTCGTTTCGCTCTCTTTCACCCTCCTTCATCTCGTTTCGCTCTCACTCACCCTCCTTCGTCTCGTTTCGCTCTCTTTCACTTTCCTTCGCCTCGTTTCGCTCTCTTTCACCCTCCTTTGTCTCGTTTCGCTCTCTTTCACCCTCCTTCGTCTCGTTTAGCTCTCTTTCACCCTCCTTCGACTCGTTTCGCCTTCTTTCACCCTCCTTAGTCTCGTTTCGCTCTCTTTCCCCCTCCTTCGTCTTGTTTCGATCTCTTTCACCCTCCTTCGTCTCGTTTCGCCCTCCTTCACCCTCCTTCATCTCTTTTCGCTCTCTTTCACCCTCCTTTGTCTCGATTCGCACTCTTTCACCTTCCGTCGCCTCATTTCACTCTCTGTCACCCTCCTTCATCTCGTTTTGCTCTCTTTCATCCTCCTTCGTCTCGTTTCGCTCTGTTTCACCCTCCTTCGCCTCGTTTCGCTCTCTGTCACCCTCCTTCATCTCGTTTTGCTCTCTTTCATCCTCCTTCGTCTCGTTTCGCTCTCTTTCACCGTCCTTCGTCTCGTTTCGCTCTCTTCCACCCTCCTTCGTCTCGTTTCGCCCTCCTTCGTCTCGTTTCGCCCTCCTTCACCCTCCTTCATCTCTTTTCGCTCTCTTTCACCCTCCTTTGTCTCGATTCGCACTCTTTCACCTTCCGTCGCCTCGTTTCACTCTCTGTCACCCTCCTTCATCTCGTTTTGCTCTCTTTCATCCTCCTTCGTCTCGTTTCGCTCTGTTTCACCCTCCTTCGCCTCGTTTCGCTCTCTGTCACCCTCCTTCATCTCGTTTTGCTCTCTTTCATCCTCCTTCGTCTCGTTTCGCTCTCTTTCACCCTCCTTCGTCTCGTTTCGCTCTCTTCCACCCTCCTTCGTCTCGTTTCGCCCTCCTTCGTCTCGTTTCGCTCTCTTTCACACTCCTTCATCTCGTTTCGCTCTCTTTCACCCTCCTTTGACTCATGTCGCTGTCTTTCACCTTCCTTCGCCTCGTTTCACTCTCTTTCACCCTCCTTCATCTCGTTTCGCACTCTTTCACCCTCCTTCGTCTCGTTTCGCTCTCGTTCACCCTGCTCCGTCTCGTTTCAATCTCTTTCGCCCTCCTTCATCTCGTTTCGCCCTGATACACCCTCCTTCGTTTCGGTTCGCCCTCCTTCACTCTCCATCGTCTCGTTTCGCTCTCTTTCACACTCCTTCATCTCGTTTCGCTTTCTTTCACCCTCCTTCGTCTCGTTTCGCTATCTCCCACCCTCCTTCGTCTCGTTTCGCCTTCTTTCTTCCTCCTTCGTCTCGTTTCACTCTCTTTCACCCTCCTTCGTCTCGTTTTGCTCTCTTCCACCCTCCTTAGCCTCGTTTCGCTCTCGTTCACCCTCCTCCGTCTCGTTTCAATCTCTGTCGCCCTCCTTCGTCTCGTTTCGCTCTGTTACACCCTCCTTCGTTTCAGTTCGCCCTCCTTAACTCTCCATCGTCTCGTTTCGCTCTCTTTCGCCCTCCTTCATCTCGTTTCGCTCTCACTCACCCTCCTTCGTCTCGTTTCGCTCTCTTTCACCCTCCTTCGTCTCGTTTTGCCTTCTTTCATCCTCCTTCGTCTCGTTTCACTCTCTTTCACCCTCCTTCGCCTCGTTCCGCTCTCTTTCACCCTCCTTCGTCTCGTTTCACTCTCTTTCACCCTCCTTCGTCTCGTTTTGCTCTCTTCCACCCTCCTTCATCTCGTTTCACCCTCCTTCGTCTCGTTTCGCTCTCTTTCACACTGCATCGTCTCGTTTCGCTCTCTTTCACCCTCCTTCGTCTCGTTTCGGTATCGCTCGCCATCCTTCGTGCTGTTTCGCTCTCTTCAACCCTCCTTCGTCTCGTTTGGCTCTCTCTCACCCTCCTTCGTCTCGTTTCACTCTATTCCTCCCTCCTTCGTCTCGTTTTGCCTTCGTTCACCCTTCTTTGTCTCGTTTCGCTCTCTTTCCCCCTCCTTCGTCTCGTTTCGTTCTCTTTCACCCTCCTTCGTCTCGTTTCGCTCTGTTTCACCTTCCTTCGCCTCGTTTCGCTCTCTTTCACCCTCCTTTGTCTCGTTTGGCTCTCTTTAACCCTCCTTCGTCTCGTTTAGCTCCCTTTCACCTTCCTTCGTCTCGTTTCGCTCTCTTTCACCCTCGTTTGTCTCGTTTCGCTCTCTTCCACCCTCCTTTGTCTCGTTTCTCTCTCTTCCACCCTCCTTCGTCTCGTTTCGCTCTCTTTCACCCTCCTTCGTCTCGTTTCGCTCTCTTTCACCCTCCTTCATCTCGTTTCGCTCTCTCCCACCCTCCTTCGTCTCGTTTCGCTCTCTTCCACCCTCCTTCTTCTCGTTTCGCCTTCTTTCACCCTCTTTCATCTCGTTTCACTCTCTTTCCCCATCCTTCGTCTTGTTTCGATCTATTTCACCCTCCTTCAACTCGTTTCTCTCTCTTTCACCTTCCTTTGCCTCGTTTCACTCTCTTTCACCCTCCTTCATCTCGTTTCGCTCTCTTTTACCATCCTTCATCTCGTTTTGCTCTCTTTGACCTTCCACCGTCTCATTTCGCTCTCTTCCACCCTCCTTCGTCTCGTTTCACTCTCTTTGACCCTCCTTCGTGTCGTTTCGCTCTCTTCCACCCTCCTTCATCTCGTTTCGCCCTCTCTCACACTTCTTCGTCTCGTTTCGCTCTCTTTCACCCTCCTTCGTCTCGTTTCGCTCTCTTTCCGCTTCCTTCATCTCGTTTCGTTCTCTTTCACCCTCCTTCGTCTCGTTTCGCTCTCTTCCACCCTCCTTCGTCTCGTTTCGCCCACCTTCACCCTCTTTCATCTCGTTTCGCTATCTCTCACCCTCCTTAGTCTCTTTTCACTCTCTTTCACCCTCCTTCGTCTCGTTTCGCTCTCTTTCACCCTCCTTCATCTCGTTTCGCTCTCACTCACCCTTCTTCGTCTCTTTTCGCTCTCTTTCACCCTCCTTCGTCTCGTTTCGCTCTCTTCCACCCTCCTTCGTCTCGTTTCGCCCACCTTCACCCTCCTTCATCTCGTTTCGCTATCTCTCACCCTCCTTTGTCTCGTTTCACTCTCTTTCACCCTCCTTCGTCTCGTTTCGCTCTCTTTCACCCTCCTTCATCTCGTTTCGCTCTCACTCACCCTTCTTCGTCTCTTTTCGCTCTCTTTCACCCTCCTTCGTCTCGTTTCGCCTTCTTTCACCGTCCTCCGACTTGTTTCGCTCTTTTTCACCCTCCTTCGTCTTGTTTCGATCTCTTTCACCCTCCTTCGTCTCGTTTCTCTCTCTTTCACCTTCCTTTGCCTCGTTTCGCTCTCTTTCACGCTCCTTCGTCTCGTTTCGCTCTCTTTTACCCTCCTTCGTCTCTTTTCGCTCTCTTTGACCCTCCTTCGTCTCGTTTAGCTCTGTTACACCCTCCTTCGTCTCGTTTCGCTCTCTTCCACCCTCCTTCATCTCGTTTCGCCCTCTCTCACCCTTCTTCGTCTCGTTTCGCTCTCTTTCACCCTCCTTCGTCTCGTTTCGCTCTCTTTCCCCTTCCTTCATCTCGTTTCGTTCTCTTTCACCCTCCTTCGTCTCGTTTCGCTCTCTTTCACCCTCCTTCATCTCGTTTCGCTATCTCTCACCCTCCTTTGTCTCGTTTCACTCTCTTTCACCCTCCTTCGTCTTGTTTTGCTCTCTTTCACCCTCCTTCATCTCGTTTCGCTCTCACTCACCCTTCTTCGTCTCTTTTCGCTCTCTTTCACCCTCCTTCGTCTCGTTTCGCCTTCTTTCACCCTACTTCGTCTTGTTTCGCTCTTTTTCACCCTCCTTCGTCTTGTTTCGATCTCTTTCACCCTCCTTCGTCTCGTTTCTCTCTCTTTCACCTTCCTTTGCCTCATTTCGCTCTCTTTTACCCTCCTTCATCTCGTTTTGCTCTCTTTGACCCTCCTCCGTCTCATTTCGTTCTCTTCCACCCTCCTTCGTCTCGTTTCACTCTCTTTGACCCTCCTTCGTCTCGTTTCGCTCTCTTCCACGCTCCTTCATCTCGTTTCGCCCTCTCTCACCCTTCTTCGTCTCGTTTCGCTCTCTTTCACCCTCCTTCGTCTCGTTTCGCTCTCTTTCCCCTTCCTTCATCTCGTTTCGTTCTCTTTCACCCTCCTTCGTCTCGTTTCGCTCTCTTTCACCCTCCTTTGCCTCGTTTCGCCCACCTTCACCCTCCTTCATCTCGTTTCGCTATCTCTCACCCTCCTTTGTCTCGTTTCACTCTCTTTCACCCTCCTTCATCTTGTTTCGATCTCTTTCACCCTCCTTCATCTCGTTTATCTCTCTTTCACCTTCCTTTGCCTCGTTTCGCTCTCTTTCACCCTCCTTCGTCTCGTTTCGCTCTCTTTTACCCTCCTACGTCTCTTTTCGCTCTCTTTGACCCTCCTTCGTCTCGTTTAGCTCTCTTTCACCCTCCTTCGTCTCGTTTCGCTCTCTTCCACACTCCTTAGTCTCGTTTCGCCCTCCTTCACCCTCCTTCGTCTTGTTTCGCTCTCTTTCACACTCCTTCGTCTCGTTTCGCTCTCTTTCACCCTCCTTTGTCTTGTTTCGCTATCTCTCACCCTCCTTCGACTCGTTTCGCTCTCTTCCACACTCCTTCGTCTCGTTTGGCTCTCTCTCACCCTCCTTCGTCTCGTTTCACTCTCTTCCTCCCTCCTTCGTCTCGTTTCGCTCTTTTTCACCCTCCTTCGTCCTGTTTCGCTCTCTTTCCCCCTCCTTCGTCTCGTTTCGTTCTCTTTCACCCTCCTTCGTCTCGTTTCGCTCTCTTTCACCTTCCTTCGCCTCGTTTCGCTCTCTTTCACCCTCCTTTGTCTCGTTTCGCTCTCTTTCACCCTCCTTCGTCTCGTTTAGCTCTCTTTCACATTCCTTCGTCTCGTTTCGCTCTCTTTCACACTCGTTCGTCTCGTTTCGCTCTCTACCACCCTCCTTTGTCTCGTTTCGCTCACTTTCACCCTCCTTCGCCTCGTTTCGCTCTCTTTCACCCTCCTTCGTCTCGTTTCGCTCTCTTTCACCCTCCTTCGTCTCGCTTCGCTCTCTTCCACCCTCCATCGTCTCGTTTCGCCCTCCTTCGTCTCGTTTCGCTCTCTTTCACACTCCTTCATCTCGTTTCGCACTCTTTCATCCTCCTTCGTCTCGTTTCGCTCTCTTTGACCCACCTTCGTCTCGTTTCGCTCTCCTTCACCCTCCTTCGCCTCGTTTCGCTCTCGTTCACCCTCCTCCGTCTCGTTTCAATCTCTTTCGCCCTCCTTCGTCTCGTTTCGCTCTGTTACACCCTCCTTCGTTTCGGTTCGCCCTCCTTCACTCTCCATCGTCTCGTTTCGCTCTCTTTCACACTCCTTCATCTCGTTTCGCTTTCTTTCACCCTCCTTCGTCTCGTTTCGCTATCTCTCACCCTCCTTCGTCTCGTTTCGCCTTCTTTCATTCTCCTTCGTCTCGTTTCACTATCTTTCACCCTCCTTCGTCTCGTTTTGCTCTCTTCCACCCTCCTTCGCCTCGTTTCGCTCTCGTTCACCCTCCTCCGTCTCGTTTCAATCTCTGTCGCCCTCCTTCGTCTCGTTTCGCTCTCTTCCACCCTCCTTCATCTCGTTTCGCCCTCTCTCACCCTTCTTCGTCTCGTTTCGCTCTCTTTCACCCTCCTTCGTCTCGTTTCGCTCTCTTTCCCCTTCCTTCATCTCGTTTCGTTCTCTTTCACCCTCCTTCGTCTCGTTTCGCTCTCTTTCACCCTCCTTCATCTCGTTTTGCTATCTCTCACCCTCCTTTGTCTCGTTTCACTCTCTTTCACCCTCCTTCGTCTCGTTTTGCTCTCTTTCACCCTCCTTCATCTCGTTTCGCTCTCACTCACCCTTCTTCGTCTCTTTTCGCTCTCTTTCACCCTCCTTCGTCTCGTTTCGCCTTCTTTCACCCTACTTCGTCTTGTTTCGCTCTTTTTCACCCTCCTTCGTCTTGTTTCGATCTCTTTCACCCTCCTTCGTCTCGTTTCTCTCTCTTTCACCTTCCTTTGCCTCATTTCGCTCTCTTTTACCCTCCTTCATCTCGTTTTGCTCTCTTTGACCCTCCTCCGTCTCATTTCGTTCTCTTCCACCCTCCTTCGTCTCGTTTCACTCTCTTTGACCCTCCTTCGTCTCGTTTCGCTCTCTTCCACCCTCCTTCATCTCGTTTCGCCCTCTCTCACCCTTCTTCGTCTCGTTTCGCTCTCTTTCACCCTCCTTCGTCTCGTTTCGCTCTCTTTCCCCTTCCTTCATCTCGTTTCGTTCTCTTTCACCCTCCTTCGTCTCGTTTCGCTCTCTTTCACCCTCCTTCGCCTCGTTTCGCCCACCTTCACCCTCCTTCATCTCGTTTCGCTATCTCTCACCCTCCTTTGTCTCGTTTCACACTCTTTCACCCTCCTTCGTCTCGTTTCGCTCTCTTTCACCCTCCTTCATCTCGTTTCGCTCTTTTTCACCCTCCTTCGTCTTGTTTCGATCTCTTTCACCCTCCTTCGTCTCGTTTCTCTCTCTTTCACCTTCCTTTGCCTCGTTTCGCTCTCTTTCACCCTCCTTCGTCTCGTTTCGCTCTCTTTTACCCTCCTACGTCTCTTTTCGCTCTCTTTGACCCTCCTTCGTCTCGTTTAGCTCTCTTTCACCCTCCTTCGTCTCGTTTCGCTCTCTTCCACACTCCTTAGTCTCGTTTCGCCTTCCTTCACCCTCCTTCGTCTTGTTTCGCTCTCTTTCACACTCCTTCGTCTCGTTTCGCTCTCTTTCACCCTCCTTTGTCTCGTTTCGCTATCTCTCACCCTCCTTCGACTCGTTTCGCTCTCTTCCACACTCCTTCGTCTCGTTTGGCTCTCTCTCACCCTCCTTCGTCTCGTTTCACTCTCTTCCTCCCTCCTTCGTCTCGTTTCGCTCTTTTTCACCCTCCTTCGTCTTGTTTCGCTCTCTTTCCCCCGTCCTTCGTCTCGTTTCGTTCTCTTTCACCCTCCTTCGTCTCGTTTCGCTCTCTTTCACCTTCCTTCGCCTCGTTTCGCTCTCTTTCACCCTCCTTTGTCTCGTTTCGCTCTCTTTCACCCTCCTTCGTCTCGTTTAGCTCTCTTTCACATTCCTTCGTCTCGTTTCGCTCTCTTTCACCGTCGTTCGTCTCGTTTCGCTCTCTTCCACCCTCCTTCGTCTCGTTTCGCTCTCTTCCACCCTCCTTCGTCTCGTTTCGCCCTCCTTCGTCTCGTTTCGCTCTCTTTCACACTCCTTCATCTCGTTTCGCACTCTTTCACCCTCCTTCGTCTCGTTTCGCTCTCTTTGACCCACCTTCGTCTCGTTTCGCTCTCCTTCACCCTCCTTCGCCTCGTTTCGCTCTCGTTCACCCTCCTCCGTCTCGTTTCAATCTCTTTCGCCCTCCTTCGTCTCGTTTCGCTCTGTTACACCCTCCTTCGTTTCGGTTCGCCCTCCTTCACTCTCCATCGTCTCGTTTCGCTCTCTTTCACACTCCTTCATCTCGTTTCGCTTTCTTTCACCCTCCTTCGTCTCGTTTCGCTATCTCTCACCCTCCTTCGTCTCGTTTCGCCTTCTTTCATCCTCCTTCGTATCGTTTCACTATCTTTCACCCTCCTTCGTCTCGTTTTGCTCTCTTCCACCCTCCTTCGCCTCGTTTCGCTCTCGTTCACCCTCCTCCGTCTCGTTTCAATCTCTGTCGCCCTCCTTCGTCTCGTTTCGCTCTTTTACACCCTCCTTCGTTTCGGTTCGCCCTCCTTAACTCTCCATCGTCTCGCTTCGCTCTCTTTCACCCTCCTTCGTCTCGTTTCGCTCTCCTTCACCCTCCTTCGCCTCGTTTCGCTCTCGTTCACCCTCCTCCGTCTCGTTTCAATCTCTTTCGCCCTCCTTCGTCTCGTTTCGCTCTGTTACACCCTCCTTCGTTTCGGTTCGCCCTCCTTCACTCTCCATCGTCTCGTTTCGCTCTCTTTCACACTCCTTCATCTCGTTTCGCTTTCTTTCACCCTCCTTCGTCTCGTTTCGCTATCTCTCACCCTCCTTCGTCTCGTTTCGCCTTCTTTCATCCTCCTTCGTCTCGTTTCACTATCTTTCACCCTCCTTCGTCTCGTTTTGCTCTCTTCCACCCTCCTTCGCCTCGTTTCGCTCTCGTTCACCCTCCTCCGTCTCGTTTCAATCTCTGTCGCCCTCCTTCGTCTCGTTTCGCTCTTTTACACCCTCCTTCGTTTCGGTTCGCCCTCCTTAACTCTCCATCGTCTCGCTTCGCTCTCTTTCACCCTCCTTCATCTCGTTTCGCTCTCACTCACCCTCCTTCGTCTCGTTTCGCTCTCTTTCACCCTCCTTCGTCTCGTTTCGCCTTCTTTCATCCTCCTTCGTCTCGTTTCACTCTCTTTCACCCTCCTTCGCCTCGTTCCGCTCTCTTTCACCCTCCTTCGTCTCGTTTCACTCTCTTTCACCCTCCTTCGTCTCGTTTTGCTCTCTTCCACCCTCCTTCATCTCGTTTCACCCTCCTTCACGCTCCTTCGTCTCGTTTCGCTCTCTTTCACACTGCATCGTCTCGTTTCGCTCTCTTTCACCCTCCTTCGTCTCGTTTCGCTATCGCTCGCCATCCTTCGTCCTGTTTCGCTCTCTTCCACCCTCCTTCGTCTCGTTTGGCTCTCTCTCACCCTCCTTCCTCTCGTTTCACTCTCTTCCTCCCTCCTTCGTCTCGCTTTGCCTTCGTTCACCCTCCTTCGTCTCGTTTCGCTCTCTTTCCCCCTCCTTCGTCTCGTTTCGTTCTCTTTCACCCTCCTTCGTCTCGTTTCGCTCTCTTTCACCATCCTTCGCCTCGTTTCGCTCTCTTTCACCCTCCTTTGTCTCGTTTGGCTCTCTTTCACCCTCCTTCGTCTCGTTTAGCTACCTTTCACCTTCCTTCGTCTCGTTTCGCTCTCTTTCACCCTCGTTTGTCTCGTTTCGCTCTCTTCCACCCTCCTTTGTCTCGTTTCTCTCTCTTCCACCCTCCTTCGTCTCGTTTCGCTCTCTTTCACCCTCCTTCGTCTCGTTTCGCTCTCTTTCACCCTCCTTCATCTCGTTTCGCTCTCTCCCACCCTCCTTCGTCTCGTTTCGCTCTCTTCCACCCTCCTTCTTCTCGTTTCGCCTTCTTTCACCCTCGTTTGTCTCGTTTCGCTCTCTTCCACCCTCCTTTGTCTCGTTTCTCTCTCTTCCACCCTCCTTCGTCTCGTTTCGCTCTCTTTCACCCTCCTTCGTCTCGTTTCGCTCTCTTTCACCCTCCTTCATCTCGTTTCACTCTCTCCCACCCTCCTTCGTCTCGTTTCGCTCTCTTCCACCCTCCTTCTTCTCGTTTCGCCTTCTTTCACCCTCTTTCATCTCGTTTCACTCTCTTTCCCCTCCTTCGTCTTGTTTCGATCTATTTCACCCTCCTTCGACTCGTTTCTCTCTCTTTCACCTTCCTTTGCCTCGATTCACTCTCTTTCACCCTCCTTCATCTCGTTTCGCTCTCTTTTACCCTCCTTCATCTCGTTTTGCTCTCTTTGACTCTCCACCGTCTCATTTCGCTCTCTTCCACCCTCCTTCGTCTCGTTTCACTCTCTTTGACCCTCCTTCGTCTCGTTTCGCTCTCTTCCACCCTCCTTCATCTCGTTTCGCCCTCTCTCACCCTTCTTCGTCTCGTTTCGCTCTCTTTCACCCTCCTTCGTCTCGTTTCGCTCTCTTTCCCCTTCCTTCATCTCGTTTCGTTCTCTTTCACCCTCCTTCATCTCGTTTCGCTCTCTTTCACCCTCCTTCGTCTCGTTTCGCTCTCTTCCACCCTCCTTCGTCTTGTTTCGCTCTTTTTCACCGTCCTTCGTCTTGTTTCGATCTCTTTCACCCTCCTTCGTCTCTTTTCTCTCTCTTTCACCTTCCTTTGCCTCGTTTCGCTCTCTTTTACCCTTCTTCATCTCGTTTTGCTCTCTTTGACCCTCCTCCGTCTCATTTCGCTCTCTTCCACCCTCCTTCGTCTCGTTTCACTCTCTTTGACCCTCCTTCGTCCTGTTTCGCTCTCTTTCCCCCTCCTTCGTCTCGTTTCGTTCTCTTTCACCCTCCTTCGTCTCGTTTCGCTCTCTTTCACCTTCCTTCGCCTCGTTTCGCTCTCTTTCACCCTCCTTTGTCTCGTTTCGCTCTCTTTCACCCTCCTTCGTCTCGTTTAGCTCTCTTTCACATTCCTTCGTCTCGTTTCGCTCTCTTTCACCCTCGTTCGTCTCGTTTCGCTCTCTACCACCCTCCTTTGTCTCGTTTCGCTCACTTTCACCCTCCTTCGCCTCGTTTCGCTCTCTTTCACCCTCCTTCGTCTCGTTTCGCTCTCTTTCACCCTCCTTCGTCTCGCTTCGCTCTCTTCCACCCTCCATCGTCTCGTTTCGCCCTCCTTCGTCTCGTTTCGCTCTCTTTCACACTCCTTCATCTCGTTTCGCACTCTTTCATCCTCCTTCGTCTCGTTTCGCTCTCTTTGACCCACCTTCGTCTCGTTTCGCTCTCCTTCACCCTCCTTCGCCTCGTTTCGCTCTCGTTCACCCTCCTCCGTCTCGTTTCAATCTCTTTCGCCCTCCTTCGTCTCGTTTCGCTCTGTTACACCCTCCTTCGTTTCGGTTCGCCCTCCTTCACTCTCCATCGTCTCGTTTCGCTCTCTTTCACACTCCTTCATCTCGTTTCGCTTCCTTTCACCCTCCTTCGTCTCGTTTCGCTATGCCTCACCCTCCTTCGTCTCGTTTCGCCTTCTTTCATTCTCCTTCGTCTCGTTTCACTATCTTTCACCCTCCTTCGTCTCGTTTTGCTCTCTTCCACCCTCCTTCGCCTCGTTTCGCTCTCGTTCACCCTCCTCCGTCTCGTTTCAATCTCTGTCGCCCTCCTTCGTCTCGTTTCGCTCTCTTCCACCCTCCTTCATCTCGTTTCGCCCTCTCTCACCCTTCTTCGTCTCGTTTCGCTCTCTTTCACCCTCCTTCGTCTCGTTTCGCTCTCTTTCCCCTTCCTTCATCTCGTTTCGTTCTCTTTCACCCTCCTTCGTCTCGTTTCGCTCTCTTTCACCCTCCTTCATCTCGTTTTGCTATCTCTCACCCTCCTTTGTCTCGTTTCACTCTCTTTCACCCTCCTTCGTCTCGTTTTGCTCTCTTTCACCCTCCTTCATCTCGTTTCGCTCTCACTCACCCTTCTTCGTCTCTTTTCGCTCTCTTTCACCCTCCTTCGTCTCGTTTCGCCTTCTTTCACCCTACTTCGTCTTGTTTCGCTCTTTTTCACCCTCCTTCGTCTTGTTTCGATCTCTTTCACCCTCCTTCGTCTCGTTTCTCTCTCTTTCACCTTCCTTTGCCTCATTTCGCTCTCTTTTACCCTCCTTCATCTCGTTTTGCTCTCTTTGACCCTCCTCCGTCTCATTTCGTTCTCTTCCACCCTCCTTCGTCTCGTTTCACTCTCTTTGACCCTCCTTCGTCTCGTTTCGCTCTCTTCCACCCTCCTTCATCTCGTTTCGCCCTCTCTCACCCTTCTTCGTCTCGTTTCGCTCTCTTTCACCCTCCTTCGTCTCGTTTCGCTCTCTTTCCCCTTCCTTCATCTCGTTTCGTTCTCTTTCACCCTCCTTCGTCTCGTTTCGCTCTCTTTCACCCTCCTTCGCCTCGTTTCGCCCACCTTCACCCTCCTTCATCTCGTTTCGCTATCTCTCACCCTCCTTTGTCTCGTTTCACACTCTTTCACCCTCCTTCGTCTCGTTTCGCTCTCTTTCACCCTCCTTCATCTCGTTTCGCTCTTTTTCACCCTCCTTCGTCTTGTTTCGATCTCTTTCACCCTCCTTCGTCTCGTTTCTCTCTCTTTCACCTTCCTTTGCCTCGTTTCGCTCTCTTTCACCCTCCTTCGTCTCGTTTCGCTCTCTTTTACCCTCCTACGTCTCTTTTCGCTCTCTTTGACCCTCCTTCGTCTCGTTTAGCTCTCTTTCACCCTCCTTCGTCTCGTTTCGCTCTCTTCCACACTCCTTAGTCTCGTTTCGCCTTCCTTCACCCTCCTTCGTCTTGTTTCGCTCTCTTTCACACTCCTTCGTCTCGTTTCGCTCTCTTTCACCCTCCTTTGTCTCGTTTCGCTATCTCTCACCCTCCTTCGACTCGTTTCGCTCTCTTCCACACTCCTTCGTCTCGTTTGGCTCTCTCTCACCCTCCTTCGTCTCGTTTCACTCTCTTCCTCCCTCCTTCGTCTCGTTTCGCTCTTTTTCACCCTCCTTCGTCTTGTTTCGCTCTCTTTCCCCCGTCCTTCGTCTCGTTTCGTTCTCTTTCACCCTCCTTCGTCTCGTTTCGCTCTCTTTCACCTTCCTTCGCCTCGTTTCGCTCTCTTTCACCCTCCTTTGTCTCGTTTCGCTCTCTTTCACCCTCCTTCGTCTCGTTTAGCTCTCTTTCACATTCCTTCGTCTCGTTTCGCTCTCTTTCACCGTCGTTCGTCTCGTTTCGCTCTCTTCCACCCTCCTTCGTCTCGTTTCGCTCTCTTCCACCCTCCTTCGTCTCGTTTCGCCCTCCTTCGTCTCGTTTTGCTCTCTTTCACACTCCTTCATCTCGTTTCGCACTCTTTCACCCTCCTTCGTCTCGTTTCGCTCTCTTTGACCCACCTTCGTCTCGTTTCGCTCTCCTTCACCCTCCTTCGCCTCGTTTCGCTCTCGTTCACCCTCCTCCGTCTCGTTTCAATCTCTTTCGCCCTCCTTCGTCTCGTTTCGCTCTGTTACACCCTCCTTCGTTTCGGTTCGCCCTCCTTCACTCTCCATCGTCTCGTTTCGCTCTCTTTCACACTCCTTCATCTCGTTTCGCTTTCTTTCACCCTCCTTCGTCTCGTTTCGCTATCTCTCACCCTCCTTCGTCTCGTTTCGCCTTCTTTCATCCTCCTTCGTATCGTTTCACTATCTTTCACCCTCCTTCGTCTCGTTTTGCTCTCTTCCACCCTCCTTCGCCTCGTTTCGCTCTCGTTCACCCTCCTCCGTCTCGTTTCAATCTCTGTCGCCCTCCTTCGTCTCGTTTCGCTCTTTTACACCCTCCTTCGTTTCGGTTCGCCCTCCTTAACTCTCCATCGTCTCGCTTCGCTCTCTTTCACCCTCCTTCGTCTCGTTTCGCTCTCCTTCACCCTCCTTCGCCTCGTTTCGCTCTCGTTCACCCTCCTCCGTCTCGTTTCAATCTCTTTCGCCCTCCTTCGTCTCGTTTCGCTCTGTTACACCCTCCTTCGTTTCGGTTCGCCCTCCTTCACTCTCCATCGTCTCGTTTCGCTCTCTTTCACACTCCTTCATCTCGTTTCGCTTTCTTTCACCCTCCTTCGTCTCGTTTCGCTATCTCTCACCCTCCTTCGTCTCGTTTCGCCTTCTTTCATCCTCCTTCGTCTCGTTTCACTATCTTTCACCCTCCTTCGTCTCGTTTTGCTCTCTTCCACCCTCCTTCGCCTCGTTTCGCTCTCGTTCACCCTCCTCCGTCTCGTTTCAATCTCTGTCGCCCTCCTTCGTCTCGTTTCGCTCTTTTACACCCTCCTTCGTTTCGGTTCGCCCTCCTTAACTCTCCATCGTCTCGCTTCGCTCTCTTTCACCCTCCTTCATCTCGTTTCGCTCTCACTCACCCTCCTTCGTCTCGTTTCGCTCTCTTTCACCCTCCTTCGTCTCGTTTCGCCTTCTTTCATCCTCCTTCGTCTCGTTTCACTCTCTTTCACCCTCCTTCGCCTCGTTCCGCTCTCTTTCACCCTCCTTCGTCTCGTTTCACTCTCTTTCACCCTCCTTCGTCTCGTTTTGCTCTCTTCCACCCTCCTTCATCTCGTTTCACCCTCCTTCACGCTCCTTCGTCTCGTTTCGCTCTCTTTCACACTGCATCGTCTCGTTTCGCTCTCTTTCACCCTCCTTCGTCTCGTTTCGCTATCGCTCGCCATCCTTCGTCCTGTTTCGCTCTCTTCCACCCTCCTTCGTCTCGTTTGGCTCTCTCTCACCCTCCTTCCTCTCGTTTCACTCTCTTCCTCCCTCCTTCGTCTCGCTTTGCCTTCGTTCACCCTCCTTCGTCTCGTTTCGCTCTCTTTCCCCCTCCTTCGTCTCGTTTCGTTCTCTTTCACCCTCCTTCGTCTCGTTTCGCTCTCTTTCACCATCCTTCGCCTCGTTTCGCTCTCTTTCACCCTCCTTTGTCTCGTTTGGCTCTCTTTCACCCTCCTTCGTCTCGTTTAGCTACCTTTCACCTTCCTTCGTCTCGTTTCGCTCTCTTTCACCCTCGTTTGTCTCGTTTCGCTCTCTTCCACCCTCCTTTGTCTCGTTTCTCTCTCTTCCACCCTCCTTCGTCTCGTTTCGCTCTCTTTCACCCTCCTTCGTCTCGTTTCGCTCTCTTTCACCCTCCTTCATCTCGTTTCGCTCTCTCCCACCCTCCTTCGTCTCGTTTCGCTCTCTTCCACCCTCCTTCTTCTCGTTTCGCCTTCTTTCACCCTCGTTTGTCTCGTTTCGCTCTCTTCCACCCTCCTTTGTCTCGTTTCTCTCTCTTCCACCCTCCTTCGTCTCGTTTCGCTCTCTTTCACCCTCCTTCGTCTCGTTTCGCTCTCTTTCACCCTCCTTCATCTCGTTTCGCTCTCTCCCACCCTCCTTCGTCTCGTTTCGCTCTCTTCCACCCTCCTTCTTCTCGTTTCGCCTTCTTTCACCCTCTTTCATCTCGTTTCACTCTCTTTCCCCTCCTTCGTCTTGTTTCGATCTATTTCACCCTCCTTCGACTCGTTTCTCTCTCTTTCACCTTCCTTTGCCTCGATTCACTCTCTTTCACCCTCCTTCATCTCGTTTCGCTCTCTTTTACCCTCCTTCATCTCGTTTTGCTCTCTTTGACTCTCCACCGTCTCATTTCGCTCTCTTCCACCCTCCTTCGTCTCGTTTCACTCTCTTTGACCCTCCTTCGTCTCGTTTCGCTCTCTTCCACCCTCCTTCATCTCGTTTCGCCCTCTCTCACCCTTCTTCGTCTCGTTTCGCTCTCTTTCACCCTCCTTCGTCTCGTTTCGCTCTCTTTCCCCTTCCTTCATCTCGTTTCGTTCTCTTTCACCCTCCTTCATCTCGTTTCGCTCTCTTTCACCCTCCTTCGTCTCGTTTCGCTCTCTTCCACCCTCCTTCGTCTTGTTTCGCTCTTTTTCACCGTCCTTCGTCTTGTTTCGATCTCTTTCACCCTCCTTCGTCTCTTTTCTCTCTCTTTCACCTTCCTTTGCCTCGTTTCGCTCTCTTTTACCCTTCTTCATCTCGTTTTGCTCTCTTTGACCCTCCTCCGTCTCATTTCGCTCTCTTCCACCCTCCTTCGTCTCGTTTCACTCTCTTTGACCCTCCTTCGTCTCGTTTCGCTCTCTTTCACCCTCCTTCGTCTCGTTTCGCTCTCTTTCCCCTTCCTTCATCTCGTTTTGTTCTCTTTCACCCTCCTTCGTCTCGTTTCGCTCTCTTTCACCCTCCTTCGTCTCGTTTCGCTCTCTTCCACCCTCCTTCGTCTCGTTTCGCCCACCTTCACCCTCCTTCATCTCGTTTCGCTATCTCTCACCCTCCTTTGTCTCGTTTCACTCTCTTTCACCCTCCTTCGTCTCGTTTCGCTCTCTTTCACCCTCCTTCATCTCGTTTCGCTCTCACTCACCCTTCTTCGTCTCTTTTCGCTCTCTTTCACCCTCCTTCGTCTCGTTTCGCCTTCTTTCACCCTCCTCCGTCTTGTTTCGCTCTTTTTCACCCTCCTTCGTCTTGTTTCGATCTCTTTCACCCTCCTTCGTCTCGTTTCTCTCTCTTTCACCTTCCTTTGCCTCGTTTCACTCTCTTTCACCCTCCTTCGTCTCGTTTCACTCTCTTTTACCCTCCTTCGTCTCTTTTCGCTCTCTTTGACCCTCCTTCGTCTCGTTTAGCTCTGTTTCACCCTCCTTCGTCTCGTTTCGCTCTCTTCCACCCTCCTTCATCTCGTTTCGCCCTCTCTCACCCTTCTTCGTCTCGTTTCGCTCTCTTTCACCCTCCTTCGTCTCGTTTCGCTCTCTTTCCCCTTCCTTCATCTCGTTTCGTTCTCTTTCACCCTCCTTCGTCTCGTTTCGCTCTCTTTCACCCTCCTTCGTCTCGTTTCGCCTTCTTTCACCCTCCTTCGTCTTGTTTCGCTCTTTTTCACCCTCCTTCGTCTTGTTTCGATCTCTTTCACCCTCCTTCGTCTCGTTTCTCTCTCTTTCACCTTCCTTTGCCTCATTTCGCTCTCTTTTACCCTCCTTCATCTCGTTTTGCTCTCTCTGACCCTCCTCCGTCTCATTCGTTCTCTTCCACCCTCCTTCGTCTCGTTTCACTCTCTTTGACCCTCCTTCATCTCGTTTCGCCCTCTCTCACCCTTCTTCGTCTCGTTTCGATCTCTTTCACCCTCCTTCGTCTCGTTTCGCTCTCTTTCCCCTTCCTTCATCTCGTTTCGTTCTCTTTCACCCTCCTTCGTCTCGTTTCGCTCTCTTTCACCCTCCTTCATCTCGTTTCGCTCTCTTCCACCCTCCTTCGTCTCGTTTCGCCCACCTTCACCCTCCTTCATCTCGTTTCGCTATCTCTCACCCTCCTTTGTCTCGTTTCACTCTCTTTCACCCTCCTTCATCTCGTTTCGCTCTCTTTCACCCTCCTTCATCTCGTTTCGCTCTCACTCACACTTCTTCGTCTCTTTTCGCTCTCTTTCACCCTCCTTCGTCTTGTTTCGCTCTTTTTCACCCTCCTTCGTCTTGTTTCGATCTGTTTCACCCTCCTTCGTCTCGTTTCTCTCTCTTTCACCTTCCTTTGCCTCGTTTCGCTCTCTTTCACCCTCCTTCGTCTCGTTTCGCTCTCTTTTACCCTCCTTCGTCTCTTTTCGCTCTCTTTGACCCTCCTTCATCTCGTTTAGCTCTCTTTCACCCTCCTTCGTCTCGTTTCGCTCTCTTCCACACTCCTTAGTCTCGTTTCGCCCTCCTTCACCCTCCTTCGTCTTGTTTCACTCTCTTTCACACTCCTTCGTCTCGTTTCGCTCTCTTCCACACTCCTTAGTCTCGTTTCGCCCTCCTTCACCCTCCTTCGTCTTGTTTCGCTCTCTTTCACACTCCTTCGTCTCGTTTCGCTATCTCTCACCCTCCTTCGTCTCGTTTCGCTCTCTTCCACACTCCTTCGTCTCGTTTGGCTCTCTCTCACCCTCCTTCATCTCGTTTCACTCTCTTCCTCCCTCCTTCGTCTCGTTTCGCTCTTTTTCACCCTCCTTCGTCTTGTTTCGCTCTCTTTCCCCCTCCTTCGTCTCGTTTCGTTCTCTTTCACCATCCTTCGTCTCGTTTCGCTCTCTTTCACCTTCCTTCGCCTCGTTTCGCTCTCTTTCACCCTCCTTTGTCTCGTTTCGCTCTCTTTCACCCTCCTTCGTCTCGTTTAGCTCTCTTTCACATTCCTTCGTCTCGTTTCGCTCTCTTTCACCCTCGTTCATCTCGTTTTGCTCTCTTCCACCCTCCTTTGTCTCGTTTCGCTCTCTTCCACCCTCCTTCGTCTCGTTTCGCTCTCTTTCACCCTCCTTCGTCTCGTTTCGCTCTCTTTCACCCTCCTTCATCTCGTTTCGCTCTCTCTCACCCTCCTTCATCTCGTTTCGCTCTCTTCCACCCTCCTTCGTCTCGTTTCGCCTTCTTTCACCCTCTTTCATCTCGTTTCACTCTCTTTCCCCCTCCTTCGTCTTGTTTCGATCTATTTCACCCTCCTTCGTCTCGTTTCTCTCTCTTTCACCTTCCTTTGCCTCTTTTCGCTCTCTTTCACCCTCCTTCATCTCGTTTTGCTCTCTTTTACCCTCCTTCGTCTCGTTTCGCTCTCTTTCAACCTCCTTCGTCTCGTTTAGCTCTCTTTCACCCTCGTTCGTCTCGTTTCGCTCTCTTCCACCCTCCTTTGTCTCGTTTCGCTCTCTTTCACCCTCCTTCGATCGTTTCACTCTCTTTCACACTCCTTTAGCTCGTTTCATCTCTTTCACCCTCCTTTGACTCGTTTCGCTGTCTTTCACCTTCCTTCGCCTCGTTTAACTCTCTTTCACCCTCCTTCGTCTCGTTTCGCTCTCTTTCAAACCCCTTCGTCTCGTTTTGCTCTCTTTGACACTCCTTCGTCTCGTTTCGCTCTCTTTCACCCTCCTTCGCCCCGTTTCGCTCTCTTTCACCCTCCTTCGTCTCGCTTAGCTCTCTTTCACCCTCCTTCGTCTCGTTTCACTCTCTTTCACTCTCCTTCATTTCGTTTCATCTCTTTCACCCTCCTTCATCTCGTTTAGCTCTCTTCCACCCTCCTTCGTGTCGTTTCACTCTCTTTCACATTCCTTCGTTTCGTTTCGCACTCTTTCACCCTCCTTCGTCTCGTTTCGCTCTCGTTCACCCTCCTTCATCTCGTTTCGCACTCTTTCACCCTCCTTCGTCTCGTTTCGCTCTCTTTGACCCACCTTCGTCTCGTTTCGCTCTCCTTCACCCTCCTTCGCCTCGTTTCGCTCTCGTTCACCCTCCTCCGTCTCGTTTCAATCTCTTTCGCCCTCCTTCGTCTCGTTTCGCTCTGTTACATCCTCCTTCGTTTCGGTTCGCCCTCCTTCACTCTCCATCGTCTCGTTTCGCTCTCTTTCACACTCCTTCATCTCGTTTGCTTTCTTTCACCCTCCTTCGTCTCGTTTCGCTATCTCTCACCCTCCTTCGTCTCGTTTCGCAATCTCTCACCCTCCTTCGTCTCGTTTCGCCTTCTTTCATCCTCCTTCGTCTCGTTTCACTATCTTTCACCCTCCTTCGTCTCGTTTTGCTCTCTTCCACCCTCCTTCGCCTCGTTTCGCTCTCGTTCACCCTCCTCCGTCTCGTTTCAATCTCTGTCGCCCTCCTTCGTCTCGTTTCGCTCTTTTACACCCTCCTTCGTTTCGGTTCGCCCTCCTTAACTCTCCATCGTCTCGTTTCGCTCTCTTTCACCCTCCTTCATCTCGTTTCGCTCTCACTCACCCTCCTTCGTCTCGTTTCGCTCTCTTTCACCCTCCTTCGTCTCGTTTCGCCTTCTTTCATCCTCCTTCGTCTCGTTTCACTCTCTTTCACCCTCCTTCACCTCGTTCCGCTCTCTTTCACCCTCCTTCGTCTCGTTTCACTCTCTTTCACCCTCCTTCGTCTCGTTTTGCTCTCTTTCACCCTCCTTCGTCTCGTTTCGCTCTCTTCCACCCTCCTTCGTCTTGTTTCGCTCTTTTTCACCGTCCTTCGTCTTGTTTCGATCTCTTTCACCCTCCTTCGTCTCGTTTCTCTCTCTTTCACCTTCCTTTGCCTCGTTTCGCTCTCTTTTACCCTTCTTCATCTCGTTTTGCTCTCTTTGACCCTCCTCCGTCTCATTTCGCTCTCTTCCACCCTCCTTCGTCTCGTTTCACTCTCTTTGACCCTCCTTCGTCTCGTTTCGCTCTCTTTCACCCTCCTTCGTCTCGTTTCGCTCTCTTTCCCCTTCCTTCATCTCGTTTTGTTCTCTTTCACCCTCCTTCGTCTCGTTTCGCTCTCTTTCACCCTCCTTCGTCTCGTTTCGCTCTCTTCCACCCTCCTTCGTCTCGTTTCGCCCACCTTCACCCTCCTTCATCTCGTTTCGCTATCTCTCACCCTCCTTTGTCTCGTTTCACTCTCTTTCACCCTCCTTCGTCTCGTTTCGCTCTCTTTCACCCTCCTTCATCTCGTTTCGCTCTCACTCACCCTTCTTCGTCTCTTTTCGCTCTCTTTCACCCTCCTTCGTCTCGTTTCGCTCTCTTTCACCCTCCTTCGTCTCGTTTCTCTCTCTTTCACCTTCCTTTGCCTCGTTTCACTCTCTTTCACCCTCCTTCGTCTCGTTTCGCTCTCTTTTACCCTCCTTCGTCTCTTTTCGCTCTCTTTGACCCTCCTTCGTCTCGTTTAGCTCTGTTTCACCCTCCTTCGTCTCGTTTCGCTCTCTTCCACCCTCCTTCATCTCGTTTCACCCTCTCTCACCCTTCTTCGTCTCGTTTCGCTCTCTTTCACCCTCCTTCGTCTCGTTTCGCTCTCTTTCCCCTTCCTTCATCTCGTTTCGTTCTCTTTCACCCTCCTTCGTCTCGTTTCGCTCTCTTTCACCCTCCTTCGTCTCGTTTCGCCTTCTTTCACCCTCCTTCGTCTTGTTTCGCTCTTTTTCACCCTCCTTCGTCTTGTTTCGATCTCTTTCACCCTCCTTCGTCTCGTTTCTCTCTCTTTCACCTTCCTTTGCCTCATTTCGCTCTCTTTTACCCTCCTTCATCTCGTTTTGCTCTCTCTGACCCTCCTCCGTCTCATTCGTTCTCTTCCACCCTCCTTCGTCTCGTTTCACTCTCTTTGACCCTCCTTCATCTCGTTTCGCCCTCTCTCACCCTTCTTCGTCTCGTTTCGCTCTCTTTCACCCTCCTTCGTCTCGTTTCGCTCTCTTTCCCCTTCCTTCATCTCGTTTCGTTCTCTTTCACCCTCCTTCGTCTCGTTTCGCTCTCTTTCACCCTCCTTCATCTCGTTTCGCTCTCTTCCACCCTCCTTCGTCTCGTTTCGCCCACCTTCACCCTCCTTCATCTCGTTTCGCTATCTCTCACCCTCCTTTGTCTCGTTTCACTCTCTTTCACCCTCCTTCGTCTCGTTTCGCTCTCTTTCACCCTCCTTCATCTCGTTTCGCTCTCACTCACACTTCTTCGTCTCTTTTCGCTCTCTTTCACCCTCCTTCGTCTTGTTTCGCTCTTTTTCACCCTCCTTCGTCTTGTTTCGATCTGTTTCACCCTCCTTCGTCTCGTTTCTCTCTCTTTCACCTTCCTTTGCCTCGTTTCGCTCTCTTTCACCCTCCTTCGTCTCGTTTCGCTCTCTTTTACCCTCCTTCATCTCTTTTCGCTCTCTTTGACCCTCCTTCATCTCGTTTAGCTCTCTTTCACCCTCCTTCGTCTCGTTTCGCTCTCTTCCACACTCCTTAGTCTCGTTTCGCCCTCCTTCACCCTCCTTCGTCTTGTTTCGCTCTCTTTCACACTCCTTCGTCTCGTTTCGCTCTCTTCCACACTCCTTAGTCTCGTTTCGCCCTCCTTCACCCTCCTTCGTCTTGTTTCGCTCTCTTTCACACTCCTTCGTCTCGTTTCGCTATCTCTCACCCTCCTTCGTCTCGTTTCGCTCTCTTCCACACTCCTTCGTCTCGTTTGGCTCTCTCTCACCCTCCTTCATCTCGTTTCACTCTCTTCCTCCCTCCTTCGTCTCGTTTCGCTCTTTTTCACCCTCCTTCGTCTTGTTTCGCTCTCTTTCCCCCTCCTTCGTCTCGTTTCGTTCTCTTTCACCATCCTTCGTCTCGTTTCGCTCTCTTTCACCTTCCTTCGCCTCGTTTCGCTCTCTTTCACCCTCCTTTGTCTCGTTTCGCTCTCTTTCACCCTCCTTCGTCTCGTTTAGCTCTCTTTCACATTCCTTCGTCTCGTTTCGCTCTCTTTCACCCTCGTTCATCTCGTTTTGCTCTCTTCCACCCTCCTTTGTCTCGTTTCGCTCTCTTCCACCCTCCTTCGTCTCGTTTCGCTCTCTTTCACCCTCCTTCGTCTCGTTTCGCTCTCTTTCACCCTCCTTCATCTCGTTTCGCTCTCTCTCACCCTCCTTCATCTCGTTTCGCTCTCTTCCACCCTCCTTCGTCTCGTTTCGCCTTCTTTCACCCTCTTTCATCTCGTTTCACTCTCTTTCCCCCTCCTTCGTCTTGTTTCGATCTATTTCACCCTCCTTCGTCTCGTTTCTCTCTCTTTCACCTTCCTTTGCCTCTTTTCGCTCTCTTTCACCCTCCTTCATCTCGTTTTGCTCTCTTTTACCCTCCTTCGTCTCGTTTCGCTCTCTTTCAACCTCCTTCGTCTCGTTTAGCTCTCTTTCACCCTCGTTCGTCTCGTTTCGCTCTCTTCCACCCTCCTTTGTCTCGTTTCGCTCTCTTTCACCCTCCTTCGATCGTTTCACTCTCTTTCACACTCCTTTAGCTCGTTTCATCTCTTTCACCCTCCTTTGACTCGTTTCGCTGTCTTTCACCTTCCTTCGCCTCGTTTAACTCTCTTTCACCCTCCTTCGTCTCGTTTCGCTCTCTTTCAAACCCCTTCGTCTCGTTTTGCTCTCTTTGACACT
The DNA here is from genome assembly GCF_047496885.1 of Scyliorhinus torazame. Taxonomy (NCBI): domain Eukaryota; kingdom Metazoa; phylum Chordata; class Chondrichthyes; order Carcharhiniformes; family Scyliorhinidae; genus Scyliorhinus; species Scyliorhinus torazame. The sequence continues at coordinate 46,617,578 of NC_092732.1, read as the reverse complement.
CCTTCGTCTCGTTTCGCTCTCTTTCACCCTCCTTCGCCCCGTTTCGCTCTCTTTCACCCTCCTTCGTCTCGCTTAGCTCTCTTTCACCCTCCTTCGTCTCGTTTCACTCTCTTTCACTCTCCTTCATTTCGTTTCATCTCTTTCACCCTCCTTCATCTCGTTTAGCTCTCTTCCACCCTCCTTCGTGTCGTTTCACTCTCTTTCACATTCCTTCGTTTCGTTTCGCACTCTTTCACCCTCCTTCGTCTCGTTTCGCTCTCGTTCACCCTCCTTCATCTCGTTTCGCACTCTTTCACCCTCCTTCGTCTCGTTTCGCTCTCTTTGACCCACCTTTGTCTCGTTTCGCTCTCCTTCACCCTCCTTCGCCTCGTTTCGCTCTCGTTCACCCTCCTCCGTCTCGTTTCAATCTCTTTCGCCCTCCTTCGTCTCGTTTCGCTCTGTTACATCCTCCTTCGTTTCGGTTCGCCCTCCTTCACTCTCCATCGTCTCGTTTCGCTCTCTTTCACACTCCTTCATCTCGTTTGCTTTCTTTCACCCTCCTTCGTCTCGTTTCGCTATCTCTCACCCTCCTTCGTCTCGTTTCGCAATCTCTCACCCTCCTTCGTCTCGTTTCGCCTTCTTTCATCCTCCTTCGTCTCGTTTCACTATCTTTCACCCTCCTTCATCTCGTTTTGCTCTCTTCCACCCTCCTTCGCCTCGTTTCGCTCTCGTTCACCCTCCTCCGTCTCGTTTCAATCTCTGTCGCCCTCCTTCGTCTCGTTTCGCTCTTTTACACCCTCCTTCGTTTCGGTTCGCCCTCCTTAACTCTCCATCGTCTCGTTTCGCTCTCTTTCACCCTCCTTCATCTCGTTTCGCTCTCACTCACCCTCCTTCGTCTCGTTTCGCTCTCTTTCACCCTCCTTCGTCTCGTTTCGCCTTCTTTCATCCTCCTTCGTCTCGTTTCACTCTCTTTCACCCTCCTTCACCTCGTTCCGCTCTCTTTCACCCTCCTTCGTCTCGTTTCACTCTCTTTCACCCTCCTTCGTCTCGTTTTGCTCTCTTCCACCCTCCTTCATCTCGTTTCACCCTCCTTCACGCTCCTTCGTCTCGTTTCGCTCTCTTTCACACTGCATCGTCTCGTTTCGCTCTCTTTCACCCTCCTTCGTCTCGTTTCGCTATCGCTCGCCATCCTTCGTCCTGTTTCGCTCTCTTCCACACTCCTTCGTCTCGTTTGGCTCTCTCACACCCTCCTTCGTCTCGTTTCACTCTCTTCCTCCCTCCTTCGTCTCGTTTTGCCTTCGTTCACCCTCCTTCGTCTCGTTTCGCTCTCTTTCCCCCTCCTTCGTCTCGTTTCGTTCTCTTTCACCCTCCTTCGTCTCGTTTCGCTCTCTTTCACCTTCCTTCGCCTCGTTTCGCTCTCTTTCACCCTCCTTTGTCTCGTTTGGCTCTCTTTCACCCTCCTTCGTCTCGTTTAGCTCCCTTTCACCTTCCTTCGTCTCGTTTCGCTCTCTTTCACCCTCGCTTGTCTCGTTTCGCTCTCTTCCACCCTCCTTTGTCTCGTTTCTCTCTCTTCCACCCTCCTTCGTCTCGTTTCGCTCTCTTTCACCCTCCTTCGTCTCGTTTCGCTCTCTTTCACCCTCCTTCATCTCGTTTCGCTCTCTCCCACCCTCCTTTGTCTCGTTTCGCTCTCTTCCAACCTCCTTCTTCTCGTTTCGCCTTCTTTCACCCTCGTTTGTCTCGTTTCGCTCTCTTCCACCCTCCTTTGTCTCGTTTCTCTCTCTTCCACCCTCCTTCGTCTCGTTTCGCTCTCTTTCACCCTCCTTCGTCTCGTTTCGCTCTCTTTCACCCTCCTTCATCTCGTTTTGCTCTCTCCCACCCTCCTTCGTCTCGTTTCGCTCTCTTCCACCCTCCTTCTTCTCGTTTCGCCTTCTTTCACCCTCTTTCATCTCGTTTCACTCTCTTTCCCCTCCTTCGTCTTGTTTCGATCTATTTCACCCTCCTTCGACTCGTTTCTCTCTCTTTCACCTTCCTTTGCCTCGTTTCACTCTCTTTCACCCTCCTTCATCTCGTTTCGCTCTCTTTTACCCTCCTTCATCTCGTTTTGCTCTCTTTGACCCTCCACCGTCTCATTTCGCTCTCTTCCACCCTCCTTCGTCTCGTTTCACTCTCTTTGACCCTCCTTCGTCTCGTTTCGCTCTCTTTCACCCTCCTTCATCTCGTTTCGCCCTCTCTCACCCTTCTTCGTCTCGTTTCGCTCTCTTTCACCCTCCTTCGTCTCGTTTCGCTCTCTTTCCCCTTCCTTCATCTCGTTTCGTTCTCTTTCACCCTCCTTCGTCTCGTTTCGCTCTCTTTCACCCTCCTTCATCTCGTTTCACTCTCTCCCACCCTCCTTCGTCTCGTTTCGCTCTCTTCCACCCTCCTTCTTCTCGTTTCGCCTTCTTTCACCCTCGTTTGTCTCGTTTCGCTCTCTTCCACCCTCCTTTGTCTCGTTTCTCTCTCTTCCACCCTCCTTCGTCTCGTTTCGCTATCTTTCACCCTCCTTCGTCTCGTTTCGCTCTCTTTCACCCTCCTTCATCTCGTTTTGCTCTCTCCCACCCTCCTTCGTCTCGTTTCGCTCTCTTCCACCCTCCTTCTTCTCGTTTCGCCTTCTTTCACCCTCTTTCATCTCGTTTCACTCTCTTTCCCCTCCTTCGTCTTGTTTCGATCTATTTCACCCTCCTTCGACTCGTTTCTCTCTCTTTCACCTTCCTTTGCCTCGTTTCACTCTCTTTCACCCTCCTTCATCTCGTTTCGCTCTCTTTTACCCTCCTTCATCTCGTTTTGCTCTCTTTGACCCTCCACCGTCTCATTTCGCTCTCTTCCACCCTCCTTCGTCTCGTTTCACTCTCTTTGACCCTCCTTCGTCTCGTTTCGCTCTCTTCCACCCTCCTTCATCTCGTTTCGCCCTCTCTCACCCTTCTTCGTCTCGTTTCGCTCTCTTTCACCCTCCTTCGTCTCGTTTCGCTCTCTTTCCCCTTCCTTCATCTCGTTTCGTTCTCTTTCACCCTCCTTCATCTCGTTTCACTCTCTTTCACCCTCCTTCGTCTCGTTTCGCTCTCTTCCACCCTCCTTCGTCTTGTTTCGCTATTTTTCACCGTCCTTCGTCTTGTTTCGATCTCTTTCACCCTCCTTCGTCTCGTTTCTCTCTCTTTCACCTTCCTTTGCCTCGTTTCGCTCTCTTTTACCCTCCTTCATCTCGTTTTGCTCTCTTTGACCCTCCTCCGTCTCATTTCGCTCTCTTCCACCCTCCTTCGTCTCGTTTCACTCTCTTTGACCCTCCTTCGTCTCGTTTCGCTCTCTTTCACCCTCCTTCGTCTCGTTTCGCTCTCTTTCCCCTTCCTTCATCTCGTTTCGTTCTCTTTCACCCTCCTTCGTCTCGTTTCGCTCTCTTTCACCCTCCTTCGTCTCGTTTCGCTCTCTTCCACCCTCCTTCGTCTCGTTTCGCCCACCTTCACCCTCCTTCATCTCGTTTCGCTATCTCTCACCCTCCTTTGTCTCGTTTCACTCTCTTTCACCCTCCTTCGTCTCGTTTCGCTCTCTTTCACCCTCCTTCATCTCGTTTCGCTCTCACTCACCCTTCTTCGTCTCTTTTCGCTCTCTTTCACCCTCCTTCGTCTCGTTTCGCCTTCTTTCACCCTCCTCCGTCTTGTTTCGCTCTTTTTCACCCTCCTTCGTCTTGTTTCGATCTCTTTCACCCTCCTTCGTCTCGTTTCTCTCTCTTTCACCTTCCTTTGCCTCGTTTCGCTCTCTTTCACCCTCCTTCGTCTCGTTTCGCTCTCTTTTACCCTCCTTCGTCTCTTTTCGCTCTCTTTGACCCTCCTTCGTCTCGTTTAGCACTGTTTCACCCTCCTTCGTCTCGTTTCGCTCTCTTCCACCCTCCTTCATCTCGTTTCGCCCTCTCTCACCCTTCTTCGTCTCGTTTCGCTCTCTTTCCCCTTCCTTCACCTCGTTTCGTTCTCTTTCACCCTCCTTCGTCTCGTTTCGCTCTCTTTCACCCTCCTTCGTCTCGTTTCGCCTTCTTTCACCCTCCTTCGTCTTGTTTCGCTCTTTTTCACCCTCCTTCGTCTTGTTGCGATCTCTTTCACCCTCCTTCGTCTCGTTTCTCTCTCTTTCACCTTCCTTTGCCTCATTTCGCTCTCTTTTACCCTCCTTCATCTCGTTTTGCTCTCTCTGACCCTCCTTCATCTCGTTTTGCTCTCTCTGACCCTCCTCCGTCTCATTCGTTCTCTTCCACCCTCCTTCGTCTCGTTTCGCTCTCTTTTACCCTCCTTCGTCTCTTTTCGCTCTCTTTGACCCTCCTTCGTCTCGTTTAGCTCTCTTCACCCTCCTTCGTCTCGTTTCGCTCTCTTCCACACTCCTTAGTCTCGTTTCGCCCTCCTTCACCCTCCTTCGTCTTGTTTCGCTCTCTTTCACACTCCTTCGACTCGTTTCGCTCTCTTTCACCCTCCTTCGTCTCGTTTCGCTATCTCTCACCCTCCTTCGTCTCGTTTCGCTCTCTTCCACTCTCCTTCGTCTCGTTTGGCTCTCTCTCACCCTCCTTCATCTCGTTTCACTCTCTTCCTCCCTCCTTCGTCTCGTTTCGCTCTTTTTCACCCTCCTTCGTCTTGTTTCGCTCTCTTCCCCCTCCTTCGTCTCGTTTCGTTCTCTTTCACGATCCTTCGTCTCGTTTCGCTCTCTTTCACCTTCCTTCGCCTCGTTTCGCTCTCTTTCACCCTCCTTTGTCTCGTTTCGCTCTCTTTCACCCTCCTTCGTCTCGTTTAGCTCTCTTTCACATTCCTTCGTTTCGTTTCGCTCTCTTTCACCCTCGTTCGTCTCGTTTCGCTCTCTTCCACCCTCCTTTGTCTCGTTTCGCTCTCTTCCACCCTCCTTCGTCTCGTTTCGCCTTCTTTCACCCTCTTTCATCTCGTTTCACTCTCTTTCCCCCTCCTTCGTCTTGTTTCGATCTATTTCACCCTCCTTCGTCTCGTTTCTCTCTCTTTCACCTTCCTTTGCCTCTTTTCGCTCTCTTTCACCCTCCTTCATCTCGTTTCGCTCTCTTTTACCCTCCTTCGTCTCGTTTCGCTCTCTTTCAACCTCCTTCGTCTCGTTTAGCTCTCTTTCACCCTCGTTCGTCTCGTTTCGCTCTCTTCCACCCTCCTTTGTCTCGTTTCGCTCTCTTTCACCCTCCTTCGATCGTTTCACTCTCTTTCACACTCCTTTAGCTCGTTTCATCTCTTTCACCCTCCTTTGACTCGTTTCGCTGTCTTTCACCTTCCTTCGCCTCGTTTAACTCTCTTTCACCCTCCTTCGTCTCGTTTCGCTCTCTTTCAAACCCCTTCGTCTCGTTTTGCTCTCTTTGACACTCCTTCGTCTCGTTTCGCTCTCTTTCACCCTCCTTCGCCTTGTTTCGCTCTCTTTCACCCTCCTTCGTCTCGCTTAGCTCTCTTTCACCCTCCTTCGTCTCGTTTCACTCTCTTTCACTCTCCTTCATTTCGTTTCATCTCTTTCACCCTCCTTCATCTCGTTTAGCTCTCTTCCACCCTCCTTCGTGTCGTTTCACTCTCTTTCACATTCCTTCGTTTCGTTTCGCACTCTTTCACCCTCCTTCGTCTCGTTTCGCTCTCGTTCACCCTCCTTCATCTCGTTTCGCTCTCTTCCACCCTTCTTCGTCTCGTTTCGCTCTCCTTGATCCTCCTTCATCTCGTTTCGCCCTCTCTCACCCTTCTTCGTCTCGTTTCGCTCTCTTTCACCTTCCTTCGTCTCCTTTCGCTCTCTTTCACCCTCCTTCGTCTCGTTTCGCTCTCTTTCGCAATCCTTCGTCTCATTTCGCTCTCTTCCACCCTCCTTCGTCTCGTTTCGCTCTCTTTCCCCTTCCTTCATCTCGTTTCGTTCTCTTTCACCCTCCTTCGTCTCGTTTCGCTCTCTTTCACCCTCCTTCGTCTCGTTTCGCTCACTTCCACCCTCCTTCGTCTCGTTTTGCCCACCTTCACCCTCCTTCATCTCGTTTCGCTATCTCTCACCCTCCTTTGTCTCGTTTCGCTCTCTTCCACCCTCCTTTGTCTCGTTTCTCTCTCTTCCACCCTCCTTCGTCTCGTTTCGCTCTCTTTCACCCTCCTTCGTCTCGTTTCGCTCTCTTTCACCCTCCTTCATCTCGTTTCGCTCTCTCCCACCCTCCTTTGTCTCGTTTCGCTCTCTTCCACCCTACTTCTTCTCGTTTCGCCTTCTTTCACCCTCGTTTGTCTCGTTTCGCTCTCTTCCACCCTCCTTTGTCTCGTTTCTCTCTCTTCCACCCTCCTTCGTCTCGTTTCGCTCTCTTTCACCCTCCTTCGTCTCGTTTCGCTCTCTTTCACCCTCCTTCATCTCGTTTTGCTCTCTCCCACCCTCCTTCGTCTCGTTTCGCTCTCTTCCACCCTCCTTCTTCTCGTTTCGCCTTCTTTCACCCTCTTTCATCTCGTTTCACTCTCTTTCCCCTCCTTCGTCTTGTTTCGATCTATTTCACCCTCCTTCGACTCGTTTCTCTCTCTTTCACCTTCCTTTGCCTCGCTTCACTCTCTTTCACCCTCCTTCATCTCGTTTCGCTCTCTTTTACCCTCCTTCATCTCGTTTTGCTCTCTTTGACCCTCCACCGTCTCATTTCGCTCTCTTCCACCCTCCTTCGTCTCGTTTCACTCTCTTTGACCCTCCTTCGTCTCGTTTCGTTCTCTTCCACCCTCCTTCATCTCGTTTCGCCCTCTCTCACCCTTCTTCGTCTCGTTTCGCTCTCTTTCACCCTCCTTCGTCTCGTTTCGCTCTCTTTCCCCTTCCTTCATCTCGTTTCGTTCTCTTTCACCCTCCTTCATCTCGTTTCGCTCTCTTTCACCCTCCTTCGTCTCGTTTCGCTCTCTTCCACCCTCCTTCGTCTTGTTTCGCTCTTTTTCACCGTCCTTCGTCTTGTTTCGATCTCTTTCACCCTCCTTCGTCTCGTTTCTCTCTCTTTCACCTTCCTTTGCCTCGTTTCGCTCTCTTTTACCCTCCTTCATCTCGTTTTGCTCTCTTTGACCCTCCTCCGTCTCATTTCGCTCTCTTCCACCCTCCTTCGTCTCGTTTCGCTCTCTTCACCCTCCTTCATCTCGTTTCGCTATCTCTCACCCTCCTTTGTCTCGTTTCACTCTCTTTCACCCTCCTTCGTCTCGTTTCGCTCTCTTTCACCCTCCTTCATCTCGTTTCGCTCTCACTCACCCTTCTTCGTCTCTTTTCGCTCTCTTTCACCCTCCTTCGTCTCGTTTCGCCTTCTTTCACCCTCCTCCGTCTTGTTTCGCTCTTTTTCACCCTCCTTCGTCTTGTTTCGATCTCTTTCACCCTCCTTCGTCTCGTTTCTCTCTCTTTCACCTTCCTTTGCCTCGTTTCGCTCTCTTTCACCCTCCTTCGTCTCGTTTCGCTCTCTTTTACCCTCCTTCGTCTCTTTTCGCTCTCTTTGACCCTCCTTCGTCTCGTTTAGCACTGTTTCACCCTCCTTCGTCTCGTTTCGCTCTCTTCCACCCTCCTTCATCTCGTTTCGCCCTCTCTCACCCTTCTTCGTCTCGTTTCGCTCTCTTTCCCCTTCCTTCACCTCGTTTCGTTCTCTTTCACCCTCCTTCGTCTCGTTTCGCTCTCTTTCACCCTCCTTCGTCTCGTTTCGCCTTCTTTCACCCTCCTTCGTCTTGTTTCGCTCTTTTTCACCCTCCTTCGTCTTGTTGCGATCTCTTTCACCCTCCTTCGTCTCGTTTCTCTCTCTTTCACCTTCCTTTGCCTCATTTCGCTCTCTTTTACCCTCCTTCATCTCGTTTTGCTCTCTCTGACCCTCCTTCATCTCGTTTTGCTCTCTCTGACCCTCCTCCGTCTCATTCGTTCTCTTCCACCCTCCTTCGTCTCGTTTCGCTCTCTTTTACCCTCCTTCGTCTCTTTTCGCTCTCTTTGACCCTCCTTCGTCTCGTTTAGCTCTCTTCACCCTCCTTCGTCTCGTTTCGCTCTCTTCCACACTCCTTAGTCTCGTTTCGCCCTCCTTCACCCTCCTTCGTCTTGTTTCGCTCTCTTTCACACTCCTTCGACTCGTTTCGCTCTCTTTCACCCTCCTTCGTCTCGTTTCGCTATCTCTCACCCTCCTTCGTCTCGTTTCGCTCTCTTCCACTCTCCTTCGTCTCGTTTGGCTCTCTCTCACCCTCCTTCATCTCGTTTCACTCTCTTCCTCCCTCCTTCGTCTCGTTTCGCTCTTTTTCACCCTCCTTCGTCTTGTTTCGCTCTCTTCCCCCTCCTTCGTCTCGTTTCGTTCTCTTTCACGATCCTTCGTCTCGTTTCGCTCTCTTTCACCTTCCTTCGCCTCGTTTCGTTCTCTTTCACCCTCCTTCGTCTCGTTTCGCTCTCTTTCACCCTCCTTCGTCTCGTTTAGCTCTCTTTCACATTCCTTCGTTTCGTTTCGCTCTCTTTCACCCTCGTTCGTCTCGTTTCGCTCTCTTCCACCCTCCTTTGTCTCGTTTCGCTCTCTTCCACCCTCCTTCGTCTCGTTTCGCCTTCTTTCACCCTCTTTCATCTCGTTTCACTCTCTTTCCCCCTCCTTCGTCTTGTTTCGATCTATTTCACCCTCCTTCGTCTCGTTTCTCTCTCTTTCACCTTCCTTTGCCTCTTTTCGCTCTCTTTCACCCTCCTTCATCTCGTTTCGCTCTCTTTTACCCTCCTTCGTCTCGTTTCGCTCTCTTTCAACCTCCTTCGTCTCGTTTAGCTCTCTTTCACCCTCGTTCGTCTCGTTTCGCTCTCTTCCACCCTCCTTTGTCTCGTTTCGCTCTCTTTCACCCTCCTTCGATCGTTTCACTCTCTTTCACACTCCTTTAGCTCGTTTCATCTCTTTCACCCTCCTTTGACTCGTTTCGCTGTCTTTCACCTTCCTTCGCCTCGTTTAACTCTCTTTCACCCTCCTTCGTCTCGTTTCGCTCTCTTTCAAACCCCTTCGTCTCGTTTTGCTCTCTTTGACACTCCTTCGTCTCGTTTCGCTCTCTTTCACCCTCCTTCGCCTTGTTTCGCTCTCTTTCACCCTCCTTCGTCTCGCTTAGCTCTCTTTCACCCTCCTTCGTCTCGTTTCACTCTCTTTCACTCTCCTTCATTTCGTTTCATCTCTTTCACCCTCCTTCATCTCGTTTAGCTCTCTTCCACCCTCCTTCGTGTCGTTTCACTCTCTTTCACATTCCTTCGTTTCGTTTCGCACTCTTTCACCCTCCTTCGTCTCGTTTCGCTCTCGTTCACCCTCCTTCATCTCGTTTCGCTCTCTTCCACCCTTCTTCGTCTCGTTTCGCTCTCCTTGATCCTCCTTCATCTCGTTTCGCCCTCTCTCACCCTTCTTCGTCTCGTTTCGCTCTCTTTCACCTTCCTTCGTCTCCTTTCGCTCTCTTTCACCCTCCTTCGTCTCGTTTCGCTCTCTTTCGCAATCCTTCGTCTCATTTCGCTCTCTTCCACCCTCCTTCGTCTCGTTTCGCTCTCTTTCCCCTTCCTTCATCTCGTTTCGTTCTCTTTCACCCTCCTTCGTCTCGTTTCGCTCTCTTTCACCCTCCTTCGTCTCGTTTCGCTCACTTCCACCCTCCTTCGTCTCGTTTTGCCCACCTTCACCCTCCTTCATCTCGTTTCGCTATCTCTCACCCTCCTTTGTCTCGTTTCGCTCTCTTCCACCCTCCTTTGTCTCGTTTCTCTCTCTTCCACCCTCCTTCGTCTCGTTTCGCTCTCTTTCACCCTCCTTCGTCTCGTTTCGCTCTCTTTCACCCTCCTTCATCTCGTTTCGCTCTCTCCCACCCTCCTTTGTCTCGTTTCGCTCTCTTCCACCCTACTTCTTCTCGTTTCGCCTTCTTTCACCCTCGTTTGTCTCGTTTCGCTCTCTTCCACCCTCCTTTGTCTCGTTTCTCTCTCTTCCACCCTCCTTCGTCTCGTTTCGCTCTCTTTCACCCTCCTTCGTCTCGTTTCGCTCTCTTTCACCCTCCTTCATCTCGTTTTGCTCTCTCCCACCCTCCTTCGTCTCGTTTCGCTCTCTTCCACCCTCCTTCTTCTCGTTTCGCCTTCTTTCACCCTCTTTCATCTCGTTTCACTCTCTTTCCCCTCCTTCGTCTTGTTTCGATCTATTTCACCCTCCTTCGACTCGTTTCTCTCTCTTTCACCTTCCTTTGCCTCGCTTCACTCTCTTTCACCCTCCTTCATCTCGTTTCGCTCTCTTTTACCCTCCTTCATCTCGTTTTGCTCTCTTTGACCCTCCACCGTCTCATTTCGCTCTCTTCCACCCTCCTTCGTCTCGTTTCACTCTCTTTGACCCTCCTTCGTCTCGTTTCGTTCTCTTCCACCCTCCTTCATCTCGTTTCGCCCTCTCTCACCCTTCTTCGTCTCGTTTCGCTCTCTTTCACCCTCCTTCGTCTCGTTTCGCTCTCTTTCCCCTTCCTTCATCTCGTTTCGTTCTCTTTCACCCTCCTTCATCTCGTTTCGCTCTCTTTCACCCTCCTTCGTCTCGTTTCGCACTCTTCCACCCTCCTTCGTCTTGTTTCGCTCTTTTTCACCGTCCTTCGTCTTGTTTCGATCTCTTTCACCCTCCTTCGTCTCGTTTCTCTCTCTTTCACCTTCCTTTGCCTCGTTTCGCTCTCTTTTACCCTCCTTCATCTCGTTTTGCTCTCTTTGACCCTCCTCCGTCTCATTTCGCTCTCTTCCACCCTCCTTCGTCTCGTTTCGCTCTCTTTCCCCTTCCTTCATCTCGTTTCGCTCTCTTCCACCCTCCTTCGTCTCGTTTCGCCCACCTTCACCCTCCTTCATCTCGTTTCGCTATCTCTCACCCTCCTTTGTCTCGTTTCACTCTCTTTCACCCTCCTTCGTCTCGTTTCGCTCTCTTTGACCCTTCTTCATCTCGTTTCGCTCTCACTCACCCTTCTTCGTCTCTTTTCGCTCTCTTTCACCCTCCTTCGTCTCGTTTCGCCTTCTTTCACCCTCCTCCGTCTTGTTTCGCTCTTTTTCACCCTCCTTCGTCTTGTTTCGATCTCTTTCACCCTCCTTCGTCTCGTTTCTCTCTCTTTCACCTTCCTTTGCCTCGTTTCGCTCTCTTTCACCCTCCTTCGTCTCGTTTCGCGCTCTTTTACCCTCCTTCGTCTCTTTTCGCTCTCTTTGACCCTCCTTCGTCTCGTTTAGCACTGTTTCACCCTCCTTCGTCTCGTTTCGCTCTCTTCCACCCTCCTTCATCTCGTTTCGCCCTCTCTCACCCTTCTTCGTCTCGTTTCGCTCTCTTTCACCCTCCTTCGTCTCGTTTCGCTCTCTTTCCCCTTCCTTCATCTCGTTTCGTTCTCTTTCACCCTCCTTCGTCTCGTTTCGCTCTCTTTCACCCTCCTTCATCTCGTTTCACTCTCTCCCACCCTCCTTCGTCTCGTTTCGCTCTCTTCCACCCTCCTTCTTCTCGTTTCGCCTTCTTTCACCCTCGTTTGTCTCGTTTCGCTCTCTTCCACCCTCCTTTGTCTCGTTTCTCTCTCTTCCACCCTCCTTCGTCTCGTTTCGCTCTCTTTCACCCTCCTTCGTCTCGTTTCGCTCTCTTTCACCCTCCTTCATCTCGTTTTGCTCTCTCCCACCCTCCTTCGTCTCGTTTCGCTCTCTTCCACCCTCCTTCTTCTCGTTTCGCCTTCTTTCACCCTCTTTCATCTCGTTTCACTCTCTTTCCCCTCCTTCGTCTTGTTTCGATCTATTTCACCCTCCTTCGACTCGTTTCTCTCTCTTTCACCTTCCTTTGCCTCGTTTCACTCTCTTTCACCCTCCTTCATCTCGTTTCGCTCTCTTTTACCCTCCTTCATCTCGTTTTGCTCTCTTTGACCCTCCACCGTCTCATTTCGCTCTCTTCCACCCTCCTTCGTCTCGTTTCACTCTCTTTGACCCTCCTTCGTCTCGTTTCGCTCTCTTCCACCCTCCTTCATCTCGTTTCGCCCTCTCTCACCCTTCTTCGTCTCGTTTCGCTCTCTTTCACCCTCCTTCGTCTCGTTTCGCTCTCTTTCCCCTTCCTTCATCTCGTTTCGTTCTCTTTCACCCTCCTTCATCTCGTTTCACTCTCTTTCACCCTCCTTCGTCCCGTTTCGCTCTCTTCCACCCTCCTTCGTCTTGTTTCGCTCTTTTTCACCGTCCTTCGTCTTGTTTCGATCTCTTTCACCCTCCTTCGTCTCGTTTCTCTCTCTTTCACCTTCCTTTGCCTCGTTTCGCTCTCTTTTACCCTCCTTCATCTCGTTTTGCTCTCTTTGACCCTCCTCCGTCTCATTTCGCTCTCTTCCACCCTCCTTCGTCTCGTTTCACTCTCTTTGACCCTCCTTCGTCTCGTTTCGCTCTCTTTCACCCTCCTTCGTCTCGTTTCGCTCTCTTTCCCCTTCCTTCATCTCGTTTCGTTCTCTTTCACCCTCCTTCGTCTCGTTTCGCTCTCTTTCACCCTCCTTCGTCTCGTTTCGCTCTCTTCCACCCTCCTTCGTCTCGTTTCGCCCACCTTCACCCTCCTTCATCTCGTTTCGCTATCTCTCACCCTCCTTTGTCTCGTTTCACTCTCTTTCACCCTCCTTCGTCTCGTTTCGCTCTCTTTCACCCTCCTTCATCTCGTTTCGCTCTCACTCACCCTTCTTCGTCTCTTTTCGCTCTCTTTCACCCTCCTTCGTCTCGTTTCGCCATCTTTCACCCTCCTCCGTCTTGTTTCGCTCTTTTTCACCCTCCTTCGTCTTGTTTCGATCTCTTTCACCCTCCTTCGTCTCGTTTCTCTCTCTTTCACCTTCCTTTGCCTCGTTTCGCTCTCTTTCACCCTCCTTCGTCTCGTTTCGCTCTCTTTTACCCTCCTTCGTCTCTTTTCGCTCTCTTTGACCCTCCTTCGTCTCGTTTAGCACTGTTTCACCCTCCTTCGTCTCGTTTCGCTCTCTTCCACCCTCCTTCATCTCGTTTCGCCCTCTCTCACCCTTCTTCGTCTCGTTTCGCTCTCTTTCCCCTTCCTTCACCTCGTTTCGTTCTCTTTCACCCTCCTTCGTCTCGTTTCGCTCTCTTTCACCCTCCTTCGTCTCGTTTCGCCTTCTTTCACCCTCCTTCGTCTTGTTTCGCTCTTTTTCACCCTCCTTCGTCTTGTTGCGATCTCTTTCACCCTCCTTCGTCTCGTTTCTCTCTCTTTCACCTTCCTTTGCCTCATTTCGCTCTCTTTTACCCTCCTTCATCTCGTTTTGCTCTCTCTGACCCTCCTTCATCTCGTTTTGCTCTCTCTGACCCTCCTCCGTCTCATTCGTTCTCTTCCACCCTCCTTCGTCTCGTTTCGCTCTCTTTTACCCTCCTTCGTCTCTTTTCGCTCTCTTTGACCCTCCTTCGTCTCGTTTAGCTCTCTTCACCCTCCTTCGTCTCGTTTCGCTCTCTTCCACACTCCTTAGTCTCGTTTCGCCCTCCTTCACCCTCCTTCGTCTTGTTTCGCTCTCTTTCACACTCCTTCGTCTCGTTTCGCTCTCTTTCACCCTCCTTCGTCTCGTTTCGCTATCTCTCACCCTCCTTCGTCTCGTTTCGCTCTCTTCCACACTCCTTCGTCTCGTTTGGCTCTCTCTCACCCTCCTTCATCTCGTTTCACTCTCTTCCTCCCTCCTTCGTCTCGTTTTGCTCTTTTTCACCCTCCTTCGTCTTGTTTCGCTCTCTTCCCCCTCCTTCGTCTCGTTTCGTTCTCTTTCACGATCCTTCGTCTCGTTTCGCTCTCTTTCACCTTCCTTCGCCTCGTTTCGCTCTCTTTCACCCTCCTTTGTCTCGTTTCGCTCTCTTTCACCCTCCTTCGTCTCGTTTAGCTCTCTTTCACATTCCTTCGTTTCGTTTCGCTCTCTTTCACCCTCGTTCGTCTCGTTTCGCTCTCTTCCACCCTCCTTTGTCTCGTTTCGCTCTCTTCCACCCTCCTTCGTCTCGTTTCGCTCTCTTTCACCCTCCTTCATCTCGTTTCGCTCTCTCTCACCCTCCTTCGTCTCGTTTCGCTCTCTTCCACCCTCCTTCGTCTCGTTTCGCCTTCTTTCACCCTCTTTCATCTCGTTTCACTCTCTTTCCCCCTCCTTCGTCTTGTTTCGATCTATTTCACCCTCCTTCGTCTCGTTTCTCTCTCTTTCACCTTCCTTTGCCTCTTTTCGCTCTCTTTCACCCTCCTTCATCTCGTTTCGCTCTCTTTTACCCTCCTTCGTCTCGTTTCGCTCTCTTTCAACCTCCTTCGTCTCGTTTAGCTCTCTTTCACCCTCGTTCGTCTCGTTTCGCTCTCTTCCACCCTCCTTTGTCTCGTTTCGCTCTCTTTCACCCTCCTTCGATCGTTTCACTCTCTTTCACACTCCTTTAGCTCGTTTCATCTCTTTCACCCTCCTTTGACTCGTTTCGCTGTCTTTCACCTTCCTTCGCCTCGTTTAACTCTCTTTCACCCTCCTTCGTCTCGTTTCGCTCTCTTTCAAACCCCTTCGTCTCGTTTTGCTCTCTTTGACACTCCTTCGTCTCGTTTCGCTCTCTTTCACCCTCCTTCACCTTGTTTCGCTCTCTTTCACCCTCCTTCGTCTCGCTTAGCTCTCTTTCACCCTCCTTCGTCTCGTTTCACTCTCTTTCACTCTCCTTCATTTCGTTTCATCTCTTTCACCCTCCTTCATCTCGTTTAGCTCTCTTCCACCCTCCTTCGTGTCGTTTCACTCTCTTTCACATTCCTTCGTTTCGTTTCGCACTCTTTCACCCTCCTTCGTCTCGTTTCGCTCACGTTCACCCTCCTTCATCTCGTTTCGCTCTCTTCCACCCTTCTTCGTCTCGTTTCGCTCTCCTTGATCCTCCTTCATCTCGTTTCGCCCTCTCTCACCCTTCTTCGTCTCGTTTCGCTCTCCTTGATCCTCCTTCATCTCGTTTCGCCCTCTCTCACCCTTCTTCGTCTCGTTTCGCTCTCTTTCACCCTCCTTCGTCTCCTTTCGCTCTCTTTCACCCTCCTTCGTCTCCTTTCGCTCTCTTTCGCAATCCTTCGTCTCATTTCGCTCTCTTCCACCCTCCTTCGTCTGGTTTCGCTCTCTTTCCCCTTCCTTCATCTCGTTTCGTTCTCTTTCACCCTCCTTCGTCTCGTTTCGCTCTCTTTCACCCTCCTTCGTCTCGTTTCACTCACTTCCACCCTCCTTCGTCTCGTTTTGCCCACCTTCACCCTCCTTCATCTCGTTTCGCTATCTCTCACCCTCCTTTGTCTCGTTTCACTCTCTTTCACCCTCCTTCGTCTCGTTTCGCTCTCTTTCACCCTCCTTCATCTCGTTTCGCTCTCACTCACCCTTCTTCGTCTCTTTTCGCTCTCTTTCACCCTCCTTCATCTCGTTTCGCCTTCTTTCACCCTCCTTCGTCTTGTTTCGCTCTTTTTCACCCTCCTTCGTCTTGTTTCGATCTCTTTCACCCTCCTTCGTCTCGTTTCTCTCTCTTTCACCTTCCTTTGCCTCGTTTCGCTCTCTTTCACCCTCCTTCGTCTCGTTTCGCTCTCTTTTACCCTCCTTCGTCTCTTTTCGCTCTCTTTGACCCTCCTTCGTCTCGTTTAGCTCTCTTTCACCCTCCTTCGTCTCGTTTCGCTCTCTTCCAACCTCCTTCATCTCGTTTCGCCCTCTCTCACCCTTCTTCGTCTCGTTTCGCTCTCTTTCACCCTCCTTCGTCTCGTTTCGCTCTCTTTCCCCTTCCTTCATCTCGTTTCGTTCTCTTTCACCCTCCTTCGTCTCGTTTCGCTCTCTTTCACCCTCCTTCGTCTCGTTTGGCTCTCTTCCACCCTCCTTCGTCTCGTTTCGCCCACCTTCACCCTCCTTCATCTCGTTTCGCTCTCTTTCACCCTCCTTCATCTCGTTTCGCTTTCACTCACCCTTCTTCTTCTCTTTTCGCTCTCTTTCACCCTCCTTCGTCTCGTTTCGCCTTCTTTCACCCTCCTTCATCTTGTTTCGCTCTTTTTCACCCTCCTTCGTCTTGTTTCGATCTCTTTCACCCTCCTTCATCTCGTTTCTCTCTCTTTCACCTTCCTTTGCCTCGTTTCGCTCTCTTTTACCCTCCTTCATCTCGTTTCGCCCTCTCTCACCCTTCTTCGTCTCGTTTCGCTCTCTTTCACACTCATTCGTCTCGTTTCGCTCTCTTTCCCCTTTCTTCATCTCGTTTCGTTCTCTTTCACCCTCCTTCGTCTCGTTTCGCTCTCTTTCACCCTCCTTCGTCTCGTTTCGCTCTCTTCCACCCTCCTTCGTCTCGTTTCGCCCACCTTCACCCTCCTTCATCTCGTTTCTCTATCTCTCACCCTCCTTTGTCTCGTTTCACTCTCTTTCACCCTCCTTCGTCTTGTTTCGCTCTCTTTCACCCTCCTTCATCTCGTTTCGCTCTGACTCACCCTTCTTCGTCTCTTTTCACTCTCTTTCACCCTCCTTCGTCTCGTTTCGCCTTCTTTCACCCTCCTTCGTCTTGTTTCGCTCTTTTTCACCCTCCTTCGTCTTGTTTCGATCTCTTTCACACTCATTCGTCTCGTTTCTCTCTTTTTCACCTTCCTTTGCCTCGTTTCGCTCTCTTTTACCCTCCTTCATCTCGTTATGCTCTCTTTGACCCTCCTCCGTCTCATTTCGTTCTCTTCCACCCTCCTTCGTCTCGTTTCACTCTCTTTGACCCTCCTTCGTCTCGTTTCGCTCTCTTCCACCCTCCTTCATCTCGTTTCGCCCTCTCTCACCCTTCTTCGTCTCGTTTCGCTCTCTTTTACCCTCCTTCGTCTCGTTTCGCTCTCTTTCCCCTTCCTTCATCTCGTTTCGTTCTCTTTCACCCTCCTTCGTCTCGTTTCGCTCTCTTTCACCCTCCTTCGTCTCGTTTCGCTCTCTTCCACCCTCCTTCGTCTCGTTTCGCCCACCTTCACCCTCCTTCATCTCGTTTCGCTATCTCTCACCCTCCTTTGTCTCGTTTCACTCTCTTTCACCCTCCTTCGTCTCGTTTCGCTCTCTTTCACCCTCCTTCATCTCGTTTCGCTCTCACTCACCCTTCTTCGTCTCTTTTCGCTCTCTTTCACCCTCCTTCGTCTCGTTTCGCCTTGTTTCACCCTCCTTCGTCTTGTTTCGCTCTTTATCACCCTCCTTCGTCTTGTTTCGATCTCTTTCACCCTCCTTCGTCTCGTTTCTCTCTCTTTCACCTTCCTTTGCCTCGTTTCGCTCTCTTTCACCCTCCTTCGTCTTGTTTCGCTCTTTTTCACCCTCCTTCGTCTTGTTTCGATCTCTTTCACCCTCCTTCGTCTCGTTTCTCTCTCTTTCACCTTCCTTTGCCTCGTTTCGCTCTCTTTTACCCTCCTTCATCTCGTTTTGCTCTCTTTGACCCTCCTCCGTCTCATTTCGCTCTCTTCCACCCTCCTTCGTCTCGTTTCACTCTCTTTGACCCTCCTTCGTCTCGTTTCGCTCTCTTCCACCCTCCTTCATCTCGTTTCGCCCTCTCTCACCCTTCTTCGTCTCGTTTCGCTCTCTTTCACCCTCCTTCGTCTCGTTTCGCTCTCTTTCCCCTTTCTTCATCTCGTTTCGTTCTCTTTCACCCTCCTTCGTCTCGTTTCGCTCTCTTTCACCCTCCTTCGTCTCGTTTCACTCTCTTCCACCCTCCTTCGTCTCGTTTCGCCCACCTTCACCCTCCTTCATCTCGTTTCTCTATCTCTCACCCTCCTTTGTCTCGTTTCACCCTCTTTCACCCTCCTTCGTCTCGTTTCGCTCTCTTTCACCCTCCTTCATCTCGTTTCGCTCTGACTCACCCTTCTTCGTCTCTTTTCGCTTTCTTTCACCCTCCTTCGTCTCGTTTCGCCTTCTTTCACCCTCCTTCGTCTTGTTTCGCTCTTTTTCACCCTCCTTCGTCTTGTTTCGATCTCTTTCACCCTCCTTCGTCTCGTTTCTCTCTCTTTCACCTTCCTTTGCCTCGTTTCGCTCTCTTTTACCCTCCTTCATCTCGTTTTGCTCTCTTTGACCCTCCTCCGTCTCATTTCGTTCTCTTCCACCCTCCTTCGTCTCGTTTCACTCTCTTTGACCCTCCTTCGTCTCGTTTCGCTCTCTTCCACCCTCCTTCATCTCGTTTCGCCCTCTCTCACCCTTCTTCGTCTCGTTTTGCTCTCTTTTACCCTCCTTCGTCTCGTTTCGCTCTCTTTCCCCTTCCTTCATCTCGTTTCGTTCTCTTTCACCCTCCTTCGTCTCGTTTCGCTCTCTTTCACCCTCCTTCGTCTCGTTTCGCTCTCTTCCACCCTCCTTCGTCTCGTTTCGCCCACCTTCACCCTCCTTCATCTCGTTTCGCTATCTCTCACCCTCCTTTGTCTCGTTTCACTCTCTTTCATCCTCCTTCGTCTCGTTTCGCTCTCTTTCACCCTCCTTCATCTCGTTTCGCTCTCACTCACCCTTCTTCGTCTCTTTTCGCTCTCTTTCACCCTCCTTCGTCTCGTTTCGCCTTCTTTCACCCTCCTTCGTCTTGTATCGCTCTTTTTCACCCTCCTTCGTCTTGTTTCGATCTCTTTCACCCTCCTTCGTCTCGTTTCTCTCTCTTTCACCTTCCTTTGCCTCGTTTCACTCTCTTTCACCCTCCTTCGTCTCGTTTCGCTCTCTTTTACCCTCCGTCGTCTCTTTTCGCTCTCTTCGACCCTCCTTCGTCTCGTTTAGCTCTCTTTCACCCTCCTTCGTCTCGTTTCGCTCTCTTCCACCCTCGTTCGTCTAGTTTCGCCCTCCTTCACCCTCCTTCGTCTTGTTTCGCTCTCTTTCACACTCCTTCGTTTCGTTTCGCTCTCGTTCACCCTCCTTCGTCTCGTTTCGCTATCTCTCACCCTCCTTCGTCTCGTTTCGCTCTCTTCCACAGTCCTTCGTCTCGTTTGGCTCTCTCTCACCCTCCTTCGTCTCGTTTCACTCTCTTCCTCCCTCCTTCGTCTCGTTTCGCTCTTTTTCACCCTCCTTCGTCTTGTTTTGCTCTCTTTCCCCCTCCTTCGTCTCGTTTCATTCTCTTTCACCCTCCTTCGTCTCGTTTCGCTCTCTTTCACCTTCCTTCGCCTCGTTTCGCTCTCTTTCACACTCCTTTGTCTCGTTTCGCTCTCTTTCACCCTCCTTCGTCTCGATTAGCTCTCTTTCACATTCCTTCGTCTCGTTTCGCTCTCTTTCACCCTCGTTCGTCTCGTTTCGCTCTCTTCCACCCTCCTTTGTCTCGTTTCGCTCTCTTCCACCCTCCTTCGACTCGTTTCGCTCTCTTTCACCCTCCTTCGTCTCGTTTCGCTCTCTTTCACCCTCCTTCATCTCGTTTCGCTCTCTCTCACCCTCCTTCGTCTCGTTTCGCACTCTCCCACCCTCCTTCGTCTCGTTTTGCCTTCTTTCACCCTCTTTCATCTCGTTTCACTCTCTTTCCCCCTCCTTCGTCTTGTTTCGATCTATTTCACCCTCCTTCGTCTCGTTTCTCTCTCTTTCACCTTCCTTTGCCTCGTTTCGCTCTCTTTCACCCTCCATCATCTCGTTTTGCTCTCTTTTACCCTCCTTCGTCTCGTTTTGCTCTCTTTGACCCTCCTCCGTCTCGTTTCGCTCTCTTCCACCCTCCTTCGTCTCGTTTCACTCTCTTTCACACTCCTTCGTCTCGTTTCGCTCTCATTCACCCTCCTTCGTCTCGTTTCGCTCTCTTTCACCCTCCTTCGTCTCGTTTCGCTCTCTTTCACCCTCCTTCGATCGTTTCACTCTCTTTCACACTCCATTAGCTCGTTTCATCTCTTTCACCCTCCTTTGACTCGTTTCGCTGTCTTTCACCCTCCTTCGTCTCGTTTCGCTCTCTTTCACCCTCCTTCATCTCGTTTCGCTCTCACTCACCCTTCTTCGTCTCTTTTCGCTCTCTTTCACCCTCCTTCGTCTCGTTTTGCCTTCTTTCACCCTCCTTCATTTTGTTTCGCTCTTTTTCACCCTCCTTCGTCTTGTTTCGATCTCTTTCACCCTCCTTCGTCTCGTTTCTCTCTCTTTCACCTTCCTTTGCCTCGTTTCACTCTCTTTCACCCTCCTTCGTCTCGTTTCGCTCTCTTTTACCCTCCGTCATCTCTTTTCGCTCTCTTCGACCCTCCTTCGTCTCGTTTAGCTCTCTTTCACCCTCCTTCGTCTCGTTTCGCTCTCTTCCACCCTCGTTCGTCTAGTTTCGCCCTCCTTCACCCTCCTTCGTCTTGTTTCGCTCTCTTTCACACTCCTTCGTTTCGTTTCGCTCTCGTTCACCCTCCTTCGTCTCGTTTCGCTATCTCTCACCCTCCTTCGTCTCGTTTCGCTCTCTTCCACATTCCTTCGTCTCGTTTGGCTCTCTCTCACCCTCCTTCGTCTCGTTTCACTCTCTTCCTCCCTCCTTCGTCTCGTTTCGCTCTTTTTCACCCTCCTTCGTCTTGTTTTGCTCTCTTTCCCCCTCCTTCGTCTCGTTTCGTTCTCTTTCACCCTCCTTCGTCTCGTTTCGCTCTCTTTCACCTTCCTTCGCCTCGTTTCGCTCTCTTTCACACTCCTTTGTCTCGTTTCGCTCTCTTTCACCCTCCTTCGTCTCGATTAGCTCTCTTTCACATTCCTTCGTCTCGTTTCGCTCTCTTTCACCCTCGTTCGTCTCGTTTCGCTCTCTTCCACCCTCCTTTGTCTCGTTTCGCTCTCTTCCACCCTCCTTCGACTCGTTTCGCTCTCTTTCACCCTCCTTCGTCTCGTTTCGCTCTCTTTCACCCTCCTTCATCTCGTTTCGCTCTCTCTCACCCTCCTTCGTCTCGTTTCGCACTCTCCCACCCTCCTTCGTCTCGTTTTGCCTTCTTTCACCCTCTTTCATCTCGTTTCACTCTCTTTCCCCCTCCTTCGTCTTGTTTCGATATATTTCACCCTCCTTCGTCTCGTTTCTCTCTCTTTCACCTTCCTTCGCCTCGTTTCGCTCTCTTTCACACTCCTTTGTCTCGTTTCGCTCTCTTTCACCCTCCTTCGTCTCGATTAGCTCTCTTTCACCTTCCTTCGCCTCGTTTCGCTCTCTTTCACACTCCTTTGTCTCGTTTCGCTCTCTTTTACCCTCCTTCGCCTCGTTTCGCTCTCTTTCACCCTCCTTTGTCTCGTTTTGCTCTCTTTCACCCTCCTTCGTCTCGTTTAGCTCTCTTTCACATTCCTTCGTCTCGTTTCGCTCTCTTTCACCCTCCTTCGATCGTTTCACTCTCTTTCACACTCCTTTAGCTCGTTTCATCTCTTTCACCCTCCTTCGATCGTTTCACTCTCTTTCACACTCCATTAGCTCGTTTCATCTCTTGCACCCTCCTTTGACTCGTTTCGCTGTCTTTCACCTTCCTTCGCCTCGTTTAACTCTCTTTCACCCTCCTTCGTCTCGTTTCTCTCTTTCACCTTCCTTTGCCTCTTTTCGCTCTCTTTCACCCTCCTTCATCTCGTTTCGCTCTCTTTTACCCTCCTTCGTCTCGTTTCGCTCTCTTTCAACCTCCTTCGTCTCGTTTAGCTCTCTTTCACGTTCGTTCGTCTCGTTTCACTCTCTTCCACCCTCCTTTGTCTCGTTTCGCTCTCTTTCACCCTCCTTCGATCGTTTCACTCTCTTTCACACTCCTTTAGCTCGTTTCATCTCTTTCACCCTCCTTTGACTCGTTTCGCTCTCTTTCACCCTCCTTCGTCTCGTTTCGCTATCTCTCACCCTCCTTCGTCTCGTTTCGCTCTCTTTCACCCTCCTTCGTCTCGTTTCGCCTTCTTTCACCCTCCTTCATCTTGTTTCGCTCTTTTTCACCCTCCTTCGTCTTGTTTCGATCTCTTTCACCCTCCTTCGTCTCGTTTCTCTCTCTTTCACCTTCCTTTGCCTCGTTTCGCTCTCTTTTACCCTCCTTCATCTCGTTTCGCCCTCTCTCACCCTTCTTCGTCTCGTTTCGCTCTCTTTCACACTCATTCGTCTCGTTTCGCTCTCTTTCCCCTTTCTTCATCTCGTTTCGTTCTCTTTCACCCTCCTTCGTCTCGTTTCGCTCTCTTTCACCCTCCTTCGTCTCGTTTCGCTCTCTTCCACCCTCCTTCGTCTCGTTTCGCCCACCTTCACCCTCCTTCATCTCGTTTCTCTATCTCTCACCCTCCTTTGTCTCGTTTCACTCTCTTTCACCCTCCTTCGTCTTGTTTCGCTCTCTTTCACCCTCCTTCATCTCGTTTCGCTCTGACTCACCCTTCTTCGTCTCTTTTCACTCTCTTTCACCCTCCTTCGTCTCGTTTCGCCTTCTTTCACCCTCCTTCGTCTTGTTTCGCTCTTTTTCACCCTCCTTCGTCTTGTTTCGATCTCTTTCACACTCATTAGTCTCGTTTCTCTCTTTTTCACCTTCCTTTGCCTCGTTTCGCTCTCTTTTACCCTCCTTCATCTCGTTATGCTCTCTTTGACCCTCCTCCGTCTCATTTCGTTCTCTTCCACCCTCCTTCGTCTCGTTTCACTCTCTTTGACCCTCCTTCGTCTCGTTTCGCTCTCTTCCACCCTCCTTCATCTCGTTTCGCCCTCTCTCACCCTTCTTCGTCTCGTTTCGCTCTCTTTTACCCTCCTTCGTCTCGTTTCGCTCTCTTTCCCCTTCCTTCATCTCGTTTCGTTCTCTTTCACCCTCCTTCGTCTCGTTTCGCTCTCTTTCACCCTCCTTCGTCTCGTTTCGCTCTCTTCCACCCTCCTTCGTCTCGTTTCGCCCACCTTCACCCTCCTTCATCTCGTTTCGCTATCTCTCACCCTCCTTTGTCTCGTTTCACTCTCTTTCACCCTCCTTCGTCTCGTTTCGCTCTCTTTCACCCTCCTTCATCTCGTTTCGCTCTCACTCACCCTTCTTCGTCTCTTTTCGCTCTCTTTCACCCTCCTTCGTCTCGTTTCGCCTTGTTTCACCCTCCTTCGTCTTGTTTCGCTCTTTATCACCCTCCTTCGTCTCGTTTCTCTCTCTTTCACCTTCCTTTGCCTCGTTTCGCTCTCTTTCACCCTCCTTCGTCTTGTTTCGCTCTTTTTCACCCTCCTTCGTCTTGTTTCGATCTCTTTCACCCTCCTTCGTCTCGTTTCTCTCTCTTTCACCTTCCTTTGCCTCGTTTCGCTCTCTTTTACCCTCCTTCATCTCGTTTTGCTCTCTTTGACCCTCCTCCGTCTCATTTCGCTCTCTTCCACCCTCCTTCGTCTCGTTTCACTCTCTTTGACCCTCCTTCGTCTCGTTTCGCTCTCTTCCACCCTCCTTCATCTCGTTTCGCCCTCTCTCACCCTTCTTCGTCTCGTTTCGCTCTCTTTCACCCTCCTTCGTCTCGTTTCGCTCTCTTTCCCCTTTCTTCATCTCGTTTCGTTCTCTTTCACCCTCCTTCGTCTCGTTTCGCTCTCTTTCACCCTCCTTCGTCTCGTTTCACTCTCTTCCACCCTCCTTCGTCTCGTTTCGCCCACCTTCACCCTCCTTCATCTCGTTTCTCTATCTCTCACCCTCCTTTGTCTCGTTTCACTCTCTTTCACCCTCCTTCGTCTCGTTTCGCTCTCTTTCACCCTCCTTCATCTCGTTTCGCTCTGACTCACCCTTCTTCGTCTCTTTTCGCTTTCTTTCATGCTCCTTCGTCTCGTTTCGCCTTCTTTCACCCTCCTTCGTCTTGTTTCGCTCTTTTTCACCCTCCTTCGTCTTGTTTCGATCTCTTTCACCCTCCTTCGTCTCGTTTCTCTCTCTTTCACCTTCCTTTGCCTCGTTTCGCTCTCTTTTACCCTCCTTCATCTCGTTTTGCTCTCTTTGACCCTCCTCCGTCTCATTTCGTTCTCTTCCACCCTCCTTCGTCTCGTTTCACTCTCTTTGACCCTCCTTCGTCTCGTTTCGCTCTCTTCCACCCTCCTTCATCTCGTTTCGCCCTCTCTCACCCTTCTTCGTCTCGTTTTGCTCTCTTTTACCCTCCTTCGTCTCGTTTCGCTCTCTTTCCCCTTCCTTCATCTCGTTTCGTTCTCTTTCACCCTCCTTCGTCTCGTTTCGCTCTCTTTCACCCTCCTTCGTCTCGTTTCGCTCTCTTCCACCCTCCTTCGTCTCGTTTCGCCCACCTTCACCCTCCTTCATCTCGTTTCGCTATCTCTCACCCTCCTTTGTCTCGTTTCACTCTCTTTCATCCTCCTTCGTCTCGTTTCGCTCTCTTTCACCCTCCTTCATCTCGTTTCGCTCTCACTCACCCTTCTTCGTCTCTTTTCGCTCTCTTTCACCCTCCTTCGTCTCGTTTCGCCTTCTTTCACCCTCCTTCGTCTTGTTTCGCTCTTTTTCACCCTGCTTCGTCTTGTTTCGATCTCTTTCACCCTCCTTCGTCTCGTTTCTCTCTCTTTCACCTTCCTTTGCCTCGTTTCACTCTCTTTCACCCTCCTTCGTCTCGTTTCGCTCTCTTTTACCCTCCGTCGTCTCTTTTCGCTCTCTTCGACCCTCCTTCGTCTCGTTTAGCTCTCTTTCACCCTCCTTCGTCTCGTTCCGCTCTCTTCCACCCTCGTTCGTCTAGTTTCGCCCTCCTTCACCCTCCTTCGTCTTGTTTCGCTCTCTTTCACACTCCTTCGTTTCGTTTCGCTCTCGTTCACCCTCCTTCGTCTCGTTTCGCTATCTCTCACCCTCCTTCGTCTCGTTTCGCTCTCTTCCACAGTCCTTCGTCTCGTTTGGCTCTCTCTCACCCTCCTTCGTCTCGTTTCACTCTCTTCCTCCCTCCTTCGTCTCGTTTCGCTCTTTTTCACCCTCCTTCGTCTTGTTTTGCTCTCTTTCCCCCTCCTTCGTCTCGTTTCGTTCTCTTTCACCCTCCTTCGTCTCGTTTCGCTCTCTTTCACCTTCCTTCGCCTCGTTTCGCTCTCTTTCACACTCCTTTGTCTCGTTTCGCTCTCTTTCACCCTCCTTCGTCTCGATTAGCTCTCTTTCACATTCCTTCGTCTCGTTTCGCTCTCTTTCACCCTCGTTCGTCTCGTTTCGCTCTCTTCCACCCTCCTTTGTCTCGTTTCGCTCTCTTCCACCCTCCTTCGACTCGTTTCGCTCTCTTTCACCCTCCTTCGTCTCGTTTCGCTCTCTTTCACCCTCCTTCATCTCGTTTCGCTCTCTCTCACCCTCCTTCGTCTCGTTTCGCACTCTCCCACCCTCCTTCGTCTCGTTTTGCCTTCTTTCACCCTCTTTCATCTCGTTTCACTCTCTTTCCCCCTCCTTCGTCTTGTTTCGATATATTTCACCCTCCTTCGTCTCGTTTCTCTCTCTTTCACCTTCCTTCGCCTCGTTTCGCTCTCTTTCACACTCCTTTGTCTCGTTTCGCTCTCTTTCACCCTCCTTCGTCTCGATTAGCTCTCTTTCACCTTCCTTCGCCTCGTTTCGCTCTCTTTCACACTCCTTTGTCTCGTTTCGCTCTCTTTTACCCTCCTTCGCCTCGTTTCGCTCTCTTTCACCCTCCTTTGTCTCGTTTCGCTCTCTTTCACCCTCCTTCGTCTCGTTTAGCTCTCTTTCACATTCCTTCGTCTCGTTTCGCTCTCTTTCACCCTCCTTCGATCGTTTCACTCTCTTTCACACTCCTTTAGCTCGTTTCATCTCTTTCACCCTCCTTCGATCGTTTCACTCTCTTTCACACTCCATTAGCTCGTTTCATCTCTTGCACCCTCCTTTGACTCGTTTCGCTGTCTTTCACCTTCCTTCGCCTCGTTTAACTCTCTTTCACCCTCCTTCGTCTCGTTTCTCTCTTTCACCTTCCTTTGCCTCTTTTCGCTCTCTTTCACCCTCCTTCATCTCGTTTCGCTCTCTTTTACCCTCCTTCGTCTCGTTTCGCTCTCTTTCAACCTCCTTCGTCTCGTTTAGCTCTCTTTCACGTTCGTTCGTCTCGTTTCACTCTCTTCCACCCTCCTTTGTCTCGTTTCGCTCTCTTTCACCCTCCTTCGATCGTTTCACTCTCTTTCACACTCCTTTAGCTCGTTTCATCTCTTTCACCCTCCTTTGACTCGTTTCGCTCTCTTTCACCCTCCTTCGTCTCGTTTCGCTATCTCTCACCCTCCTTCGTCTCGTTTCGCTCTCTTCCACACTCCTTCGTCTCGTTTGGCTCTCTCTCACCCTCCTTCGTCTCGTTTCACTCTCTTCCTCCCTCCTTCGTCTCGTTTCGCTCATTTTCACCCTCCTTCGTCTTGTTTCGCTCTCTTTCCCCCTCCTTCGTCTCGTTTCGCTCTCTTTCACCCTCCTTCGTCTCGTTTCGCTCTCTTTCACCCTCCTTCGATCGTTTCACTCTCTTTCACACTCCATTAGCTCGTTTCATCTCTTTCACCCTCCTTCGTCTCGTTTCTCTCTTTCACCTTCCTTTGCCTCTTTTCGCTCTCTTTCACCCTCCTTCATCTCGTTTCGCTCTCTTTTACCCTCCTTCGTCTCGTTTCGCTCTCTTTCAACCTCCTTCGTCTCGTTTAGCTCTCTTTCACGCTCGTTCGTCTCGTTTCGCTCTCTTCCACCCTCCTTTGTCTCGTTTCGCTCTCTTTCACCCTCCTTCGATCGTTTCACTCTCTTTCACACTCCTTTAGCTCGTTTCATCTCTTTCACCCTCCTTTGACTCGTTTCGCTCTCTTTCACCCTCCTTCGTCTCGTTTCGCTATCTCTCACCCTCCTTCGTCTCGTTTCGCTCTCTTCCACACTCCTTCGTCTCGTTTGGCTCTCTCTCACCCTCCTTCGTCTCGTTTCACTCTCTTCCTCCCTCCTTCGTCTCGTTTCGCTCATTTTCACCCTCCTTCGTCTTGTTTCGCTCTCTTTCCCCCTCCTTCGTCTCGTTTCGTTCTCTTTCACCCTCCTTCGTCTCGTTTCGCTCTCTTTCATCTTCATTCGCCTCGTTTCGCTCTCTTTCACCCTCCTTTGTCTCGTTTCGCTCTCTTTCACCCTCCTTCGTCTCGTTTAGCTCTCTTTCACATTCCTTCGTCTCGTTTCGCTCTCTTTCACCCTCGTTCGTCTCGTTTCGCTCTCTTCCACCCTCCTTTGTCTCGTTTCGCTCTCTTCCACCCTCCTTCGTCTCGTTTCGCTCTCTTTCACCCTCCTTCTTCTCGTTTCGCTCTCTTTCACCCTCCTTCATCTCGTTTCGCTCTCTCTCACCCTCCCTCGTCTCGTTTCGCTCTCTTCCACCCTCCTTCGTCTCGTTACGCCTTCTTTCACCCTCTTTCATCTCGTTTCACTCTCTTTCCCCCTCCTTCGTCTTGTTTCGATCTATTTCACCCTCCTTCGTCTTGTTTCTCTCTCTTTCACCTTCCTTTGCCTCGTTTCGCTCTCTTTCACCCTCCATCATCTCGTTTCGCTCTCTTTTACCCTCCGTCGTCTCGTTTTGCTCTCTTTGACCCTCCTCCGTCTCGTTTCGCTCTCTTCCACCCTCCTTCATCTCGTTTCACTCTCTTTCACACTCCTTCGTCTCGTTTCGCTCTCTTTCACCCTCCTTCGTCTCGTTTCGCTCTCTTTCACCCTCCTTCGTCTCGTTTCGCTCTCTTTCACCCTCCTTCGATCGTTTCACTCTCTTTCACACTCCATTAGCTCGTTTCATCTCTTTCACCCTCCTTTGACTCATTTCGCTGTCTTTCACCTTCCTTCGCCTCGTTTAACTCTCTTTCACCCTCCTTCGTCTCGTTTCTCTCTTTCACCTTCCTTTGCCACTTTTCGCTCTCTTTCACCCTCCTTCATCTCGTTTCGCTGTCTTTCACCTTCCTTCGCCTCGTTTAACTCTCTTTCACCCTCCTTCGTCTCGTTTCGCTCTCTTTCAAACCCCTTCGTCTCGTTTCGCTCTCTTTGACACTCCTTCGTCTCGTTTCGCTCTCTTTCACCCTCCTTCACCTAGTTTCGCTCTCTTTCACCCTCCTTCATCTCGTGTCGCTCTCTTTCACCCTCCTTCGTCTCGTTTCGCTCTCTTTGACCCTCCTTCGTCTCGTTTAGCTCTCTTTCACCCTCCTTCGTCTCGTTTCACTCTCTTTCACTCTCCTTCATTTCGTTTCATCTCTTTCACCCTCCTTCATCTCGTTTCGCTCTCGTTCACCCTCCTTCATCTCGTTTCGCTCTCTTCCACCCTTCTTCGTCTCGTTTCGCTCTCCTTGATCCTCCTTCGTTTCGTTTCGCTCTCTTCCACCCTCCTTCGTCTCGTTTCGCTCTCTTTGACACTCCTTCGTCTCGTTTCGCTCTCTTCCACCCTCCTTCGTCTCGTTTCGCTCTCTTTCGCACTCCTTCATCACATTTCGCTCTCTTCCACCCTCCTTCGTCTCGTTTCGCTCTCATTCACCCTCCTTCATCACATTTCGCTCTCTTTCACCCTCCTTCGTCTCGTTTCGCTCTCTTCCACCCACCTTCGTCTCGTTTCGCCCTCTTTCACCCTCCTTCCTCTCGGTTCGCTCTCTTTCACCTTCCTTCGTCTCGTTTCGCTCTCTTTCACCCTCCTTTTCTCGATTCGCACTCTTTCACCTTCCTTTGTCTCGTTTCGCTCTCTTTCACCCTCCTTCGTCTCGTTTAGCTCTCTTTCACCCTCCTTCGTCTCGTTTCGCTCTCTTTCACCCTCCTTCGTCTCGTTTCGCTCTCTTTCACCCTCCTTCATCTCGTTTCGGTCCCCCTCACCCTCCTTCGTCTCGTTTCGCGCTCTTTCACCCTCCTTCGTCTCGTTTCGCCTTCTTTCACCCTCCTTCGTCTCGTTTCGCTCTCTTTCCCCCTCGTTCGTCTTGTTTCGATATCTTTCACCCTCCTTCGTCTCCTTTCTCTCTCTTTCACATTTCTTTGCCTCGTTTCGCTCTCTTTCACCCTCCTTCATCTCGTTTCGCTCTCTTTTACCCTCCTTTGTCGCGTTTAGCTCTCTTTGACCCTCCTTCGTCTCGTTTAGCTCTCTTTCACCCTTCTTTGTCTTGATTCGCACTCTTTCACCTTCATTCGCCTCGTTTCACTCTCTGTCACCCTCCTTCATCTCGTTTCGCTCTCTTTCATCCTCCTTCGTCTCGTTTCACTCTCTTTCACCCTCCTTCGCCTCGTTTCGCTCTCTTTCACCCTCCTTCGTCTCGTTTCAATCTCTTTCACCCTCCTTCGTCTCGTTTCGCTCTCGTTCACCCTCCTTCATCTCGTTTCGCTCTCTTCCACCCTTCTTCGTCTCGTTTCGCTCTCCTTGATCCTCCTTCGTCTCGTTTCGCTCCCTTCCACCCTCCTTCGTCTCATTTCGCTCTCTTTGACACTCCTTCGTCTCGTTTCGCTCTCTTCCATCCTCCTTCATCTCGTTTCGCCCTCTCTCACCCTTCTTCGTCTCGTTTAGCTCTCTTTCACCCTCCTACGTCTCGTTTCGCTCTCTTCCACCCTCCTTCGTCTCGTTTCGCCCTCCTTCACCTTCCTTCGTCTTGTTTCGCTCTCTTTCACACTCCTTCGTCTCGTTTCGCTCTCTTTCAACCTCCTTCATCTCGTTTCGCTCTCTTTCACCCTCCTTCGTCTCGTTTAGCTCTCTTTCACATTCCTTCGTCTCGTTTCGCTCTCTTTCACCCTCCTTCGATCGTTTCACTCTCTTTCACACTCCTTTAGCTCGTTTCATCTCTTTCACCCTCCTTCGATCGTTTCACTCTCTTTCACACTCCATTAGCTCGTTTCATCTCTTTCACCCTCCTTTGACTCGTTTCGCTGTCTTTCACCTTCCTTCGCCTCGTTTAACTCTCTTTCACCCTCCTTCGTCTCGTTTCTCTCTTTCACCTTCCTTTGCCTCTTTTCGCTCTCTTTCACCCTCCTTCATCTCGTTTCGCTCTCTTTTACCCTCCTTCGTCTCGTTTCGCTCTCTTTCAACCTCCTTCGTCTCGTTTAGCTCTCTTTCACGTTCGTTCGTCTCGTTTCACTCTCTTCCACCCTCCTTTGTCTCGTTTCGCTCTCTTTCACCCTCCTTCGATCGTTTCACTCTCTTTCACACTCCTTTAGCTCGTTTCATCTCTTTCACCCTCCTTTGACTCGTTTCGCTCTCTTTCACCCTCCTTCATCTCGTTTCGCCATCTCTCACCCTCCTTCGTCTCGTTTCGCTCTCTTTCACCCTCCTTCGTCTCGTTTCGCTCTCTTTCATCTTCATTCGCCTCGTTTCGCTCTCTTTCACCCTCCTTTGTCTCGTTTCGCTCTCTTTCACCCTCCTTCGTCTCGTTTAGCTCTCTTTCACATTCCTTCGTCTCGTTTCGCTCTCTTTCACCCTCGTTCGTCTCGTTTCGCTCTCTTCCACCCTCCTTTGTCTCGTTTCGCTCTCTTCCACCCTCCTTCGTCTCGTTTCGCTCTCTTTCACCCTCCTTCTTCTCGTTTCGCTCTCTTTCACCCTCCTTCATCTCGTTTCGCTCTCTCTCACCCTCCCTCGTCTCGTTTCGCTCTCTTCCACCCTCCTTCGTCTCGTTTCGCCTTCTTTCACCCTCTTTCATCTCGTTTCACTCTCTTTCCCCCTCCTTCGTCTTGTTTCGATCTATTTCACCCTCCTTCGTCTTGTTTCTCTCTCTTTCACCTTCCTTTGCCTCGTTTCGCTCTCTTTCACCCTCCATCATCTCGTTTCGCTCTCTTTTACCCTCCGTCGTCTCGTTTTGCTCTCTTTGACCCTCCTCCGTCTCGTTTCGCTCTCTTCCACCCTCCTTCATCTCGTTTCACTCTCTTTCACACTCCTTCGTCTCGTTTCGCTCTCTTTCACCCTCCTTCGTCTCGTTTCGCTCTCTTTCACCCTCCTTCGTCTCGTTTCGCTCTCTTTCACCCTCCTTCGATCGTTTCACTCTCTTTCACACTCCATTAGCTCGTTTCATCTCTTTCACCCTCCTTTGACTCATTTCGCTGTCTTTCACCTTCCTTCGCCTCGTTTAACTCTCTTTCACCCTCCTTCGTCTCGTTTCTCTCTTTCACCTTCCTTTGCCACTTTTCGCTCTCTTTCACCCTCCTTCATCTCGTTTCGCTGTCTTTCACCTTCCTTCGCCTCGTTTAACTCTCTTTCACCCTCCTTCGTCTCGTTTCGCTCTCTTTCAAACCCCTTCGTCTCGTTTCGCTCTCTTTGACACTCCTTCGTCTCGTTTCGCTCTCTTTCACCCTCCTTCACCTCGTTTCGCTCTCTTTCACCCTCCTTCATCTCGTGTCGCTCTCTTTCACCCTCCTTCGTCTCGTTTCGCTCTCTTTGACCCTCCTTCGTCTCGTTTAGCTCTCTTTCACCCTCCTTCGTCTCGTTTCACTCTCTTTCACTCTCCTTCATTTCGTTTCATCTCTTTCACCCTCCTTCATCTCGTTTCGCTCTCGTTCACCCTCCTTCATCTCGTTTCGCTCTCTTCCACCCTTCTTCGTCTCGTTTCGCTCTCCTTGATCCTCCTTCGTTTCGTTTCGCTCTCTTCCACCCTCCTTCATCTCGTTTCGCTCTCTTTGACACTCCTTCGTCTCGTTTCGCTCTCTTCCACCCTCCTTCGTCTCGTTTCGCTCTCTTTCGCACTCCTTCATCACATTTCGCTCTCTTCCACCCTCCTTCGTCTCGTTTCGCTCTCATTCACCCTCCTTCATCACATTTCGCTCTCTTTCACCCTCCTTCGTCTCGTTTCGCTCTCTTCCACCCACCTTCGTCTCGTTTCGCCCTCTTTCACCCTCCTTCCTCTCGGTTCGCTCTCTTTCACCTTCCTTCGTCTCGTTTCGCTCTCTTTCACCCTCCTT
This sequence comes from Scyliorhinus torazame, assembly GCF_047496885.1. NCBI lineage: Eukaryota > Metazoa > Chordata > Chondrichthyes > Carcharhiniformes > Scyliorhinidae > Scyliorhinus > Scyliorhinus torazame. The sequence goes on along the minus strand of NC_092732.1, from coordinate 46,586,023 downwards.
TTCTCGATTCGCACTCTTTCACCTTCCTTCGCCTCGTTTCACTCTCTTTCACCCTCCTTCATCTCGTTTCGCTCTCTTTCATCCTCCTTCATCTCGTTTCGCTCTCTTTCACACTCCTTCGTCTCGTTTCGCTCTCTTTCACCCTCCTTCGTCTCGTTTCGCTATCTCTCACCCTCCTGTGTCTCGTTTCGCTCTCTTTCACCCTCCTTCATCTCGTTTCGCTCTCTTTCACCCACCTTCGTCTCGTTTCGCTCTCTTTCACCCTCCTTCGTCTCGTTTCGCTCTCTTTCACCCTCCTTCATCTCGTTTCGCTCACTTTCACCCTCCTTCGTCTCGTTTCGCTCCCTTCCACCCTCCTTCGTCTCGTTTCGCCCACCTCCACCCTCCTTCATCTCGTTTCGCTATCTCTCACCCTCCTTTGTCTCGTTTCGCTCTCTTTCACCCTCCTTCGTCTCGTTTAGCTCTCTTTCACCCTCCTTCGTCTCGTTTCGCTCTCTTTCACCCTCCTTCGTCTCGTTTCGCTCACTTTCACCCTCCTTCATCTCGTTTCGGTCCCCCTCACCCTCCTTCGTCTCGTTTCGCACTCTTTCACCCTCCTTCGTCTCGTTTCGCCTTCTTTCACCCTCCTTCGTCTCGTTTCGCTCTCTTTCCCCCTCGTTCGTCTTGTTTCGATATCTTTCACCCTCCTTCGTCTCCTTTCTCTCTCTTTCACATTTCTTTGCCTCGTTTCGCTCTCTTTCACCCTCCTTCATCTCGTTTCGCTCTCTTTTACCCTCCTTTGTCTCGTTTAGCTCTCTTTGACCCTCCTTCGTCTCGTTTAGCTCTCTTTCACCCTTCTTTGTCTCGATTCGCACTCTTTCACCTTCCTTCGCCTCGTTTCACTCTCTGTCACCCTCCTTCATCTCGTTTCGCTCTCTTTCATCCTCCTTCGTCTCGTTTCACTCTCTTTCACCCTCCTTCGCCTCGTTTCGCTCTCTTTCACCCTCCTTCGTCTCGTTTCAATCTCTTTCACCCTCCTTCGTCTCGTTTCGCTCTCGTTCACCCTCCTTCATTTCGTTTCGCTCTCTTCCTCCCTTCTTCGTCTCGTTTCGCTCTCCTTGATCCTCCTTCGTCTCGTTTCGCTCCCTTCCACCCTCCTTCGTCTCATTTCGCTCTCTTTGACACTCCTTCGTCTCGTTTCGCTCTCTTCCATCCTCCTTCATCTCGTTTCGCCCTCTCTCACCCTTCTTCGTCTCGTTTAGCTCTCTTTCACCCTCCTTCGTCTCGTTTCGCTCTCTTCCACCCTCCTTCGTCTCGTTTCGCCCTCCTTCACCTTCCTTCGTCTTGTTTCGCTCTCTTTCACACTCCTTCGTCTCGTTTCGCTCTCTTTCAACCTCCTTCGTCTCGTTTCGCTATCTCTCACCCTCCTTCGTCTCGTTTCGCTCTCTTCCACACTCCTTCGTCTCGTTTGGCTCTCTCTCACCCTCCTTCGTCTCGTTTCACTCTCTTCCTCCCTCCTTCGTCTCGTTTCTCTCTTTTTCACCCTCCTTCGTCTTGTTTCGCTCTCTTTCATCCTCCTTCGTCTCGTTTCGCTCTCTTTCACCTTCCTTCGCCTCGTTTCGCTCTCTTTCACCCTCCTTCGTCTCGTTTAGCTCTCTTTCACATTCCTTCGTCTCGTTTCGCCTTCTTTCACCCTCTTTCATCTCGTTTCACTCTCTTTCCCCCTCCTTCGTCTTGTTTCGATCTATTTCACCCTCCTTCGTCTTGTTTCTCTCTCTTTCACCTTCCTTTGCCTCGTTTCGCTCTCTTTCACCCTCCATCATCTCGTTTCGCTCTCTTTTACCCTCCGTCGTCTCGTTTTGCTCTCTTTGACCCTCCTCCGTCTCGTTTCGCTCTCTTCCACCCTCCTTCATCTCGTTTCACTCTCTTTCACACTCCTTCGTCTCGTTTCGCTCTCTTTCACCCTCCTTCGTCTCGTTTCGCTCTCTTTCACATTTCTTTGCCTCGTTTCGCTCTCTTTCACCCTCCTTCATCTCGTTTCGCTCTCTTTTACCCTCCTTTGTCTCGTTTAGCTCTCTTTGACCCTCCTTCGTCTCGTTTAGCTCTCTTTCACCCTTCTTTGTCTCGATTCGCACTCTTTCACCTTCCTTCGCCTCGTTTCACTCTCTGTCACCCTCCTTCATCTCGTTTCGCTCTCTTTCATCCTCCTTCGTCTCGTTTCACTCTCTTTCACCCTCCTTCGCCTCGTTTCGCTCTCTTTCACCCTCCTTCGTCTCGTTTCAATCTCTTTCACCCTCCTTCGTCTCGTTTCGCTCTCGTTCACCCTCCTTCATTTCGTTTCGCTCTCTTCCTCCCTTCTTCGTCTCGTTTCGCTCTCCTTGATCCTCCTTCGTCTCGTTTCGCTCCCTTCCACCCTCCTTCGTCTCATTTCGCTCTCTTTGACACTCCTTCGTCTCGTTTCGCTCTCTTCCATCCTCCTTCATCTCGTTTCGCCCTCTCTCACCCTTCTTCGTCTCGTTTAGCTCTCTTTCACCCTCCTTCGTCTCGTTTCGCTCTCTTCCACCCTCCTTCGTCTCGTTTCGCCCTCCTTCACCTTCCTTCGTCTTGTTTCGCTCTCTTTCACACTCCTTCGTCTCGTTTCGCTCTCTTTCAACCTCCTTCGTCTCGTTTCGCTATCTCTCACCCTCCTTCGTCTCGTTTCGCTCTCTTCCACACTCCTTCGTCTCGTTTGGCTCTCTCTCACCCTCCTTCGTCTCGTTTCACTCTCTTCCTCCCTCCTTCGTCTCGTTTCTCTCTTTTTCACCCTCCTTCGTCTTGTTTCGCTCTCTTTCATCCTCCTTCGTCTCGTTTCGCTCTCTTTCACCTTCCTTCGCCTCGTTTCGCTCTCTTTCACCCTCCTTCGTCTCGTTTAGCTCTCTTTCACATTCCTTCGTCTCGTTTCGCCTTCTTTCACCCTCTTTCATCTCGTTTCACTCTCTTTCCCCCTCCTTCGTCTTGTTTCGATCTATTTCACCCTCCTTCGTCTTGTTTCTCTCTCTTTCACCTTCCTTTGCCTCGTTTCGCTCTCTTTCACCCTCCATCATCTCGTTTCGCTCTCTTTTACCCTCCGTCGTCTCGTTTTGCTCTCTTTGACCCTCCTCCGTCTCGTTTCGCTCTCTTCCACCCTCCTTCATCTCGTTTCACTCTCTTTCACACTCCTTCGTCTCGTTTCGCTCTCTTTCACCCTCCTTCGTCTCGTTTCGCTCTCTTTCACCCTCCTTCGTCTCGTTTCGCTCTCTTTCACCCTCCTTCGATCGTTTCACTCTCTTTCACACTCCATTAGCTCGTTTCATCTCTTTCACCCTCCTTTGACTCATTTCGCTGTCTTTCACCTTCCTTCGCCTCGTTTAACTCTCTTTCACCCTCCTTCGTCTCGTTTCTCTCTTTCACCTTCCTTTGCCACTTTTCGCTCTCTTTCACCCTCCTTCATCTCGTTTCGCTGTCTTTCACCTTCCTTCGCCTCGTTTAACTCTCTTTCACCCTCCTTCGTCTCGTTTCGCTCTCTTTCAAACCCCTTCGTCTCGTTTCGCTCTCTTTGACACTCCTTCGTCTCGTTTCGCTCTCTTTCACCCTCCTTCACCTCGTTTCGCTCTCTTTCACCCTCCTTCATCTCGTGTCGCTCTCTTTCACCCTCCTTCGTCTCGTTTCGCTCTCTTTGACCCTCCTTCGTCTCGTTTAGCTCTCTTTCACCCTCCTTCGTCTCGTTTCACTCTCTTTCACTCTCCTTCATTTCGTTTCATCTCTTTCACCCTCCTTCATCTCGTTTCGCTCTCGTTCACCCTCCTTCATCTCGTTTCGCTCTCTTCCACCCTTCTTCGTCTCGTTTCGCTCTCCTTGATCCTCCTTCGTTTCGTTTCGCTCTCTTCCACCCTCCTTCATCTCGTTTCGCTCTCTTTGACACTCCTTCGTCTCGTTTCGCTCTCTTCCACCCTCCTTCGTCTCGTTTCGCTCTCTTTCGCACTCCTTCATCACATTTCGCTCTCTTCCACCCTCCTTCGTCTCGTTTCGCTCTCATTCACCCTCCTTCATCACATTTCGCTCTCTTTCACCCTCCTTCGTCTCGTTTCGCTCTCTTCCACCCACCTTCGTCTCGTTTCGCCCTCTTTCACCCTCCTTCCTCTCGGTTCGCTCTCTTTCACCTTCCTTCGTCTCGTTTCGCTCTCTTTCACCCTCCTTTTCTCGATTCGCACTCTTTCACCTTCCTTCGCCTCGTTTCACTCTCTTTCACCCTCCTTCATCTCGTTTCGCTCTCTTTCATCCTCCTTCATCTCGTTTCGCTCTCTTTCACACTCCTTCGTCTCGTTTCGCTCTCTTTCACCCTCCTTCGTCTCGTTTCGCTATCTCTCACCCTCCTGTGTCTCGTTTCGCTCTCTTTCACCCTCCTTCATCTCGTTTCGCTCTCTTTCACCCACCTTCGTCTCGTTTCGCTCTCTTTCACCCTCCTTCGTCTCGTTTCGCTCTCTTTCACCCTCCTTCATCTCGTTTCGCTCACTTTCACCCTCCTTCGTCTCGTTTCGCTCCCTTCCACCCTCCTTCGTCTCGTTTCGCCCACCTCCACCCTCCTTCATCTCGTTTCGCTATCTCTCACCCTCCTTTGTCTCGTTTCGCTCTCTTTCACCCTCCTTCGTCTCGTTTAGCTCTCTTTCACCCTCCTTCGTCTCGTTTCGCTCTCTTTCACCCTCCTTCGTCTCGTTTCGCTCACTTTCACCCTCCTTCATCTCGTTTCGGTCCCCCTCACCCTCCTTCGTCTCGTTTCGCACTCTTTCACCCTCCTTCGTCTCGTTTCGCCTTCTTTCACCCTCCTTCGTCTCGTTTCGCTCTCTTTCCCCCTCGTTCGTCTTGTTTCGATATCTTTCACCCTCCTTCGTCTCCTTTCTCTCTCTTTCACATTTCTTTGCCTCGTTTCGCTCTCTTTCACCCTCCTTCATCTCGTTTCGCTCTCTTTTACCCTCCTTTGTCTCGTTTAGCTCTCTTTGACCCTCCTTCGTCTCGTTTAGCTCTCTTTCACCCTTCTTTGTCTCGATTCGCACTCTTTCACCTTCCTTCGCCTCGTTTCACTCTCTGTCACCCTCCTTCATCTCGTTTCGCTCTCTTTCATCCTCCTTCGTCTCGTTTCACTCTCTTTCACCCTCCTTCGCCTCGTTTCGCTCTCTTTCACCCTCCTTCGTCTCGTTTCAATCTCTTTCACCCTCCTTCGTCTCGTTTCGCTCTCGTTCACCCTCCTTCATTTCGTTTCGCTCTCTTCCTCCCTTCTTCGTCTCGTTTCGCTCTCCTTGATCCTCCTTCGTCTCGTTTCGCTCCCTTCCACCCTCCTTCGTCTCATTTCGCTCCATTTGACACTCCTTCGTCTCGTTTCGCTCTCTTCCATCCTCCTTCATCTCGTTTCGCCCTCTCTCACCCTTCTTCGTCTCGTTTAGCTCTCTTTCACCCTCCTTCGTCTCGTTTCGCTCTCTTCCACCCTCCTTCGTCTCGTTTCGCCCTCCTTCACCTTCCTTCGTCTTGTTTCGCTCTCTTTCACACTCCTTCGTCTCGTTTCGCTCTCTTTCAACCTCCTTCGTCTCGTTTCGCTATCTCTCACCCTCCTTCGTCTCGTTTCGCTCTCTTCCACACTCCTTCGTCTCGTTTGGCTCTCTCTCACCCTCCTTCGTCTCGTTTCACTCTCTTCCTCCCTCCTTCGTCTCGTTTCTCTCTTTTTCACCCTCCTTCGTCTTGTTTCGCTCTCTTTCATCCTCCTTCGTCTCGTTTCGCTCTCTTTCACCTTCCTTCGCCTCGTTTCGCTCTCTTTCACCCTCCTTCGTCTCGTTTAGCTCTCTTTCACATTCCTTCGTCTCGTTTCGCTCTCTTTCACCCTTGTTCGTCTCGTTTCGCTCTCTTCCACCCTCCTTTGTCTCGTTTCGCTCTCTTCCACCCTCCTTCGTCTCGTTTCGCTCTCTTTCACCCTCCTTCGTCTCGTTTCGCTCTCTTTCACCCTCCTTCATCTCGTTTCGCTCTCTCTCACCCTCCTTCGTCTCGTTTCGCTCTCTTCCACCCTCCTTCGTCTCGTTTCGCCTTCTTTCACCCTCTTTCATCTCGTATCACTCTCTTTCCACCTCCTTCGTCTTGTTTAGATCTATTTCACCCTCCTTCGTTTCGTTTCTCTCTCTTCCACCCTCCTTCGTCTCGTTTCGCTCTCTTTCACCCTCCTTCGTCTCGTTTCGCTCTCTTTCGCCCTCCTTCGTCTCGTTTCGCTCTCTTTCACCCTCCTTCGATCGTTTCACTCTCTTTCACACTCCATTAGCTCGTTTCATCTCTTTCACCCTCCTTTGACTCGTTTCGCTGTCTTTCACCTTCCTTCGCCTCGTTTAACTCTCTTTCACCCTCCTTCGTCTCGTTTCTCTCTTTCACCTTCCTTTGCCTCTTTTCACTCTCTTTCACCCTCCTTCATCTCGTTTCGCTCTCTTTTACCCTCCTTCGTCTCGTTTCGCTCTCTTTCAACCTCCTTCGTATCGTTTAGCTCTCTTTCACCCTCGTTCGTCTCGTTTCGCTCTCTTCCACCCTCCTTTGTCTCGTTTCGCTCTCTTTCACCCTCCTTCGATCGTTTCACTCTCTTTCACACTCCTTTAGCTCGTTTCATCTCTTTCACCCTCCTTTGACTCATTTCGATGTCTTTCACCTTCCTTCGCCTCGTTTAACTCTCTTTCACCCTCCTTCGTCTCGTTTCTCTCTTTCACCTTCCTTTGCCACTTTTCGCTCTCTTTCACCCTCCTTCATCTCGTTTCGCTGTCTTTCACCTTCCTTCGCCTCGTTTAACTCTCTTTCACCCTCCTTCGTCTCGTTTCGCTCTCTTTCAAACCCCTTCGTCTCGTTTCGCTCTCTTTGACACTCCTTCGTCTCGTTTCGCTCTCTTTCACCCTCCTTCACCTCGTTTCGCTCTCTTTCACCCTCCTTCATCTCGTGTCGCTCTCTTTCACCCTCCTTCGTCTCGTTTCGCTCTCTTTGACCCTCCTTCGTCCCGTTTAGCTCTCTTTCACCCTCCTTCGTCTCGTTTCACTCTCTTTCACTCTCCTTCATTTCGTTTCATCTCTTTCACCCTCCTTCATCTCGTTTCGCTCTCGTTCACCCTCCTTCATCTCGTTTCGCTCTCTTCCACCCTTCTTCGTCTCGTTTCGCTCTCCTTGATCCTCCTTCGTTTCGTTTCGCTCTCTTCCACCCTCCTTCGTCTCGTTTCGCTCTCTTTGACACTCCTTCGTCTCGTTTCGCTCTCTTCCACCCTCCTTCGTCTCGTTTCGCTCTCTTTCGCACTCCTTCATCACATTTCGCTCTCTTCCACCCTCCTTCGTCTCGTTTCGCTCTCATTCACCCTCCTTCATCACATTTCGCTCTCTTTCACCCTCCTTCGTCTCGTTTCGCTCTCTTCCACCCACCTTCGTCTCGTTTCGCCCTCTTTCACCCTCCTTCCTCTCGGTTCGCTCTCTTTCACCTTCCTTCGTCTCGTTTCGCTCTCTTTCACCCTCCTTTTCTCGATTCGCACTCTTTCACCTTCCTTCGCCTCGTTTCACTCTCTTTCACCCTCCTTCATCTCGTTTCGCTCTCTTTCATCCTCCTTCATCTCGTTTCGCTCTCTTTCACACTCCTTCGTCTCGTTTCGCTCTCTTTCACCCTCCTTCGTCTCGTTTCGTTATCTCTCACCCTCCTGTGTCTCGTTTCGCTCTCTTTCACCCTCCTTCATCTCGTTTCGCTCTCTTTCACCCACCTTCGTCTCGTTTCGCTCTCTTTCATCCTCCTTCGTCTCGTTTCGCTCTCTTTCACCCTCCTTCATCTCGTTTCGCTCACTTTCACCCTCCTTCGTCTCGTTTCGCTCCCTTCCACCCTCCTTCGTCTCGTTTCGCCCACCTCCACCCTCCTTCATCTCGTTTCGCTATCTCTCACCCTCCTTTGTCTCGTTTCGCTCTCTTTCACCCTCCTTCGTCTCGTTTAGCTCTCTTTCACCCTCCTTCGTCTCGTTTCGCTCTCTTTCACCCTCCTTCGTCTCGTTTCGCTCACTTTCACCCTCCTTCATCTCGTTTCGGTCCCCCTCACCCTCCTTCGTCTCGTTTCGCACTCTTTCACCCTCCTTCGTCTCGTTTCGCTTTCTTTCACCCTCCTTCGTCTCGTTTCGCTCTCTTTCCCCCTCGTTCGTCTTGTTTCGATATCTTTCACCCTCCTTCGTCTCCTTTCTCTCTCTTTCACATTTCTTTGCCTCGTTTCGCTCTCTTTCACCCTCCTTCATCTCGTTTCGCTCTCTTTTACCCTCCTTTGTCTCGTTTAGCTCTCTTTGACCCTCCTTCGTCTCGTTTAGCTCTCTTTCACCCTTCTTTGTCTCGATTCGCACTCTTTCACCTTCCTTCGCCTCGTTTCACTCTCTGTCACCCTCCTTCATCTCGTTTCGCTCTCTTTCATCCTCCTTCGTCTCGTTTCACTCTCTTTCACCCTCCTTCGCCTCGTTTCGCTCTCTTTCACCCTCCTTCGTCTCGTTTCGCTCTCTTCCACCCTTCTTCGTCTCGTTTCGCTCTCCTTGATCCTCCTTCGTCTCGTTTCGCTCCCTTCCACCCTCCTTCGTCTCATTTCGCTCTCTTTGACACTCCTTCGTCTCGTTTCGCTCTCTTCCATCCTCCTTCATCTCGTTTCGCCCTCTCTCACCCTTCTTCGTCTCGTTTAGCTCTCTTTCACCCTCCTTCGTCTCGTTTCGCTCTCTTCCACCCTCCTTCGTCTCGTTTCGCCCTCCTTCACCTTCCTTCGTCTTGTTTCGCTCTCTTTCACACTCCTTCATCACATTTCGCTCTCTTTCAACCTCCTTCGTCTCGTTTCGCTCTCTTCCACCCACCTTCGTCTCGTTTCGCCCTCTTTCACCCTCCTTCCTCTCGGTTCGCTCTCTTTCACCTTCCTTCGTCTCGTTTCGCTCTCTTTCACCCTCCTTTTCTCGATTCGCACTCTTTCACCTTCCTTCGCCTCGTTTCACTCTCTTTCACCCTCCTTCATCTCGTTTCGCTCTCTTTCATCCTCCTTCATCTCGTTTCGCTCTCTTTCACACTCCTTCGTCTCGTTTCGCTCTCTTTCACCCTCCTTCGTCTCGTTTCGTTATCTCTCACCCTCCTGTGTCTCGTTTCGCTCTCTTTCACCCTCCTTCATCTCGTTTCGCTCTCTTTCACCCACCTTCGTCTCGTTTCGCTCTCTTTCACCCTCCTTCGTCTCGTTTCGCTCTCTTTCACCCTCCTTCATCTCGTTTCGCTCACTTTCACCCTCCTTCGTCTCGTTTCGCTCCCTTCCACCCTCCTTCGTCTCGTTTCGCCCACCTCCACCCTCCTTCATCTCGTTTCGCTATCTCTCACCCTCCTTTGTCTCGTTTCGCTCTCTTTCACCCTCCTTCGTCTCGTTTAGCTCTCTTTCACCCTCCTTCGTCTCGTTTCGCTCTCTTTCACCCTCCTTCGTCTCGTTTCGCTCACTTTCACCCTCCTTCATCTCGTTTCGGTCCCCCTCACCCTCCTTCGTCTCGTTTCGCACTCTTTCACCCTCCTTCGTCTCGTTTCGCCTTCTTTCACCCTCCTTCGTCTCGTTTCGCTCTCTTTCCCCCTCGTTCGTCTTGTTTCGATATCTTTCACCCTCCTTCGTCTCCTTTCTCTCTCTTTCACATTTCTTTGCCTCGTTTCGCTCTCTTTCACCCTCCTTCATCTCGTTTCGCTCTCTTTTACCCTCCTTTGTCTCGTTTAGCTCTCTTTGACCCTCCTTCGTCTCGTTTAGCTCTCTTTCACCCTTCTTTGTCTCGATTCGCACTCTTTCACCTTCCTTCGCCTCGTTTCACTCTCTGTCACACTCCTTCATCTCGTTTCGCTCTCTTTCATCCTCCTTCGTCTCGTTTCACTCTCTTTCACCCTCCTTCGCCTCGTTTCGCTCTCTTTCACCCTCCTTCGTCTCGTTTCAATCTCTTTCACCCTCCTTCGTCTCGTTTCGCTCTCGTTCACCCTCCTTCATCTCGTTTCGCTCTCTTCCACCCTTCTTCGTCTCGTTTCGCTCTCCTTGATCCTCCTTCGTCTCGTTTCGCTCCCTTCCACCCTCCTTCGTCTCATTTCGCTCTCTTTGACACTCCTTCGTCTCGTTTCGCTCTCTTCCATCCTCCTTCATCTCGTTTCGCCCTCTCTCACCCTTCTTCGTCTCGTTTAGCTCTCTTTCACCCTCCTTCGTCTCGTTTCGCTCTCTTCCACCCTCCTTCGTCTCGTTTCGCCCTCCTTCACCTTCCTTCGTCTTGTTTCGCTCTCTTTCACACTCCTTCGTCTCGTTTCGCTCTCTTTCAACCTCCTTCGTCTCGTTTCGCTATCTCTCACCCTCCTTCGTCTCGTTTCGCTCTCTTCCACACTCCTTCGTCTCGTTTGGCTCTCTCTCACCCTCCTTCGTCTCGTTTCACTCTCTTCCTCCCTCCTTCGTCTCGTTTCTCTCTTTTTCACCCTCCTTCGTCTTGTTTCGCTCTCTTTCACCCTCCTTCGTCTCGTTTCGCTCTCTTTCACCTTCCTTCGCCTCGTTTCGCTCTCTTTCACCCTCCTTCGTCTCGTTTAGCTCTCTTTCACATTCCTTCGTCTCGTTTCGCTCTCTTTCACCCTTGTTCGTCTCGTTTCGCTCTCTTCCACCCTCCTTTGTCTCGTTTCGCTCTCTTCCACCCTCCTTCGTCTCGTTTCGCTCTCTTTCACCCTCCTTCGTCTGGTTTCGCTCTCTTTCACCCTCCTTCATCTCGTTTCGCTCTCTCTCACCCTCCTTCGTCTCGTTTCGCTCTCTTCCACCCTCCTTCGTCTCGTTTCGCCTTCTTTCACCCTCTTTCATCTCGTTTCACTCTCTTTCCACCTCCTTCGTCTTGTTTAGATCTATTTCACCCTCCTTCGTTTCGTTTCTCTCTCTTCCACCGTCCTTCGTCTCGTTTCGCTCTCTTTCACCCTCCTTCGTCTCGTTTCACTCTCTTTCACACTCCATTAGCTCGTTTAATCTCTTTCACCCTCCTTTGACTCGTTTCGCTGTCTTTCACCTTCCTTCGCCTCGTTTAACTCTCTTTCACCCTCCTTCGTCTCGTTTCTCTCTTTCACCTTCCTTTGCCTCTTTTCACTCTCTTTCACCCTCCTTCATCTCGTTTCGCTCTCTTTTACCCTCCTTCGTCTCGTTTCGCTCTCTTTCAACCTCCTTCGTATCGTTTAGCTCTCTTTCACCCTCGTTCGTCTCGTTTCGCTCTCTTCCACCCTCCTTTGTCTCGTTTCGCTCTCTTTCACCCTCCTTCGATCGTTTCACTCTCTTTCACACTCCTTTAGCTCGTTTCATCTCTTTCACCCTCCTTTGACTCGTTTCGCTGTCTTTCACCTTCCTTCGCCTCGTTTAACTCTCTTTCACCCTCCTTCGTCTCGTTTCGCTCTCTTTCACCCTCCTTCGTCTCGTGTCGTTCTATTTCACCCTACTTCGTATCGTTTCGCTCTCTTTGACCCTCCTTCGTCTCGTTTAGCTCTCTTTCACCCTCCTTCGTCTCGTTTCACTCTCTTTCACTCTCCTTCATTTCGTTTCATCTCTTTCACCCTCCTTCATCTCGTTTAGCTCTCTTCCACCCTCCTTCGTCTCGTTTCACTCTCTTTCACCTTCCTTCGTTTCGTTTCGCACTCTTTCACCCTCCTTCGCCTCGTTTCGCTCTCGTTCACCCTCCTTCATCTCGTTTCGCTCTCTTCCACCCTTCTTCGTCTCGTTTCGCTCTCCTTGATCCTCCTTCGTCTCGTTTCGCTCTCTTCCACCCTCCTTCGTCTCATTTCGCTCTCTTTGACACTCCTTCGTCTCGTTTCGCTCTCTTCCATCCTCCTTCATCTCGTTTCGCCCTCTCTCACCCTTCTTCGTCTCGTTTCGCTCTCTTTCACCCTCCTTCGTCTCCTTTCGCTCTCTTTCACCCTCCTTCGTCTCGTTTCGCTCTCTTTCGCACTCCTTCGTCTCATTTCGCTCTCTTCCACCCTCCTTCGTCTCGTTTCGCTCTCTTTCCCCTTCCTTCATCTCGTTTCGTTCTCTTTCACCCTCCTTCATCTCGTTTCGCTCTCTTTCACCCTCCTTCGTCTCGTTTTGCTCTCTTCCACCCTCCTTCGTCTCGTTTCGCCCACCTTCACCCTCCTTCATCTCGTTTCGCTATCTCTCACCCTCCTTTGTCTCGTTTCACTCTCTTTCACCCTCCTTCGTCTCGTTTCGCTCTCTTTCACCCTCCTTCATCTCGTTTCGCTCTCACTCACCCTTCTTCGTCTCTTTTCGATCTCTTTCACCCTCCTTCATCTCGTTTCGCCTTCTTTCACCCTCCTTCGTCTTGTTTCGCTCTTTTTCACCCTCCTTCGTCTTGTTTCGGTCTCTTTCACCCTCCTTCGTCTCGTTTCTCTCTCTTTCACCTTTCAATGCCTCGTTTCGCTCTCTTTCACCCTCCTTCGTCTCGTTTCGCTCTCTTTTACCCTCCTTCATCTCTTTTCGCCCTCTCTCACCCTTCTTCGTCTCGTTTCGCTCTCTTTCACCCTCCTTCGTATCGTTTCACTCTCTTTCCCCTTCCTTCATTTCGTTTCGTTCTCTTTCACCCTCCTTCGTCTCGTTTCGCTCTCTTTCACCCTCCTTCGTCTCGTTTCGCTCTCTTCCACCCTCCGTCGTCTCGTTTCACCCACCTTCACCATCCTTCATCTCGTTTCGCTCTCTTACACCCTCCTTCATCTCGTTTCGCTCTCACTCACCCTTCTTCGTCTCTTTTCGCTCTCTTTCACCCTCCTTCGTCTCGTTTCGACTTCTTTCACCCTCCTTCGTCTTGTTTCGCTCTTTTTCACCCTCCTTCGTCTTGTTACGATCTCTTTCACCCTCCTTCGTCTAGTTTCTCTGTCTTTCACCTTCCTTTGCCTCGTTTCGCTCTCTTTTACCCTCCTTCATCTCGTTTTGCTCTCTTTGACCCTCCTCCGTCTCATTTCGCTCTCTTCCACCCTCCTTCGTCTCGTTTCACTCTCTTTGACCCTCCTTCATCTCGTTTCGCTCTCTTCCACCCTCCTTCATCTCGTTTCGCCCTCTCTCACCCTTCTTCGTCTCGTTTCGCTCTCTTTCACCCTCCTTCGTCTCGTTTCGCTCTCTTTCCCCTTTCTTCATCTCGTTTCGCTCTCTTTCACCCTCCTTCGTCTCGTTTCGCTCTCTTTCACCCTCCTTCGTCTCGTTTCGCTCTCTTCCACCCTCCTTCGTCTCGTTTCGCCCACCTTCACCCTCCTTCATCTCGTTTCGCTATCTCTCACCCTCCTTTGTCTCGTTTCACTCTCTTTCACCCTCCTTCGTCTCGTTTCGCTCTCTTTCACCCTCCTTCATCTCGTTTCGCTCTCACTCACCCTTCTTCGTCTCTTTTCGCTCTCTTTCACCCTCCTTCGTCTTGTTTCGCCTTCTTTCACCCTCCTTCGTCTTGTTTCGCTCTTTTTCACACTCCTTCGTCTTGTTTCGATCTCTTTCACCCTCCTTCGTCTCGTTTCTCTCTCTTTCACCTTCCTTTGCCTCGTTTCGCTCTCTTTTACCCTCCTTCATCTCGTTTTGCTCTCTTTGACCCTCCTCCGTCTTATTTCGTTCTCTTCCACCCTCCTTCGTCTCGTTTCACTCTCTTTGACCCTCCTTCGTCTCGTTTCGCTCTCTTCCACCCTCCTTCATCTCGTTTCGCCCTCTCTCACGCTTCTTCGTCTCGTTTTGCTCTCTTTCACCCTCCTTCGTCTCGTTTCGCTCTCTTTCCCCTTCCTTCATCTCGTTTCGTTCTCTTTCACCCTCCTTCGTCTCGTTTCGCTCTCTTTCACCCTCCTTCGTCTCGTTTCGCTCTCTTCCACCCTCCTTCGTCTCGTTTCGCCCACCTTCACCCTCCTTCATCTCGTTTCGCTATCTCTCACCCTCCTTTGTCTCGTTTCACTCTCTTTCACCCTCCTTCATCTCGTTTCGCTCTCTTTCACCCTCCTTCATCTCGTTTCGCTCTCTCTCACCCTTCTTCGTCTCTTTTCGCTCTCTTTCACCCTCCTTCGTCTCGATTCGCCTTCTTTCACCCTCCTTCGTCTTGTTTCGCTCTTTTTCACTCTCCTTCGTCTTGTTTCGATCTCTTTCACCCTCCTTCGTCTCGTTTCTCTCTCTTTCGCCTTCCTTTGCCTCGTTTCGCTCTCTTTCACCCTCCTTCGTCTCGTTTCGCTCTCTTTTACCCTCCGTCGTCTCTTTTCGCTCTCTTTGACCCTCCTTCGTCTCGTTTAGCTCTCTTTCACCCTCCTTCGTCTCGTTTCGCTCTCTTCCACCCTCCTTCGTCTCTTTTCGCCCTCCTTCACCCTCCTTCGTCTTGTTTCGCTCTCTTTCACACTCCTTCATCTCGTTTCGCTCTCTTTCACCCTCCTTCGTCTCGTTTCGCTATCTCTCTCCCTCCTTCTTCTCGTTTCGCTCTCTTCCACACTCCTTCGTCTCGTTTGGCTCTCTCTCACCCTCCTTCGTCTCGTTTCACTCTCTTCCTCCCTCCTTCGTCTCGTTTCGCTCTTTTTCACCCTCCTTCGTCTTGTTTCGCTCTCCTTCCCCCTCCTTCGTCTCGTTTCGTTCTCTTTCACCCTCCTTCGTCTCGTTTCGCTCTCTTTCACCTTCCTTCGCCTCGTTTCGCTCTCTTTCACCCTCCTTTGTCTCGTTTCCCTCTCTTTCACCCTCCTTCGTCTCGTTTAGCTCTCTTTCACATTCCTTCGTCTCGTTTCGCTCTCTTTCACCCTCGTTCGTCTCGATTCGCTCTCTTCCACCCTCCTTTGTCTCGTTTCGCTCTCTTCCACCCTCCTTCGTCTCGTTTCGCTCTCTTTCACCCTCCTTCGTTTCGTTTCGCTCTCTTTCACCCTCCTTCATCTCGTTTCGCTCTCTCTCACCCTCCTTCATCTCGTTTCGCTCTCTTCCACCCTCCTGCATCTCGTTTCGCCTTCTTTCACCCTCTTTCATCTCGTTTCCCTCTCTTTCACCCTCCTTCATCTCGTTCCGCTCTCTTTTACCCTCCTTCGTCTCGTTTAGCTCTCTTTGACCCTCCTTCGTCTCGTTTAGCTCTCTTTCACCCTTCTTTGTCTCGATTCGCACTCTTTCACCTTCCTTCGTCTCGTTTCACTCTCTTTCACCCTCCTTCGCCTCGTTTCGCTCTCTTTCACCCTCCTTCGTCTCGTTTCAATCTCTTTCACCCTCCTTCATCTCGTTTCGCTCTCTTCCACCCTTCTTCGTCTCGTTTCGCTCTCCTTGATCCTCCTTCGTCTCGTTTCGCTCCCTTCCACCCTCCTTCGTCTCATTTCGCTCTCTTTGACACTCCTTCGTCTCGTTTCGCTCTCTTCCATCCTCCTTCATCTCGTTTCGCCCTCTCTCACCCTTCTTCGTCTCGTTTAGCTCTCTTTCACCGTCCTTCGTCTCGTTTCGCTCTCTTCCACCCTCCTTCGTCTCGTTTCGCCCTCCTTCACCCTCCTTCGTCTTGTTTCGCTCTCTTTCACACTCCTTCGTCTCGTTTCGCTCTCTTTCACCCTCCTTCGTCTCGTTTCGCTATCTCTCACCCTCCTTCGTCTCGTTTCGCTCTCTTCCACACTCCTTCGTCTCGTTTGGCTCTCTCTCACCCTCCTTTGTCTCGTTTCGCTCTCTTTCACCCTCCTTCGTCTCGTTTAGCTCTCTTTCACATTCCTTCGTCTCGTTTCGCTCTCTTTCACCCTCGTTCGTCTCGTTTCGCTCTCTTCCACCCTCCTTTGTCTCGTTTCGCCCTCTTCCACCCTCCTTCGTCTCGTTTCGCTCTCTTTCACCCTCCTTCGTCTCGTTTCGCTCTCTCTCACCCTCCTTCATCTCGTTTCGCTCTCTTCCACCCTCCTGCATCTCGTTTCGCCTTCTTTCACCCTCTTTCATCTCGTTTCACACTCTTTCACCCTCCTTCGTCTCGTTTCGCTCTCTTTTACCCTCCTTCGTCTCGTTTAGCTCTCTTTGACCCTCCTTCGTCTCGTTTAGCTCTCTTTCACCCTTCTTTGTCTCGATTCGCACTCTTTCACCTTCCTTCGTCTCGTTTCACTCTCTTTCACCCTCCTTCATCTCGTTTCGCTCTCTTCCACCCTTCTTCGTCTCGTTTCGCTCTCCTTGATCCTCCTTCGTCTCGTTTCGCTCCCTTCCACCCTCCTTCGTCTCATTTCGCTCTCTTTGACACTCCTTCGTCTCGTTTCGCTCTCTTCCATCCTCCTTCATCTCGTTTCGCCCTCTCTCACCCTTCTTCGTCTCGTTTAGCTCTCTTTCACCCTCCTTCGTCTCGTTTCGCTCTCTTCCACCCTCCTTCGTCTCGTTTCGCCCTCCTTCACCCTCCTTCGTCTTGTTTCGCTCTCTTTCACACTCCTTCGTCTCGTTTCGCTCTCTTTCACCCTCCTTCGTCTCGTTTCGCTATCTCTCACCCTTCTTCGTCTCGTTTCGCTCTCTTCCACACTCCTTCGTCTCGTTTGGCTCTCTCTCACCCTCCTTCGTCTCGTTTCACTCTCTTCCTCCCTCCTTCGTCTCGTTTCGCTCTTTTTCACCCTCCTTCGTCTTGTTTCGCACTCTTTCACCTTCCTTCGTCTCGTTTCAATCTCTTTCACCCTCCTTCATCTCGTTTCGCTCTCTTCCACCCTTCTTCGTCTCGTTTCGCTCTCCTTGATCCTCCTTCATCTCGTTTCGCTCCCTTCCACCCTCCTTCGTCTCATTTCGCTCTCTTTGACACTCCTTCGTCTCGTTTCGCTCTCTTCCATCCTCCTTCATCTCGTTTCGCCCTCTCTCACCCTTCTTCGTCTCGTTTAGCTCTCTTTCACCCTCCTTCGTCTTGTTTCGCTCTCTTCCACCCTCCTTCGTCTCGTTTCGCCCTCCTTCACCCTCCTTCGTCTTGTTTCGCTCTCTTTCACACTCCTTCGTCTCGTTTCGCTCTCTTTCACCCTCCTTCGTCTCGTTTCGCTATCTCTCACCCTCCTTCGTCTCGTTTCGCTCTCTTCCACACTCCTTCATCTCGTTTGGCTCTCTCTCACCCTCCTTCGTCTCGTTTCACTCTCTTCCTCCCTCCTTCGTCTCGTTTCGCTCTTTTTCACCCTCCTTCGTCTTGTTTCGCTCTCTTTCACCCTCCTTCGTCTCGTTTCGCTCTCTTTCACCTTCCTTCGCCTCGTTTCGCTCTCTTTCACCCTCCTTTGTCTAGTTTCGCTCTCTTTCACCCTCCTTCGTCTCGTTTAGCTCTCTTTCACATTCCTTCGTCTCGTTTCGCTCTCTTTCACCCTCGTTCGTCTCGTTTCGCTCTCTTCCACCCTCCTTTGTCTCGTTTCGCTCTCTTCCACCCTCCTTCGTCTCGTTTCGCTCTCTTTCACCCTCCTTCGTCTCGTTTCGCTCTCTTTCACCCTCCTTCATCTCGTTTCGCTCTCTCTCACCCTCCTTCGTCTCGTTTCGCTCTCTTCCACCCTCCTTCGTCTCGTTTCGCCTTCTTTCACACTCTTTCATCTCGTTTCACTCTCTTTCCACCTCCTTCGTCTTGTTTCGATCTATTTCACCCTCCTTCGTTTCGTTTCTCTCTCTTTCACCTTCCTTTGCCTCGTTTCGCTCTCTTTCACCCTCCATCATCTCGTTTCGCTCTCTTTTACCCTCCTTCGTCTCGTTTTGCTCTCTTTGACCCTCCTCCGTCTCGTTTCGCTCTCTTCCACCCTCCTTCGTCTCGTTTCACTCTCTTTCACACTCCTTCGTCTCGTTTCGCTCTCTTTCACCCTCCTTCGTCTCGTTTCGCTCTCTTTCGCCCTCCTTCGTCTCGTTTCGCTCTCTTTCACCCTCCTTCGATCGTTTCACTCTCTTTCACACTCCATTAGCTCGTTTCATCTCTTTCACCCTCCTTTGACTCGTTTCGCTGTCTTTCACCTTCCTTCGCCTCGTTTAACTCTCTTTCACCCTCCTTCGTCTCGTTTCTCTCTTTCACCTTCCTTTGCCTCTTTTCGCTCTCTTTCACCCTCCTTCATCTCGTTTCGCTCTCTTTCAACCTCCTTCGTCTCGTTTAGCTCTCTTTCACCCTCGTTCGTCTCGTTTCGCTCTCTTTCGCCCTCCTTCGTCTCGTTTCGCTCTCTTTCACCCTCCTTCGATCGTTTCACTCTCTTTCACACTCCTTTAGCTCGTTTCATCTCTTTCACCCTCCTTTGACTCGTTTCGCTGTCTTTCACCTTCCTTCGCCTCGTTTAACTCTCTTTCACCCTCCTTCATCTCGTTTCGCTCTCTTTCAAACCCCTTCGTCTCGTTTCGCTCTCTTTGACACTCATTCGTCTCGTTTCGCTCTCTTTCACCCTCCTTCGCCTCATTTCGCTCTCTTTCACCCTCCTTCGTCTCGTGTCGCTCTCTTTCACCCTCCTTCGTCTCGTTTCGCTCTCTTTGACCCTCCTTCGTCTCGTTTAGCTCTCTTTCACCCTCCTTCGTCTCGTTTCACTCTCTTTCACTCTCCTTCATTTCGTTTCATCTCTTTCACCCTCCTTCATCTCGTTTAGCTCTCTTCCACCCTCCTTCGTCTCGTTTCACTCTCTTTTACATTCCTTCGTTTCGTTTCGCACTCTTTCACCCTCCTTCGCCTCGTTTCGCTCTCGTTCACCCTCCTTCATCTCGTTTCGCTCTCTTCCACCCTTCTTCGTCTCGTTTCGCTCTCCTTGATCCTCCTTCATCTCGTTTCGCTCTCTTCCACCCTCCTTCGTCTCATTTCGCTCTCTTTGACACTCCTTCGTCTCGTTTCGCTCTCTTCCATCCTCCTTCATCTCGTTTCGCCCTCTCTCACCCTTCTTCGTCTCGTTTCGCTCTCTTTCACCCTCCTTCGTCTCCTTTCGCTCTCTTTCACCCTCCTTCGTCTCGTTTCGCTCTCTTTCGCACTCCTTCGTCTCATTTCGCTCTCTTCCACCCTCCTTCGTCTCGTTTCGCTCTCTTTCCCCTTCCTTCATCTCGTTTTGTTCTCTTTCACCCTCCTTCGTCTCGTTTCGCTCTCTTTCACCCTCCTTCGTCTCGTTTCGCTCTCTTCCACCCTCCTTCGTCTCGTTTCGCCCACCTTCACCCTCCTTCATCTCGTTTCGCTATCTCTCACCCTCCTTTGTCTCGTTTCACTCTCTTTCACCCTCCTTCATCTCGTTTCGCTCTCTTTCACCCTCCTTCATCTCGTTTCGCTCTCACTCACCCTTCTTCGTCTCTTTTCGATCTCTTTCACCCTCCTTCGTCTCGTTTCGCCTTCTTTCACCCTCCTTCGTCTTGTTTCGCTCTTTTTCACCCTCCTTCGTCTTGTTTCGATCTCTTTCACCCTCCTTCGTCTCGTTTCTCTCTCTTTCACCTTCCTTTGCCTCGTTTTGCTCTCTTTCACCCTCCTTCGTCTCGTTTCGCTCTCTTTTACCCTCCTTCGTCTCTTTTCGCTCTCTTTGACCCTCCTTCGTCTCGTTTAGCTCTCTTTCACCCTCCTTCGTCTCGTTTCGCTCTCTTCCAACCTCCTTCATCTCGTTTCGCCCTTTCTCACCCTTCTTCGTCTCGTTTCGCTCTCTTTCACCCTCCTTCGTCTCGTTTCGCTCTCTTTCCCCTTCCTTCATCTCGTTTCGTTCTCTTTCACCCTCCTTCGTCTCGTTTCGCTCTCTTTCACCCTCCTTCGTCTCGTTTCGCTCTCTTCCACCCTCCTTCGTCTCGTTTCGCCCTCCTTCACCATCCTTCATCTCGTTTCGCTCTCTTACACCCTCCTTCATCTCGTTTCGCTCTCACTCACCCTTCTTCGTCTCTTTTCGCTCTCTTTCACCCTCCTTCGTCTCGTTTCGACTTCTTTCACCCTCCTTCGTCTTGTTTCGCTCTTTTTCACCCTCCTTCGTCTTGTTACGATCTCTTTCACCCTCATTCGTCTCGTTTCTCTCTCTTTCACCTTCCTTTGCCTCGTTTCGCTCTCTTTTACCCTCCTTCATCTCGTTTTGCTCTCTTTGACCCTCCTCCGTCTCATTTCGCTCTCTTCCACCCTCCTTCATCTCGTTTCACTCTCTTTGACCCTCCTTCGTCTCGTTTCGCTCTCTTTCACCCTCCTTCGTCTCGTTTCGCTCTCTTTCCCCTTTCTTCATCTCGTTTCGTTCTCTTTCACCCTCCTTCGTCTCGTTTCGCTCTCTTTCACCCTCCTTCATCTCGTTTCGCTCTCTTCCACCCTCCTTCATCTCGTTTCACCCACCTTCACCCTCCTTCATCTCGTTTCGCTATCTCTCACCCTCCTTTGTCTCGTTTCACTCTCTTTCACCCTCCTTCGTCTCGTTTCACTCTCTTTCACCCTCCTTCATCTCGTTTCGCTCTCACTCACCCTTCTTCGTCTCTTTTCGCTCTCTTTCACCCTCCTTCGTCTCGTTTAGCTCTCTTTCACACTCCTTCGTCTCGTTTCGCTCTCTTCCAACCTCCTTCATCTCGTTTCGCCCTTTCTCACCCTTCTTCGTCTCGTTTCGCTCACTTTCACCCTCCTTCGTCTCGTTTCGCTCTCTTTCCCCTTCCTTCATCTCGTTTCGTTCTCTTTCACCCTCCTTCGTCTCGTTTCGCTCTCTTTCACCCTCCTTCGTCTCGTTTCGCTCTCTTCCACCCTCCTTCGTCTCGTTTCGCCCACCTTCACCATCCTTCATCTCGTTTCGCTCTCTTACACCCTCCTTCATCTCGTTTCGCTCTCACTCACCCTTCTTCGTCTCTTTTCGCTCTCTTTCACCCTCCTTCGTCTCGTTTCGACTTCTTTCACCCTCCTTCGTCTTGTTTCGCTCTTTTTCACCCTCCTTCAACTTGTTACGATCTCTTTCACCCTCCTTCATCTCGTTTTGCTCTCTTTGACCCTCCTCCGTCTCATTTCGCTCTCTTCCACCCTCCTTCGTCTCGTTTCACTCTCTTTGACCCTCCTTCGTCTCGTTTCGCTCTCTTCCACCCTCCTTCATCTCGTTTCGCCCTCTCTCACCCTTCTTCGTCTCGTTTCGCTCTCTTTCACCCTCCTTCGTCTCGTTTCGCTCTCTTTCCCCTTTCTTCATCTCGTTTCGTTCTCTTTCACCCTCCATCGTCTCGTTTCGCTCTCTTCCACCCTCCTTCGTCTCGTTTCGCTCTCTTCCACCCTCCTTCGTCTCGTTTCGCCCACCTTCACCCTCCTTCATCTCGTTTCGCTATCTCTCACCCTCCTTTGTCTCGTTTGACTCTCTTTCACCCTCCTTCGTCTCGTTTCGCTCTCTTTCACCCTCCTTCATCTCGTTTCGCTCTCACTCACCCTTCTTCGTCTGTTTTCGCTCTCTTTCACCCTCCTTCGTCTCGTTTCGCCTTCTTTCACCCTCCTTCGTCTTGTTTCGCTCTTTTTCACCCTCCTTCGTCTTGTTTCGATCTCTTTCACCCTCCTTCGTCTCGTTTCTCTCTCTTTCACCTTCCTTTGCCTCGTTTCGCTCTCTTTTACCCTCCTTCATCTCGTTTTGCTCTCTTTGACCCTCCTCCGTCTCATTTCATTCTCTTCCACCCTCCTTCGTCTCGTTTCACTCTCTTTGACCCTCCTTCGTCTCGTTTCGCTCTCTTCCACCCTCCTTCATCTCGTTTCGCCCTCTCTCACCCTTCTTCGTCTCGTTTCGCTCTCTTTCACCCTCCTTCGTCTCGTTTCGCTCTCTTTCCCCTTCCTTCATCTCGTTTCGTTCTCTTTCACCCTCCTTCGTCTCGTTTCGCTCTCTTTCACCCTCCTTCATCTCGTTTCGCTCTCTTCCACCCTCCTTCGTCTCGTTTCGCCCACCTTCACCCTCCTTCATCTCGTTTCGCTATCTCTCACCCTCCTTTGTCTCGTTTCACTCTCTTTCACCCTCCTTCATCTCGTTTCGCTCTCTTTCACCCTCCTTCATCTCGTTTCGCTCTCACTCACCCTTCTTCATCTCTTTTCGCTCTCTTTCACCCTCCTTCATCTCGTTTCGCCTTCTTTCACCCTCCTTCGTCTTGTTTCGCTCTTTTTCACCCTCCTTCGTCTTGTTTCGATCTCTTTCACCCTCCTTCGTCTCGTTTCTCTCTCTTTCACATTCCTTTGCCTCGTTTCGCTCTCTTTCACCCTCCTTCGTCTCGTTTCGCTCTCTTTCACCCTCCTTCATCTCGTTTCGCTCTCTTCCACCCTCCTTCGTCTCGTTTCGCCCACCTTCACCCTCCTTCATCTCGTTTCGCTATCTCTCACCCTCCTTTGTCTCGTTTCACTCTCTTTCACCCTCCTTCATCTCGTTTCGCTCTCTTTCACCCTCCTTCATCTCGTTTCGCTCTCACTCACCCTTCTTCATCTCTTTTCGCTCTCTTTCACCCTCCTTCATCTCGTTTCGCCTTCTTTCACCCTCCTTCGTCTTGTTTCGCTCTTTTTCACCCTCCTTCGTCTTGTTTCGATCTCTTTCACCCTCCTTCGTCTCGTTTCTCTCTCTTTCACATTCCTTTGCCTCGTTTCGCTCTCTTTCACCCTCCTTCGTCTCGTTTCGCTCTCTTTTACCCTCCGTCGTCTCTTTTCGCTCTCTTTGACCCTCCTTCGTCTCGTTTAGCTCTCTTTCACCCTCCTTCGTCTCGTTTCGCTCTCTTCCACCCTCCTTCGTCTCGTTTCGCCCTCGTTCACCCTCCTTCGTCTTGTTTCGCTCTCTTTCACACTCCTTCGTCTCGTTTCGCTCTCCTTCACCCTCCTTCGTCTCGTTTCGCTATCTCTCACCCTCCTTCGTCTCGTTTCGCTCTCTTCCACACTCCTTCGTCTCGTTTGGCTCTCTCTCACCCTCCTTCGTCTCGTTTCACTCTCTTCCTCCCTCCTTCGTCTCGTTTTGCTCTTTTTCACCCTCCTTCGTCTTGTTTCGCTCTCTTTCCCCCTCCTTCGTCTCGTTTCGTTCTCTTTCACCCTCCTTCGTCTCGTTTCGCTCTCTTTCACCTTCCTTCGCCTCGTTTCGCTCTTTTTCACCCTCCTTTGTCTCGTTTCGCTCTCTTTCAACCTCCTTCGTCTCGTTTAGCTCTCTTTCACATTCCTTCGTCTCGTTTCGCTCTCTTTCACCCTCGTTCGTCTCGTTTCGCTCTCTTCCACCCTCCTTTGTCTCGTTTCGCTCTCTTCCACCCTCCTTCGTCTCGTTTCGCTCTCTTTCAACCTCCTTCGTCTCGTTTAGCTCTCTTTCACATTCCTTCGTCTCGTTTCGCTCTCTTTCACCCTCGTTCGTCTCGTTTCGCTCTCTTTCAACCTCCTTCGTCTCGTTTAGCTCTCTTTCACATTCCTTCGTCTCGTTTCGCTCTCTTTCACCCTCGTTCGTCTCGTTTCGCTCTCTTCCACCCTCCTTCGTCTCGTTTCGCCCACCTTCACCCTCCTTCATCTCGTTTCGCTATCTCTCACCCTCCTTTGTCTCGTTTGACTCTCTTTCACCCTCCTTCGTCTCGTTTCGCTCTCTTTCACCCTCCTTCATCTCGTTTCGCTCTCACTCACCCTTCTTCGTCTGTTTTCGCTCTCTTTCACCCTCCTTCGTCTCGTTTCGCCTTCTTTCACCCTCCTTCGTCTTGTTTCGCTCTTTTTCACCCTCCTTCGTCTTGTTTCGATCTCTTTCACCCTCCTTCGTCTCGTTTCTCTCTCTTTCACCTTCCTTTGCCTCGTTTCGCTCTCTTTTACCCTCCTTCATCTCGTTTTGCTCTCTTTGACCCTCCTCCGTCTCATTTCATTCTCTTCCACCCTCCTTCGTCTCGTTTCACTCTCTTTGACCCTCCTTCGTCTCGTTTCGCTCTCTTCCACCCTCCTTCATCTCGTTTCGCCCTCTCTCACCCTTCTTCGTCTCGTTTCGCTCTCTTTCACCCTCCTTCGTCTCGTTTCGCTCTCTTTCCCCTTCCTTCATCTCGTTTCGTTCTCTTTCACCCTCCTTCGTCTCGTTTCGCTCTCTTTCACCCTCCTTCATCTCGTTTCGCTCTCTTCCACCCTCCTTCGTCTCGTTTCGCCCACCTTCACCCTCCTTCATCTCGTTTCGCTATCTCTCACCCTCCTTTGTCTCGTTTCACTCTCTTTCACCCTCCTTCATCTCGTTTCGCTCTCTTTCACCCTCCTTCATCTCGTTTCGCTCTCACTCACCCTTCTTCATCTCTTTTCGCTCTCTTTCACCCTCCTTCATCTCGTTTCGCCTTCTTTCACCCTCCTTCGTCTTGTTTCGCTCTTTTTCACCCTCCTTCGTCTTGTTTCGATCTCTTTCACCCTCCTTCGTCTCGTTTCTCTCTCTTTCACATTCCTTTGCCTCGTTTCGCTCTCTTTCACCCTCCTTCGTCTCGTTTCGCTCTCTTTCACCCTCCTTCATCTCGTTTCGCTCTCTTCCACCCTCCTTCGTCTCGTTTCGCCCACCTTCACCCTCCTTCATCTCGTTTCGCTATCTCTCACCCTCCTTTGTCTCGTTTCACTCTCTTTCACCCTCCTTCATCTCGTTTCGCTCTCTTTCACCCTCCTTCATCTCGTTTCGCTCTCACTCACCCTTCTTCATCTCTTTTCGCTCTCTTTCACCCTCCTTCATCTCGTTTCGCCTTCTTTCACCCTCCTTCGTCTTGTTTCGCTCTTTTTCACCCTCCTTCGTCTTGTTTCGATCTCTTTCACCCTCCTTCGTCTCGTTTCTCTCTCTTTCACATTCCTTTGCCTCGTTTCGCTCTCTTTCACCCTCCTTCGTCTCGTTTCGCTCTCTTTTACCCTCCGTCGTCTCTTTTCGCTCTCTTTGACCCTCCTTCGTCTCGTTTAGCTCTCTTTCACCCTCCTTCGTCTCGTTTCGCTCTCTTCCACCCTCCTTCGTCTCGTTTCGCCCTCGTTCACCCTCCTTCGTCTTGTTTCGCTCTCTTTCACACTCCTTCGTCTCGTTTCGCTCTCCTTCACCCTCCTTCGTCTCGTTTCGCTATCTCTCACCCTCCTTCGTCTCGTTTCGCTCTCTTCCACACTCCTTCGTCTCGTTTGGCTCTCTCTCACCCTCCTTCGTCTCGTTTCACTCTCTTCCTCCCTCCTTCGTCTCGTTTTGCTCTTTTTCACCCTCCTTCGTCTTGTTTCGCTCTCTTTCCCCCTCCTTCGTCTCGTTTCGTTCTCTTTCACCCTCCTTCGTCTCGTTTCGCTCTCTTTCACCTTCCTTCGCCTCGTTTCGCTCTTTTTCACCCTCCTTTGTCTCGTTTCGCTCTCTTTCAACCTCCTTCGTCTCGTTTAGCTCTCTTTCACATTCCTTCGTCTCGTTTCGCTCTCTTTCACCCTCGTTCGTCTCGTTTCGCTCTCTTCCACCCTCCTTTGTCTCGTTTCGCTCTCTTCCACCCTCCTTCGTCTCGTTTCGCTCTCTTTCACCCTCCTTCGTCTCGTTTCGCTCTCTTTCACCCTCCTTCATCTCGTTTCGCTCTCTCTCACCCTCCTTCGTCTCGTTTCGCTCTCTTCCACCCTCCTTCTTCTCGTTTCGCCTTCTTTCACCCTCTTTCATCTCGTTTCACTCTCTCTCCCCCTCCTTCATCTTGTTTCGATCTATTTCACATTCCTTCGTCTCGTTTCACTCTCTTTCACACTCCTTCGTCTCGTTTCACTCTCTTTCACACTCCTTCGTCTCGTTTCGCTCTCTTTCACACTCCTTCGTCTCGTTTCGCTCTCTTTCACACTCCTTCGTCTCGTTTCGCTCTCCTTCACCCTCCTTCGTCTCGTTTCGCTATCTCTCACCCTCCTTCGTCTCGTTTCGCTCTCTTTCACCCTCCTTCATCTCGTTTCGCTCTCTCTCACCCTCCTTCGTCTCGTTTCGCTCTCTTCCACCCTCCTTCGTCTCGTTTCGCCTTCTTTCACCCTCTTTCATCTCGTTTCACTCTCTCTCCCCCTCCTTCATCTTGTTTCGATCTATTTCACATTCCTTCGTCTCGTTTCACTCTCTTTCACACTCCTTCGTCTCGTTTCACTCTCTTTCACACTCCTTCGTCTCGTTTCGCTCTCTTTCACACTCCTTCGTCTCGTTTCGCTCTCTTTCACACTCCTTCGTCTCGTTTCGCTCTCCTTCACCCTCCTTCGTCTCGTTTCGCTATCTCTCACCCTCCTTCGTCTCGTTTCGCTCTCTTCCACACTCCTTCGTCTCGTTTGGCTCTCTCTCACCCTCCTTCGTCTCGTTTCACTCTCTTTCACCCTCCTTCGTCTCGTTTAGCTCTCTTTCACCCTCCTTCGTCTCGTTTCGCTCTCTTTCACCCTGCTTCATCTCGTTTCACTCTCTTTCACCCTCCTTCATCTTGTTTCGCTCCCCCTCACCCTCCTTCGTCTCGTTTTGCTCTCTTTCACCCTCCTTCGTCTCGTTTCGCCTTCTTTCACCCTCCTTCGTCTCGTTTCGCTCTCTTTCCCCCTCCTTCGTCTTGTTTCGATCTATTTCTCCCTCCTTCGTCTCGTTTCTCTCTCTTTCACATTCCTTTGCCTCGTTTCGCTCTCTTTCACCCTCCATCGTCTCGTTTCGCTCTCTTTTACCCTCCTTCGTCTCGTTTAGCTCTCTTTGACGCTCCTTTGTCTCGTTTAGCTCTTTTTCACCGTTGTTTGTCTCGATTCGCACTCTTTCACCTTCCTTCGCCTTGTTTCACTCTCTGTCACCCTCCTTCATCTCGTTTCGCTCTCTTTCATCCTCCTTCGTCTCGTTTCGCTCTCTTTCACCCTCCTTCGTCTCGTTTCGCTCTCTTTTACCCTCCTTCGTCTCGTTTAGCT
This sequence comes from Scyliorhinus torazame, assembly GCF_047496885.1. Lineage (NCBI taxonomy): Eukaryota > Metazoa > Chordata > Chondrichthyes > Carcharhiniformes > Scyliorhinidae > Scyliorhinus > Scyliorhinus torazame. Next base: position 46,559,340 of record NC_092732.1, on the reverse strand, counting down.
CTCTTTGACCCTCCTTCGTCTCGTTTAGCTCTCTTTCACCCTTCTTTGTCTCGATTCGCACTCTTTCACCTTCCTTCGCCTCGTTTCACTCTCTGTCACCCTCCTTCATCTCGTTTCGCTCTCTTTCATCCTCCTTCGTCTCGTTTCACTCTCTTTCACCCTCCTTCGCCTCGTTTCGCTCTCTTTCACCCTCCTTCATCTCGTTTCAATCTCTTTCACCCTCCTTCGTCTTGTTTCGCTCTCTTCCACCCTCCTTCGTCTCGTTTCGCCCTCCTTCACCCTCCTTCGTCTCGTTTCGCTCTCTTTCACACTGCATCGTCTCGTTTCGCTCTCTTTCACCCTCCTTCGTCTCGTTTCGCTATCTCTCACCCTCCTTCATCACATTTCGCTCTCTTTCACCCTCCTTCGTCTCGTTTCGCTCTCTTCCACCCACCTTCGTCTCGTTTCGCCCTCTTTCACCCTCCTTCCTCTCGGTTCGCTCTCTTTCACCTTCCTTCGTCTCGTTTCGCTCTCTTTCACCCTCCTTCGTCTCGTTTCGCCCTCCTTCACCCTCCTTCGTCTCGTTTCGCTCTCTTTCACACTGCATCGTCTCGTTTCGCTCTCTTTCACCCTCCTTCGTCTCGTTTTGCTATCTCTCACCCTCCTTCGTCTCGTTTCGCTCTCTTTCACCCTTCTTCATCTCGTTTCGCTCTCTCTCACCCTCCTTCGTCTCGTTTCACTCTCTTCCTCCCTCCTTCGTCTCGTTTCGCCTTCTTTCACCCTCCTTCGTCTCGTTTCGCTCTCTTTCCCCCTCCTCCGTCTCATTTCGTTCTCTTTCACCCTCCTTCTTCTCGTTTAGCTCTCTTTCACATTCCTTCGCCTCGTTTCGCTCTCTTTCACCCTCCTGTGTCTCGTTTCGCTCTCTTTCACCCTCCTTCGTCTCGTTTCGCTCTCTTTCACCCTGCTTCATCTCGTTTCGCTCTCTTTCACCCTCCTTCATCTTGTTTCGCTCCCCCTCACCCTCCTTCGTCTCGTTTTGCTCTCTTTCACCCTCCTTCGTCTCGTTTCGCCCTCCTTCACCCTCCTTCGTCTCGTTTCGCTCTCTTTCACACTGCATCGTCTCGTTTCGCTCTCTTTCACCCTCCTTCGTCTCGTTTTGCTATCTCTCACCCTCCTTCGTCTCGTTTCGCTCTCTTTCACCCTTCTTCATCTCGTTTCGCTCTCTCTCACCCTCCTTCGTCTCGTTTCACTCTCTTCCTCCCTCCTTCGTCTCGTTTCGCCTTCTTTCACCCTCCTTCGTCTCGTTTCGCTCTCTTTCCCCCTCCTCCGTCTCATTTTGTTCTCTTTCACCCTCCTTCTTCTCGTTTAGCTCTCTTTCACATTCCTTCGCCTCGTTTCGCTCTCTTTCACCCTCCTGTGTCTCGTTTCGCTCTCTTTCACCCTCCTTCGTCTCGTTTCGCTCTCTTTCACCCTGCTTCATCTCGTTTCGCTCTCTTTCACCCTCCTTCATCTTGTTTCGCTCCCCCTCACCCTCCTTCGTCTCGTTTTGCTCTCTTTCACCCTCCTTCGTCTCGTTTCGCTCTCTTTCCCCCTCCTTCGTCTTGTTTCGATCTATTTCTCCCTCCTTCGTCTCGTTTCTCTCTCTTTCACATTCCTTTGCCTCGTTTCGCTCTCTTTCACCCTCCATCGTCTCGTTTCGCTCTCTTTTACCCTCCTTCGTCTCGTTTAGCTCTCTTTGACGCTCCTTTGTCTCGTTTAGCTCTTTTTCACCGTTGTTTGTCTCGATTCGCACTCTTTCACCTTCCTTCGCCTTGTTTCACTCTCTGTCACCCTCCTTCATCTCGTTTCGCTCTCTTTCATCCTCCTTCGTCTCGTTTCGCTCTCTTTCACCCTCCTTCGTCTCGTTTCGCTCTCTTTTACCCTCCTTCGTCTCGTTTAGCTCTCTTTGACCCTCCTTCGTCTTGTTTAGCTCTCTTTCACCCTTCTTTGTCTCGATTCGCACTCTTTCACCTTCCTTCGCCTCGTTTCACTCTCTGTCACCCTCCTTCATCTCGTTTCGCTCTCTTTCATCCTCCTTCGTCTCGTTTCACTCTCTTTCACCCTCCTTCGCCTCGTTTCGCTCTCTTTCACCCTCCTTCATCTCGTTTCAATCTCTTTCACCCTCCTTCGTCTCGTTTCGCTCTCTTCCACCCTCCTTCGTCTCGTTTCGCCCTCCTTCACCCTCCTTCGTCTCGTTTCGCTCTCTTTCACACTGCATCGTCTCGTTTCGCTCTCTTTCACCCTCCTTCGTCTCGTTTCGCTATCTCTCACCCTCCTTCATCACATTTCGCTCTCTTTCACCCTCCTTCGTCTCGTTTCGCTCTCTTCCACCCACCTTCGTCTCGTTTCGCCCTCTTTCACCCTCCTTCCTCTCGGTTCGCTCTCTTTCACCTTCCTTCGTCTCGTTTCGCTCTCTTTCACCCTCCTTCGTCTCGTTTCGCCCTCCTTCACCCTCCTTCGTCTCGTTTCGCTCTCTTTCACACTGCATCGTCTCGTTTCGCTCTCTTTCACCCTCCTTCGTCTCGTTTTGCTATCTCTCACCCTCCTTCGTCTCGTTTCGCTCTCTTTCACCCTTCTTCATCTCGTTTCGCTCTCTCTCACCCTCCTTCGTCTCGTTTCACTCTCTTCCTCCCTCCTTCGTCTCGTTTCGCCTTCTTTCACCCTCCTTCGTCTCGTTTCGCTCTCTTTCACCTTCCTTCATCTTGTTTCGCTCTCTTTCACCCTCCTTCTTCTCGTTTCGATCCCTTTCACCCTCCTTCGTCTCGTTCCGCTCTCGTTCTCCCTCCTTCGTCTCGTTTAGCTCACTTTCACCCTCCTTCGTCTCGTTTCACTCTTTTTCACCCTCCTTCATCTCGTTTCGCTCTCTTTCACCCTCCATCTGCTCGTTTCGCTCTCTTTCACTCTCCTTCGTCTCGTTTCGCTTTCTTTAACCCTTCTTTGTCTCGTTTGTCCGTCTTTCACAATCCTTCGTCTCGTTTTGCTCTCTTTCAAACTCCTTCGTCTCGTTTCGTTCTCTTTCACCCTCCTTCTTCTCGTTTCCCTCTCTTTCACCCTCCATCGTCTCGTTTCGCTCTCATCCACCCTCCTTCGGCTAGTTTCGCACTCTTTCACCCTCCTTCGTCTCGGTTCGCTCTCTTTCACCTTCCTTCATCTCGTTTCGCTCTCTTTCACCATCCTTCGTCTCGTTTCGCACTCTTTCACCCTCCTTTGTCTCGTTTCGCCCTCTTTCACCCTCCTTCGTTTCGTTTGGCTCTCTTTCACCCTCCTTCGTCTCGTTTCGCTCTCTTCCACCCTCCTTCATCTCGTTTCGCCCTCCTTCACCCTCCTTCGTCTCGTTTCGCTCTCTTTCACCCTCCTTCGTCTCGTTTCGCTCTCTTCCACCCTCCTTCATCTCGTTTCGCCCTCCTTCACCCTCCTTCGTCTCGTTTCGCTCTCTTTCACACTCCTTCGTCTCGTTTCGCTCTCTTTCACCCTCCTTCGTCTCGTTTCGCTATCTCTCACCCTCCTTCGTCTCGTTTCGCTCTCTTCCACCCTCCTTCGTCTCGTTTCGCTCTCTCACACCCTCCTTCATCTCGTTTCACTCTCTTCCTCCCTCCTTCGTCTCGTTTCGCTCTCTTTCCCCCTCCTTCGTCTCGTTTCGTTCTCTTTCACCCTCCTTTGTCTCGATTCGCACTCTTTCACCTTCCTTCGCCTCGTTTCACTCTCTTTCACCCTCCTTCATCTCGTTTCGCTCTCTTTCATCCTCCTTCATCTCGTTTCGCTCTCTTTCACACTCCTTCGTCTCGTTTCGCTCTCTTTCACCCTCCAACGTCTCGTTTCGCTCTCTTTCACCCTCCTTCGTCTCGTTTCGCCCACCTCCACCCTCCTTCATCTCGTTTCGCTATCTCTCACCCTCCTTTGTCTCGTTTCGCTCTCTTTCACCCTCCTTCGTCTCGTTTAGCTCTCTTTCACCCTCCTTCGTCTCGTTTCGCTCTCTTTCACCCTCCTCCGTCTCGTTTCGCTCTCTTTCACCCTCCTTCATCTCGTTTCGCTCCCCCTCACCCTCCTTCGTCTCGTTTAGCTCTCTTTCACCTTCCTTCATCTTGTTTCGCTCTCTTTCACCCTCCTTCTTCTCGTTTCGCTCCCTTTCACCCTCCTTCGTCTCGTTCCGCTCTCGTTCTCCCTCCTTCATCTCGTTTAGCTCACTTTCACCCTCCTTCGTCTCGTTTCACTCTTTTTCACCCTCCTTCATCTCGTTTCGCTCTCATTCACCCTCCTTCATCTCGTTTCACTCTTTTTCACCCTCCTTCGTCTCGTTTCACTCTCTTTCATCCTCCTTCGTCTCGTTTCGCTCTCTTTCACCCTCCATCGGCTCGTTTCGCTCTCTTTCACCCTCCTTCGTCTCGTTTTGCTATCTCTCACCCTCCTTCGTCTCGTTTCGCTCTCTTTCACCCTTCTTCATCTCGTTTCGCTCTCTCTCACCCTCCTTCGTCTCGTTTCACTCTCTTCCTCCCTCCTTCGTCTCGTTTCGCCTTCTTTCACCCTCCTTCGTCTCGTTTCGCTCTCTTTCCCCCTCCTCCGTCTCATTTTGTTCTCTTTCACCCTCCTTCTTCTCGTTTAGCTCTCTTTCACATTCCTTCGCCTCGTTTCGCTCTCTTTCACCCTCCTGTGTCTCGTTTCGCTCTCTTTCACCCTCCTTCGTCTCGTTTCGCTCTCTTTCACCCTGCTTCATCTCGTTTCGCTCTCTTTCACCCTCCTTCATCTTGTTTCGCTCCCCCTCACCCTCCTTCGTCTCGTTTTGCTCTCTTTCACCCTCCTTCGTCTCGTTTCGCTCTCTTTCCCCCTCCTTCGTCTTGTTTCGATCTATTTCTCCCTCCTTCGTCTCGTTTCTCTCTCTTTCACATTCCTTTGCCTCGTTTCGCTCTCTTTCACCCTCCATCGTCTCGTTTCGCTCTCTTTTACCCTCCTTCGTCTCGTTTAGCTCTCTTTGACGCTCCTTTGTCTCGTTTAGCTCTTTTTCACCGTTGTTTGTCTCGATTCGCACTCTTTCACCTTCCTTCGCCTTGTTTCACTCTCTGTCACCCTCCTTCATCTCGTTTCGCTCTCTTTCATCCTCCTTCGTCTCGTTTCGCTCTCTTTCACCCTCCTTCGTCTCGTTTCGCTCTCTTTTACCCTCCTTCGTCTCGTTTAGCTCTCTTTGACCCTCCTTCGTCTTGTTTAGCTCTCTTTCACCCTTCTTTGTCTCGATTCGCACTCTTTCACCTTCCTTCGCCTCGTTTCACTCTCTGTCACCCTCCTTCATCTCGTTTCGCTCTCTTTCATCCTCCTTCGTCTCGTTTCACTCTCTTTCACCCTCCTTCGCCTCGTTTCGCTCTCTTTCACCCTCCTTCATCTCGTTTCAATCTCTTTCACCCTCCTTCGTCTCGTTTCGCTCTCTTCCACCCTCCTTCGTCTCGTTTCGCCCTCCTTCACCCTCCTTCGTCTCGTTTCGCTCTCTTTCACACTGCATCGTCTCGTTTCGCTCTCTTTCACCCTCCTTCGTCTCGTTTCGCTATCTCTCACCCTCCTTCATCACATTTCGCTCTCTTTCACCCTCCTTCGTCTCGTTTCGCTCTCTTCCACCCACCTTCGTCTCGTTTCGCCCTCTTTCACCCTCCTTCCTCTCGGTTCGCTCTCTTTCACCTTCCTTCGTCTCGTTTCGCTCTCTTTCACCCTCCTTCGTCTCGTTTCGCCCTCCTTCACCCTCCTTCGTCTCGTTTCGCTCTCTTTCACACTGCATCGTCTCGTTTCGCTCTCTTTCACCCTCCTTCGTCTCGTTTTGCTATCTCTCACCCTCCTTCGTCTCGTTTCGCTCTCTTTCACCCTTCTTCATCTCGTTTCGCTCTCTCTCACCCTCCTTCGTCTCGTTTCACTCTCTTCCTCCCTCCTTCGTCTCGTTTCGCCTTCTTTCACCCTCCTTCGTCTCGTTTCGCTCTCTTTCACCTTCCTTCATCTTGTTTCGCTCTCTTTCACCCTCCTTCTTCTCGTTTCGATCCCTTTCACCCTCCTTCGTCTCGTTCCGCTCTCGTTCTCCCTCCTTCGTCTCGTTTAGCTCACTTTCACCCTCCTTCGTCTCGTTTCACTCTTTTTCACCCTCCTTCATCTCGTTTCGCTCTCTTTCACCCTCCATCGGCTCGTTTCGCTCTCTTTCACTCTCCTTCGTCTCGTTTCGCTTTCTTTAACCCTTCTTTGTCTCGTTTGTCCGTCTTTCACAATCCTTCGTCTCGTTTTGCTCTCTTTCAAACTCCTTCGTCTCTTTTCGTTCTCTTTCACCCTCCTTCTTCTCGTTTCCCTCTCTTTCACCCTCCATCGTCTCGTTTCGCTCTCATCCACCCTCCTTCGGCTAGTTTCGCACTCTTTCACCCTCCTTCGTCTCGGTTCGCTCTCTTTCACCTTCCTTCATCTCGTTTCGCTCTCTTTCACCATCCTTCGTCTCGTTTCGCACTCTTTCACCCTCCTTTGTCTCGTTTCGCCCTCTTTCACCCTCCTTCGTTTCGTTTGGCTCTCTTTCACCCTCCTTCGTCTCGTTTCGCTCTCTTCCACCCTCCTTCATCTCGTTTCGCCCTCCTTCACCCTCCTTCGTCTCGTTTCGCTCTCTTTCACCCTCCTTCGTCTCGTTTCGCTCTCTTCCACCCTCCTTCATCTCGTTTCGCCCTCCTTCACCCTCCTTCGTCTCGTTTCGCTCTCTTTCACACTCCTTCGTCTCGTTTCGCTCTCTTTCACCCTCCTTCGTCTCGTTTCGCTATCTCTCACCCTCCTTCGTCTCGTTTCGCTCTCTTCCACCCTCCTTCGTCTCGTTTCGCTCTCTCACACCCTCCTTCATCTCGTTTCACTCTCTTCCTCCCTCCTTCGTCTCGTTTCGCTCTCTTTCCCCCTCCTTCGTCTCGTTTCGTTCTCTTTCACCCTCCTTTGTCTCGATTCGCACTCTTTCACCTTCCTTCGCCTCGTTTCACTCTCTTTCACCCTCCTTCATCTCGTTTCGCTCTCTTTCATCCTCCTTCATCTCGTTTCGCTCTCTTTCACACTCCTTCGTCTCGTTTCGCTCTCTTTCACCCTCCAACGTCTCGTTTCGCTCTCTTTCACCCTCCTTCGTCTCGTTTCGCCCACCTCCACCCTCCTTCATCTCGTTTCGCTATCTCTCACCCTCCTTTGTCTCGTTTCGCTCTCTTTCACCCTCCTTCGTCTCGTTTAGCTCTCTTTCACCCTCCTTCGTCTCGTTTCGCTCTCTTTCACCCTCCTCCGTCTCGTTTCGCTCTCTTTCACCCTCCTTCATCTCGTTTCGCTCCCCCTCACCCTCCTTCGTCTCGTTTAGCTCTCTTTCACCTTCCTTCATCTTGTTTCGCTCTCTTTCACCCTCCTTCTTCTCGTTTCGCTCCCTTTCACCCTCCTTCGTCTCGTTCCGCTCTCGTTCTCCCTCCTTCATCTCGTTTAGCTCACTTTCACCCTCCTTCGTCTCGTTTCACTCTTTTTCACCCTCCTTCATCTCGTTTCGCTCTCATTCACCCTCCTTCATCTCGTTTCACTCTTTTTCACCCTCCTTCGTCTCGTTTCACTCTCTTTCATCCTCCTTCGTCTCGTTTCGCTCTCTTTCACCCTCCATCGGCTCGTTTCGCTCTCTTTCACCCTCCTTTGTCTCGTTTCGCTTTCTTTAACCCTTCTTTGTCTCGTTTGTCCATCTTTCACAATCCTTCGTCTCGTTTTGCTCTCTTTCAAACTCCTTCGTCTCGTTTCGTTCTCTTTCACCCTCCTTCTTCTCGTTTCCCTCTCTTTCACCCTCCATCGTCTCGTTTCGCTCTCTTCCACCCTCCTTCGGCTAGTTTCGCTCTCTTTCACCCTCCTTCGTCTCGGTTCGCTCTCTTTCACCTTCCTTCATCTCGTTTCGCTCTCTTTCACCATCCTTCGTCTCGTTTCGCACTCTTTCACCCTCCTTTGTCTCGTTTCGCTCTCTTTCACCCTCCTTCGTTTCGTTTGGCTCTCTTTCACCCTCCTTCGTCTTGTTTCACTCTCTTTCACCCTCCTTCGTCTCGTTTCGCACTCTTTCACCCTCCTTCGTCTCGTTTCGCTCTCTTTCACCCTCCTTCATCTCGTTTCGCTCTCTTTCACCCTCCTTCGTCTCGTTTCGCTCTCTTTCACCCTCCTACATCTCGTTTCGCTCCTCCTCACCCTCCTTCGTCTCGTTTCGCTCTCTTTCACCCTCCTTCGTCTCGTTTCGCCTTCTTTCACCCTCCTTCGTCTCGTTTCGCTCTCTTTCCCCCTCCTTCGTCTTGTTTCGATCTCTTTCTCCCTCCTTCGTCTCGTTTCTCTCTCTTTCACATTCCTTTGCCTCGTTTCGCTCTCTTTCATCCTCCTTCATCTCGTTTCGCTCTCTTTCACCCTCCTTCATCTCGTTTCGCTCTCTTTCATCCTCCTTCATCTCGTTTCGCTCTCTTTCACACTCCTTCGTCTCGTTTCGCTCTCTTTCACCCTCCTTCGTCTCGTTTCGCTATCTCTCACCCTCCTGTGTCTCGTTTCGCTCTATTTCACCCACCTTCATCTCGTTTCGCTCTCTTTCACCCTCCTTCGTCTCGTTTCGCTCTCTTTCACCCTCCTTCGTCTCGTTTCGCTCTCTTTCACCCTCCTTCATCTCGTTTCGCTCTCTTTCACCCTCCTTCGTCTCGTTTCGCTCCCTTCCACCCTCCTTCGTCTCGTTTCGCCCACCTCCACCCTCCTTCATCTCGTTTCGCTATCTCTCACCCTCCTTCGTCTCGTTTAGCTCTCTTTCACCCTCCTTCGTCTCGTTTCGCTCTCTTTCACACTCCTTCGTCTCGTTTCGCTCTCTTTCACCCTCCTTCATCTCGTTTCGCTCCCCCTCACCCTCCTTCGTCTCGTTTCGCTCTCTTTCACCCTCCTTCGTCTCGTTTCGCCTTCTTTCACCCTCCTTCGTCTCGTTTCGGTCTCTGTCACCCTCCTTCGTCTCGTTTAGCTCTCTTTCACCTTCCTTCATCTTGTTTCGCTCTCTTTCACCCTCCTTCTTCTCGTTTCGATCCCTTTCACCCTCCTTCGTCTCGTTCCGCTCTCGTTCTCCCTCCTTCGTCTCGTTTAGCTCACTTTCACCCTCCTTCGTCTCGTTTCACTCTTTTTCACCCTCCTTCATCTCGTTTCGCTCTCATTCACCCTCCTTCGTCTCGTTTCACTCTTTTTCACCCTCCTTCGTCTCGTTTCACTCTCTTTCATCCTCCTTCGTCTCGTTTCGCTCTCTTTCACCCTCCATCGGCTCGTTTCGCTCTCTTTCACCCTCCTTCGTCTCGTTTCGCTTTCTTTAACCCTTCTTTGTCTCGTTTGTCCGTCTTTCACAATCCTTCGTCTCGTTTTGCTCTCTTTCAAACTCCTTCGTCTCGTTTCGTTCTCTTTCACCCTCCTTCTTCTCGTTTCCCTCTCTTTCACCCTCCATCGTCTCGTTTCGCTCTCTTCCACCCTCCTTCGTCTCGGTTCGCTCTCTTTCACCTTCCTTCATCTCGTTTCGCTCTCTTTCACCATCCTTCGTCTCGTTTCGCACTCTTTCACCCTCCTTTGTCTCGTTTCGCCCTCTTTCACCCTCCTTCGTTTCGTTTGGCTCTCTTTCACCCTCCTTCGTCTTGTTTCACTCTCTTTCACCCTCCTTCGTCTCGTTTCGCTCTCTTTCACCCTCCTTCGTCTCATTTCGCTCTCTTTCACCCTCCTTCATCTCGTTTCGCTCTCTTTCACCCTCCTTCGACTCGTTTCGCTCTCTTTCACCCTCCTACATCTCGTTTCGCTCCCCCTCACCCTCCTTCGTCTCGTTTCGCTCTCTTTCACCCTCCTTCGTCTCGTTTCGCCTTCTTTCACCCTCCTTCGTCTCGTTTCGCTCTCTTTCACCCTCCTTCGTCTCGTTTCGCTCTCTTTCACCCTCCTTCGTCTCGTTTCGCTCTCTTTCACCCTCCTTCATCTCGTTTCGCTCTCTTTCACCCTCCTTCGTCTCGTTTCGCTCCCTTCCACCCTCCTTCGTCTCGTTTCGCCCACCTCCACCCTCCTTCATCTCGTTTCGCTATCTCTCACCCTCCTTTGTCTCGTTTCGCTCTCTTTCACCCTCCTTCGTCTCGTTTAGCTCTCTTTCACCCTCCTTCGTCTCGTTTCGCTCTCTTTCACCCTCCTTCGTCTCGTTTCGCTCTCTTTCACCCTCCTACATCTCGTTTCGCTCCCCCTCACCCTCCTTCGTCTCGTTTCGCTCTCTTTCACCCTCCTTCGTCTCGTTTCGCCTTCTTTCACCCTCCTTCGTCTCGTTTCACTCTCTTTCCCCCTCCTTCGTCTTGTTTCGATCTCTTTCTCCCTCCTTCGTCTCGTTTCTCTCTCTTTCACATTCCATTGCCTCGTTTCGCTCTCTTCCACCCTCCTTCGTCTCGTTTCGCGCACCTTCACCCTCCTTCATCTCGTTTCGCTATCTCTCACCCTCCTTTGTCTCGTTTCGCTCTCTTTCACCCTCCTTTGTCTCGTTTCGCTCTCTTTCACCCTCCTTCATCTCGTTTCGCTCTCACTCACCCTCCTTCGTCTCGTTTCGCTCTCTTTCACCCTCCTTCGTCTCGTTTCGCCTTCTTTCACCCTCCTTCGTCTTGTTTCGCTCTTTTTCCCCCTCCTTCGACTTGTTTCGACCTCTTTCACACTCCTTCATCTCGTTTCTCTCTCTTTCACCTTCCTTTGCCTCGTATCGCTCTCTTTCACCCTCCTTCGTCTCATTTCGCTCTCTTTTACCCTCCTTCGTCTCGTTTCGCTCTCTTTGACCCTCCTTCGTCTCGTTTAGCTCTCTTTCACCCTTCTTTGTCTCGATTCGCAGTCTTTCACCTTCCTTCGCCTCGTTTCACTATCTGTCACCCTCCTTCATCTCGTTTCGCTCTCTTTCATTCTCCTTCGTCTCGTTTCACTCTCTTTCACCCTCCTTCACCTCATTTCGCTCTCTTTCACCCCCCTTCGTCTCGTTTCACTCTCTTTCACCCTCCTTCGTCTCGTTTCGCTCTCTTCCACCCTCCTTCATCTCGTTTCGCCCTCCTTCACCCTCCTTCGTCTCGTTTCGCTCTCTTTCACACTCCTTTGTCTCGTTTCGCTCTCTTTCACCCTCCTTCGTCTCGTTTAGCTCTCTTTCACCCTCCTTCGTCTCGTTTCGCTCTCTTTCACCCTCCTTCATCTCGTTTCGCTCTCTTTCACCCTCCTTCATCTCGTTTCGTTCCCCCTCACCCTCCTTCGTCTCGTTTCGCTCTCTTTCACCCTCCTTCGTCTCGTTTCGCCTTCTTTCACCCTCCTTCGTCTCGTTTCGCTCTCTTTCACCCTCTTTCGTCTCGTTTAGCTCTCTTTCACCTTCCTTCATCTTGTTTCGCTCTCTTTCACCCTCCTTCTTCTCGTTTCGCTCCCTTTCACCCTCCTTCGTCTCGTTCCGCTCTCGTTCTCCCTCCTTCGTCTCGTTTAGCTCACTTTCACCCTCCTTCGTCTCGTTTCGCTCTCTTTCACCCTCCATCGGCTCGTTTCGCTCTCTTTCACCCTCCTTCGTCTCGTTTCGCTCTCTTTCACCCTCCTTCGGGTCGTTTCGCTCTCTTTCACCCTTCTTTATCTTGTTTCGCTCTCTTTCACCCTCCTTCGTCTCGTTTCACTCTCTTTCACCTTCCTTCATCTCGTTTCGCTCTCTTTCACCCTCCTTCGTCTCAATTCACTCTCTTTCACACTCCTTCGTCTCGTTTCGCCTTCTTTCACCCTCCTTCGTCTCGTTTCACTCTCATTCCCCCTCCTTCGTCTCGTTTTGTTCTCTTTCACCCTCCTTCGACTCGTCTCGCTCTCTTTCACCTTCCTTCGCCTCGTTTCGCTCTCTTTCACCCTCCTTTGTCTCGTTTCGCTCTCTTTCACCCTCCTTCGTCTCGTTTAGCTCTCTTTCACCTTCCTTCATCTTGTTTCGCTCTCTTTCACCCTCCTTCGTCTCGTTTCGCTCTCTTTCACCCTCCTTCGTCTCGTTTCGCTCTCTTTCACCCTCCTTCGTCTTGTTTCGCTCTCTTTCACCCTCCTTCGTCTCGTTTCGCTCTCTTCCACCCTCCTTCATCTTGTTTCGCCCTCTCTCCACCTTCTTCGTCTCGTTTCGCTCTCTTTCACCCTTCTTCGTCTGGTTTCGCTCTCTTTCACCCTCCTTCGTCTCTTTCGCTCTCTTTCGCTCTCCTTCGTCTCGTTTCGCTCTCTTCCGCCCTCCTTCGTCTCGTTTCGCTCACTGTCACCCTCCTTCGTCTCGTTTAGCTCTCTTTCACCCTCCTTCGTCTCGTTTCGCACTCTTTCACCCTCCTTCGTCTCGGTTCGCTCTCTTTCACCTTCCTTCATCTCGTTTCGCTCTCTTTCACCATCCTTCGTCTCGTTTCGCACTCTTTCACCCTCCTTTGTCTCGTTTCGCTCTCTTTCACCCTCCTTCGTTTCGTTTGGCTCTCTTTCACCCTCCTTCGTCTTGTTTCGCTCTCTTTCACCCTCCTTCGTCTCGTTTCGCTCTCATTCACCCTCCTTCGGCTCGTTTCGCTCTCTTTCACCCTCCTTTATCTCGTTTCGCTCTCTTTCACCCTCCTTCGTCTCAATTCACTCTCTTTCACACTCCTTCGTCTCGTTTCGCCTTCTTTCACCCCCCTTCGTCTCGTTTCACTCTCATTCCCCCTCCTTCGTCTCGTTTTGTTCTCTTTCACCCTCCTTCATCTCGTTTAGCTCTCTTTCACCTTCCTTCATCTTGTTTCGATCTCTTTCACCCTCCTTCGTCTCGTTTCGCTCTCTTTCACCCTCCTTCGTCTCGTTTCGCTCTCTTTCACCCTCCTTCGTCTTGTTTCGCTCTCTTTCACCCTCCTTCGTCTCGTTTCGCTCTCTTCCACCCTCCTTCATCTTGTTTCGCCCTCTCTCCACCTTCTTCGTCTCGTTTCGCTCTCTTTCACCCTTCTTCGTCTCGTTTCGCTCTCTTTCACCCTCCTTCATCTCGTTTCGCTCTCTTTCGCTCTCCTTCGTCTCGTTTCGCTCTCTTCCGCCCTCCTTCGTCTCGTTTCGCTCACTGTCACCCTCCTTCGGCTCGTTTAGCTCTCTTCCACCATCCTTCGTCTCGTTTCGCTCTCTTTCACCCTCTTTCGGCTCATTTCGCTCTCTTTGACCCTCCTTCGTCTCGTTTCGCTCTCTTCCACCCTCCTTCGTCTCGTTTCGCTCACTGTCACCCTCCTTCGTCTCGTTTAGCTCTCTTTTACCCTCCTTCGTCTCGTTTCGCACTCTTTCACCCTCCTTCGTCTTGTTTCGCTCTCTTTCACCCTCCTTCATCTCGTTTCGCTCTCATTCACCCTCCTTCGGCTCGTTTCGCTCTCTTTCACCCTCCTTTATCTCGTTTCGCTCTCTTTCACCCTCCTTCGTCTCGTTTCGCTCTCTTTCACCCTCCTTCGTCTCAATTCACTCTCTTTCACACTCCTTCGTCTCGTTTCGCCTTCTTTCACCCTCCTTCGTCTCGTTTCACTCTCATTCCGCCTCCTTCGTCTCGTTTTGTTCTCTTTCACCCTCCTTCGTCTCGTCTCGCTCTCTTTCACCTTCCTTCGCCTCGTTTCGCTCTCTTTCACCCTCCTTTGTCTCGTTTCGCTCTCTTTCACCCTCCTTCATCTCGTTTCACTCTTTTTCACCCTCCTTCATCTCGTTTCGCTCTCATTCACCCTCCTTCGTCTCGTTTCACTCTTTTTCACCCTCCTTCGTCTCGTTTCACTCACTTTCATCCTCCTTCGTCTCGTTTCGCTCTCTTTCACCCTCCATCGGCTCGTTTCGCTCTCTTTCACCCTCCTTTGACTCGTTTCGCTTTCTTTAACCCTTCTGTGTCTCGTTTGTCCGTCTTTCACAATCCTTCGTCTCGTTTTGCTCTCTTTCACACTCCTTCGTCTCGTTTCGTTCTCTTTCACCCTCCTTCTTCTCGTTTCCCTCTCTTTCACCCTCCTTCGTCTCGTTTCACTCTCTTTCATCTTCCTTCATCTCGTTTCGCTCTCTTTCACCCTCCTTCGTCTCAATTCACTCTCTTTCGCACTCCTTCGTCTCGTTTCGCCTTCTTTCACCCTCCTTCGTCTCGTTTCACTCTCATTCCCCCTCCTTCGTCTCGTTTTGTTCTCTTTCACCCTCCTTCGTCTCGTCTCGCTCTCTTTCACCTTCCTTCGCCTCGTTTCGCTCTCTTTCACCCTCCTTTGTCTCGTTTCGCTCTCTTTCACCCTCCTTCGTCTCGTTTAGCTCTCTTTCACCTTCCTTCATCTTGTTTCGCTCTCTTTCACCCTCCTTCGTCTCGTTTCGCTCTCTTTCACCCTCCTTCGTCTCGTTTCACTCTCTTTCACCCTCCTTCGTCTTGTTTCGCTCTCTTTCACCCTCCTTCGTCTCGTTTCGCTCTCTTTAACCATCGTTCGGCTCGTTTCACTCTCTTTCGCCCTCCTACGACTCGTTTCGCTCTCTTTCGCCCTCCTTCGTCTCGTTTCGCTCTCTCTCACCCTCCTTCGTCTCGTTTCGCTCTGTTCCACCCTACTTCATCTCGTTTCGCTCTCTTCCACCTTCCTTCATCTCGTTTCGCCCTCTCTCCCCCTTCTTCGTCTCGTTTCGCTCTCTTTCACCCTCCTTCGTCTCGTTTCGCTCTCTTTCACCCTCCTTCATCTCGTTTCGCTCTCTTTCGCTCTCCTTCGTCTCGTTTCGATCTTTTCCACCCTCCTTCGTCTCGTTTTGCTCACTTTCACCCTCCTTCGGCTCGTTTTGCTCTCTATCACTTTCCTTCATCTCGTTTCGCTCTCTTTCACCCTCCTTCGTCTCGTTTCACTCTCTTTTACCTTCCTTCGTCTCGTTTCGCTCTCTTCCACCCTCCTTCGTCTCGTTTCGCCCTCTTCCACCCTCCTTCGTCTCGGTTCGCTCTCTTTCACCCTCCTTCGTCTTGTTTCGCTCTCTTTGACCCTCCTTCGTCTCGTTTCGCTCTCTTTCACCCTCCTTCGTCTCGGTTCGCTCTCTTTCACCCACCTTCGTCTCGTTTCGCTCTCTCTCACCCTCCTTCGTCTTGTTTCGCTCTATTCCACCCTCCGTCGTCTCGTTTCGCCCTCCTTCACCCTCCTTTGTCTCGTTTCGCTCTCTTTCACCCTCCTTCGACTCGTTTCGCTCTCATTCACCCTCCTTCATCTCGTTTCGCTCTCTTTCACCCTCCTTCGTCTCGTTTCGCTCTCTTTCACCCTCCTTCGTCTCGGTTTGCTCTCTTTCACCCACCTTCGTCTCGTTCCGCTCTCTCTCACCCTCCGTCGTCTCGTTTCGCACTCCTTCACCCTCCTTCGTCTCGTTTCGCTCTCTTTCACCCTCCTTCGTCTCGTTTCGCTTTCTTTCACCCTCCTTTGTCTCGTTTCGCTCTCTTTCACCCTCCTTCATCTCGTTTTGTTCTCTTTCACCCTCCTTCGTCTCGTCTCGCTCTCTTTCACCTTCCTTCGCCTCGTTTCGCTCTCTTTCACCCTCCTTTGTCTCGTTTCGCTCTCTTTCACCCTCCTTCGTCTCGTTTAGCTCTCTTTCACCTTCCTTCATCTTGTTTCGCTCTCTTTCACCCTCCTTCGTCTCGTTTCGCTCTCTTTCACCCTCCTTCGTCTCGTTTCGCTCTCTTTCACCCTCCTTCGTCTTGTTTCGCTCTCTTTCACCCTTATTCGTCTCGTTTCGCTCTCTTCCACCCTCCTTCATCTTGTTTCGCCCTCTCTCCACCTTCTTCGTTTCGTTTCGCTCTCTTTCACCCTTCTTCGTCTCGTTTCGCTCTCTTTCACCCTCCTTCGTCTCGTTTCGCTCTCTTTCGCTCTCCATCGTCTCGTTTCGCTCTCTTCCGCCCTCCTTCGTCTCGTTTCGCTCACTGTCACCCTCCTTCGGCTCGTTTAGCTCTCTTCCACCATCCTTCGTCTCGTTTCGCTCTCTTTCACCCTCCTTCGGCTCATTTCGCTCTCTTTGACCCTCCTTCGTCTCGTTTCGCTCTCTTCCACCCTCCTTCGTCTCGTTTCGCTCACTGTCACCCTCCTTCGTTTCGTTTAGCTCTCTTTCACCCTCCTTCGTCTCGTTTCGCACTCTTTCACCCTCCTTCGTCTCGGTTCGCTCTCTTTCACCTTCCTTCATCTCGTTTCGCTCTCTTTCACCATCCTTCGTCTCGTTTCGCACTCTTTCACCCTCCTTTGTCTTGTTTCGCTCTCTTTCACCCTCCTTCGTTTCGTTTGGCTCTCTTTCACCCTCCTTCATCTTGTTTCGCTCTCTTTCACCCTCCTTCGTCTCGTTTCGCTCTCATTCACCCTCCTTCGGCTCGTTTCGCTCTCTTTCTCCCTCCTTTATCTCGTTTCGCTCTCTTTCACCCTCCTTCGTCTCGGTACACTCTCTTTCACCTCCCTTCATCTCGTTTCGCTCTCTTTCACCCTCATTCGTCTCAATTCACTCTCTTTCACACTCCTTCGTCTCGTTTCGCCTTCTTTCACCCTCCTTCGTCTCGTCTCACTCTCATTCCCCCTCCTTCGTCTCGTTTTGTTCTCTTTCACCCTCCTTCATCTCGTCTCGCTCTCTTTCACCTTCCTTCGCCTCGTTTCGCTCTCTTTCACCCTCCTTTGTCTCGTTTCGCTCTCTTTCACCCTCCTTCATCTCGTTTAGCTCTCTTTCACCTTCCTTCATCTTGTTTCGCTCTCTTTCACCCGCCTTCGTCACGTTTCGCTCTCTTTCACCCTCCTTCGTCTCGTTCCGCTCTCGTTCTCCCTCCTTCGTCTCGTTTCGCTCTCTCTCACCCTCCGTCGTCTCGTTTCGCACTCCTTCACCCTCCTTCGTCTCGTTTCGCTCTCTTTCACCCTCCTTCATCTCGTTTCGCTCTCTATCACCCTCCTTCGTCTCGTTTCGCTCTCTTTCACACTCCTTCGTCTCGGTTTGCTCTCTTTCACCCACCTTCGTCTCGTTTCGCTCTCTCTCACCCTCCGTCGTCTCGTTTTGCACTCCTTCACCCTCCTTCGTCTTGTTTCGCTCTCTTTCACCCTCCTTCGTCTCGTTTCGCTCTCTTTCACCCTCCTTTGTCTCGTTTCGCTCTCTTTCACACTCCTTCGTCTCGTTTTGTTCTCTTTCACCCTCCTTCGTCTCGTCTCGCTCTCTTTCACCTTCCTTCGCCTCGTTTCGCTCTCTTTCAACCTTATTCGTCTCGTTTCGCTCTCTTCCACCCTCCTTCATCTTGTTTCGCCCTCTCTCCACCTTCTTCGTCTCGTTTCGCTCTCTTTCACCCTTCTTCGTCTCGTTTCGCTCTCTTTCGCTCTCCTTCGTCTCGTTTCGCTCTTTTCCGCCCTCCTTCGTCTCGTTTCGCTCACTGTCACCCTCCTTCGGCTCGTTTAGCTCTCTTCCACCATCCTTCGTCTCGTTTCGCTCTCTTTCACCCTCCTTCGGCTCATTTCGCTCTCTTTGACCCTCCTTCGTCTCGTTTCGCTCTCTTCCACCCTCCTTCGTCTCGTTTCGCTCACTGTCACCCTCCTTCGTTTCGTTTAGCTCTCTTTCACCCTCCTTCGTCTCGTTTCGCACTCTTTCACCCTCCTTCGTCTCGGTTCGCTCTCTTTCACCTTCCTTCATCTCGTTTCGCTCTCTTTCACCATCCTTCGTCTCGTTTCGCACTCTTTCACCCTCCTTTGTCTTGTTTCGCTCTCTTTCACCCTCCTTCGTTTCGTTTGGCTCTCTTTCACCCTCCTTCATCTTGTTTCGCTCTCTTTCACCCTCCTTCGTCTCGTTCGCTCTCATTCACCCTCCTTCGGCTCGTTTCGCTCTCTTTCTTCCTCCTTTATCTCGTTTCGCTCTCTTTCACCCTCCTTCGTCTCGGTACACTCTCTTTCACCTTCCTTCATCTCGTTTCGCTCTCTTTCACCCTCATTCGTCTCAATTCACTCTCTTTCACACTCCTTCGTCTCGTTTCGCCTTCTTTCACCCTCCTTCGTCTCGTCTCACTCTCATTCCCCCTCCTTCGTCTCGTTTTGTTCTCTTTCACCCTCCTTCATCTCGTCTCGCTCTCTTTCACCTTCCTTCGCCTCGTTTCGCTCTCTTTCACCCTCCTTTGTCTCGTTTCGCTCTCTTTCACCCTCCTTCGTCTCGTTTAGCTCTCTTTCACGTTCCTTCATCTTGTTTCGCTCTCTTTCACCCGCCTTCGTCACGTTTCGCTCTCTTTCACCCTCCTTCGTCTCGTTCCGCTCTCGTTCTCCCTCCTTCGTCTCGTTTAGCTCTCTTTCACCCTCCTTCATCTCGTTTCGCTCTCTCTCACCCTCCGTCGTCTCGTTTCGCACTCCTTCACCCTCCTTCGTCTCGTTTCGCTCTCTTTCACCCTCCTTCATCTCGTTTCGCTCTCTATCACCCTCCTTCGTCTCGTTTCGCTCTCTTTCACACTCCTTCGTCTCGGTTTGCTCTCTTTCACCCACCTTCGTCTCGTTTCGCTCTCTCTCACCCTCCGTCGTCTCGTTTTGCACTCCTTCACCCTCCTTCGTCTTGTTTCGCTCTCTTTCACCCTCCTTCGTCTCGTTTCGCTCTCTTTCACCCTCCTTTGTCTCGTTTCGCCCTCTTTCACCCTCCTTCGTCTCGTTTTGTTCTCTTTCACCCTCCTTCGTCTCGTCTCGCTCTCTTTCACCTTCCTTCGCCTCGTTTCGCTCTCTTTCACCCTCCTTTGTCTCGTTTCGCTCTCTTTCACCCTCCTTCATCTCGTTTAGCTCTCTTTCACCTTCCTTCATCTTGTTTCGCACTCTTTCACCCTCCTTCGTCTCGTTTCGCTCTCTTTCACTCTCCTTCGTCTCGATTCGCTCTCTTTCACCTTCCTTCATCTTGTTTCGCTCTCTTTCACCCTCCTTCGTCTCGTTTCGCTCTCTTTCACCCTCCTTCGTCTCGTTTCGCTCTCTTTCACCCTCCTTCGTCTTGTTTCGCTCTCTTTCACCCTTATTCGTCTCGTTTCGCTCTCTTCCACCCTCCTTCATCTTGTTTCGCCCTCTCTCCACCTTCTTCGTTTCGTTTCGCTCTCTTTCACCCTTCTTCGTCTCGTTTCGCTCTCTTTCACCCTCCTTCGTCTCGTTTCGCTCTCTTTCGCTCTCCATCGTCTCGTTTCGCTCTCTTCCGCCCTCCTTCGTCTCGTTTCGCTCACTGTCACCCTCCTTCGGCTCGTTTAGCTCTCTTCCACCATCCTTCGTCTCGTTTCGCTCTCTTTCACCCTCCTTCGGCTCATTTCGCTCTCTTTGACCCTCCTTCGTCTCGTTTCGCTCTCTTCCACCCTCCTTCGTCTCGTTTCGCTCACTGTCACCCTCCTTCGTTTCGTTTAGCTCTCTTTCACCCTCCTTCGTCTCGTTTCGCACTCTTTCACCCTCCTTCGTCTCGGTTCGCTCTCTTTCACCTTCCTTCATCTCGTTTCGCTCTCTTTCACCATCCTTCGTCTCGTTTCGCACTCTTTCACCCTCCTTTGTCTTGTTTCGCTCTCTTTCACCCTCCTTCGTTTCGTTTGGCTCTCTTTCACCCTCCTTCATCTTGTTTCGCTCTCTTTCACCCTCCTTCGTCTCGTTTCGCTCTCATTCACCCTCCTTCGGCTCGTTTCGCTCTCTTTCTCCCTCCTTTATCTCGTTTCGCTCTCTTTCACCCTCCTTCGTCTCGGTACACTCTCTTTCACCTCCCTTCATCTCGTTTCGCTCTCTTTCACCCTCATTCGTCTCAATTCACTCTCTTTCACACTCCTTCGTCTCGTTTCGCCTTCTTTCACCCTCCTTCGTCTCGTCTCACTCTCATTCCCCCTCCTTCGTCTCGTTTTGTTCTCTTTCACCCTCCTTCATCTCGTCTCGCTCTCTTTCACCTTCCTTCGCCTCGTTTCGCTCTCTTTCACCCTCCTTTGTCTCGTTTCGCTCTCTTTCACCCTCCTTCGTCTCGTTTAGCTCTCTTTCACCTTCCTTCATCTTGTTTCGCTCTCTTTCACCCGCCTTCGTCACGTTTCGCTCTCTTTCACCCTCCTTCGTCTCGTTCCGCTCTCGTTCTCCCTCCTTCGTCTCGTTTCGCTCTCTCTCACCCTCCGTCGTCTCGTTTCGCACTCCTTCACCCTCCTTCGTCTCGTTTCGCTCTCTTTCACCCTCCTTCATCTCGTTTCGCTCTCTATCACCCTCCTTCGTCTCGTTTCGCTCTCTTTCACACTCCTTCGTCTCGGTTTGCTCTCTTTCACCCACCTTCGTCTCGTTTCGCTCTCTCTCACCCTCCGTCGTCTCGTTTTGCACTCCTTCACCCTCCTTCGTCTTGTTTCGCTCTCTTTCACCCTCCTTCGTCTCGTTTCGCTCTCTTTCACCCTCCTTTGTCTCGTTTCGCTCTCTTTCACACTCCTTCGTCTCGTTTTGTTCTCTTTCACCCTCCTTCGTCTCGTCTCGCTCTCTTTCACCTTCCTTCGCCTCGTTTCGCTCTCTTTCACCCTTATTCGTCTCGTTTCGCTCTCTTCCACCCTCCTTCATCTTGTTTCGCCCTCTCTCCACCTTCTTCGTCTCGTTTCGCTCTCTTTCACCCTTCTTCGTCTCGTTTCGCTCTCTTTCGCTCTCCTTCGTCTCGTTTCGCTCTTTTCCGCCCTCCTTCGTCTCGTTTCGCTCACTGTCACCCTCCTTCGGCTCGTTTAGCTCTCTTCCACCATCCTTCGTCTCGTTTCGCTCTCTTTCACCCTCCTTCGGCTCATTTCGCTCTCTTTGACCCTCCTTCGTCTCGTTTCGCTCTCTTCCACCCTCCTTCGTCTCGTTTCGCTCACTGTCACCCTCCTTCGTTTCGTTTAGCTCTCTTTCACCCTCCTTCGTCTCGTTTCGCACTCTTTCACCCTCCTTCGTCTCGGTTCGCTCTCTTTCACCTTCCTTCATCTCGTTTCGCTCTCTTTCACCATCCTTCGTCTCGTTTCGCACTCTTTCACCCTCCTTTGTCTTGTTTCGCTCTCTTTCACCCTCCTTCGTTTCGTTTGGCTCTCTTTCACCCTCCTTCATCTTGTTTCGCTCTCTTTCACCCTCCTTCGTCTCGTTCGCTCTCATTCACCCTCCTTCGGCTCGTTTCGCTCTCTTTCTTCCTCCTTTATCTCGTTTCGCTCTCTTTCACCCTCCTTCGTCTCGGTACACTCTCTTTCACCTTCCTTCATCTCGTTTCGCTCTCTTTCACCCTCATTCGTCTCAATTCACTCTCTTTCACACTCCTTCGTCTCGTTTCGCCTTCTTTCACCCTCCTTCGTCTCGTCTCACTCTCATTCCCCCTCCTTCGTCTCGTTTTGTTCTCTTTCACCCTCCTTCATCTCGTCTCGCTCTCTTTCACCTTCCTTCGCCTCGTTTCGCTCTCTTTCACCCTCCTTTGTCTCGTTTCGCTCTCTTTCACCCTCCTTCGTCTCGTTTAGCTCTCTTTCACGTTCCTTCATCTTGTTTCGCTCTCTTTCACCCGCCTTCGTCACGTTTCGCTCTCTTTCACCCTCCTTCGTCTCGTTCCGCTCTCGTTCTCCCTCCTTCGTCTCGTTTAGCTCTCTTTCACCCTCCTTCATCTCGTTTCGCTCTCTCTCACCCTCCGTCGTCTCGTTTCGCACTCCTTCACCCTCCTTCGTCTCGTTTCGCTCTCTTTCACCCTCCTTCATCTCGTTTCGCTCTCTATCACCCTCCTTCGTCTCGTTTCGCTCTCTTTCACACTCCTTCGTCTCGGTTTGCTCTCTTTCACCCACCTTCGTCTCGTTTCGCTCTCTCTCACCCTCCGTCGTCTCGTTTTGCACTCCTTCACCCTCCTTCGTCTTGTTTCGCTCTCTTTCACCCTCCTTCGTCTCGTTTCGCTCTCTTTCACCCTCCTTTGTCTCGTTTCGCCCTCTTTCACCCTCCTTCGTCTCGTTTTGTTCTCTTTCACCCTCCTTCGTCTCGTCTCGCTCTCTTTCACCTTCCTTCGCCTCGTTTCGCTCTCTTTCACCCTCCTTTGTCTCGTTTCGCTCTCTTTCACCCTCCTTCATCTCGTTTAGCTCTCTTTCACCTTCCTTCATCTTGTTTCGCACTCTTTCACCCTCCTTCGTCTCGTTTCGCTCTCTTTCACTCTCCTTCGTCTCGATTCGCTCTCTTTCACCCTCCTTCGTCTTGTTTCGCTCTCTTTCACCCTCCTTCGTCTCGTTTCGCTCTCTTCCACCCTCCTTCATCTTGTTTCGCCCTCTCTCCACCTTCTTCGTCTCGTTTCGCTCTCTTTCACCCTTCTTCGTCTCGTTTCGCTCTCTTTCACCCTCCTTCGTCTCGTTTCGCTCTCTTTCGCTCTCCTTCGTCTCGTTTCGCTCTCTTCCCCCTCCTTCGTCTCGTTTCGCTCACTGTCACCCTCCTTCGGCTCGTTTAGCTCTCTTCCACCATCCTTCGTTTCGTTTCGCTCTCTTTCACCCTCCTTCGGCTCATTTCGCTCTCTTTGACCCTCCTTCGTCTCGTTTCGCTCTCTTCCACCCTCCTTCGTCTCGTCTCGCTCACTGTCACCCTCCTTCGTCTTGTTTCGCTCTCTTTCACCCTCTTTCGTCTCGTTTCGCACTCTTTCACCCTCCTTCGTCTCGGTTCGCTCTCTTTCACCTTCCTTCATCTCGTTTCGCTCTCATTCCCCCTCCTTCGTCTCGTTTTGTTCTCTTTCACCCTCCTTCATCTCGTCTCGCTCTCTTTCACCATCCTTCGCCTCGTTTCGCTCTCTTTCACCCTCCTTTGTCTCGTTTTGCTCTCTTTCACCCTCCTTCGTCTCGTTTAGCTCTCTTTCACCTTCCTTCATCTTGTTTCGCTCTCTTTCACCCGCCTTCGTCACGTTTCGCTCTCTTTCACCCTCCTTCGTCTCGTTCCGCTCTCGTTCTCCCTCCTTCGTCTCGTTTAGCTCTCTTTCACCCTCCTTCGTCTCGTTTCGCTCTCTCTCACCCTCCGTCGTCTCGTTTCGCACTCCTTCACCCTCCTTCGTCTCGTTTCGCTCTCTTTCACCCTCCTTCATCTCGTTTCGCTCTCTATCACCCTCCTTCGTCTCTTTTCGCTCTCTTTCACACTCCTTCGTCTCGGTTTGCTCTCTTTCACCCACCTTCGTCTCGTTTCGCTCTCTCTCACCCTCCGTCGTCTCGTTTTGCACTCCTTCACCCTCCTTCGTCTTGTTTCGCTCTCTTTCACCCTCCTTCGTCTCGTTTCGCTCTCTTTCACCCTCCTTTGTCTCGTTTCGCTCTCTTTCACCCTCCTTCGTCTCGTTTTGATCTCTTTCACCCTCCTTCGTCTCGTCTCGCTCTCTTTCACCTTCCTTCGCCTCGTTTCGCTCTCTTTCACCCTCCTTTGTCTCGTTTCGCTCTCTTTCACCCTCCTTCATCTCGTTTAGCTCTCTTTCACCTTCCTTCATCTTGTTTCGCAATCTTTCACCCTCCTTCATCTCGTTTCGCTCTCTTTCACTCTCCTTCGTCTCGTTTCGCTCTCTTTCACCCTCCTTCGTCTTGTTTCGCTCTCTTTCACCCTCCTTCGTCTCGTTTCGCTCTCTTCCACCCTCCTTCATCTTGTTTCGCCCTCTCTCCACCTTCTTCGTCTCGTTTCGCTCTCTTTCACCCTTCTTCGTCTCGTTTCGCTCTCTTTCACCCTCCTTCGTCTCGTTTCGCTCTCTTTCGCTCTCCTTCGTCTCGTTTCGCTCTCTTCCCCCTCCTTCGTCTCGTTTCGCTCACTGTCACCCTCCTTCGGCTCGTTTAGCTCTCTTCCACCATCCTTCGTTTCGTTTCGCTCTCTTTCACCCTCCTTCGGCTCATTTCGCTCTCTTTGACCCTCCTTCGTCTCGTTTCGCTCTCTTCCACCCTCCTTCGTCTCGTCTCGCTCACTGTCACCCTCCTTCGTCTCGTTTAGCTCTTTTTCACCCTCCTTCGTCTCGTTTCGCACTCTTTCACCCTCCTTCATCTCGGTTCGCTCTCTTTCACCTTCCTTCATCTCGTTTCGCTCTCTTTCACCATCCTTCGTCTCGTTTCGGACTCTTTCACCCTCCTTTGTCTCGTTTCGCTCTCTTTCACACTCCTTCGTTTCGTTTGGCTCTCTTTCACCCTCCTTCGTCTTGTTTCGCTCTCTTTCACCCTCCTTCATCTTGTTTCGCTCTCATTCACCCTCCTTCGGCTCGTTTCGCTCTCTTTCACCCTCCTTTATCTCGTTTCGCTCTCTTTCACCCTCCTTCGTCTCGGTTCACTCTCTTTCACCTTCCTTCATCTCGTTTCGCTCTCTTTCACCCTCCTTCGTCTCAATTCACTCTCTTTCACACTCCTTCATCTCGTTTCGCCTTCTTTCACCCTCCTTCGTCTCGTTTCACTCTCATTCCCCCTCCTTCGTCTCGTTTCGTTCTCTTTCACCCTCCTTCGTCTCGTCTCGCTCTCTTTCACCTTCCTTCGCCTCGTTTCGCTCTCTTTCACCCTCCTTTGTCTCGTTTCGCTCTCTTTCACCCTCCTTCGTCTCGTTTAGCTCTCTTTCACCTTCCTTCATCTTGTTTCGCTCTCTTTCACCCTCCTTCGTCTCGTTTCGCTCTCTTTCACCCTCCTTCGTCTCGTTCCGCTCTCGTTCTCCCTCCTTCGTCTCGTTTAGCTCTCTTTCACCCTCCTTCGTCTCGTTTCACTCTTTTTCACCCTCCTTCATCTCGTATCGCTCTCATTCACCCTCCTTCGTCTCGTTTCACTCTTTTTCACCCTCCTTCGTCTCGTTTCACTCTCTTTCATCCTCCTTCGTCTCGTTTCGCTCTCTTTCACCCTCCATCGGCTCGTTTCGCTTTCTTTAACCCTTCTTTGTCTCGTTTGTCCGTCTTTCACAATCCTTCGTCTCGTTTTGCTCTCTTTCACACTCCTTCGTCTCGTTTCGTTCTCTTTCACCCTCCTTCTTCTCGTTTCCCTTTCTTTCACCCTCCATCGTCTCGTTTCGCTCTCTTCCACCCTCCTTCGGCTAGTTTCGCACTCTTTCACCCTCCTTCGTCTCGGTTCGCTCTCTTTCACCTTCCTTCATCTCGTTTCGCTCTCTTTCACCATCCTTCGTCTCGTTTCGCACTCTTTCACCCTCCTTTGTCTCGTTTCGCTCTCTTTCACCCTCCTTCGTTTCGTTTGGCTCTTTCACCCTCCTTCGTCTCGTTTCGCTCTCTTTCACCATCCTTCGGCTCGTTTCGCTCTCTTTCACCCTCCTTTATCTCGTTTCGCTCTCTTTCACCCTCCTTCGTCTCGTTTCACTCTCTTTCACCTTCCTTCATCTCGTTTCTCTCTCTTTCACCCTCCTTCATCTCACTTCACTCTCTTTCACACTCCTTCGTCTCGTTTCGCCTTCTTTCACCCTCCTTCGTCTCGTTTCACTCTCATTCCCCCTTCTTCGTCTCGTTTTGTTCTCTTTCACCCTCCTTCGTCTCGTCTCGCTCTCTTTCACCTTCCTTCGCCTCGTTTCGCTCTCTTTCACCCTCCTTTGTCTCGTTTCGCTCTCTTTCACCCTCCTTCGTCTCGTTTAGCTCTCTTTCACCTTCCTTCATCTTGTTACGCTCTCTTTCACCCTCCTTCGTCTCGTTTCGCTCTCTTTCACCCTCCTTCGTCTCGTTTCGCTCTCTTTCACCCTCCTTCGTCTTGTTTCGCTCTCTTTCACCCTCCTTCGTCTCGTTTCGCTCTCTTTCACCCTCCTTCGGCTCGTTTCACTCTCTTTCGCCCTCCTTCGTCTCGTTTCGCTCTCTTTCATCCTCCTTCGTCTCGTTTCGCTCTCTCTCACCCTCCTTCGTCTCGTTTCGCTCTGTTCCACCCTCCTTCATCTCGTTTCGCTCTCTTCCACCTTCCTTCATCTCGTTTCGCCCTCTCTCCCCCTTCTTCGTCTCGTTTCGCTCTCTTTCACCCTCCTTCGTCTCGTTTCGCTCTGTTCCACCCTCCTTCATCTCGTTTCGCTCTCTTTCACCCTCCTTCGTCTTGTTTCGCTCTCTTTCACCCTCCTTCGTCTCGTTTCGCTCTCTTCCACCCTCCTTCATCTTGTTTCGCCCTCTCTCCACCTTCTTCGTCTCGTTTCGCTCTCTTTCACCCTTCTTCGTCTCGTTTCGCTCTCTTTCACCCTCCTTCGTCTCGTTTCGCTCTCTTTCGCTCTCCTTCGTCTCGTTTCGCTCTCTTCAGCCCTCCTTCGTCTCGTTTCGCTCACTGTCACCCTCCTTCGGCTCGTTTAGCTCTCTTCCACCATCCTTCGTTTCGTTTCGCTCTCTTTCACCCTCCTTCGGCTCATTTCGCTCTCTTTGACCCTCCTTCGTCTCGTTTCGCTCTCTTCCACCCTCCTTCGTCTCGTCTCGCTCACTGTCACCCTCCTTCGTCTCGTTTAGCTCTCTTTCACCCTCCTTCGTCTCGTTTCGCACTCTTTCACCCTCCTTCGTCTCGGTTCGCTCTCTTTCACCTTCCTTCATCTCGTTTCGCTCTCTTTCACCATCCTTCGTCTCGTTTCGGCTCTTTCACCCTCCTTTGTCTCGTTTCGCTCACTGTCACCCTCCTTCGGCTCGTTTAGCTCTCTTCCACCATCCTTCGTTTCGTTTCGCTCTCTTTCACCCTCCTTCGGCTCATTTCGCTCTCTTTGACCCTCCTTCGTCTCGTTTCGCTCTCTTCCACCCTCCTTCGTCTCGTCTCGCTCACTGTCACCCTCCTTCGTCTCGTTTAGCTCTCTTTCACCCTCCTTCGTCTCGTTTCGCACTCTTTCACCCTCCTTCATCTCGGTTCGCTCTCTTTCACCTTCCTTCATCTCGTTTCGCTCTCTTTCACCATCCTTCGTCTCGTTTCGGACTCTTTCACCCTCCTTTGTCTCGTTTCGCTCTCTTTCACACTCCTTCGTTTCGTTTGGCTCTCTTTCACCCTCCTTCGTCTTGTTTCGCTCTCTTTCACCCTCCTTCGTCTTGTTTCGCTCTCATTCACCCTCCTTCGGCTCGTTTCGCTCTCTTTCACCCTCCTTTATCTCGTTTCGCTCTCTTTCACCCTCCTTCGTCTCGGTTCACTCTCTTTCACCTTCCTTCATCTCGTTTCGCTCTCTTTCACCCTCCTTCGTCTCAATTCACTCTCTTTCACACTCCTTCATCTCGTTTCGCCTTCTTTCACCCTCCTTCGTCTCGTTTCACTCTCATTCCCCCTCCTTCGTCTCGTTTTGTTCTCTTTCACCCTCCTTCGTCTCGTCTCGCTCTCTTTCACCTTCCTTCGCCTCGTTTCGCTCTCTTTCACCCTCCTTTGTCTCGTTTCGCTCTCTTTCACCCTCCTTCGTCTCGTTTAGCTCTCTTTCACCTTCCTTCATCTTGTTTCGCTCTCTTTCACCCTCCTTCGTCTCGTTTCGCTCTCTTTCACCCTCCTTCGTCTCGTTCCGCTCTCGTTCTCCCTCCTTCGTCTCGTTTAGCTCTCTTTCACCCTCCTTCGTCTCGTTTCACTCTTTTTCACCCTCCTTCATCTCGTATCGCTCTCATTCACCCTCCTTCGTCTCGTTTCACTCTTTTTCACCCTCCTTCGTCTCGTTTCACTCTCTTTCATCCTCCTTCGTCTCGTTTAGCTCTCTTTCACCCTCCTTCGTCTCGTTTCACTCTTTTTCACCCTCCTTCATCTCGTATCGCTCTCATTCACCCTCCTTCGTCTCGTTTCACTCTTTTTCACCCTCCTTCGTCTCGTTTCACTCTCTTTCATCCTCCTTCGTCTCGTTTCGCTCTCTTTCACCCTCCATCGGCTCGTTTCGCTTTCTTTAACCCTTCTTTGTCTCGTTTGTCCGTCTTTCACAATCCTTCGTCTCGTTTTGCTCTCTTTCACACTCCTACGTCTCGTTTCGTTCTCTTTCACCCTCCTTCTTCTCGTTTCCCTTTCTTTCACCCTCCATCGTCTCGTTTCGCTCTCTTCCACCCTCCTTCGGCTAGTTTCGCACTCTTTCACCCTCCTTCGTCTCGGTTCGCTCTCTTTCACCTTCCTTCATCTCGTTTCGCTCTCTTTCACCATCCTTCGTCTCGTTTCGCACTCTTTCACCCTCCTTTGTCTCGTTTCGCTCTCTTTCACCCTCCTTCGTTTCGTTTGGCTCTTTCACCCTCCTTCGTCTCGTTTCGCTCTCTTTCACCATCCTTCGGCTCGTTTCGCTCTCTTTCACCCTCCTTTATCTCGTTTCGCTCTCTTTCACCCTCCTTCGTCTCGTTTCACTCTCTTTCACCTTCCTTCATCTCGTTTAACTCTCTTTCACCCTCCTTCATCTCACTTCACTCTCTTTCACACTCCTTCGTCTCGTTTCGCCTTCTTTCACCCTCCTTCGTCTCGTTTCACTCTCATTCCCCCTTCTTCGTCTCGTTTTGTTCTCTTTCACCCTCCTTCGTCTCGTCTCGCTCTCTTTCACCTTCCTTCGCCTCGTTTCGCTCTCTTTCACCCTCCTTTGTCTCGTTTCGCTCTCTTTCACCCTCCTTCGTCTCGTTTAGCTCTCTTTCACCTTCCTTCATCTTGTTACGCTCTCTTTCACCCTCCTTCGTCTCGTTTCGCTCACTTTCACCCTCCTTCGTCTCGTTTCGCTCTCTTTCACCCTCCTTCGTCTTGTTTCGCTCTCTTTCACCCTCCTTCGTCTCGTTTCGCTCTCTTTCACCCTCCTTCGGCTCGTTTCACTCTCTTTCGCCCTCCTTCGTCTCGTTTCGCTCTCTTTCATCCTCCTTCGTCTCGTTTCGCTCTCTCTCACCCTCCTTCGTCTCGTTTCGCTCTGTTCCACCCTCCTTCATCTCGTTTCGCTCTCTTCCACCTTCCTTCATCTCGTTTCGCCCTCTCTCCCCCTTCTTCGTCTCGTTTCGCTCTCTTTCACCCTCCTTCGTCTCGTTTCGCTCTGTTCCACCCTCCTTCATCTCGTTTCGCTCTCTTTCACCCTCCTTCGTCTTGTTTCGCTCTCTTTCACCCTCCTTCGTCTCGTTTCGCTCTCTTCCACCCTCCTTCATCTTGTTTCGCCCTCTCTCCACCTTCTTCGTCTCGTTTCGCTCTCTTTCACCCTTCTTCGTCTCGTTTCGCTCTCTTTCACCCTCCTTCGTCTCGTTTCGCTCTCTTTCGCTCTCCTTCGTCTCGTTTCGCTCTCTTCAGCCCTCCTTCGTCTCGTTTCGCTCACTGTCGCCCTCCTTCGGCTCGTTTAGCTCTCTTCCACCATCCTTCGTTTCGTTTCGCTCTCTTTCACCCTCCTTCGGCTCATTTCGCTCTCTTTGACCCTCCTTCGTCTCGTTTCGCTCTCTTCCACCCTCCTTCGTCTCGTCTCGCTCACTGTCACCCTCCTTCGTCTCGTTTAGCTCTCTTTCACCCTCCTTCGTCTCGTTTCGCACTCTTTCACCCTCCTTCGTCTCGGTTCGCTCTCTTTCACCTTCCTTCATCTCGTTTCGCTCTCTTTCACCATCCTTCGTCTCGTTTCGGCTCTTTCACCCTCCTTTGTCTCGTTTCGCTCTCTTTCACACTCCTTCGTTTCGTTTGGCTCTCTTTCACCCTCCTTCGTCTTGTTTCGCTCTCTTTCACCCTCCTTCGTCTTGTTTCGCTCTCATGCACCCTCCTTCGGCTCGTTTCGCTCTCTTTCACCCTCCTTTATCTCGTTTCGCTCTCTTTCACCCTCCTTCGTCTCGGTTCACTCTCTTTCACCTTCCTTCATCTCGTTTCGCTCTCTTTCACCCTCCTTCGTCTCAATTCACTCTCTTTCACACTCCTTCATCTCGTTTCGCCTTCTTTCACCCTCCTTCGTCTCGTTTCACTCTCATTCCCCCTCCTTCGTCTCGTTTTGTTCTCTTTCACCCTCCTTCGTCTCGTCTCGCTCTCTTTCACCTTCCTTCGCCTCGTTTCGCTCTCTTTCACCCTCCTTTGTCTCGTTTCGCTCTCTTTCACCCTCCTTCGTCTCGTTTAGCTCTCTTTCACCTTCCTTCATCTTGTTTCGCTCTCTTTCACCCTCCTTCGTCTCGTTTCGCTCTCTTTCACCCTCCTTCGTCTCGTTCCGCTCTCGTTCTCCCTCCTTCGTCTCGTTTAGCTCTCTTTCACCCTCCTTCGTCTCGTTTCACTCTTTTTCACCCTCCTTCATCTCGTATCGCTCTCATTCACCCTCCTTCGTCTCGTTTCACTCTTTTTCACCCTCCTTCGTCTCGTTTCACTCTCTTTCATCCTCCTTCGTCTCGTTTCGCTCTCTTTCACCCTCCATCGGCTCGTTTCGCTTTCTTTAACCCTTCTTTGTCTCGTTTGTCCGTCTTTCACAATCCTTCGTCTCGTTTTGCTCTCTTTCACACTCCTTCGTCTCGTTTCGTTCTCTTTCACCCTCCTTCTTCTCGTTTCCCTTTCTTTCACCCTCCATCGTCTCGTTTCGCTCTCTTCCACCCTCCTTCGGCTAGTTTCGCACTCTTTCACCCTCCTTCGTCTCGTTTCGCACTCTTTCACCCTCCTTCGGCTCGTTTCACTCTCTTTCGCCCTCCTTCGTCTCGTTTCGCTCTCTTTCATCCTCCTTCGTCTCGTTTCGCTCTCTCTCACCCTCCTTCGTCTCGTTTCGCTCTGTTCCACCCTCCTTCATCTCGTTTCGCTCTCTTCCACCTTCCTTCATCTCGTTTCGCCCTCTCTCCCCCTTCTTCGTCTCGTTTCGCTCTCTTTCACCCTCCTTCGTCTCGTTTCGCTCTGTTCCACCCTCCTTCATCTCGTTTCGCTCTCTTTCACCCTCCTTCGTCTTGTTTCGCTCTCTTTCACCCTCCTTCGTCTCGTTTCGCTCTCTTCCACCCTCCTTCATCTTGTTTCGCCCTCTCTCCACCTTCTTCATCTCGTTTCGCTCTCTTTCACCCTTCTTCGTCTCGTTTCGCTCTCTTTCACCCTCCTTCGTCTCGTTTCGCTCTCTTTCGCTCTCCTTCGTCTCGTTTCGCTCTCTTCAGCCCTCCTTCGTCTCGTTTCGCTCACTGTCACCCTCCTTCGGCTCGTTTAGCTCTCTTCCACCATCCTTCGTTTCGTTTCGCTCTCTTTCACCCTCCTTCGGCTCATTTCGCTCTCTTTGACCCTCCTTCGTCTCGTTTCGCTCTCTTCCACCCTCCTTCGTCTCGTCTCGCTCACTGTCACCCTCCTTCGTCTCGTTTAGCTCTCTTTCACCCTCCTTCGTCTCGTTTCGCACTCTTTCACCCTCCTTCGTCTCGGTTCGCTCTCTTTCACCTTCCTTCATCTCGTTTCGCTCTCTTTCACCATCCTTCGTCTCGTTTCGGCTCTTTCACCCTCCTTTGTCTCGTTTCGCTCTCTTTCACACTCCTTCGTTTCGTTTGGCTCTCTTTCACCCTCCTTCGTCTTGTTTCGCTCTCTTTCACCCTCCTTCGTCTTGTTTCGCTCTCATTCACCCTCCTTCGGCTCGTTTCGCTCTCTTTCACCCTCCTTTATCTCGTTTCGCTCTCTTTCACCCTCCTTCGTCTCGGTTCACTCTCTTTCACCTTCCTTCATCTCGTTTCGCTCTCTTTCACCCTCCTTCGTCTCAATTCACTCTCTTTCACACTCCTTCGTCTCGTTTCGCCTTCTTTCACCCTCCTTCGTCTCGTTTCACTCTCATTCCCCCTCCTTCGTCTCGTTTTGTTCTCTTTCACCCTCCTTCGTCTCGTCTCGCTCTCTTTCACCTTCCTTCGCCTCGTTTCGCTCTCTTTCACCCTCCTTTGTCTCGTTTCGCTCTCTTTCACCCTCCTTCGTCTCGTTTAGCTCTCTTTCACCTTCCTTCATCTTGTTTCGCTCTCTTTCACCCTCCTTCGTCTCGTTTCGCTCTCTTTCACCCTCCTTCGTCTCGTTCCGCTCTCGTTCTCCCTCCTTCGTCTCGTTTAGCTCTCTTTCACCCTCCTTCGTCTCGTTTCACTCTTTTTCACCCTCCTTCATCTCGTAGCGCTCTCATTCACCCTCCTTCGTCTCGTTTCACTCTTTTTCACCCTCCTTCGTCTCGTTTCACTCTCTTTCATCCTCCTTCGTCTCGTTTCGCTCTCTTTCACCCGCCATCGGCTCGTTTCGCTCTCTTTCACCCTCCTTCGTCTCGTTTCGCTTTCTTTAACCCTTCTTTGTCCCGTTTGTCCGTCTTTCACAATCCTTCGTCTCGTTTTGCTCTCTTTCACACTCCTTCGTCTCGTTTCGTTCTCTTTCACCCTCCTTCTTCTCGTTTACCTTTCTTTCACCCTCCATCGTCTCGTTTCGCTCTCTTCCACCCTCCTTCGGCTAGTTTCGCACTCTATCACCCTCCTTCGTCTCGGTTCGCTCTCTTTCACCTTCCTTCATCTCGTTTCGCTCTCTTTCACCATCCTTCGTCTCGTTTCGCACTCTTTCACCCTCCTTTGTCTCGTTTCGCTCTCTTTCACCCTCCTTCGTTTCGTTTGGCTCTCTTTCACCCTCCTTCGTCTCGTTTCGCTCTCTTTCACCCTCCTTCGGCTCGTTTCGCTCTCTTTCACCCTCCTTTATCTCGTTTCGCACTCTTTCACCCTCCTTCGTCTCGTTTCACTCTCTTTCACCTTCCTTCATCTCGTTTCTCTCTCTTTCACCCTCCTTCGTCTCAATTCACTCTCTTTCACACTCCTTCGTCTCGTTTCGCCTTCTTTCACCCTCCTTCGTCTCGTTTCACTCTCATTCCCCCTCCTTCGTCTCGTTTTGTTCTCTTTCACCCTCCTTCGTCTCGTCTCGCTCTCTTTCACCTTCCTTCGCCTCGTTTCGCTCTCTTTCACCCTCCTTTGTCTCGTTTCGCTCTCTTTCACCCTCCTTCATCTCGTTTAGCTCTCTTTCACCTTCCTTCATCTTGTTACGCTCTCTTTCACCCTCCTTCGTCTCGTTTCGCTCTCTTTCACCCTCCTTCGTCTCGTTTCGCTCTCTTTCACCCTCCTTCGTCTTGTTTCGCTCTCTTTCACCCTCCTTCGTCTCGTTTCGCTCTCTTTCACCCTCCTTCGGCTCGTTTCACTCTCTTTCGCCCTCCTTCGTCTCGTTTCGCTCTCTTTCATCCTCCTTCGTCTCGTTTCACTCTCTCTCACCCTCCTTCGTCTCGTTTCGCTCTGTTCCACCCTCCTTCATCTCGTTTCGCTCTCTTCCACCTTCCTTCATCTTGTTTCGCCCTCTCTCCCCCTTCTTCGTCTCGTTTCGCTCTCTTTCACCCTCCTTCGTCTCGTTTCGCTCTCTTTCACCCTCCTTCATCTCGGTTCGCTCTCTTTCGCTCTCCTTCATCTCGTTTCGCTCTCTTCCACCCTCCTTCGTCTCGTTTTGCTCACTTTCACCGTCCTTCGGCTCGTTTTGCTCTCTATCACTCTCCTTCATCTCGTTTCGCTCTCTTTCACCCTCCTTCGTCTCGTTTCACTCTCTTTTACCTTCCTTCGTCTCGTTTCGCTCTCTTCCACCCTCCTTCGTCTCGTTTCGCCCTCTTCCACCCTCCTTCGTCTCGGTTCGCTCTCTTTCACCCTCCTTCGTCTCGTTTCGCTCTCTTTGACCCTCCTTCGTCTCGTTTCGCTCTCTTTCACCCTCCTTCGTCTCGGTTCGCTCTCTTTCACCCACCTTCGTCTCGTTTCGCTCTCTCTCACCCTCCTTCGTCTTGTTTCGCTCTATTCCACCCTCCTTCGTCTCGTTTCGCACTCCTTCACCCTACTTTGTCTCGTTTCGCTCTCTTTCACCCTCCTTCGACTCGTTTCGCTCTCTTTCACCCTCCTTTGTCTCGTTTCGCTCTCTTTCACCCACCTTCGTCTTGTTTCGCTCTCTTTCACCCTCCTTCGTCTCGGTTCGCTCTCTTTCACCCACCTTCGTCTCGTTTCGCTCTCTCTCACCCTCCGTCGTCTCGTTTCGCACTCCTTCACCCTCCTTCGTCTCGTTTCGCTCTCATTCACCCTCCTTCATCTCGTTTCGCTCTCTTTCACCCTCCTTCGTATCGTTTCGCTCTCTTTCACCCTCCTTCGTCTCGGTTTGCTCCCTTTCACCCACCTTCGTCTCGTTTCGCTCTCTCTCACCCTCCGTCGTCTCGTTTCGCACTCCTTCACCCTCCTTCGTCTCGTTTCGCTCTCTTTCACCCTCCTTCGTCTCGTTTCGCTTTCTTTCACCCTCCTTTGTCTCGTTTCGCTCTCTTTCACCCT
Source organism: Scyliorhinus torazame (assembly GCF_047496885.1). Lineage (NCBI taxonomy): Eukaryota > Metazoa > Chordata > Chondrichthyes > Carcharhiniformes > Scyliorhinidae > Scyliorhinus > Scyliorhinus torazame. The sequence continues at coordinate 46,525,290 of NC_092732.1, read as the reverse complement.
CCTTCGTCTCGTTTTGTTCTCTTTCACCCTCCTTCGTCTCGTCTCGCTCTCTTTCACCTTCCTTCGCCTCGTTTCGCTCTCTTTCACCCTCCTTTGTCTCGTTTCGCTCTCTTTCACCCTCCTTCGTCTCGTTTAGCTCTCTTTCACCTTCCTTCATCTTGTTTCGCTCTCTTTAACCCTCCTTCGTCTCGTTTCACTCTCTTTCACCCTCCTTCGTCTCGTTTCGCTCTCTTTCACCCTCCTTCGTCTTGTTTCGCTCTCTTTCACCCTCCTTCGTCTCGTTTCGCTCTCTTCCACCCTCCTTCATCTTGTTTCGCCCTCTCTCCACCTTCTTCGTCTCGTTTCGCTCTCTTTCACCCTTCTTCGTCTCGTTTCGCTCTCTTTCACCCTCCTTCGTCTCGTTTCGCTCTCTTTCGCTCTCCTTCGTCTCGTTTCGCTCTCTTCCGCCCTCCTTCGTCTCGTTTCGCTCACTGTCACCCTCCTTCGGCTCGTTTAGCTCTCTTCCACCATCCTTCGTCTCGTTTCGCTCTCTTTCACCCTCCTTCGGCTCATTTCGCTCTCTTTGACCCTCCTTCGTCTCGTTTCGCTCTCTTTGACCCTCCTTCGTCTCGTTTCGCTCTCTTCCACCCTCCTTCGTCTCGTCTCGCTCACTGTCACCCTCCTTCGTCTCGTTTAGCTCTCTTTCACCCTCCTTCGTCTCGTTTCGCACTCTTTCACCCTCCTTCGTCTCGGTTCGCTCTCTTTCACCTTCCTTCATCTCGTTTCGCTCTCTTTCACCATCCTTCGTCTCGTTTCGGCTCTTTCACCCTCCTTTGTCTCGTTTCGCTCTCTTTCACACTCCTTCGTTTCGTTTGGCTCTCTTTCACCCTCCTTCGTCTTGTTTCGCTCTCTTTCACCCTCCTTCGTCTCAATTCACTCTCTTTCACACTCCTTCGTCTCGTTTCGCCTTCTTTCACCCTCCTTCGTCTCGTTTCACTCTCATTCCCCCTCCTTCGTCTCGTTTTGTTCTCTTTCACCCTCCTTCGTCTCGTCTCGCTCTCTTTCACCTTCCTTCGCCTCGTTTCGCTCTCTTTCACCCTCCTTTGTCTCGTTTCGCTCTCTTTCACCCTCCTTCGTCTCGTTTAGCTCTCTTTCACCTTCCTTCATCTTGTTTCGCTCTCTTTCACCCTCCTTCGTCTTGTTTCGCTCTCTTTCACCCTCCTTCGTCTCGTTCCGCTCTCGTTCTCCCTCCTTCGTCTCGTTTAGCTCTCTTTCACCCTCCTTCGTGTCGTTTCACTCTTTTTCACCCTCCTTCATCTCGTATCGCTCTCATTCACCCTCCTTCGTCTCGTTTCACTCTTTTTCACCCTCCTTCGTCTCGTTTCACTCTCTTTCATCCTCCTTCGTCTCGTTTCGCTCTCTTTCACCCTCCATCGGCTCGTTTCGCTCTCTTTCACCCTCCTTCGTCTCGTTTCGCTTTCTTTAACCCTTCTTTGTCTCGTTTGTCCGTCTTTCACAATCCTTCGTCTCGTTTTGATCTCTTTCACACTCCTTCGTCTCGTTTCGTTCTCTTTCACCCTCCTTCTTCTCGTTTCCCTTTCTTTCACCCTCCATCGTCTCGTTTCGCTCTCTTCCACCCTCCTTCGGCTAGTTTCGCACTCTTTCACCCTCCTTCGTCTCGGTTCGCTCTCTTTCACCTTCCTTCATCTCGTTACGCTCTCTTTCACCATCCTTCGTCTCGTTTCGCACTGTTTCACCCTCCTTTGTCTCGTTTCGCTCTCTTTCACCCTCCTTCGTTTCGTTTGGCTCTCTTTCACTCTCCTTCGTCTCGTTTCGCTCTCTTTCACCCTCCTTCGGCTCGTTTCGCTCTCTTTCACCCTCCTTTATCTCGTTTCGCTCTCTTTCACCCTCCTTCGTCTCGTTTCACTCTCTTTCACCTTCCTTCATCTCGTTTCTCTCTCTTTCACCCTCCTTCGTCTCAATTCACTCTCTTTCACACTCCTTCGTCTCGTTTCGCCTTCTTTCACCCTCCTTCGTCTCGTTTCACTCTCATTCCCCCTCCTTCGTCTCGTTTTGTTCTCTTTCACCCTCCTTCGTCTCGTCTCGCTCTCTTTCACCTTCCTTCGCCTCGTTTCGCTCTCTTTCACCCTCCTTTGTCTCGTTTCGCTCTCTTTCATCCTCCTTCGTCTCGTTTAGCTCTCTTTCACCTTCCTTCATCTTGTTACGCTCTCTTTCACCCTCCTTCGTCTCGTTTCGCTCTCTTTCACACTCCTTCGTCTCGTTTCGCT